>NC_030677.2:44878863-46116293 GCF_000004195.4 Xenopus tropicalis
GGGTTGCGTTCTTGCTGCTGTTATGGCTACTGAGGCGAGTCATCTGTGCTTAGAATTCTCGGGCGCCATTTCAGAAGCAAGCATCTTGTGATCCACGTATGGCTCTTCAGCCCCAGCAAGCAGGGAAGATGGAGCTGCGTACATAGGCTGCATACCCTGTTATTGCATTGCCTACGGGCCGATCCCGGGTGTAGTCTCTCGGCGCGCAGGCCTGCCCACTGGCCTCCATTTTGAGTGAGTCCCAGGCCCCGCCAGCAGCGCACGTAGAGTAATGTACAATACCCGGCACGGTTCCGTTGCTATGTGGCAAGACAGGCTACCAGCCTGGAACACGCACAGGGAATGTGTAAGCCTCAGGGGCTGTGCCTTTTGGCATTAGCTTTTGAGAAAGACAAACTAATTAAAGTGCAGTTGTAGTTGTTTTTGCCATCTCCGTGTATCCAAGTTATCTTTCCTCAAGGGAAATTAATATATATATTTACCAATGTCCATACTGCCATGGCCACACTATGGTTCTGTCGCTATCTCTGCTGCTGTTTGTGTGAAGATAATTTATTTTATCTTAAGACTGTATCTGCTACCAGTGTACATGCTCATGTATTTATGTTGCTTTGCGGTATCCCTGCTGTGGCCCCTGCCCTGGCACTCCTGAAGGTTTGGCATAAGGGCCGGTTTGAGGGCAAGGCAATACAGGCCCTAAGGGTATGAGAAGGTAGCAGTACTGCAGCTCTTATCCCACAGTCCTTATTTGTTAGTGTCATGGCAAATGCAACCTGCAGCCTTTCCTACAACTCCTGGTAACCAATCCTGATAGATTAACTTCAGCCCAAACTTCAGTTGCCCTGTAGTTAGGACACTGATTTAACTTTTTCAAAAGTGTCAGAAAAACATGAAAAAGTAGGGTTATTGTAGAAAAATACCTATGGTTATGTTTTTTTAGCCAACACTATACCTATAGTTTTTGAAGAGGCGGAGATTACTTAGCTTAATTGTAACCTGTCTCAGGGTGGTAGGAAAAACTGTGGGGACATTTGGTTTTGTTTGTTTCTGTGTGTGTTGAGTATTTAATTCATCAGTTCTGTTTAAGTTACTGAATAGTCAGCCTAATTACAATAGCAAAGGCCCAAATGTTATATTTAGGTAGTATGGCAGTAAAAACTGTATGGAATTGTTGTGCTGCCTGTCAAAACAATGAAATTGATGTGCCTCAGGTTACAGCCTTCTGTTATGGTATCAATTCTAAGAATGCAGGCTGCAAGGAGGAACTTGGAAAGTCTGTTCAGGGGAAAAATCTTGCTGTTCTTTGGAGGGATTGCAAAAGCACTATGCATCCATGCAATTAAATTGAATATTTTATTTAGTTGGGCTTTAGTTGACCTTTAACTAACCTGTAAGGCCAATGGCACACGTTGTGATTCTAGGTGATTTGCTTGGGTGATTTAATAGCTCCAGAGACTGGGGGGGTTAATCCTATTTCTCGTTGGTTTAAACTGCAGTTGCATGGAATTTTGGGTGTATATGCAGGTTAAATAGTTACATGCACTATTACCTCAAACTTAAATGTATCTGTCCCTGTAAATTAAAGTTATAACATAAACACATCATCATAAGATAATTTACTGATAATTGTCTCTACGTGTGTTTTAGCAGAGGCAATTCTTAGTATTGTCTATGGCAAGGTATTTTCTGGAGTTAAGGCAGTGGCATACGGGGAGATTAGTTGCTCTGCAACAAATCTTCATTGCCGCGGGTGACTAATCTCCCCACAATGCCATCCCACGGGCAAGAATATAAATCGCCGGTGTGGTGGCATATGCGTTGCTATGATTTCCCAAAGTTGCCTCTCAAGGAACCTTCGGGCGACTTCGGGAAACCGTAGTGATGCGTATGCCATCCCACCAGCGATTTACATTCTAGTCGGTGAGATTAGTTGCCCGCGGCAATAAAGATTTGTTGCGGGGCGACTAATCTCCCCGTGTGCCACTGCCCTTAAGTAACTGTAAAAAAGTAGCTGCTACTAGTAGCTCTGTGTGTCTTCACCTTAAATTCTAAAGTCATGTATCTTTTACTGAAATATATATTTACTCTCATTTTGTAAGGCTTTTTGGCCCCAGTCATAATTGTTTTTGGTTGATGCAGAATGCATGTCAAGGTGTATGAATGCATTAGTTTTATTTATATAGCACTGCTTACGTATGCAGCACTGTACAGTACACAGTAAATTGATAGAACAAACCAGGACCCTTACAATAATAAATACTAAGTGCAGTTACAATGAAGGTTAAGAGCCAAGTGTCAGAGACACCAGTGAGAAAGTCTCCATGTTCTTCATTTTTCCAAAGAGAATTGGAAGCATTAAAAACAGTTTTTCTTGTGCTGATAAGGAATGTACTCCCCATGTTTATATATGTATTGCACTGTGTAAGATAAGCAAGATGACTGACCAAAGTGCTCATAAGCAGCATTTTCATTGATAAATTCCTTTGCATCTATAAGTAAAGGTTTCGTATGATTTTCAGAACGTGTGTGGGCTTCGAGTTATCGTCCTAATCATAATTTCCGTACAATGGCGAGCGGTAATTTAGTCAATCAGCCAGGTTAGAAATTTTTGTCATATAATGATAAAATATGCGTATGTATTGTGTATTGGACGATATCCTTGAGGGGCCTACAATGGAAGTCACTTTCGTACAATTGGTGTCTGCTAACTACAATTAAACATACAAAAGTTTTATTGGTGACATTTTTGGTTGGAGAACTGAGAAATTTATGAAGGATTTAGATCCCTGTTAATATTGTATGAATGGTGTATTTTTTGATGAGTTAAGTGCATGGGTATTTGTAGGCTTCTGGGGGGGGTGGACTTTAATGCCCTTGGTAGCCTCTTTTTTTTTTTTTTTTTTTTTTACTATAACTAGACTCTTAAGCTTATGTTGCACACTGACGCACATGTGGTGGAAATCGGCTTCATGTGCACAGTGACAGGTGGCTGCCATTAATGTCACTGCCTGTAGGCACAGGGTGGTATTGGTGGTATTGGCATTTCCTTTGCCAAGTGTGACAGCAACAGCTATGGTTTGTCCAGCTAGTTTTTGTAGTTTCACCAATATACGGTAACTAATAGTTATTATCAGATGACAACATATTCCGCAATGCTGTATAACAGAAGAGTGTATACCCCAACCCTATAAATTAAATATGAATGGTGACCATTGCATTGGGTAAAAAGTCCCTGATTTAATAAAGGTTACAGTCTAAAATAACTGAAACACGTCAGTCTGTGGGTTCAGTTTATTATTTACTGCATGCCAATTTTTAATTTTCCACATAATATGTCCATTAAGCTGAACTATGTCTATATATTTTTTTTTAATTGAAAACAATTGAATGTGTTGGTTCGTTGATGTAAGGTGCAGCTAGTCACTGCTGAAATGCCAAAGGAGTGGAGACAGAAGCTTTCTGTGTGCAAGTTGGATGCTTGTGCCCAGGCCGCAGTCACACACAGCAGCTTATACCAGAAAGTCGAGTAGCAACATGCTGTGTTTTATTACTAATGCCAATGGAATTGCTTTGTTCTGTCCATACAGAGGAATACAATGTATTGCAGGCATACTAGAATTGATTTTCCTGGAGGTATCTTTGCAATATTGTATTCTTAGTTGGTTTGACAGGATGGAAAGGAACATTGTAACATAGTAGCAAAAATACTATAACTGAGAACAGCTCACAGTTCTATAAAGGAAGCATAAGCTTTGGATCTTCAGGAAACACTTGTATGTACAATTATTTTCTTGTATTTGATAAATCATATTATAGGCATGGTATATATTATCCAGAAACAATACTATGTATAAATATTGTTTTTTGTTTTTTTTTTTATATTGGAGTGCTTAGGAGGAATGTAGCCTTGTTATATTCTGGTCACGTTACTGCAAAGTGATACTATCTAATGCTGGAAAACAGGTTTAGCAAGCAACACTCACCCCCACACAAAAAAAGGTCTAAATAATTATAGTGTTTTTAGAGCATTGATGTTTAACAGCAGTTTGGAGGTTATTGAGTTTCTCCCTGTTGGTTTAAGCTCATTGTCATAGTCTGTTCTGTTATCAATTAACAAAGTACTGCTGGGCACATAGACTGAGCACATAGATTGCTCAGGTTGCTGAAATACACAATGTGGATAGCTGTTACAATTTACTAAATATATGTATGTCATTATAAGCTGGGGGCTACAGCTTGAATTACAAAACATCACAAAAATGTTATAAGCCAGGAGTAAAAATGTAGGTAGTTGGAATGTGCAAAGCCATGACCTAGACTAAGTATCTTTCTCAAATTGGAAAAAATGCAGAAAGTGTTCTCCTTTTTAATTTTTTTAAATTATATCTTTTTTTAAAGAGAGACCTTAAAATACTCAGTTTTCTCTGCCAGCTTTTGCCATCATTGTGTAACTGCTGCAAGGCTAGATGCCCAGGCATTGTTTCTGTCTGCTGGTAGCCACTTCCTTAGAAGCACTGTTCTAGGTTTCTGTGATTTTATAGCTCAGTCCAGAAGCCTTGAAACATTAAGAGGAAATGCATCCTGTATAAAAGGCTTCTGATGTAAGAACCCCCCCCCTTAATGAATATAACAAGATATATTATGTGGTATATTGCAGCACCCTAGCACTTGGCACTGGTGTTGGGGGGCATATGCAGTCAGGCAGTGGGTAGGCCACTAATAATGACATGACAAGCTCAGTTGGTGGGTCACTGATAGTAATGCATTTACACACACACAGAGGAAGGTTAGAGCTGGCTTGTGTGCTGCTTTATCGAGTAGTATTCACAAATGAGTGTGTCTAACTCTATATGCTTATTTCATATGTTTGTCCTTTAAATGGGCTTGTATGGTATAATGTACTATGTCTGACTCTAGATCATTTCATAGCCAACAGAGAGCTCTATTATTAGTACTTAAAAAGGAAGTAGAAGGAAGGAAGTTTACAAAAAAAAAAAAAACATTGCAGTAAACCCTGTGTGATGTTAGCAGTGCCATTCATAAGCAGTGATACAAGTTAAGGAGTTATAGTTCAGCTGCTGATCAAATGATTATTTAAAATGAAGCAACAAAAGCCACAATTGTTTGAACAATTAGTAACAGGCCTAATGACTTGCTGAAAGCCTGGTCTCATTATTCAGTTATACCACACCTCGACCTGTCTTATGTATCTTTTGTTTTTCATCCACTTGTTCAAACTCACATCACAACATGGTATGCTGCCCACATAGATATTGACTGATATACATTTATTTAGCAATAAAATATAAGTACTGTATTTGTGACTTTCCTCACGAAAAATGCATTTTTAATCACAAATGTTTAGTGGAAACATGGTTAAAGTTATTCAGTAACCTGTAGCAACCAGCAGTTTACTTTTACTGCTTTTCAGGGGGGCAGATAAAAAGCACATCAGATAGTGGAGAGTTACAATGCTGTTTGGTGTGAACTGACCTAAAGACTTAAGATTTGACACAAACTCATGAATCAGTTTAGAATTTTGTATTATCTTATGCCTGGCAAATGGACTTTATTCATGTAATGTTAGTTATTGCTGGTGTAAGTCCTTTGCCCTGTGTTAGCAAAGGTGCTGAACTGTCAAGTCCTGAAAGTGGGAGGAGCCTGGGGATTTCCAAGGGAATTTCCCACCTGCTTTGTTGCTCAAGGAGTCCCTGACTGGGCTGGGTGTGCATGAGAGTAAATGTTAACATCATCAAGGGTAATAGTAATGTCTACAAACTGACGAAAAGAGCAAAACTTCACAGATACAGTGCCCCTTTTTTTTTGTTTTTTTTGTCTTTTTTTTTCTAGTTTTTCTCCTTTGTGGCAAACAAGTAAAAACTAGTAGGCAGCATGCAGAGGGAAATAGACCTGTTTATGGATATTATTATGATCTGAGAGAAGGGGCAAAAAGGCTGAATATAAAGCCATAAAGTGGAGGTAAATCATGACTGTTTCATGCAGGTATAGGACCTGTTATCCAGAATGCTTGGGATTTTCTGGATAAGAGGTCTTTCTGTATTTTGTATCTCCATACTTTGTCAACTAAAAAGTAGTTTAAATATTAAATAAATCCAATAGAATTGTTTTTGCCTGCCTCCAAAAAGGATTCATTATTATATTAGTTTGGATCAAGTACAAGCACTGATTTGTTCTTATGGAAAAAAAAAGAAATATGTTTTTACTTTTTGAGTTATGGAGTGGAGATGGCCTTTCCATAATTTGGAGCTTTCTGGATAATGGGTTTCCAGATATGGTATCCCATACCTGTACCAACTAAATCAATACACAAACAACACCCTGTAACATTGCAGAACTGTGTTTTTTTTCTTAGTCTTTATATAAATGTTTTATGAATGCTTAACATATTCTCTTACTGTCCATGATGCCTTACATAGCTTTATTGAAAAAGTACTTTGAACTATTCTTTGTATTCACCTAAGCAATTAAAAACTAATTGCGAGATCAAATAAATGCTGGTTCCCAGTGAAATTGCGGAAGTTGCCTTGAGAGGAAACTTCTGTGATTTCACTGAAATTGCACCGCCGTGTATGCCATCCCACCGGTGATTTACATTTTCGCCGGTGTGATGGCATTTCGGGGAGATTAGTCGCCCGCAAACAGGGAGATTTGGCGCGGGCGACTAATCTCCCCGTGTGCCAGAGCCCTTAGGGTTATATGCTCATTTATCTGTTCATGGCTTGCTTCTAGATAAGCATGTCTGTTTTTGGGAAGAGTAAACACAACTGGTGGGGGGGGAAAAAATTAGTGTGTTATATGTTACCATGTGTTTTGACAGGAACATTCCCATGCATGTTGATGTGTCACATGCTTGTTCATGCTACTAGGTCGTTATTCATTTATATAGTACAGATTAGATATAATCCAGCCTTTTGTCATGTGATAATATCAGATAATCATTTGTTCTGACAGACAAAGTGTAATTAACTTGTCAGGGCTCATGTGACTTACAGTGCATGTCAATGCTTTGGTTAGCAAAGGGGCTTGTGAATATTTTGTCGCACTACCTTAATACATGAAGGCCTGCTGAGTTTCAACCTATGTTCCTATATATTCTATTTTTCTCTCTTTGAGATCACATAAAATTTTTAACTGGTTCAGCCTGTAAAATACCAGTCAGGTGACAACCCCTGAGGGTTATTTATTAACATTGGAGACAAACATTGCCATAATTTATTTTCTAAAGGTAGCCATACATTTTAAGATCTGCTCGTTTGGCGAGGTTGCCAAATGACCATATCATCTCCCAATATGTCTACCTAAGGTGGACAATATCAGGCTTAAATCAGTTGTTTGGCTCTGGAGCCAAATAATTGCATTACAATCTCAGGCATGGGCACTATCAGAGCTAGGACCAAATCAATGAGCCAATGCAGTACTGATCCAATGGGAAAGTCAAACATGCTTGATCAATACCTAGCTGATTTTTTTGGGTTTAGCTGATTTTTTTGTCCAGATATCGATTGGGGAGGCCCATTGAGGTGTCCCATACATGAGCAGATAAGCTGGCAAATCCGTCTAAGGGCCGTGACACATGGGGAGATTAGTTGCGCCTCTACAAATCTCCGTTGTCATGGGCGACTAATTTGCTGAAGTTGCATAAGAGGAAACTTTGGCAAATCACGGCGCCGCGTATGCCATCCCACCGGCAATTTACATTCTAGCCGGTGGGATGGCATTGCAAGGAGATTAGTCTCCTGCCACAATGGAGAATTGTTGTGGCAGAACCAATCTCCCCGTGTGTCACGGCCCTAAAGGACTCAAATTGGCATCTTAAATCTGACCTTTCATGGCCACCTTAACTTGTAGGTGACTGTTTAATTGCTGATTGCTGGTAATGTTTCTCTGATATTAATGGGGTTTTTAGTATGATGTAGACATTGATATTGTGACACATGGAATTGTTTTTTTTTTTTTGTTTTTTTTTCAGTTACCAGCTTTTTGTTAGCAGCTATTCAATTTGGAATTTCAGTAGCTATTTGATTGCTAGGGTCTTGTTTACCTTAGCAACCAGACTGGTTTGAATGAGATATTAGAATGTGAATAGGAGGAGCCCTGAATATAAAGATAAGCAATTAAAAGTAACCATAATAATACAGTTGTAAGCTCACAGAGCAATCATTTTTTTGGTGTTGGGGTCACTGACCCCCATTTGAAATCTGGGAATAAGGCTAATAATTCAAAAACTATAACAAAAAAAAAAAAAAAAAAATAAGGACCAATTTGCGAAGTTGCTGGGAATAGGACATTCTGTAACTTAAATGTAAAATAATGGTGAACCACCCCTTTAATAAATATGCCCTTTAAATGGTACTCACCATTTCCCTGTAAACTGGTTTAAAGCAGGCATACCTGGTAAATTCCACTAGTTTGGTGAGTTTTCTAAACGAGTGGATCCTGAGGCACCCATAAATGGCTAGCTTTATGTGTCAGGGGGATTATGCTGAAAACAATCCCATAATCTTCTCATGGTAAGAATGTATAATCCTACAGTCACTTAATGATTCAATTTACCTGAAGTGATGAAGTTACATGATCCCCCTTGTGTCAGTGTGTCTCCCTGGTTGCATGCTTTGTGGTGGGGTCTGTTCTTTTGAATGCCAGTTAGCTCTATTACATAATCTAGGCAAAGGGAGCGCACACCAGTGATGACTTCGAGCAAGGTGTATGTATAACTTTATTTATAAAGCGCCACAAGGGTACGCAGCACTGTACAATCTTAAAAAATACAAAATTATACACAGGGAGGACAAGTGTTATAAGAAATAAATATATATATATATAAATGCACAGGAAAGGTGGGCTTTTTAGGCATAATAAAGGATTGTAATTGTAAGAAATTTATCAGCATACGTTAATCTAAAATAGTAAACATTTTCAGTTACGTAAAATTGCATTCGAAAGCAGATTTTATCTGTTCATTGCTATTTCCTTTTCAGTTTGCCAAACTACAGGCAATCCATCTGAAATCATCCAGCCAAAACTCCAGTTCCCACAATTCCTTGCATGCTTCTTTAATCTTGTTCTTCTCAAATCTGTTAAAGGGGTGGTTCGCCTTCAAGTTAACTTTTATTATGTTATAGAATGGCCTTTTCTAAGCAACTTTTCAATTAGTCTTCATTATTTGTTTTTCATAGTTTTTTAATTATTTGCCGCCTTCTTCTAACTCTGCAGCTTTCAAATGGGGTTCACTGACCCCTGAGCCAAAAAACTATTGCTCTGTGAGGCTACAGTTTAATTGTTATTGTTACTTTATATTACTTATTTTTCTATTCAGATCCTCTCCTATTCATATATCAGTCTTTCATTCAAACCACACCCTGGTTGCTAAGAAAATTTGGATCCTAGCAACCAAATAGCTGCTGAAACTCCTAGCTGGAGAGCTGCTGAATAAAAACTGAAATAATTAAACTACAAATAATAAAAAATGAAGATCAATTGCAAATTACTTACAACATTACTTTGTACATCATACTAAAAGTTAACAATCCCTTTAAAGGAACAGTAACACCAAAAAATGAAATCTAATTTACTGTTACCCCACACTGGTAAAAGTTCTGTGTTTGCTTTAGAAATGATGTATTTATAGGTTGAAGATCAACAGATACAAACTTTAAATTAGGGATGCACTAAAAATCTAATCCAAATCCTAATTAGCATATGTAAACTAAGGCACAGAAGACGTAAAAAGAACCCTTTTTGTTATTACTGGTCCTTTAACCACAGAACTTTTAGGGTATTGTGGGAACTGGAGTCTTGGTCAGGTGAGGGCTGACTGCCAACCATTTTGCAATAGAGTATAAGGGATAGAAAAATAGAGTATGGAATTGTAAGAGACAGGGCGAATTTATTATCAAGTGTCGGCTGTTAATTTGCTTTTTAGACAGATTTTTTTTTCAAATGGACTCTAACATTTCACATGTGTCGCACATTAGCATAGAATCATTAATATTTAGGATGTTAAACGTTGTACTGTGGTGTTAAAGTGCTGATGGTTTTTAAAAACCATCCTTTATTTTACATAGCTTTATAATTAAGAAAATAATGCTTTCTGCATCTTGAGTTCCTCTCTTCCTCTCAGTATCTTGGCTTCAGAGTTGTGCTGCCTAATATAAACCTTTGTGTAAATGAGTAGGCTGAACACTTACTGCAATGCCTGTTTACCAGCGTCTTGTGATGTGACAGTGAGCATTGTGCCAAGGCATACACGTAGTATCCTTGTTTGTGAAAGGTCATGTAAACAGTTTGCTTTCAATATCAGTTTTATGACTGATAAGGAACTGTATTTCCACATATCGCACTAGCCCCTCCACCATTTTATATCAGATCTTTTGCTATATTTCTTATCATTGGCACTTTATAATAAAGCAAATCAAATTTTACAATGATTTCACTTTATAAAAACAAATTAACAATAAATATATTTATCTGTGTATTGTCATTAGTTTCTCATGGAGGTGTATTGTTTGGGGTTCAGAGTACAGTGCCATTTAAAATAAAGGATAATATCTTTTATGCCCTTTGCACATTTACATTGAATTGAATTCAGTACTATTGTCTTGGTGTGAATATTTGGGGGGGTGATAATATGAGAAAGCACTGCGGACACACACACCACACACACACACGCACACACCTACACCTACCTTAAAAAAAAAAAGGTTAAATGGCTCCTAATAAAAATTTACGCTAATGTTTGTAAAAGTGAAAGGGTCCTCAGATTGTAAGCTCCAGCGATGTATAAATAAAGCATAATAATAAAATAAGTATTGGATATTTATTTGCCTCTTAATCTACCCTTTACTATTAGTATAATGTTATATTGTGATACTCTGTCACCGGAATTATCAGGAGGGGCAGTAATATTGCTCATTGACTATGAGCACAAAAGCCACACAGAAGCATTAGCTAGTTGTCACAGAGTCTCTGAGCAGCTGGTATAGTTCTGGCAATCCAAAGCCTGCTGCAGTGTCATCTTGGGGAATCATCTGGCTATCCTGCCATGCAGTAAGTAAAAGAAAATGACAGACTATATGTGATCTACTTTACATGTACAAACAGTAAATTATCATTGAAAGTTATTTTCAGAAACAAATGGCACCTACCAATTAACACCTAGAATTGTCCGTAATCCTGCACATCTGCCTCCCTTTAGAATACTCGGCAGAATGCTTTAGAAAACAGTAATAGAAAAATCATTCACGTTTTCCTAATACATACAGTGACCTAGGATGGTTATTATGAATTGCGTTAGCAATAGAAGTAACTGGAAAGATTACATACTTTATTACACCAATTCATTTATTGGCTTTATATAGTACATTTATATTTCTTTTTATGACATAATTTAATAAAATTTTTATTCATTTTTTACAGTTGCATTCTTGTCATCTTGGAACAATGCCAGTAGAAAGGATGCGAATGCGACCTTGGCTAGAAGAACAAATAAATAAAGATCTAATTCCTGGTTTAAAATGGTTAAATAAGGTAAGATTTTTGCCTGTGTATTTCAGTATGTGTAAGCTATGTCAGAATAGTCTGTGGTCTGGACCATAGTGCCAACAGCTCGACAATATTCTGGTGGTCAGTTGCTTGTCTCAGATATGCTTTGGTTCTGTTCTGCTCCTAAAAATTTGACATACAAAGGCAAACCTTTGTTTTGCATGTTTCCAAGGACAGGGGTTATTTTTGTGTATGTGAATGGACAAATCATGAAGGTGGGGGATAAATTATTATCTGTCATTTTCTATTTTTGTATCCGTGACAAATAGCTGCTACTAGTAGCTCTGTGTGTCCTAGCCCTTAGTGGACTCCAGGTCCCAAGCATTCTTGACAGTAGACCACAAGCCTGCTATAGTTGTTTTTCATGTATTCAAACTATTTCTATAATATCATATCAAAATATTTTGTGTTTCATTTGCATTATTTATACAGTTAATTTATAGGCAAAATATTTAGCATTTGTTTTTCACGTAGTAATAGTTTTGGTGTATTCATACTGCTATTTTCTTTTTTTGTAACTTAGATTTTTATTGGTTTTTTATGCATTTTAGTCATGACAGGCATTCAAAAGGTCAATAATGGCAATATAACAATACAATTATACAGGTCTGGTAGATTGACCATATCACAAAGTATAGAAAAGGCCTGTTTCTTGACACTTGGCAGCAATCATTAGCAATATAATGTAAAAAGTAACAGTTGCAATTGCAAATAATACTGAAAAGGGAGGAGAGGAAGGGGGGGAACAAAGGAAAGGGGGGAATATACAGGGAGAGAAAAGTGTGGGTCCCTTGGGAGGGGGAGAGTGGAGGGTTATGGTTGTAGGTCAGATAAGAGGTTAGTCCTGTATGGGATGTGTCTTACTTTATCTCCTTATGTTGGCTATATAATAATCCCATCTGGACCAAACCCTCTCCCATTGTTTACGTCGGTCGTAAATATTGGCCGTCATGAGTTCCATCTCCCTCATGTCCCTCACACTCAGAAGCACATCCCCTAGTCTAGGGGGTACGGGGTCCTTCCACTTTTTAGTAATCGCCAGTCTGGTGGCTGTTAGAACGAAGTTTGTTAGCTTCTGCTCCACGGCTTTATTGTCTAAAATTGGCCTACCCACAAGAGCAGTATAGATGTCAAGTGGAGTTTCTTTGAACAGGATTCTGGAGAGTATGCCCTCTATTTCCTTCCACAGTGATGATATTATGGGGCAATGCCACATGGTATGCTGTAAGGTTCCCTGTTCGCCACAATTTCTCCAGCACAGTGGAGAGGTGCCCGGGAAAATATGGCTAAGTTTAACAGGTGTATCGTACCAGAAAAACATAGTTTTATATATGCTTTCCTTTTGTCTAACACAAGTCGCTGTTCGTCTCGCATTGTCCCAGATATCTGCCCATTCATCTAGGGGAAGGGTCGTGGAAGTGATTTCTTCCCACTTTAACATATAAGAATGTTTGGGGAAGGGATCCTCAGGGAGGGTAGTTAAGAGTCTATACAAAGTGGAGATCAAGGCTCTCCGTGGGAGGCCTGTCATGCAGAGTTTCTCAAAGGGGGTGAGAGACAGGAGGGATGGATCTTTTGGGAGGTTTAGCCTGTATAAAGTGGAGAATTTGTAGGTATTCAAAGAATCGTGAGTTGGGTATTTGTTTTGAATTTCAGCAAATGACCGCTGTTTCAGCGTCAGTGCATACCGCTATTTTCTATGGCATTAGCTACCAATGTTTATATTTTTTTCACTTCGTAAGTAATCTACTTATTTATCCCCAACAAAAAAACAAAGAAAAAAGGATGTAAGCATAACAGTAGTTAGTTTTTATTGTGTAGGAAAGCCTGATACATATAACCAAATGCCATGGTTTATAAATATGCAAAATATAAATAAATAAATTGAGGATTTCTTATTTTCTGCATGTACTGTTGGCTGTGTAAAGGGCAACGCATATGGATGCATATCCTGTGTTTATCAGCCTTGTGTAACTTACCTTTAGCTGGTGTTTACTCAGCACACAGAAGTTGATAACAATCATTTATATGTATTGTTTACCCCAGGCTTTTTTTTTCTTTTTAACAGCATGAAATGCAGATAGCCAGTTGTATGCAACTGAATATTGCATAGCAGAAAGATATATGATACTTATTTTCCAGTTAGACCAGTTGAGTTATATTTGAGAGTTTGTTAACTAGGAGCGCTCTTGGGTATCAGCTTACTCCAGTTTAAATAAATATATAATGTATATGTTGTTATAATGACCATATATCCTAACCAGCAGAACCAGATTAAAGGCATGAGAACACGAACAGCAGTATTTTTTCCCCCTCTATCGATGGATGTGTCTTTTTTCTGGATACAAATAGCTGTGTAACATGTATAAATCAGTGGTGTATCAATGCTGCTTTCTGCTTATTACCCATAAAGTCAGCCCACGATACCAGGACACTACACACTCACGTGGCTTAGCAATAGTTGTTCATCAGGGTGTAGCAATACACTGTGGTTACCATATCAGTATGTACAGTTGCTTGCATTCCTTTCAGAAGACATTGCTGCATTGTACTAGCCACATTAAAAAGAGCTGGTGTTTGCTGATAAATATGTATTTCATTGGGTTTTCTAGTGAAAAACAAATTAAATTACCCTGTTAGGGCCATGGCACATGGGGCACTTTGTTTTGCAATAGAAAATTGCTATTCTGTGGGTGACCAAGCATCTAAAAATGCCTTTTCATTATGAATTGTGGGAATTGCTACAGGTTAAACAAATAATGTAATCATGCATAAATGCAAAAGGCATTTCCCTATGGTTTGCAATGAAAAGGTTTTTTGGGGGTGCTTTGTCGCCTGCAGAAAGCACAATTTCCCATGGCTTGATGGGTAGAAACACCCGTGATAGATCTCTGCTATCGTGGGGCGACAAACTGCTCCGATAAGGCTTTCCACTGGCAACAATAGGAGTCGCATTGCTTATTTTCCCTGAAGTCACGCAAAGGCGATGCAAAGGGCTTTCCACTGGCAACTCCTATTGTTGCCAGTGAAAAGCCTTTTCAGAACAGTTTGTTGCCCGCCATAGCAGAGATCTATTGCGGGTTACTCAACTGCTACGTGGATTCTTGCCCTTAAAGGAAAAGTAACACTAAACATTTTTAAGTAAAAAATCTATTTTACCCTGCCCCAATAATTGCCCTATCCTACAAACCATTTAGTATTTTGAATGCTTTATTAGAAAATACCTGTTAAAACTTGGCTTCCGGTCATTTGAACAAAGGCGATAAGGCGATGCAGGGGAAGCATCCACTATGCGGCGAGCGATTGATCGATCCTAGCCTTCCTTCTGTATAGGATATATCCGATATTTTCTAATAAAGCATTCAAAATACTAAATGGTTTGCAGGAAAGAGCAATTATTGGGGCAGGGTAGAATAGATCTTTTACTTAAAATTTTTTAGTATTACTTTTTATTTAAGTGCCATTGCCCAATAAAGGCATTCTGTCATGATTTTTGTGGTATATTTTTTATTTCTTAATTACATTGTTTACATGGCAAATAATTCACCCCATAACAGTATTCCTTTAAGGTTAGGGTAGATTTGGAATCGTTGGCAAGCTCACTTGGCATATGACAGGAGTGTATCCGTCAAAAATGCAGCTGTTCGTGTTTTAGAGTAATACATATCTGTTACTTGATAGGGCCAGGACATTTTTGGCCATTTTGTCACTCTCCCATGGAGCTACAAAAACACCCTGGTGACAAAACTCTTACATTGGCCCTGCCTGTAGGGGCAGGAATGTGCCCATTGAGTTTAAGTAGAATGCATAATTTGCTTTTGGTATGCGAAAAATGCACTAGTTCATACTTTGAAGGTAACACATTACTGCCCAAGAGGCTTAAGTTTTTTTTTTTTTACAAATATGGTTATTTTGTTCTCTGTATTTCAAGGGATGCCTTTTACTCTTTCTGTTATTTTTATGGGCAGTGTTGGGTGCCCATCGGAACGGCATCCATCGGATTATGAACGGCATTGGCACGTTGATGTGGTCCCTGACGGCAGAGATTTCTGGATAACTTAGATCACATAAAAGACGGAAGCAAAAATCCCTTGTTTTTTTTTTTTTTTTTTTTTTATAACTTCCTGAAACTCCAGTGTACTTATTCTACATCAAAGTACTGCTTCTGTGAACCTTTAAGGAAGTCCTTTCTAAAAATAAGCACATCTTAAAGAGGCAGTACACAGCCTATAATCACACGTTTGCTGAAAATGGACACAATAAATAGGATTTGTGCTGAAAGTGTTCATGTCATTTAAAACTATCTATATTTTATGATAAAGCAATGATGGATTTTTTTTTTTTTTTAATTCATTTTCATACCATGTAGATCAGTTGTTTAGTCGATCGGGCAGGTTAGAAAATTTTGGTTGGACAATGATAAAATCTGTGCACATATTGTGTATTTGACGATATCCTTGGGGGCCAACAGTAGAAGTGACTTTGGTATGATTGGTGCCTGCCAACTATTTCCTCTGATTTGCTTTGAGGAAGATCTGTCTGCCATATTGCCTGACTTGTCTGTATGCTGGTAGCAAATTCAGTGACAATGAGTAGGAACTGTGACTCTTTAGCTTTCCACTCATTCTTGCATTTTCTTGTTTTATTTAAGTTGTAGTAGTGGATATATTCACTGAGAGGTATTTTCAGATAGAAATATTGTAGTTTGTACAGATGCTGCCAGTCAGAGCCAGTACAGATGAGTAGTATAATGAATATGGGGCATTTTGCTTCTTCTTCTTGCATTTTGCTGCTATTGCAGATTTAAAGGCCCGCAGCATGCTTCTGAGCTGATACCATATCAGCCCTGCACAACTGGAGTGATGCTTTTTTTATAGTCACAGTTTGCTCTCTTTACACTCTGTCCCCTTCTGCTCCCTTCAGTTTCATTCATTCATTCATTTCAGTTAAAGAACCAGCAATTTCAAAAATATTTTGGTTCATCAGGATCAGACAAATTTTGATCAGCTTTTGATTTTGCACAGAAGCTAAAAGTTCCTCTTCTCAATGGCGCACATAGATGAAGCTATTTTGGTTTATTATTAATAATGTACCCCCTTTGTCAACATTGGTTTAATGTATTTGGTTTGTGCCGAACATGCGTATTGTTTAATTAGGAAATATGTATTTTTTTTTTATATTTGTTGCACAAAAAATAATAGGAAACTATGAATTTAAAGTAAATCTATATTTTACTTTCTGCTGGTTCTACACACATAATCAAAACAAATCAGCAGTCCCTTGAAAGCCCTCTGTATAAACAACCCCCCTTATTTAAAAAAGACTATGATTTCACTTTTCCGATTTTGGTAAAGGTATTAAAGTAAACATGTAATTTGACTGTTAATAATTGGCTAGATATGATTTGATAGACTTTTGTATCTACTTTTCAGGAGAAAAAGATATTTCAGATTCCATGGATGCATGCTGCTCGTCATGGCTGGGATGTTGATAAGGATGCTCCTTTATTCAGAAACTGGGCTATACACACAGGTATTGACTTCATTTATTATATTCTATGGATGAAATATTTATTTTTGGACTATGCATGTTTCAGTCATGAGGCAAAGTGACCTTTCCTCAAATGGCACATTATTGGGGTTGCAAAAAGCTGCCTCTGGTAACATTAACAGCCAAATTCCATTTTTTGACTATTCTAGTGTAGACATTGATACCCCCTCAACCTCTTTTCCTGCTCTGACAGGAAATCGACAAGTAATGGGGGAGGTGTTGGGGCATGCCTGGGTGCAGGCACATGGAGCAGATTTCAGTGCTGAAACACAGTGGCTCCAGGTGCAGTCAATGGGTTGGAATGATTCAAACATAGGAGATAATTTTTGATCTGCGTTTATCCACAGGCCTAGAGGGGCTGTTCACCTTTTACACTCTGTATATCATACTAATAGTTAAGTTATTCTGAGACAATTTGCAATTGGTCTTTTTTTTTTTTTTTTATTATTATTTAGCTTTTTATGTAGAAGCTCTCCAGCTTGGTATTTCAGCAGCTATCTGCTTGCTAGGGCCCAAATTACCCTAGCAACCTGGCTTTGATTTGAATGAGAGACTGGAATATTAATAGAAAAATGGTCTAACAGTAACAATAAAATTGTAGCCTCGTAGACCAATCGTTTTTTGGCTTCTGGGGTCAGTGACCCCCGTTTGAAAGCTGGAAGGAGGCAGAAGAAGAAGGCAAATAATTTAAAAACTATAAAAAAGAAACAATTGAAAAGTTGCTTAGAATTAGACATTCTGTAACATATTAAAAGTTAGCTTAAAGGTTAACAACTCCTCATATTTAGGACAAATGGGTCCCTTAAATTGAACCATTGTTCCACCTGCATTTGTTGCTATATGTTTTTTTTTTTTTTTTAGAAAAACAACAAAAACTGAAAGGCTGCATATTATTTACAGGTATAGGGTCTGTTATCTGGAAATCTGTTATCCAGAAAGCTCTGAATTACAGGAATGCCATCTCCTATAGACTGCATTATAAGCAAATAATTATTTTTTTTTTCTAAAGAACCTTGTACTTGATACAATTAATCCTTAATGGAGGCAAAACAATCCTTTTGGGTTTACTTAATGTTTAAATGATTTTTTAACAGACTTATCCAAAAAAAACCCAGGTTCTAAGCATTCTGGATAACAGGTCCTTTACATGTACAGACAGTATCCTAATGACTAAAGCTGGCCATACACGTGGCGATCGAAACATCGTCAGATGTGCCACACACCATTCAGGGCTGAATCGGCAGGTAAGGAGGTAGAAACAATAGGATTTCTACCTCCTTCTGCCGATTCAGCGCTGAAGGGAGATTTTTATCAAGCGCCTTCTATGGCGCCCAACGAAAATTTGCAACTGGTCCGATCGGCGAGTCGGCCGATATCAGCAGCTTCCTGCGATATCGGTCGACTCGCCGACATACCATACACGCACCGAATATTGTACGAAACGAGGTTTTGTACGATATTATCGGTGCGTGTATGGCCACCTTAAGCTGTAACTATTTTATCAGATCATCAAGGGTATGTCATTGATTTGGTTGACCAAAGTAATTCAGTCTGAGTCTGCATAAACCATCACAGGGGGTTGCTGCTTGCCTGAAGGCACTTCTAGTGTGGGTGAGATTGCTAGTAGTCATGTTGTCTGGTTAACTCCCCTGATATAAACACACACACACCAACAGCAATTCTGGCTTCAAATTGTCAGTTGCAGTGTCACTTGCTGTCTCCCTGTCCCTGGTGCGGGTGGTTCTTACTATATTAGATTATTAGGGCTGTGATTTTGGGGAAATCACGGCGCCACGTATGCCATCCCACCGGCGATTTACATACTCGCCGGTTGGATGGCATTTTGGGGAGATTCGTCGCCCGCAACAAGGGAGAATTTTTGCGGGCGACTAGCCTCTCCGTCTGCCACAGCCCTTATAATCAGAGGTGATGCTATACATTTATGTAATTACAGATAAGCTTTTATAGTCATACCTGCTCAAGTTGTGTTTGTGGTTTTTTTTTTTTTTTTTTTGAAGGGAAGTATCAACCTGGAATAGACAAGCCAGACCCAAAGACATGGAAAGCAAACTTTCGCTGTGCTATGAACTCTTTACCAGACATTGAAGAAGTTAAGGATAAAAGTATGAAAAAAGGAAATAATGCTTTCAGGGTGTACAGGATGATCCCAGTAGCAGAAAGGCCATCAAAAAGAGGTACGCCTCTGGAATTTCTATTTTTTTTTTAATAGTTTTCTTACAAATATTATATGTGATGTGCTGCTTTTTGAGATTGTAGTGATTTAGCAGTATTTACCAGGCAGAATAGGGAGCCTATGTCATGGTTAATCCTCCGTGCCAAAACATTTTTTTCCTCAACACCTCAAATTTATTTGGAGGATTAGCTCAAAACATTAACGTAACTGCCTCAAGGTACTTACTGCAAAATATGTAACCCCCCCCCCCCCCATCCTATTGCATTGCCGACCAACATGCCTTCTTTGGCTAATGCCAGATATGGCCTTTTTTATGTTTCGTATTTTCTCCGCCTAAAAACGCAGCACAACCCACACAGCCCCTGACTATGGCGTTTTTCAGCCTAGTACTGGTGACGTAGCAAATCCTGTTTCCCATGGTGCTAATAGTGCGAAATAGTAAAAACGCTGTGTATTTCCGCAAGGTCTGGCAGCTGCCTTTGTGTACACATAGGAATAGGTTGCTGTGCAAATAACGGCGTATTTTGGCAAACGCATGAAAAGTCCATGTTAACATATTTACGCACGGTGTGTTTTCCATCAAGACTGTTTAAGTTATTTCTACGGATTATGATATCGTGCATTTTTCAGCCGCCGAGAGAATTAGAAAATACGCAACGTAAAAACGCCACGTCTGGCATCAGCCTAACAGCATGATAGCTGTGCTGACGGCTGGCCCTGTGGGGGTGATGGGCCATAGTGTTCCCCTATAGTTCTGCTGTTGGCCCAGAAATGAATTTCATAGTAGGTATATATGATGTTTTTATCACTATTATTTCTATGTCTAAGAAAAGATTAATATATTTAATTGAATAATAATGATCTAAAAAGCAGGAAATCATTTTTTACATATGTCCCATAGTTTAAGAATCCCAGCTGTACCCCCATGTGTTGAGTTTAGCATAGCTATTGATGTTAAATAGTCCCAGTTACTCTGTTAGTTAAGGGGTTAAATGTGCACTCTACACCCAAATAGCAGTTTACTGGTTGTAAAAGAGATTGAGAAATAGTGGATTTATGAAAAGTACAAACATGTTTCCGGCGCGGGGAAGATTGCGTAACACTAAAAGCAATGAAAGCTGCTGCCAAACCCCCGGAAAGGGACACTGGGTGTGTGTTGTGCCTAGATAACAACATGGGTTATATTATATGAAGAAAAAAATACTCTTGTTTTACTGGCTACTAAGCTACCTGTTTTGCTGTTATAGGTAAAAAAAACAAAGCAGATAAAGAAGACAAAATCAAACTGGAACAGGTAAAATCTTTACCATATTAATTCCATATTATTAAAATTTCATTGCTTAATTCTGTAGATGCTATAATCCCTATAATGCTTAGTCTTCCTATTCAAAATTCTGAATGTGAGTGTGTGAGTTCATATAGATTTGGCACACCTAACCTAGAAATATCAGTGAAGGCTCATGTAAAGAATGGTTGCATTGCAGTTTATTTTCCAAATGTAAGTAAAAACAAGCAAGACATGATGGACACAGTTTAGGACCGCGTCCAGGGAGGAATTTACCTACATTACCTTTGGTCAGGCTTCCCATTATCCATGTGTTTAGACCCCAGCAGACATTGCTGTCTCTCACTGGAGGTCATGTAGTTGAATGTTGTCGTAACATTATGGCCACGCCACAAATTGTGCTTCTGCTACAGGGACTTGTTCAGTGACTTGATGTAACGGGTATCATTGCTGAGCCCAGGGCACAAAATCATCCTGTTGGCTCCAGGTCATTTGGGGTATCTGGATATGGCTTATACTGTGTATGGGGCTGGGAAAAACATACCAGATTTCTTAACCTCTGTAATACTTTCTCTATTAATAACATTGGCATCAGTACCATCTGGCACTGCAAATTATTACAGAGAGGTGGTTATACGGTGTGCTCTGAGTGCAGTATAGTTTAGCATTTGTCAGTTTAGAGGGGATTTTGGTATCCTAAACTAGTCCTTAACTAGTTTGTAAGTCTTTTGCAGGACTATGACCTGGATTTAGGGGCACATTTACTAAGCCACGAACGGGCCGAATGCGTCCGATTGCGTTTTTTTCGTAATGATCGGTATTTTGCGATTTTTTCGGAAAAATGTCGCGACTTTTTCGTTACTAATACGATTTGTGCGAAAAAACGCAAGTTTTTCGTAGCCATTCCAAAAGTTTCGCAAAATCTGGCGATTTTTCGTAGCGTTAAAACTTGCGCAAAAAGTTACGCTTTTTTCGTAGCGTTAAAACTTGCGCGAAACGTCGCACCTTTTAAGTTTTAACGCTACGAAAAAGGCGCAACTTTTCGCGCAAGTTTTAACGCTACGAAAAAATCAGCAGATTTTGCGCAACTTTCGGAATGGCTACGAAAAACTCGCGTTTTTTCGCACAAATCGTATTGGTAACGAAAAAGTCATAAAGACGCCGAAACAATCGCAAAAAATACGAAAAAGTCGCAAAATGTTCGTTTTCAAATCGGAATTTTTCCAATTCGGTTCAGATTCGTGTCGTAGTAAATGTGCCCCTAAGTGTAATCCAAACTTTGGTTCTGCTTGTTGCAATGTGTGTGTATTTTGTACAGGAAGAAGCTACTGAAGCACCAGCACCTTCAATGAATGGATCATCTCTGGGACCCCTACCATATGCCATTTATAACCAACCAATAAAAGCTGAAGTTGATAGCACTGTGAATATTTTAGGTAAGTACTTTGGGTAGTTATTCTTTCACTGTATGTTTATTATCACTGATATAGCTGTGACACTAACAAAAACATTAAAGGATCCTGTCTTATTTACTTTGGTACTAGATGTTGCCTGCTGAACAATGCAGGCTAGGGAGTATTTCCAGGCCCACAGCCTTTCCCAGCCCACCCAGCCTTCAGTGTTTGTGTGTGCATTCTGGATTTCCTTTGGTTCTCCCCTTAGTTGGAAGCTTGTTGGAAACAGCACATAGGATTCCTAGCATGCCCAAATGTCACTCCTTCTGGTTACTAAGCCTGTCTAAAATTGGCCATACATGCACCGATTTTCGGACTGTGTGTGGGCCCTAGATTTTCGTCCCAATATTTCGTACCATGGGGATCAGTTGTTTAGCTGATACAGTAGATTAGTCAGGTTGGAAGTCACTTACATAAGATTGGTGTCAAATATTTCATGGTCAGAACATCCTCCGATTTGTTATTTTTGGGGTTTTATTCTACAATTTCAGTCTGAATTTTTGTTTTAGGTAGTTGCATTTAAACATATCCTAACGTTCGTCGGAAGAAGAATAAAATCTGAACGTGTATGGGCACATATATTCCCCCAGAGATCATAATGGTGCACACCACTAACAAAAAAATACAACCTGGGTGCAAGAGCCATATAAACTAAAATATTGCAGGAGTAATGCCAGCACACACAGAGTTTCATACAAATGTATATAAAATGATATTTATTAAGAAAAAAAGAGCAAAATAAACATAGCAAGCCTCAACGTTTCAATCTATCTATCCCTTTCCCCACTGGCAGCACCTGAAGATAAACAGGGGAAGATAAGAGAAATAACAAAGGCGTGGGCTGCTGCTCTTTGCAGGAAGGGGGAGACTGCACATATAGCTTGTAATGCCTGCACAGGTTACATATTATTTTGGAAACTACTGTCGCATAACATTTACTTGTGAAAGTGTACTTTCCCTTTCATGATGTGATGTTTGTAGTAGTGCAGATCCGGAGTATCAGAATGACATTCTGTTTTGCAGATTTTTCCCCCTTTTAATGTCAGTACAGGTTTTTTAGCCAAGGGCCACTACCTGCCTGACTGTGCCACACTAGTGTGACAGCACTACTGCTGATTGTGTGTAAGCGCTGATCAGCCATGAAAACTCCCTGGTGCATTTTTTCCTTTCACTCTGTGTATAATGAAACTGATTCCTGACAGATCAGATGCATGTTACATTCGATGTGTTTCCTGTGCAGCCGCAAGCTTAGTCATTCATAACATTCTGCAACTGCATTGCTCACTAATGTCATATACAGCAGTTATACATACATGTTTCTGTGCTGTGCCGTGCCTGCATGAATTGTCAGCTACTAGCCGCCACCCATAGGGCCATAAATAGCTGCATTGAAGGTAGCGTTACTGTAAGGTACCATATTCTGTATTCATATAGTTTTGTGTTTTTGATTTCATTTATTTTTTTAATGGGAACCTCAAGTAATTCCCCATAGCTGAGGAACCATGAGTGACATATTTGTTTGCACACGTGTGGTTTAGAAATGAGTCACTGTAAGCACTGCACCTCTTTTCACGTTTCTTATTAAATACTTCTAAAAATAGCCATTTCCATTAGCACAGTATGGAAAGTATGTGTGGGTGAGCTGAGCCATCACTTTGCACATGGAAACGTCTGTATTAAAGACATAAGGAAGTGCTGGACATGTAATCTTTATTGTTACTTCATTATGTGTATTACTTGTTTCACATACATTGAGGGTGCCCTTATACAACTTATATGGGAACTGGCTCCACTTATGTAGGGTTGGAACTGACGTGTGTCCTCAGTTGCTCTGCAGCCGAGAATAGCTCAGAAATTGTCACGTGTCACCATGTTTACTTGTTATAACGCCTGGATGGCAATGATGGAGTCAAAGGGTTTATTAAACACTGTTCTATTTTCTTTCCAGTTGTGGAGCATCCTATGTATAACACTGGTATAGTAGAAGAGATGATTGTCGCCAATCCTCCTGATGTCTGCCAAGTTGTAGAGGTAACTACAGAAAGTGAAGAACAGCCATCCGTAAGAACGCAACTGTACCCTTTGCAGATCTCCCCTGTGTCTTCATTTGCTGGTTAGTATTCTAGATACTGCAGTGTGGAAATTATTGATCACCTTGCAACAGTTTTTCCTTACATATGTGTGAGTGGTCAAATGGCAAAAGATCCAATCCACCAGATAGTTTAACAAAGTGACCCATGTGTTGCCACCATTATTTCTAAATATGCTTAGATGTAAGGATGCTGTCTTGCTGCTTTCTTTTCTCATGACAATTAAAATAGCATTCCTAGTCTTCACTGAAACCTTGCCTGCATGGTCAATTTATCAGGGGATGGCCGACTGGTTGCCTGAATTAACCAGAAACTACTACTAATAAATACATCCTGACCACTTTGATTCACTAATTAGGAGAAACTTTGGTTTTCTAGATCCTTTTAATTAGCAGTTTTTTCAACCTTGTTATTAACACCTATGGCATACAGGGCATTTTGGTCACTGATGTGATCAGGTGAAAACCAGCAGTGGCCAGACTCCCCTACTAGTCACCAGTGCAACTTGCTGGTGGTTAATCAGAGCAGAAATGTCGCTCTACATTGTTCTTCACTTTTAACTTGTTGAATTAGACTTCGTTTTTTCCATGTTAGCTCTCCCTTTTATTTTACTTTCCATGTGGCTCACAAGTAACTCATGCAAATATTTCTGATCTATTAGATGTTTACCTTTTGGCCTTGTTAGCAAAACTAGTTTTACTGGTCTATTTGGACGAAAGCCACCCCTGCAATAAAAATATCTCTTCATTTGTTTTTCTTCAGTAAATCTAGCTTACTATTCTTTATTTCTTTTTAATTTTAAACATATTTACAAAACCTTATTTTTTGCAGAAAGTGAAACAGACAGCGTGCCTAGCGATGATGAACGGATGGTGAGAAACATTTCTGTAATACTGCTAGTGTTTATAAGGCAATTGTGCCAACTGCAGATTCCTCTTCACTTCTGACAAGCTTGGATTAAGAATTATGTGTATGCAGTATGTGACTAAACTCTGTACGCACTTTTTCAAGCTAGGGTGCATTCCTTGCATACAGTTACAGTGTCACAGAACAATTGTAGAAATATTGAAAAGCTGTTCTAAAACTGCAGTAGTATTTTATATTTGTATGGCTTCACAACAGTAACCTGGTAGTTCTGTATGGCAGCACCCACTGTCACTGTAAAGGCTTATGCCACATATGGCGGCGCAGGCCGAGAATCCACCCCAACATTTGAATCAGCACCTGGAGCCACTGCTTCAACCTGGGTGCAGGCACACTGAGAGGATTTCAATTTCGAAACGCGTGGTATGCATTTTGCAACAAAATTCACTTTGTGTGCCTGCACCTGGGCTGATGCAGTGGCTATTGGTGCTAACACAGAGGAGTGCTGATTCCAGCATATGGGTGAATACTTGCCATGCATTTATCTACAAGGCAGCAGTCTAACAAGTCCCTTTATTGCACTGCTCACACAGTAGTTTCACTTTAGCACACCAAATGTTTTGCTTTTGAAGAACAAAAAATGATCCTGTAGATAACTGGTCAGGGTTTATTTGTGTAAAACCACAGTCTGTATGTGTGTGCATATGGCCAAGATTGTTTGCCTTGGGAGCGGCACTCCTAGAACAAATATAAAGGCCAAGTAGAAAGGTTTAACTTTTATTAATGTGTGTATTTCCTCTTACAATAGATACCATTCACCAAAGCTTGTTTAGCAACCATATAAAGGACAAGGTGCTTTTATATTGCATATGAAGAATGAAAAATGTAATAGGGGGTCACATTACATGCTCCCTAGTTGCAAACTTTTATTGCTAATGAATGGACAAAAATCCCACATTTCTTTGTGAGATCTTCTGTCTCCCACAATGGCCAGAACTATTCAGGCACCCTTTCTAAAACTGATGCTTCTCCTGAGTCCCAAAGTGTCTATAGAAATAGATATAATGCTGGTGGTGTTGAGGTGCATAGTATACAGCATTTACCTTTATTATTGCAGTTGCTGTGCATGGTATGGAGGTGCGGGTGTATAGATGGACAGATCATTTTCTGATTCTAGATAATGGCAGCACAGTGCGTTATTGTACAGAGCTCATTATCTCTCTTTGCTCTTGAGTGCAATTTTACATACTCCGTTTTACATACATACAGTTTTATATACTCTGTTGAAAGGATACTTTACTGATATTATTCTAAAAGAACAAAATCAGTTTCTCGCATCTTTTATTCCAAAATAACTTTTTTTCTTTTTCGTTAACTTTAAGAGCCATCGACGCCAGCAGAAGATCCCTGGCAGCAAAGAATCTGTAAGAACGTCAAGCCAAAGAGCCCCTTATAATTTACCTGGCATGGCAACATTTGTAACCTCCAAACCAGACCTGCAGGTCACTATAAAAGAGGAGAAGTATCCCCTTCCCTACAACAGCTCGTGGCCTATATTCCCAGACAGTACACCTTATTCACAGACGGGTGCATCCTCTTCACTAAATAGCGCTCGACAAGACCATGAAACTAGAGCTACTGTCATTAAGAAAACCTCAGATGTTGCTCAGCCAAGGCTGAAAACTTGCTAAGGCCACGTTGCAAATTTGTATCAATATATAGGATGGGAACAAATATTGTGGAAAACGTTGGATTTGATGTGGTTGGAGCCTTTAAGATGTTGGAGAACCAAAGGAAAGGATTCAATATTCAAGCATAGCTATGGACAGCTCATTGTAGCAGAGGATTTATCTCAGGATTGGGCCATGGAACGGTCTAAGAGATTCTAAAAAGAAAATAAATGATTAAAGCTGGACCAACTTCCATTATGGGGAAGGTCAAGGCTGAGGAAATGCAACAAGGCCTTTGGACAAATAAAATGTGAAACTGCTAGAACATTATCCTTTTTTATTTTAAGAAAATCTGTGCTGTAAATATGTATATTTTATACGTGAGTTCTAGCAATCTGCTTGTGCACCTCACAAACAAGCACTGGCACAACAAGGCGGCCTTCTTTTGTACTGCTGTAAATGGAATTCAGGCCGAACCCAGCTACCCCTGTCCTTTCGCTCAAAACATGAATTTCACTGAAAGTGGTTAAACTGAAACTCTGGCTTTTGCACCTCTGACTGAAATGATGAATTAATAAGTAACCTTTATTAATAACAGGGCTTTGTATTCTAACCTTGCTTCGCTCACAACCAAGGTACAAATAGGAATTTCTATCAGCCCCAAGACTTGAGAGTTAATATAAATAGAATTATGCAGACATATAATGACCAGACTATAACTATTAACTCCCAGAGCTAGCTTTTTTATTTTTTTATACGGGGGTATTTTATTTGAGGCAAAAATCCAAAGTTAACATAATTATTTTCTATTTTTTTTATACAGCAAATTTATTATATGATTCAGTTTCCTGTTTGTCAGCAAAACTGTTGTGGCACATTTTCGTAGGTCTTTTGTTTCCTAACATGAAACTGATATATTAATCTATTATGTAGAAAGCAAATTTATTATTATTATCCTGTGGATTGACAAATAAATAGTCATTGCAGTTTTATCTGTAATCTTTCTCTGGCTGCAGTGGTTGTCTTTTTCAGACGGATGAGGATGGAGAGCTGTTTCTTTCGCAGGTGAAGAACTTTTTGTGATGGGTATGTGACACACTATTCTGCAGCTCTTTGAACTGTTACTTTTGCTCTTATAATTACCAACAGCACTATGGCCATCTCTGTATTACTTTTCCTTCTTTTCTTGCTAGCAGAACCACCCTTTCTATTACTGAAATCTTACTGCCCCCATTTCCTCAAGACTATATAGCCACCACAGAGCTGTCAGCTTTGTAGCCAGCTGGAGCATATAATCCGGCCTTGTTGCTATACTACTATTGGTTTAGACAACACTTATAATGCACATCTGGCCTTTCACACTTGCATGTTCTACTGAGCCTTCCTGATCTACCGCTCTTAATTTGTGAATTGGTCACAAATTATTGCTTTGTCTCTTCTTGTGTAGTGTCACACACTGCTGGTGGATATTGGTGCTAAAATGCACATCACTGCACTACTGGCCAATTTTGCACACATTTCTGGAGTGATTTTAGTCCATTCTTCCAGACCGTTTTGTTCCAAGTTGATGCAGAGACCCTGCTGCCTAAAAATAGGCATCTAGTTAAATAGAATGGATGTGCAAAATACACCAAAGGAACCTACTTCAATCTGCTATAAATCATAAATATACAAATTTGGAAATGCAAATGAATCTTTAGGAGCGTTAATTTTTTGTCATTATATTTGTAGTGATTTATTAGCCCAGAGATGTGGGATAAGAACAGAACTTAATAAACTAAAAATGAGATTGGAATATAGTAGGCATGCACTGAATTTTGTGCTTTAGTATTTGGCCAAATCCCTGAATATTTGGGTATGCTGAATACTGAACCAAACCCAGAAGCGAAAGCTTGGGTTGAAAATAGCAAGGAAATTGCAGTGTGCTCAGATGTAAAAAGTGTAGGTGAGCCACACAAGCATGAAGAAAATTATTTAGGATTGGCTATCTGGGAACCCCATGTGGTCAGCTGGCCTACAAGGAGGCTCTGCCTTGAGTAAAACTGTGTCTCTGTGCTTCTTAAACTTGCCTCCAAGCCAGAAATGTAAAAATAGGCACCTGCTTTGAGGCCACTGAGAGCAACATCAAAGGGGTTGATGAGCTCAGGGCGTTGCTCCTGAGCCACAGATTGGGGATCGCTGATCTAGAGACAGTCTACTAAAGACAGTGTACTATCCAACTCAAGAGAAAACAGCATTAGATGGGCAATGCAAAGTATTTACACAGTCATAAGGCACCGCAGCCTCCAGTCTTTTCATAATTAATGTTCTTCATTGTGCATGGCTCCATAGGGACATCTCATAACAGTAGTTAAGGCAACAAACCACACAATAGGTGAAGACTTTAGCCAGGCTGAAATAGGAGAAGAAACTACATAGGCAATTTAGAAAGTGGGAGCCGCAGGCCTTGATGGGCCCCTATTAATATTGGTTTGGTATATTGAAAAAGGTGGACAGCACCACTTTATAGCATAGGTCCCTAAAGGGGGGGGGGGGGGGGTGTAGCTTCCCACACTGTACTGGTCCCCCCTAGCTCAGAGCTGTGCCTGGGGGCTCAGACAGAAGGGCAGCTAGAAGATTTGGTGATCACTTATTTGCTTCCCTAGGGCTGTGCAGCACTGCACAATATGTAGGTTGAAATACTGGTTAATAATAATTATGGGCCTTCGCCAAAAGTTGTATCTAAAAGGCTGAACAAAGTCTGAAAAATACTAATATTACAGAACTAGCATTATTTATCCTCTCCCGGATCCCCTTTTATTTGCCCTTTACAGTTATAAATAATAAGAATGCACCAAATGCAGGATGAAATAAGTCTGTCTGCCATTATTCCGCAGAACCCAAACCATCACAGCGAGTGAGTTTAAAACACTGACAGCTGCAGGTGACATGTTTGGAAAGTTCTATGAATGTAAATGAGCACTATTTTTGGGCTATGGAAGATTCGTATTGATCCAGATTAATAAAATCATGGATTCAGTGCATGCTGGATACTTAATGTATAATATAACAGTGATTGAAGCCAACTTCTTGCACCCCTGCCTCACACACCTGCAATATTTTCATTTCTCAGCGTTACTGTAAACATCAACCTCCACAACAGGAACAGAAACTTCTACAGTATTCTATAACGGATCAGGAACATTTACCTCTGAAACTCATTTAACCCTATACTGCACAGCCGAGGAGCCAGTACTGCACTCCCACAGCTTTCTCACTCTGCGCCTTCTTATTCAGCAAATGTATATGGTGCCTGATAGCAATGAACTGCAGGGACAGTATCTGCAACATCTACAGACATATATTTCTCTCTATTTATAATAAGGGACATATATGTTATATGTAGTTAGAGACAGAACACCATCTATTTAAAGGTAATACAAATACAAATTAGAAACAGAATGAAATAGAAAGCTACTGAAAAAAGCCGTTCGGTGAGGAGTTCTGTTTGTATGCAATACTTCTATGAAAATGAGTGGCCCCTATAAAGTAGGGTTACCAGATCACATGAAAATCCAGCTAGAATAGTGTCAAGGATTGCAGTTTAAATGCAGCCCTGCAACATGCATTATTAGACAGGTCCCTGAATTTTAAAGTAGTTCACCTTAACTTTAAATATTTTATAGAATGGCCAATTCTAATCAACTTTTGAATTATTTGCCTTCTATCTATTTCCAGCTTTCAAATGGGGGTCACTGACCCCATCAGCCATAAAACTATTGCTCTGTGAGGCTACAATTTTATTGTTACCTTTTATTACTGATCTTTCTATTCAGCTGCTCTACTATTCATATATCAGACATTCTCTCACTCTCTGGTTACTAAGGTAAACTGGACCCTAGCAACCAGATCACTGCAGAAATTCCAAACTAGAGAACCGTGGAACAAAATGTAAGATAATTAAAAGCTACCAAAAATAAAAAATGAAGACCGGTTGCAAATTGTCTAAAAATTGCACTACATCATACTAAAAGTTAATTTAAAGGTGAGCAACCCCTTAAAGTGATCGGGTGAACCTACTCTAAAGTGAAATAAGTATGCACCGTGATGCAATATTTAAATATGCAAAAACACAACATGTCATGTTAAAAAGAAAATATACCCCCATTTTTGACATTTTTTTTTTTTAGATCATTCCGTTGGGTTTATGTAGAAAAGAGTATATTTGTTTTACACAAACCTACCTGATTCCTCAGGTTATAGGATACCAAAACTTCAATAAGCTATTTCCCAAGTTCCTTATGCTGGAATGAAACTCCTCCCTCGCTTGTAAAGTGATGGATTCTAGGACTTGAATTTTCCATGGTGGCTGATGTACAGATTTTCTGGAAAGCAGAGGGACTTCATTCCCAGAATCCATCCCTTCCCAATAGCACAAGATAAGGGTTGGGTTGCATTGCAGAGAGACTGTGGGAGGTGGGAACTGGCAAACACACACACAGGCTTTTATGGTTTCCTGTCAGTCTGTGGAATCAGATATGTCTGTGCAAAAATGAATACATTTATATTTCTGGCAGCTGAGATAGCGTTTATGCACCTTTCTACATAAGTCCAGCTGAATAAGCCCATGTCAAAATAAGCAGTATAATTTTCCTTTAACCATTTCGCCTGATTATTGCTCATAACAGGAGTTAAAAAAAAATAAACACAACACGTGAGCAGCTGGCTGGGTTAGTATGTGGAGCCTTCCCCTCTCTGCTGGTTTCAGTAGGTTCCCACTTCCTGACTTCAGACTGCTCTGCCTCCTCTAGTTTAATATTCTATATATCATTGTGTGTATTCAAAGTCAGACATGTCAGGTCTCATGTGAGTAGGGGGGTATTTATATATAGGCCTGTGCCTAGGGCAGCAAATTTAGGGGGATGACCCTGGGATGCCTATATAATCAAGGGAAAATGTTTTTTAAAGAATAAGAAACTTCCCATGAAACCTATAAAATCCGGTGGTGGTGCTGGGGGGAAGGTGAGAGTGTACAGGGCAAGCGAAGACGGGGTGCAGTGTGTATTACGTCACTTCCACAACCTATGGGGCATTTAGATCCAGTGCCTAGAGTAATACCAGACCGACATACAGCTCTGCACTTGGAAGCAGCTTCTTGTTTGGAGCACAGGGTGTAATACTATAATACTGTAATACTGTAATACTATAATTGTATAGTATGTACCCCACAAAGGCTTGCAGCTGCAACTAAAGCCTAAGGTATTCCTCCAGTGGGTAAATATTTATCATCAGATGTCTGCTTCTTGGTTTATTTACATTTTGTGGTACAGTAAAAAATATTTTGCAACTAAGTATTTTGTGTAAATCTAATGGGAGAAATCCCAGTTAAATCTTTTTTAATTCCAGGGTGCAACACAACAAGATATGGCAAAGTCAAAGGGGGTACCGTTATGGAAATATAACAGTTGTTTGAGGTAAGTAGGTAAGATTTATTAGACACGTATGTGGGTTCTGAACAAAGCCAGAGTCAGAACAACAGAACAAAGACAGCACTGGGTTTTTATAGGCTTTGTAACATGGTAGCATGCGACATAATTGCATATGAGTATGGGTGTTACCAATTTGAACAAAGAACTGTTCTTATGCCACAACAGGTGGCACAGCCCTCAAGGCCAAACCAAGGCCAGCTTGCATCCATCCAAGTCAGGGTACAATAACACAGTACATAGGTGATAAGACCTGCTTTAGAGCTTTAACTCCATTGGTACCAGAATGAAGGGTAATATGAATTGCTTCACTACATCCTTCATGGACCACTGAAGGGGGGCATAGGAAATCTGCCTACACAGAATTTATTCTTTATCAGTACTGATGCAATGCACTGTACAAGCAGTTTAAACGGTGCATATACTAGTGATCTAGTTCAAATGTCAGGGTCACTTTCTAATGATTGCTCCTGACTGCGGACTAAAGTAGAACTATTACCCCCAAAAGTTTTATAATAAAGCACTTTTCAATATATAAGTCTAACAACTGCTACAATATCTAGCTACACAGCAAATTAAATTGTAATGGGTCTTCCCCTTTCAATTGGATCAGTAAAGCAGCCACTTTTATATCTCGTATTAGTAGTACCAAGCATAAGTCCAGAAAAGCCTGTATTAACTGAATAATTCCACATTTTAGAATTCATCTGATTCATTCAAGATCCAAACAGGTAAAATCTCCTGATTTGTTAAGACAAATTCCCTTCCCTGGCAGAGCAGCAGTTACTGAAATATTTCTGCTGTAAAGCAGCAGGTGTTTTTTTTACGTCTTAAAATCAATTGGAAACCCAGTGATGTGATTGTTATATCCAGTGAGAAGCACGTTTGGCACAAAAGACAAAATGTTATACTCTGATACCTTTGCCAGGAGGACATGTTAATATTTCCCAGGATGGAGCTCCCTCTTGTGGAATATCATGCTACTGCTATTTATTACATTTCTGGTATTAGTAATTTCTAGTGAGACATCTAGTGGTACATACAAAATATAAAACTCAATAGACAGGAGATATAAACTGGCTCTAATCACAAGCTGAAAATGAATGGCAAACAAGGTCACACATCTATATGAAGGGTCTTACACATAGGAGGACAAGGAAGGAAAACTGTATATATAACAGAGTGTGGTTGTTGTATGTCTATGTATGGTACTGATTAAGTGGAAAGTAGCAGGTCAGGGATTCAAAATAGGCCCTGGAATTTCAGGTATATAGAGTTCCTGAAAAGTACAAAAAGCCCGCATACCCCAACAGCCCAGTTAACACTGACTGTATATGGCATCTCAACAGGCCTGGAAAGCAACATCCCTTACAGTGCATGTTTTTCAGAGCAGAAACCAAGGTAGGCTGTTTGTATGCAGTGATTCCAAGTGGATTGACAATTGGAGAGAAAAGGGTTATTTAAAATAAAGAGAAATGAGAGCAGATAAGACCATAGGGGAATGAATGCTATACAAAACAGGCCCTGGCATTCCAAGTACACAGAGGCCCAAACAGCCTCCACCAGCACAATAAATAGTGACTGACTATGGCGGCTTACAGCAGCCCCTTTGGCATTTGCCAGAACCCACAGATTGCTGGTCCGGGCCTGGCTCCAATGGGGCTTAAGAGTAGAAACTGTCTGGCACTAAGTTGCAGCTTGCAGGTTGGTATTCTGCCCCATAGCTGCCTTCAGGTTTTGCCTGTGTCCCTTGCCCCTGTTTGCCTCCCAGCCTTGCTCAGGGCCTCTCCAAATTGTGTTTGGCTTGGCGCACTCCATTCCCGACTACTGAACCAGGAAAGTGCATGGAGAAGCAGTGGCACAAGACTTCCGCCAAGCGAGCAGCTCTTGTCCCAATATTGGGCTAAAGATCGAATTAGAACAAAGGGTATAGGCATCAATGAGCCAATGCAGTCCCCGATCCGACGAAAAATCAAACCTGCCCGGTCGAGATCTGCCCGATTTCAGGCAAGATGTCGGTCGGACAAGCCTGTTGCATACCCCCCAACTGTCCCGCTTTCTATAGCGCATCCCGCTGTCCCGGATAGTTCCCTGAATGTCCCGCATTTCCGTAATAGATTACAGAAATGCGGGACATTCATAGAACGATCCGCGACAGCGGGATGAGAAGGTTTAAGCTGAGCGCTCCTACTCCTTGCGCTGCTTCTCTTCTTATGTGGCTCCTTCTCCGGCGGTCCCTGGCCCTTTTATAAGGTTGCGACCGTGCGTAATGACGTCACACGTATGCACGGGCGCAACCTTATAAAAGGACCTGGGACCACCGGAGAAGGAGCCGCATAAGAAGAGAAGCAGCGCAAGGAGTCGGAGCGCGTATGGGGGGTGCTCTGTGTATGGGGGCACTGTGTATAAAGGGTACTGTGTATGGGGGGGTTCTGTGTATGGGGGGCACTGTGTATAAAGGGTACTGTGTATGGGGGGGTTCTGTGTATAAAGGGTACTGTGTATGGGGGGCACGCTGTATGGGGGGCACTGTGTATAAAGGGTCAGTATACATACATATATACATAAACCATATATACCAACATCAATACTAACTGTAGATATTAGTATCACAATAGCCTTGGATATTTTGATTGTTCAAGAACTCATCCAGGTCCCTCTTAAAGGCATTAACAGAATCTGCCATTACCACATCACTAGGAAGGGCATTCCCCAACCTCACTGCCCTCACCGTGAAAAACCACCTACGCTGCTTCAAATGGAAACTCCTTTCCTCTAATCTAAAGGGGTGACCTCTGGTGCGCTGATTGTTTTTATGGGAAAAAAGAACATCCCCCAAGTGCCTATAATCCCCTCTAATGTACTTGTACAGAGTAATCATGTCCCCTCGCAAGCACCTCTTTTCCAGAGAAAACAACTTCTGACTGCCCTTACTAGATACCCTAACGATCCTTTCACTCCTAGATTGACTATAAATGATCTATCTGAACTATCTAACTGAATCCTGTAGCTAACCTCTGACAGAGGTGGGATCCCAGGACCAAAGACCTACACAGTGTGTGTCATCCCTTTTTATATTGCAGCACACCACCTAGTGGTTGCTGCAATATATACAGAGAAAACTCTCTTTACACACACAAACAGCTAGGACCACCCTTAGGTGTCCATATCCCACAAGGTCACCCACTGGTTTGCCTGTCCAAAGGGGAACCCAGACTAAGGGGTCCAAATCTTGGGATCCCTACATAGGGTTGAAAAAAGACTACAGTCCATCAAGTTCAACCCTTCCAAGTACACACCGCCCACACAAACCTATTCTGACCTATCTATACACTCACATATATAAACCCATACTGACCTATCTATCCACTCACATACAGACCCACACTGACCTATCTATCCACTCACATACAGACCCATACTGACCTATCTATCCACTCACATACAGACCCATACTGACCTATCTATCCACTCACATACAGACTCATACTGACCTATCTATACACTCACATACAGACCCATACTGACCTATCTATCCACTCACATACAGACCCACACTGACCTATCTATCCACTCACATACAGACCCATACTGACCTATCTATACACTCACATACAGACCCATACTGACCTATCTATACACTCACATACAGACCCATACTGACCTATCTATACACTCACATACAGACCCATACTGACCTATCTATCCACTCACATACAGACCCATACTGACCTATCTATCCACTCACATACAGACCCATACTGACCTATCTATCCACTCACATACAGACCCATACTGACCTATCTATCCACTCACATACAGATCCATACTGACCTATCTATCCACTCACATACAGACCCATACTGACCTATCTATCCACTCACATACAGACCCATACTGACCTATCTATACACCCACATACAGACCCATACTGACCTATCTATCCACTCACATACAGACCCATACTGACCTATCTATACACTCACATACATAAACCCATACTGACCTATCTATCCACTCACATACAGACCCATACTGACCTATCTATACACTCACATACATAAACCCATACTGACCTATCTATCCACTCACATACAGACCCATACTGACCTATCTATACACTCACATACAGACCCATACTGACCTATCTATACACTCACATACAGACCCATACTGACCTATCTATACACTCACATACAGACCCATACTGACCTATCTATCCACTCACATACAGACCCATACTGACCTATCTATCCACTCACATACATAAACCCATACTGACCTATCTATCCACTCACATACAGACCCATACTGATCTATCTATCCACTCACATACATAAACCCATACTGACCTATCTATCCACTCACATACAGACCCATACTGACCTATCTATCCACTCACATACAGACCCATACTGACCTATCTATACACTCACATACAGACCCATACTGACCTATCTATCCACTCACATACAGACCCATACTGACCTATCTATCCACTCACATACATAAACCCATACTGACCTATCTATCCACTCACATACAGACCCATACTGACCTATCTATCCACTCACATACAGACCCATACTGACCTATCTATCCACTCACATACAGACCCATACTGACCTATCTATACACTCACATACAGACCCATACTGACCTATCTATCCACTCACATACAGACCCATACTGACCTATACACTCACATACAGACCCATACTGACCTATCTATCCACTCACATACAGACCCATACTGACCTATCTATCCACTCACATACAGACCCATACTGACCTATCTATACACTCACATACAGACCCATACTGACCTATCTATCCACTCACATACAGACCCATACTGACCTATCTATCCACTCACATACAGACCCATACTGACCTATCTATACACTCGCATACAGACCCATACTGACCTATCTATACACTCACATACAGACCCATACTGACCTATCCACTCACATACAGACCCATACTGACCTATCTATCCACTCACATACAGACCCATACTGACCTATCTATACACTCACATACAGACCCATACTGACCTATCCACTCACATACAGACCCATACTGACCTATCTATCCACTCACATACAGACCCATACTGACCTATCTATACACTCACATACAGACCCATACTGACCTATCTATACACTCACATACAGACCCATACTGACCTATCTATACACTCACATACAGACCCATACTGACCTATCTATACACTCACATACAGACCCATACTGACCTATCTATCCACTCACATACAGACCCATACTGACCTATCTATACACTCACATACAGACCCATACTGACCTATCTATACACTCACATACAGACCCATACTGACCTATCTATACACTCACATACAGACCCACACTGACCTATCTATACACTCACATACATAAACCATATATACCAACATCAATACTAACTGTAGATATTAGTATCACAATAGCCTTGGATATTTTGATTGTTCAAGAACTCATCCAGGTCCCTCTTAAAGGCATTAACAGAATCTGCCATTACCACATCACTAGGAAGGGCATTCCCCAACCTCACTGCCCTCACCGTGAAAAACCCCCTACGCTGCTTCAAATGGAAGCTCTGTTCCTCTAATCTAAAGGGGTGACCTCTGGTGCGCTGATTGTTTTTATGGGAAAAAAGAACATCCCCCATCTGCCTATAATCCCCTCTAATGTACTTGTACAGAGTAATCATGTCCCCTCGCAAGCACCTCTTTTCCAGAGAAAACAACCCCAACCTCGACAGTCTAACCTCATAGCTTAAATCTTCCATCCCCTTAAAGGAACAGTAACACCAAAAAATTAAAGAGTTTTAAAGTAAAAGAAATATAATGCACTGTTGCCCTGCACTGGTAAACGTTGTGTGTTTGCTACAGTAACACTACTATAGTTTATATAATAAGCTGCTGTGTAGCCATGGGGGCAGCCATTCAAGCTGGAAAAAGGAGAAAAGGCACAGGTTACATAGCAGATAACGGATAAGCTCTGTAGAATACAATAGTGTTTTATCTGTTATCTGCTATGTGCCTGTGCATTTTCTCCTTTGAATGGCTGCCCCCATGGCTACACAGCTGCATTCTTTATATGAACCATAGTAGTGTTTCTGAGGCAAACACCCCAGTTGTACCAGTGCAGGGCAACAGTACATTATATTGGAATTTCTTTTATACACTTGAATTTTTTGGTGTTACTGTTCCTTTAACCAGTTTAGTTGCAGTCTCTGCACTCTCTCCAGCTCATTAATATCCTTCTTAAGGACTGGAGCCCAAAACTGCACTGCATACTCAAGGTGAGGCCTTACCAGGGACCTATAAAGGGGCAAAATTATGTTTTCATCCCTTGAGTCAATGCCCTTTTTTATACAAGACAGCACTTTATTTGCTTTAGTAGCCACCGAATGTCACTGCCTGGAATTAGACAACTTGTTATCTACAAAAACCCCTAGATCCTTCTCAGTTAAGGATACCCCCAACACATTACCATTTAGTGTATAATGTGCATTTATATAATTTTTACCAAACTGCATAACTTTGCACTTGTCAACATTGAACCTCATTTTCCAGTTTGCTGCCCAGTTTCCCAATTTTGACAAATCGCTCTGTGAAGTGGCAGCATCCTGCATGGAACTTATAGTTGCAATGTATTCAAGTACCCTATCCTATCTTCCAAAAGCTTTCCTACTACTGATGTCAGACTAAATCCTTCCTTCTCACCAAGCTAACATCCCAGAAATTTTACTTTATGCAATAAACATAACATCACAGCCTGCTACTTGTCATAGCTACAAAAAAGAAAATACCCTGCTATAGACAATACTGAGAATTGCCTCTGCTAAAACACACATAGAGACAATTATCAGTAAATTATTAGTGTTGTCTATTTTGCAGCCAAGACAAGTAGCTGCTATTAGTCGCTCTTGTGTGTTATTGCCCTAAACCCTTAGTTTATAATAATGCCAAAAAATCTTTCCAGTTTCTCCAGGAAGATCAATACCAGTACATTCAAGTTAAAACTTTTATTCTTTCTTTGTCGCAATCAGACTTTAGCTGGCCATTCACGCACCGATAATATCGTACGAAACCTCGTTTTGTACGATATTCGGTGAGTGTATGGCAAGTCGGCGAGTCGACCGATATCGCAGGAGGCAATGGTCGCAGGAAAGATCCCAAATCGCCATGTGTGTGGCCACCTTTTGACTTCAAATTCTCTATTTTTAAACTTTATGTAAAACTTCTGCAAATGGCCTGGGTGCATTGTCAGAATTTATAGCTTTTTCCTCTCTAATGAGTCTGATCTGACATAGATTGCACAGTGGGGAAATATTTGGGATAGAACTAGATTTTTATCTAGGAACATTGCAACCAAGCAATTAACATTCAAACTATTGAAAACATGGTATCTGACCCCTCAAAGGAAAGATAAAATAGACTTATTAACCACTTCCCCTAGAGGTGCTCAGAAACAGCTCTTTGATACATATCTGTTGGTCTTGGCAGCTGAGGGACAAAATTGGCGTCCGCTGCACATGGGACAGGGGATGGCATGTTTAGGGTTAAATGTATTGGTTCACCTATAGTATATAAGTATAATGGATACTGACATTTAATTGGTGGAATTTTGGTGCAGCACGAGTCATGCAGTATTAGGGTATAAATAGTATTAGGGTATAAATAGTATTAGGCTGATGGCAGACGAGGCGTAGGGCGCATATTTCCGGTAAGCGGAAAATCGCTTGCTGAAAATACCGCCTTACACCTCCTACATGTGCCTGCACCCGAATGAATGAGATACGCTCAGGTGTAGGCACATGTAGGAGGTGGAAGGCGGTATTTTCAGAAAGCGATTTTCCGCTTACCGGAAATATCCGCCCTACGCCTCGTCTGACATTAGCCTTAGGGTATAAATACAGCTGCATTAAATTACATTATAGAAAAAATGAAGGCATCTGTAGAGGACATTGTGGCTAAATTTATGGACCTATGGATCCCTTGGATTCTGTATACTGAACACTCATTTTGATTCACCCAGTAATTTCTTTATTACCCCGGAGGATTCTTTTGGTTATGTCTTTCCTTACCAACTTGCCTTTTTATTCTTCCTTCTTTGTCTCCTTATATGTTTGTAATTTCATGCAGTATGCATATGAAAATGTAAAGTCTTTGGATTTCTTCATTTCACCCATAGTTTACTTTTTTCCTATTGTGTGATGTAGGTAATGTGTTAAAAGCTTCTCTTCCCTGAGAATTGCTTTGCTCTTCTGGATCCTTTGCCTTTGATTATGTACTATGTACTTTAAAAGGGTTAAACATTTTAATCAGAACGGCTTTGGGAATGTGGGAGGACTTAAAAGCCCAAATCAAGGCCGGCCCCCTTTGTGGAGAGCGCCTGATTATACAGTGACCAGCAATTGTTCTTTCTAGTTCAGAGAAAGCTCCAGAACGTGGCATGGCAAAGTACAGCACCTTCATCCTCCTCATCCTCTGCCTGTTGCCCCCATCCTCTGCACGCAGAAAGCTATTGCTGTTTCTGATTGACGGCTTTCGCTTTGACTACATCAGTGATGGAGAAATTCAGCATCTTCCCGGCTTCAGGCAGTTTGTGGAAAGTGGGGTTAAAGTAGATTACACAACCCCAGACTTCCCAAGTCTTTCCTACCCCAATTATTACTCTCTGATGACTGGTAAGTAGCCTGCCTTTCTGTAAGGTTTGCAACAACTTCTTATACTGTCTTGGAAATCCTGCTGCCCTTTAATTTCATGGTGATAGATAATAATTTACCATAATGTAATAAACTGACAGACTTGTGAACTTCAGCCAGGATCAGCTTCAGGCACCTTTGTAACGAGGTTTCATTTTTGTACCTAACCCTTCCAGCGCTGCATCTGTGCTCTGCACCCTGCGCCATGGCACAGCCCAGTCAGGTGCAATATGCCCTGTACTTAATATCTCTGGTAAATACAAGACTTACTAGTTTGCTGGGAATCCTGGCTGTCACATTTCAATAATACACAAGCTATGGGTGTGCCAGGGGATTCACATGCAGCCCACCGCCTGCCTCTGGCTAAATGCATGCAGCATCATATAGAGGGGCAGCAAAAAAATGGCACTTTGTATCTGTTTTTTGTACCATACACCATTTTTTTTTTATAGATTAAGCCTATATTTTTAACTTTTAAAGAAACTAGTAAAGTAATTAGTAAAAAGCTGTATATCATCAAAAAATATACGTACGCAATTACCAGAGAATTTAAAGTATGAAAAGTACAGAAGGTTGGTTTGGGGTGAAAAGGGGATCTCAGTCACATGTAACCATCAATGTTTATTCATTTCAAGTAGTTGCTCTAAGTTTAATTAAACTTGTCATATTGATTTCAACAGACAGACAGACATTTGTTACAAGTTTACCTTTGTTCCAACCCCAGGGTAAGGCTAGAAAGACACACTTGTTCCAGAGCATAGTTATGCTGCTGGGTCAGACATTTTTGGAATCATTTATGGTTGGCATTGGGACAGTATCTAAGTATGTACAGCAGTTTCCTGTGCTGATAACAAGTCACATTGGATTTACAAAAACTGCAACAGAACAGTATGCCATACTATGCCAAGACCAGATTTTAGCTTCCCATAATATTAAGCACCCTGAGAATGGTGGCTTGCTAATTTTATAGGGCCTGTATTGCAGATGTAGGTATAACAGGCTATGTTATGTAACAGGCTATGTGTGACATTGCAAGATTTAAAAGGTTATTTAATTGCTGTTTCAATTATATATTGTGCCATGGTTATCACCTCCCTACTAGGTTCCCCAAGGGCAGGATGTTTAAATCTGTATGTCTACAAAACGGCTGGCTGAACTTAATCATGTAGTGTATATCTTCCCTGATTGAGGCAAGATCTTAAAAATGGCTTGGAACAACATTTGTGGGTTTGGGGTGTTTCTATAAAATTCATAATGGGTGTAAGACCCTCTAGTTGATTTATGACTTATATTGAGCTGAGTAGCATGGAGTATAGTTTAAAGACTGGCAGGACTCTAGATTCCCCATCCAATATCTTGCTTTTCCCCTTGCCCCAGATGAATGGGCTCATCAAGGATTTAACTTGCCTTCGCCTAGTTGCCCTAATCTGCACCCATAATGCGCACTAACTGCAGTTTGTGGTTCCCAAGGTGCAAGAGGTGCAAGCACATGGCATGGCTTTTGCTGCCACAAGAGAGCCCTTTCCCCAACCCCTGCCTTCACTAGGCAGTAAGTACTTTATATGTTGCTCCTATAGGAACCCGTTATTGTACAACTAGAACTGCACACATCTCAAGGGCATGTAAGTGTATGAAATAAATAACTCCTGCATGCCACTCCATTTAATAACTTCACTAATATTTTTGACATTGTAGATAAGGAGTGAGAGAGGTCTGAGTCAAATTCTTGTGCTCAGCAGAACCAGAGGTTCATGTGATTAAGCAATGGATAACTGGAGACATTCATTTATTTCATATTATGCTAAGTTCTTTAGGATTTGATTAATGTTTTGCTAATGTTGTTCCAGCAAATCTGGTTTAGATATTATTATAAATACAAATACATCTCTCTGAATGTGTTTTTGTTCTGGCATTTGCATTGAAGTTCATGATGAGGCCCATTAATTAATGCTATACTACAACTCCCAGCATCTCAATCCTAGCAGTCACTGAGGGAAGTTGCTGTAGGGCACCAACTGGACACACCCAGGTACAGAGCCATTTAAAGGATTTGGGCAAATCACATAACTACTGAGTATTTGTGGCCATGTTAATCAGTGGTATGCTAATATCTCAACAAATATTATGGCTCTCACTGCTTAGCTTCATGAGGTCCATTTTAAAATTTTGAACTGTTGATGTAAAAAACTAAAAGAGTGTCTGACTATGGAAATAACTTGTGATCCATTTATTGTTCCACCCAGCTCACCGTGTGTGGCTAAGGGCCTCTCCCCTCATTCTAAGAGAAAGAAATGCTTTTCTACACATTTACTTTTTTTGACTTCCCATACATGGCCACCATAACATTTAATGTCAGCCTTATTTCTTTTGGCCTTGGAGCTGGAAGTTGTTTGAAACTAGCTTATTCAGTTGGGTTTATGTAAAAATGTCTATGAACACTGCTTCACAATGGAACAAGGTGAGCGAGCGGTTGCACGACACTGTGAGGAGGAAACAGAAAAAATATATATGTGGCAATTGAGCATCTATGCATAAGCCCAACTAAACAAGCTTTTGGAAAAGGAGGTATATTTTCCCTTTAAAAGAAAGGCCGTCTGTTTCATACTTTCAAATGTACTTTATAAAGAGGGTGTTACATTTTTGGCTCATCCTACTGTTTCTTTTGGTGACCAAAGTTGTTGGCTCTCTGAAGGGGCCCATCAAACTAACAGGCCTGCTATCTCAGCACAACAGGCGTTTCACTGGGCTTAATGCATTAGGGGCAATGTACTTCCATAGAATAATACACAAGTTTTAAAATACTCTGAAGTGAGAAAACCTTCCAGATCAGCCTTTAACTGCCTGTAGTCTTTTTCAACTACAGCTGAATTCTGAGTGGGAAATATGCCCAAGCAGAATGAAAGATAATACTACACTACAGTACATACTACTACTAATAATGTGAAAGTATAAAGTATGATTAAATGTATTGCTTCAGTAAAGTATGAGGACATACCTTAATTATTTTGCAGTCCATCTCTTGTGAGGATCACTGTTTCTCTCCATCAGTAAATAATCTGAAGGAAATGGGCACTTAGTAGCTGATAAACCCCACTTGGTGTATGGAAAATGAGCTTCACAATTGAGTAATAACTAACACACTAGCATAACCAAGTTACTACCATACTTTGACTGCACAGGAATAGAAAGGCCTAAGGGACACTACTACCAGGCCCAGTCTTATGAAATGGGGGCCCATAGTCTTGCTGCCTGGCAAGCCATGCAAGTTTTGGGGCTTGGAGGGCAAATGGTGCCCACCTCTTGCTCTCTCCTGCTAACTTGTGCCGGGTGCTACGGAAATGTTGCCTGTTCACTTCTCCTCGCCCTGCACAGACATCATTGATATCCAGGCTTCTCATCCATTGATGGCTGCAGGTGCAATTTATATAATGTGGGGAGTGACAACACTGTGTTATCTTGTGAGACAAACGATCCAAAGGGACGAATCCAGCATCGGGAGGTGTGCCACTGTGTGGGGCCTCCATGGCTAACATCCAGTAATATTATATAATAAGGGAATAACCATCTAAAAGCATATAACAAAGGACCAACTGCTTAATGACAATTGTATGCACATCACAAGGCGCAAGTCACTTTATAAAACAGTCCCCAAACTTGCATTGCTCCAGCTGTATGAACTATTGTGTAAAGGCATTCACTTTCATTCCTAACTGCCCCTATAGCATTATGGCATTTTAGAGGGGCTTAAAAAGCCCACTAGATATTCAACCACCTGCCAAGAGACATTATCTGCTGCTCAAGTTGGCCCACCATACCACATGCTGTCATGTTAGCCAATGATTTGTTTGTTTGGTCTTAGATGGAAGGGGCAACCCTTACTGTAACCCATGTTAGACAATGAAATCAGAGCAAGAATAACCACTGCCAACCCATCCTCTGGGGTGGAATCTCCCACCCATACCTGCTTGCATATCATACTCCAACCTGCTCAGGGCTGCAGCCATATTCACATCATGCTGTTTGAGGGGAAAATGGCAATTGAGGCTAACACATACACTCTTTTCCCCAGGGCGCCACTGTGAAGTGCATCACATGACTGGAAATTTTATGTGGGACCCTAAGAAGAATATTTCATTCAACATTGGTGAGAATGAAGACAGTCGACTGCCACAATGGTGGAATGGAGCAGAGCCTCTTTGGGTCACCATGGAAAAGGCAAAAAAGAAAGTCTCTATGTATTATTGGCCTGGTGAGCAGGTTTCACTCGCATTATTACAGAAAACACACTATTTTCCAACTCTAGTGAGAACTGGAGGTTAATGTCGAATACCTTGTTTCTATAGTCTGGTAAACTAAGATGGAAACAACAAAATACAGACAGAGAGGTGTATAGACTCTAGCAAGCAGGGTATAAATTACTCACACGGTGGTATAACACTCCAGAAATACTACAGACTGTTCCCAGCAATGAGTGATTGTTGTTAGAGATATCCAACACATATGGCATCTCTCACAATATCCTCCCTCTCACAACCAGTCACCACTCTGTAACCACCAATCACCACTCTTAGTAACACTAATTTGGCCTACCCGTATGTAAATTACTTTGCACACTATTAGAGTCCAAAGGGTTCAAGATTTTAATAAATTCCCCTATGTTCCAACAGATTATTAGTTATGGATATCCTGTGTCAGTTACAATTATTCCTTCCTCCTTCCCTTGGGTTGCCTCCTTTAATGAAAAAATATACCAGCCTTCCTACATTTTTACCTTTCTTCCCTATTAATAGTATTGGCATCAAGCATTATTTTACTAGCCAGGCCGGTAGAATACCAGCCAGGTGGCAACCTTATCTTTCTCCCATACCTTCACAGTCAGTTTATACTTACCTATAAGAAAAAAAGAGCATTAACAAGATTGTTCGTGTCTAATTTCCCATTAATTATGTTATTTAGTTCTAGGCTCTAATTTCACTTTGCATTGAACTGTGTACAGCACATGTAACATCACTGTAGAACAGTAATACTTATGGCAGTATTGTTATTTCATTTCTTTTTTGTTCAACCCTTTTCGTGTTAAAACTCAATATATATAATTACAAGAAAAAAAGGAATTAGCACATTGAAAAAAACACTGTAATGGTTATTGGATAAATACTGGTTCTGAATAGGCAGACCCGGGACAAGATGTAATTATGCCCTAAGCAAGGGTGCCTACTTCTGCACCTGACCCCCCTGTGCAGTATTCCTGCCTGCCCTCTGAGTCTGGCTACGGTGCAGCGATATCAGCCAGTTATAAAAGGCAGCAAAGGGGCCCTAGCACATAGAGTCCTAGGGTTCCAGCTTCCCCCATCTAGCTGTGCCCTAGGTAATGCCTCTGCTGCCTACCCTTAGTTCCACCTCTACAAGTACATTGACCGCACATTTGTAATGCTGGCCCCAGTCTTGGCCAGACAGCAACACTAGTTGTAATTTCAGAATAGTGGGGATATTAATACTAGATAGTGTCAGGGCTATAATGTAAATGTGGAATAATGTATATAGTAAGGTAAGTTTGGTGTCAGGGCAAAGGTGTTGGTAAGGTAGTGTTACTGTGTCCCCCAGCTATTGGACTACAACTTCCAGCATCCCCTGGTACTTTAGTTTAACACCTATAGAGCTGAAGTCTAAATTATTATATAAATAATGAAGTAATACCTAACCATCTCAGTTTCATGAAAGATGATGAAAGGGAAAAGATGAAATGGAAGTTGTAGCTCCCAGAAGAAAGAACATCATACAAAACCATAACATTAGTGGCTTCTTTATACACTACAACACACACCAGTGCCACCCAAGGCAGACACCCATCCTAACATGTCTCCCCATCACAGCACTTGTGACTTATGCACAGTATGCACTTATGACTGTCTGAATCTAGCGGTAGCATACCTACCAACATTTGAAAAATGCAAAGATAAACAAAACGAAATGCTGCTCTTAGTGTGGCAAAAACTTTTGACCACGCCCATTTTTGTGACCACACACCCTTAAATACCACTCCAAACTTTACATAACCTGTCAAATTTTGTAAAATAGAACACCTTTCTGGGGGCTTTGGGGGTCTTGTTTTATGTGTTAGTTTTGCTAATAAGGTGAAATTGGAAGTCTCAGTTCCCCCAAGAAACCTGTTTAGCTTATTAGTTACAATTGTATCTCAGTGCAGGTGTTGAGTATTGTGGGCCCTCTGCCAAAAGCTAAGAATCCGGGACTGTGGTTGAGCCATTAAAATTGGGACAGTTGAGAGGTATGACCATGGAAGGCAAACTGAAGAGGTATGTGCCTGCCAACCCCCTTGCTTTTGCACCCAGGCACGTGCCCCTTCTGCCTACCTCTAGCCCTGTAAGCAGGGGAGGGATTGCTGACATCACACTATTTTTGACAGTGGTATGAAAGTTATAAATGGGCCAGTATCTGGACTGAAAACTGCTCTTACCTGTTGTAACTTTCAAGCTCGTCTATACTATAGAAATGGATTGCTTGTAACCAAAAAGCTCAGTTTTGACAAATTTAGCAAAACTTTCACTTAACTCTACAGCCTGAAGTGAAGAGGAGCCATGGCTCTTCTATCATTTCCTCATCTGCACCATAAACTGGCCAACAGCTCATCAGTAGAAGAAATTTTCAAACTTGCCTGATTCCCTAACCAATTAGTGCATGAATATTGAATAGGATCAGCCATGATATATGTACCGACAATCTTACAAGGATACGTTTTGGCCAGCTTTATGATGTTTGCAGGTGTTGTACAAATACACTTCCAATGGTGCAGGCAGGTCTAGCAGAAAGCGCACATTAGGCACGCATGCTATAGAAGCCACGAGATGCTTTTCTGCATTTCTCATTTACACTAATCCACACAATGGACCATTTTCTTCTTTATTCTCAGGGTGTGAAGTGGAAATTCTTGACGTTAAACCAAATTACTGCCGTGAATATTTCTATTATGCCTCAGAAGCAGAATTTGGAACAGCAGTCACGGATGCTCTTCATTCTCTAAAGTAAGATTACAGAGTCCTTTATTTCATGAGCAGTTACAGAAAGGCTAAACCTAGGGGTAATTATGGGCTTGTTTACAGCAATATTCTTCTTTGTTAATTTTCATTTCACTAACCAACAAAGATTGTCAGAACCCACAGGTTGCCCAGAGCGGGCCTGGCTGGAATCAGCATGTAAAGTAAAATATATTTTATTTCTAAGTGTATATAGTTAGGCTGTATTTAGTTTGTCTGGTGGCACCAACCGTTGAGGTTGACCTGTAGGGGGATTCATCTGCAGGAGCCTATATAAGCAAGTACAGTAGCTGGGCAAGAACATCAACAGGACAGACAGATAATACCAAGACGGACCAGGTGGAAAGCTGCATCTTGCTAGGACTAGATAGAGAGGAGATTGGTACCAACTTGCTCTAGGAGTAAGAGAAACTCAGGGTTGCCAGCTAGGACAGCCTATCTCCCAACAAGAAGTAGTGGGAACTGGTAGACCAGTTAGGGAACTGGAGTGTATAGACTAGGGTAGAGAGAACCTAGTGGAGCTGCAGTAAGACAACTCGATAGAATTTCATACACTGTAGGCGGACACGACAGAGAACAGGGGGGAAGCTGATTAGAAGAGGAGGCTTCCTCAGCAGCTATGATATTTCTGCAACTGATAACTTCTGGTTGACAGCTGTGCTTCAGTCTGCCCCTGTGAGTCTGCCTTGGTTCCTTGCAATGATGTGCAGCCTACTTTTTCAGTAAATGCCCAGCCCTTGCCTAGGCAGGGAGTGCACCAGTTATGGGCACCAACTTTACAAGCTGAGTTGTCTGGTTCTGCTGGATTGCAAGAAATCTGCGCAAATGTATTTGTTTTCTTCTGCCATCACTGGAATCGAAGGCAGAAATGAACACAAAATTTTGACATCCATCATCAAAGGAGCCCATTGCTGTAAACAACATACATACAGTGCAAGGGGCAAACTATTCTGTGTAGCAATTATATGATATTTTCAGAGATGGCCAACTCTAGCCATTCATAAATCCCCATTGTACCCTCACTCCCTTGATAGGAACTATAGCCTCCCTGCATTGTGTTTCTTAAAGGGGTGGTTAACCTGTACATTTTGTATGTTATAGATTGGTCTGTTCTTAGCAACAGATTCTACACCAGTATAAGCTAAGGGGCCTTAAGGGTGAATTGTGCCAGAAAACTGCTGCTCCATAGAGCAGGTTTTTTTTTTGTTTTTGTTTTTTAACTCAGAATGTTAGTTTACACAGTGGGATTTTGTATTCTGGTAACTATGCTTTTGGGAGCACTAAAACAATTTTCCAAAAACTTGAATTTCAAGGCTAGGCACAAACATAGCAGCTTATAAGAAGTTTTACTGGTGTAATTGTATTAGCAAACATAGTGGCAGGTACTGGTGTTCTCTCCTTGCGTTGCCTGAATTACCTGCCAGTTCTACCATACACAGTCCTTACATAGGGCTCATTCCGCTCCAGCTTCCAACCAGAACACCGGACAAAGCAAGAAAGGAGATGCGCCTAACAGACAGTAATTATTGTGCAAGGGGCTATTTATACAGCATGTTAGCAATATCTTTCAAAATGTCACATTTTCTTCAGATTCACAGACACCTGCATGATCACCTTAACAATTCTGCTGTATGATTCCTTTAGCAGATACAGATATTTATACATATATTTATAGGAGTAACAATGCTGAAATGGCTGCTGTATACTATGAACGTATTGACGTAGAAGGTCACCATCATGGACCCTGGTCTGAAGAAAGAAAAACCGTCACCAGAGCACTGGACCAAGTTTTATGGAACCTGCACCAACAAATTAGGGTAACAATAACACTGATGCTGTAAGGCCATTGGCTACTTTGTTAGAGGAACCACTACAATATTCATATTATGCACAGAATCATGTGTCCGGTTATAGTGAACATACATTCTACTGCTTGAAGTACAGCGGTTTCTTTCCCAAAGTGCAAACATCTGGGCTCTCAAGTGACAGTACTGAAAGAAGCAGAATAATATTCATTTATCACAATAGTTGAGAACTGCTTTTAATTATACATAACAAGGACACATGCATTCCTATTTTAATTCAACAAAACATCACGTGTGCCTCAATCATTTTGCTCAAAGCTAGGATTCCTAGGAAACTAGAATTCCTAGAACCTCTGGCTATTTTTATATTTCACCCCCAGATCCCTATTTAGTGCCCAGTCGGTCCAGTAGATGGCTGAGCAGCAGTGTCTGGCTGCCTGTGAATGGGTGTTTAATAGTGTAATACAAGCAGCAGGTATATTTATCACAGGGTTAAACACAGAGCTCACCAGAGAGAAATTTCACAGCTCTCTATTCACTTGTATAGAATTTTTAGGAGCATCTAAATATAGATGTAAATAGAGAGCTGTGAAAGGTCCCCCTGGCAATGTGTAGCAAGCCCTATCTTTACCCTGTAGAAAGTATGCTCTTTGAGTCTGAAAATGTGGCTTGAAATGACATATATATAGGAAGCCACTGAGCTGCCTTGTCGAAGTCTGCCAACAGTCCGTTGCATTGCTTTCAAGTGAGCGGGGAGTCAGAATTTGTGAAGCTTCATACACAATAAAATATCAGAGGGAAACTCTGCCTTGAGTTGGTTATTTTGATGTAAATGCCAATCAAAATCTGACTCCTACATGAAAAGAGTCTGCTGAGAGAGGGAAAGCTACTTCTTTCCATGATATGAAGCTCACGTTAAATGTTCTTTTCCCATTTAATAAAAACAATTGCATGACCTAGACAGTATCATATGACAGGAGATTTGCCATTTTATTCATCAGTGATTATAGAAAATGATGTATACATGTTCTGAGTAAAGGGTTCCTGGTGCTGCTCAAGGCGTTTCTGTGACAGCTCAACATTCATTTGTTTATTGTAATAATGCGAGATTAACTTTGGTAATTTTTCCTTATTTTGCAGGAAATGGAACTGGAGAACGAGTTAAATGTAATTCTGTTCTCTGATCATGGAATGACAGATATTTTCTGGATGGACAAAGTGATTGAGCTCAAGAATTACATAAATATGCAGGACATAGTGCAGATGAAGGACAGGGGACCCGTGGTCAGCTTGTGGCCCGCTGAGGGGAAACAATCCATAGTAAGGAACTGCCTAATGTCATGGTGTGACACGGAGGGGACTAGCAGAACAGACACATACAGCACAGATAGGGAGAAACAAGAAAAGCAAATTGCTATCTACTTGTTATCTACAGGGGATGTAGGAGTCACAGTATTTGAAATCTAAATATGTCTTTCTGCTCTGAAATTAGCAAATTAAAAATATTTTCTAAATTAGTTAATTGAAACAAATGAAATTTAGCAGTTTGTGGCAACCTTTTGCCCATCTGCTCTAGGAAAGAACCAAAAAATATTGTAAACTGTAAAGATCACAGGCACATCAGAGGGCCCATATATGGATCAATAAGCTTCTGACCTATGTATGGCCATCTCTAGTCAGTGCTGTATTGGTGAGGATTGGGAGGCACAATGGCACATACAGTAGGTATCCCTCACCCACCCCGTAACTTGCACATCATTCACATCACAGTACTCGGTGCCCATGTGAATGATTCTCGGTATCTTTTACACAAATATGTTGTTGTATATAGTATATATATAGCTTCCAGCATCAGCATTGCCAAGGAATAATGAATGCAAACAGAAAATACTTTCCACCCATGTGTTTATGCCCCTCTTTAGTGCTGGCACTGCTGCACATGTCATGCTAAGTCGTGATATTCTCTGTGCAGGTGTATGAGCAGCTACGCAATATATCGCACATGAATGTTTACCAGAAGGAGGATATTCCAGAAAGATTCCATTACAAGAAAGGCAAATTTGTGGCTCCTCTGACACTTGTTGCAGAGCTGGGATGGTTCATAATTGAGGTAAAATGTACCCTATAAAACACTTTCTTTGCTATAATTGCCATACTATATGTTTGGGCTAAATACAGAGCCGCTCACACACCAACAGTTCCTTGTTAGTCATTAGTTATAATCTGCACTGGCCTAAACTAAGCTTTGCAATGTTATGTTGTGATTCAATTGTTTAACTGCACAGAGAACTTGACAAGTGTTTAGCTACCGGATATCTGTATAAATGGGATCAGGGCTGCCCACACTGTGGCCCTCAACTAAAATTCCCTGCACCCTACTAATAGCAGGAAGGGAGTGTTTTTACCAGGTTCTTTTGAAATGTGATTATGAGACAGATTAAATCTGCCAATATGGCCCCCTCAGACTGACTCAGCAACTTATCTGCCCATGTATATTGCCCTCCAGATGGGCCTCCCCGACCAACCTGGGCAAGAATCAGGCAGATATCAATCTGGCAGGTTTAAGGGAGGTTTTCCTGTCAGATCGAGGGCTGCTTTGTTTTGCTGATGTGGTCCTTACCCCAATTGCCTTTGTTCCCATTGTTGTGATTAATTATACAATAAATAGCCACAAGCATTTATATTTACATATATATATATATATATATATATATATATAATTGCCCCAATTTAAGATGTACCCAGGCATTTTTTTTGTAAAAACAATTTTCATTATTTTGAATTTCCATAGAGAAAAGAAAAGCTTCCTTTTTGGAACAATGGCACGAGTACCAATATGGCCTGGCAACATGGGTGGCATGGCTATGACAATGAACTTATGGATATGAGAGGAGTGTTTTTGGCTTATGGTCCAGGTAATTATATATAGGAACTAATTAATTAATAAATATGGGTTTCATTAAAATTCAAAAACCCCAGTAAATGCAAATGCCCTAATATAGTGCAAATTGCAAAAATGCAAAGGCTTCAGCCTCATACCTCAGCTGAGAAGCAAATGGTAAAGGCTGCATGGTCCTAGAATACACTATTCTGCACTCCCATTTGTGCCTGGCAGCTGTAAATATTGTTCACTTTTACATAATTTCTTGAACTGATTTTTTTAAATACATTTCAGCAGATCCCTCACACTGCTTTCTAACCAGTCTACCCATCTGCATTGGCCTGCCTGCCCCCTCTAGAACAGCATCATCTTCACACCTGATATGTACCCCCTTGGGTGGTAGAACTATAGCTGTAGAGAATCCCCCGTCCTGGGCCATTGCAGGGCATTGGGCCTCTCTGAAGATTTTTTTGAAGGGGGGGGGGGCAGTGCCCTGTAGTTATACTGATGATCCCTTTATCTCTTTAAAAAATGCAGAACAGCACAGCAGGGTTAGAGATTGCCATACGTGGCTGCATCACCCTCTGTGCCCATACACCCATACCCATGGGCTCCGCTAACCTGGAGCATCCATGCCAGGACACAATCAGCTTCCACTGGATGTTGGGGAATTGTTTCTACATTCAGTAGCTATTTACTCCCATGGAATTGCCCGTGATTTCATGGTTGACAATGGTGGCTGTCAACCCTGCTATGCTGCGCTGCATTTCCTATACTATTATCACCCACAAATTCCAGTCCCTAGTGCTCCACTGATGCACCAGAAAAACACAATACTGGGTCAGTGGGGCCAACAGGGCCGGTGTCAACACGTTTTCTCCTAGTGCCCCAGTGGGCCAGTCCGACCCTGCCAGCGATGAGCCAAAGATTTCTGCATATAAGGAATTATATTGTTTTCTAGTTACAGAGTCATGGGGTCAGAAATGTGTTGAGTAATTAGATATATCAGAAGCAGAGAGTGATTTCTTCCTTTTAATATAAAACTAATTGTTGTAGGCTACACTACAGTAAAGTATTTTAATTGTTGAAAACACACGGTCCTATCTCAGCCTTGTGAAACAAACATCATTATTTTTTCTTTTCAGACTTTAAAGTGAACTTCAGGTCAGCTCCAATTAGAGCAACAGACATTTACAACCTATTGTGCAATGTGCTGGGGATAGAGCCTCTGCCCAACAATGGATCCTGGTCCAGAGTGCAGTGTATGCTGAGGAGCAGCGCTGACTTTTCCCAGCCTTTCCACCTGATAAGCCTTTGGCTGTCAGCCTGTGTCCTTGCATTAATAGTCTAATAGTCTAGCCATAAAATCATTTTCTGCTAATGTCTCTGTTCTTACTTTAGCATGTGCATTTCCTTTGTGAGGATTATACATAACTTAGAGGGAACATTACAGCTAAGGGTTGGCCATGGGTGCATCTAACTTTATATCTGTCCTTTATTCCCTATGCCATTTCATGTCCTTTCTTTTTCTGCAATATCCTCAAAGTAAATTTTACTCAGGACTGATGTGTATGGGCTGCGCCCCTGAGTGGTGCTAGTGAGAGCAGCTGCCTTTGGATCACCAATATGTGTTTAGAAGCTCTGGAACGCCAAAGTAAATGCTACAAGCAACAGCTTTACTACACATGATCAAAAGTGCAGTGAATGAAGTAGGACTGCAGTGTTTTTTCTGAATTCTAGAGTCATTGTAGTGACAAAAGGGTGTTGCACCTGATACAGTTGCATCAGATTCACCAAAGGTAACACTATTGCCTGCACATTTCACTGGAAATTGGACATAATTGCATAGCAATCCACTTGGAGTCATTTTTTTGGTGTTTGCCGCAGTGATGTCTGCACTCAATTCAATGCGCTTATTGAAACTGGGCGCAATAAGAGGTCTGGAACTGCTGCCTGGTCAGGAGGTGGCAGTAACTCCAGGTTTCCCCTGTGTCAATAGGAGCAGTAGCATTTTGATTCAGAACAGAAAGCAGGAAGGACTGAGCGGCACTGAGCACAAATATAGGGAGGAGCAAAGAGCACATTTTTACACTAGTAACTTTAAAGAATAGGGTTTAATGCACAACTGACTGCAGGGAAAAGTGTAGGCAGGAACGCAACTGTGCTTGCAGTCGTAAATGACTGAAACATACAGCCATCTAGAAACATACAAAAACAGACGACTGAATGTATAAAAGCAAATTACTGCTTCCTAAACATTTGCTGAAATGCAGTGTGATCCTTTGTTTATTGGTGCCTGTGGGTTGTGCTCAGCCAGGCTAACTATTTCTATAACAGACATTACCCAGGCAATAATGGAATGTGCTAAAGCAAGAATAAAAATAAAAGGAAGGGACTGGCAATAATGCTATATCATATACTGCATGGAATTGAACTGAATTAAGGACTTAAGGAAACACAATGATGTACATAATCGTTTCTCAATTGGTTCCCCCACCAGAAAAGCTATATTTTAATTAACCTTAGGAAATTTTGGATGTAGAATTTACTATTTCAGTCCAGTTAATAACATTATTTCGAAATGAAAGCCTGGGGGATAAAGGGGCTATTTACAAAGCAGGGGAATAGTGCAGAACCACCAGGCCAGGTAGGAAGAGCAGAATGAAAGGCATTACTCACAGTCATACTACAAATCAATTAAGGGGATAGGTTACCTGCTTTTTAAGATAGAATTCCTTTTCTAATTATTTACAGAGAAATATAAAAGAATAAAGCTTATTGTGTACAAACATTTGTGCATTTCTTTGTAGCGCACATACAAATGAATGGTATCAGTTATATTATGTGTTACATTAGTTATATACGTGTTACTGCAGAGGCACTCACCATAGATAACTATATACAGTAACCCTAACAAATCATATCATAGGAACAAACAGAAGGAAAAAGTAATTGGCCATGTAACATACTATCCATTTACTTGAAACTATAGCCCTTTAAATCTACACTTTTCCCAAGAGAACTACTTGCCCATTTCTATTTGACCTCTCAGCACATTTATCTTATGGATAGCAATAAAACTGAACAAAACTATATCTTTCCTTGAGGAGGGAAGTCACATTTTGGTTCAGCCATTCAACCCTAGTTAGGCTTGTTTGCTAGGCTTTTAGCCTTAAGCAATACTGCCCTCTAGTGGCTGTTACAAGGAAAGGTTCTAAACGAGCAGTGTGGGAATATTTTTCAGCATATTAAATGTATTTCAGGCTTGTTATATAGATGTATAAAGGTCTCCCCTTTTTTAAGGTGTATATATTTTAACCCTCTCCACAAATGCCCTTTCCACAAATGTACTTACAAAATGCCTAGGGTATTTGTGTGTGTGTTCTTTCACTTAAGGGGCAATTCCTGGAAGCAACATTGAATTAAAAATGCAAATTATGTTTTCCGGAAAGCTTAATCTTTCTTAATCTGTCCACATTTTTGTGCAATTTTCCTTCTTCCATACTTTTCTCTACAGACCCCTTAATCATATCGAGAAGCATATTAGAAATACAGTATATATTACTTTATGGGCAGAAATACAGATAACTTGGAAAACCCAATGTCTGATACCTGCTATGCACAGGATTACAAACATGTGCATGTATAGACCCCAAAGTGAAAGTAGTGCATATTCATTTTCTTGCCTGGCACCAGTGGTGTAACTACCATACAGCAGACGCAGGAGGGGCCCCAGGAATGGATGGGGGGGGGGGGGGGCTGATGGGAGGTCTGCTATATGGTTCGCCATCCATTTTTGCTGATTTAACCTCTCATCGACTGCAAACAAGTGTGGTGTGGGGGGGCTGCACTATTGTGAGCAGGTCCCAACTGGCAGTTTGTTTATTCTGGGAAGTGCCATAGGGGCTGCTGTAAGATGCCATAGATAGGCATTACTTATTGGCCCTGTGAGGCTGTTTGGGCCTCTGTGTTCTTAAAATACCAGGACCTATTTTGAATCCCAGTCTGGACTTGATTGTAATGGTCCAAGTCCCCAAAAGGGAAGTAACACTGAAGATTGTAAACACTGTTTAACCCCCACAAAAAAAATAATAATGTAGCAAAAAGCAGTGAAATAACAATAAAAATCTACTTTATTAGGACATGACAAACAAGCCTAATGCGTTTTATGCCAGATGGGTACTTTCTCATGGAAACTCTGTTATGGCACTGGCTGACATTTCAGCTCCTGCAAACAAAGCTGCCTGTGTTTTATGTGTCGTAAGACCCCCAAGATGACAAGAAACCCTACATACCAACCATACATTTTATCTCTATGAGTTTTAAGTTGATTGCAGCATTTAGATGCACTAGGGGCAATGGCAGGCAACAAGACTATGCTACATTTTGTATGCAGTCACGTCTGCTTTAATATGACCTTTTCAAAACGATAATGAGGATCTTAGACGACTTACAATTTGTCTTTTTGAATGTCTTATATTATATTTTTTCTTACTTAAAATTTACTAGGAATTGGCCAATCTAGCACTTACTTTAAAGTTCATTTAAAGTTGAACATCATTAAAAGTTATGCAGTGCAAACTAAATTATATATCGGCAATACAGTAAGGCAGAAAGTAAACAGGACATTTCTTATATTAAATGTATGGCATGCCAATTGTACATGTTAGGACACAACATTTCCAGTACAATGAGCGTTTCCTATAAAAGGCTTCCACAATACATTCAGGGTAATACAGATATATTGTAAGAAAGTCAGTGAATGTAGAAGGGTGTGCTCCTTGTCACAACAAAAGAAAATGCAGGCATTAGGCTCACTCAAATAAAAACATATTTGAAAAGGAAAACATAGCAAGGAGAGAAGGGAGAAAGGAAGCTGCTATAATGAGGGCAGCGTATGGTATCTTTGGCCCAGTAAGGTGGTCTAAGGAACATTATTTATGCTCTCTGGTACAACAGAGTTACACTGCCTTTGTAGAAGGCTCCATTGTTGCTGGAAGACATTCTGTTGTTAACAATAAAACAGCACAAAAGCAGTAAAGAAATAAACCTGCAGAACTAGGGATGGATTCTTCTGTGTGACAATGGCTCCCATTTATCCAAGGCCAAAGCAACAAACACACATGGTTATCTGCATTGCTTTGCTTCCCTTACATACGGTACCTGGGGCTCTAAAGGCTCAGGGTCGATTTGCTATGAGAATTAAAAGCACTACCTGCACACAATACAAAAGCAAGAACATCAGCTTGAATACAGACCATTTCCCTCCAGGTAGGCCGGGAAGTTGCTTGGCTAATTAGCCATGTGAATGCAAAAGGCTTGGTAAGGAAAGACCCAACCTCAGAAATACAGCTCTCTGAATTAATCATATAAAGCAAAGCACTCACAGATTTTAATCTCTATTCAAACTTTTTGGCCACAGACTGGTAATATATGAATCCACCATACCTTATGTTTTTATTCCATCTGTCGGTCCCTGTCACTACCCCTGGATGGTACGGCCGAGTGTGTATCTCCTCCAAACAGCGGCATGGCAGCGCAAGCTCATTTATCTGACCTTTTACCAAAGATCTTTGTTGCAGATCTTTGTTTGACTCACTTTCCCCCGCATAGATTGTCCAGCACAGACAAATACCCACAGATTAATTAAATAATCATAGCTATCTCTATGGCATTACGCTTCTTTAAAAACTTGCAAAGTATGTATCCCAAACAGGGAGATGTCCCTTTTCTGTCCCAATAAGGATGGTTGTATCTAACCTAATGTACTAACCTCAAGATCTGTGTCACTATTTACCAAAATGTCATGTAACGTTTTGTTGTGACGAGATGCTGCATCTGGTGATATAATAAACTCCTTAGTCGCCGATTGCTAGGATTCCTGCAGAATCCACCAATGTGGACACTGAACTCATTATACTCCATAAACAAGGCTTATCTTCTGGTTCTTTCCCTTTTAGTTTGTGTTAAACCCGGTCTCCCCTAACCAGAAGAACATCAAATCATTGCTCTTTCTTTCTCCTGACAACTTCCTCCACAATGTCCTTGGCTACTTTGTGTTTAAAATGTGACCAGCAGGTGGCACTGTTGTAGCAAAATGCATTGATAGTGACAGTACTTTTAACCCTTAATATCTTGGAATTAAAAAATAAACAAATATTGAATGTAAATTGCCAAAGTGCTTAGAATAGCATCAATTTTAAATCCACTTAATTAAAGGTTTACTTCCCTTTTAAAAACATGCTGAGGGTCGCTAAACGAGCAGAACGTTTCCCAGATATGCTCACCTGAGGTGGGCAATATCATACTAATGTGATTGTTAGGCTGTAGGTTTGTTGGGGGCTCCATACATGGGCAGATATCTGCCACCTTTAGGCCAGAGCCCTCTCGAATACTTCTCCTCAGCCATAACCTGCTCAGACCATATCACCATGCCCCAAAAAATCAATACGTAATACAGCAGATTACATTTCTATTGCAGAGAGGCCTGTGAAGTACTCTGATTCTCATAAATTATTCCAGATGTTTTTTTAAAACTTTTTAAATTAACTATTGCCTTATTTTTGTATGTACCCTATGTGCAGCTTGCGCCTTATTCCTGCCTGTCAGAATGAGAAGGCCTTATTAGGGCCCTACTTTACACTTACTGTGGAGGCATCTGAATGTTTCATCAAAGTTTCATCAAAGTAAATTAGATAAAGATGGCTAAATTAAACATAAGCGCTGCAGTCAGCTAGAAGGGTAACTATGGCAAAGGCAGAGCGTTGCAGAACGTCTCATCATAAATGATAGATTTTGAGAAGCTTGTAAACTTTGCATGAACCCATCGGGCTGCACTACCTGCTTCCCAGGCACTAATTACTGAGATAGAGGCGCTCTGTGTGGCACATCCACCGCTCAACTCTCTCTCACCCCTTCCCTGTCACAGGCACTTGCAAAGCATCACAGCTCCCTTTTGCTGTCATTATATGAAACCCTGTAGCTGCAAATCAATTTCAGACTCTGTCTCCGGGCCATGGCATATTTTGATAAGTCGCGGGTTGGGGGAGAAAGTTGCAGTTAATATGGCTAAAACTTGTGTTGTGTATGTGTGGAAAAGAGCCCAGGGCTACCAGGCTGTGGATGTGCTCATTACACATATTTCTAAAAAACCCCTTGCTACCTTTATTGTTTAACCCACTAGGAACCAGCTCCTGATTTTACTGTACGCGCCGACACCATGCTTAGGAACTCAGCAGTGATGTATCTTTAGAAATTTTAGAAAAAAAAGTGTTGAAAATAATTATCTTATAAAAATATGCAGTCTGCACAATACCGGTATGGGATCAGTTATCCAGAGAGCTCCAAATTACCAGAGAGTCCATTTTAATCAATTCATATTTATAAAATTATTTACTTTTTCTCTGTAATAATAAAACAGTAACTTGTACTCGATTCCAATTAATTTATATGTAATCCTTATTAGTGGTAAAAAAAATTGGGGTTTATTCAATGTTTAAATGTTTTTTAGTAGACTTAAAAGAGATTCTGTGAATGGGTTACCCCAGAAGGCTCTAATATCTAAATATATGACACCCTGGGAGGAAGAGCTCTCTACCACCCTATCTAGGATAACGCTAGAAAGAATGTAACCTGTGTGAGACAGAAAGAAAGTGTGTATAAGATGATTGGTACCTCGATGATGTGCTCTAGGGCATTTGGACAAGAGGGTACTCTGTCCCATATTATGTGGCAATGCCTAAAATTAGCCATATTCTGGAAAAATATTAAGAACATGATCACCAAGATTCTATTCTGGGAGGTCCTTTTGGGTCAACCCCATCCACACACTCCACCCTCTGAACAAAAACTTTTGTACTACATATATATACAGCTGCCAGACTCTCGATTACCTCTAATAGGAAATCACTAGAACCCCCAAACATAGGAGAGCTCATCTCTCGCTTACGAGAAATTAAATGATGGAAGAAATGACAGCAAGAGACAGAGATACAGTGCCACAGCACAAAACAATATTGTCAAATTGAGATTATTTCATCTCCCAAAACTATATACCCCGAGTGAGCGGATCTATATAGTAAGGGACACTATCCCATCCAAGCCAACATACGAGTAAGCTTAAGGGCAATGTGTAGAAACCTGTATGCGCTCCTGGGAAATAATATTATTACTGTTTTGACCCTTTTCCATCCCTCTACCCTTTCTCTCCCCCATTTTTTTTACTCACATGTATAAGATAAATAGTTCACTTTACATGTTTTTTGTAAACCAATACCTTACTCACAGTATTGCCTTTCAAGTAAATTAGCAATGTATGAAAAATTCCTTGCTAAAACCAAATAAAATTTGTTACAAAAAAAAAAAAAAGATACCGACTCCTGAAATTTAACTGTTTATTAAATATATCATAACATTGTCCTTACATGAGCTTTCTAATTTTGCCAGAAAAGTATTTGCCTGATGCTTTTACATTATCAGATCCCCATGTTCCCCTATAAGGGGGCTGCCATATTTGTGCAGCAGGAGGCCGTTAGCATTAGAAGCTATAACTGACAGGCTGAGAAGGGACAGTCAGGTTGGCAAAACAGTCAGGTTTAGGAAAAAGTAACAATTACTTAAAAAAGCAGCCCTATCAGTGAGAAATGATCAACATGACCTATAGAGAACATTTTAGGTACTTTAATATTTTGAAAAGTAGTTTTTAGTGTCCGTATCATGGCAATCCAAATTACAGAAAGATCTCTTTTCCAGAAAACCTCAAGTCCCAAGCTTTCTGGAGACCAGGTCCCATTCCTGTACAACAGGGAAGAGGTGGCATTTTGCAGCAAAGCTTTGGAAAGAAAAAGTAACAGGAACGGCTCTTTTCAGACTTTTCCTAGGGTGCAACAGTTCAATATTCCTAGTATGTTCAGTTGGTAGCTCTGCTAATAATGAGCAATACCAGCCCAAGGGGGTGAGCAGGGAAAGGGTTAAAGTGGCTAATGCCAAAATAGCACACAAACACATACTGCACATTTGCGCCGTCCTCTAGCAAATAATTCACATAACAACTTGGGCTTTACTTTAATTCCTTTACTCCTTAATTATTCATCATGTTTAGTCTAGTTTGCATATGTTTACATAATTCATCAGTTTACTTAAGTAGTTTGCATTTGAACTGAACACACATTTAGAATAGCCTAAAGATAGATTGCTACACTGAAATTCCGGGGGTCACTTGCTGGTAGCTACCTGCTCGTACAAGGAGAAGCGCTGCCAGCGCCCTGGGAAAACCCACTGTGAACCGACAGTACATTAATAGGCATTTTTCATAGCGGCAACATGATGGGACCAGATAGACCTGGCTGCTCTAATTAAAGCTAGATATAAAGGAAAATACTGCTACTGTTCCCAAAACACAGGATCACGATAGAAAAAAAGAAAGCACAAACCGATGAAAACCTAATTTGCCAGATAATAGTTAAATGTAGGCGTAGATATCATATGATCTAAACTTGGATCCATACATTTGTGGAGATGCTACAAATATCAGCCTATATTAGCAGTCTCCATCCCTTACATCTAGTTTGTGTTTATTTCCAACAACTCTCTGCCTCCCAATTAGGGTTGCCGCCTTGTCTGGCCGGTAAAAATGATGCCAGTGCTCTTCACAGGGAGGATAAAGGAGTATAGGATACAGGTGCCACCTTTGCATCACTTTTGTTGTTCCACTTGAATATTATCACTGGCTACACAGTCACACCTCTTTGGTTTATGGAAGAGAACCATGGTTATTTCCATATATATCACAAAAGCATATTGGCTGACACAGTAAATTAGCTCAATCTAACAGAGTTAGGTGCTGTATGGGGGGGGGGGGGTCCTGTGCCTCATGCTGTCCTAAAGTGGCCCTCCCAGTGCTGCCCCACTCATGTTCCCCACACTTCCATTATTTGTGCTCCTAAAGGGGCAAGGAAGAGCCATATTTCTGCTTTAAAAAACAACATTTTGGCACAAAGTTACCAGGGGCACCTTTTTGCTGTCCTTGGTAACCTGTCCCATGCCTCATAGCAGGACCACCCCAGTTCTGCTTATGAATGGGGCAGTTTTTCCATTACATGATGTTAAAAATGGTGGTTGCATACCTAATCATAAAAACACACAGTGTGGATGAGCAGTTGGCCCTAAGATGCAGGGGATGTTGTCCATTCGCAATCCTTGTAACTCAGCATGTCTTCTTAAACATTTGCTTAGCAACTTAGAAAGGCACAGGGCGTCATCTAGGAGCGCAGAGTTTGCGATAAAACTTTGCAGCATATTTTAAAACTGAGCAGAAAGCTGGGAAACCTGCTGCAGGGAAGTCTTATTTCAGAAGCTCAAACTTCATTTGAAGCTCCCCTTTGCCTCTATCTCCTCGGTTAACCATTTGATACAAGGCATAGTTTCTTATTAACCACTTGTTTTGCTATATGTTTATTAAACATTCTATTTCTTTTCCTCAGGCAAATACCACATTGGTATATCCCCCAGTGACCTACCTATTAACTCCCTATGCCCTGGCTATTTTTATGTTAACTACCTAGTATATCCTTCAACAAACTTCACCCTCATTGCCTGTTATAACTCTTTCCCAACTCTCAAAGTGCCATTCTATGCAGGCAGGCAACTTTGGAAAACTGAAGCAATGTGTAGTCAATTCATATTGATGGAGGGGAGATTAGTCGCCCACAGTAGCAGATGTTTTGCAGGCGACTAAATCTCTCTGTGGGACATCAGCCTAAAACAGGGATCCCCAACCTTTTTACCCATGAGCCACTATCAAATGTAAAAAGAGTTGGGGAGCAACACAAGCAATGAAAAATGTTTTTGGGGTGCCAAATAAAGACTGTGATTGGTTATTTGGTAGCCCCAATGTGGACTGGCAGCCAGAAGGCTCTGTTTGGCATTATGCCAGGTTTTTAATGCAACCAAAACTTGCCTCCAAGCCAGGAAATAAAAAATAAGCACCTGCTTTGAGGCCACTGGGAGCAACATCCAAGGGGTTGGGGAGCAACATGTTGCATACGGGCCACTGGTTGGGGATCACTGGCCTAAAAGTTAAGGTAAGTGACAGCAGCACAGAGCAGAAAAGAAGATGGGAGCCACTGGGGCATCTTTGGAGGCACAGATCTTCCCTGCTTAAGGGCAGTAGTTGCCTTGGGCTGATAGATAACTCCCAAAACATAATGTACAGCATTGCTACCCTACTACTTTATTAAGCTTTGCCTTTCCTTCTCCTTTAAAAGAAAACTAAAGTCACTTGGGGGTGCTAAAATGTTAGGCACCCCCAAGTGACTTAAATCTCTTACCTTTTACCCCAGGCGGGTGCCCCTGTACGGAGAGAACAGCACCAGCCCGGGGTACCTGCAGCGCCTCCTCCTTCCTGATCGATCGCGCGCATGGGCAGTAGAGTGAATAGTGGAACTTTAACAGAGAAGTTGGCTTTTCACTCTACTGCGCATGCGTTTGTCCGGGACAATTGGCTGCAATGCGAGTAGGAAGGAGGAAGCACATCTCTACAGGTACCCCGGGCTGGTGCGGTTTTCTCCATACAGGTGCACCAGCCCGGGGTACAAGGTAAGGTAAGGTTTGCGTAACTTGTCCAGATCTGTGCAATAAATGACCAACTCTCATTCCCCAGTCTACTTAAAAAAATATTTTGATCTAAAAAAAAAATAAAAAAAATATATATATATATATTATTGCTTGGTGTCGTACATTCTTTGAGGTTAAATAGAAACGTCACTATTGTTAATGAACATATACTGAAATCAGTTTCCCTGCGGTGACCTAAAAATAAGATGTATATTATTATTGGGTTAATGTTTTAAGATAATCTTTGCGAAAAAAGTAATATGACCCACCTGATACTCTGAGTGGGGCTTTTGTAGTTGCTCACACAGAAGGTGTTTTCCTTAGCAGGGGAGACTCCATTTTGTGACCAATACTCACAAACATATTTTTTTTTTTGCGCTCCCCTGTGGTGGTGCAGGAAAAAAAAGCCAAAACAAGCCCTTAGGGAGTCCCTGTGAGTGAGTGTTAGTGCGCGCGCAAATTGTAGTTAAGGCAAAGTCAGGTAGATAATTATTGAGCTCTCTATGGGAGCTGCTTGTAGCTAGTCTATTTAGGTTCCAGTTGGTAAGTATTGTATTAATTGCTCCTCCATCCCAATACAGTAATAATTAGCAGCCCATTTGTCAACACTCTGAGCTGTTTAAAAGTTTTTTGAAGCAAAAGCATATGTAGTAATTTATTGAAAGATCTGAATTGAAAAAGCACAAATGAATTAAAATGTGGAATGAAAACACAAAAACTTCACATTTGTTTTGTAAGATTTAATTCACTTACAAATTAGCTCCCGTTGACTTCTACATGACCATGTCAGCTTTTTGATGGTGCAGTTTTGTCTTTTTGTAGTTTTTTTCTGAATAAATCAAGAATTTGGGGAGTGGGGGTAGGTGGTACATGTAATCAGTATTAGTATGATTTTTTTGCACTGAAACCCCTCATTCATGGGAAAAATACAAACATTATTAGATATAATATTATTATTATTATATTATAATAATCTTACTTCTCTTTAATGTTGCTCTATTAAATGATATTAAATATTACACTTTCTTGTTATTATTAATGTCATATTTGTATTCAAATAATTCCCTTCTAAAACACAACCTGAAGCTGTAGCCAAAGGCAAAAGAAATCGGTGGAGATAAATCAAGACATTTACCCATTTCTGAGGTTGTACCATTAGATCGGCACAGTGAAGGCACACAAAGCTGAAAATCTTTCTGCACACTTTGCATCTAAACCTTAAAATATCCCCATTAAAAAAAAAGGTGGCCATTCCCTAAATCCACCCAGATGCCACCAACATAGATAGCTTAGTTACCATCAAGTACAAGGTGTGGGTTTATTATTAGAGAGATTACAGATTTTAGATGAAAGGGGATTTTGGATGATTTAAAGGAGAAGAAAAGTTACAATCACTGGGGGGCAAATGTTAGGCACCCCCAATGAGTGTAATCCCTTACCTCCTGTTAGCTGAAATCTGCACCGGCCGGGGGTAGCTGCGAGAGATCGATCCTCTTCCGTCAATCTTTGTTCTTCTGAATCCCAGCTCCAGCGCATAGAGTGGGGGGGTAATGGCGACTTCCTTTGGCTTTACCCTCGACTGCACATGCAGCGCCAGATTTCAACTTCAGGCTCCCCGAGGCCGCCCCATTTGTATGTATACAGTGAAACCTCAATTTTACATCCCCTGATTTTAAGTTTTCCCCCATTTCACACTATTAGTCCCACCAATATGTTATGCACGATGCATTTCCTGGATTTTACATTTTCCCATTTTTTCTGGTCCACTGAAATGCAAGATGGGGTTCCTATTGTTTTATATAAAAATGTAAACTTTTCAGGACAGGAACTTAATTCCAACGGTTTATAGAAACTTCTGGCACTTTATATTTATTCTTGTGAACTTATATTAACCGTGTCCCTGTTGAGTTTATGTAAAGCAGCGCACATTAGTGGCGATACATAAATACCATAATACAGACTATGCTGGTAAAACCAGTTTCCTTCATAATATAGTTTATCTAAATAAGTAGCAATGTTCCATGTTGCACTTTCAATAGCATATAATAGATGTTATTTAGAACACAGAAGTTTTTAGTGTGTAAATGGTTATTAATAGGGGTTATCATTCATATGTAACTCCTTTATGTAACACAATATGACCATTGCTTCCATGAAATATTCCACTGAACATGTATTATCTATAAATGTATATCAAATATTTTGGCTATTCAGTGTTACTTACCCTTCAAAAATTGGGAACTATTCCCCACTTCCTTACAAAATTCTATTTAACACCACTTGCATGTCCCGACACCCTACCCCAAATGCATTACCACCGATGGAGATGGGCTTAGTTTTCCATTTAAGGGCAGTGACACACGGGGGCCAATCTTCATTGCCGCGGGTGACTAATCTCCCCGCAATGCCATCCCACCGGCTAGAATGTAAATCGCTGCTGGAATGGCATACACAGCGCCGCAATTTGCCCGAAGTCACATGAAGTTTCCTCTCAAGGCAACTTCGGCAAACCACGGCGCCACGTATGCCATCCCACCGGCGTGACTAATCTCCCCGTGTAACCCTGCCCTAAGGCAACTACTCTTTGCAAGTGACCCCTCAGTCAATTTTCTGTCCATGTCAGAGAGCAGTCTTTTCACCCTTTCATAAATATGAACCTTAATTGAAACTTTCAAAACATGTTGGACATGTGATCCCTTAAGCTCCAATAAAATCAGTGGACAGAATAAGTTAGTGTAGAACATGCAACAGGTTGTTCTCCAGACAGTAGATGAACACATTACCATAAAACAGAGGCTCCCAAATGGTGGGGCTCTCCCTAGTGAATATGGGGTCATACTAAGAAGTATGAGATCTGTGAAGTGAGGTTTAAAAAAAACTTGCAGAATCCTTCATAATATGAGCTATAGAATATATACTTCTTAACCTAGTTCATACATTCATAGTTTTATACTACATAAAAATAACCTGTATGCTAAGGCAAAGGAATCAATGGCGCCTGAATATTGTACCAATGCTATATACAGTTGTGTTCAGAATAATAGCAGTCTGACATTACTAACCTGACCAGTCACTGTTTGTGTCATTTCTACATGGCAAATAATTTACTAGTAGGTGTAGTAGAGTATTAGAAAACCAACAGACCCAACAGTCATGACATGCATGCTGCAGATTTTTGTTCATAATAATAGATTATTATTCAAAATAATAGCTGTGTGGAGTTTAATTATTGAGGTCATTCATTCTGTGAAAAAAACCAAGTGTCAATTACTGCCCTTATTTAAGGAAGGAGGGCAGCAAATGTTGCGCATGCTGGTTATAGTGCATTTCTCTCTGTAAAATGGGTCGTTGCACACACTGTTCAGAACAGCATACTTGGTTAAAAAGTTGATTGGAGAGGGGAAAACATATAAAGAAATGCAAAAAATGATAGGCTGCTCCACTAAAATGATCTCAAATGCTTTAAAAACGGCAACCAAAACCTGAAAGACGTGGAAGAAAATGGAAAACTACGATCCAAATGGATAGAATAGCCAAAATGGCAAAGATGATCACCTCCAGGAAGATCAAAGAAAGTCTAAAGTTACCTGCGAGTACTGTTACAATTAGAAGATGCCTATGTGAAGCATAGGCATACTATTGGCAAAAAGCCCCCGCAAAGCCGTGCCTAAAGAGAAATGGCACATTTTCTTCACTGATGAAAGCAAGATTGTTCTTTTTGGGTCGCAGACAATTTGACCCCCAAACACAGAATTCAAGCCACAGTACAGTGAAGCATGGTGGTGCAAGCATCATGATATGGGGCTGTTTCTCATACTATGGTGTTGGGCCTATGCGTCAGTTTAAATACCTCAAAATACACAATGAGGTCATGCTGTCTTTTAGCGAAGAGGAAATTCCCTTGAAATTAGTGTTTCAACAAAGAAAACATCCCAAAAACACCAGTTAATGAGCAATATCTTGGTTCCAGACCAACAAGATTGGAGTGGCCAGCCCAATCCCTGGACCTTAATCCAATAGTAAATGCTGTTTCAGAGGCAAAACTAATAAATGCAGAAGAATGTGGAATGTAGTCCAATCATCCTGGGCTGGAATACCTGCTCATAGGTGCCAGAAATTGGTTGACTCCGTGCAACACAGATGTGCAGCAGTGCTCAGAAACAGCGGCTATACAACTAGTTATTAGTGCAGTCATTGAAATGAAAGCAAAATCTTTTTTAGTTTAAATGGTGAATGTTTCCGTTTGTAAAGAAGATTGCAGACACTGCTATATATATATATATATATTTTTATTTATTTTTTTATTCAGTCTTCACTTTCTGTAAAGGAATAACACAAATTTGATTTTGATTAGAATGTGCAGTGTTGCCAATGCATTAATGCATTTGCGTGTATGGAAATAAAAGCTATTATAAGGATTTTGAGTTTTATTCACTTTTTTTTTTTTTTTTTTTTAAAACACACTGCTATTCTGAACACAACTGTATTCTGTGGTTCTGGGTTCCATTTTTATCTATGCTGTGGTGGGTATTCACTAGCTACAAACAAGGCAAGAAGCCTGGCACTGAAATGCTTAATACCAAAATTTGACAGTCTTTTTTTTTTTTTGTGTTGGTGTTGCCGATACTTTTGAAACTTTAGGCCACTAGTTTATAAACCGTGAGGGTCCATTTTGCTTTTTAATAATGATAAGAAGAATGTATTCCCTATTTGTTTCTAACAATACAGAAACATAATTACAGTAACAAAAGGCGCAAAGGTTGCCCAGACACAGTAACCCATAGCAAGCAATACACAGGTGCCTTGTAAATACTCCCTGCTGATTTGTTGCTTTAGAATGTGCCTCGCACCTTGTATTCTTAACTCCCTCAGTACCATTTGAGAGAGATTTTTGCTTAGTAAGTTTAAAGGAACAGTAACACCAAAAAATGAAAGTGTATAAAAGTTACTAAAATATAATGTGCTGCTGCCCTGCACTGGTAAAAGTTGTGTGTTTACTTCAGAAAGTCTACTATAATTTATATAAATAAGCTGCTCTGTAGCCATGGAGGCAGCCATTCAAAGGAGAAAAGGCACAGGCACATAGCAGATAACAGATAAAACACCCTTGTATTCTAGGGATGGTGGCGCGATTTCGCGCAAATCGCCGAAAAAGACTCGCGAGTCTTTTTCGGCGATTTCCTGAAATCGCCCCACCGCGTCTGCCACCCTGCCGGCGACTTACATGTTCACCGGTGGGATGGCAGGGGTAGGCAACTCGGGGAGATTAGTCGCCCGCGAACAGGGAGTTTTGCCGCGGGCGACTAATCTCCCCATGTGCCAGAGCCCTAACTTGTGCCTTTTCTCCTTTTTTCCAGCTTGAATGGCTGCCCCCGTGGCTACACAGCAGATTATATAAATTATAGTCGTGTTACTGTAGCAAACACACCAGTTTTACCAGTGCAGGGCAACAGTGCATTATATTTTTATTACTTTAAAGCTCTTATTTTTTGGTGTTACTGTTCCTTTAACATGATTCCAGTCTTGATTGGATATTGTTTGCAATGCAGGGGAAAAATAAATTTCCATAAGGCAGGGATCCCCAACCTTTTATACCCATGAGCCACATTTAAATGGAAAAAGTGTTTGGGAGCAACACAACCATGAAAAAGGTTCCTGGAGGTGCCAATAAGAGCTATAATTGGCTACTTAATAGCCCCTATGTGGACTGGCAGCCTACAGAAGGCTCTGTGTGGCAATTACACTGGGGTTTATGCAACCAAAACTTGCCTCCTTACCAGAAATTCAAAAATGAGCACCTACTTTGAGGCCACTGGGCGCAACATCCAAGAAGTTGGGGAGCAACATGTTGCACACGAGCCACTGGTTGGGGATCACTGCCATGGCAATGGAACTTACCACTTTCGAAACGCCTGGACAAACCTTCATTCGTATCCCTCTGCCCACAACAATTCAAAGAATAAAAAAGCCACCAGGATCAATGTTCCCTCAAAGTTGTGCACTTGTACACACGACATACGCTGAATTTTTTAAAGTGCACACATGGTTTTAAATAGCGCACACAAAAGAAATTTTTTGAGCACACAGCCAAGAAGAAATTAAAAGTAACATTGACCAAGAGGAAACCAAGATAAAACAACAAAATCCTGCCAACTTCATCAAGCCGATCTTTCACATATATTGTTCTGTATTGCTGATCTTGCAAAATAAACTTGTATATTTCTGACTGTGCTTTAAAAACATCAATATATCATACTCAGAAATATTATAGATGGTCTATGCCATTCATTTTTTTACTTGAGAAAACAAACTAAAAGGAATCGATTCTTGTGCACAAAAAATATATTTCTTTTCTGCACAAATGACACTTAGGGGCTGATTTACTAAGACACGAATTCGAATTGGAAAAATTCTGATTGGAAAACCAACATTTTGCAACTTTTTCGTATATTTTTTGCGATTTTTTCGGCGCCTTTACGACTTTTCGGAAATTGTTGCGACTTTTTCGTTACCAATACGATTTTCGCAAAAAAACGCGACTTTTTCGTAGCCATTACGATTCGCTCATATCTTGTCGCGACTTTTCGTATTGAGTGCTCGTAAGCGGCGGCCGAAACTTTCAGACTTTTGGAAGATTTTGGAAGCCTCCCATAGGACTCAATGGCACCCTGCAGCTCCAACCTGGCCCAAGAAAAGTCACCATACTGAAGCTTGAATGAATCCGAACGCTACGAAAAAATCGCAACATTTTGGGCAACTTTCGGAATGGCTACGAAAAAGGCGGGACTTTTCGCGCAAGTTTTAACGCTACGAAAAAATCGCCAGATTTTGCGCAACATTCGGATGGCAACGAAAAAGTCGCGATAATTTTCCGAAAAAATCGCCAAATACAGATCATTACGGAAAAAACGCAATCGGACGCATTCGGCCGGTTCGTGAGTAAGTAAATGGGCCCCTTAGTGAGCGACGTGCCTAGGGAGACACTCCCATGTAAGTTATACGGCAGCACAATTATGCACGTATGGAATGTTCTGCGCCAGGGTTCCTCAACACCAGGCTGTCATAGCCGCACACACGCCAGAATTAGGGATCTTAAACCAGTATAAATGGTCCTAAATGGGTTTGCTATACAAAAGTTTCTGGAAATACAAAGAGAATGTAATTGAACACAATTATCTAACATACATTAATCAGATTTGTCCATTGGTTTTAAACATGAATCCAAAAACAGATATTCATAGAGTGGATGTTTTCTGCTTATCATTTTAAATATAAAACATACAGTAATTTTGTTGCACTAACCAGTGCAGTTCATTCTTATACGTATTGAGCCCCCATCTGATATACCACTTGGGGGGGGGTCATTAAAATACTATAGTAAGGAAGTCTACAGAGCCCATGAATAGAGGTCCATATAAATCCTCTGGCATGTCTGGCAGAACACCAATTAAACTGCCCTACACTGAATACTATTATCATACACATATCACATTATCATACAGCAAGTGACTAGAACCCAACTGTTAAAAATATTTTTGGCAGTTTTTGGGCCAAAACCCATGCATGCCAGAAACAAGCCCAATAAGGGGTAGCATGGGTGGTATTGGTAGTTTCCCCACCAGGCATAACATAAGCCCTATTTATTTGAAATGGATTGAGCCAATAAATATTGCCATCAAAAATATGCCTAGTGTGTGGCCACTATAAAGAACCACTATTCTGGCCAAATAGTAAGCCACGACAATATTTTCTCACCTGTTTCAAGGCTTTGAATACTCTAGATCAGAGATCCCCAAACTTTTTCACTCATGAACCAGAAGTGTAGGTGAGCCACACAAGCATGAAAAAGGTTCTTTGGGGGTGCCAAATAAGGGCTGTGATTGGCTATTCTGTAGCCCCATGAAGACTGCTGGCCTGCAGGTGGCTCTGCTTAGTAAAACTATGTCTCTGTGTGTCCAAAGCTTGTCTCCAAGCCAGAAATGTAATGGGCACCTAATCTGAGGCCATTGGGAGCAACATCAATGGGGGTGCTAAGCAACATGTTGCCACGAGTCACTAGTTGGGGATCACTGCTTTAGATTGTGAGCTATGGAATGTGCACTCAGGATTAAAAGAACTTTACGATACAGAGAGGAACAGTTTATGGCCTATCTATATAGCACAAAAAGTCTGTTTACTAAAAACATATAACCAAATGTTATTTAATATTTTAGAAAGTAACACAATTAAAAAAAAAAAATGGATAATTTCATACAACACTACAGAACCAACATGGACACAATATTGACATAAAAAGGGACTTCCAAATATAGGCTTAAAAAAATAAAAAAGAAAATCCCTGTTTTTTTTTTTTTTCTTTTTAGTAATTATGCTACGCATGACAGGTAAACATCCTTTACAATATGGCAAACTGACACAATAAAAACCATGATACAAATGTGCTGTTAGAAATCATTACTGTTAAGGAAGACATTTCATGAACCGTTATTATTTCATATGAAATACTATACAATATAAACAGAGCATCCTTTTCTCGGATGACCTTTACAGCAACCAGAGACCAAGAATTTGTTTTTTTTTATTTTTTTTTCAGTGCAAACACATTTATACAAGGCAGTCTTGGCTGCAAAATTCTCTTTAATCATACAGTTAAGTCCTGCTTGCATGTATTAACTTTATTCCCCAACTGCAATAGTCACATTCAGTCCCTCACTTTAAGAAATGTTCTCCTTTCACATTAGTCTTGTCTATAAACAACAACAATGTAAGACTGATGTCAACTCATCGTTACCAATGAAAGATCTGGCTTTGTTCATTTTATAGGAAAAGTCAAGCTGGCAACAAACGGAGTAGACCGATTGCAGATGCAAACTTGCAATGGCCGAGTCATGTCGGGAAGAAACCTTCAACTGCAACGGAAAGAGCTGGCAAATTGTTCCAACCACAATGAAATTTTATAAGGTTCTCAATATTTGCCCTTAATTTACAATATACATTTCTTATAAAAACCCAAATTTCATATTATATCGAAACAAAATTATGGTCATGAAAATTTATGATTTTATCATACAAAACAGTTGATGTCAGTATCTCATATGCGTATAATTTTCTTTTGTACAGTATACTTTAACATTGCTGCCTTTTAAAGTCGTGGAGGTAGTTGCATGTAAAAAAAACAAAAACAAAAAAAGAACAAAACAAAACCTATTCTGTAAAAAGTAACAACAAGAGTCAAGTGTGCAAAATTTTAACAAAATTGTGATAATGTTTTGAGGCTGCACAATATGCATCCACATTAAATATATTCTGCAAGTGCTGAAAATATATATATATATCAGTAGACAGTACTTGGATTTTGAAACAGCGTAACCTGCTAAATCCTTTCCGTAGCGCGACTATTGTGTAAAGGTTTGTAACTCCATTCTAATACTTCACATAGTTGTGTTCGGCGCCAGCGGATGGGTAGTCAATGAAGTTGGCCACTCCAGCGCATAAGGTGTGTTGTTATATAAAAAGATGATAAAGCATGTAGTTTATTGCCATCTGTTTATTCTTATAGCCCCAGTGATCTGGAATCTGAAATTGTTTTGAAATGACAAGTCTTTTTTTAGAGGGTATGGGAATTTGCAATGAATATTTGCATCCCTGAAGCAAAGTCATATTAAACGGTTGGCCACTTTAAAATTGTGAGTTTAGGACTCATGAAAGACCTAGTTTTTAATTACTGTTTATGTAAATAAAGACAAAATCAGAGTACAAGGGTAGAGAACATCTTTGGTAAAAGGGGATGTGGCATGATTTGACCAAATTAACATTCTTACTCAGGTTCTCGTGAAAATGGTACATAATTCATAATTTACTTTACAACAATTGGGTCTCTTCCAGAGTACTACACGTCAGTCTGATACCTACAGTGACCAAGTCCTCAAATGAAAGAGTTAAATGAAGGAAAGCTGAACTTTATAGAAGACAGTGCTAGCACCACTTCAGAATACTTCCAGCTTCCATGTTTTGGGCCATGCTTACACTGTCTCTGCAAAAAATAAATACAATTTAGCACCTTAACAGAGTCTCCAACTCTCTGCATTTTTGGGGGTGTCCCAACGGTAAATGTTACCAGAAATACAATGTGAAACTTAATATTCCAGCATTCTGTATTCTCTAATCACACATTTAGAACCATACAATACTTGGATATTAATAAAACAGTCACATTCATCCTTATATGAAAAGGTTTTTTTTTTCGGTTTTCATAGTTTGCATGAAAACATTCATACAAATTTTGTTCAAATGCAGTTACAGTTTTATGATACGATAAAACAAAATCCTTGATGTGAAGGGAACGAAACCCCTAGTAGTTTATAATACATCACACTTTTGTTCCAATGGTAACTGTCACACATTTTGTCATTTTGAGAAGCCTAATTTAGGCATTACAATCAAAGCTACATACAATTAAATAATATCCTTCCATTAGAAAGAAATTATATAGTCTGCCACACTTGCATTTCATTTATCTAGACACTCTTTTTTGTACATGGAAACAATTCACATTTAAAAAAAAAAAAAAAAAAAAAAAAAAAAAAATCAAATAAATGGAGTCATCAAGAATGCCCAGAAGTTAAAATGAACCTGCAATGGTTGTTGTATGCTAAATAAAAACACAAATAAATCTTTATAAAATGGCCCAGGTGCTGGCTTGAAGAGATTATCAGAGTGTGTATGTTCAGATGCTCAATAACGACATTAAATTATTTCCAAAAACTTGAAAACATGGATGAATAAAAGCCCTCACAATTTTACATGCATGGCACTAATTTCTCTGGTATTTCAAGGTCAAAAACGGTAATTGTATTCTTGTAGATCTTTGTTCCCCCAGTTTTAATAAATATGGCATTTCGCCCACTTGGGAGCCACAAGGTTGCACTGAATTACATTATACCTAGGCGCATGAGGGCTGAAAGCAGAAGCGCTGTACATCTAATCTCTTTCAGTGTTTATGTTGCTGACTATTGTCTACACTCCTCTGCATTCTCATAATAATGCCTTTTCTTGGGTCAACTTTAAATTTTTGAGGATTTATATATTTGACTTTTTGTAAACTGCATGCAAATGCCGCACAACACTTACATCCAAGATTTCATACAGCGGTGAAAGATATTATGATGTATCTGACACAAAATTAGGAGTGGGGGGTGGCGAGTAGGTATCACAGAGATGTAGCAAACACACAGCGATATGTTATAATTCTTCTGTGTGACCGGGATCTGCACCATAATAAAACTTTAATGGGATACTGTCATGATTTGTATTTCCAAATTACACTGTGTACATAGCAAACAGTTCACTCTACCATTGAAAATGTTATTCTTGAACCAACAAATGTATTTTTTTAGCTGTAATATTGGTGTGTAGGTGCCATCTCAGTGCATTGTGCCTGAGTCTGAGCTTTCAGAAGGAGCCAGAGCTACACATTAGAACTGCTTTCAGGTAACCTATTGTTTCTCCTACTGCCATGTAACTGGAGGAGTCCTAAGCCGGACTTGGATTTCTTACTATTGATATCTACTCTATTCTGATATCTACTCGATTCTGATATCTACTGGGTGCTGCTTTCTTCCCTTCCCATTGTTCTGCTGATCGACTGCTGGGGAAGGAAGGGGGGGGGGGGGATATCACACCAACCCTAGGTAATTAAGAATATGGCTAGTCCCATGTGAAATTTAAAAATGAAATATACAAAAATCTGTGTGTTTTTGAAAAAAAAAATGGATTTCAATGCAGTATTCCGCTGGAGAAGCTCTATTAACTGATGCGTTTTGAAAAAACATGTTTTCCCATGGCAGTATCCCTTTAATATTATATATTACAGCATTTATCTCTGTTTGCTACATCTGTATGAAGGTAAAAATAGAATGCAGGGGCAGGTGTCTTATTTCTCTTGACAGAAGTTAATTTATTCTTCTAGAAACAATGACAGTGATTTTTGGTTTGATATTAAGATGACCAGATCGATGCCAGGATGGTGGTAACGACTTAGCATTGTAAGACCCTTTCTGGTGGCATGTGGGTTAAAAGGATTGCCCACCATGCAGCCCTCCAGCTGTATTTTTGAACTACAAAGTTCAGCATCCGTAAACAGCCTAAGTAGGGTAATAATGGGAACTTCAGTTCAAAAACAGCTGAAAGCCAGCAGGATGGAATCTCTGAGTTAAAAGAAGTCCATTGCTTTAAAATACATGGCACTGAAATAGCAGATTACAGTGTCTAGACTTTTGTATGTGATCTGTTTCAGTTGTAAGACTGATCCTGTAGGCATTACTTCTATGCAATTTACTTTCTACAGAGCTGTACATTTTGGAAAGCATTAGTGGAGGGGGAAAAAAAATACAAACCGTAACTAAAAATAAGTTGGAATTCTGTTTTTGCCATTGCCCACTGGGCTCACTAGCAGCACAGTTTCAGTAAGACAAAAACTGTAGGTGTATGAGGCTTGTTAGGAGATGTAAACATCAGTCTTAGTGTAGTAAACTTTGCTGAATAGCAGGGATAGCCAACTGGTGGCTCTCGGGCAGCTACAGAATTACCACTCCCGCCATTCTTCACAAGCACAAGGGAATTGTAGCTGTGCAGCTACCGTTCTGCCACAGGTTGGCCATTCCTGCTGTAGAATATGAGACAAAACAAGATTTGAGGCTGAACGGCTATCAAACGCTAGTAACAGAAGCTTGCAAACAATTAGTGGGTTTCTGTAGTTTATCAGCATCAGTTGTTGTGGTTTCTGCAGCAGATGTTCGGAAGTTAAATGTTGGGCCAGCACCACCATGAGCAGGACTAAGGGCTGGGTTCTGTCGTCTGTTACTTTCAACAATACTGGAAGTATTGGATGCCAGGCTTTCACGTGTACTGAAAGATATAGAAACAACAATTAATACTGCAAATTCTTTCAGAGACAGAAGACCTCTTTCATCATATTAAGCAAACTCTCCCTGTTCAACCTCAGTTAAATTCAATAGGGCTTGTGCTGGACATGCTTTTTGGCAATTGTTTAAATTAAAAAAAAAAAAAAAGATGTTTTTTGTTAATCTTGAGCTAAACAGGGTAATCCAAAACAACTGCATGCTTGGTTTCTGTGAGGTAGATAATTCGATTATCAGTGCACAGAATCCCCATGATATAACATTTTGAAGTCCAGCATTTTGTTAAGCCCACCTTATTGTACATTAATATATTTATTTTGTAAAGGATTGTACATTAATATTATTAGATATAAGCCACAAAATTCTCACTAGTATATTAGTTTCAGGCTGGACTTCCAGGAATATCTAGAAGTAAATATGCAGGCTGGCAACCTGCCCCTACACTGGCGTCAGCCACCCTTCTTGCCTGCACCTGGAACCATTCTGTCAGCCCAAGAGCAGGCACTCACTGCATTGGTTTCCTGAGCAAGCAAGAAGGGAGGCGGATGCCATCTTAGGGGCAGATTGTCGGCCGTGTTTGTCTGCAGGCTCAGCCCTTTATAGCATTAGCCTAAGGCCTGGGGACACTGATTGGATCATACAATTGCCTGTATTTCCCCCTCCTGTTGCTCCACTGACATGCATGTGTATGATCCCCTCCATGTGCCCCCTGGCCTAAATAGCCTTCAGGCAGACCTCTAAGAGGGCAGGCCCTTAGGACTCACGACCGAACAGCATGAAGCTGGATTCTAGTTGATAAATGCAACAAATCATTAACTAACTTCACCAAAACAAAAAAAGTAGGTATGGCAATAAATAGATTCAACCTATTCACCAACCAACCTATTCAGAATACAAGCTCAATAGGATGGGGCCTGAATAGGATGGAAGTTGCCTTGAGAGGAAACTTGTGACTTCGGCAAATTGCGACACCGTGTATGCCATCCCACCGGCGATTTACATTCTAGCTGGTGGGATGGTATTTCGGGGTGATTATTCGCCCGCAACAAGGAAGATTTGTCACACGTCGACTAATTTCCCCGTGTATCACAGCCCTTATCCTTCACAGTTGATCTGTTTTGTTGGTTGCCATGTTTAGGGACCCGAACAACCATATAGTTCCATTTGCAGGCTAGCATTAGGCAAAAAATGCTTAAAAACAAACCCCTCCCCCCCCCCAAAAAAATAAAGTTGACTAACCAAAAAGTAGCTTACTAAAGGTCTCACCTATAGCAAATTTAAAGTTAATATATCATCCAGTAATACCAAACTTTCCAGGGTCACTTTGTACTGCCTTATTTTATATAGAACATTACTGTAAATTCCTGGTGCTTTTTCTAAAAGTTTCCTATATTTAGGGGGTTATCCGAGTGGTAAACTTTGCATTAGGCACTTTGTGATGGGCTCCCTTTGTACAAACTTAAAGGGATTCTTTCATGATTTTTATGTTGTACTTTTTATTCCTAAACTACACTATTTACATAGCAAATAATTCACTCTACCATTTAAATTTTTATTCTATGAAGAATATGGCTAGCCCCATGTGAAATTTTAAAATTAAATACAAACAAAACCCGTTTGGGTTTTTTCTAAGTAGATTTCAATGCAGGATTCTGCTGGAGAAGCTCTATTAACTGATGTGTTTGGAAAAAAAATCAAAGTATTCCTTTAAAGCCTTTTAAAGGCAAGCAGCAATCACTTGACTGCGCAAGGATGCGGACCATGGGCAGTGTTGGCCTAATGTATAGTATATGGATGGGATCCTTTCTTTATTGGCCTTCTTCCATCTGGCAGTGACAATGATCTTACACTGATCACTAGACTGTATGGGGTCAGCCATGGTGCTAGCCAGTAGATAATCACAGTACCTCTGATAAAAGTTTAGTACAGATTTCTCCCAGTTAAACAACACAAACAATCTGTGAATTACACCCCAAAGACATATATTTACAGTTGTATATTACTATACAATTACATTTTTAGGAAAACACCTTTTAAAGAGCTAGAGCTGCACATGGTTCTGTCTTGCTTAAGTCTAAAGCCGATCTGCTCTCCTTCACTATGTGATGTTTCTAAAGGCACAGCGTCGGCCAATCCTCAGTGTGTCTGTTTCCAGGCTGACACTGTGCCTGAATAGATTTTACTAAATTTTTGCAATTCTGTTTTATTTCCAATTATCTTATGACATAAACCTGTACCATAATAATCTCTAGGGCTGGCTTCTGGCCACTTGTGACAAGATGCATAAAAGGACTTCCGTGCTATTTACTTCTTCCTGAGATAAGTCAAGAGTAATTTGGAATTCTGCTCATTTTTGCATGTCAGCTGGTAGGAAGGAAACAAGGGACAAAACGTCCCAAGTTAAATCCAACAAGATTGTTATGCATCCAATAAGGATTAATTATCTCTTGGTTTTGATCAAGTAGAAGGTAAAGTATTTTTATTACAGAGAAAATTGAAATCATTTTTAAAAATTTAAATCATTTGATTAAAATGGAGTCTAAGGAGATGGCCTTCCCGTAATTCAGAACTTTCTGTTTAACTGGTTTCCAGATAATGAGTCCTTATGGGGAGAATATTACCCTCTGTGCTTGTTTTTAATTATGGATGCACTGAATCCAGGATTCAGTTTAGGATTTGGCCTTTTTCAGCAGGATTCGTCCAAATCCACGTGCCTGCCCGAATCGAATCCTTAAAATCAATCGACTTTTTGTCATACAAACAAGGAAAATTCTCTTTAACCCTTCCATTGCCAAATTTGCATATGCCAATTAGGGTGCAGTCGAAATAACATGCAAACAAAAAAAAAAAAAAAGAAGAATTTTTGTGTGCACCAAATATTCTCTCTTTATGTCCAATTTTTATCACAGCCAAGTTTTTGTGGCACCATGACAAATTTATGTGGCCATGTAATAAAAATGACACCGTCATTAAAAGACAGTTAGGATGTTTAGTCCAATACAGTCCACAGTACAGTGAAATATAGTAGCGCTGCAAGCCCCACTAGGTTTTCTGATGAGGATGTCCTGGTGACCCTGTGCATTCACTGTAACTGCACATTAAAATGCTGTACAGTCCACACAAAATATTAATAAAATAGACTTACATTGCCATAAATGAAAATGCCCAAATAACTATACTTAAAATATATAATGTGAATTGTACAACAGCATTTTGAACATGTACTTGTACATGCACTCTCTTAAGGACTTATATTCTTATCAAATAATACTCGAAATTGTATAAAATCACATGTATAACATAGCACATATTCATACAGATTTTAGAGGCAGGGGTGATCCCAAATCCAGAGAATGCTACCACCTCTTACCGTGGGGAGTTAAATCCACTATCTACAGTGATGCTGCTACTGTCCATGCTATCTAAGCGAGCAGAATGTGTGGTCCTCTGGCTGCTACTGTTTTCACTTTCCTTTGGGTTCAGAAGTGTTAGGTTCTTCTCGAACTTCCTTTGCAAATCCCTTTCTTTCTCCCGCTGTAGCAGCCACTGCATGGTGCCCACATCATCTCGATTTTTTTCCTCTTCTACAGTCTTTTGTGTGCCTTCCTCAGACTCATCATCTTCAGAGACATTGTAGTAATCAAAAGAGGCTTCTGGATTTGCTCCAGGCTCCTGGGGCCTCGGTGAGACGGCAAGGTTTTGGGAAACTGAGGTGGTAATAGGTTGCTCAAAGTTTTCAACGCTTGCTGGCAGTGTTTCAGGAGAAGTTTTTTGGTGTGATTTTAGCAAGCTCACACCAGATTTATGAAAACTGTTCACAGATAGGCTATTGTGCAAAGGTTTAAATAAAGTATCTTTACTGAATATTTCTTTCCTTTTGTCAAGGCTACTTGATTCTGCATTATGATGTGGCACCAATCGACCATTGGAAATCACCTCAGGACTTTGGCCAGAAGCAGCAATGGATAGAACACTAATCTGGCCCTTTGGTGATTCTGCACGGTATTCACCTTGTTCTCTGGCTATATGTTGTTGTGGCTTTTCAGCAGGAGACAATCTTTTCAGGCCTTCTGTGAGACTTGAAATATCAATATCTTCTTTATTACTTTTTCCTAAAGGGGATGGAGCAGTGAGAATAGTTTCACTAGATGTGTTACACTGAAAATAGTCATCTGCTGTCTTTTTGGAACAAGAATTGAGTTCACTGTATGAAGATAATGTATCTGGAAGTTTGCCTTGTTCTATTAGGCTGCATGATTTAGGAGTATCTGCACCACCACTAGCAAGTTCAGTTATACATGGGTCTTTGTAGGACAGAGTCCGCTGATGAGTCAACGAGTGGGATGGTCTTAAAGTACCATCATCAATATAAGACTGGCTTGGCGTTTTCTCATCAAGGCTGCAGCCTTCCCCTAGATCATCTGGTGTACCTAAAGAAGCACCGCTTAAAGGCCCCTTCGAGTTGTCCATGGACCTAGACCTTTCCTTGGCTTTATTTGACCGTTCATTTCTTGATCTTCTATCCTGTGTATGGCTGTGGCTACGATGGACCTTGGAATGGGAACTACCCCTTGAAGGCTCAGGAAAAGGCATTTCAGTTCTCCTTTTGGCCAGTTCACCAGAGACATCCCATTCCGGTGTAACAGGAAAATGGGACTCAATCATGCTCGGATTGCTAAGCACAACAAAATTCTCTCCTCCTTTGCGCTCCATTATAAAACAGCCCTCCCTGGGTGATCGATTCCGAGGATGGTAGAATTCATACTCTCTTTCTGCAGGTATATCTAGATGTGAGCCCTCAGATGGGTCACCTTTGGAAGCCCTATTCTTGCTGTGAGAACGAGATTTTCCATGAGTTTTCCTGTGAGTCCTACTCCTTCTACTTCTCCCGCTGTGGTGAGCTGATGACCCAGCCTTGCTCCTCTGAGATTTTTCTTCTTCAAGTTTTTTCATTAGTGCAGTGTGCCTCACAACATTTTCTACTGTCAAGTCTGGGTTTATTCGCCTAATAATTTCCATTTCTACTTCACGGGGTATAGTGGTCGGAGTGTCCTCGTCTCTTAGGGGCCATTCTTCAGGAGGAAACTGAGCTGAAAAATTGGCCAGTTGCTTTGCCTTATCCTTTTTAAAACTTAGCCTAAACAATTTTAGGCCAAATTTTTTAGATGGCTTTTCCCCATCTTTAGATTTTGTGAGTGTTTCTGTTTTATATGAATAATTTATAGTACTTTTGCTTTTCTCAGTTGGGGGAATCTGACAAATGGATGGGGGGCAGTATGAGTCTTTGCAGTCTTTTGGGGATCTCCTTTGTAGGGTTGATGCATGAATGCTATGCATATCTTCTCTGCAGCAATGGCAAGAGTCGCAGTGGTTTTTGGAGAGAGTTCTGTCCCTGACACATCCTGAAGGGGATGGTGTTATAGTTCCTGGTTGTGGAGAGGTACACTGAGACCTGTCAGGTATCCTCTCATCCAAGTGGTACCATTTACTGTTAGTTCTTATAAGAGATGGGGTTATGTAATAGGTCTGTGGTGTAACGATATAGTATCCATCAGGAGTAGGGTAGATCTTTCTCTCTCGCACAAGCATGTTCAGTGTATGCCGAAGGACCTCTGGACTTGGGGTGGGCACACCTAAAGAAAGGATCAGGTATATATATTAGTAGTGAGATAGCAAAGAAGGCTAAACATTTCATACTTCTGTAAGTACCTTTCCTAAACTTTCTGTTTATGTTTACATTTCTTTTGGTCAATTACATACAGATGATTATTGCCCAAAACTTGAAATATGTTCATAATATCTTCACAAGAGTGCTGTAGCTGTAGATAGACTGGCTACAGTATCATTCTAGTCTCCAATGAGAAACAGAGAATGCTAAGACATTTATATATAAAAATGGCATGTGCGGCATCATGTAATATAGAACTGTGTAACAAACCCAAGAGATATTTCAATGAAAGGCTCTATTACACAAACATTTTCAACAGAACATAATTTTGCCAAGGTAGAAAACATGGATTATTCCCATAAATACTGTACCTGCAATATTTGTTCGAGTAAAGCATGCTATACATTACAGAGATAAAACTTTCACTGGGAATTCCATACTTGCATATAGTAAGCTGGTTAAAACTAAACCTAGGAAACCAGAGCTACATGGCACTACTACATACAAACTGATAAAATATAAATTCACATATATACAAAGTTTTTTGTTTAAAAAGGATAAAGACCACATGTGTAGTGAAGCAGAGTTGGTAAGAGAAATTTAAAGTTTACATTCTAGGCTGCTAATGATGGATGGGGAACTGTCCAGGTTATCTAGTAAAAAATGGAAAACACTTAAAAATCATAAGAATGGGGAAAACAATCTTTTGCTTCTCCTTTTTACTTAACATTTATCATCATAATTATTTGTAGTTATTATAGTCAGATGACCTTTTACATAAATGCATATATAGCTTTCCACTTGTAAAAACAGATGTTTAATGAACATGGGTTAGTTGTCCATGGGACACAAGGTTTAGAATTTATTTCTCCACATGTAATAAAGGCAGGTGCATTAAATCCCAGTAACCAGCGAGATATTTGCTTATAAAGTAGTGCTAAGAAACAAGTAATGCTACCTGCTGATGTACTCTGTACACTTGCACTGTAAAGCTGGCCATACACACACCCATGAGGTTTCGTACGATGTACAATATTCATACGTGTATGGCGGTTCAATGAGGCAACCGATATCGCAAAAGGCTGCAGATATTAGTCGACTTGTTGGTTGGCCAGGGTAAAATATTTTGATTGGGCATTGAAGGCTCTCAAGCAATATCTATGTTCAGGGCTGAATCGGCAGAAGGAGGTAGAATTTCTATTGTTTCTACCTCCATATCTGACAAATCAGCCCTGAACGTCAGTGGAGGGTGGGAACAATCTTTCGTGCAAGAAAGAATGAAAATTGCTACGTGTATAGCCACCTTAAGGCTAAGGCCAGATGAGGCAGATTCTCGGCCTGCGGATAAACCCAGGCCGGGAATCAGCCCCTACATTGACATCAGCCTTTCACTGTGCCTACGCCCGGAGCCATTGTTTCAGCCCAGGTGCAGGCACAAGAGAATTGTGGTGCCGAAATGCAGTTTTGGCTTTTAACTGTACCATTTTAGGCTTGGCAGTAACCAGATTTAGGCCAACTGGGTGGACCAGTTGTAAATTTATGTGTTCCACAATGCTACAACCAGCAGCAAGTGAAACACTGTGTGCCATATTCCTTAACCAGGGGCGCCACTGCCATAACTCACCTCAGGAGGCAGCATACCCAGAGTTACCAGGGGCAACAAGCTGCTGAGTTTCTGTTTTTAAATCAGAAATTCTGCCCTGCTAGCGAAGAGAGCGCAAGTATGCTGTCTACACTAGCAATGTGCCCCCCACCAGACCCCTTTCAGTGCAGTAAAGGTAAGCGCCAGAAAAGCCCCTGCCCCTAACACTTAATAAAGAAGCCCCTTCTTTTATTTAGTACCAAATTATTTACTCTCTAAAAATGAGCTCCTTGCGTTCCGCAGCTGCTGGCTGTAGCCTGAGGTTTACAGATACAAGCGCATTGATTATACATGCAGCAGCTCTAAACTAGAGTCCTGTGTGGAACCAATTTTTGAGACCCGCACCTGACCCAGATTCACATGCCGAAACTTAATCTTTACTCGCTTTGACCAGCTACTCAACCCGACCCACAACCCAATCAGCAACCTGCTGAAAACTATTAAACAGAAGTGTTGCTGCAAACTGGACATCATCAGAAGTGGTTAGGGGTTTAAAAACAGTTTAAAAGGTGTAAAATAAAGATAATATAGGTAATAAAAATAGATAAATATGGATAATTTATATGGAAATATGGATAAAACCCACGACCCACCAGCCCGCATCTGAAAACCATACCTCCAACCCACAGGGTACCTGGTTTTCTTAAAGGTAAACTGTGGGTACCTGACCCGCTAGAGAACCAAAAATGGTGGGATCCAGTGTGAGCTGAAAATGCTCTCATTTTACTCTTCTGCATGGTGTCACTGAACAAACTAAGAGACTGTACATACATGGTTTAACAGACAGTACTCAAGCCCAGAAAATATTGAACATGTGTATATTGTCATTATTAGGGATTTCAAATTGTTTCTTTAAAAAAAAAAAAAAAAAAAGTACAAGTATGCAATTTATACCCTGAAAATATGTCACAACATTTACCTCTGATCCCTACTGGGGCTTTTCCCAATTACATCTTGCATCCAGGAACTAATCAGCAAATACCTATTATAAGTTGTAAATGTAAAGGTAAGACCTGACTGCTTGTTGTTGGCAACTTATGCAGTTTAGCACCTATGTATATAAAATAAAACATAAAATGTCAGTTAAGGTACGCATGCTGTGTGTGCACACTGCATCACTGTTGGGACATTTTGGGAGCAGCATATTAATAGCAACTAGATTGTTACAGGTTGGATACATCTGATTTTGTTTTAGTACAGGCATGGGATCAGTTGTACAGAAACCAGTTATTCAGAAAGCTCTACATTTTGGAAATACAATCTATAAAATCCTTTTTAATCAAATAATTAAATTTAAAAAAAAATAAAAAAATGATTTCCTTTTTCTCTGTAATAAAAAACAGTAGCTTATACGTTGTACTTGAGGGCAACTAAATCCATATTGGTGGCAAAACAATCCTATTGGGGTTATTTAATGTTTAAATAATTAGTAGACGAAAGGTATGCAGATCCAACTTACAGAAGGATCTGTTACCTGGAAAACCCCAGGTCCCGAGCATCAATCTGTAAGTACAGATCTGTGCGTTAGTCTTGGAAAGCACTATACAGATATTTTTAACCTAATGAAATTCTTTCCTTCGGGTACAATTGGGACATATTCACAAGCGTTCAAAAGCGTGAAGAAATTAGCATGTGTTTAGATTGATGATTCCAAGAGCTCTGTAACACTTCATGAAATCTTACTGTATTACCACCAGTTTTCAGAGATTTTTCTTTAAGTATTCACACTGCAGACTCTCTCACTACAAAGTCTTTATATTTCCTTTTCACACATCTATCCTTGCCTAGTCTGTAGCAATGTGACACACTGATGCACTCTTCTCACAGCCTTATGCAAGGTATATATCACAAGGCAGCATGGGAGTACAGTTAAAGGACCAGCAGCACCATAAAAGAAGGGTTAAGAGTAACATTTTGTCTTTTACTATTAAAAAGGAAGTACTAAACGTTTTGGGGCATATTCAATAGGTAAAAATGACATTTGCCACAGGGAAATCTTACTGCTGTCTAAGGGCATATTTACAGAATGAACTATCTTCGCCCTCTGATCAATAAGACCCTAAACATTCTATAGAAGCGACCACAAAGCTGCCTGGAAACTTTCTTTACTGGCCCACATAAGTAATTCCCAACAGAGCATTGTAGGCAAATATCCTCCTTTGAGAAATGTCTGAAAGCAAAAAACACATAAGTGCTGGTGCTGGCCTTTTCAGGCTATTCACATATAGATCAGTGGAAGGGGACTTGGGGATTTTTGGCCCAACAACAAATTGAGCCAGACAAAGCTCTTATAATTTGCTTTTTAGGTGTGTGTTGTTGGGGCTATTATAACTGCTGGTTCTGAGAGAATTAGGGCTCTGGCACACGGGGAGATTAGCCGCCCGCAACAAATCTCCCCGAAATGCCATCCCACCGGAGAAAATGTAAATCGCTGGTGTGATGGCATACGCGTCAGCGCGATTTCAGTGAAATCGCTGAAGTTTCCTCTCAAGGCAACCTCACTGAAATCGCGCCGCCGCGTATGCCTTCCCACCGTCGACTTACATTTTCCCCGGTGGGATGAAATTTCGGGGAGATTAGTCGCCCGCGAACAGGGAGATTTGTCGCAGGCGACTGATGTCCCTGTGTGCCAGAGCCCTTAGGAAAGGAGTACAGAGATGAAAAGAAGAGTGATAGGGCAGAAAAAAAAGGACATATATTTGCATAGACACGTGGTCAGAACAAATTAAAGGAGGGCAAAAAGATAAATAAATACTCATGCAGATAGGAATCACAAGTGGGCAGAAAAAGAGAGAAAGATACTTGCATAGACAAGCTGAGGAAAAAACACATAAAGGCCATAAAAAACAAAAAAAGGTAAAAGTAACATCTTGTTTTGTTGTGAGAACAGACAGCCAGTTCGTGTTCATCCAGCTAAAAGTACACGCTGGCTGCTAGGAGAGCCCCGCGCTAGCTGTTCTGGTCTTTAAACCACTGTATGACAGGAGTAGCCAGGTTCCTTAAGATTATGTAGTTCTTCAATAATTCAAAGCAGAATGTGTCTGGACAGTGAATCATCAGACACATACACTGTGTGCATGGCAAGAGAGGCGCAAGAGAGCCCCGACACACGGCTCACAGACAGAAGATTAGCTCTTGTTTGTGGCTCACGAGTACTGCTGACCCCACATGAACCTTGCTAGGAGACCTATTCCCCCTGCTACATCTGCCATTATGGGAAAAATGACAGGCATGCAGGGAGAAAACAGAAACAGACAGAAAAGCATCCCATCATGTGCTAAATAAACCCAAGTCTAACTGTGATTGATAAATTCAGCAATAGTTTATTAAGGTGCCCATATACGGCCTGATTCAAGCTGCTGGTCCATTAGACTGATTCGGCAGCTTATCTGCCAGTGTATGGGCACTAACAACAGGCCTCCCCAACCAACATCTGGCCTGAAATGGTCCAGATCTCAATCGGGCAGGTTTGATTTTTCTGTTGGATCGGGGACCGCATCGGCTAATTGATGTGGTCCCCAAATCGATGGCACCTATACCCACTGTTCTAATTCTACAGTGCTCAAACGGGACATTATTGAATTAGAAAGGGTCCAGAGAAGGGCAACTAAGCTGGTAAAGGGCATGGAAAGTCTCAGTTATGAATAAAGACTGGTCAAGTTAGATTTGTTTACACTGGAGAAGAGGCGCTTAAGAGGTGACATGATAATTATGTATAAATATATAAGGGGATCTTTACCAGTAGAGCCTTCCAACCGACACAAGGGCACCCACTCCGTTTAGAAGTTCTGTTTAATTATTCAGAAAGGATTTATTACTGTGAGAGCTGGGAAGTTGTGGGATTCCCTCCCTGAATCAGTCATACTGGCTGATACATTGGATAGCTTCAAGCAAGGGTTGGATGACTTTTTAGCAAGGGAAGAATTACAGGGTTACTGGAGATAGCTTTTAGTACAAGTTGATTCAGGGACTGGTCCGATTGCCATCTTGGAGTCTAGAAGGATTTTTTTCCCCCTATGCGGCATTAAGGTTGATTTTATGGACGTACGTCTTTTTTTCAACCTAACTGTTACTAAATATCTCCTACCCGTAGGTGAGGATATCGGGAGGAGATCCACTCACTTGGCGACCTCGCCAAGCAAATGGATCTTACCATGTAAGGCCACCTTTAAAGGAATGGTAACACCAAAAAATAAAAGTACTTTAAAGTAATATAAATATAATGCACTGTTGCCCTGCACTGGTAAAACTGGTGTGTTTGCTACGGTAACACTACTATAATTTATATAATAAGCTGCTGTGTAGCCACAGGGGCAGCCATTCAAGCTGGAAAAAGGGAGAAAAGGCACAGGTTACATAGCAGATAACAGACAAGTTCTGTAGAATACAATAGTGTTTTATCCGTTATCTGCTATGTGCCTGTGCCTTTTCTCCTTCGAATGGCTGCCCCCATGGCTACATAGCAGCTTATTTATATAAATTATAGTATAGTTATGGGGGTATACACACTGCAACCAATAAAAAGAAAAAAACAATGCACCAACCAAAAACAACCCTAAGAGAGCACAGGACAGCTTGCGCATTCTAGGATTCCAGCCCTCAAACATCCCATTAAAAAAGAAGGAAAGGTTAATGACTTGGGGGTGCCAAATGTAAGGCATCCCCCAAAGCACCTTGGGCCAGCACTCCTCTTAGAAAACTGCACTGGCCCGGGGAACATGCTTTCTTCTTGCAGGGACGCAGTAGATTGAAAAGCCAAAATTTAACAAAAAACACCCAGCTTTTTCACTCTACTGCAAAGAAGACAAGAGGAATAGTTTCGCTCACTCCCATGTACCCCAGGGTGGCGCAGTTTTCTACTAAAGGAGCACTGGCCCAGGGTATCGGGTGAGTGATTTCAATCATTGACTGTGCCTTTTCTTCTCCTTTAGGGCCATGTCACACAGGGAGCGACAAATCTCCGTTGTCGCAGGCGACTAATATCCCCGCAACGCAATCCCACCGGCTAGAATGTAAATCAGCAGTGGGATGGCATAAGAAGCGCTTCAGCAAATCGCGGCACCGCGTAAGCCATCCCACTGGCGATTTACATTCTAGCAGGTGGGATGGCATTGTGGGGAGATTAGTCGCCCGGAGATTAGTTGCCGCGATTTCTTGCGGCACGACTAATCTCCCCATGTGTCAAGGCCCTTAGTGTAAAGACAAGGAAAATCCCACATGCGGGGACTTGTATGCCTGTGTATAGAAATAGCTGTTGCAGCGATTGGGCTTTTAAAGAATGCAGCAAATAATCGCCCCATTGATCTTCTCCCTTAAGTATTAGGTTCTACCTGCAATTGGGATAACACTATAAAAGCTAAATAATGACATACAGTGTGCACAACGCCCTTCAGTGCTGCAGATTTTATAAATAGGGGACAAGGCCCTCATACACAAAGCTGGCACCATAGCCCATTATAGCCACAAGATTATGAGAAACAAAATAAAACAATATTTTCCCCCAAACCCACAGAGAGAGTGATCTGTGTTGTACTCATATACTTCAATTGTGCATTAATGTAACTTCCAAGACTTTGGGGCTTGAGCCTATGTTTTATATACAACTTCTATGGTTTTAACTTTGACAGAATCGCTATGTGGTTGCAAGATAACTCAGCTATGGGGAAATGTATAGTCAGGGGCTGCCAGTCTTTAGGGTCCTTTATGGCAAATGAATAATGCTGTTGCCAATTTCTCCTTTGTTGGCTATAGGGGATACTGATTAGCTTTCCTGCAACTGTCACCATCATGGTAATTTTTATGAATTACTAATTAATGCCTTTAGAAAAGCACTTTAGCTGGCATTTTTTCATGCGACTGTATACAAGTCAGAGCACCCATTACAGGAAAATTGTTTACAATTCTGGAACTAGAATCTCAAACTCCAGCTGTCAACATGCAGACAGCAGTCACCCAAGGGCCACATGTCAGGCAACCCCATTCATGATATATGAAATACTATTCCACTTTAAAAAATGTTGCTATCTTCTCATAAAGGTCTTATATTTTTTAATAGATATATAAGAAAAACAGCTATACAACACCACAAGAACATTTTAAAAGTAAAATGTAGCCCAAGGTTCCAATATATATAAAAATGTTCAGTGGTCTTTGCAAATATCAAAGTTTTGTTGCTGGAAAAGAACAGGGCACTGAGATACCCCAACTAGATTGTGGATTGGGATGAAGTTGTAACTGCAAAGAGCAATTACATAACTTTAAAACTGTTGAACAATTGTAAGTAATTAGTATGCTGGAAAGTTCATGAGAATCACATTTCCTTTCAATAAGCAAAATTTTATTCTGAGTTAACATCCCCTTTAACAATATATGCTTCATAACACTGATGTAATATTCTGTAGTAAACACCATTCTGTAAAAAGACGCTCCTGTGGTACCACCTTCTGGCCAACAGGCAACAGCACAGTCTCATTTTACTGAATCAGAATAGAAGGAGCTGCTTTACCAGTCTTTTAGTGCTGCATTCCCTTTATATTAAACTGTGCAAAACATAGTTTAATCTTAGCGCTCCTTCCCTTCCCTACACAGTTTTAAGCCACTGTCGGCATTCATAAAATATAAGGTGGGAAAGTCAAACTAACAGAAGTCTAGAACTCAAGGGGGCACATTTACTAATCCACGAACGGACTGAAAGCGTCCGAACGCGTTTTTTCGCAATGATCTGTATTTTTGCGACTTTTTCGTCGCTGTTACGACTTTATTGTATATTTTCCGCGACTTTTTCGTCGCTGTCACGAAAAAATCGGATTGGTTTTTCTGCCATTTACAATTGCTCAATATGAAAAAATGGCGACGCCGGCGAAAAAGTTGCGCAAAATACGATAAAGTTGTGACAGCGACGGAAAAATCGCACAAAATATGAAAAAACCGCGACTGCGGCAAAAAAGTCGCAAAATTTTCGTTTCCAATCCGATTTTTTCCCATTCGGGATTCGGATTCGTGGATTAGTAAATGGACTGTTTAGTACAGGACTGTTTCTTGATCACTAAAAGCCTTGGATATTGGTCGATCGGGCGCCATTGAAGGCCCCCATGCAAAGGAAAGTCTTTAGAACTGAATCGTCAGATAGGGGTAGAATTCCAATTGTTTCTACCTTTCTACCTCCATATTGCACCATTCAGCTGAATGTTAGTGGAGGGTACGAGTGATCTTTCCTGCAACCAATGGTCTCAGGAAAGATAATAATTGTAATGGTTATGGCCACCTTAAAAGGGATTATTAACCTTTTAGTTCATTTTATTGTTGTAGAGAGTGCTATTCTGAGAAAAAAAATGTATTTGTGGTTATTGAATGATTTAGTTTTTCTTTCAGCAGCTCTCCAATTTGGAATCTTAGCAAATAGAATGATATATGATAAAAAGTAACAATAACAATAAAAATTTTTTGGTTGCTGGGGTAAGTGGTTCCCATTTGAAAGCTGTTCAAAGCTATAAGGAGTCAAAAGAAAAAAGATTTGGCCAACCATGACATACTAAAAGCAAACTCCTTTAAGAAAAATAAAATCACTTCTCTACGGTATGAAAACCTGGTACCTAACCCACAGGATATAAAAGCTGCTACAGCTGCAAAATATGCTCAACAATATTATTCACACATTATATATTTTAGATTTTGTATTTTTCTTGTTTTTATTTCTTTCAATTAAACTTTTTTTTGTTAGAAATCTTATTTTTTATTTCAGAGCACTAAAATGTAAAATATCACAATAAACAAAATCTCAGTGTGGAATTTGTTATTGATGGAAATGAAAGCGCTGGCCAAGTGGCAAACACTTCCACACCCTAGTATGTAACAAGAGAAACTGCACTATACATATGCATGGGTTTTACACCCCAGAACGTGGGTATACACAGACCACAAAAATTAATAATAGAATATTACATTTTTCCCTAAGCACATGGAAAAATACTTCAACAAAGCTTTTTTCACAAACATTGCATTTAAAAGCCCAACATGGCTACCAACACTGTATAGCAGCTTGTCTGAAAGAAAACACCCACAAGCAGACAAAATTAACATTAAATGGAATAGGAGACGCACATACAACATTATTTCAGAATATTTATTCAGTTCACCTAGGAATGTTTTCCCTTTATACTGCTTACGTTTTACTGCAATTAGTGCTTTTTTCCCCACTTTTTTTAAATGACCTTTTAGATTAGTTTAGCTCCCCACCTCTCATGTTTCACCAAGTTTAGATGCAAACTTTCTGAACTGTTCCAATTTGATATATTTGTTGCTGAAATAAGAAACTAATGTATCTTTAACATATTTTTAATCATTTCAAATTTTGAAAATGATGTGGGGGGGCCCACAATAAATAGCTATTTCAACAATTAAATATTACAGCATGAATATGACATCAATAAATGCAGAACACTTAAAATATACAGGAGACCCAGTTCCATCTGGTTTGTATTAACATCAGCTTCCAAAAAAAAACTGCACAAATCGATAACTTGGAGGAACTTATGTTTTAAATAAAGATTTGGCTCAAATGAAAAGCAGAAATATAAAAGGTCAGAGGAAACCACTGAGTAACACACTTTACTAAAAAAAAAAAAAAAAAAATACACAGACTGGACTTAAATATTCGAAAATTCTACAAACAAACTGGGACATTGCCAAGCTGGCCTGAGCAAAGGCCCAGACTGGCAATCTGTGGATTCTGGCAAATGCCAGAGGGGCTGCTGTAAGCCGCCATAGTCAGTCACTATTTATTGGGCTGGCGGGGGCTGTTTGGGCCTCTGTGTACTTGAAATGCCAGGGTCTGTTTTGAATCCCAGTCAACAGAAAGATCAGGAAAAATAAATAAATGTTGTTTGCACAGGGGAGAAATGGTTTGGATAGGTGCTAAACACTACCAACACACTGAACAGAATTCAAAATGTTGCTCAAAGCCGTTATACACATTATTTTGAATGTAATCAATTACCAAAGAAAAGACCTGTATCAAATCATAAAAAGCTTCCCGTGAGTATAGTTTTGCTAGCAGAAATTTGGGAATCCTTCAGGATTTCTCAGTTCAGTATTTTAAAATAAAAATCAGAGCCTTAGACCTTTTTTGAATTACAATTAACATTTTCTACAGTCAAAATCTGTGCTATTTAGCCAAAAATTATTTTTCCACACACCAAAAATCCCTCCTTCGATCCAAATTTTAAAATTTATGACCCCTTTAGCCATTTGTTTCTCATTTCAGCCTATCTGAAATTTATTTTAAAGCATTTTCCTCTTTTTCAGAAGTAGTGAAAATGTTCAGTTTTATGGGACGTCTGGTAGACTGAGGGGAAAATCCTCCACAGATGTTATGAAATAGAACTTCTTAGCAGAAAATTCTTTGAATGTTTCTTTTACTGAGAATTCTGTTTGGGTTTCAGATTTACAGTAATTAAATGTAATACAAGCTTAGGAAATAAAATAATGGAATGTCACTTCATGGGCAGCAAAACGATTTTACATTTTACCACCAACTTATTTCATTCCACACATTTACTTGACCTTACGCTTGGATAACCACTGTCTGCAACACTGCATACTTCAGGGACAGCTTAACTAAAAGTGAGACGGAACAACTGAATTAGAGACCACAATATAGAGGGAGCCACAACGAACCTACAAATTTGTAGCCACTCTAGGGCAGAACAAAGGGCTTCTCCCATAGCCCATTTTATTATCACTATAAACACTGAGCATTAGCTTGCTACACACTGCTTCATGTGGGTGGTACTGTAGAACCATCAGGGTTATTCTGTGCAGTACATGCACTTATGGAGTAAAATGTTATTGTTATTCATTTCATAAATAGAAAAAACACTCAGCAAGTAACTGATTTCTCCTCACTCTGCTTGATGTCTATGTCATTGCACACAGTCATAAATGGTGCATGCCATGTATGACAGAATAGAAATTGATTATATATAATGAAGAGCTTTACTACTGCAATTTGTCCTTCCGCATATTCAACAGAAGAGTTTCTACAAAGCTCCCCCTAACCACCATTGGTCTTAAAGTGACCATAGGTCTCTCATAGGCAGAACAGACTTCACAACATATTACTTATATACTGATGCCGAGTTAAACTAGGACATTTTCCCCAGACAGTACAAGAGCACTACCCTATATTATTTATGGAGTTTTGTTTTTTTTTTTTTGGAAAAAAAGAACAAAATTAAAACTTTTCATGTAGTTTTAATGATTTTGATTGCACCAGTGTCTCTGATTGGTTAGATACTGCTTTCCTGCCAAGACTAGCATTTAGGAAAAACTAACTAGGATCATACACAGGCAGATTTAAATTGCAGATTCAGGCCCTTCAGAACGATTCAGCAGCTTACCTGCCTGTGTGTAGGGCCCTGCAACAGGGCTACCCTTCCGATATCAAAAATCTGGCAGATATCGAACAGGCAGGTTTGATTTTCCCACTGGATTGGGCTACCTCAAAGCTGCAAATGCTTGCATTCCCCTCATTATCGCCTACCTAAGTATACTGGGCAAAAAGTCCGCTCAGAGGTAATGTATGACCAGAGTAACTTTACAGGTCCCATGGGTCAGGTCAACCCGCACATCACTACTGTCAGTGTATCTAAAAATCTAATCTGAAATATAATGAGTGCAAGGACAACAAGCCAACTCAGTTTTTCCCTTAAAATCCTGAATATTCTGCTTTGAATATGTCTCCTACATTTCCCCTGCATGACTCTACAGAACACACAGGCAAGGCAAATCTAGAGAAAGACTACAGTCGTTTCAACAAAAGTCTAAAGCGCCACTCCATCCTATGCCAAAGGGCAGCTGCCAACTCCATCCTATGCCAAAGGCCAGAGGTACAGCAGAAACACAACACTATAGATACTCAGATAAGTAAACCTGTAAAGTTTAACTGACACAGGTCTGTAGCATAAGCAAATTTACAAGCATGGGCAAAAGGCTGTCATGGTTAGAATGGTAAAATGCTTTCTTCCTCTTCCCTAAAATACTGTAAGTGAAAATCAAGGACAAAAAAATAAATTACCAGTCTGTACAAAGCCCGAAACAGATTTTTCCATAAATAACCTGATTAAGAAGATGGCTTATTAGCTGGGCTATACAAATGTTTCCAATGTAAGCAAATCTCTTACGAGAGGGACAGTTTGGTTACTGACAGCATCATTCCCCACAGCAAGGCACATACCACTTACGAGAGAGGTCAGCGTTATGGTTTACCGAATCCTTACCCATTAAAATCAAGTTTCAGCTAATAAATGTTATTTCAGAATGTAGCAATTTAAACAAACCCTTTAAAAACAGAATTCTGCCAGGTCAAAAGGAACTGGAAAACCATATGGATTTAATGTAAACAATAAAAGCACTCTGAGATATGAACTCAATACGCTCTAACCCTTTATGACCCCATGATTTTTCTTCTTTTGGAATGACCACAAAAACCACCTTGCCAAAATGTCAATATACATATTTATGCAGCAGCAGTTGAGCAGCTGAAAACACTTTAGTGCCAGAAAGTCTGAAACAGCAAATAACCACAGACATTTAAGAATAACCACAAGGCGGCAGCTAGTCCCTAACATGAAAAATATTTGTAAAGGTTATCTTCCCCCCTTCTATCCCATATCTTAAAATGACTCAAAACACTGAAGCTAAAACTAAAATCAACTTTATGAAATTTGTAGCTCTGAAAAAACAACTGATAAAAAGCATACTGTATGTTTTTGTTCAATGCTAAAGTTTAACTGATACAGATAACAGATAACAGGTAACAGATAAGTTACATAGATTCACCTTGTATTTCACACAGTTTATCCATTATCTGCTATGTACCCTTTGCCTTTTCTCCTTTTGAATGGCTGCCCCGTGGCTACAGAGCAGGGTATTTATTATAAACTATAGTAGGGTTCCTAAAGCAAACACACAACTTGTAGGGCAACAGTACATTATATTTTGACTACTTTAAAACATTTTTATTTTTTAGTGTTACTGTTTCTTTAAGAAAGAAAGTTGTCTTTTTCACCCCCACTGCACATGCGCTAGGATTGCGAAGATACACAAGGGAAGGAAGAGGATAGCTTGGCTGTGTGAACCCCAGGCCAGTTTTCGGCTAACAGGAGCACTGGCCTGGGCTATCAGGTATGTGATTACAATCACTGGGGGTGCCTAACATTTGGCAACCTCTAGTGATTGTAACATTCCTTCTTCTTTAAGTAATTTAAAAGTAGCCCCATCTTCCATTACCCTAAGTCAAGCTAGGCTTTTTCTCTACCTGCTTAGAAATACAGGCAGAGAAAAGGCCAATTCGCTATGCTCAGAATTGTGAAAAGTATGCATTTTTGAGCTGAAATTTGCTCCGTGTGCATGCTGCTAGGCCAGTGCCATGCTTGTCAGTGCATTGTGAACACTGAGAATCCAGATCAGGTATGAACTACCGTGAATACAATTATTGCAGTTAACCTGCTTGAGTTCCCTACCGTCTGGATTTTGTTGATTAGCTTGGGTGCAGCACAGAGCACCGATAAGGAAGTGTACATTTTTGCTTATTGTTTGTACAGCTCACAAAACCTATACTACTATACAGGACTATATGCACTAAAATAATAATAATACAATAAAAAGGAAACGGAAAAGATTCTGACAGGGGCATATTCAGCACCTGGAAAAAATGTTGTCAGGTGTTCTATTAGTGCTTCCTGGGTGACAGGCTTTCTAGCTGAATTCATAGCGGAGATGGCCACGCATAGGATTTCCCCAAGAGGAATAAACTGTGACTGGCTGATTGGAGACATGCTGATGGGCGACACATCACCTGCAAGAAACAAGAAAAGCAGTTTGTTATGTGTATTGTTTAACGTTTCAACAAAAGATAAACAAGAGCCAAATCAAACATCCAATTAAACAGTTACTTAGAGGTCCATCTAATATATATATATATATACACAATTTTGGCTATGCACCCCGCAGAATATTGAGCCTTGGAGTGCGGACACCATTTGGATTGATATATATATATATATATATATATTTTAAAATTTTACACACACATTGCTAAAGTATTTTCAAAAAATAAAAAACTTAAAATTGGCATGTGCATATGTATTCACTACCTTTGCCACAAAGCCCCTAAAAAGTCCTGGTGCAACCAATTACCTTCAAAAGTCACATAATTAGTGAAATGAAGTCCACCTGTGTGCAATCTAAAGCTGGCCATACACGTGGCGATCTCACGATGTTTCGTACGACCGTCGGTCGCACGAAACATCGTCAGATCCGCCACACACCATTCAGGGCTGAATCGGCAGGTAAGGAGGTAGAAACAATAGGATTTCTACCTCCTTCTGCCGATTCAGCTCTGAAGGGAGAATTTTGGTCAGGCGCCTTCTATGGCGCCCGATCAAAATTTTCTAACTTGGCCGATCGGCGAGCCGACCGATTTCAGCAGCTTCCTGCGATATCGGTCGGCTCGCTGACATGCCATACACGCACCGATTATCGTACGAAACGAGGTTTCGTACGATAATATCGGTGCGTATATGGCCACCTTAAGTGTCAACATGATCTGTATAAACACACCCTTTCTGAAAGGCCCCAGAGGCTTCAACACCACTAAGCAAGAGGCATCACACCATGAAGACCAAACAAGTCAGGGACAAAGTTGTTGAGAAGTACTGTATAAGTCTGGGTTGGGTTATAAAAAAAAATATCCAAATCTTTGAGGATCCCACAGAGCACCATGAAATCCATCATCTTCAAATGGAAAGAACATGGCACCACAACAAACCTGCCAAGATAGTGCCACGAGGGCTAAATACAGGGATATTCTTGAGCAAAACCTGAGTCAGTCTGCCGGTGATTTGAGACTGGGACGGAGGTTCACCTTCCAGCAGGACAATGACCTGAAGCATACTGCTAAAGCAACACTCAAGTGGCTTAAGGGGAAATATTTAAATGTGTTGGAATGGTAGGCTAGGTTTGACTAGGGTCAAAATCAAGACCTCAATCCAATTGAGAATCTGTGGTCAGACTTGAAGATTGCTGTTCACAAGCAAAAACAATCCAACATGAAGGAGCTGGAGCAGTTTGCCTTGAGGAAAAAATCCCAGTGGCAAGATGTGGCAAGCTCATAGAGACTTATCCAAAGCAACTTTTAGCTGTAATTGCCGCAAAAGGTTGCTCTACAAAGTACTGACTTTAGGGGGGGTGAACAGTTGTGCAGCTGAAGTTTTATTGTCCTATTTGTTGTTTACTTCACAATAAAAAAAAAATCTTCAAAGTTGTAGTCATGTTCTGTAAATTAACTCGCAAAATAATCCATTCATTCAATCCATTTTAATTCCAGGTTATGAGGCAACAAAACATGAAAAATATGTTGAAAAGCAATTATATAGTATATTTTATATTATATTATATATATATATATGTAATATGTATATGTAATTACTACACTGTTATTTTCCTTTGCCACCTCAGACAAGTTGCCATTTTAAGTCAGTTAAACCTGTTACTGGCTATAAGTCAGCGGCAGCAGACAAGGGGATCATCAAGAGGGCATAAAGGAGAAAGCACCAATCAGAGGCTGTTCTGCTCCGTTGTCTCCATCCAGAACATTAAGGAGATTATGGGACACAGGGCTGTCAGCATGTTTGCAAACTCTAGCTTCCCAATTAGAAACAGAGAGAGAATGATACATGTTAAAGTATGGTAAAGTATGGTGTTTAATAGAAGCTACTTTAAAAAATGCAAGTACTGATGTGAAAATATAAGACAAAAACCATAATATTGAAATATAAAAACACTGAACACTGCTATGTATGGAACCTGTTATTCAGAATGCTTGGGATCTTGGGTTTTCTGGATAATCTTAACATAATTTGGATCTCCATACATTAAAGCCTATTAAAAAAAAAATCAATTGAACAATAAATAAACCAAGGATATTTTTACCTCCACTAGGGATTACTTATATCTTAGCTGGGATCAGGTACAAGGTACTGTTTTATTATTACAGAGAAAAAGGAAATTATTTGAAACAATTTGAATCTTTTGATTAAAATGGATTCTATGTGAAATGGCCTTCTTGTAATTTCCTGGATAACAGGCTTCCAGATACCAGATCCCATACCTGTACAAATTAATATATTTTCTATGACTTGGTAACTAAGGACCAATGTTGGTTATAAGCAAATAATGGTACAAATCTTGTTTCTATTATGCAAACTCATTGATTTAAAGCCTCTGATTACTGGAGTTAAAATTCAGTACAGTTATATAGGGAGTAAACACACAACAGCAATTTAGACAGGTTTTTAGAATCAAGCAACAAAGCAGCATCACTTATGAAACAAAAAACAAAATATTTTTGTTTATTATACACATTAGACTTCCAAGCATTAAGCCTAATCAAGTACATCACTGCAAACTACTCTGAGCCACAAACGGTCTTTTGCAGAGGGGAGCTGCGTGCAGCATTTGTCCTCCATAGATTATTACAGGATGGTTCAAGTATTGACTTGTAATGATTTTTTAAACTAAAGATGTGGGCCATACCTTTTAAAATTGCTATATAAATTGCTAAATTTGAACAAAAAATTGTCAAACCAAGATCTTTTAAGATATTGTGAACTGCAGCTTTCTAACACCCCCACTCCTAACAACCGAAGGGCCACAGAGGTTATTGTTCCTGTTCTGCAGCATAAATAACAATAAAGACATATTGCACTGATGCATTGCCTGCAGCAACATTATATTCTCCTAGTGCAAAGAGAGAAAACACATTAACTTTATTGGAGAGCACAAAAGGGGAGCTTGTGAAGAAGCCAAAGCACTGCTTCATTCACATCATTTGTGGAGTCCATGAGTTTCTGTTGATTCTTGCTACAAACAGGTTTTTACTTAATCTCTTCGCTGCCAGAGGGGTTTCAAAGGCACCGAGTTTGAGCATGTTCCTGGCTTTTGTCAGTCAATGGATAAACTAGCATAAGTTCATACTTCCATTTCACCTTGAACTAAAAAGCCTAATCTGCTGCATAAAAGCTTATAAGAGGTGCACACTGATGTTCAAGGGGCTCTTGGAACAATGAAAAAGTAAGAAGTTATATTAACATTTGTCACATGGGAAGACTAAAAGTGCCACCTCTTTATGATGAGACTCTCTTAAATGGAAGGCTAAAAACACTTGCTAATCTCAGCAAGTGCGGAAGTGCCAGAAACCTGCGCCGTGCCTGATGGCACTATGTGCAGAAGCTCTAACATAATTCCAACTAAAGGAGCCCATACAAGCAGATCTTTCCCCAACATGCTCACTGTAAAGAGGGTGATATTGGACTGATTCGATCATTCGGGCAAAAAAAACCAAAACCCGCCGATGTGCTCCTTGTCCCAACAGGACTTTTAAACTTGCCCAATTGACATCTGGCCAATTTTCGTCCAGATATTGGTTGGATAGGCCTGTGTATGCAAGACCAACTCTTGACACATTCAAGGATAAGCCTATAAACACGCTTCACAATGTAGAATCATGTGTTAAAAAAAATAAATAAATAATGAAAATATATAATAAAGCTGTGTAATGAATGTGTAGAGGAATATAAAAAGAGGTGTTAGCTTGAAAAAAATATCTGTGTACTTTTTAATTAAGAATTTCTTCTCTGCTTGAACTTGTGCCATTGACTTTAATGGATTACACCAGGGCTAAAGTTGTGCAAACCTTTTCAGTAGAATACCTTTATAAATAATACTTTTCCATACAATACAGTGGCCCAATGCTCACAATGCTGGGCTCGTCATTTGGGCAGGAAGTGAAGCTGAATATAAAGGTGGCCATAAAGTTACTGTCAGATACCATATGTGATCAGCCTGTATGGTCACCCAGAGAAAAGAAGCTTATACATTAACTCATATTTTACACCACTTCTAAAGAACAACTGTATATCTTTATAAATACTGGCCAAAAAGTAGCGCATTAATGATATCTATGTTGTCAATAAAATACTTTTACAGTTATTATAAGTTGCAAGAGAACAATTATAGCCTAAGTTATGCTTGGCTAACTCACTTTCTGCATGTAGAAGGAGATTGCTGTATGATATCATCAAGAAATCTCAAATATGCAACATCAGCTAGCTCGACTAAAAAAAACAAATTTAGGTATTTTTGCTTTGAGAGTTTCACAAACCATATACTGTTGGGTAGGTCCTAGTAACCAGTTTGGGAACTACTGCCCTGCAGATTTATAGAAGAGCTTTACATTATTTTACACATTTCTGCCTCATTTTCCTTCCAAGAACACTGATCAATAAGACGTTTGACTTGCCATGTTCTATAGAAAAAACACTAGGGGGCACATTTACTAAAATGCGTTTCTTTCTGGCCTCGAAACAAGATATGGTATAATTTCAAAGTAACCACGTTAATTTCTGTAGTTGTAAAATGTCTCAACAATGCATTTATCATTTGAATGAAAATATCTTAATTGCGTTCCGAAAGTCACAAAATTTTCATGCCAATAAGTTTGTTAACACCACAAAAACCTTTCTGGCTTTGGAAGCCTTCCATAGGCACTCGACAGATCAAACCTGGCGAAAAGATGAAAGTGTAAACAAAGCGTTAAATAACTCTGAAATGTCTGTATTCTTTGCACGAAAAACGAATGGAATTTTAACAAAATTTTCGCATACATTCTGAAATGTTCTATAATTTAGAAATAATACGAATATATCTCTAAACTCGTAGTAAATGGTTCCCTTGTTGTCCTCACTCTTTGTTCATTCCTGTAAATAACATATCATTTTCATGTTTCTAGTGTAAACTGCAGGAGGTTGTTGCCTGCGTAGAAGCACAGGGGCAGAATTAAGCTGGCCATACACGTGGCGATCTAACGATGTTTCGTGCGACCATCGCACGTCGCACAAACCATCGTCAGATCCGCCACACAGAGTCAGGGCTGAAACAGCAGATAAGGAGGTAGAAACAATAGGATTTCTACCTCCTTCTGCCGATTCAGCCCTGACGGCAGATTTTGGTCAGGCGCCTTCATGGCGCCTTCATGGCGCCCAATCAAAATTTTCTAACCTGGCCGATGTTTCGTACGATAGTATCTGTGCGTGTATGGCCAGCTTAAGAGCCAACTGAAGTGGATCCATTTCCATACAGTATGTTCCTTCCTGTAAGCGCAGACAGGCATGGTGTCAGCCTGCGTGCACACAGAGTAGATTTTGTTGTGAAAATGCATACCTTTATGTTTCTGCACCAAAATTAGCAAATTAGCTCAGTGTGCTTAAAGGCCAATGCTGTGCCTGCCAATGCTCCTAAGGGAGGGACTAAATAGGAGCGAATTTGCTTTTTAACTGTTTGCGTTTTTTCCGCAGGCAAAACAGCCTTGTGAGCCATTAGCCTAAAGCTATGGTCACCTGTGGTTTTCCTTTCAATGTTCTTTCTGCACCTGGTGCAATTGCGCTGGGCTGGGCACAGGCACACGCACACAAAGTGACTTTCAGTGCAAAAACACACATTTTTGCGGTAAAATCCACTAGTGGTGCAGACACGAGAGGGCTGATGTGAGTGTAGGGGCTGATTCTTAGCCTGTGTATCGATTTTCAGGCACCTGTAGACTGATGAATGCTTCTAGCTTATTTACCTCATATTACAGCATTAAATGTACCTTTCATTCTCTTTTTTAGCAGGTGTTTGAAAGGAAGTACAGAAAGTAAGTCCCTTAAAAGGACTTTTTTTTTTAAAGGTACAACAACAACAACAACAAATCATTTGTAAAGCACTTTTCTCCCGTGGGACCCAAAGCGCAAAGGTATATATGTTAGTATTAATAATCCTATCAAAGCATACAACTAACTGCATAAACACGCTATAAAACAAGCCAATCGTTCTATTAACGTAATACTAAAATAACAGTATATTTATTAAAGTTGTTTGAGCTACTCAGGAAGCACCTGGAAGAGGAACATTAGGACCAATAAACTCCACTTTCCGCGTAAAGCATTTTACATGGTTGCCTTTTAACACACTTTAACAAGAAAGAACTGTAGTTATTATTAGTAATGACTAGCACATTTTTTCACCAGACATGGATTCGCTACGAAATTCTGCTTTTTTCCTACTGGCAAAATTCAAACAACTTTTGAAGATAGGTGCAAACTGTGCAGAAATTTTGCATCTTTGTTGCTGTAGTGCAACAGTGTTGTACAATCCAGCTGCACCTAAGGCTCCTGCTGCACGTGGCAGATTCTCGGCCTGCAGATATACGCAGGCCAAGAATCCACCCTTAAAGGAATACTGTCAGACAACCAGCAGAACAACGGGAAGGTAGTAATATAGCCGCTACCAGACACCTGTATTGCTAAATGTGATAGATCAGAATAGCACTTCATAGTAAAAAATTCAAGTTCGACTTGGGACAACTCCAGTTACATGGGAGTATGAGAAACAATAGCAATCGGAAAGCAGTTGTAGGGGCAGATTTATCACTTAATACATAAAAACTCACCTACATTCATTCATATTCATTCCTATGGTATTTTTAGAAGTGTATTTATCACTTTGATTTAATAAATATGATTCTAAAAATTCCATAGGAATGAATAGAGCGAGGGTGAGTTTTTCTATATTGAAGGACATGTAAAGCCTACAATTTTGCCTACAATGTATATCAGTTGGGCATGTCTCCCCCACCCAAATGGCATCATTTGTATTGCATAAATCCTGTCCACTTTCCAGCACCATCACATTTTCCTAAAGCTAATAGCAGCTTTCACCCGGTGGCCATTTTTCCTCTGATACATACTCAGATAAATCTGCAAACAGCATATACACACACAGAAGCTTATTGATGTGCCTGCATTCTGGAGCCAATACACAGGCCTGGGTGAAGGCACAAGGAGCAGATTTTGCCGCACCGCAAACTCCAGCTGTTTCGCTCAGTGTGCCTGAACCCAGGCAAACACAATGGCTGCATAAAGCAGGCACATCAATAGACTTAAGGTGGCCATACACGGACCGATTTTTTACTTACAAACGACCGATTCCCGAACGATCCGATGCTATCGTTAAGTTATCGTATAGTTGGTGGTGTACGAACGATCGTCGGCCCACTAAACGAGCCGACATTATCGTCCCCAAAATCGATCGGCCAGGTTTAAAAATTTTGGTCGTTTAACGATAAAATCTGCCAGTTGGTGTGAGTGTCAGACATTTGTCTTTCAACGATTGTTCTCTGCGCATGTCACGATTGCCAGCAGCAGAAGTCAACGACATCGATCGTACGTAGATGTACGATCGTAGGTATTTTACGATAATGATGCGACAAAATCTTTCCCGAATTATCGTTGCCCGTGGATGGCATATCGTATGGGAACTCGATCGCCATACGATCGTTTGTCGATATAATCGTTCATCGCACAACGAGCGAAATCGCCTCGTGTATGGCCACCTTTACTGGCGCTAAGGGGCAGATTTTCTGCAGGCCATGAAATCCGCCACGTGTGGCAGGAGCCTAGATATTCCCATATACAAACTTGCAAATAACCAACTAATACTGTATCTCAGAAAACGTTATGGCAAGTGACTGCTTACAAAACAGCAGGTTAACTTATTCTCAGCAAACACTGAGCGCATTGTATGTAAATATTGTTTTTACTTTGGATTGGCCAGAATTGTGCCACACATTCCTAATTCTCTTTATTTTGGGAACCTTTATTCAGAGTTGAAGTGGTTATAGAGGACTCTCCCTAGGACACTGGCTTTGCAATTTAAGATGTCTCATTTTGGAATAAAGCCCACCTACGCTGCAGTGAACAATAAAATTTATCTTATCAAGTATAGAAGAAAAATCAACAAGACTCACTGGTATCAGCACTGCCTACTGAATACATCTATATATTTTTATAAGGGCAGTGGCACATGGGGAGATTAGTTGCCCACGATAAATCTTCACTATTGCGGGCAATTTATCTCCCCAACATGCCATCCCACCAGCAAGAATATAAATTGCTGGTGGGATGGCATACGCAAGGCAATTTTGGGCGACCAAAGCGACGCGCATACCATCTCACCGGCATATTACATTCTTGCAGGTGGGATGGCATGTCGGGGAGATTAGTCGCCCGAAATAGTGAAGATTAATCACGGGCGACTAATCTTCCTGTGTTCCATTGCCCTAAAGGAAGGAAAGCCACACAGTTACAGTAAGAAAACAACTCCAAACAGAAAGTGTGACAGCCAGGGCAATTTTGGTGGTTTGTAATATCATTAGATATTTATTCAGGCCAAGAATCAGCCCCTATGCTGGCATCAGCCTTCTTCCTTACCTACAGCCGGAGGCACTGCGCCGGCCCAGGTGCAAGCACACACGGCAGATATCAGCACTGCAATGAGAAACTCTGCATTTCAGAGATGGCCACTGTGTGTGCCTGAACCCAGACTGACTCAATGCTTTTTGATGCAGGCCCATCAGTTAGATTTTTAGATCATAGGGGCATTTATCCACAGGCCAAGATAGTGCCCATAGAAGATGCATTTCCAAGCTGTCCTCATCTTGCAGTTATCTCTAATATTTTAAATTCTTGCAGACTTTGAATTTGGGTTCTTACAGGCATTTGAATGCACCCCACTTGGAAAACACATTTGTTCTATTATTGTGCATTCATGGTTTAAACACACTTCAAAAGCATAAAATTGTAAAAAATTCATCAGCATGCTGTGTATAAAAAAAAAGAAAGAAAACAACGGCATGTGCCTAAACAAACAACAGGTAGAGACAAGCACACACCACTAAACTAGTTTTAGTTTTGTACATTTCTCTTGGCAGGTAAAGCAGTGGATGGAATTTCACATACTGATTTACATATGTATTGGTTATTTACAACGTACAAGGCATAGAGAGCAATGACAGATGCAAACTGCCATGTTTTTGTATTTTACCCCCTCCACAGTCTAACATCCTACATTTACTGGTCTTTACACTTCAAAAAGGATCACAAGGACCCATGTCTTCCAAATGAATACATTGTGTCTGTGTCCTTGTTTCAGGGATGCAAGGGTGCAGAGACTGAAACCCAATAACGCAGGGGGCCTGCCTGTGTGTCCTATAAGCACAGGGGGCATGATATTTCTCAGTGTCCAATCTTAGTAATGCAGTGCTTAAAATTGCCTAAATTCACTTTAAAGGTAAATACATTTTGACAGGTGACATACACCTACCTGTACATTCAAAACATTGAATAAATTAGGGTCAATTTTGTCCCCTATACACACACCTAAGGATAGCAGTGTGTGACATTACTGTTTGGTGATTGTTCTCCATTGATATACAGTTCAGTATGCAGTGACTGGATTAATGTAGCTATAATTATTATTATGGCGTGAAGCATATATTCTTAAGTGTCTCTGGAGGCACATGTCAAAATTTACGCATACTTATCATCCGACAGGCGTCTGCATACATGTGTTTATATGGGCCAACTCTTAAATGGCTTCCTCATTTTAAGTATATTTACTGTATGTGATAAATATATCATGGAGAAAATGCTTGATATTCCAAAGCAGCAAACACATTTCCAAAAAGTTCCCTGGCTGACTAAGGGAGGGAAACAACAACAGCTTACTTTCCTAGAAGTGTTGACAGGTTCTGAATTGCGGGGGTGTGGCACAAATTGCTGTGTAAGAGGCCTTTCTAATTGTGCCTTGGAGGAAGGGATGTAGCCTTAAACTGTGGGAAACAACAACTTCTCCTTTACTACAAAACAGAATTAACACAAACTTACAATAAATTGGAGTACTGAAAAAACAAAAATATGTGCAACAGACCTGTGTTTTAAAAAGACATTTCATTCAGAAAACAAATGTATGTAATGTGCCAACTAGGTGAGCACTAATGTATTAACTATAATTATCTAGTGCTGGGCGGTGTGCGGATGGGGGGGTGTTTGGGGTGGGGGGTGTTTGGGGTGGGTTGGGGGGGAGTGTGCGGATGGGGGGGGTGTTTGGGGTGGGGGGGTGCGTGCGGATGGGGGGGTGTTTGGGGTGGGGTGGGGTGGGGACGTGCGTGCGGATGGGGGGGTGGGGGGGCTGCGTGCGGATGGGGGGGTGTTTGGGGTGGTGGGGGGGTGTTTGGGGTGGTGGGGGGGGTGCGGGTGGCGGGTGTTTGGGGTGGTCACCTAATCATGCATGGGGAAAAAAAAATACCGTCAAATACCGTGATACCGATAATTTTGAAAAATACCGTGATATAAATTTTTGGTCATACCGCCCAGCACTATAATTATCTGTAATTAATAGCGCCTGCACATTTATGCAGCACTTTACAAAGATTATGCATCATTCACCTCAGTCCCTGCCCGAGGAGATAAGACTCTAAAGGTGGCCATACACGTGGCAATTCTGATCTTTCCTGCAACCATCGGTTGAAGGAAAGATCATTTTCCTTCCAGTGTTTCCCCCACTGACATTCATGGCTAAACAGTCAGATGTGGAGGTAGAAACAATAGGAATTCTACCTCCACCTGCCGATTCAGCCCTGAACGCAGATTCTGTTCAGGTGCCTTCAGTGGCGCCCAATCAAAATAAACCTGGCCGATCGACAAGATGACCGATATCCGCAGCCTTTGCCATATCGGTTGCCTCGTCGATCTGCCATACATGCACAGAATATTGTATGAAACAAGGTTTTGTATGATATCATCGGTGCGTGTATGGCCAGCTAAAGGCTTTTGCCACATGTGGGAGATTCTCAGCCTGCGAATAAAAGCAGGCCAGGAATACACCCCAGCTGTTAAATGTATGTATGTATGTATGTATGTATGTATGTATATCTTTATTTATAAAGCGCTACTTATGTACGCAGCACTGTACAGTAGATCAGGTGCTTCTGTGTCTGCCCCAGAGCCAATGTGTCAACCAGGATGCAGGCACACGGAGCAGAATTTGGTGCTCACACATTTCAGAGCTGAAATCCGCTATGTGTACCTAAACCCAGGCTGACACAGTGGCTCCATGTGCAGACACAGAAGAGCGCCGATCAAAGTGTAGGAGTGCATTCTCAGCCTGTGTTTATCCAAATTAACCTGCCTGTATATTTTTGCAGTGTTGTACGAAACTGTAGTACTGAGAGAAGCCATGAGGAGAACATACGTGTGGATAGTGCCCAAACTAGAATTAAACTCAAGATCCAACCACTGAAAGGCAGAAGCACTACCCACTGAGCAACCATGTTGCATTAATACGTATTTATAAATTAACATTCTGCAGGGCTTTACGATAGAATGGTGTACTTTACTATAGAAGAGTAAAGTGGGTCCTGCTTGTTGGTGCTTACAGCCTAAAAGAAGAAGGAAGTCTGACACACAAGGGCACAAATGCAGCCAGGCTTTCATGGATCTCTATTCTCTTCAAATCACTAGCAGGAAAACTAGAACAGATTCCCTCTAGAGAACACCCTTGCTTTATGGGATCATTCTACTAGGCATTCTGTAGGAATGAAGGCTTCTAGTCAACATTCTTGGCTGCAAATTTGAACTACCAAAAGAAGGGAAAAAAGAGAAAAAGCAAATTCTAGACTACTCAGTCAATAGTGCAATTCTGTACTATCTGAAGAGAAACTACAGGATAAAACCAAAACCAGTACATGTTTACTTTAATTGATTGTTGTTGTATACTCCTGTGACCTCCACCTTCTTTATCAAATAAAACATTTGTGGATGCTGTAACAGCAGATATGGCAAACGTGTGGCTCATTTTTTCCAGTTATTTTGTCTATGAGCCCACTGAACCACATGGCTAAGGAACGCACACAAGAATTTTAGGTAAATTTCTATGAACAAGATAAAACTACAGGGATGAAGCAAAATAAAATGCAATCTGAATTAAACTCATGGACCAAAAAAGCAAGGCTGAAGACATTAAAAAAGCTGTATTGCAATGCTGGCAGATCAAACAGGTTTTCTCCCAGTTTCTTTAGTATGAGCTCATACATTCCGATAATTACTGGGATGATGTATGTTTTAAAGCATCTGAAGAGATCAATAAGGGACTGCATCGCACTGCTTCGCATTCAGAAATGGGCTGCAGCATTTCTCATAGGCGCACTATTTTGGTGAGGGGAAAAAAAAAAGGAGAATAATTACGGCACAGCTATTTTGTTCAATAAACAGAGACAATGCAACGTAAATAAAGCTTTTCAAGCCTTTGATGTCAAACTGTCTGCATGGCGCTGCAAAACAATGCAAACATCCCCATATGGCAACCAATTGGTTAAGGTACAGAATGCTAGCAATCATGAATTAAAAAAAAGTATGTATATATTTTCTAATGTAAGGCTATCCAGGTGAATATTTTGAAGTCTGCTGGAATAAATAAATAAATAAATAAATAAATAAATAATATATATATATACACACATACATACACACACACACGGACGCAAACATACACACACACACACACACAGAGTGTATTATAGTCCTGCCCCATTTCCATAACTTGCTAGTAAAATGTGTTCGGGTAGGAAAGTCAGCAAATGGGAATAAATATGCTATACACTGCAGTCTTTTAAAAAAAAAAAAAAAAAAAAAAAAAAAGAGGTTCAAGCTTGTAATCCCAAAAGATTCAAAAGCATTACCTCACTGCAGCCTTGAGACAAACTGAGCATTCACTCTGGGTCTTACCCAGCATGCCTTGCTCTACACAAAGACAACAGAGGTGTGACCAATCGCGTTGCATCTAGCAGGCTGCATTTGGACGCTCCCTCCTAATATTGCCCATTGACAAGCAGGCTGGCAAGCTCCTGAACTTGTTGGCATAGCAACATGTCCCAGCGGCTCCCCATAGGGCTTCTCACAGTACCATAGTTTTTTTTTTTTTCTCGCCCCCTTTTTCCATTCTGCTCACTCAATTAAATATAAAGCCTTGTGATTTTCAAGTTGGGTTTGAAAGAGAAATGTGCTTGAGCTGAGAATGCTTGCCATGCAGTTTGGGAACCGGGGTTAACCCGTTACCTTCTGGATACTATTCAAGCGAAACACGAGTACTGATAAAACCTGTTCAAAAGACCAATTATTCTGTAATTAATCAAACACACATATTATATAACCAGGTAATAAATATGCTCCAGTAAATAATGTATTAAGGCACACACTGTTCAGCTGGCTAAAAAGCATGCAAAATAAAGACCTGCAGTGGGAAACCTGTACATCGCTAACCAATTTACTGGCCTGGGGTACATACTGCTGAGTGTGCAGCCACCAACTTCCGTCTTGTGACCATGCACCCTCTGTGCAGATTGAAGTTCTTTACAAGAATACTACAGAAATCACCAAAAAAATCTATGTACAGTGAATGCACCCACCGGGGGCGCACAGGGGACGCCTGGTTACAGTTAATAAAATGGCAGCTGGGCGCTCTGCAGAAAAATAGAATTGGTCACCTTAGGGGCATATAACAAATCTGTCCATTCTTTCCCCCTCAGAAATTATTACTTTTCTTGTGAGTGATTTAGCTTGTTGAGAATTACAAATATACAAACATACTGTATATATAAAAATTAGTTAATTCCATCAGTACCAAGAGAGACCAGGTATCACATAATATTATGATTTTTTTAGCCGCCGGAGAAACATTAGCATGAAATATACATGATATATACAATAGGCATCTATAAAGAAGCATATCACATTAACACTGGGCGCAAATCACAAGGTATGCAGTCATGCATATTTAAAGGCAGTTTCTGTTCATATCTTTTCTATTCTTTAGTTTGAATGTTAAAAAATAAAGTCAGTTTTCTTCCTGGTCTGTTAAACAAGTGGCTTTCGCTACATTCGTTCAGGATTCAGAACCAGCAGTGTAGAGACTACTGCCAGCCAGGCATAAACTGCTTTCAATAGCAATTTTATTTACAAATACCTTCACAGCCTCTGCAAACTGTTAATCAATGTAAGCTGGAAGGTTGCTTGGAATAGCAACATTATGCAAGACACAGTTTTTGGGTGGAGATGCCTTTTAACAAAAGGCGGTTTTATAAATGTACACAGCCTGTCATTTCATATAGGGGGGACAATAACAGTTAAAAATTGTGTTTAAAAAAAGGTGCATTTATGTACTTGGGCAGAAGAAATTGCCTAAAATGACACAATCAAATCTTGTCCCTTTAGTTATTGACCTGCAGAAATATATAGTAACAGAGTCCTAGGCACAGCAAGGGGAGAAACAAATGTAATACCATACTCATATATACCAAGGTTCACTGAAGAACACATTTCTGCAAGGACCAATCAGTGAAGAGACAGCCATGCAGAATGGTCTGGCCACATGGAATCTGATTCTATATTGCCCTATCACTGCTTGGCAAAATAACAATAGCAGCATCCCCTAGTTACAATGTGCTCATGCGCCAGATTACGAGAAAAAAAAAATCTTGAAGCGTTCATGCTTCCCCCGGCCACATTGGAAAGGCTACATTTGCTGATGTCTTACCCATGATTCCAGGATATAAACAGAGCGGCGAAGGCAGGCAGGCAGGCAGTGTGTGACAGGCACATAGTGATGACTTCAGTGCAGACAGCTGGAGGTGGGATGGCAAGAACAGCAAGCGTGAGTGGCTTGACTGACAACATCATCAGCTCCTTAATTACGCTACTGCTGCTGGGATTCTTTGGGCTTTTTTTTTTTTTTGGAGCTTGAACATATGGTCAAGCGACACCCACGACCAAGGTATGAAGAGAGTATGTATGTAAGAGCTTGCCATTTGCCAGGGTTTACTGTGTTAAACACAAAGAAATCCCATACACTGCACATATATAAATGGCTTAAGTGAATCATTTTGGACACTTTTTCTGCTCTCTCTTTTCCTCGCAATAAATGTGAAGTCTGCTATAGCTGCCTTTAATCCCCTTCCATTGCCTCTAATGTGAATTAATCTGGAAGTGCTTATTGAAACACCTGTCAGGGGATTCTCACTGGAAAACTTAAAATAGCACTTTTCAGAGTGCAACTGAGGGCGATTTTACCCTCTCCCCAGACAACTATAAAATGTGGTGGCCAAATGCTTTAATTGCCCCATGTGCCATTATCTAAACTCTGGTTCATTTACCATTCCATCCAAAAGTGCTGGCACTACTATAAATATACATACAATATAATACAAACTTATGAATTAATGATCAAGAACACACAACAACTTTGGTTAAAGATATTAATCAAATTTTGATTTTGCAAGCAAATTTAATACAACTTGACCAAACCGGACATAAAACTAGAATAACTAGAGGCCCAGTCCCAGCCTCATACAGGTGCATGCACAATATGAAGGAGAAACCATGGGGGTGAGCAGTATGATGAGAATAAACTGTGTGCGCACACAAAATTTGTGACTAAAAGGCAAGAAACAGAGCGCTGAGAATTCACAGAAAACATATTTTTGTAGATACAAAAAAAAACAAACAAAAAAAACACTCCCCAGAAAGAAGATCTTAGGGCTCTGGCACACGGGGAGATTAGTCGCCCGCGAACAGGGAGATTTGTTGCGGGCGCCAGAGCCCTAAATGACATGGTTTGTTTGTAATTGTTGCCAATACGGTGTTACATACCTAATGATATCTCTAAGAATTGTTGGCAATGACACCACCACTTAAAACGCAGTTTACATGTGACTAAGAAGCCAGACTGGCACGAAATGTATGTTTTACAAGGGTAAATCAATTAATAAAATTCACAGTATATCTATAATTACACACACAGAATCAAGACTGGGTGGCATTGCTTCTTAAATATAACAGTGTTTATTTCTTTTATTAATTATTTGGGATCAGCTCCCAATCAATTTTTACACTACAAGAGACCACATAAATCATTCCTGAATGCAGTATCCTAAAATGAACGTGCGCATGCTCTTACACTGGTTTCTTAACCCATATAGTAAAGGTATGGGATCCCTTATCCGGAAACCCATTATCCAGAAAGCTCCGAATTACGGAAAGCCTGTTTACCAATAGACTCCATTTTAATAAAATAATTCAGAATTTTAAAACTGATTTCCTTTTTCTCCGTAGTAATAAAACAGTATCTTGTAATTGATCGCAACTAAGATATAAATAATCCTTATTGGATGCAAAACAATCCTATGGGGTTTAATTAATGGTTTACGGAGAGACCCCTTATCCGGACTACCCTTGGTCCCAAGCATTCTGAATAATGGGTCCTATACCTGTAATGTGATTTACAAAGGAATAGGACTATAAAAATATAGCAGTCCTCATACACTATTACAGGGCGCAGTGCTGCATTGTTCAAAGGAATAGGGCTTGTGTAAAACACAGTTTTGCCTATTGTTTTAACAAAATTATGTTTTTTGTTATTGGGAAATAGGGAAACTTAAGCCAATTCATGTTTTGTTCTTGTGAGGTAGATAATTAGATTACTAGTGCACAGCAGAGCTTTATTTACCATATAGGTACCTGAGGAAGGGAAATTCAGCCCCTTCAGTTACCAGAGGTTGCTTTTTGCCCCCACTGTTAACTGGCCACTCCTTGCCATCTGAAGTAAAGTTCCCATCTTGCCTTATGGCCCTGTCTATGGGGGGTGGGTTGGTCAAAAGTATTTCTCAAATCCAATGCAAATATGAAACCTAGTTCTCTCCAGTTGTTGGCGATTCCGATTACCAGTTTCCCCCAAAGCCAAGGGTTGTGCTGATTATTACAATTATCCAGAAACCTGTTTTATGGTAAGGGGAGGGATGTATGGTCTGTAAAAAAAATCATGCTTAGTTGGAGTACTGCAGTAAAGTACTTACAGGCTTGCTTGCAAGTGCGTGGGGTTTACATGCAGATATAACTGCTAGAATATTTGTGGATTATGTGTAAATGTGATTGCTGGATTATATGGGACTGTATGCAAACAAAACTCCTAAACACAAAAGAAATTATGAATGAGGCAATACGTCCTATGGCACAAGGGTGTGTATTGACCTGCAGGATTACTGTAGAATATGAGCCAATGTGCCTGCAAGATAACTGGGGATTATTAGACTGTGTGTCTGCAGGAGTAATATGAGCCAATGGCACTGCAAGATTGCTGGAGATTTTATGCCTGTCATTTCAGTGGGGCTTAGGCTCTTTTGTCCTTGCAGGATTACTGGAGATTAAATGCAAGCATTATGTTTGTTTGCATTCTTTCTGATGTATACCTTCTTATCCTGTTGGTGGCATTACACATGTATATGGCATTCTGAGTATACTGGATATAACAATTTCAAAACTTGTTTATTTCCTGTTGTTTATATAGCGCTAACATTTCTTCACTTTACATATGCTTTAACACGCACACCAGTACCTGCAAATTTATACTACATACATTTTGATGTACAGTTATAAAAATCTCACCATGCAACTGCACTCAAAAGCACATAACTTTGTGGGCCAAATGTGATCCTCCACACTTTATGTGATCAGATAAAGTCAGAAGGTTTCTTGCTTCAATCTTGCTTCAAACATAGCAAGCAGGATTACCTTCTTGCAGTCATGTTGTGTCCGACGGCAAATCTTTACAGCAAAGATTTTATAGCAGTTATATTTTTAGGCGAGTACAATGACATCTTGTATAGGATGTGACCTGTTGTTGCAAGGACATCCACCACCCAACACACAAGTATTTGCCTACTCTCATGATAATCAGCAAACTAATCAATCTACTGTGTAAAAGCCTTACCCGGGTGAAAGTCAGTACAATATAGCTAAAAAGTTACGCTGATAGGTTTGCTAGGCTGAGAAATTAAATATTTTACTGACACGTGTGGCTTGTCACCCTAGGTGAGTTTATTTTACACAGCTTTTATCAAGGTGCAAGCTGCAAAAACTGGACAGACTATAGATGGGATAGCAGAAGAACGTGCTAGGCATGCTGGGAAGGCTCATTGGGACAGGTTGGCTTGGACCAGCCATGTGTACAGTCTACTGCTCACGTGACTACAGCATTTGTCAACGAGAAACTGCACATCGGAGAATCATGGTTTCCACAGATGCAGGATGCATTCTGTGGCGGTTTTTAGCCAGCCAAAATTCCCTAGCATAAAAAGCCATGTGTGTACCGTGATCATTGTGTTCTCTCCTCGGTATCCTACCATTCAATAGGTATAATAGGTCAGATGTTTCAGAACTGGTACATGCTGCAGTATGATTTAAACTGTAAATAAAACAAAGATAGGGGAGTTTTGTCCAAGTTATGTAATGTAAAAGATGTACCAACTAACCAACCAGCTTAGGAGGCACACTGAATAAGTGGTTACCACTGCTTACTTGCAGTGTTGGGGCTTACACTTCATTCTGATTTAGATTGTAAACTCGGAGACCTCCTTTTTACTGTGGCTCTAATCACATAGCACTTAATCTCTGCATATTTATTGTATTCCTTTTAATAATTGTCCTCCCGGTTTCTTTTCTACTCTGCAATGTGTATCCATGTATGTACAAATAAACCTATACATACTTAGACACTATGTGCAAGTTTGTATGTTCTCTCCATTTAAACTTGTGTTTCCTCCACTAACAGGCTCCTGATTAAACTACTGTATATACTCGAGTATAAGCCTAGTTTTTCAGCACCCAAAATGTGCTGAAAAAAAGTCACCCTCGGCTTATACTCGAGTTGGGTGCCATGGGTCCCTCTAGACTAGCACCCTCTCTCCTTTGTGTGCAAATTAGGTCACCTGCAACCAGACCTTCCAGTGCCCTGGCCTAGGCTCCCACTAGCAATACTTATTTCCCCTTACATCCCTCCGGGACCAGGTCCGCTTACAGAGCTAGTTTACTGTTTTTCTTTGAAATAAATATTGAAAAACATATACCCCACTGATGCCTCAATTAATGTAATTTTATTGGTATTTATTTTGATTATTAAAACTTAGCAGTAGCTGCTGTATTTCCCACCCTAGGCTTATACTCGAGTCAATAAGTTTTTCCAGTTTTCTCGGCTTATATTCGGATCGGCTTATACTCGAGTATATACGGTAACCTTTGAGCACATGTGTTGTGTAAAACATTCAATTGCAAGCTCCACAGGTAAGGTCAATAAACACAAAGGGCACTTTGTTGCAGCTACAAAATGGCAGAAAAAGTATTTTTATATGGGATACAAAGAATTGCCTCACCTAAAACACTCACATTGCGAGGGGACATGATTACTCTGTACTCTGTAGGCAGATGGGGGATGTTCTTTTTTCCCATAAAAACGATCAACGCACCAGAGGTCACCCCTTTAGATTAGAGGAACGGAGCTTCCATTTGAAGCAGCGTAGGTGGTTTTTCACGGTGAGGGCAGTGAGGTTGTGGAATGCCCTTCCTAGAGATGTGGTAATTGCAGATTCTGTTAATGCCTTTAAGGGGGGCCTGGATGAGTTCTTGAACAATCAGAATATCCAAGGCTATTGTGATACTAATATCTACAGTTAGTATTAGTGGTTGTATATATAGTTTATGTATGTGAGTGTATAGATTGGTAGGCGTGGGTTGTGTGTGCTGGGTTTACTTGGATGGGTTGAACTTGATGGACTCTGGTCTTTTTTCAACCCTATGTAACTATGTAACATTGTGTAAATGCACAAAAATGCCTTCCCACACATTCCTGAGAAATGTTCTGACATTTTGTAGCAGCAACAAAACGCACCATGTCTCATTGCCCTAAAGGACAATAAGCTAGCTTTTCAGCATTTAATTCCCTATAGCTAAAGCTGGTTTTGCTGATCTTTTTCATGCAGATCAGAGATGCTGCAGCATGTGCTACAGTTTTGTAGACTACCTCATCCTCTGCAGTCTGACTCAGAACACACCATGTTGTCACCTCCTCAAGTCATCTTTAAAAGAAGGACCTATGCCAGCAAATTACTCACCCACACTCTGCAATCTACACTGCAGCTTGGCTTATGGAAATAATGTGCAATAGCAACAACACAGAAAAATTAAGGAAGGGCTGAGGAGTATTCTATGGGTGTTGTAGTCAGAGGTAGATTCATTTCAACACAAAGTCCCTGTCTGGAACTGTGCTGTTTGTGCTAACTAGCTTGCAATTTCAGTGAAATTGCCTATTGCTTTGATTTTTTTTGTACCTGTTAAAGGTTAGGTGGGGGTCTCTACAGTTCAAACACCTGAAGGGTCAGAATAATGCTCTGCATTACCGCTAATAAGGGCTCAATAATAAAAGAATAAGGAAATGTGATACCTAGAAATAAGTTTCCAAAATAAAGTTGTGATCAAAATGAAAATTTGGAATGTGGGAAGGAATCGGGAGTACCCAGAGGAAACAAAGTGTGCAAGTCATAATCTGAAACAGAAGCTCAGTGCTGCAAAGCAACAGTAAGCTACCTTTTGCAATGACTCTTTCCAAACAGAATCAGAAAAGAAAAAGAACTGCACACTGAAGATTCACAGTAGCCATTTCCACCTCACCTCCTGCATCACAGCACAATGAAACACAAGACAATAGCTGGAATCCATTTATCTGTATTGTTTTATATGTTATTTGTAGATTTAGAAACCATGAGAAACTATTGTTCACAGTCACAGACTCTTCTGAATGTGCCCAAAAGGTGCAAAACAGACAGATACATGTAGGAATTAGAGACGGACCGACTCGGCAATTAATTTGTTCATAAATGGGGCCCTCCCAAGGCCTGCCTGACCAATATCAGGCTGAAATTGGCCAAGTAAACCTTTTTTTTTTACCTTTCAGCAAATAACTAAATTACAATCAAAAAGTAAATGCTACTATTTTGGATTTACTAACCTATTATTCTGTTTGAAGGTTTTCTTTACAAAATGCCATCCCACCGGCTAGAATGTAAATCGCCGGTGGGATGGCATTTTGGGGAGATTAGTAGCCTGCGAGAAGGGAGATTTGTTGCACGGCGACTAATCCCTCCATGTGTCAAAGCCCTTAGGTTTTGATGCCCTAGAGTACCTTTGTGCTTTTATTGTGTAGTTACAAATTATCACAACTAAATATACTATACTATATACAGCTTACTGTTTATTAAAGGCAGTAAAAGACACTGGTTTACTAGCACAGATACAGCCTTAAGATTAAAAGGGCACCTGTCACCCACAAATTGTTTCTCCCACCAGAGGTGCAGGCTGATAGAACCAGCACTCAAGTTGGGTGAACCATAGTTTGGAAAAAAAAAAAAAAAAGTCCCCACTGGTGCTAGGCTGGGAGTCTCTGGGAGTGATGTCATATATTGCACATGAGCATAATGAACTAGTTAATCTGGATTGCTCATAATACATCTGATGTAAGTCTCCCAATCTTACATTACATGCATGCGCATAAAGAGCAAGTTGTGGCACTTACACTCATGTGGCCTCCTGATGCGGGAAGCCTAGTACTGGTGTGGGATATTAAAAACAAACTATAATTTCCCCAACTGGAGTTTGGGCTCTATCAGCTTGCACCTTTGGTGGGGGAATCAATTTGTGGGTGACAGGTACCATTCTCAGCCTGTTTTATCCTGCACTAACTAACTAACTGTATTCGTGTTTTATGGGCAGTATGGCGGTACAGTGGTTAGTAAGGTTCAGTTCAAGCAAGGCAACTTTCTGTAAGAAGAATTTGTATGCTTGTCTCATGCTTGCATGGTATTTCCTTTGGGTACTCATGTTCTCCTACAGGAAGGTTTTTGGCTCTTGATTAAACTGACATGTATGGCATGCATGTATGTATTAGAAAACTTTGATCATAAAGTATACTGGGGGCAGAGACTGATAGGAATGTTGTAGGATGAATGATTGTAAGCTTTTTGTTGAAGGGACCACATTTCAACTGATTATGGAAACCTTCAGTACTTACAGTACAGCATAATTATTGTCACAATACATTTGTAAGGTGCTGCATCAATTTGTGGAGCCATATCAACACAATAAAGTCTCTGTAAAGCACTTTGCAATATGTTCCAACATGTTACACTATACAGAATTTGTAGATAAACCAAATGGAATAACTAGAGAGGTTTGGTTGGGGTGTGCTGAAAAGCCCTACTCTGCACAAGACACTGAGCTGCCACCTCCACAAATTACTGTAGCTTTGTGCCTTTTATTTGTTTATAAAGTTGGTCATACACAGCAAGAAGTCCAACCATAATGCTGAAGTACACAATCTGAGCCAATTTAGGAATTTATATGGAGGTCTAAAATTAAACATTAAGTTCATTTAATAGTCAAGCTAAACAATTTGAACACATTTGATAATCAAATATTATCCTTTAAACATAGCACAGGAGGTAAGCGATTACAGTCACGGGGGGGGTTCCTACATTTTGGAACTCGCCAGTGATGTAGCCCTTCCTTCTCCTTTAAGGCTACTGCCAGACAAGGCAGAATGACGCAGTCTATTGGCCCTGCATCAAGAGGCATTGCATTGGCCTGGGTGCATAAAAATGGAGTAGATTTCATCACAATCATGTGAATGAATTTCTCAGTGAAATCCACTCCATATGTTTGAATCTAGGCAGTGCCTCCCTGTGTAAACACAAAAGGGAGCAGAGGCCAGAAGATCGCTGATTCTTGGCCTGCAATTATAAGGGCAGGGGTACTGAAGACAACTTCGGGCGAAGCGTATGCCATCCCCCCGGCGATTTACATTCTAGCCGGTGGGATGGCATTGCAGGGAGATTAGTCACACGCGACAACAGAGATTTGTTGCGGCGCGACTAATCTCCCCGTGTACCCCTGCCATAAACTGACAGAGAATAAGCCCCACCAAGCAAGAGCCAAAAGTGTGGGAGGACTCCAAAGTGCCCAGAAGAAACCTATACAAAAATAAAAAAAAATAAATAAATAAAAAAAAAAAAATACAGGAACAAAAAGAATAAAATAGTTACCCTAAGCCATTAACAAGTCAGCAGGTATTTCATTTTAAGGATCAAACAGGAAAACATAAAATATCAGAAACATTGTATTACATCCTATTTTTATGTTTCTGCATTAATATACTTATTCTATATTGCTACCCATCTACACATTTGTTTTTATTCACATTCTAAAATTTCTGCGGTGAAAACCCACAATACTCTGGCATGAAGAAAGAGAGGGATAATTTCCTGGTTATCTAGACAATTTCCCATAAAAAATAAACAGTGGAAAGTTTGCTGTCCAAATTCTGTGGCTTGACTCCATCGCATGTGCAGGACCTAGAAAATGCATGGAACTCTTCTTGGCTGTTTACAATGTGAAAACACTGACTGGGTGGGCAACTCTGTTACTAAATAATAAGTATAGCATTTAGCCTATTGGACAGGGTCTGAGTAATGTTCTCACTAACCTGAAAACATTCTATTGTAACAGTTGTCAGCTTTAGATGTGCTGTACAATTCCATGTCACCCCAGCTGGAACAAGAATTATTCTGACGAATCAGCTTAATTGGCTTCAGGGAAAATAAGCGGAGGCCTAGCACACTCACTGTTTTACCAAACTTCTTAATCCAGCATTTTTGAAATTACGGAATAAAAAAAAAAAATAAACTAGGGGAGAACCACCCACCGAAATGAAATAAGACTGCACAGAATTGTATAATGTCTACAAAAATATACACTTCACATGATAACAGGCTTCTCTGGTAAGATCAGGTCAGAACCAATCCTCCATATTGGGAATAAAAAGTCAATCCCTGCACTCTCACATTTATTCTTATGCTGCTAGGTCCCTTATTCCAGTGTGCACAATTAATAAGTGGATAACAGCAATAGAACACATAAGAAATAACCACAGATCATATGAAGGCAAACAAGAATGGCAAGTATGATCTATATTATAAATTCTATAGTGGGTGTGCTTCCAATACAAAGACTGGTTCCAATGAGTTACAATACTGAATGCCCTATTCTAAAACTGTTTACTTTTTGTGTCTGTGAAGCAAAGCAGCAGTGACATACTATACAAAAATACCTACACAGGTCCCAACACATTCTTCCTTTGCTTTAAAGGTTGGGAAGATACAAAAGTGTACAGGATAGTGGTACAAAAGAACTATTTGATTAAATACAGAATACTAAACTAGCTGGAGACATGCTTCCACACAGGTCCAGAACTAGGGGGTGGGCAGTAGAGGCAAATGCCTAGGGTGCAACAGAAGGGGTCCAAGACACATACTTCAGCTACCTGCCTACCCCTAGTTTTGACAGCTAAAAAAATGGTAATGCGCTCCCCGTTTGCAGTGCTGCTACTGTTTGCCAACGCCTCCATCAGTTCACACACCCCTCCCAGTCAACTCTGCTCTCATCCCAATCCCTCACTTTACTGGGGGTGTGGGCAATCAAGGAGTGTGTGCACTTTAGGTGCACGAGAAAGCTGGCCATACTTTATAAGATCCACTCATTTGGCGAGGTCACCAAACAAGCAGATCTTTTCCTGATTTGCCCACCTAAGTTGGGCAATATCGGGGTGATCCCTAAGGCCTAACAATGGGATCAAAACACCCCCAATTGGGGTAAGGGATGTGTCAACCAGCTGATGCTGTCCTTGATATCAGTTGGGTAGGCCCGTCTGAGGGCTTCAAAAACAAGCAGACAGGAAACAGGCAGTCATTAAATGAAACCACTATTGAATATGAAATTATGTAACTAAATACTTTGAAAATCGCGGGCCAATAATAATTCCCACATTGCACAATTAGGATATTATGCTAGTTTTCCTTTATTATAGATATGATAATAAATATATTTGTGCAAACTAAGCTGGAACTTTTAGGCTAATGTCCCACGGAGAGATTAGTCACTGCGATTTTTTAAGTGAGTTGCTCGTTTTAGCTCTACATAGAGAAGAATATAAACCGCCAATACCTAAACCAAAGATACTACTTCAAATGGCTTATTGCTCCAAATCGCTATGAGACCCTTTTTCAAGAGAAAGCATTGTCATTCAAAACTACTGGAAATCGCTGAAAGTAAAACCCAAAGCTCAGGTTTTCACAATATTAGATTCTATTAGAAGTTTAAGTGACACACACATGCTCGGTGTGCTCTGGGCAGCTGTTGAGAAGCTAAGCTTAGGGTTCACCACAAATCATTCTAAGTGTCGTAGAAGCTGATGCTAAAGGAGTGCCTAACAAATCGGCACTCCTCACTGATTAAGTTCATCTTTTCAAAAAATATTCCCCAAATAAAGACATTTCTCAATTTCTTTTTTACCATTAGTCTAAAATGTGTCTTTTAAAATGAATCCCTTTCACAAGCATAATAAGCAAGTCACTGACTTTTTGATATATATTGCTAACTCAGCTGAATCAGAGAAGTACCAGCAACTAATGTAACAGTTGAAGCTGAAACTTCTGCTGCTAAAACATGCTTTTACAGCGGTGAGAGAGGACGCAGAGGAGGAGCACTATACAGGGCAGGACTGCTGAACCCAGAAACGACACTGCAGGTCGGGAATAGGGAAAGAAAAAGGAGCAGCCACCTGATCCATACCAGTGACTCCTGACATGCGCATCCTATACTCTGTTTTAAGTGCACAGAAGGCAAAGGGAAACAGAAAGGTCGTGGAATTAACCTAATGTTGCTAAAGTTGGAAATTTACCTATGTGAAGTGGTTCCTAATACTGCCTGAAATTAAGAGGTGGGAAAGCAGAGAGTCGTGAGCTACAAGCGAACCAATTGGATGCCATATAAACCCAAGGGGGTCTGTAAGTAGATTGGCAATCGGAAAGGGATATCACAACTGGGCACAAAAGGGTGATATAAGTAAAAGTCATCACTGGTGTTAAAAAGCACATGAGAGTGCACATTGTGAAGTAATAACAGTATTACACTATATATTTTTTTTTTCTTCTTTTCCTCATAAGACCTCATCGCTAAGTCTAAAGCAGAAGAGGGCACTTTGGAGTTATTTATTGAATGCTAAAACATGCATCAAATAATGTATGAGCTGTATTAACTAATGCATCAAAGTGTAAAAAAAAATAAAAAAACAAGAACAGCAAAAGAAACAAATGTATTTTTGCAACAAAAGGGAACTGTTGCCATTCTAAAACACTAACTGTAGTGGTTGTTTACCCTGTAACTTCAATAAAACGGTTTGCAGTAGTGTTTAAGGTAGTACACTTAAGCCACTTATTCCTCAAAAGCTAAACAAAAAAACAATTCAAAAAGTGATTGTTTATGGTTTACTATATAAAAATGATGTGTTTTGTAAATGGGAACTGCCTAATAAACACCCTTATTCCTGGATTTAGTAAGACTGCCTAGATGTGCTTCAGAAAAGGAAATTCTGGTTTGTCCTCCATATTGAAGCACCAAGGCTGGGGGCAGGGAAGGGAGAGCGAATTGAAAGAAATTGTTTCTATTTTCCTGCTGTCAGCTCTTAAGATTGATATGTATTGCTTTGGAGCTTTCCCTTTTTCCACTGCCAGTCCAACCTGTTGGTCAGCCAGATGAATAGCTTGGGAAAGTGGAATGTATCAGTTACACTTTTGGCTCTAGCACACGGGGAGATTAGTCGCCCGCGACAAATCTCCTGTGTCTCGGGCGACTAATCTCCCCCAAATGCCATCCCACCAGCGAAAATGTAAATCGCCGGTGGGATGGCATTCCTCTCGAGGCAACTTATCGCGCCGCCACGTATGCCATCCCACCGGCGATTTACATTTTCGCCGGTGGGATGGCAATCCGGGGAGATTAGTCGCCTGCGAACAGGGAGTTTGTCGCGGGCGACTAATCTCCCCGTGTGCCAGAGCCCTTAGGGGTATTAGGCATTATACTTAGGCAGTGCTGCATGTACTGCTAAATTCTGCTGCACAATGCATTAAACAACCTGGAAAATGCTATACTGCAAAATTGAGCTGTTTGCAATGTAAATGGATACACACTACTGTATATAAAGGTCAATGCAGTCTGTAGCCAGGAATGCCTTCCTAAATCATGGGGCCCAAAAACGCATCTATTTCTTAGCTAGATGCACCCCTTCCGCATAAAGGTCAGGTCTCTCACTGTCTTGGAATTCTTTGATATTTACCTTGGCTTTAAAGGGATGGTTCACCTTTAAGTTAACTTTTAGTATATTTTATATATAGTTATAAAATGTTCTATTCCTAGCAACTTTGCCTCTGTGAGGCTACAATTTCATTATTATTGTTACTTTTTATTCTTTGCCTATCTTTTCAGTCCCTCTTCTATATTCCAGTCTCTTGTTTAAACTACTGCCTGGTTGCTAAGGTAAGCAAGACCATAGAAACCAGATAACTGAAATTCCATATTGGAGAGCAAATTGCCGCAGAATTAACTTCATACTAAAAAGTTAAAGGTTAATAACCCCTTTAAGAGCAATTATATAGTTGTAGGTTGAAGAACATACCAAAAAGTTTCTCTTAAACCATAATGAACACCTGCAAATGTACACCAGTGGTAGGATGGTATCTTCAGGCATTTCGCCCCACCTAAGAGGCAACAGTGTGGGGTGACAAAAATCCCAGGGAGGTGGTCCCACTAAATATCATATGAAACCTGTTTTGTACCATAATATTGGTGCGCATATGGCCACCTTAAGAGTAAGGTCACAAAGGTTTACTGTTAGCTGGTGGGTGAGCGCTGGCTGACGATCACACAGTAGATATCCATCAATAAACTCCAAGTCTCACGTTAGTTGGTGGATATTGGCTGCGGGTGCCAGCACTTGGCGGATTACATGCTTCCAGGTGCAGGCACAACCAGAAGATTTTTTAAGCGTACGGGTGGATCGGCAGCCTGAGCTCATCCACAGGTTGACTATACACCCATGTGACCCTACCCTTAGATATTGAGCAGTTTGGTTGATTTGTAGAAAGTGAGCGAATCTTTTTGGAATCCACAGGTACTGCATACTACATATCTCACTGCTTGTCTACTTCTGCATCTGAAATTATGGTATCCACACCTATTTAGTCTACTGTGAAACTGAAGTGCAGCTGTTAGACATATCACCTTTCCCTATAACTGACAAAAAGAACTATTCAAGATGTTTGCTTTAGAAAGCTAACAGATCATTGTTTGTTTTAAAGCCTTAACTAAACAATTTGTAATAGGTAACTGTAACTGAGCCCTTTCACAGTTACAGGGTGCTTTGTATTTTGGCATTAAACCGGAGCTGACAAATTGTATATTTGGTAAATTGTTCTCAGTCATTTATCACCTATATAAAAAGCTGCACGTGTTTACTTTATCAATAATGATGTGTTCATGGCATGGCAACCTGTTTTTGAGTAGTACAGCAAGTTCAATGAGTTACATATGGTAGGAGATCAAGTTCCACTGTAATGGCCAATGTGAGCAGCCCCTGCCTAAATCATTTTATTTAATGGGGAAAATATACATAATTTTTAAATATGAGCTCAATTAACTGAACTTAGAGGCCAGGACTGGCAATCTGAGCATTCTGGCAAATGCAAGAGGGGCTGTTGTAATATGCCATAGACAGACGCTATTTAGTTTGCTGGGGGGGGGGGGCTGTTTGAGACATTAAGTACTTGTAATGCCAGGGCCTATTTTGCATCCCAGTCCAAACCAGAGGGGTGCCAATATGTAAGTCACCTCCAAGTGAATTAAATCCCCAAGAATCTTTCTATAGCAGCATCGCCTTTTTACCAAACTTTCCCAGGCATCTCTTGCACGCCTATGCAAGTCTCAGTCTACACAAGGGATACATTAGAAAGTCAAGTAAGATGGTGATGCAGTGCCGCTATACAAAGTTCCTTAGCTTGGTGCATTTTTTCCCAAAAAGGGAAGAAGTTAGTGATTACATTTTTTGAAAATGATTTCCCTTTTCTCTGTCATAATAAAAGAGTACCTTGTACTTGCTCCTAACTGAGCTACATGGATTTATATTGGTGGCAAACCAAATAATGCAAAGATCCCTCATTCGGAAAACCCCCAGCCCCAAGTAAAGAAAACCTCCCCACCCCTAGCAGACAGTCAGAAGGGTTCCAGCAATCCCAAAAACTTTTCCTGAAGCTCAAAATTAATTATGGGCAATCAGACAGTGTGAGGAGAAAAAAAAGGGGGGGCATGCAGACTGAGAATGGGACTACAATTTGCATTCCAAGACAATATGCAAGAAAAAAAAGTCTCCATTAGTTTTTGTGTGCTTTAAATTATTTATATAGTTTGTTCTATAGTTCCCACGTTTGGGAGGCCTGCTAGGATTACAACAGTAAAATGAACAGTATGGTTATGCAAATGTTGAAATATTTACTATTATTTACCTGTTAGAATTCTTGGGCATAATTGAAAACTATTTTCCCACAACAGTGTAAAGTCCATGTAAGTGACACAGTTTCCACATATCTTTAATGAAAGTCTGCCTAGTTACAGCTATTATGGTTTTCTGAAATCTGTGGTAATCCATCAAAAGAAGCTGATGCAACACAGTGACAATTAAAGGCATAGGAATAACCCAGACCAGGAGTAATGGGCTTATCCTAAATATAAATACCATTGTAATTCAGGTCATTCAAGGCCTGCAAATCTGCTAAAAATTTTATAGGCCTTACAGCATCCTTACATTTGAAGTTACACAAGCAACATGAATGTTTTAAAATATTTAATTTTGGACCACTAATTCCAATACAAAGACATACAAGCTCAGTGCTTTCTTTATGGTGCTGGGTTTCATTTCTCATACTGCTTTTGTAAAAGCAGAACACTTTATGCTTCATCTCTGAATATAGCAGTGACCAACAGGTTGAATGTGTCTGCCCATGTAGTCGCATACATGTTCCTGCACTTCAGTAACAGCAATTATTGAACCTTATGGTAATTTTTTCAATGAATGAAAGCTGCATTTCTGCCCTTATATTAGGGTTACCTGGATACAAAGGAACACAGCTCCAGCTATATACAATGCTAAGAGGAAAGCGTCTGTGGAGCAGAGGATTTGTTTGGCTTGGTACAAGTCACACTGTTGCTCAGCATACAAAATAGAAAAAGTAGGCTTTGTGTGCCTACAAAGCCGCCACTGAAACTCATTTTTAGAGAAGGAGTCCACATAGAAGTAACTTAATAACTTCCACCAGTGGATAGACTAGATATTATTTTATTTAATTTTATTTTATTCCATTGGCCAGGCTGGCCTTAAAATACAGGCCTATTATCAAAGAATCCTTCAAATCTCCAATTTTAAAAACACTTTGATACTTACACTAAAAGCATGTTCTGCACATAAAGGCAGAGACACCATCACCCGATGACAAGTATGAGAAAAGGAAGTAAATACAGTAGATCAACACATTTATCAACACTAGGCAAATTTACACCTGGGCAGTTATCCATGGCATCCAATTACATTTTTGCCTTCATTATTCTTCATGAAGCTAACTTCATGAAGTTTATTAAGGATAGGTTGCTATGGGTTACTGCAGAGGTGCAAATTTGTCCAGTGTTCATAAATGCCCCCCCCCCCAAATGGTAAAGATACTAGGGACCAAATATAGGCTTCAACTGCCCACTGTATATAAAAATATAGTTGCTGGAAATATAATATAAAGGTACCCCTTTGATGCTAAAGAGTGCTAGCACAACTCTATTTCATTAAAGCTGACCAGTGAAGATATTTTCTAATCATTGTTGATAAAACTTTGTACCTTTAAAAATATTAACTGTTTCAAAACAATCCTCGTTCAGTCCCCCCTTTTTCCCAGGATCTTCACCCTCTCTCTATATACACCCCTTACATTCCTCTTGATGGAATACCAGACACACAGAAAAGTTGTCTTTAGGGCAGTGGCACACTGGAAGATTAGTCTCCTGCGATAAATATTTGCTACTGCGGGTGGCTAATCTCCCCGACTTGCCATTCCACTGGCAAGAATTTAAATCACTGGTGGGATGGTATACGCATCGCTTTGATTGCCAGAATTTGCCCCACACGGAAACTTTGGGCGACTTCAGAAAATGGACACGTATGCTATGCCACCGGCGATTTACATTTTTACCGTGGGGATAGCGTTCTGGGAGATTAGTCGCCCACGATAGCGAAGATTTATCGTGGGCGACTAATCTCCTCGTGTGCCACTGCCCTTAAGCTTTGAGTATGGGATTCCTATGTTTATAGTCTCCTAGCAACCAGAGCAAATCTCTCATTATGCTTTGTTGAGGCCCTTAATCAATTTCCCGACTAGCGATTTTTTACACACACATGCTGGGGAATGGGGGGGGGCGGTATACATGCGACAGGGGCCAAGGTATTCATCAGACAGGTGCAGTGACAAATCTCCGTTGTCGTGGGCAACTAATCTCCCTGCAATGCTATCCCACCGGCTAGAATGTAAATCGTGGTAGGATGGTATACGCGTCACTGCGATGTCCCACAGTCACCTAAAGTTTCCTCTGAAGACAACTTCGGGGCAACTGTGGGATGCGTATGCCATCCCACCGGCAATTTAAATTCTAGCCGGTGGGATGGCATTGCGGAAAGATAAGTCGCCCGCGACAATGGAGATTTGTTGCGGCGCAACATGCTTCAGAATTTGAAGTCCTGGTCCACATCTCAGGTTGCTGCCACTTTTTATATAGCTGGATGTAGATACACATTAGCAGTACAATCTCAACCCAAAGGAAAAGAAAAGGTTGTGATTTCGCTTGGGCTGCTTCTGCTAACAACGTTTTATGCTTAGGACAGGTGTAGGCTTTCTATAATCATAGTACAACTATGGCACAGATAAATGGGTGTCCGAAAGCCAGATTTTACACAATTTTGTACTGAAAGTTTCGGCGCAAGATAAAAAAAAACTAATTGAAAAGGCCCCATAGCCTTCCTTCTCTTTTGAAAAGGAAGTCAGTCAAAGAGCTGTCTACTGTGCATGCCTGATTGATCTCCACTGTAGCAGGAGGCAGCAAGCAAGCTCAGTAGACAGCTATTTTATGGACTTCCAATTTTTAGGAGAAGGGATGCTGAAGGGGCAGAGCTTCACACTGTTATTGTCCGTTGCCAGATATCTGGTTAAAAATCAGCTGTTGGGCAGGTTTGATCAATGGGAACTGCATCCGCCAGGTCATGGACCCCATTTAGATTAATTTGTTGGCCTAAGATCAGCCCTATTTGGACAACCATGTGGGTGGCAAAACTGTGGACAGATTAAAGCAAAACCCCTTTCCTTGCTACATCACAATAAAACTAGGACACTATTCTATTTCAATAGCACCAGGAATGGGCACTCTAAAAAGATGTGTAAAGTATGCCTTTTACAATGCACTTGAAGCTTTCAAAATGAAGGCAACAGAGCAGCTTTTAGGACAGTGCCACATGGGGGCAGAGTCGCAGCCTGTGGATAAACGCAAGAGAAGAATCCACCGCTGCATCTCAAAAATCTGATAGTTGTGGCTGCACCTGGAGCCGATGCACTGGCCGAGTGCAGGCACACACAGTGGAATTCGCCACAAAACTGTATATGTGAGTTTAGTGTGGCTGCAACTCGGCCGAAGCAATGGCTCTGAGTGCAGCCACAAGTATCAGATTTTTCTAATGTAGGGGGCAGACTCTCAGCCTGTTTTTAACTTTAGGATGAGAATCTGCCCCATGTGGCAGTAGCCTTAGGCAAACATATTGCACAAAACACTTAGCATGAAACCCCAAGTAACTATTTAACACCTTGATGCAGGACAATGCCCTCCCATCCCAAACAGCCTTTAATGATAATAGCCACTTTAAAAGGAGAAAGGAAAGACTCAATCACTAGGGTTGCCAAAATTTAGGCACCCTCCCAGTGATTGCAATCACCTACCCAATACCTCTGGCTGGTGCTCCTGTTACCAGAAAAACTGCACCGGGGGTTACTTCCAATCAACGATTTTCTTCCTTCTCCTGCCTTCACGCAGTTTGCGCATGTGAAAAGCCGAACATAAACAAGAAAGTCAGCTTTTTTACTTTACTGCGCATGTACTGGCCCCAGGATGCCCAAGATAGACAAGGAAAAGAAGAGGATCGCTCAGTTGTGCGAACCTCAGGCCAGCTCAGTTTTTTGGGTTAAAAAAAGCACCAGCCTGGGGTATCAGGTAAGTGATTATAATCACTGGGCGGCGCCCAATATTTGACACCCCCCAGTGATAGTAACTTTCCTTCTACTTTAAAGGCGAACTATACCCCCGGGTGCTAAAAGCCCCTTTAACCGCTAAAGCTCCCAGTGGGCTTAAAGCAAGTGCTTATTTTTAAATGTCTGGCTTGGAGGCAATTTTTGGCTGCATAAAAATCAGGTGTACTGCCAAACACAGCTTCCTGTAAGCTTGCAGTCTACACACAGGCTACCTAATAGCCAATCACGGCCCTTATTTGGCACCCCAGGTACATTTTTCATGCTTGTGTTGCTCCCCAACACCTTTTACTTTTGAATGAGTCATGGGTGAAATGGTTGGGGATCCCTGATCTAGGCAGTGATAGTTAAGGGGGCTTTTAGCACCCGGGGGTATAGTTCTCCTTTAAGAATGCAATTAAGTCTAGCCCAACAGTTAATTACAACTACAAGGCAGGCCACTAAAAACAAACATACATTTATCATAGTAGTACAAAGAGCATTACCTATGGCTTATGTCACACAGACCTGTGGGAAAAGTTCTTTCTTGTCTGCAACCAGAACCACTGTGTCGGCCCGGGTACAGGCACACGTGCCGAATTTTGGTACGGCAATGCCTACTCGCACATTTACGCCTTGAAATCTGCTGCGTGTGCCTGCACCTGGGCAACGCAATATTTCCAGGTACAGACACTATTAGATGACATTTTGCTCGTAAGATGAGATGCTGTCAGTTTAATGTGGTAAGCAAGAAAAGACACATAAAAGTTAACTGCAGGTGATATGTTTGGGAGTAACCAAAAAATCAGTCCCTACCACCTACGACACACTTCGAAGAAACAGCAAACCCTAGTAGTAATACTGCCAGCAGGATATTATTTTTAGGGAGCTAAAGTATATAATCATAACCTTGTCCAAGACGAAATGTCACTTTGGCAGGCTGACCATAAGCTTCCCTCCCCCCAAAAGAAAAGGCATGGCCTTAGAATGCAGGGGGTACAGTATGACCCTTCAAAATTACTCTGCACAATCACATACCTTTCTCCCAGCATCCACATTTATATTGTTTCTCTATTACAGCAAACTGAACTGCTGCTCTTTTACTGATTTACTTGTCTACTGTGAAGCTCCACCTACTTTTGCCTTCTAAAAGAGAGAAGGAGGGCTCAGAAAGCAAAAGGGGGCAGAGATTCACCCTAGACAAGGAAGAGCTGCAGTTCAGCAACTTGTAATAGAGAAACAAAATAAATCTTCATGCATGGAGAAAGATGTGTTATTCTTGGGGCTGTTAAGAGTAATTTTTGGAGATTTTAAAATAAAAGGCTTAATTATCCTTAAAACCTAAGGCACTCAGCCCCCCCACCCCATTCACTTGACTTTACTTTCTTGACATACAAACACCATCTCTGTTTTTGCGTGACAAATTGATAATAAAGAAAGTCAACCTGTGCAAGGAGAAAACAAAAAACACACACAAATTGTTAGTTAATCTGCTTAGGTTATCAGATTCATTCAACAAAGAGAGCCCACCCTTGTCTTGGTTTGTTTTTACACTTCAACAATGCATTTAATTACAAAAAAACAACCACAACAAGTGACAGGGGAGATGGGGGAGGCTGAAATTCCCAGCTCAGAAACCGCATCATGTTTCCAATGTATCATGTTACACATATGTGGTAGAAACACAAAGCCTCAATTTCCTTACTAGGTAGACAAGGTATTTTATATCACTACAAATAAGAGTAGTTAATACACTGGTACAAAGCCACCACCTCCTTTAATAACCATTGAAAAGATGATGATGCTTAGATGGTATGATGGCACAGCATTCATTCGGGGATGCCAGGCTTGATTCTTGTGGGAAATCAATAACTAAAGCCTTCAAACTTGACAGGGAGATCTCAGTGTCCACAATGTGTGTACAGTTTTGTATATATTTTGTATATATTATTATTATATTTTCTGTAATAAATGAGTACTGTAATTATGTGGTGCCCATGTGCGTGATTAACAAAAAAATGATTCAAGATGTGTGGACCTCTGACTTTCTGCTGTATCCAAGTGATATATCCAAAACACTGCAAGTTCTACTTAAACTTATGAAAAAGGCACCAGCTGTGGTAGTCTGAATATATAGTACCTAGCAGGTTGTTATTCTGCAACACTTATACAGGTATGGGATCTATTTCCCACATTTTAATCAAATATTTAAAAAATTATAAACATTTTACCTTTTTCTCTGTAATAAAAAACAACCTGAACCTTGTACTTGATCCTAACTAAGATAAAATGAGTCCTTATTGGGGGCAAAACAATCTTATCAGTTTTAATGTTTGAATGATATTTAATACACCTAAAGTATGGAGATCCATATTTCAGAAAGAGGGGAGAACTCTCGGTCCCGAGCATTCTGGATAACAGGTCCCACACCTGTATTACACAAAATAAAATGTAAGCAACAGGCACATTCTTACCAGATACAACAGCAAGTGCTATTTTATTTAAACAAACAAAACATACAGAACATTCGCACATTACACAACTAGAGAAAGGCAGCATGACACCCACAGCTCAACACTCCTGGATTATATTTACATGGGCTAGAAACTATTAAAACAAATATTGCCCAGGTAATTTTTACCTAGCCTAAAGAATACTAAAATCAAAGTTGGATAAACTCATCCTCAATGGACAGCCTTGCCATAACTAATGCTGTTGTACATAAGGTAGTATACACCAACAGGCGTGTTAAACAAAACTGCAAATATCTGTAAGCAAAAATGCAGCTTAGTATTACATTTCTGAAGCAATGTTACATTGAAATATTCTATTTGCATACCTAGATACAATTATGTACTTATATGTGGTCAGTTGAGTAGGCAGAAGTTAATGGGTTTTGCGAGCAAGATCTATTCAGGCCAACCCAACACCCTAAATTTTGCAGATTACCTAGGGTCAGGGATACTGATACTAAAGCAATTGCATTTGCTGAGTGATCTTGGAGAATGTTCCACCACTTATCCAAGCGACTTCTTCAGTTCAAGTCTACAGGTACGTGATACATTTTCAAGCTTACTTCACAAATCCAGTTGCTCTAGACCTAGCAGTATAAGATACCATATATCCAAAAGGGTCATACAAATATTTCTGATTATCTGTTTTGAACATACGTATATTATCAAGACTATTCCAAATTAGATTATTCACTATCCCCTATAGCCCTGAGCAAGCAAGTGTTCAATTCATCTTTCTGTTGTACCCCAAACATTCATACTTTTTCTTATCAGTACAAAAAGGACAAGCACCCAAAGGTGATCAATAAGATCCTTTGGACAGGGCCCTCTTTACTTCTGTCGGTTATCTTTTTTTTTCTGCCTCATAATTATATACACCTAGTTATTCTACATGTTGTATATTGTATAGCACTTTATAAATACATGTTAATAATAATGGGCTTAAAACAAAAATTTGAACCATTATTACAGTAGAACCCCAATCTTACGTCTCTGGATTTTATGGTTTCCCAGAATAGATGCCATTTTGACGCGGTTCTTTGTGAAACATACAATTGGGGTTCTACTGGCTCAGAATGAACGCACCCACGGAACGCTTAGTCTGCCCACACAAAGCACATCAACCTCTGAAAAAGGGCCAACACATTCCCAGATTATAGCATCATGTAAGGACACAAGCTGTCAGCTTTGCTTGTTAGAGCTCAAAAACACACTATGAATTTTTGTCTCATTGCATTATTTTATAATAGCAAGTTGCAAGTAAATTGCTACTCTAAATACCAGCAACCTATAAGATGGGTGCATTGCTTAAATTAAAATACCTAAGCAGCATTTGTGCAAAGCAGAGCTGCCTTAATTTACAAAGTCTTTCTACCCTGGAATATAGTATTGTTTAATTAGTGATATACAGATTCATGGAGGGGGGTTCGATTTCTAGAACGTAATGGATTATAGGTTCCCCATTACCTAATGCACACAGAGCCAGCCCCTTTGACTCAATATAGCTGAGTCAGGCTCACTCCAGCGGCCAACAGAAAACGCTATCGTCACTGGGAGACAGTTCTGTCTTTCTGTTGATGCTCTGGCAGCCATTTTTGTATTTTTTCTATGTGGCAGTGTTTCAATGAAGACATACCTCTAAAAATAAAATTTCTTAAGGTTCTAAATACTATATTTGATCCTATTGAAACACGCAGCAAGAAAAAATATATTTAAAGAGGGTGGGAACTTGCTTAATGATTACGACAATTACAAAGCAATATGTTTAAATCATACCGACAATATTCACTCTTAAAATATTAGGCCAGGAGCTTGTAAGTCCAGAAATGACAACACCATATTAGCAAATCCTACTGCAGTCACAGCCCACATCCATACACACCGATGGGAGCTGGACTGCTTTTAGAATCCATGCAGGCCTGGTAACCCTTATTGAAAGTAAATGCTATATTAGTTATTTTGGATAAAGAACGAAAGCAATGGGAAAAAACATTATGTCCCATTTTATAAAATAACACAACGTAAACAACAAGTCCAAGCTCATAAAATAACGAAAAAGGAAACATTACAATGTAAGTGCAAAGATACTGTAACCAGATTTCAGACGCAGATAATTGAGGAAAACCACAGAATGTAGCTCCACTACTAGATGTAAATGCCAACCCATTTTAGTAGCCCAGAGCTTTGCACAGCAATTACACAGTGGGCTTTAAATAGATTCCGACTACTGTCTATTTGCAGCCATTGCCCCCAACAGAATTTGCTCCAGTGACGAGCATCCTACTAGCAAACGGTACCCTGAGATGTAACTGACATCACACTGTATTTCTATCTCTGATGTGCAGGAGGGCTACAGAGCTACGGTCCTTCTATTCATGGAATGTGTAAGCAATGTCTTCCTGACATATGTGCAGCATCCTTGCCCACAGTAATCGCTGGACATGCAAATGTGGATGCAATAATAAGCTTACAGCGCAGAAGGAACCAATAAGCTCCTAGTAAACGGACAGGGTTAGCGATCTTTTCAGCCTGGCATACTGTTAGCCTGTATACATTATTGGCTAAATAACACCATATTAAGAGGCCTTTCTAGTGATGGACAAAATGGTGGCTGTGGATAGTCACTATACTGTGATGTATAAGGATTATATAAAATGATATCACACATATATATATATATATGCACACACACATACAGAGATATACATTAAAGATATAATACCTGTATTTGCACGAAGCTACATATATCCCTATATCTCCCATGGCTGTCCCTTATGGAAGGCTATGTGCAACGTGCGGCCCTCCAGATCTTGTTGATGTAACCCCACCCCCTCCAGCTCATTTAGATGTACCACCCACCACAAAGCGCCGGAGGGCCGCAGGTTGGTCAGTGCCTGACAGAATGGCGGTGTTACAAACCTGATGTCATATAGCCCCGGGATGCCTGGGAAATGAAGGTTGGTGGGAAGTGTTTGTGCAGCCGATAGTCCTTCTCGCTCCGGGACCTCATACGCTCCGAGGCCCGGTCGGAAAAGTCAGCACTAGGCCAGGCCCGGCGTAACGTTGTACTCCGGGTCTTCTTCATGTCGGGAGGCTGCCTGACGCCTAATGGGGCGCCTGCATGGGACAGGCCTCGGCTCTGCTGCTACTCGCCCTCTCAGCGGAACCTCAGGCGCCCAACATGGGCACTGGCTGCCAACATGGTGCCGCTACCACCTCCTCCGAGGAAGCCGAGGCTGCAGGGCCGCTCGAATGATCCAGTTGTACCCACGTCCCACAATGCATTCCACTTCATTTGCAATCAATCCAGCTTATCGCTTCCACATTCATGTGCGGGAAAGGCACATTCTGGGGCTTCTCAGCCAGGGAAGGGGAGGGGGAGCGAGCAGAGATTTGTAGCGTGAAAGCGCTCAGATGCCAAACAATAGCCTGATTCAGCATAGGGCTCCGCTCAGCCGACTGTCAGGCACAAAGGAACCGAGCACTGAGGGGGCAAAATAAAACAGCCAGTCAAATGGGAGGGGGTGAGATCTCCCCCTTCGACCTCAAGCCGGGGACGTGCCGCTACAAAAGGCTGAAATAGTGCGCGAATACCCCAATGGCTCAGGAATGAGAAGGCGATGACGAGAACAGTAGGATTCCCCCCCCCTCTCTCGTCACCTATCAGGCGCTGTGGAGCGAATCAATGAGGCAATCTATAGCGGCACAGCCATCAAGCGCCCAGTCCCATCCCCAGCAGCTGCACTGCTGCCCGTATATAGGGGTGTATATATACCGCTGCCCGTATATATATGCTGCTGCCCGTATATAGGGGTGTATATATATATATGCGGCACTAAAACAACCGAGGGTGCTGGGTGCGAATCCGTCGCTCCAGTCTCCTTATCTCCTCACCGCAGGATGCTCATTGCGAGCACAGAGGTGTCAGAACAGCAAGGAATTACTCCCGCCCCCTCCAAACAGCTCGGCTTCAGGTGTTCCCAGCTCTGCCGCTTGTCCCTGTGCGGATGGCTCCCTGCCTTTACATACAGCAGAGGGGCAGGGAAGCAGCCAGCCAGCCCCGCTCTCAGCCTAATCTAGGAAGCTGCTTAACCCCTTCACGCTGCTGACGGCATTAGCCCAAGGATGAGGTACCTTAGGCGCTCCTTCTGTCTTGCTACTACAACTCCCACAATTCCTGACGCAGAAAGGCTGGGCAGGGGATACTGGTACATGTAGTTTCCACAAACAACAGCTAAAGCGGTGAAGGTTGTCTACCCCTACATTTCTATCAGTGCAGGGTTTTCTTATGTGCTGGCCATACCCTTAGCGCACATTGCATGTCTGATATGCCCATGCCTGGGCTCACAGCAGTTGCAGTGCTACTAAAGGAAAGGGAGTATTCCAGCAAGCCCTGGCCCATATGAGGGCTCCAAGTCTCTGCACTAGAGGGTTAAGGCGCACACACTGTGTCAGGCATCACATTTTCATGTAAAATACCCTGAGGCTCACTCAAACCTTGGCCTGAGTCCCAGCCTGTAATCAGCTCTTGTCTATTTACATACAAAGCTGTGTATTTTTAGGAGAGCCTAGCCTCCCTCTACTATGACAAAACATTCAAAACAAATTAGATAAAGATGAAATGTTATGATATTAGACCTGAAACATGAAGATAGATAGTCACCGATCCCATGGAAAATAGACTGAATTCCCAGATTCAACAGGAAAATGCTTCTCTCATAGGTTTAGTCTGGTTGCTGTTGGGTACACCAGGCTGTCCAAAAAACTGAAATTCATGTTCTGGGAGCTGTAGTTCTCTAGCACCCAAAAAGTATGTTTGCCATCAATCTAGTAAAACAGGTAATCCTTGCTGTCAATGTTATTAATAAGAAAACGCAACAATCCTGTTACTAAAAGACTAGAAAGAAAACTCTCACCTTTACCTTTTGGCCCCTGTCCCGTGTCATGTATCTGTTTGTCTGTGTTCCTATTAGCTATCATGTATATCAAGGTTCAAATAAGGAGTAACAATATGGGAAGCAGAGCATGCTGGGAGGCCTGGAGTGTATAGGGTCCAGGGGGCTCCTAATGATTTGCAATTTCAATATAAATTTGCCAATGGCCCTGCAGACCTATTATTATCCTTTATTTATATAGTGCCAACATACACACCAGCCCCTTCCTCAGTGGAGCTTACAATTTCATTAATTATTTAGGGTTATGGCACGCAGGGAAATAATTTGCCCATGGTTAAATCTGCACTACCGCGGGAAACAAATTCCAGAAAATGCTTTCCCGCCAACTATAATGTAAATTGCCGGTGGGAAAACATACAAGACACTTTGGCTTTCTGAAGTTTTCAATAAATCAGCCTGTAACACATTTTTTAAGCATATTCTTTTCATATTTAAGAAAGTATAATGCACTGGCACATACACTTGTCTCCTTTATATCTTACTCATGTATATATATATACTATACACATTACCCCAGCACTCCATTATATAGCTTCAAGAAAAAATTAAAAACCTTCGCTAGGTTAGGACTGACGCAAGGACACTGCCTTGACGGGGTGCATCAGCTTATGCATACTTTGTACAAACTGTGTAACTAAATGTGTCTCTTTTCACTAAAATGTAGACATTTTCCCTTCAGTGTGTGCAAAATTGGTTTTTAATTTTCTCTTGAAGCTATATAATGGAGTGCTGGGGTAATGTGTATAGTATATAATACAAGCCACTCACCTATGTGCACCCAATTAGTTTATTAGTTTTGATTGATTCATGGAATGAGCTGCATTTATATATATATATATATATATATATATATATATACTATATGTCTCAAAGTACCCAAAATCCACCGCAAAGTCCTATATATCACTTCCAAACCAAGCGTTCTGCATCTGCTTCCAACCCTGTTATTTTCTTCCATTTCAATCTCTGCAACTTCTTTAGAGACCTTGCTTTGTACACAGGGGTATTATCCTGCTTAAACAGGAAAGGGCCTCCCTCTGTGTCTAATTATAAACCTAAGCCAGCAACATAGGGGGCCTAAATAGCCAATTCCTCTAGTAAGCAGGGGTGTCAATATACTTGGCCATCTAGTGTATTTCAGAATGGGTAGAACCACCACTGGTGCAGTACATACAGGGGTGCAAAAATGTAAGTGGCCATTCAATTCTAAACAGAAAATAAGATTATTGGTGTTTTGGGAAAATAAATATTCCTGTATTGGGTCAAATTGTGTTTTTCTCTTCTGAGACTGGCTAGTGGGTCAAGCCCTTTAAACAAATGACTGGCTATAGGGATATTCAGCCCCAGCCGGCTCCTGGTTATATTCAGAGCAAAATATGATTGTACCAAAGGGACATACATCTGAAAACTTCAAACTATAGAGGAATAAAATGTTCTTAAAGAGACAGGAGGTTTTTCCATTTCAAGAGACCTGTTTTTTTTTGACAAAAGACATCTGTGCAAAAATATACTTTGAAAAATTGCCCAATATACCTGTGCAATTATTGTCCAAGTCTAGTTACCCACAATTAGATGCTTGCTTTCAAACAGTTGACTAGTGAATGCTATCTGCTCCTGGTTGCTATGGGTCACTAGACCTGTAGAAACTATTATTACCCCATTTATTTTGGATATCATAGTGTAAGCATAGGGGCTGATTTACTAACCCACGAATCTGACCCGAATTGGAAAAGTTCCGACTTGAAAACGAACATTTTGCGACTTTTTCGTATGTTTTGCGATTTTTCGGATTCTGTACGAATTTTTCGTTACCAATACGGTTTTTGCGTAAAAACGCTAGTTTTTCGTATCCATTACGAAAGTTGCGTAAAAAGTTGCGCATTTTTCGTAGCGTTAAAACTTACGCGAAAAGTTGCGCATTTTTCGTAGCGTTAACGCTACGAAAAATGCGCAACTTTTCGCGTAAGTTTTAACGCTACGCAAAATGCGCAACTTTTTACGCAACTTTCGTAATGGATAGGAAAACTCGCGTTTTTACGCAAAAATCGTATTGGATCCGAAAAATTCGTAAAGAATCCGAAAAAATCGCAAAACATACGAAAAAATCGCAAAGTACCGATCATTACGAAAAAAACGCAATCGGATTCCATTCGACCCGATCGTGGGTAAGTAAATCAGCCCCATAGTGTCCATGTGAGCCATCAGTAAGGTATGACTACACAGGTTGAATGTGGGGGGAGGGTAAGATGAAAATCCCAGTACGACACAGCACTAATGCTTTGGAAAAGCATGCAGTGGCTCTGATTATATGACTGTAAATTAGGACAGGGTAAACAGACACAGAGAATAAAGGTGGCCAAACATTTCTCTCGTTGTCACGGGCGACTAATCTCCCCGAACTACTATCCCCACCGGCGAAAATGTAAGTCGCCGGTGGGATGGCACACGCTGCGCAGGCGATTTCGGCAAATCGCTGAAAATGCCTTGCGAGGCAACTAAGACAACAATGATGATTGAAGCAGTTGGAGCAAGGACCACATCAATGAGCTTATGCATTCCCTGATCCTACTAAAAAAAACAATCAAGCAAGTCGATTGCCACCTGACCAATATTCAGCCAGGTACTGCTTTTTGGGGTCCCCATACACCAGCAGATAAACTGCAAAAACAGTCTAAAGGACTCAATCGGCCGCTTAAATCTACCCATTTGTAGCTACCTTTAAAATTAAAAAAAAACAAAAAAACAATCACAGTAGATGTTCTAGTGACTAAAGCTGGCCATACACGCACCTATGATATCGTGCGAAACCTCGTTTCGTACAATATTCGGTGTGGGTATGGCGACTCGGCAAGGCGACCGATATTGCAAAAAGCTGCAGATATTGGTCAACTCGCCGATCAGGTGGGTTAACAGATTTTAATCAGGTTCCGATTCAGCCCTGAATGTCTGTGGAGGGTGGGAACGATCAACTGATGGTTGCGCGAAAGATCAAAAATTGCCATGTGTGTGGCCACCTTAATGGACAGCTGTAGGTCATTGCCTTGACCACCTTTCAACAGCTTGCAAATTGGGTGGGTGGGGGGGGGGGTTACATGAGACAGGGTTAGTGATGTCAGGGTGGGACCATGACATCACGGTGGTGGGACTATGATGCAACCATTTGCTGAATCAATCTGTCCAGATTTCCTTATTTGGCAGTTTTGACCTGGACAGCCCCCCCAAAAACTGGGCAGTCTGGGTCAAAACCAGATGGGTGAAAACCCTAGTTGCAGCAGAGCATCTCTAGTGTGTAAATGACCTACATTTTGAGATAGTGTTCTAAGCAGGGTTAGACTGGCTCACCGGAATCCCAAAAAAAATCATGTTGGGCTACCTGCCCACAAGCCAGCCACCAGCATGCAACTTTAAACAAAATTAAAGAGGGCTGTGCATTCCACTGTGGAATGCATATCCATCTTGAATTTTTAACCCTGAAGGTGTGGAGCAAATTGGGTACCCAAATCAACTATGAGTTCCAAGAGTCCTGGTCAGACTACTAACATAAATTGAAATATACCATGCTGCTCACACATTCTGCCTTAATGAAATGGGAAAATAATTATGCTACTAAATATGACTTTATTAGCAGTTAAACTAGATTCCCTTCTATAATAAAATACTTTTTGCTTATGCCCATTTCTCTAATAAAGGAGTTTTATGCTGACTTTGGCATATGGATATGTTAAATGATTTGTGTGGGTCAGGCAGGTTACAGAAGAGTACTTTATGTACCAAATTCTTGTTTTGTTTTAGCAAAAACCTAGTGTATGCTCTGCTGGTAACATACTATATGAATTCATGCTTTGGAATATATAATTTGGTTATAATATTGACACAACAGTCTAATGTGGAGTTATTTTTTTTTATATAAGTGGGGACATTCATGGTATGGAGCATTCAGCAGGGACATTGTTCCTGTGTGTGCGCACCCTCTCTACTGCCATAGAATCCCCTTCTCCTGCATACAACTGGTCTTTTCAAAACAGTTTGTTAGCACTATATTATTTATACACGTGTGGTCGCCACCATGGGTTACTAGGTGTTAAAACATATTGCATATGCAAAACATCTCATCACATCATATATTTATGATGAATAATTATCTACCTCCGGAGCTAATATTTGCCGTGGCATAAATAAGGGTCCGTGGGTGTTTGAGCTAAATACTGACCTCTCGTTTTACCTCCAATCACCACCTGGGTGTTAATCCCACCAGCTCTACCCAATAATAACCCTTAACTCCTGCATTTAGGGTTGCACAACAGCCCTTCCACAATGTTCCCTGTATTTAAGCCCATAAATAGTTTGATGATGTATTTTTGACAACACCTACACCCTCAGTCTGTTATGTTTAATTTCTACACATCTAAACTTTTAAGCAATAAATCATCATGGGTAGGTTGGTAATAATAATGGCTAATTTCTAGATAAGGCAATTTCAATTTTAGAGCACTTCTATGTTTTCTGTCCAGAGGGACAGTGAAGGGAGTCAATGAAATTACAGGAGGGTCAGATTAAAATCCCTGTCTATAGAAACCTCATCATGTGGCAATGATTAGGCAGTAAGGCAAAAATCTTTTAAACTGCTGACCATAAGGCTAAAGTGACATTGTGAGACTGTAGGCAATGACTGAACATTAAGGAAAACTGGCCTTGAGAGTTGTGGTAGCCAGGGGGAGAGATTTGGGGCATGTTTGGCTGCTTTTTGTAATAGGAGTCCTGAACTCATAAGGTTCTGATTACTGACCCATCGGGTATTTTGTTACAGAAAGTTAAAGCCAGAGGGGAAAAAAAGCAGCAACTTTCCAACATATGTTTATCAAATCATTTGAATGGTTTTAATGTTATTTATAAATGTTATTGCAATTGAAAACAGTATTTGTTTAACCTTTTTAATGTTTGTTTGGTTCTGACTCTTGAAACTCGGTCTGGTAATAGCTGCAACTACTACATTATTTCAAAAGGCTGATGAATAAAGGTGGCCACACACGTGGCGATTTCCGATCTTTGGTCGCACGAAAGATCGTACAATCGGCCACTAACCGTTCAGGGCTGAAACGGCAGATAAGGAGGTAGAAACAACATGATTTCTATCTCCTTTTGCCGATTCAGCGCTGAAGGCAGATTTTGATCAGGCGCCTTCTATGGCGTCCGATCAAAATCTTTTAACCTGGCCGATCGATGAGTCGACCGATATCAGCAGCCTCCTGCGATATCGGTCGACTCGCCGACTTGCCATACACGCACCGAATATCATACGAAACGGGGTTTTGTACGATATTATCGGTGCGTTTATGGTCAGCTTAAGTAGGGCAAAGAATGTAAATATCCAGACAGATACTGCTTCCAATAGTAATTACATTTACAATTAACTTTTAAACCATTGTAAAGTTGCTTAGCATTAGATAGTTGTACATTATTAAAAAAAATGCACTGGTTGGTGATCAATTAAATGTTAAAACACTAAAGAATGGAAAAGAGGCAGTGACAGTGATACTGTATATGTCTAATGTATGTTAGGATCGGATCATTGTGTGTGTATTAAATGATGTGGTGTAACCTGCAAACATTTTATTGCAAAAGACCCCCTACAGTGCTAAAGAAAATGAATGACCCAGCCTGGGCACTTTCTTCCCAAGACACAAGTCCAAATTCCTGTCACTGGAGAAATCCTCCCCCCTAAAAATGGAATCACCAGTGCACATCTGCAAATGAGCAGCCAGACACGACTGATACCCAGGGAAGAGCTCCAGCAGAACAACAGGGGTACTAAATCCTAAAAGCTGCTCAAACTCCATGAGGCATTTCTTTCAATACCGGCCACAAAATCCACCCTTAAAGTACTATGTTTGGGGGAGAAAAAGCCTTAATCTGATCTTGATTAAATCTTGGCTTTTGTTACACATATAAATGGGAAAAAAGAAAGTTTTGTACAAGGTTGACTGTGCCATAACAAAAGCTTTTCCCTGGGTCCTTTTAATATGCATGGGCATGAGCCCGGCACAAATGGACAGAAATGCAGGCTGACAGTGAGTGGGCTACATATGCAGTGTTTGGCGCTGCCACCACAACCGCTCCCAGAACACCTGTGTCTAACAGCTTGGCTGTCACGAAAAAGCACTTACGGAACCTGAGAGTTTGACTACTTACCCACCCCCCAAAAAAAAATGTTTAGCTGAACAGTATTTTATTTACATTGCTAGCTTTTATACACTGAACGTTTCATTTTTGCATTTATTCCTTTCAGTCAATGCTCAGGGAGAAAATGAGCTGCCTGGTAAAGCACTCAGTATACAGGGCTAGTAACTAAATAGCTCACTCTCCTCCCACACTGATTCAAATTAAACCACTGTTTCTTTGCACCAATACAGCAACTTAAAAACATTTTTTTTAAGGGCAACTGTATTTTCAACACACTCTGTTTGGCTAGTTCTAGTCAATACAGTGTACAGGGAGGGACCCAGGTGAGCTAAAAATGCTATTGTGAGTTTTACCCAATACTTGTTTGCAGTGACATACGGAAATGTATTCAGATTACCAGTGCACAGATCAACCCCCTGCATAATGGACTTTTTTATCACACAATAAAGGATGTTTATAGAGAGCTCATTGTTCCTACCACCATATGAGGTTTACCTTGACGTGCTATGGTGGCTTACCAATCTTATGATCATAATTTTGTAACAAAAAAACCCTGTTTTTTTAAAATACATGCACTAGCATAAATATTAATTTACTAATGAAACGGGACCAGGGAATGTGCATTGATCAATCCCCCTCTCTTTTTTGTATGTTCCTATTTAAACTAACCTGCATAATTACAAGGGAAATAGTACTGATGTAAAATAACCAGAAGGTCTATTTATTTTGCATGTTGAAAAAAGGCATGATGTATACTTCCCCTTTAAATAGTACAAATACATCCAGAATCTGCACAGGGAATAGTAATGGGAACTCTATTATCAGATGCTAAGGATTTGTAGCCAAAGGAAATAAGGTTTAGGTATAATTGAAGCAAGGGTTACTTAATAAGTCGCAGGGCAAGGACGCACTAAGTGCTTTCCGCAGTTTTTTAACAGATGCAAAGGAAGCAGATGTGCTCTTATGTATTTACTCCCCTTTCTCCACTGACAGAGCAGATATGAGCGTGAAAATGCATACATACTCGCCTGCAGAGTAAAGCATTTAATCCACGTAATGTTCCCTTGCCCTTAGACATGCAGTGCAGGAAGGCTGGGACCACAGAAAAATGTATGTCAACAACTAGCACAGAACCACTAAAGAACTATTTTATACAGGGTCAAGGGCAAATGCTTCTCTGCTCCAGCCTAACCCTGGCCCTGTATGTCAAAACCGGGTCTGGACAGTATCACTGATCTGGGACTGCAGACTAGGGGATCTATTTATAATGTAGGAAACAGCTGCAGTTCCCTAATTTGTCTTCCCCTATTTATAAAACTTTCATATTTGAAAGTAATGTTTCATTCTGATACAACATTGGCCTTTCTTACTTTTCCCTATTTATGTAACAACTTCACACAAAAATGTCCCCGGCAGTTTAAACCTAACGAAATCCCATTATATCCTAAGGAAGGAGAGAAAAAAAAGGAGAGATGAAATGCTATTGAAATAATGGGATTTCTACTACAAATAAATTTCCATTACTACACTGACAACAATCTCTACATAGCTCCAACTTCTACTGAAACGTTATTAACAGCCAATTGCAACACAGACATGCATTAAGTATACTTTCGTGCACTTGAAGTAGAGCAGTAGTAAGTTACTGCTCTGATGCTACAGCCTTTGTATTTATTTCCTGATTAAGAATGAGAAAATGAATGCACAAGAGTACAGTTTCAACTTTATGTATAGGGCAGGGCCTTTCTAAGGCCTAAAGGGTCTGCAGCGGTTGGCATTCAAAGCACAGGAAAAGTACACTAGTATTGCTAGTCTAATTTCCACTTTCCAGCTGTGTGTAGCCAAATCTGTTTATATTGAGCTTGCAATCACTTAAGGGGAAATGTGCCTGCTTACTTAAGCGCTAAAGGCTAATTCTAATATAGCATATAAATGTATTTGTCCTTCCTTTAAACATATATTTCATGGATATTTTGCCCATCCAGTGTTAGTATTTGCTCTTTAGCATCCTACCTGTACACTTCCACCACTTTCACAGTTTCCATAAAGATTCACATCTTGTGTAGGTAACATATAAAGGTACTGATATAGAGCTGTGAAAGCACTGCAAATTATGCAGGGTGAAAGGAATGAAACGGTTACACTTAACATACGAAGTGGGAAATGATAATAGCCTCATAGGTGTAAAAGCTCCTCATGTGATTTACTTGCCATAGAGCATTCTTTTCTGCCTGTGCATTTTGAGCAATCTATAGGACAATGCCTTTTCTTTACATTCTCCTTTGTTGCCCACAAAACCATCAAAATAGAAAAAAGAGACATCTTTATACAATAAGCCAGAAGTAATAAGCTTAATATACACTAAGGTCTTTCTTGTTGTGTGAAGCAAGGCCACTTCTGTACAGTATTCAAAAGTAATTGCTTGGTAAAACCAGACACTAAATTATTAGGTCCAACTGCACCAGCAATAATTCACTGTACAGGTATGGGATCCGTTATCTAGAAAACTCCCATAGGCCATCTCCCATAGACTCCATTATAACCAAATACACGTAATTGTAATTTTTAAAAATTATTTCATTTATCTCTGTAATAATAAAACAGTAGCTTGCACTTGATGAAAACTAAGCTATAATTAATCCCTATTGGAGACAAAACAAGCCTTTTGGCTTAAGGTATGGACTTCCAATGGAGATCAAAATTACAAGATCCCTTATCTAGAAAACCCCAGGTCCTGAACATTTTGGATAACAAGTCCCATACCAGTGCCAAAAGATTAATGTGTATAGTCCAGTGCGGAAAGCAACAGACTGCAGACTTTTGGTCCCTGGATAGGAGTTCCTTGGCCAGAATATATCTTAGGTAGAGATGCAAAGAACTTTTTGTACAGTTGATAATTCTGATTTTGTAACATGGGTACTACACATACTGCCAAGTTTATTTTAGCTGAATAAAACATGCAGCTTGGCTTGCAACCCGCTAGTCGTGTGCTACCACACTACTGAGTAATAAGCCACAAAGTCTAGACAAAAAGTATTACAGGGATAATATCATCACATTATTTTCCATTCCTCTATAATCCTAATTAATGATTAACACATGCTTAGCCACTGAGCTGTGGCTCTGGCTCATGTATGATTTGGATAACTGTATCTATATATTTGTAGAAAACTATTCCGGGCTAACAATAGTCTGTTCCTTGCAATTAGAGAGAAAATATATAAAATATCACTGCATTACCACTGCACTACTTTACTTGGCATTACTCCAGAACTTCACACCTATATACGATCTGTTATATTATATATGATCTGTTATCTGAAAACCTGTTGTCCAGAAAGCTCCAAATTCAAATTTAAAAAAAAAAATTCCTTTTTCTCTGTAATAATAAAAAATTACCTTGTATTTGATCCCAACTAAAATATAATTAAGTCTTACTGCATGAAGAACAATCCCGCTGGGATTAATTAATGCTTAAATGATTTTTTTAGTAGACTTAAGGTAAGGAAATCTAAATTATGAAAAAGAACCCTTATCCAAAAACCCCAAGTCCTGAGCATTGTGGATAACAGGTCCTATATCTGTACTGTGACTTGCTTTACAGGCCTCTGTAACTTTCAATCAGTCCCAAGGGGGCAAAAATCCTTAATGGGAGATTAAACATTTTTGATTCACTTAAGTATTTTGTTAGAGGATGAACGCTATATTTGGTTATCAATGGAAGCCAGTGTAAATCCAGCAATATGCAATGTACATGCCCTAAACATAAAGTGCCCACCCAGTCACTGATACGTTGTTGCCTCAAACGACTGTGTAACATTTTTAATAGACTCTCGAGATAGCAATTTGCTACATATTGCCAATAGTTACATGACTTATTGTGTAACGTTAACGCCAGCAAGTCTACAGAACTCATGGTACATAAAGGGGCTGACAGACAAGCACAAAGGGCTTGCAGAGCTGCTTTTCCCAAGGAACACACATAGAAGTACAGCTGTCTCCAGCACAGATCCTCTGTATTTAAATGCCCAACATTGTCTATTCGGTTAGAGCAGAAGAATTTATAGGTTATGACACTGTTCTCATATCGGCGCACTCAGGGGAGTTTTAAAGGAAAATGTGTTTTGCTGTACCGATCGATGGGAAACTCCTTTGTATAGCAAACAAATGACTTTCTGCATATAGCTCTATGCTACACATCTACATGCTCTCATCTTGCAATTGATTTTTAGCTCATTCCCAAAAGCAGATGAAAAGTATTATTTACTTGAATCGCAAACTATCAGCATCGGGTTTTAGCCAAACCACAAACATGCTATACAGACATGGGGCTATCCAACAATATCATATTCTCTCAATCTGTATTCTTGTACATTGGGGGTACAGGTCCCCTAATATGTGGGTACAGACTTAAATGACCAATCAGTTTGGAGCACCGTATGGCACCTTCCAGCTAGTGATAGTCTCTATTTATATGTGAAAGCTAAAGCACCTATGTGGGACTCATGCCTGCTGTTTATCAGATTTCTATATCTAGCCTGGGTTCCATGGACCTGCCTACTTTTATATGGAGTGGTTTATTACCCTAATTTCCCCACAGATTAGGCTGGGATTTTGCAAATAAAATCTCAATATAACTTAATTGCTAAATAAACCCAGTCCATATCTCAGATTTCTCAGCAAAGGTGCTGGGAGTTGTATCTTTAGTTATACCTACCGCACATATTAATTTGGCTGCACTTTTCTTAAGGGAGGGCGAAATTTTTGTCCCATAGACCAGAAAACAATCAATGCGGTCAGAACTGCCTAATTTCATTTTGTTAGTCACATGACAGGATGACCTTACAAGCTGCATAGTGCAACCTTACCCTTAGGGTTTAATTCAGGGTGACTTGGCAGTTCCCCAAATGAGGAGTAGAGCCTGGCATTGCACATAAAGGGAAATTTTTGGTACAGATGAAATCCAAACAATCCATCCACTGTATAAATCACTTCAGATCTAAGTCTTCATTGTGTCTTGATATAACATTGCAACAAGTCATTTCTCTTATAATGTGCTATAGCATAATATGAGCTGCAATGACAATTACTGTAATTCTCTCTACCTATTTCTGTTGTTTATGTAGTGTTGAACTGGACTTACTTGGTCCCATCAGAAAACTTGACATCAAGGTCCACTTTTACGCTACTGCCACACGGGGGGGGGGGGGGGGGAATTTATCTGGCCAGCTGATAAACGCAGGAAGGGAATCTGCCCCTACGCTCCTAAGAGCTTTTTAATGTGCCTCCTCCAAGAGCCACGGTATCAGCCCAGCTGCAGGCTCATGGGGCAGATTTCTGTAAAACTGTTTGTGTATGCAGTTCTGCGGCAAAATTCACTCTGTGTGACTGTGCCTAGCTAGATGCAATGGCTCAGGGTGCAGGACGAGGATCCACCTCATGTGGCAGTGCCCTAACTATACATTATGGTACAGTGTATCTTGAGAAAAGGGACATCAGATAGGGAAGCAAAATCAGCCTTATGGGAGAAGGAAAGGCTAATAAAGAGTTAATCTCAAGCTGCAGGTATACCTTCAGTTGTCTCAATAGTGCCCTTAAGTCTCCCCATATTTTTCCCGTTCAGATGATCTGAAGCCAAACAGGAAGAAAAAACGCTGAGCTGTGTAAAGAAAGTTCCCATAATGCCTCACTCCTGCACAGACACCCAGACCAAGTGAACATGCTCAGTTAGATAGACTATGAGTCAGCTTCCTGCTGATTGGCTCAGATCCACACTCCTAAGGGGGGGAGTGAGTTCTTAGCATTCTTGAGGGGGGGGAGCAGGAAAGGGCAGAGAAGAGAAAGCTGCGTGTCTCTGGCACAGGAATTACAGACACAACTAATCTTTTTTCAGAGAAGTCAGGTCAGCGTTTCTGTGAGTGCTTATGGCTGTATTTACATAGACCTTTCTGATAAAGCTTACTTAGTTTTTACCTTTCTTTCTCCTTTAAACTGACCATATATGTAAAGACCCCCTTGTTTCACAAGCTTGCCAAAGGTGCTGATGCCTCCCCAGTATGCCCACCACGGTGATCTGATTGTTTAGCCCAAAGATCACAATGGCGACATGCAGGCCATTGTGGCAAAGACTGCACCAACAAGCAGATACAGTCCTACTCCCAATGGGATTTTTAAAACTGCCCATCTGATATCTGGCCAATTTTTAGCCAGATAAGCTGCTGACTTAGAATGGGCCGAATTAGCATCTTAAATCTACCCTTGTATGGCCAACTTTAGTTAGTGCACCCAAGAAAATAAAATTACATTGCATTTCTAGAGGAAGGAAAGTAAAATATGATGGCACATAAAACATGTAAAAATAGTAAAATGGGTGCCTTAGTAGGTTGCAGGGTAATAAATCACCCCGGGCACATACAAGAAAGACAGTTCACGATACACATTTGTACATATATTTTTTATGATTTTTTTCTCCCTTTCCTTCACAATATTTTTATTTCAGAAAAGAAATGACTATCCTCTCGGGTGCCCTGGCAGGAGGAAACATCTAAATAGCAGCCCTGAAACTGAAACATTTGCAAATGCATGAAAACTGTATGAACCCCTGCTATTCTTCCGAGTGAAAAGGGAGTTGTCCTTTTTCGAGTTCTCAACATGACCTACTTTATTCGCACACATATAAGTTGTTGATCTAAATTGGAGATGGCTCAGCTCAGAAATCTGTGTTATTTACCTGGAGACAACCTAAGTTCCTATGGACAGGTTTATGGCCAGGGAGTTAGAGGAAATAGAAGCTCATTGGCCTGAAGAACTGACACTCACAATTGCAATGTACATAGCAGCTGTAAGCTGGGGAATGCCTTTATATATTATGAATCTTGCCTATTTGGCCCTTGTTGCCTGCTTAACCAACTACTGCAACCTACTACTCTATATACATAAATTAGTAGGTTAAATATCTATCAATCCATCTATATATATATATATATATATACAGTGGTGTGAAAAACTATTTGCCCCCTTCCTGATTTCTTATTCTTTTGCATGTTTGTCACACAAAATGTTTCTGATCATCAAACACATTTAACTATAAGTCAATGATAACCCAAGTGAACACAAAATGCAGTTTTTAAATGAGGGTTTTTATTATTTAGGGAGAAAAAAAATCCAAACCTACATGGCCCTGTGTGAAAAAGTAATTGCCCCCTGAACCTAATAACTGGTTGGGCCACCCTTAGCAGCAATAACTGCAATCAAGCGTTTGCGATAACTTGCAACAAGTCTTTTACAGCGCTCTGGAGGAATTTTGGCCCACTCATCTTTGCAGAATTGTTGTAATTCAGCTTTATTTGAGGGTTTTCTAGCATGAACCACCTTTTTAAGGTCATGCCACAACATCTCAATAGGATTCAGGTCAGGACTTTGACTAGGCCACTCCAAAGTCTTCATTTAGTTTTTCTTCAGCCATTCAGAGGTGGATTTGCTGGTGTGTTTTGGGTCATTGTCCTGCTGCAGCACCCAAGATCACTTCAGCTTGAGTTAACGAACAGATGGCCGGACATTCTCCTTCAGGATTTTTTGGTAGACAGTAGAATTCATGGTTCCATCTATCACAGCAAGCCTTCCAGGTCCTGAAGCAGCAAAACAACCCCAGACCATCACACTACCACCACCATATTTTACTGTTGGTATGATGTTCTTTTTCTGAAATGCTGTGTTACTTTTACGCCAGATGTAACGGGACACGCACCTTCCAAAAAGTTCAACTTTTGTCTCATCGGTCCACAAGGTATTTTCCCAAAAGTCTTGGCAATCATTCAGATGTTTTTTAGCAAAATTGAGACGAGCCTTAATGTTCTTTTTGCTTAAAAGTGGTTTGCGCCATGGAAATCTGCCATGCAGGCCGTTTTTGCCCAGTCTCTTTCTTATGGTGGAGTCGTGAACACTGACCTTAATTGAGGCAAGTGAGGCCTGCAGTTCTTTAGATGTTGTCCTGGGGTCTTTTGTGGCCTCTCGGATGAGTTGTCTCTGCGCTCTTGGGCTAATTTTGGTCGGCCGGCCACTCCTGGGAAGGTTCACCACTGTTCCATGTTTTTGCCATTTGTGGATAATGGCTCTCACTGTGGTTCGCTGGAGTCCCAAAGCTTTAGAAATGGCTTTATAACCTTTACCAGACTGATAGATCTCAATTACTTTTGTTCTCATTTGTTCCTGAATTTCTTTGGATCTTGGCATGATGTCTAGCTTTTGAGGTGCTTTTGGTCTACTTCTCTGTGTCAGGTAGCTCCTATTTAAGTGATTTCTTGATTGAAACAGGTGTGGCAGTAATCAGGCCTGGGGGTGACTACAGAAATTGATATTGAAATTGAAAATTGAAATTGATAAACCACAGTTAAGTTATTTTTTAACAAGGGGGGCAATCACTTTTTCACACAGGGCCATGTAGATTTGGAGTTTTTTTTCTCCCTTAATAACGTAAACCTTCATTTAAAAACTGCATTTTGTGTTCAATTATGTTATCTTTGACTAATAGTTAACGGTTTTTGATGAGCAGAAACATTTAAGTGTGACAAACATGCAAAAGAATAAGAAATCAGGAAGGGGGCAAATAGTTTTTCACACCACTGTATATATATATATATATATAATATAGCAAAAAAAGGGAAACCTTGCACTCACCTCTAAATTATAAACCTTTAGGTGGGGGTGCAATGAGACTGTGACCACAACATTCATTTAGACAACAACAAAAGGCACTCACCCATCACCAATATATTTAGGACATTAAGACATTCTGTGCATTAAGCTCCCCTTTAAGCAAAACAGGGATTGTTTGTACATATATTGCAATATATTCAAGCTGGCCAACTACGTCAAAGTCATCCCTAGCCTGGCCAGTCCTACACTCACACTCATGGACAAACAATCCCTGTTTTGCTTAAAGGGAATGGCTTCTTTTGGTAGCTTAATGCCCAGTGCAGAGGACCTTTTGTAGTTGTCTATATGAATTTTGTGGTTACAGCCTCATTGCACCCCTGCCTAATGGTTTAAAATTTAGTGGTAAACAAAACTTCCCCTTGTTTTGTTATAGTTTATATAGGTGCAGTGGCCAGCTCCATGTTGTAGCTCTCGCCCTTCCCAGCTATAGTCAGGTGATCCCAGTGGAGCCAATTAAAGGGCAACCATTTGGGGGTTTTAAATCTGAAAGTAAACAAGTTGCAGGTAAAACCCAGTACCCTAATAAAATGTGTAATGAAGCAGTAGAATTGTTAATGAATCAGATGAAAGTGAGTGTAGGACTGGCCAGGCTGGGGGGGGACTTTGACGTAGTTGGCCAGCTTGAAAATATGGACAAACATTCCCTGTTTTGTTTAAAGGGGAGGAAATTTCTTGGTAGCTTAATATACAGAATGTCCTAATGTTCTAACTATATTGGTGATGGGTGAGTGCAAAGGGCCTTTTTTTGTTCTTGTCATGTGTGTATGTATATTATTATTATTATTATTATTTATATAGCGTTGTCAATTCACGCAGAGCTTTACAAAATGAAGGGGTAAAAAAGACAAAACAGTTAACATGTACATACAGACAATTCACACAAAATGGTTTACAGTTACATTTGGATAAGGATTGGAAACAATAGGGGAAGAACCCTGCTCACAAGGGCTTACACTCTAAAAGGGAAGGTGGTTGAGACATAAGGTCAGGGTAACTAGCACGGCAGTGCCTGTTGGTGTGTGAAGTGACAGTGAGTGCAGAGTAAGAGGTGAAAACCAGTGGTTAGTGAGTGTTTTTGGAAAAGATTAGGGGTGCTCAGTGGGTAATTACATTTCTGAGGGTTTAGGTTATGGGCTTGAATGAAAAGATAAGTTTTAAGAGACCTTTTAAAGGCTTGGAGGGTCTGGCAGTGCCTAATGGGATGGGGAAGAGTGTTCCAGAGGATGGGAGCAGCGTGTGAGAAGTCCTGGATGCGAGAGTGAGAGGAGGTGATGAGTGAGGAGGAGAGAAGGAGGTCATGTGTAGAGCGAAGGTTGAGTGCGGGGGTGCACTTGGGGATTAGGGTGGTTATATAGAGGGGAGTCTGCTGGCACTGTTCATGATGGATTGGAGTAGGGTCAGTTTAGACAGGGGAAGCCCACAAAGCATTGAGTTACAGTAGTCATTTATATATATATTAGCAGTAAGAGGGCCATGTAAAATGTAGCATTCCTTTACAGGTTGAAAGATCGGAGGGATTCAATCTCCCCTGCAGGGTGTGTCAATTTAAAGGGGTTGTTCCCCCTAAAATTAACCTCCAGTTTCAAATTTCAGCACTTATCTGATTGCTAAGGTCAACATTACCTTAGCAACAAGGCAGTGGTTTGAATGAGAGACTGGTATATGAATAAGAGAGGGCACAAATAAATGGATAGGAAATAAAGAATAACAAAAGAAATAGGTTTTTTTGGCTGCCAGGGTTAGTGACCCCCATTTAAAAAATGGAAAGAGTTAGAAGAAAAAGTCAAATAATTAAAAAAAACTATACAAAATAAAAAATGAAGACAGATGAAAAAGTTGCTAAAAATTGGTCATTCTATAACATACTAAAAGTTAATTGAAGGGTGAACTGCCCCTTTAAGGGGCCTTTATATATATATCACAAAGTGACCTATAATATAAATAGAGATATGGGAAGCCTAAGCTACATATAAGCCATGTTGCATTACAGCTCATGTCTAACACTGGAACCAAACATATGTAAATGTTTGCTAAGGACGCAGCGTAAAATCCGTTTTCCACAAGCCATGACCGACGTGTCCAATTGCTTGCCTGAAAGCCCCTCTATAATGCTCTGCTGACAGCTTTAAACACAGAAGCAGAACAATTAACAGGCTTTCCTATTACACGGAGGCAACTAAATACATCAGGCTCTTGTCTTGGGCGGCCAAGGTGTGTAGGGTTTTGTTCATTAGAACACGCCAAGGAAAGACTTGCTGCAACGTGATCAGGCGTGTAACACAGGGCTTTTAGCTCTCCGGAAAAATGTTTTTAAAGTTTAAAGAACACAGGCATGAATAAATAGTAATATGATAGAGCATACCTTCTGTTTGCCCCATTAGATGGTGGTTAGGCTAGATGCGAGGAGTGGCACGTCAGGGTGTTTAGTAAGTGACACAATATCAACAATGTTTCAACTATTTTGAGGCTATTAGACAGGGTGTGGGGTGGTATTCTCTCAGCACTGCTGTCTACTGGTTTACTTTAATATGATAAAAACAAGAACCTAGAGTACCCTGTAAAATAAAGCCTTATAAACAGTGCTCAGTGGCGCCATCAGTTATTATACATAATTTTAGTGACTTCATTCCTATCACCTGACACATTAGACATAGAACAGTTACCAGGCTGAAGTGCAATCATTCACCACTAGAGGGAGGAGGTATTCTTTAGCTGACTGGCTTGGGCTGCAACTTAGCTGTGCTCTTATACTGACCTCTAGTGGTCATAAGTGGTAAACTCATCCAGGTACATAAATGCATTCAAAGTTGCCAAGCGAGCGGATCTTCTCTTGATATGCCCACCTAAAAGTGGGGAATATTGGGCTAATTCGATCATTTCGCCCTAGGGTAGGCCCATTGGGGGTGCCCATACACGGGCAGATAAGCTGCCAAATCAGTCTAAAGGACCCGAATCACCGTCTAAATCTGCCTGTGTGTGACCACCTTAAGAAATAAGTTGGTAATATCTGTGTGTATTCTTTTTTTACATTAAAAGTTTTCTATAAACAGAATTTTAAGCCTGGAGCAAATGCTGTATAAAAGTAGTGGCACTCAAGCCTGGTTCTTTACCAGGGCTGTGGATTTGGTACATAAATCCTTTGTCTCCGACTCCTCAGTTATGGTACCTCCGACTCCAACTCCAGGCACCCAAAATTGCTTCTGACTCCGTGACTCCAAATCCAGAGCTCTGGTTCTAACACTGCTTTTCTCCACCTCAATTTACACCACAATCATACCCTCAGCTACACACTGCCATAAAATAATCACTTTTATACATTCACTGGGTTTTATTAACAATGTGGAACACAGAACTCACATCCAAACTGTCTCCATTATAGCACAGTGCAGGAAACATGTTCCTTTGTAAAGAAAAGATCTGGTAGAAATTGTGGTACTTTATTCACTGTACAGCTTTAAATTCAATATATTTATTGAGAGGTCACTACTACATTGAGCTGTATTTATTATATTAGTATGTACAAACTGCATTATTTTCAAGGTGCAGCACAATAGGTTTTCAGGGTGTCATCGTAAAGGTATTAGGGGTCATTTACCTCCGCAAATGCAGTAATCAAAAGGCAATTTCAAGCACAATCGCTGTGTTTTTTTCCCCAAAATGCAGCAGATATTCCCAGAATTCCAGCATCATTGCAGTCCAAGAAAATTGCATTCTGTCACAATTGCTTCCAATTTGCCAAGATTAAAACAACATTGCAAATCAGACGAAATTGCACAGAAGTCCGGCTGGCGTCACTTCCAGTGTTCTGCGTGTGACAATACTTTAGCTGTAAGTGCTCTGCGCCTATTGATACTGGGCACGATAGGAACCCTGGATCTACTGCTGGGCAAGAGGTGGTGGTAGCTCCAGAGTTTCCCTGCATCAATAAGTGCCATTTTGGTGCAATACCTTTAATGAATGGGGGTTTAATGCAGGGAAGAGTGCACTTGCAGTTATAAATGACCCCTTTTATAAATATGTTTCTAGCATTGAAATACATTGAAATATCCGTATGTGCACAGGTTCTGCTCAGAGGAGAGGTACTATTATGAAATCATGTTGTTATATTGTGCCATTTACACCATTATAATCTAGTTGCACCATGTGGCCCCATGTGTAGCCTGCAGATTCAGTGAGGAGCAAACAGCTTGGCTATTTATAGGTAGGCCCCAGAACAGCCATAGGATGTCACAGATAGTAATTTATTTTTATAAGTGGCTACATGCAAACAACAACCCTCTATTCTGTGTTATATGTAGCTGTATGGCCAGGGTCTGGCAGTGCATACAGGGGGTACTGCATTTGCCCACAATTCTTGCATGATGGAAACCCAGTGAAACATCTCCCAAATTCTTCCCTAAACACTACTGTACATTTAGGAGCAGATTTACTAAAATTCTAACTTTTCTTGTATTTTTAAAAATCCAACTAAACTAATATCCACGAATGTCTGACATTTATCAAAAAAACCGAACTGAAAAAGTCCCCGTGGGCCGAAACAGTGACTTGTATGAATTGTCGGGACAAAAACTCAAAATTTTCAAATAATCACTCAAAAACCAGTGTCAAAAATCCAAAACTTCTAGTTTCTGGGCAAAAACAGGAAGGAAAGGGACATCTGCCATGATCTTGGCAAGTTTTAGCTGGTGAATTGTTTGATTTGGATTTTTAGCCATTTCGACACATAGTAAGTCAAAACCTTTTTTCCCCTCAACATTTAGAGCTGAAATAAATGAAAAAAAAACAGTTATTAAATGGCCCCCTAAACGTTATAGGTTTCTTCTGAATAAGATATCCTGTCCGGCCAAGCCCTAATGAGAAAGAAGCACAATGTGGAATAATGCATGCTCAGATATGTACCCTTTAGCACTGCTGAGCAGCTGGCAGGAGATACTGGGAGTTGCAGGGGTGCTGAAGGCTAAAATTATCCATTGTAAGGGGTTCTATGTAACAGCATACAACATAGGAGTAACACAGCCTTAACATACTCTTGGCTGTAGTAGCCACTAGAGGGAGCTGCTTGCCTTGGGAAGTGAGCAGAGTTAAGCCTGTGTCAGTAGCCCAGCAGGTAGAGCTGTGTGTACAACCCATCGCTTGCTAGTTATCAGCCAGTTTTAGTTAGAAAGCAAAGCCAGCAGACTTTCACTGTCTGGACTTGTATCTTTGAAACAGGGCCGGCAGCCACAATAAAAGTTGCTGCATCTGGAGCAACAGCCTCAGTTTTGCCACACTGATTTCATAAGCCCTCTGGTGCAAATACAAACAGACAAGACCTGAAGATGCAGTTACTCTGGGTAAAACATTTTACTCTCCTTTATATCTATCTGTGCTAAACATTAAAAAACAAAGGCTTCAAATTAAAAACCTGGCATGGCAAGATGGCACCGCTGACAATCACAAGCCTTCATTAGAATGCATAAGCCAAACAAGAAGCTTGACTGAGCTACCATCACTATATAGGAATAGCCACTGGCTGATATAGGCGGCACCACATGGGCTGACATTCCCTCTAGCCAATCTGGCCAAGTGGCATTAATCTGATCAATGGATCCCAATGCAGACACATGGCCCTATCCTGCTATGCTTGGCTAGGGACTCTATACTCGTGCCAACGGAGCCATCAACCAACCCGTGTTTCACTTTTCTCCAATTAGCACTCCCAATGCTTGACACACATGAGCCCAGGGTCATCCCATTAAGCTGGAACTAACCAGACTGGTTAGCCTTGTTGCCCTGTGTCTGTGACCATATTAAAACATGAACATAATGATCTTTAAAACAAACACTATCTACTGATGAGTTTTACTAGAGCTAGAGCTAAATACCTTAAACCAATCCCTAGGGTCAGTATCTGCCCTTTGTTGTGTTTGCTTTTTATGACCTCTAGCTACACAACCAGTTATTCGGGTTAAACCGTGGCCCATTGTAGTGGTGATTATTTACATATATATTTTTATTTTAATACATGTACTGATGTATATAAGTAATAATATACCCTTTACTGCCATTTATAAGGCTAATGGCACCCAATGCACCCCTTTCACTGCAAACACAGGCAGATTCCAGCCAGAAAATGTACATTTAGGAGTTTTCTGAACAAAACCCACCCCTATGTGAGAGGTGACAGGTGGATCCCATTCATGTCTGTAACTGCATCCAAGGGGTGGCCTCAGGGCTTTTTAGCCTAAAGCTATGAGTTGTTTCTAAGGAGATCCATGAATGTATAAGCCAACAGGAGACAGGGTCCTTATAAATTATAGCAGGGGGTTTAATCTCCTTTATGAAGACACTAGTCATGAATTAGAAAAGTTTAATAAATTCTCATTTAGCGCCATTGCATCAACCTAAATGTGATTTTTCAGTGCTAGCACAAGTTAAATATCCCATAATAAACTGTAAGCTCTTGGTTACAGGGTAGCAGAAGTAGCTATAATTTACTTTCTGCTAGGGGTCCTTTACATTTGTCCTTGCCGCAACTGCAGGAGCCCTAAGGGGCCCAAAATAATGGCCATTAGATAGAAAGAAACAAGGCTTTGCAGGGCAATTCGGATCCCCCCTTTGTATAATGGCAGCGCTGTATCCATGGGGCAGATGCAGGTCCTACAGCCATTCACTAAAGAGTGGAGTAGGACAATGGAGGAGAAAGAAAGTCAACAATCACTGGGGTGCCAAAAGTAAGGAACCCCCACTTCTTCCAGCAAGCACCTCAGAGCGTTCATATTCCTGCTTCTTCTTACTTCGTGCCGGTTATGCATGCGCAGTAAAATAAATAGCCAAACTTTGCCAAAAATGGAGACTTTTCCACTTTACTGCGCATGTGTCACCCCAGGATTATGAAGAAAGAAGAAGCAGAAAAAATGATTGCTAGGTGGTGCTTGATACAAAGTACCCCAGGTCAGTGCAGTTTTCTGCTGACAGGAGCACTGGCCCCAGCTATCAGGTTAATGAATACAATAACTTGGGGGTGACGATACACTCTAACCCAGCTGGCCATTGTCTATGTCATTTTATCTGGCCACACATTATGGGGTATCTGACAAATTGGCCACCAAAAAATGGTCAGACCAACTTTTGCAAGGCTGCATCTGACTGTCCCCTGAGGGAATGGAACATAACTGCAATGCAGGTAAGCCATTAGAAGCATATAAAAATAATGCATTCAAGGATCTTGAAAACCCAGGAAAATGTGGAAGAAAGCATTTTCTGCATTAAAAGGTATTTTCGGGCAATCTCACGCAGTGACTAAGGGCTATGTGTGCCATCTCCCTAGGGTGTGACTGGCATCTTTTTGGATTATCTTCAGGACCAATACAGAACATTTCTACTGTATAGAGCACAATATAACAAATAGGTTCTGTTTATTCAAGAATGGGTGCTGCACCCTGTCTGGTCACAACTTCCAATATTCTTCTGCCCTAACCAGTTATGAAGCTTGGTTGTGTTGGTGAATATAACTAGCAATGATAAAAGTAACTTACCATTCCTGTAAGAGCAAATTTATTATAAGTAGGCCAAGGGACATGGGCCCATGATATCTTGGCATTTCTCAGGGCTCAGTTCTTGCAGCCGCTGTCTCTCTCTCTCCTGCAGACTTCACTGGCATCACCTTACACAGGTTACCATCCAGCTCAGACTCCAGGCCGGGCACAGGCTTTCAAAGTCCAGGCAAGAAAAATATTATATGAGCCTGGGTGGTATAGCATTAAACCCTTTAATGTTATGCTTCACTGGCTCTTTCTCCTGATGTCTTTGCTTAGATTTCTTTTTGAATGTTCCTAATTAGTTAGTTCCCATGTGTCCTTGATAATTGGTTTGTTCCTATCTACTGTACAGCTCTGTGCAATATGTTAGTACTTTTAGCTCATACATACTGGTAAATAAACCTAATTAATATAGACACCGTAAGCTCTGGACCCATAGAGCTAACAAAGTTTGTTGCCTGAGGAGCAGAGTTTTTCCATCTGAACTGCTTGGTACATTATCCCAAATTCCCACAATCTATTCAGCGTTTATCTGTGCTGTAATCCCTACCTATAAGAGCTCTCCTAGACCCATAAAACATAATACACAGGAGTAACCTACCTGATGGTGGCCAAGTCCTGCATGCTTTGGTATCTCCTGGCAAAGGGTTATCTACAGTCCTTTCATTTTTCATAAATTCACCAAGCGCAGCTTTGCACTCACTTGTGCCCTCCTTCATTCCTGTGTGAATCCAAGCGAGTGCTGCACAAAAATCCCATTGTCGGGAGGCATGTGAAACCCGCGGCTGTCTGGAGGGGTGGGCCTGCCCCTATCAAGTCCGGGTTGCATGTATAAGAATGCCAGAGAGCTGCCCTTTAGCAATAAGCATGTTGATAGCGTTTTGCCTCTCTGCAGGGCACTTAGCACAACAACAAAGGCAAAACAAAGCCAAGAGGCCATGTGAATGCTAACCATTCAGGCTAGGGCTGCACCCACTAGGGCCGGGTAAGGCTGAAACCGCAACAACTCCTACATCATGCTAGACAAAAGGAACCATAAATAACTGCTATTAGCATTTGTACTTTAAGTTCTTAAGTGGGTAAAAGGGATATAATGAGCAAAATAACTTATCATCTGCAGTACATACGGCTAACTTTTGGTCATACAACTTTAATACCAATATTCCTCACCCACAAAAGGACATTGCCATCTCCTACTGCCATGATTCCCAACCTTTGTGTTGCTGGGTGTAGCTGGACTACAACTCCCATCATTCTCTTACAACTGTGGCACACTGTCAGGGTGTTAAACATTACTGCACAGCAACTCAGGGTTCTGGAGGCCAATTTAAACTAGGGAATTGAATATTTGTATCCAATATGGCATGCTCAGACACATTACTGACCCTATTACTTCTGTGTCTGTTAGCAAACAGACTGTAATCTCTAAATGAAATATTATCTATAAAGCTCTGTATAAAGAATAACACATAACATAATCTATAAATGTCCCTTTCAACAGAGCCGCGCATGCCTCACGCTCGCATTCAAGACTTTGCAAGGGCTGCCCCCCTTCTCTGGAATTCGCTCCCACAATTTATCAGACTTTCTCCCAATCTCTCTGCCTTCAAGTGATCTCTAAAAACGCATTTATTTAGAGAAGCTTACCCTAATATAGTTTAGCAACACCCTGTGCCACACTCTCACAACTCTGGTCATGCCCATTTCCACACTTTGTGTCTCAACCCTTTCTCCTTGTAGAGTGTAAGCTCTTTTGGGCAGGGCTCTCTTCGCCTCTTGTATCGGTTATTGATTGCTTTATATGTTACTCTGTATGTCCAGTGTATGAAACCCACTTATTGTACAGCGCTGCGGAATATGTTGGCGCTTTATAAATAAATGTAAATAATAATAATGCTCACACCTGATCCCAAAGGGAATGTTGCCACTTTCTACCAAGTGCCAGACCTAATCTTTTTCCTCTACATTTAATAATAGAATTATCTTTCTACCTCCTATATGTCTACCACCCACATTACTAAAATCTTTTTGTCCCCCATCATTCCCCACCTCATCTGTAACATCTTTCTTGCCTTCAGGGTACTTTGCTGGGTTACAGCTGCCTGCATTACCTCCCGCTGCTGCCTTGCCGCTAGTTACCTATACAATTCTATAACTCTGCACCAGGGTGACAAGCTATCCCCATTTGTCTTCAAATCTCTCAGTGCTCTGTGTGGGTCTCGGGTTTCACCATAGTCTCTCCAGGCAGAAATGAAGTTCAAAAGTGCAGGTATTTGCTCACCCTTTCATTTAGTGAAACTATGTAGCAGCAGTCTGTTCACCTTCAGGTCTATTAATCAGCTAGCTCCACAGTTCCAGGAGTCAGAATCGGTAGTGGATAGAATATAACCAGCCAGAAGACACTGCTTTTCAATAACATATATACTGCATAATTGCTTAGAGTGTTTGGGTGGAAAGCTCATTAAAGCTTTTTAAAATTAATTGCCTTCCTCTTCTGCTTTTTCCAGCCCTCTGGGTCACTGACCCCGGCAGATAAAATGTGGCTACTCTGTGAGGGTACAGTTTTATTTGTATTATTACTTTTTATTACTTATCTTACTGTTTAGTCACTTTACTACTATTCATATTCCAGTCTCTCCAGAAAGCTACTGAAATTCCAAACTGGAGAGCTGCTAAAAATAACTGAAAACAACATGAAAAATTAAAACCAACTGCAAATTGTCTCAGAATATCAATGTCTATGTCATACTAAAAGTTAATTTAAAGGTGAACTACACCATTATTGGCTGGCAATTCAGCATGAATAGACTCCCTGCCATAATCTCTGCTTTGTGTCCACATTAGTTAATTGTGTTTAAGTTGCAGTCCCCTGCTGTTCAGCTGCATTGTGGGTAACAAACATGGTGACTTGCAGGCATCTTTGAAAGTTAAACACTGCACTTTCATTAGTAAAAAAGCACTAGTGAGTACTGTATAACTAGAGTGTATCAATTTATACTAGTGTTACAAGGGTTAAAGACTCTCACCTCTAGTCTATGAAAGCAGAAAAATATAATATATTATTATTTTATTAAACCAGCTTTGTGAGTTCCCATAATGCTTTGTACAAGTATGTGCTTACTGTACTTCCATCAAGGCTGACCTTTGCAAAATCCTCTTATATACAGCAGAACCCCAATTGTATGTCCTTGGATTATGAAGCCATTTCCCATGGCCCAAACAGATAAACTGCGTTGTTCTTTAGTTTTGGATTTGATGTTTTCCTGGAATTCTGGCACAGACCCTGCCACATGTAAAATTGGGGTTCTACTGTTTACCCAACATCCCCCTGAGCAGGCCAACAACTGGGGGAACAAATTAACCCAATCATTGTCTGAATCCATCAGCCACCGTCCCTACTTGTTTACTGTTCCATCCATTCTAGCCAGAGCGTTTGCAGAGCAGGTTTCTCTATGCTTGGCAATGTTGCTATGAGAAATACCAGGCTTGGGTTTCTGACTCACTCATCACTTTATTAGGGGAATTAACAGGACCCATTGTGTCTGGGTCAGTGTGGGCTTGCCAAGTCATTCAATGTAAATTGTCCTCTCACACAACAATCAGCTCATAGCAAAAGCTCCAGGCATAATGGAACAAGGCAGGCACAGGTGGAGTGGTCTATATGGCTGCTAATAAATTTGCTGGGCCTTTTGTCCAAAGGGTGTCAAGGCTTCTGAAAAAAAATGAATCAATGACCAGATGGAAATATATTTTGCATTCACTTATCTTAAATCTGTACAGGAGAAATACGTACTTAAAAGCTACAGAGCAGTAAATTAATGCCGGCTCTTTTCAGGTGACTTGTAGCAGAACAGAGGGAGGCCAACCAAATAAAGAGATTTCAGTACAAATAAAAGAAGGTGATGATAACACAATGGAGCAGTGTTCAGCTGACATACCTGTGCACTGACCCACAGTAAACACAACAGCGCTAATCTGCGGGAAGCTATTTAGGGCCAGGGATCCTTTATTTCTCTGTCTGGTGCCTACTTGTCAGCTTCTACTCTTTATTAATTCTAGGATTCCCAGAGGATAATATTGTGAATAAGAAATTGATTTTTTTGTAACATTTTTATCATAAGTATTATCTTCCTGTACTGATTATTTTGGCATTTTTCTTCATATGGATCAGCTTCATTTTCCTATATAGCTAACCCTCTAATGGCCATTTTGCCTGAGGTTCAGTCATGCTCTCTGCCATTTCTGATCTGGAACCCCAGTTGATTGACAGTCTTGAAAGGAAAGGGCAAGTTACTGCTAAGCAATATTTGAGCCAAATATCATCATGTGATTCCACTGGAGTTACTGATTCAGAGATGTCAGGATTTGCCTCCATGATCCATAACTTGAGCTTCTGTCATTCTGATCGGCTGGGATGGGGGGCTACTGTTATTAATGTATGACAATAACAGTCTAAAACTGTAAATTTCAGCATGAAAAGTGTAAATTTCAGCATTTCAGAAAGCCCAGCAAAATGCTCTATACCCCTCTGTGTCACCTGTTATTAACATGAAGGCTTCATTAAAATCAACCACAAGAAACTGTCTTAATACAAACTAGTAAGTAGTAACCCTCTATGTAGACACCCAGCACTTTAGATCATAGTAGAAAAGGTGTTTTGATTTATCAGAATCACTTCACCCAACATGTTTCATATGCTGCTTTGGTAAAAAATTCAGGGACACATCTAAAAATATGCAGTCAGCAGGGCCCAACTGATTGCCGTTTTAAAGGTAATCAGTGCTGTCCTGCAACATGTGTTAGATAAGATTTATTAGATGTGTCCCTGAATTTTCAAGTGATCTGGTCACCCTCTGCTTTGGTGAGTACAAATATGGGCTCTTTGAAATTGTGTTATTTAAAAGAGTTGGTTCACCTTTTGATTAACTTTTAATATCATGTAGACAATCACAGATTACTTGCAATTTTTTAAATTATTTAGCTTTTTGTTTAGCAGTTCCCTGGTGTGGAATTTCAGCAGCTATCGAGTTGCCAGTTTACCCTAACAATCAGGCAGTGGTTTGTATATAATGAATAGAAGAGGGCCTAAATAGAAAGAGAAGTAGTAAAAAGTAACAATAATAATAAAATCGTAGCCTCACATAGCAACTGTTTCTTGTCTGCTGGGGTCAGTGACCCCCATCTGACAGCTGAATATAAAGTCAAATAACAACTCTTAAAACATAATATCGAAAACCAACTAAAAAGTTGTTAAAAACAGAAATATTCTATAACATACTATTAGTTAATTAAAAGGTGAACAAGTCCTTTAAGATATATAGATGGCACAAAGAGTATATTTACATATATTTCACCTATAAGACAATTTTATCTGCTGGCAACAGAAGCAACAACATTTTTAAGAGCATTTTGGGATGCTAGGTTGGTTACATGTGTCTACTCATGCTGTGTTTATAATACACATTCTCCCAGTCAGGTAGTGAAAATACAAACAAAAAAAATATCCTTTCCAGGCCTGCTCAAAGCCTGCTATTGTGCTGAAAAGGCATTTATGTTTTCCTAGAAATAACATATTTCCCTATAATCATTCTGAAATACATTTCCCATGATGCTTAGTCGGGTGTAATAGTTCAGAGCAGCTAGAAAGCAGTGGGAGAGTCACTTCTGCACTAAAACATTTATGGGAGTGTAAAGCTCATTACGTTTCTGATCCACCATTCTCACCTATCCGGTGCATCACTGAAGACTGGGAGGCAAAGCCAGCTTCCCTTGACTCAGTTTGGCTGCCCCCGTCCATTGCAGGGAGTGTGTGCCTGGTGAGCTGGCTATAGGCTGCAGCCGTTGTCAGGTTACACTGACAATGCAAAACATCTCAGAAAAGATATATTGTTAGCTCCTCATAACTGCCTTTATTAGCATGAAATTGGAAGCTCCTTTACTGAATGAGTGTTTTGTTCACGGCTTAAATGGGCTGCTCGGTTATTGCGCACAGCAAATGTTTTGAGTGTCAAAGACTCAATAGCACTTCACAATCTAGATCCTGTTCAGCCACTTTTTTTCCTAAACCAGAAACAGAAATAGCAAATAAAATGTTCCCTCGATAAAATATAAGCATATATACATGAGTATTATTGTTTATACAAGACGTGGAATTCCGAGGTGACTTCTAAAAGCCTCATAAGGGGGTACATTATCTATAATAATATACAAGTTTCAGTGAGTGTGAGAAATTACATTACTATGGACCGATTATAAGGATATAATTTACAGGATCATATTATATATTTTTTACAATAGGGGGTACATTATTTACTACATACATATACAGGTCAAGGTTCTGACAAAGTATTGCAGAGAAAACGCAAGTTCTTAAAAAATAATAATACAACTTGGCTAATAGGAAAAATATTAGTAAAGTTAGGTCCATGAAAGAAGAGATCCCTGCATTTAGTGCTGGTTCATAGTGGGCCACAAGAAGGTGGGGTGTTCCCTTTAGTAGCACTGGCTGCACTCACCTGGGCTAAAGTAACTGCACTGTGCTTGTTTAGTTTAGATATGGTACCCAACTTGACTGCTGTGTATGCACTGTACTCCAGTGAAACAAATTCTGAAAAGGAAAACTGTAACATTTACAATAGTCAATTAAAGTGTGTATTTCCACCACACATGACAAATGTACTTCTCCAAAGACATATTACAAGGCCCTAACAGAACATAAGGGAATACTGGTAGCCTATTCTCTGTTATCCAGTTTGGCTGAGAAGGAGTTAGATATACCTTGGGAATGAAATGGTGATAGTGTATTTGAAGGATCATTTAATGTCTGATTAACAATCTCCAAAAACAATGGCAACAATTCAGAATATATACAGATAATTACATAGGGAGATGCATGCTTTAAGGGTCCTACATCTACATAAGGAGGTCCAGCAGGTTTCAAGCAAATACTAATAGGAGGGCCACCCAATAAACTAGCTGGCCTTCTGTCACTCAGGAGCTGGTACCCACAGTGCCAAATACTTTCAAATTAACAGCTCTGTGTAAGTGCAGTTTTATGTAAGTCTTCCGAGTGCAGTGAAGTAACTTGTGTATTCCCTCAGCAGATCACCTTAAACACCTGTACTTTAAACTTAGGTGGCCATACATGGGCAGCTTAAAGCTGCTGATTCAAGTACTTTAGACCGTTTTGGCAGCTTATCTGTCCATGTATGGGCCTCCTCGATGGATACCTGGGCAAAAATAACCCAGTTGTCAATTGGGTAGGTTTGATTTTCCCAAGAAATCAGGGAAAAATCAAACTGCATCAGCTTGTTGATGCAGCCCTTGGCCCAACTGCCCATATACCCGCCGTTTTAATTTAATCCTTTGGCCCTAGGGCCAAATTATTGAATTAGCCTGATATTGCACACAATAGGTGGCCAAACATGTTAAGATCCTTTAGTTTGGCGAGGTTGACAAATGAGTGCATCTTCTCCCAATATGCAACCTATGGTGGAAGATATCGGCCTAAATCAATTGTTTGGCCTTAGGGCCAAAGGACTGAATTAAAATGGCAGGTATATGGGCAGTCTGAACGAGGGCTGCATCAACAAACTGATGTGATTTGAAACCTGCCCAATCGAGATCTGACCAATTTTAGGCCACATATCGGTTTGTTAGGCCAATTGGAGGTGCCTATACACAGGCAGATAAGCTGACAAAACTGGGTCTGAAGGACCCAAATCAGCAGCTGAAATCTGTCCATGCATATCCACCTTTAGGTGGGCATATCTGGAGAAGATCTGCTTGTTTGGAGACCTCGCCAAACAAGTTGATCTCAATGTGTATGGCCACCCTTAGTTTGTACTTGTACTGTTAGTTTGTACTGTCCTGTGCAAATAATCCCAAGAGGCTAGAGGGTTAACTACAGGAACTGCTGTCTCCTAATCTACCTGTTGCCTCTTCAAGTGGAAAATGATTAATTCCCTGTTTAATAGCTTTCCCTTTCTATCGTGAACACAAGTCCAATTAATCTCTCAGCAGCCTCGTAGCCACTACAAAGACCTTGCCAAATGAATATAAAAAGTAGACAATATCAGTAGACAAGCCCCATAATGGATTTCCTTTGTTCCTGTTGCAGAGTAACCTCTTTGGTGAGAATTCTGGCCAATATAGGTCATATAAGGTTTTATGGTTTTCTAAAATAGGAGTGGAGTATCTGTGATACCGTGCATGTGCAATCTGGCCGTGGTGTATGCAATTCTTGTTACTTCGCCAAGACTGGCAACTTGGCACTTCAGGTATCAGGATTATTTTTATTCTAAAGTTAGTAACCATCGTTGTTTTTCTACATTTATTCCCAATATTGACCATTTTAATGTTTAATTCATCTTTAAAAGATCTTTTTAGTTGCATAGCATGAAAAATGACAAATTCTTGTTCAGAAAGAAGTGCCAGAGAGTTCCCGAGAAAAGACATAGCATTGGCACTAAAATAATCACTGATATCTTTCCTTTATCATGAGTGGGAATCACAACACGTACGGCTTAGTGGCGGCAACCAAGATTTAAGAGCAGATGGCATTTATGTCCGGTAAGCACCCAGTAAATGGGGGATCATGTATAACTACAGTGTATAACTGGGTACAAATAATCTATCGCACATATCAGGTGCTCTTTAAATGTGTCCTGTGGAACATACAGTACACTCCCCTATTTTCTCAAATCACTTGTAACCATGTAATATTGCCGCTCTAGCACTGCCGCTCCTGCTTCCCAATGCTAGAGAAGTTTACATATCAGCCACACTCCCAGGTACAGAAACACATAGAAGGTGGGGCCGCTATTATACTATGCCCACACTGCCCTTTTGAAAATTATCTCCCATGTCCCTGCATTACAATTCTTGCTTGCCAATGTACTACCTTAAATAAATAAACCCCCTTATAATTCAATTACATTCATCAGTTTCTTTGTTCCTGCCTTCAATAAAATTGTCACGCAACTCCTTGTTCCAATATAAATACAGCTATGGGATTCCTTATCCTGAAACCTAATATTCCGAAAGTTCCAAATTAAACCAAAGTACAATAAAGTACAATCTCACATGGAGTCCATCTTAAGCAAATAATTCTAAGGAATATTATTTCCTTTTTCTCTGTAATCAAAGTACTTTGCACCTAAACTGCATAAAGCTAGCCGTACACTGTGATACCTTTTGTACCATGGCAATCAGTCATTTAGCCAATCGGACAGGTTCAAGAATTTCTGTAAGATAATAAAATCTGTGCATGTATTACGTATGATATGTAAAAATACATGTATCTGATGATATCCTTGGGGGGGCCTACAATGCATTTCCGGGAAGAAACTTTCGTACGTTTGTAATCTGTCAGTTATTTTATGTTCAGAACATCCTCCGATTTGTTATTTTTAGGGCTTTATCCCACAATTTCAATCTGAATGTTAGTTTTAGATTGTTGAATTTAAACGTACAATTGATACCCAAACATTTGTTGCAAGCAGACTAAAATCTGAATATGTATGGCCACCTTACTCGTGGCAAAACAATCTTACTGGATTTATTTAAAGTTTAAATGTTTTCAGTAGACTTAGGAACTCTAACTTTCACCCACTGATAAAAATCCAATAAGAATGAATAGAGAGTGGGGGAATTTTACTGTGGTGAGCTCTAATTTCAAACATTGATAAATCTGCCCCTTAAGGCATATAGTTCACATTACAAAAAAATCCTTATTTGGAAAACCCCAGGTCCTAAGCATTCCAGATAACAGATCCCATACCTAAATTTTTGGTTCAACATTGGCTAAACTACATATTTCTACTCCTTTAGAAAGGGGGCATATCCAGTATCATTGTTAATGAACCACTCTCCTTTGCTGCCTACAATTTCCTCAATATTAAGTTGGCTATCCATATTTGGCACCAAAATGACTGAAATGCATCTAACCGACATCAGTCAGGTAACAGTCAGGTAATCAGTCAGTTGGCCAATCACTAAATTGGCCTGTGCCCCCTCTGTGGGCCAATAATTCCAAAAATGTTCCAAAAAAAAATTCAACCAAAGTGGCCTTAAGGCTGCCACCCCACAAAAAATATAATTTTGCTGCTGATCCTGGGATGCACAGCTCTATGGTCTACAGACAGATCTTATGGGCCAGAGGAATTCTGCTTCCTTTAATCTTGCAGTTACCATAAATGTCTTATTTTTGCCCAAAGTTCTCTGCTTTTACTGCCATGACCCCACGTATGCTAGTAGAGCATATATAAAATATATATTTTATTTTTCATTATGCGCTTCCATCGATATTCTGCATATATATTCCGAGGCTCATCTGAAGGGGAGCTGACATCAAGAGGAAGCAGCACATGTTTACAGTGATTTTCATTTCATTATACTGAAGACTTTATTTATACGGATTGTCACCAAGAAGCGCTGAGTATATGAGTGTTTTTCACTCCTCAAACACTATCTCCATTAATTAGTATGATTATCTGTGACAACCTCACCTTTACAGGCAGATCCTAATGAAAATTGATGTCATACAAGAGAAATGTCTAAGGAGCTAATTGGCAGACTTGCGGCAACAAAGTCTTTTGTGGGCCACATCCGGCCTCCTTTTCACAGACCTGATTCAAAGAATAAACACAAGCACGTAGTTACATATCTTCCTCATGTCATGTTGAGGCATCACCAAAGGACAATAGTCTGCAGGAACAAAAGACATGCTGGCTGCATTAACCAGGCTTTGATCTGTGATGTTCCAACTGATGGTGTATGCTGGCTGAAAAGGAAACAGTTAATTCCATTCTATCCCAGACCCATCCAGTGCAGAACTAACATACAATGTGTAAAGCAACTCTATAGGTCTTTTCTACAAAGGTGGTAGCAAAAACGGCTGTAGAAGGCACTTGGAACTGCTAAAATCCCTTAGCGCAGAAGAAAACAAACCAACAAAAGCTATTTAGTGAAGGGAATGGCCATGTGATTTGGGGGGTGTTATACAAGGCTCCTGCAATTCACTGACACCTCTGACACCTTGGTGGCTCTTACTCCAACTGTTACTCACCAACGTCTCCTATGTATTGCCCTATAAAGTCTAATATCTCAAAGCTTGCCTTGGTCTTTTTCCATCACAGATGAATCCTACTTGGTCCCATTTAAAAGGAAGTAAGGGATTCTTTACATCCTTCTATCAGTAACTTTCCAATGTACATGTAATATCTTTTTTATACCATTAGTATATTTAGGTTTTCAAGGAGATGGAAAGTTAGAATCACTGGTGTTGCCAAATGTTAGGCACCTCCCAGTGATTGTAATCACTTATCTGATACCCCAGGCCTGTTAACCAAAAACTGCAACGGCCCAGAGATCATGCAACTGAGCTAGCCTCTTCCTTCCCTCATGTATCTTCAGAATCCCAGGGCTAATGCATGTGAGGCAGAGTGAAAAAATATATTTTCTTGTTTAAGTTCAGCTTTTCACTCTACTGCACTTTGGCAAGCTGTCCAAAGTCAGAAGAAGGAAGAGGACAGCTTGATCACAGGTACCCTGGGTCAGTGCGGTTTTTCTGGTAACAGGAGTTAGGCACCTCCTAGTGATTGAGAATTTCCTTCTCCTTTAATGCTCCCAGACCCAAAGGCTTGTAAGCTCTATACTCTATAACAGTTGTATGTAACCTGCTTTTAGTATTTTAGGACTCCTGCTGGTTCCTCAACCCTGTACCAAAAAAAACTTTATACAGCAGAGTTTTGGCTGGCACAGTATCTAAATTTGAAGCAGTTTTTCACCATTGTTTTTGAATTATTTAGCTTTTTTGTTTAGCAGCTCTCCAGTTTGGAATTTCAGCAGCTATCTGGTTAATAGGATCCAATTTAACTTTGTAACCAGGCAGTGATTTGAAAAAGAGACAGCAATATAAATTGAGGACAACCTAAACAGAAAGATAAGTAATACAAAGTAGTGATAAAAATAAAATTGTAGCCTCAAATAGCAATAGTTTTTTGGCAACTGGGGTCAGTGGCCCCCATTTGAAAGCTCAAAAGAGTCAGAAGAGGAAGGCAGATAAATAAAAAAATAAAGACCAGTTGCACAGTTGCTATGAACAGGCCATTCTATAACATACTAAAAGTTAACCTGAAGGTAAACCACTCCTTTTAGAACTCTTCTATAGGAACATTAATTACTTGTAACCTGTATGCACACACAATCAAAGCACTTTGTCTGCACAGGTGTAAAAATGTACATGCAAATAAGCAAACAAAACTGCCAACAAAAAATGCATAGTTTCACAACAACTAAAGTGTATATGAAATACACCACACAAACATGTTATCATACTTCCCAAAATTTTAAAAAAGCAAAGAGGGACAAAAAGAAATGCTGTGTGTAGTGCTGCAAATTTTTTTGTCCACATCCATTTTTTTGCAACCACACCCCCTAGATACCACTCCCATTCTACTAAATTTGCAGGTTTTTTTTAAAGTTTGAACACATTTCTGTGGGTTTTGGGGTTGTGTTACTACAGTATTGCTAAAAGGGTGAAATTGCCCTTTAAGCTGCAAGTCTCAGTTCCCCCCCAAGAGACCTGTTTAGCTTATTAGCTACAATTGTATCTAAGTGCAGTTGTGGCTTGTTACGTTTTCTGGGCTCTGTGCCAAAAGCTAATGTTTAATTAAGTTTGTATCTTTTTAAGGGTTTAGGGCAGGGATCAAAGGGAAATGAGGGACTTTTCAGTAAGAATCGGGACTGTGGGTTGAGCTGTTAAAATAGGGACTGTTTCCGTGAAAATCAGGACAGTTGGGAGGTATGAGATTTGCTACAAACATGGAGTGCCATGTCACTGAGAACTAACACAAACAGATCAGATCATTGCCCAAGCTAATGGAGGAATACCAAATGGCCCGACCAATCCTGTGCATGCACTTTAGCAAGAAAAGTCCTACAGTATATCAAGCCAACAATTCTGACATAACTTTATAACTACTCAGATCAGTCATCAGTCAGCATCAGTCAGGTGGCAAGAGGTAATATTTAAAATTACATTATTATTAATTAAATGTGTGTTCTGCCATTCAACTCTATCTCTATTTATATATTTACTCAAGAAACTACAGTATATGCAAACGTATAGGGAAACACACAAGAACAAAGTTGATTTATTTTTACTTTCATCCTAAGTGGAGGGTCATGGCTCTTGGCAAGCTGAAGAGGGTAAGCAATCTGTGTGGGTCTATACATAATATTGACATTACAAATACCAACAAAGTTTCTGAGCCTTATGGCAGACCAGCTTATTTGATTACCAAACTTAAAATTGGCAACTGCTGTTAAAGGCCATTAATTTTCTTAACTTCTTAACTATCAAAGACACAGGTCCAAAAAGAACAAAAAGCATCCACAGAACTATCAATATACCAGCAGTGAAGGAGCAGTCAGTACTCACATTACCGATGGTCCATATGGCATATGCGGTGTGGCGATTTGCCCAAATCTCTTTTCAGATGCCATGGGGTTACAGTTGGTAATAGGGATACACCTAATTCAGGATTTGGTGCGAGATTCTGCCAAGATTCGGCCTTTTTCTGCAATGTTTGGATTTGTGCAAATCCATGTGCCTGGCCGAACCAAATCCAAATCCCAAATTTTTGTGATATAAGCACGGAAATTGCAAATTAGGATTCGGATGTGGTTAAGTATTCGTCCAAATCTTTCATGAAGGATTCAGGGTTTGGCTGAATCCCAAAATAGTGGATTCGGTGCATCCCTTCTTGGTAAACCAAAGGTCATAGATTTAACATGAATTAATTTACTACAGAGATAGTTATACAGGTATACCCCATTATCCAGAATGCTCGGGACCAAGGGTATTCCAGATAAGAGGTCTTTCTGTAATTTGGACCTTCATACCTTAAATATCAAAAAATCAATAAAACATTAAACTCAATAGGATTATTTTGCATCCAGTAAGGATTAATTATATCTTAGTTTGGATCAAATACAAAGCACTGTTTTCTTTTTACAGAGAAAAAGGAAATCAATTTTAAAAATCTGAATTATTTGATTAAAATGGAGTCTATGGGAGACAGGCTTTCAGTAATTTAGGATTTCTGGATATCGGGTTTCCGGATAACAGATCCCATACCTGTAGTTAAAAGCTAATTAGAAGTTATAGTTAGTAGATAGTTATAGTTAAAGTTAATAAGATATAAAATAAAACTCCAGGAACATCATCAATAAAAACCCAAATGGGCACCGAGATGAGCAAAACTGAATGATACTGTTGCCATTTTAAACTGCAACACACATTCACAGAACATGTGCAGGACTCTGGGCAATAACTGCCCCTAATCACACCCCACAGAAGACACTTCTGATCTCCTGGGAAATGCAGGCACACTGGAAGACAAAGTTAGCGAATGTGCATATAGACAGGCTGTTTCTTGGGACAGAGCAGAATTGGTACATAGCAGAGTTCATCATGCTGGGTTTACTTGGATGGGTTGAACTTGATGGACTATGGTCTTTTTTCAACCCTATGTAACTATGGAACTATATCCTGTGGCCCAGGAAACAGAATTCACATTGAAAGCAAATTTAGGTCTAAAGACAGTGCCGCCAGAACTAAGTATAATGCTAGAAAGGAAAGAGTTAAAAAGTACAAACTGGGAACCAGGAACCTGAGAATCCCAGAAAACATGCAACATTCCAGGTTTAAAAGAAGTAAACTCTCTTTTCTTTTTCTAATTATCCCTATAATCAGAATGTTACAAAATACCCATGTTTTTCTTTGCATTTGAAAACATAGTCTTACAGATTTCTGTGAGCTGACTTCTCCTCTCTAATAGGCTAAACAGAACACACAGCATTTTCTCAGCCAGCGGAGAAAACACCAGTGCTGCCCCAAAACCATGATTGTTTTACATGACTTTAATGGATTCTGCCTTTCACTGCACAAACAGCAGATTTTGGACTGAAAATGAATCACTTCACAAACCAGCCCCTACACACTGGCAGCATGTATAGTTAACACTTTGCCATTTGCAATCTCTATCTTGTGCCAGATGCAGTTTGTACCATATCCATATAATGATGCCTGCTAATTTAGAGACAACTCACCCACACAAATGCATAATTTCCTTACAGATACTACAGGTATGGAATTGGGTATCTGTAAACCTGTTACCCAGAAAGCTCTGAATTACAAAAGGCCATCTCACATACACTCCATTATAAGCAAATAATTTTTTCTCTGTAATAATAAAACAGTACCTTGTACTCAATCCCAAGTACAATATAATTAATCCAAAAACAATCCTTTTGGGTTTAATAAATGTGTGAACATCCTACATACAAACCCATCCACCTAACAAACAACTTTGGAATTTGTTAGTACAGAAAATCAGTCTCCCATCCATTGCACGGTATACTGCAAAAGAAAAGTAAGTTAGAACTGCAGTTATTTCTGCTGCGGGAGAAAGAAGACAGGAAGAATTTGGAGCAGAGACACATAGGAAAGCAAACTCCTTAGCGGCTATTTATTTTTAGATTAAAGGAGGCTTTAAAAAATAATAGAAATGACAGTATAAAAAAACCTTTTTTAGGCATTTTTATTTATATTAAATATACAGAAAGATTTAGAAGCTACGACACAGTGCTACAAAACAGCGAGGCAAAGGTTGTTCTTTCCAGTTTAAATATTGATATAACCTCATTCAATAGCAACACAGCCAAGCACACTGCAGTACAGATTCAGAGTTTCCATTTTTTTACACACACACAGCTCACATAAATCTAATGAGCTAGTAATTAACCCATTTGTGTGCAGACCGGCATGTCTGTCCTGAATGAGGACTTTGAAATCTGAAGCAATGGACTCTACAGGTAAAATACATCTCACACATTCTCTTAGCATCACTACACTTTCCCTTGTCCCTTTTAAGGTGGTCATACATAGTAAGATCTGCATGTTTGGCGAGGTCACCAAACAAGCGGATCTTCTTTACAGATATGTCCACCTAAGGTATCCCTAGGGCCAAACAATCTAATTTAAACGGCGGGTATATGAGCTGTCAGACCAAGGACTGCATCAACGAGCTGAAAATCAAAAATCAAACCTGCCTGGCCAAAATTTCAGTTATACTTTTTTAAGGGGCCTTATTATTATGCTGTGTAAAGTGAACTTCACTGAAAAACCAAAGAAAAAACAAGTCAAAAAATGGTGCCGTTTTAACGAGGTGAAGCCTGGTGATGTATGGCGAATTTTGTCCTCGTTTTTTTTACACCGCATAATAAATCTGCCCCTTGGTGTTTTTATGGTAGTAAAAGGGCTGCATAAAGGGATATGAAGAGTCCTAAAAGCAGACAATAAATTAACAGGGAGCGCAGGGGTTCTGCCCTGAATGATTTAATATATGAGGGGCAGCCCGGTATTAGTCCGAGACATTCCCACATTCCAGGATGAATGCCTGAAGTCCACCATTCAGCCGGCCATTAACAGCTCACTGACATGGAAGTCAGAAATGTATATTACTGCCCTGGGAAATGCTTTGCTAATATGCATAGCCCATGTAAGAACAAACAAACCACACTGAGCCACTGTGTATATTGTGAATGAAAAATATTAGAATCAGCTAATAATTGCTGTGGAAAATATTTACTATTAATCTTTGACATGAGTTATCAAACATAGGTTTGTCATTTAGTAGAGCTGGTATGCAACCTTCAAACACACAAGCTACAGGAAGTTCTCATCTGGTGTAGAATAGTTAAACACAGTAATGTACAAGTTTTGAGATTAAAAAGGGCTATGTAAATAATTAAAAGGGCTATGTAAAAAATTAATGATACAATACTCAACTGTAATGTATTTGCCCCAGTGTTGCTACCATGGCAGCTCAGAAACCAGTACAATTACTATCAGAATGTAATAAACAGTCCTGTAGCATCAAATGAACAACCTCATTTTCTGCTTGATAATTTGTGATGATCCATAAGCTTAGCTTTTCACAGCAGACACTTCCAAGATGGGGAGCTCCTACGACAAGCTTGAAGTCCTGGATTATGGCTGCTATTGAGATGCTGAACCTTTAGACTGGTGCAATAAGTACAGTATATAAAATATAGCATTTTTAGCAATATTCATTTTTAGGGTTTAGTTCTTCTTTAAAGGTCCCCATACACTATAAGATCCGCTCGCTTGGCGATGTCGCCAAGCGAGCAGATCTTTACCGGATATCCCCACCTACGGGTGGGCGATATCGGGTAGCAAGTTGCTTTAAAAAAAAATAATCCGATCGTTTGGCCCTGGGGCCAAACGATCGGATTACATTTGCGGCCATGGGCAGTCGGTTCGGGGACCGCATCGGCTCATTGATGCGGTCCCCGAACCGACTGCCCATGGCCGCAAATGTAATCCGACTGGATTTTCTAACCTGGCTGATCGAAATCTTGCCAATTTCAGGCCAGATATCGGTCGGCCAGGCCGCTCGTTTCTGCCCATACACGGGCCGATTAGCTGCCGAATCGGTCCAAGGGACTGATACCGGCAGCTTCTATCGGCCCGTGTATGGGGGCCTTAAGAAAATTGCTTGCTAAAAACCCTTGGTTTGGAAAATGTGTACTTGCAGAAACAAAATGCTAGTAAATCATGGGACAGAAGATGTGCATTGATCAACCCCTTCTTTGTATGTATGATTAATCTTAAGCTGGCCATACACGCACCGATACTATCGTACGAAACCTCGTTTCGTACGATATTCGGTGCGTGTATGGCATGTCGGCCGATATTGCAGGAAGCTGCTGATATCGGACCACTCGCCAATCGGCCAGGTTAGAAAATTTTGATCGGGCGCCATAGAAGGCGCCTGACCAAAATCTGCCGTCAGGGCTGAATCGGCAGAAGGAGGTAGAAATCCTATTGTTTCTACCTCCTTATCTGCTGCTTCAGCCCTGACTGTGTGTGGTGGATCTGACGATGTTTCGTGCGACCATCGTTAGATCGCCACGTGTATGGCCAGCTTTAGAGAGGAACACACTGCCAGTAGGAATATTATCTAAACTGCATAATGCCTTACATTTTCTGCATTCTTTTACCATGTGGTTCAGTCAGTGCCTGTCTGTTTTTACTTCCCAGTTGGACACAATTACAGTGTTGGACTGGGATGCCAAGGGCCCACCAGAAAACCTTAGACCTTAGGCCCACTCTCCAGACTACCTTTCCTTCCCTTTTCACTCACTTTCTTTGATTTCTTAATTACTTCTTTTTACATACTATTATCTATCCTTTCTTCCATTTATTCTGTTTCTTCTCAAATAGAATTGGTAAAGGCCATGGTAGAGGCACACAAGGCAAATGATTGGGTGAGTAGAAGGGCCCACTGACCCCTGGGCCCACCGGAATTTTTCCTGGTATCCTGGTGGGCCAGTCCGACACTGCACAATTATGTCAACCAGGCTGGTGTTCAAATCATTAAAACAAGTTTGTTATCTTGGCCATTGAGCATAAGTGCATGCAGTGCAGTGTGCAATTTTCAGCAGCATATCGCCATTTTTACCAAAATGAAGCCTTTTACCCAGAATGCAAGCATCATTTGGCCACAATTGCAGTTGTAAGTGACCCCTCATGTGTAAACTATGGGATAACGCCAGGCACACAAGGGCAGGTCCAGACTCAAAATTTTGAGTAATAGGAGGCTCAAAGAGCCCCCACCAGCCCACTATATAGTGACTGTCTGTGGCATCTTAGAGCAGCACCTCCGTCATTTGCCAGAGTCCGCAGATTGCCAGTCCGGGCCTGCACAAGGGGTTACTCCATCAGAAAAGAAAAGAAAATGCCAGCATAACCCCTCGTCAGACTACAAATGGCCTGGAAGTGACAAGGGCCACAACTGTCTCCCACAGCAAATGACTGGTTGCTATGACATGCTTAACTGATGCAAATATGCACCTATGTTAGTAAATGATCCATAACAGATTTGAATATAGAAGAACTGAAATGTATACAGGTATAGGACCTGTAATCCAGAATGCTCGGGACCTGGGGCTTTCTGGATAAGGGATCTTTCCGTAATTTGGTTTTCCATACCTTAAGTCTACTAAAAAATAATTTAAACATCATTTAAACCCAACTGGATTGTTTTGCATCCAATAAGGATTCATTATATCTTAGTTGGGATGAAGTACAAGGTTCTGTTTTATTATTACAGAGAAAAAGGAAATCATTTGAATTTTTTTTTAATTATTTGCTTATAATGGAGTCTATGGGAAATGGCCTTTCCATAATTCGGAACTTTCTGGATAACGGGTTTCCGGATAAGGGATCCTATACCTGTACCAATAAATGAAAATGAAATGTATATCAATGGATTAACTCTGTATGTGCCTGCAAACATCTTCTATACTAGAGAGAGAGTTCCTGAGCATACATACAGGAAGCTAAAGTATACTAAATAACCCACAGGGCAAACAGTAACCCACAGGGCAAGCAGTAACCAAAAGGGCAAATGGAATAATAACAGGATTTGCTATTTTGGAGATATTTTATCCAGTTCAGAGATTCCAAAAAAACAAGATATTCTGCATAGATTCTGTAACTTTTCTCTCTCTGTCACCGTGGGCTGATCAAGTCAGTGCTTTATCTGCTACAAACTGAATCAGACAAAGAGGTTATCTAATGTGATACATTTATGTAACATGCATCATAAAGTTACTAAGGAATAAAAGGAATGACTTATTCTGTATGGGACTGGGCACATTACCAATCACACACATAAGTGGCAGAATCTTTTATCGTTGATAAAACCAAAATCAGCATTTTTCACAATAATTGCCTTCAAGTTTAATAATCACCTTGGATCACAGATTCTTGGCTTTTATAAGTTATGACTTGAAATTGAGTTAACACTACTAAAAGTAGTAAAATCCAAGCAAAATGAGTCCAGCCCTCAATGTAAGATTATTTGTTGAATGTGCAATAATTACCTATCTGCTTCAGGGTCATTTTGACCGGTGGAGTCACTCATTTAGTCTACCACGTTAGTGGCAACCCCATACAGCAACTATTTGCCAAGTCTTCTCCACAGCTCCACAATATCAACATTTTTCACAATAATCGCCTCCGAATCTCAAAATCCCCTTGGATCACAGATTCTTGGATTTTTGAGTTGTGACTTCATACTAAGTTAAAACTATTAAAAGTAGTAAAATCCAAGCAAAATGACTCCATCCCTCAATGTAAGATTAATTGTTGAATATGCAATGATTACCTAGCTGCTTCAGGGTCATTTTGACCAGTGGGGTCACCCATTTAAACCCCATAAAGCACAAGTTTTTGCCCAGCCATCCCCACAGCTCCATACTTGGGAGGCAGGGTGAGGAATTAATAGAAGAGCAAACATGAAACCATTCTGGCAGTAGGTAGCCTGGCAGTTGGCAAAGCCTATATAAAAGCAGCTGCCCTACTACTCCATTGAGAAGAAATGACAAGTGCTACAAGGTAGCCACCTTACCCAGATACTTGATTGTAAATCCAGGCGGGGGCTTTAGGGACCTCCTGACCCAGCCCTCCCTCAGCACCCCTAGGTGCTCCTCCTTGCCCTGGATGAGCAGCACATGTTCGTCTATCCAGCCCAGGAAGAAGGTCTCGGAGATGGCATGGGTCACCCTTCTGTTCCAGAAATGCTGCATGTTCTCCGCTTTAAAGTCCGCAAAGATCTCATAACCAACATGGTGCCGCTGCAGCTTTTCCTCCGGCAGCCCCAGCCTCTCACATGAACCCAAGTGACTGAGCACCACAGCCAGGGAATGCGGGGCAATCTGACGGGAATGTTTCATCTCCTGGGGCATCGCTGTGCTGCCCGGGCTGGGCCAAGCTGCGCCTGGGGGGCAGGGGCACCATGAATCTCCTGCAGCAGGGTTACTGGGAAAGTTTGCAAAAGCATTAGCACTGCCCCAGTATGATCCGTACTGACACGGCCTGGCGGTATGAGACTCCCATTCCCTTATACAGGCACGGAGTGCTCCCTGTCACATTCCCGGCTCGGTCCCTCTCTAACTCTCTCAGATGTTTCCTGTGGAATTTACAGGTGGAGAATTGCGGGGCTCCTCCCTCACTTTGACCTGCCCGCACTTATTGCTTATGGGAACAAGGGGGACCCCTAGCGGCTGCCACTCAAATAACTCTGTAAATGCCGGACGTGGCCGCTTCAAATTCCCTACTGACCAAATGGATGCGCCTGTCACACTGTGTGCTCAACATTCCCCCTCTGTCTTTGATTTCATTCATTTACTCAAAACTTTTTACTTTACATATTTACACGAGAAGGCGTAATTGCGCATAAACCTCCATTTAAAATATATCCCTTTTGAAAAATGTAAAAGGCTTCGGAACCAGGCAGTCAGTTTGATAGGATAAATAAAGCGGAATGCCCCTAAAAACGTTATATAACTCGGACTGGCTGTGTGCAGGGTGTGAGGTGGCACAGGGACGGGCTTACACCACACAGGCAGTTTTACCCTTCTATACAAACACCTGAAGAGCACAAATTAACATCATTTTTGTATTTATTATAGCCAGCTTTGGTCTGTGTTTCCAACAAATAATATAGAAAGGGATAAATGTTCTTATAGATATTACTCTGCTTTTCAAATTAAGCAATCTCAGCATTTGTCTGGGTGCTACAGTTCAATCCCAGCATCCAGTAGTTTAAATTGCAGCCTGAAAGACCAGTAGGATATGTCCTGAACAGGAAGATACATAATAAAAAGTACCAATAACAATAATATTTTAGCCACACAGAGCACTATTTTTGGTTTCTATGGTCAGTTTGCATTTTAAATTGCAAGCTGGAAAGAGGTAGAAGAGGAAAATAAAACTATAAAAGAATGTAAACTAGTTGAAAGTTGTTAGGAATGGACTATTATGGAACATACTAAAAAGTAAACTACTCCTTTAGGGTTATCTTTTTGCTACCTGAGGCAAGGCTCTTGCTCTCACTTGCTCAATGGCAAAAAAATCCCTTCTACAGGCTGTTAATAAGCGCTAAAGTTCAGCAACAGCTGAAGGGCCATGACAGGCTCACTTTTTACTGTATAAAGCAATAGACGATTAGGCTATAGGGGCATAGTTATCAAAGGGTGAAACTAGAGTTCACTTGCTTTTCACCCTTGATTAATATGCCCTTAAAATTCCATATAGGTGAATATGGTGGTGAGCTCTATATTTCACCCTTTGGTAAATTTCCCCCTTTATTCTAAACAAGTGATATAAAAAGGCACCCTAAAGAGACAGTGAAAGACTTGTGTTCATGTTTCATGTAAATATGTAGAGAAACCTGTCTGTACAAGAGGCAATTAAACATCTTATTCTTTTTGTTTTCTTTTGTCATTGTTTTTTGAAGATGATTTCCAGTCCAATCTAATCTAGGTTTTATTGCTTCCACTGTAGGCCTCGCCCATTCACAGCCTCACCTTCTTTCTCCTGGGCCTGTCGTTACCCTGGGCTACTCTGCAAAGAGTCAAACGCCCAGTGATGGATTGTTTTCTCCCAGCAAATCTCTACATCTTCGGGATCCCTTTGTTTTCATTAGCAAGCTTTCATCTCAACTTGCTCCAAGCAAGCAAATTTAAGCAAAAATTTAATATTAACTAGCTACGTCCACGAATATTCCGCCCTGCATTATTTAGGGTGTATGGTGTGTTTAAAGGGTTCTAGTGAGATATATCGCTGCCTCCTAAAAATACATTCTGGTTATTTTATTGCCCTAAAGCAAAACAACATAGAACAGTACATACGAGATTTAACCATGAGCAATATATCTCCTTCCCACCAACAATTTACTTTATTGCTGGTGGGAAAGCATTTCAGGGAGATTAGCTGCCCACGGTAGGCGAGACTTGTCTGCTGGTGGGAAGACTTCGTAAAACAAAGATCCGCACATGCTTTGCCACTTTACCACCGGTGGCAAAGCATTCAGGGAAGAATGTTCGCTCCCCCTGTGCCACTGCCATAAAGCAAAACTAAATAAGTACATTTCTTTTTTCCCATCTATCCCTATTTGTGTGTCAAGTACCTGATAAATGGACCCCCCAAAATGGGGTGGAGCACACACATATAAAAGTGGATCAGCTTTTGGATGAATAGGGGTGTATCTGTAAGGAATTGGGTGTTGGCAGAAGGAAGAACATGGTAGCCTTGTACTCCTTTGGAAAGAACAGTCTTTCTTTTACTTGCAGCATACCCACATTTTACAAATCAAAACTAGGCACTACCCCAGTGAATCCAGTCACTATGTTTTTCCCCAGTTCAGTACTCTTTTTAGGAAATAACTGCACCAGTCTTAAAAAAAATGAACACAGCATCACATGCAATTTTACTTACCTTTCCCAGGCACCCCTAGCGAGGAATTTCACTCACTTGTGCAGTAGAGTAAAATCAGAAAGAATTACTACACGTTGCCTGCGCAAGCCAAAGCTGAGGATGTCTGGGAATAAGGTAATATGACTGAACAGTACTGTGCTAGTTTTTTCTAAAAGGAGCACCAGCCCAGGGGGAAAAAAATGGATTCACTGGGGTTTGGGGAATGTATAACATCTTTTATGAGGGTTTTCTTGTCCTTAAAATTATTTGTGGTTTGCTTAGGTGGCCTTTGAAGTCAGACCTTAGCCCATCTATCTCTTGCATATTTGGATTAAATCTGTATATTCCCTTTAAAAACACTGCAGCATAGCCTATGCTTTCTGTAATACAGTCACTGCACTGTACAGACTATAAACAATTAGCTAGATTTGATTTAGGCCCCCAGTTTTAACTCCTGTGTGAGTGTTCTTTTCTTGCCAGTTGCCACAAACTTATTAAAACATGATTGATAACATTCCGGGTAGGAAATACTGCTAATGCAAAAAAAAAGATTATCACAAATAGTTCTACAAAGGATTCTGAAAAAGGAAAACATAAAAAACGCAAAAGGGCATCTTACTGGATCCCATGTGCCACTGGTGGTCTTTTCCTGCTGAAGATGGATTTTGTGTGGAACCATTTCAGTGACAAGGGACATAAAATCTTCTAACTCAGCTATTCACATCCCATACCTGATTGGAACAAATTAATGAGGCAATACACATAATGGACAGGTTGAGTGACATGACTGCTAGATGTTTATTAACTAGAAGTTTGTTGACTCTTTATGGTGAAAAAATAAAAGTCTTTGGCAGCAAGTTAAATAATAAAGATTGTGCCAACCTTGAAATTTTGAAAAGTAATTTTGTACTTTGCATTAAGGACAAAAACACTAAATGCATTCATTTACTGTTTAGAGGTGTTTCAGGGCAAGAATTGTGCTGATTTTTCTCTGTTTTATAACATGTTGCTTATTATTTAATATTTGACATTTATGTCAAACCATATATTTCTATATTACATACTGTATATAGTATTTCTTATCTTTTTTCTCACTGGATAGCTTAAGTTTGATGTCTTGGTCATACAGAGAAAAGCTGCAAGGGACAAAGGACCCCCCTCTAAGCTAAATGGAGTAAGAGTCAGATGCCATGGGCAAACCAATGATGCGGCTTATTTATAATTATGCGGCTTATTTATAAATTTATAAAATTATAAATTTATTTATAAATTTAAACATTTATTGTTTGTGACTTCAAGAAGCAATAGCACCCAAGTTATTGGGAATTGCTATGAATGCGTGTTAGAATAAACAAGGGAAGTCATTTACTAAACCTTATCACATGTAATTCATGCTATGCCTAGGGGCAGCAGGGTATACACAAAAACAAGTTTTACACAGGCATTTCCAGTTCACAAAGTAAAAGTGATGTGAGTGACAGAGAATCTGACATTGAAAGTTGGTATTCAAAGAAATGCAGAAAATATTGCTGGGCTTAGACAACACACATGGAAATATCAGATTATTCAGATTATATAAAGTACTGCATATAAACAGCAATTATATATTTTGGGTTGGTTTAATTGTTGTTTCCTTTAACAGACTGCTGAGGATCAGACTGTGATTAAATAGTGCTAATTGTAGGTTAGGGATAAGATACAGGCTGGGCACCTAAATCTGTCTATGGGTGCCTGTCTCTACAGGCTACTAGACACAACCTTACTAGCTAATACAGAACAAACATGTCTTCTCAGGAAATGTGCATTTTTTGCTGAAGGTGATGAGTGGACTTCTGCACCAGAAACCCCATTAGGAAACTAACTTCTTGCAAAATTTCTATAATGGTGTCAGAAAAAGAACACTTTGATAGAAAAACTGTATACATTTACAAAAACTCAGTTCCATCTTAAGTCCTATCTTAATTTGAGATTATGCAGTAAATTCATATTGCAATTATGTCAGTCACTTGCTTTGATTCTCACATTCAAATAGGCTTTTGCCTTAGAGCAGTATGCAAATATCACTGTTGTTTACCTTTTTGATAGGGAGCACAACCATCTTGAAAAAAACATGTCCTGATGTGGTCGGACAGTTATTATATCAATTTGCATTTACACTATTAATTAGCCCTATACCATATCCCCCTGCCAGCAGTTGTAGGGTCTGCTTCATCTATAGTTATCCCCTTTGCATTCCCTTTGTGTTCTCCGCCTATAGGTGCTGTGCACAAAGTCTATGTCTAAGTGGTCCATAGCATGAAACATGTAAAGCTTTTTGTACCTGATCTTTTTTTTTTCCAATGAAAGATTGTTCATGGTATCTGAGAGTGCATGCAATATATCATTTTGAGTATGGATAACCTACTCAAGCTGTAGGTTTAGGACATTTGCACTCAGGACCCACATTTCTATTTGTGAGTTTGCACTTTCTGTTCTTTACAATAGAATATATTCTTTATGTGTCAGAACACAAAGGGAGCCATGTATTTAACACCAGGCCAAGGCAGTAGTTAAATACAGGCCTGTCTTAAACTTCAGTGTGCAGTATGCTGTGTTTTGGGCTTCATGTGCAACCAGGAAATTGGCACAGTCCAAATGTACAGCTGTGTATGGCATTTAAATAGAAAGAAATCTGTGTTTTTGCACCCAGAACTGCATCTAATTTTCATAAATGTCCAGACTGGGATTCAAAATAGGCCCTGGTATTTCAGGTACGCAGAAGCTCAAACAGGCTCAAAGCTCAAACAGATTGCCAGGCCTGACAATCTCTGCAGGGTCAGATTGGGGGGTGCAGGGCCCACTAGGGCTGTTGCCCCAGGGGCCCCTACACCCCCCAAGGTGCTCCCGCTGTGGCCGCCGTACCCCTACAGGGGCTCCAACCACACCCCCTTATCCCTTTGGAGGGCCCCATACTACACCCCCCTATCATCATGCCCCACCATGCCCCAACCCCTCCCATGAACGCACGTAAGTTAAACTTACTTTCAGCACATCAAGGGAGAGAGACCAGCGGCCCGGGGGAGCGAAAGTCTAAAAACCCAAAGATGAAAGGTTGACGTTTTATAGTTCCACACAGAAAAGGAAGGTAAAGAAGCTCACAGAGAAAGTGGTTTTGTTTGTATTGTAAGTTAGCTGAATTCTTGAGCAATAACAGATTGCAGAGTTGCCATGCCATAAGAGTACTTCCTGCTAAACAGATTAAAAATATATTATATATCAGCAACTGCTTTTATAACAGGTTTGTTGATTTTGTGCCAAAATTATTTCTTTTACATTTCTTTAAGTCAATACTTTTGCAGCCAAAATGTCAGATGCAACAGAAACCTAAAAAAGTAGTATTATTTATCAGTGTAATGAACTTTCTCATGACAAAAATGGGTTTTTATAGGATAAATGGGCACATGTTTTGACGATAAAAAGCTGATTTCAATAGCTTTCCTTCATTTCCCACATGGCTGGATGGCTTTCTAGCAAGGGAGGGAATACAGGGTTATGGGAGATAGCTCTTAGTACAATTTGATCCAGGGACTGGTACGATTGCCATCTTGGAGTCAGGAAGGATTTTCTTTCCCCCTCTGAAGCAAATTAGAGAGGCTTCAGATGTTTTTTTGCCTTCCTCTGGATCAACTAGCAGGCATTATGGTTGAACTTGATGGACATATGTCTTTTTTCAACCTAACTTACTATGTTACTATGTTACATAGATGCAATTCTAAGGAATTCACCACATTTGGTTTTGAATTCTGACAATACAGATATGGGATAACTAACTAAGACACAATTAAAATTATTTTTTTATATAGAATGATTTTAGCAGACTTAGGGGCACATTTACTAAGATCCAATCATTTCTGAAGTTCTAAAATGTCACGAAAATGCTTTTATCGTTCGTACAAATTGCATTCCGAAAGTCATGATGTTTTCGTGCTTAAAAGTTTGTTAAGCCTTCCGTGTCTGGCTTTGGAAGCCTTCAATAGTCAATCAATGGCACTCGACAGATCAAACCTGGCAAAAAGATAGTCCCGATGAAAGTGTAACCAAAGCTTTAAAGAATTCCGAAATGTTTGTAGTCTTTGCGCAAAGTGCAATCTTTCGGCGGAAATTTAATGAAAACCATGAAAAACTTCTGGAATTTTAACAAACTTTTCTCATACATTCTGAAATGTTCTAAAAGTTAAAAAAAAAATTATAAAAAATACAAAATTATCTCAAAATTGTTTAGTAAATGGTCTCCTTAAAGTAGGGAGATCCAAAGTTTATCTGGAAAACCCCAGGTTACGAGCATTGTGGATAACAGGTCCCATACCTGTAGTCAATCCTCCTGGATAGGAAAAGTATAAATTAAAAATATATAAAATGAAAACTGCAGCTGCCAAAACACCCTTCAGCTTTAGACAGGCAGAGCAATAGCATGGAGGGGGGGCTCAATTTGTCTTTGCTTAGGGGGTGGTGCCAAATACCCTTAAAATCTTTTTGGTCCAATATTCCCCAGGGCTTCCTTGGAGCTTCTGTCACACCTTTTACTTCCCACTTATTCCCCTATTTCCACTTGTCAGTGGAGGGTTCATTTTACATTGTATCAGATGACCTTATGACACCTCTCTGTGTGTCTCTGTTTACAGTATTGAAAAACATATTCAGCTTTTAACATTAATAAACACTGCAAAGTAGAAAGACAAACACATCCCCGCCATGCAAAACAGGAAGACAGCACTCCTTACTTGGTTACCCACAGCTTTTTCTAGACATAACAATAAACACAATAATGGAAGGAGCAACAGCTCTAGTTGCCAGATACACCAACAATATAGCAACCAACCTCTGTCCAGGAGGCATATACCTGTATCCCCATCCACCAGGTCTCACTTTAACATTCCTATAGATCTTCCAAAGCTGTAAACTTGGTCAATATAATTAGATATCATGTTCTACAATTACCAAAAGGCTGCCAACCCTCATAAAGCCATTTTTCAGAGAGCTATAATGTTTCTAAATATAAATCTAATCATGGTTTATAAATCAGGTAGTGTATTTTAAATTAAAAATCAATGCCTCTCAGTCTCTGTAATTAATGTGTTCAAGAACAAATACATTTGGTTATATCTGGATCCTCATTCTCTTTCTTCTTCATGATATATAGATTGTAAGGTCTAGGGGCAGGGACCTCCATCCTCTTATGTCTTTGACTCTTAACTTATTGTAACTGTATTTATCTGTATTTATTGTTATACTTTGTATTTATCTATTATTATCTTAATAACCCCCTGTTTGTATTAATGTATTCTACTGTACAGCGATGCGTACATAAGTAGTGCTTTATAAATAAAGATATACATACATCCATACATGATGAATTCTCAGGCATCAGGCTCAGACTGGCAATCTGTGGGTTCTGGTAAATGCCAGAGGGGCTGCTGTAAGATACCAGAGACAGTCACTGTAGGCCCTGTCAGGCATCTTCATCTACTTAAAGTTCACTGTTTTGTGAACCTTAAATTATCCACTTGTTTTTACTTACCTGTGACTGAGCCATATATGTTTAATCTATGTAAAAAAATGATGTACCAATGCCTAGATAGATAGATAGCTTAGAGATTATTATTTGAATAAAAATAAACAATGAAGTACTGGAAGTTTTTGCATCCGCTTATGTAAGCTACAGAGATAATTGCCTTATTTAATTTACCATTGCTTACTGAGTGCCTGAGTGCACCATAATTAAGGTGACTGTTATAGACTGCTTTGTGCTTTTTCTATAGGGTAATGGCTAACTACATCTAGTGCAAAGTATTAATTTAAAATTAATTATATATTAAAATAATTAATTACACTTTACTCTTTATTCATTAGTCTAAGATTTTTCTGGGTTAGAATACTTAATTCTGTCGTCAGTGTAGTTTACAACTTCCTCTACAGCAGACAAGTACAGAAACTATAACAACTCTATGCTGATGACACTAAATTGTGCAACGCTCTATGATGTGCTGGACATGATGATGTAAGTATATGAGAAATTCTCAGTGCGTCAGGTTCAAAATAAGCCACTCCCATCCCTTCAGAAAACTGATCAGAGAGGCAGAAGAAGGACTTAGCTAACATATAAAAAGTAACTTTTACAGTGGCCTTTTACTTTGTTTATGGAAAATGGATTTTTTAAAACTCTGAAAGCATTGTTGGTGGTTTAAAAAGATTTGTAAGGTGAACAACCCCTTTAAGGCATCGCCTTGAGTATGCAGTGTAATTTTGGCCCCCAGTCTTTAAGAATTATGTCAATGAGCTGGAAAGAGTGTAAAGTTGTGCAACTAAAGAGGTAAGAGGAATGGAACTATTAAACTATGAGAAAAGACTATCAAAGTTGGGAGTGTTTTCTCTAGAGAAAGGGCACTTGCAAGGGGCGTAGATGGAGGTAGATGTAGATAGATGGAGGATCTGTGGAATACACTGCCAGATGACATAGCATGGATGACTTTTTGGATAACACAATATCCAAAACTACAGTAGTTTCATGATCTACAGTTCATTTTTTACATGTAAGTATGTTTCTATATGTATTTAAATATATGTAGGTGTATTGATAGGGCTGCATCTGCATCTTTCTATATGTATATGTGCTGGGGATAATTTAGAAGGGTTAAATTTGATGACTATTGCTATGTAAATATTGTCAAAATCACACCCCTTTAGCCTGCCTAGTGGGTTACATCGTGACCAGATGCTTTCAAATTGTTTTTAAAAATGGTCGTACTCAAACACAGGTGATTTTCATTCCTCTCTTTGTTTTCATGATGTCGTCTTGTCAAGTTATTACTGCAGTAAATGTCAAAGTGAAAATTCTGCCTGTGGTAAGGGGAAAATTAAGGTCATTGTGGTCAATTTTACGACTACTGTCATTAATCCTAACATTTTAGGAATAATACTGTTAAAGCTATGATGCAACATTCATGGCTGAAGGTAAAGTAGACTAGAACATGCAGGTGTATCTTCAGAGGTTGCTGGGGTCAGGGCTGAACCAGGGCCCCAGAGGCACAAAGAATTTGATCTTTTGCATTATAGGTTTAGGAATATTGTAGCTGAAGGCAGCCACTGCACAAATATACAGAACATACCTCTACCATAATGTATGGTGGACCTCATGTGGCTGCTGTGACTGCTTACCTTTGTGTAAGCTTTAAATGTATCAGTACTGAGATTAACTGCCCCCCCCCACACTGTTCACAACTCTGGCTCAGACTGTAGGCTCTCACATTGTTTACCTGTTACCACCTCTGACTGTAGGAGCAGTGCCAGCATCTGTATGCTGCCTGTGTGTTCCATACTCTGCCTGCCCTATGCTGCCTGTGTGTGCCATACTCTACCTGCCCTATGCTGCCTGTGTGTGCCATACCCTGCCTGCCCTATGCTGCCTGTGTGCCAGTTTTATACTTTTACTCCACGTTTTTCATGGATATATCCTTGATTTGAAAGTTATTTCTGTGGTTGCATGATGTTGTTTATGAAGAAGAAGAAGAAAAGAGAAAAAATTCCCCACATGGACACCCACGGCTGTAGTTTAACTGCAACTTCCAGAATTTAAGAGCAGCCTTTATCTGAATGTTGCAATTTTACATCTGGGAGGGCTGCAGGCTGCATAAAAGCTATCTGTAATTGGCACTATTGTGAAAGGTAAAGAAATATATTGCTTCCTTAGTGAAACCATAACTATGGGAATGTTAGAATTTACTATCTGTAATCTATTCCATTTGAATGACACCAAAGCCCAGGCATGTTAAAGCACATTTTTATGTCCTGACTTTTAGATGAATATATCATCATGAGAGGCTGCTACTGTACTTTCCCTGCGGTTTACAAAGTTAAAATATATGTATTATTCTAGGACATTTAACCCTTGAATGTTTGCAACTGCTGGTGATTATTTAACCACCAAAAAAAAAGCCAAAATTCATTCTCCCCTTGTGGTTCTTGCCCCTTTGTCCCAGAAGCCATTTGCTTCCCTTTGACAATAATGGGACCTGATAAATGGAGCGTTTGATAGAAACCTTGCATCCATCTTGATAAAGGATATGACTGACTAGCGATAACAGGCGTCATACAACAGATATTTGTTCTTGAGATGGAACATGATGCTTCAATAAAAAAATTGCTAATATGTAAAATAAGGGTATAAACAGTGTCAGACTGAGATGGCAGGAGCCCAGGAGCCCACCAGAAAACCCTGGACCATGGGCCCACTCTCAAAACGAATTTCTCCTCTCCTCCCTCAAACTCTTTATTATCTTTTTCTCTTTTCAATACATACTATACTCTATTCTTTCACCCATCAAGCTTCCTTGCTCCCATACAGATATAGGGAATGACCGTGAAATAAGCTAAATAGAAGCAAGAGGGCTCACTGACCCCTGGTCACACCGGGAGTTTTCCTGGTATCCTGGTTGGCCAGTCCAACACTGGGTATAAAGCACATGGTTTTATTTAGACGTGGTATTTTAACTGTCAAAGATAAGCAGAAATGTGGAGTAGATACTGTAAGTATTGGAGGGCTAACCCTATCAACCACCAAGTTAGCTTAGCACCTAGAATTAAGCATAGTGAAAACCTGGCCTAGCATTCTCTGTATAAAACTCAACCCTATAGGTGCTAACTTGTAAATCTTTCATACAGAAACCATTTCCAAATATTGCAAAAGAACCCCATAAATTTAACCACAGCAGTTAGGCAATTGATTGACAGGAAGACTTGTGCCTGGCAGCTATAACATGCTTCTAGTTCCTCCTGATTTGACAAGAAGTCAGATATCTGATCCTGACGTACTCTGTGCCTTTAGGAATCAGTTTCAAAAATGGAAACCAAACCCTTTTAAGAACATGTGTATATATTAAACTGCATATACGCACTAAATGCATGATAGGGTACTTAGCCCATATATTTGCAGCCACATAATTTGGAACACAATTAGTAGACATAGTAGACACATTTTTTGCCAGGTATGGATTCGCAGCGGGTTTCCGCATTTCACCATTGGTGAATTGTTTAGCGAAATTTCCGTGAAAATTCACCGTGTGTCAAAAAAAAGTTGCACCAAAAAAATAGACACAGGCGACAAAACAGTCAGTTTTATTGTCGTTTCACAAATTTTATGGCAAAGCCAAACAGGACAGATTCGCTCATCTCTAGTATACAATAATCAAGTTGTTGTTAGTCACATTGGCCTCATATTGTGATCAGAATTGTGTTGGGTTGAAAACCCCAACGTTCTTCCACTTTGGTTTATTCTTCCGCTTCTTCTTCTTCGCGCCCCCCCCATTTTCTAAACGCTACTCCTCCTACAGTTTTAGGGGCACAACACCCAAACTTGCCACACTTCTTCACCCTATAGCGGTGCAGGTTGCTTGTGCTTTTCTAAGCGATCCCGCCCCCCGTCTTTTTGTGGCGCCGCTCTGAACCCCCCAATTTTCCCATTGACTTTGACAGGGAAGATTTTCAAACTGCTGCCACTCTTACAGCTTTGAAGCTACACCCCCCAAACTTAAATAACATAATCATGGGGTCACCCCGAATGAAACAGTGACATTTGTTGGATGACCCCCAAAGTGGGAGGGGCCAACAACAGCCAATCAAATTGAACCCATTGACTTTAATGGGGAAATTAAAACTGCTGCCAATCTTACAGCTTTGAGGCTGCACTCCCCAAACTTGAATCACATAGTCATGGGCTCAGCCTGAATGAAAATATGATGATTGCTGGATGCCCAAAAGTGGGCGGAGCTGTGAGCAGCCAATCAGATTTTACCTATTAACTTGGCAGAAATCCAACCTGCTGCCATTCTCACAGTAATAACACCGGGATCCCCAAACTTTGCAGAGTTAGGTACCCGGTAACTGTGGTTCAAGGTAAGAAAAAGAGGGTGGAGCCACCAACAGCCAATCAGAGTTTAACTATTGACTTTCAATGGAGAAATTCAATCTGCTGCCATTCTCACAGAATTAACCCCAGGGTCCCCAAACTTTTCACAGTTGGTCACTAGAGGACTACAGTTTTAGTTTTGAAAAAGTGGGCGGAGCCACCAACAGCCAATAACATTTCACCTATTGACTTTCAATGGTGAAGTGTAAAATGCTGTCAGCCTCACAATGAATGCCTGATTCCCCAAAATTTGCAAAGTTGGTCACTGGGGGACTGCAGTTCAAAAATAGGAAAAGTAGGTTGGGCCACTAACAGCCAATCAGATTTCATCCATTGAATTTTATTGGTTTAAATTTAAAATGCTGTCATTCTCAAACTATTTATGCCAGGGTGCCCACTGTTTGTCACTGGGTGACTTCGACTCAATGTTAGAAAAAGTGGGCGGAGCCACCAACCACCAATCACAATTCACCTATTGACTTTTATTGGTTTAAATTTTAATTGTCGCAGTTCTTTAATAATTAATCATAGGGCCCCTAAACTTTACAGAGTTAGTCACTGGGTAACTGCAGTTCCAGGTTAGAAAAAGGGGGTGGAGCCACCAACCGCCAATCAGAAGTCGTTGACTTTCAGTGGGGAAATTTAAGTTCCTGCCATTCAGACACTATTAAAACCAGGGTCCCCAAACTTTGCACAGTGGTTTTTACTATATTACTATGGTCCAAGGTTAGAGAAAGTGGACAGAACCCATTCAGTGACTTCATGTTTTTCAACCCAACATGAAGTTTGTTCTCAAACTTCCCTTTCTAGTTAGAACTGTAATTGAACTGATCCCCATGATGATCTGGTTCTCTGGTCATTTGACAACTGTCTGGGTCATTAAAATGATGTATGCTATTTTAATAAGAATTTTGTTTATATAAGCATCTGTGCAATTTGGGTACACCACATGCCATGACAGAACAACCCTGCTCCCATAGACTTAAAACAATCTAAAATAATTACTTATTTTCATTTTAACATCATCTCATTCTAAGACCCTAACTGCTATTTCAGTTCATGATTTAGTTCAGCTAATTGGGACTCTCTAAATGCCTGGACAGTTACATACTCTGCTCCATCCCACAAGCTGGTTCTAGTGGCAGGACTAAAGTTATTTACTAAGAAACCTTTGAATGCTCAGTATGGCTACAACCCCTACAACAAAACTTATTTCCACGAATGTCAGTCATTTATCAAAAGGTCCGGAAAAAAGGCAGAAACTGCAACTATTTGTCCTGTTGCACAAAAACCACAACTTTTTTGTATTGTCGTTTAAAGGCCAGAGTAAAAAAAAACCTTTAAACCACAAAGCAAAGAAAGGTCTTCCGGTTGTAAAAGGGATATTTGCCATTGTCTTGGTTTTATTGTTTCATTAAGCTGGAAAGTAAGAGAAATATTATATATTTGTGTTCAACCCTTCTAGTGTGCAGGATGCCATGGCACTGATGCCCAAGTTCAGCATTCCGGTTATTAGATCCCATACTTGTAATATAAATAAACTTTCACTATACAATATGCTAAACACTTGGAAATGTCTCTGTAATGGAACACTTTCACATGGGTGCAGCAATTTGTACACTGGTTTTCCTTCAGTTACTGATACTTTGAAATGAAAATGTGAAATTGCCCGGGGCCTTGGAGAATTGAGACATGTGGCCCTCCATGAAGTGTAAAGGCTTGTTTTTCATGTCCTGTTTGCCTTAAAAGCCAAGCCTTATCTAACTTTCCCTAGGTAAAACCTTCCATGGGAAGAGCCTTGTGAATTCTTTAGATGCTGGATAACCTTACCTGACCTGATCCCTCCATGCTGTAAATCATTGCACAGCTCGGCAGCAGTGAAATATTTATGGTACAATGCGGAAATCTTACCTCTGCTGCTACTTGCTGGAGTCATTACAGAAGACACATTTATTTACTTGCTTTCAATTCTTTTGTTTTTAAACGTGGTTTACTCCTACTCCTTACACTTTAGTTGAAGTTTACCCCTACCCCTTACACTTTAGTTGAATTTTATTTAAAGAACTCATAATAATAAGATATAAAGATAATTGTTTTTCCTAAATGTTGTGTTGCACACATTGGAACTTTCATATATATGTAATGCGAGTGAACTAACATATTCAAATAAAACATTTCATAATCAAATTATGAGGAAAATTTGGGAATTTATATCCAGCTTAACCAACAAATACATTTAACAGGACTGACTTATGAACATAGGTGCAGTTACCAATAGCAACCAGTCAGCAAATAGTTTTGATCAATGAAACTACTACAAGTTAGAAAAACATTGTTTGGTTGCTATTCATGACTGCACTTTTGCAATGTAGCACCTGTTCATAAATGAGCCCTATTATCTCAAAGATAAGTGTCCTTGCCTTTCATAGCAAAATAAATCTGCGAAAGCTCTGTTATGTTTTTTTAATTATAAGGATGTGCTTAATGCTTTGGAGTTGTTGGTCCTTGGCAAGAGGCCCCATCAGAGAAGGGGTCCCAGATGTTGGTAAAGGGTGAAGCTTTAAGCATAATGGATCAGGGCTGAATGGGAGCAAAGCAGGATGGGCATAAAGTGCCCCAATACAGTCTCTTAAGGGCTCTGGCACGCGGGGAGATTAGTCGCCCGCGACAAATCTTTCTGTTCACGGGCAACTAATCTCCCCGAAATGCCATCCCACCGGCGAAAATGTAAATTGGCGCAATTTTACATTTTCGCCGGTGGGATGGCATTTCGGGGAGATTAGCCGCCCGCGAACAGGGAGATTTGTTGCGGGCAACTAATCTCCCCGTGTGCCAGAGCCCTAAAAGTCTAGGAATCTTCCAGCTTGCCTGTTTCAGTATCTATCTACATGCACCTTTAAAGAATAAGCTATTTATACTGAGTTACTTTCCAGTTCAGTTTGCCCACCACACATGAGCTGATATAAGTTGCTGACTGCAGACTGAGTTATTGACCTATGCCTGAGGGCCTCCAGACAGCTTGGCCAATTAATTCAGGCTAAAAATCATCAGGGTATCTACTGAGCAGGTTTGAAAATCCCATAAAAAGTACTGCATTTGTGCATTTATGCAGTTTCGCATAAAGGGCCCCCCCCCCCCCCCTTGTATGATCCTTTCATTTGCCCCCAGTACAAAGATAAATAAGCAAAGCTCAAGGTTTATGTGCAACTTTATTCCTTATGGTTTCTGAATATCTGAGCATTCTGCATGGGTACCTGCTTGAAGATGTGTATATAGTATAGTAGGGTTCATTTATGATGGCTAGTACAATTTCAGACACAATTTGTCATGTTTGTTACCTTAAGACAACACAAGTAACCGTGCTTCTGAAATGACAGCATGCAGTTTAAAACATGGTGGTATTGGACTAAATACAAATGCAATCAGTAAACCCTGTATCTATAGAATGTTTTTTATGAGTAGGCTTAGCAGGGCAGGTAAGATTTACTTTAAAAAAAGACAAAAAAAATCCTTTTATGTCTGGTTCCTTCCAAGGCACCAATATTTACCACACAATCTATTTATTATCTTTCCTAATTAAGCTCTGTTTTAAATGAATTGGAGATGAGTGCCCTCTCTAATTAGAAGCTCAGGATAGTTTGTACAAACACGTTAAATCATTTAGCCAAATGACTAATGTGAATTTTTAGGAACATTTAAACTCTACTTAATAGGCAGGTTCAGCTTGTAAAATGTCTTCCTCACCAGAGCAAATAGCTTGCTGAACCCAGTGTTTAGGGCTAATTGTATGGAATAAAAAGGACAGTAAATTATATTATCCCGTTCGTTGAAAACAAATTTCATTAATCTCTGTTTTTTTTAAAAAAAATTACATTTATACACACTACAAATTAGAAAGGAAATTATTTCTTTTTTTAGGAAAGTGAAAGGGAGATTCCATTAGATTTGAATTTTCTCTGAGCATTAACCCTGTTAGCACATCTTCTTGCATTAAGCTTTCATTTTGGCTTCACTTCATACACAATATTTTACCAGTAATAAGACTCTAGTTAATAGCTTAATAGACCAGCTTGCCTTGGGTGATAGTGGTGCCTGTCTGTATTTATATTATTGGAGACTTAACCAGGGGGCAAACTGGGAAATGTACATGTTTACACACAGATGTATTTGTGTTCTGCTTGATCAGCACTGTATTTGATTCTTAATGGACCATTAAAGGATACTACATTTTCCTACAATTTTTAAAAGTTGGGCACATCTCTCCCACCCAAACTATACCATTTGTATTGCATATATATTGCCTCTGTTTGCTAGCACCATCACATTTTCCCCTCTCGCTCATCTTGAGTGAGATTTACATCAGCAAACAGCACGTGGGCTGTAAAATTCATGCAATGTAAGGGCTCTGGCACACGGGGAGATTAGTCGCCCGCGGCAAAACTCCCTGTTCGCGGGCGACTAATCTTCCCGAAATCGCCCCGCCGCGTCTGCCATCCCACCGGCGACTTACATGTTCGCCGGTGGGATGGCAGGGGGAAGGCAACTCGGGGAGATTAGTCGCCCGCGAACAGGGAGTTTTGCCGCGGGCGACTAATCTCCCCGTGTGCCAGAGCCCTAAGACTGCAGGCTTACACGGGCACTTTGATAAAAAAAAGTTCTGCTTGGATGGTGCCCTGTAATGGTTAAACTGATCTCAGGACAGGAGGTTAGGAGAAAAATCACGTTTCTCCAGCATTGTGCAAAGCTAAAGCAGAGTTTCTATGGAAACCAGCAGTGCCATCTTTTCATTGGCTGCTACACTGGAGGGTGTGTTTGGCAACCTGAGATGAGAAGAACTGGGCATGGGTCAGAGGAGGAGAAGGAATCCTGTGAGTAATGGGATACCGTCATGATTTTTATGGTATACTTTTTATTTCTAAATTACACTGTTAACATAGCAAATAATTCACTCTGCCATTTAAAATTTTATTCTCCAAAAATTTTTTTTAGTTGTAATATTGGTGTGTAGGCACCATCTCAGTGCATTGTGCCCGAGTCTGAGCTTTCAGAAGGAGCCAGCGCTACACATTAGAACTGCTTTCAGGTAACCTATTGTTTCTCCTACTCCCATGTAACTGGAGGAGTCCCAAGCCGGACTTGGATTTCTTACTATTGAGTGCTATTCTGATACCTACTGGGAGCTGCTATCTTGCTCCCTTCCCATTGTTCTGCTGATCGACTCCAACTTGCAGCGCAGCAGTTAAGTGTGACTGAAGTTTATCAGAGCACAGGTCACATGACTGTGGCACCCTGGGAAATGAAGAATATGGCTAGCCTCATGCAAAAATTCAAAATTAAATAGAAAAAAAAAATCTGTTTGTGTTTTTGAAAACTGGATTTCAATGCAGGATTCTGCTGGAGAAGCTCTATTAACTGATGTGTTTAAAAAAAAAAAAAAAAAAAAAAATGTGTTTTCCCATGACAGTATTCCTTTAAAGCCTTTTAAAGACAAGCAGCCATCACGTGACTGAGCAAGGATGCGGACCTTGGGCAGTGTTGGCCTGATGCATAGTGTGTGGCTGGAATTCTTTTTTCTTGGCCTTCTGGGTGATTTTCCTTTAGCTTTCCACCCTCTGTTTAATAACAAAAAATTCCTAACATTCTCTTAGATACAATCCAAACATAATTGTCCTGACAATGTGTGCCGGCACTCCAATAAATACATAAAGTAAATTGCCTAAGGATTATTACAGTTTCTTGGCTGATGCTAAAGGTTTTATTATAAGATGAGCAAACATTACACCGGTTTCCAGACGGTCAGGCTCAGCGAATCTGGCGGCAACACAAACAACACACAAATTCAATGGGGAAACTGGATCCAGTTTTATCATAAAAATCAATGCAGTTACCAAGTTACCAGGCAATTACTATTTCTTCTTAGTGATTTTTGGGTGGCAAAGATAATTTATGAAAAACAAACTAAATCTGCTCATTGGAGCATACCTAGAGAACAATGATGGCCGGCTGTCAGAAGAAGCATTATAACTTACAATAAACTGTTCTGTGCAACTGCTCATAACTGATATTAATCCAAATGTTATAAAAGCTGGATACATTATCACTGTTAGTTATGGTGATAACGGATGTTTAGCTTGATTTTGACTTCTGCACACGTTATTTAAATTCCGGAAACTATGTAGCAGAAGCCATCTAATTAACAGATTTGGGGGAAAACTGACTGCCACAGAACAGACAAGGATAGGCAAATACTGCTTCCTGTTACATCTATAAATCATTTCTTAAACAATTACATTTTTAATTAATGCATAGTGGGAAATTGATTAGACATATAAAAAAAGGGATTTTGTAAAACTTACCGTAAAATCCTTTTCTCTCTGAAGTCTGTGGGACACAGGGACCATGGGGTATAGCTTCCACCACTAGGAGGCAGGACACTGTAAGGAAAACTCCTCCCTCCTATGCTATACCCCTCTGCCTAGCTGCCTGAGGCTCAGTTTTGTATAGCAACGAAAGGTAACAGTGAAAACTTAACTGAAATAATTATGTACAACAATGTAATCAGGAACTCCGAAGTTCGCTTCCAGGGAGGGAGGCCCTGTGTCCCACAGACTTCAGAGAGAAAAGGATTTTACGGTAAGTTTTACAAAATCCCTTTTTCTCTGTTTTGTCTGTGGGACACAGGGACCATGGGGACATACCAAAGCTGTCCCCTTTAGAATTAGGGAGGGAGGAAGCGAGGCTTAGATATGATCAATTACAGCCTGCAGAACCCTCCTTCCAAACTGTGCGCTCTCTGTCGCAAAGACCTCAAATTTGTAAAATTTGGTGAACGAGTGGATGGATGACCAAGTAGCGGCCTTGCATAGCTGTTCTGCGGAGGCACGGTTCCTGAAGGCCCAGGAAGTGCTGACCGCTCTGGTAGAATGCGCACGCACTTGTAGTGGAGATGTTCTTCCTCTGGCTATGTATGCCCTGCGAATGGTCTCTTTTATCCATCTGGATATTGTGACCTTGGGTGCAGGGGAGCCTTTGTGAGGTCCAGTTGGAAGAACGAAGAGTGAGTGCGTTGTGCGTAGCTCTTTTGTGCGTGCCAGGTAGATTTTTAGTGCTCTGACTGGATCTAAGGAGTGGAGGGCCATCTCCTTAGGGTTCTTAGGGTGTGGGCAGAACGTCGGGAGCGTAATCTCCTGATTCAGGTGGAAATCGGTAACCACCTTGGGAAGAAAGGACGGAACGGTACGGAGAACCGCCCTGTCATTGTGGAAGATCAGGTAAGGATGTTGGCAAGACAGGGCACTGATTTCAGATACCCGTCTTGCCGAAGCGATGGCCACAAGAAAGGTAGTCTTCCATGTCAGCCATAACAGAGGAATGGTGTTCATTGGCTCGAATGGTGCCTCTTGTAATGCGCGTAGGACTAGGTTGAGATCCCAGGTTGGGATCGGTGCCCTGTATGGAGGCACGAGGTGTGCCACCCCTTGGAGAAAGGTACGCACGTCACCGAGTTCTGCTATCTTTGTCTGAAAGAGCACAGAGAGTGCTGAGATTTGGGACTTAAGTGAGGCAAGCGAAAGGCCCTTAGTGAGACCGGCTTGGAGAAATTCAAGTAAGTATATCGGGGAGAACTGATCCCAAGGGAGGTGCGCCTGATCGCACCACTCCTTGTAGCGCTTCCAGACCCTATGGTAGTTCTGTGCGGAAGCCGGTTTCCGTGCTGCAATCATGGTGCGTATAACTCCTGTGGAGAATCCCTTACGGCGAAGGACTATGGACTCAGTAGCCATGCCGTCAAATGTAGTACTCCCAGATTGGGATGGAATATGGGTCCCTGGGAGAGAAGATCCTGCGACAGTGGCAGGGACCAGGGATCTGCCCTGCTGAGGTTGACGAGTTCCGAGAACCAAGCCCTTCTGGGCCAGTGTGGAGCTATGAGGATCACTTTGCAGTGTTCCCTCTTGATCTTTTTGATGACCCTGGGCAGTAGTGGAAGAGGGGGAAACACGTAGGAGAGAGGGAAGTCCCAAGGTGTTGTCATGGCATCTGCTGCCATGGCCAGTGGATCCCTGCAGCGCGCCATAAAGGCTTCGACCTGGCGGTTGTGCCTGGACGCCATGAGGTCCACGTGTGGATGTCCCCACATTCGTGTGATGGTCTGAAAGACCGATTGTTTTAGGGACCATTCTCCTGGGTCGAGTGTCTGGCGACTGAGGTAATCGGCCTGCCAGTTTTCCAGTCCTGGGATGTATACTGCAGATAGCGTGACGTCGTGGGCTTCGGCCCAGGACAGAATGAGGCTCACTTCCTTGAGTGCTGCTCGGCTTCTGGTGCCTCCCTGATGGTTCAGGTAAGCTACCGTGGTGGCGTTGTCGGACTGTATCCGGATTGCCAGTCCTGCGAGCTGATTCTGCCAGTGAAGGAGTGCCCGGCGAGCTGCCCGAAGCTCTAGAATGTTTATTGGTAGTTGTGTCTCCGGGGGAGACCAGAGTCCCTGAGCCGTTTGGGCTTGGAAGACCGCCCCCCATCCTTGGAGGCTGGCATCTGTGGTCAGTACTAGCCATTGGGGGTCCCTCAGGGACTTGCCTACTGAAAGGTGCTCCTGGTGGAGCCACCAGCGAAGTGATGACTTGGTTCTGGGGCGCAAGAGGATTGGTTGTGTCAGTGACTTGCGTGTCCACTGATCCAAGATATTCCACTGGAGCTCTCTGAGGTGGAACTGCGAGAACGGAACTGCCTCTATGGAGGCGACCATTGACCCTAGGGTCCTCATGGCCAACCTGACTGACGGTAGAGGTGTGGTCAGGATATGTCTCACCAGTGACTGGATCTTGGCGATCTTGTCTGGGGGGAGGAACACTCATTGGCTTCTTGTATCGAAGATTAGTCCCAAGAATGTGATTCTCTGAGTGGGAGTAAGGGTGGACTTGGAATAGTTTATGGTCCAGCCGAGGTCGGAGAGCGACCGGAGCACCGTGTCTCGGCTGAGTTGTGCCGCCGCGTATGAGGGAGCCTTGATAAGGATGTCGTCCAGATAAGGTGTTATGGATAGGGCCTGTTTTCGTAGGGCCGCTGTGACCACTGCCATCACTTTGGTGAAGATCCGTGGGGCAGTTGTCAGGCCAAAGGGAAGGGCCTGGAATTGGTAATGGTGCCCTTTGAAGGCAAACCTCAAGAACTTCTGATGCGGTGGGAAGATGGGAATGTGTAAGTAGGCATCTTTGATATCTATTGCTGTCATGAATTCCTGGGGGTTCATGGCCGCAATGACTGACCGTAGTGACTCCATCTTGAACCGAGTGAAGCGAATGAAGGTATTGAGTTGCTTCAGGTCTAACACTGGACGGAAGGACCCGTCCTTTTTGGGGACAATAAAGAGATTGGAGTAAAATCCTCTGAATTTTTCTCCAGGAGGGACCGGCGCGATGACCTGGTCGGAGAGCATGTGTTCCACGAGAGCGAGAAAAGCGTTTTGTTTGTACTTCTCTTGTGGAATTCGAGACATGAAGAATCGCGGCGGGGGAAAGGTCTCGAACTCTAGGTGATAGCCTGAGGACACAATTTCGTGTATCCAAGGGTCCTGTGTGAGTTGGGACCAGGCCTCTCTGAAGAAACGCAGTCGTCCGCCCACTGGATGGGTGGATCTTGGCTGCAGGATGTAGTCATGTGGATGTGGTTTTGTCGGATGGCTTGGATTGGGTGCGCCGGTTTTGCCAGTTGGGTTTGGGGCGATTCTGATAGCGGTACTTGGGACCTGAGTTCTGCGGAGAGAAATCTCTGCTGGAAGTGGGGGCCTTTGATGTTTTGGAGGGACGAAAAAAGCGGCCCCGGCGAAAAGATGTACGTGCCCGAGGTTGGGGAAGGAGTGTGCTTTTGCCGCCCGTGGCCTGACTGATAATTTTATCTAGTTCAGGGCCAAAGAGAAGTTTTCCCTTAAAGGGAATGGTAGTAAGCGACTTTTTTGAGGATAGGTCCGCCGACCAAAGTTTGAGCCAGAGAGTACGGCGTGCTGCCACCGAGAGTGCCGACGCCCGGCTGATTACCTGTGTCGCATCCAGGGAAGCTTCGCAAATATAGTCGTTGGCCTCCTTGAGTTGCAAGGCAATGTTGAGGAGATCTTGCCTATGCATGCCAGAGTTAATTCCTTCTATGAGGGAAGAGGACCATGATTGGGAGGCCCTACTAACCCAGGCCGATGCTAAAACTGGCCGTAAGGCTTCGCCTGATGCAGTAAAAATGGCTCTGAGAAAACCCTCCATTTTCTTATCCATTGAGTCCTTAAAGGACGAGGCATCAGGGACTGGTAGGGCTGTGTGTTTTGATAGGCGAGATACTGGGGCATCGACAGATGGTGGTGAAGACCACTTGTCGAGCATGTCCTGTGAAAAGGGGTACAGCCGTTGGAAACGGCGGTTGGCCTGAAACTTCCTTTCGGGATGTTCCCATTCGGACTGAATAAGGGAATCTAATTGTTGATGAGATGGAAAGACAAGAGTAGATTTCTTTTGCCTTTTGAAAAGGGAACTTGAGGAATCGGAGGAGGATTCCTGTTCCTTAACATCAAGGCAACGAAATACGGCAGAAATTAGATTATCAAGGGCCTCAGAGGATGGTTTGTTAAGATCATCCCCTCCCTCTGCCTGGTCGGAGGAGATTTCCCCTTCGCTCAGGGAATGCTCTTCCCATGTATTAGGAACTGATGGTGACTCTCCGTCGCTATCCTCCTCTACTAGGAGGGGAGCGGGTCTTTTAGTGTTTTTTGTACGGGGGTCCCCTGGACCCTGGTCTAGTTTGTCTAGGCATGCCGCTAGTTTAGGTATGCCGGTAGATAATTGCAGGGCCCATGCAGGAGGGTCCTGATTGGGCGTGGGTGGCTGAATGAGGGCATCGGTAGCCATAGGGGGTACATCACCCTGTTGTGCGTTTACCGTAGTGGCAGCAGTTTCCTGTGCCTGGGTAGGTGTCTCAGCAGACTGATTAGTGCAAGAGCAGCATAAAGGCTCTTTGCGGCCTGATGGTAGGCGTTTACGGCATTTAGCGCAGGCTAAATATTTGACCTTGGACTGGGTAGCCCTGGAAAATGGACCTTCTGAGTTACCCTCAGACATTGTATATATATATATATATATGTAGACAATATGTAGTTTACAGTATGCACAAAATGTAGTAATAACTCCCCAAACACTTCTCTATCCCATGCAGCAACTGCTGCAATTACCAGCTCCTGCCTCCCAGTGGGTTCCGCTTGGCTGTGGCAAGGTCCCTGTGAGAACCGCTTCTCCCCGTGTGCGTTCTGGCCCTGGGCGCCTGTAGTAATGGCGATCCTGGGTCTGTGCGCAGTTCCGTGGTGTGCGCAGTTTCTAACTGTGTGCGCCACTTGGCGCGAAGCAGTAGGCGGAAACGGAAGTGTGGGAGAAGGCGGAAGTGCGGAATGGAGGACCCGCCCCCTGTGAGTGCGCGCCTTAGCGCGGATGTGCCCAGAGTAAGCTCTGTGCTACCGGTAAGCTGGATGGGAGGCAGGGCTGATAGGGAGTGAGGGGCATTAGGTGTAACTCACCCTTGGAAGCGCTGACAGGTCTGCTATATCCCAGCAGGCAGCGCGCGTGTGCAGGACAGTCACCTATTCCCTAAGGTAAGGTACAGAACTGTGTGGCTTGCTCCAAGAGACTTACTAGCCCCTGCAACGCAAATCCCACGTAGGGGGAAGCCACAAGAAAGTCACTTGCTGTAAGTGCCTTGGGTCAACCCCTGGTGCCAGTATATACTAGCTGAAGATTATGTCACATCATGTGAGAGATGATCCTGTCTCCTTGAGGACACTGAAAAAACTGAGCCTCAGGCAGCTAGGCAGAGGGGTATAGCATAGGAGGGAGGAGTTTTCCTTACAGTGTCCTGCCTCCTAGTGGTGGAAGCTATACCCCATGGTCCCTGTGTCCCACAGACAAAACAGAGAAAAAATGTTTTTGGGTTTAGATTCCCATTCAAGAAAAGCCAAGTAAAATGACATTAGATATAATATTTTACTAAAAGCTACAGTACATGGTTTTCAGTACTCTGGCATATCCTCCAAATTCTTCTAGCAGCGATGCTAAGCAACTGTGTCTTCATGTTATTTATTTAGCATTGACATATTTGCAGAGCTTATAATCTAAGCTCCATGTTTTGTATACAAACGCACACATAAAATAACACTGAATTTTGATTTGAAATTGAATTTTTAAGTTTGATGTGGAACTGAAATTCAATTTTTCATCTAAAACAATTTGCCTGATGCATTAACACATAGCAACCAATAACATAAATGCTTTTAAATAGGTGACCAGTAAATTCTATCTGCTGATTGGTTGCTATGGCTTTCTGCTCCTGGGCAAATTTAATGTCTTTTAATACATAACCCCCAAAGAATAATGTAAAATTTAGTGAAATATAGAATGTCAATGTATGACAGCAACACACAGTAGTAACAGAGTTGGCTTCCAGTAAATGAGAAGACAGAAATGAGAAGTTTTATTTGGTTTCTTTATAGAAATAAGACAATGAATTTAGTAAGTCTACTTTACATGAAACAATTATTTACAAAGCATTATTGTGACGCATAACCCATCTTTAACTTAACCTTATACTAAATGACTTCTGATAATGCACACAGCCACAATAAACTTAAATACACACAGGTTATTTTTTTATACAGGTATGGGACCCATTATCTAAAATTCTCAGGACCTGGGGGTTTCCAGGTAAGGGATCTTTCCATAGTTGGACTTTCATATCATAAGTCTAAAAAACATTTAAACATGAATTAAACCCAATAGGATTGCTTTGCCTCCCATAATTATATCTTAGTTGGGATCAAGTACAAGGTACTGTTTTATTTTTACAGAGAAAAGGGAATAATTTTGTAAAAATTTCCTTTTAATGAAATCTATGGGAGATGGTCTTTCAGTAATTTGGAATTTCTGGATAATGGGTTTTTCTGATAATGGATCCCATACCTGTACTACAAACCCAGCAGTAAATGGGAAAAAAAAACATCCAGGAGCTATATGATCCAAATTGAAACTTAATCACGAATATTGGGAAGTATTTCTCCCAAATGCATGCTGATTTACTTATCAACTCATTAAAGGAACAGTAACACAAAAAATTAAAGTGTTTTAAAGTAATTAAATTATAATATACTGTTGCCCTGCACTGGTAAAACTGGTGTGTCGTAGCCATGAGAGCCAGCCATTCAAGCTGAAGAAAAGGCACAGGTTACATAGCACATAACAGATAAGCTCTGTAGAATATAATGGGGCTTTATCCGTTATCTGCTATGTGCCTGTGCCTTTTCTCCTTATAATGGCTACCCCCATGGCTACATAGCAGCTTTGTTTATATAAACTATACTAGCCTTTTTGAGGCAAACACACCAGTTGTACCAGTGCAGGGTAATTACTGTTATGCATTTTCATATTTTGGTGTTACTGTTTCTTACAATACTCAAGCCTTCGGGCTCAAGCATTTGGATCCCAAAACCATCTCCATCTAAATAGCAAGCTTTGTGCAAATCGTGCTTTTCTTTTCTCCAACAAAAAAAATTATAAAGCTCAGCAGGTTTTAGGTGCCGAGATATTTAATTTTATTTATGGGGGGGAAGAAAAATGTGATTTGCACTAAGCTTGCTATTCGAATAAAGAAACCATCACAGAGTTTGGGAACTCTCACATGCTTTTAGGGTCCGGATGATCCAGCATTTTTAAATGTGCTCTTGAATGTTCCAGTACTGTACTGCACTATACAGTGGCTTTAGGTTTTAATTAATGTCTTTTTGTAACAGCTGCTAAATGTCAATGACACAGGTAAGGCTTTCACAGCTTTATGTTTAGTGTGCATTTAATATATCTTTCTCCTTGCCACAATGTATCTTTTTCCTTGCCATATTAAGGATCCAGTTACAATATGCTTCCTTCATCAGACCAGACCAGTTTAACTGTACGGCCCATGTAGGCTAAAAACTGGTGAACAACCAGGACCTCCTTAGGCAGCTTCAATGGAGTCCTCTTCAGCTTGCCGCCCTTGTGGCTACAACACAAACATCAAAACAATGTCACTTTTCTTTAAAAAACATTTCTTTGGCAAGAGTTATCTTGTAATAGTGTATTTACATATAGGGGGAAATGTATTACAGGTTTGGAGATTTTGTTCCTTAAGCTGCAATAGCCTCTCTAGCCACTTAATTTCTCTCTGTCAGAGGTGCGTCACTATTTAGATGCTTAATCTTTGGGTTACTTTCATACATTTAAGGCTTCACATTTTACAAAATAATATTGTTCTTTAGACAATGAATACACTGGGCATTTTTAATGCAGATTTTTTAAGCCCTACTTGAAGGTGATGGTATTTGTTATGTCCTAAAATAATCTAAAAACTTGTACTACATACAGCATGCACTGTTGCAAGTGTAAAAACAGGAATGTTAGCTTGGGTTGTTAGAGATGCAAAAATGTATAATAAATAAGTGCAAAGGCAACCTTTTTGCATGGTGCATTCTTTCCTATTAAATACTTTTATTACATTACCATAGTGGCAGAGCTCACCTTTACAAATATATGTGTTGGTAAGAAGCGCTTTAGCAGATGGCTGGTGAAATTGGGGAACCTCAGTAAGTTGATGTTCAGAGATGGCAACTGCTGATATCCAGCCATTAGGGGGTAAAAGTTATACAACATCTCCTGCTCAGTGCCTGGAAGGATCTGCAGTCGGATCTGCATGTGAAAAAGAAAGATATTAAAAGAACACCCATCACACTATTACTTACTGTACATCTGCAGTTGTAGTCCCAGTAACACCCCCAAAGTCAGTTGAGTGTAAAACCACTTTTTATTAAAGCGGACCTGTCACCCTCACCTGAAAATTGAGCTACTGGTTCAGATAATGCAGAAAAGCAGCACTCTTATTTTTTTTCTTTTCTGTGTCTTTCCCCAGATATTGCCTATTATCTTTATGCCTGTCATTCAAAAGTATTCAACTCCGCCTCTATGCCTTAGGCATAAAGGCGTCTCCTTGTATTCTACGTCACCACTCCTTCTATTATCCCCCTCTTTATACAGGTTATCAGTCTTGCGTAGCTTTAATGAGAATGCACACATGTTATTATGGTAGAGATGTGCCTAACTATTGTGAGCACGCTCTCTACATTACATGGGCTGATTCTATCCTGTGATTCTTGGGGCAAACAGACTCGCAAAGGAGCGTGAAATTTCTCAATTTGGATGTGAGGAACTTTACACATCCCTTCATTTACATCGCATGTGCGATATTAAACGGAGCAGGAATGACGTGAAACATAAAGATGGTGGATCAATATGGCGGCTAGCACCCAGCAAAAATGCAGCAGCGGGCTGGGAGACAACGGCTTTGCTTACAAAGGTTGCAGAGTTCTAGAATAAGTTCTATAAGTAGTTTATATTTCTAAAGTTTATTTTGGCATTGTGCAAGATGACTGGTTCCCTTTAAAGTTACTAGTGTCAAAATGCTCAATCCTTCCTGCCTTGCGTACAAAACAGAGCACTGCTGCAGAGGAACTATAGAGCTACCGCCACCTCCAGACCATGCAGTAGCTCCCAGGTTCCCTTACTTTTTGATGTTTATTCTAGCTGGCTATATTGAAGGCATTTTCACTCAATATGTGATTCCAATGTTTTCCCTTCAATGAAACATTTTTAAGGGCGATTTTCATCCACAGGGAGCACAATTTCTTGTGGGTTACAAAAAATCCTGGGTGCCCTACCCTAATGGGAAGCCTGCTGAAATAATACAGAATTTTGGAAATGGTTATTATCATATTAACAGTGCAGCTACCCACTGCAACAAATATTAAGCAATATGTTTAGGCTTGTCTGCTGCTGGTAGAACAATGGAAGCAGTTTTCATTTAATAGGTAGGAAAACCAACTCTACAGTGTCCCTAAAACAAAACCAGCATCTGCCTTTCTATTCCTATATCAATCATAACAAAAATCTCCAATACCCTTTTGGATAGGTTCTGATAGGTTTCTCTTTTTGTGTGCAGATAGATTAGTAACTCCATCAGTCTGTCAGAGGTTTTATAAAATTATGTTCTATTCAGTTTCTTTCTGTATGGTACTGTGATTTGGCTTATTAAAGAAAACTCTAGTTACATAAAATGAATCACCAATGTTAACAAGTTGTATTCATCTAAAACAGAATTTCGAACAATGAGACTTGGTACTTGATAATGAACGAAGTGTAGTTTGGCACAAACATTTACCATTTTGAGTCCAGAAAACATGAAAGCATCACTTGGCTCCACAGCAATTTCTATGTCCTGCACAAGGCTGGTCTTATTTTGTAGATGATACTTTACAGGGAGGGATTCCCTTACTCGCCCAAAAGATGGCAAATCTGTGGATAAACAATATAAAAGTAATGGATTAATAACTTCCACATATTTATGAATTTTCCAACATGATAAAGCTCTGAAACGGACAAAACAAATGGTGGTCTCCTAATAGGGGCAAGCCACTCAGACTTTGGGAAGGGGGGGCACATGGGACATAACTGTTCAGTTAGTTTGTTGTGAGCATGCAGAGTTCTGCCTGCTCCAGCCTTTATAGATTTCATTTTTGCATAACTAACTATATTGAAAACATTTTTTATTTTACACAGTCTATTTTCCCCATTTTCATTTTTACACTGAACTATCCCTTTAATTTGTCATTCAAGTGTCCTGAATCCTGGAGGGTGGAACATAACCCCATGTGTTCCCTCTGCCCCCCAAGACGACAGAGAAAACTGTAAATCCAAAAAGAAATGGTTGTGTTCTTCACAGCTTCTCAGGTAATAAACAACTTTACATTTCCATCAAGCCCTCTAAGAGATGAGTTGGTGTCCCCAACTGTAAATATACAGCTCCCCCTCTATATCTGGCAGTAGGCAAAGAGGTGGTATCACATTTCCAAACAAACGTGCATGATGTTAGTTATTCAATTAATGAGAGATTTAGAAGGTATGTGTGAGTGTAAAAAATAAGGATATTATGTCACAAAGGAGATTACAATATAGACATATATATATATATATATATATATACATACATACATACATACATACATACATACATACATACGAGTCCAAAAGCAACAGGCACTCAAGTTAAATACGGTGTTAGTTTGCCTGGGTGCAGTATTCAGAGAGGATATCAATTATGCAAAAAATAGATGCCACACTCACAGGACTTAGTGTGGAAAAAATAGTTTGTTTATTTTAAACGTACAGCTAACGTTTCGGCTGCCTCCAGAGCCTTTCTCCACATACGGCACCAGTTGGGAGTTGCAATTCAGCTAAACAGAGTGTTTCTCTTTCCGTTTCTTTTCCCTATTTCTCTTTGCCTTTATCTTTATATCCTATGTGCCTGTCATATTTGCTTTTGATGTATGTTTTCACATTTGATCAAACATTGTTTTTTTGCTTTTTGTTTTATTTGGTTTGGTGTACACCTATGGGGGTGGTCCCTGGTTAATAACGTAGTGATGTCATCAGCCTGTTTTCTGCGCCACATTGGGTTTATCAGTGGGTTTCTGTATGTGTTTTTCACTGTGGAGGCAGCCGAAATGTTAGCAATACGTTTAAAATAAACAAACAAGTTTTTCCACACTAAGTCCTGTGCGTGCGGCATCTATTTTTTGCATACTATATATACACATACATATAAATAAACAGAATTGATTTTACTGCCCTTTAAACCCTTTGTTATCATTACCTGCTCGAATATGGAGAGGGATGGTTTCAACCATCACATGCGGTAATGTTATCATTGTGTTGACAACAGGAACACTGTTATCAGCTGAGCTCCTAAAACAAATAACAAACCACATGCAAATATATTAGATGATGGCAAAGCAGTAATGTTTAGTGCAGATAGTTTTAGGTTTTTCAGTTCTAAATATTAGAGGGTTCCTATATTAGTTAAACTGAAATTATAGGTGACCTTAATAGTGAAATGTAGTAGAGGTAATACTTACCTTTTCCAAGAAATAACATAGCATCCTGTGGCCACTCCAGTCTGATTACTTACTACAGGAGGGCACTGAAGGCAAAAACATTCACTAGCGCTCTCCCCTGTCTGCAAAACAACTGACAAAAACACACACAAAAAAAAAGAATGTTAAAAATGTGTATTTCCATAGAACTGATAACAAATATTCATCTTATCCAAAATAAAATCAATACAATTCTCCACTGAGAATCTCTGTTCAAGGAGAGTATAACAAAGGCTTCAGCTGACTTGAAGTGGGGGGGTTGTTTATACAGAGGGATTTTCATTGAGTTTTTGATTGTGTGAACAGGAAGTAGAATGTGACTTTAGTTTTAATTTAAGAATGTTTAGTGCAATAAACAACAAAAACTACAGCTACTGCATCAATAAAACAATAGACAAAAAGCATGTTCATTACAAGCCCTACTCATTGCACTGGTGTTTAAAGAAAAGGGGTTTTACTACCCCGCTAATTTATAAAATACACATTTGTTTATTGGCAAGGTTACCCCATTATCCTTTTTAAAGGTGCACACTTCTTATTAAGTAAATGTGCCAGGAATTGGTGTTTTAACACATATGTGTACTTCATTAATGCTGGGTGGTGACAAGAAACTTGTTACTACATCTCTTCCTAGATTCAGAGGTTGTCTAAATGCCATAAAAGGTCCAGAATAATTGTGTGGGATATACCAAAATAGATGCAAATTTATCAACGCGGCAAATCACTCGGAAGTACATTAGATGCAGTTTTTGCACAACATATTAGAATGGTGTCACTTTTAGTGCGCAGCATTAACAATGGCATTAGCATTCAATTTGCTTAGCACGTCAGTCGTGCTACATACCCCTAATTTAATGCTAATTCCAGGGTCCCCTTGCATAAAAGTGCGCATATGCAAATAGGCTGGACAGGTGCGTTAGAACTCCCAGCATGTACTCATGAGTGCAAGAAGTATGTATGAATGGTGCCAATGCATGCTCAATTTTGCATCCATTTAAGGAGGTTGCAACTGCAGGTGTGTTTACAAACAAGCCCTTGTATCCCCTTCTGCATGGCCCCATGTATGCATGTCTCTTACTGCAGATCTTCTACAAAATACATTCCATGTAGGTTATCTTATTTTACCAGGATCTAAAAAAAAAAATTTTTGTCTTCTTTTACTCACTGTTTTCTACATGGGATTCCAGCTGGTCTGCAGAAGTGATGGAAGATGCCAACTGGAGCTGACTTGATTTAATAGTAAGGGCCCAAGGCGATGTACTCAGGATATCAGTCATTAGTAAGAATGGGATGTCTGTATATACACGGTCTAAATGTTCAAACTGGAGAAAAGGACATGTTTAAGAGACTCTGTCACAGGACAAAGGTCACCAAATGAGTGGATCTTTCCCCAACATGCCCACATGGATCAGATCATTTAGCCCTTGGATCACATTGACAGGATACATCAAGGAGCCAATGCACTCCTCGTCCTAACAGGATTTGTATACCTGCCTGATTGACATCTTGCTGTTTTTCAGCAAGATATCTGTCAGGTAGGCCCACCTTAGGGTCCAATACACAGGCCGATATGACTTTTATTGGCTCACGTGCAGCCACCTTTAGGAGATGGCATTTAATATAAGAAACAATAGCTTATCTGAAAGCAGTTGTATGCTGTTCAAACTGGACTTTCTGAAAGCTCAGGATCAGGCACAATGACCTGAGGAGGCTACCTATGCACTATATAATATATAATGTATTGGTTCAATTGACAAGCTATAAACGGGTTATATTCTGCTTTAAAACAAATTGTAATAAGATTATATGTATTTACAAAACAACCAGCCACAAGAAGACCTGAAAGACAAAAGACATAGCCACTACATATCATTAGAAACAAACAAAAAAATAATGATGTTGCTACATCTTACCAACTAACCCTTACCTTTATAGAAACAAATTTTACAGCAACTTCAAATGGAAATACAGTTTCAATTGTCACAGTTTCATCCTGTAAAATGGCAAATATGAATAATTATACAGCTATTTAGGATAATCTTATTACAGTTCAGAAGGCATGTTACAAAATAATTTCAGTTTAATTAAAGTTCTAGTGTGGCATTAATATATAGGCAGAAAGTGTATTTTTTCAGTGACTATTAGAACACACAAAGTGCTGAACTATACATTGGCTTGTTAGGGACTAATATTCAGGACATGATCTCCTAGAGTAGACTGTTTGATTGCTGCGCCTTGCTGCCCCTTTAAATCTACAGAGTGAGTTTGAAACTTATTGCCCATTGCATGGGACACCTTAACAAGTTGCCCAAATTATATGTACCTTAAAATTGGGCAGATATCTATCAGGCATGTTAAAAAAAACCCATCGGGTATGGAATGCATTGCTGCACTACCTTGAGTACCAGTACCTAATTCTTGTCCATATTAGGATCTCATCATTGGCTTGTGGGGCAAATCAGTCCTGCTTGTGTTAATACACAGATAATAGGCAATTGTAAAATATACATAAGTGGCAGAATAGGAAATATAGAGGCAATACTGAGGGACAACTATATATCGCACAGACTTTATGTGCATTAATTACAAGGAATGTATGAAATTTAAAGTTAAAATGCTGGGAGTTTTTCTGCTATATCTTTAATGTCGTTTGTAAGTGTAGCTTAGGAAAATCATCTTACTTTGTGACACTTGCAGATAATCTGTCTGTCTTCAACAAATGTCTCTATCAGGTATGAAACATAAACCAGAAATATGCGTGTGCCCTCTGTTCCACAGCAAATGTACAAAGGCATCTCAATCTGCAAAGAGAACAATGCAACACACTGTTTACAGCCAGCATGGAAAAGAAGATAATCTGCTGCTCCAACACATGCATAATTATAAATGCTTAATTTTGGAAACTAAGGGGAAAACTCAGCTCAATGAAAATGAAACAGCAGGCATGTCCCAAACACCCCATGGTGCTGCACAGTGCAGGGCCAGATATCATGCTTTATCTGCTTCCCAATTTAGGGACTTCACAGAAACTCTTCCAAGAAAGAAACTGTACAGTGTACAAGCCACTCACTTTTAATTTCTAAAGACTGTACAGAGAGAGACAAGTAATTATTTTATTATTATTTACAGAAGATAAAAATATAAATATTACATTTAAAACAAAAAGTGCCATTTCGTTAGCAAAAACAGGCTGCTAAATAACAGGACGAACGGCACGTTTTTCACATTAGCACTCACTGACAGAGGACACAACAGTACCTTTCCTCCAGGCTGAAGATCTCCAACAGGGATATCAGTCAGCAGGGCAGGGCTGGAGTCATCACACAGTTCCGCCCCATTGAGGCTAACCAAAGTCTTCTGTGTCAGGTTGGCATCCTGCCCTGTATATGATATTGTATTTAATAGTTAAGTTTCACAGCAGAATGTATACCATGGTGTGGAGTCAGCCAAAAATCAGCATTAAAAGCACAAAGTACATATTTATATTACACATATTATATATTATACTGGAGAACTTTATATCTGTGTCCTTACCTGGTTTCAGCCCTGCAGTAATCTTCACATCCCTTATGACGGTGGTTTCTTGAGACTGTATAGTGATCTTTAAGCAATACATCTCATTGTTCAGTGCTGGAGGTTCATGGTGCAACTGCACGGAAATTTTAGGAACTCTAGAAACAATCCTGTTAAAAATGAAGAATTCATTTTATAAACCATAAAAATGCACAGCACAACTTTTATTGTATGAGAAAGAACAGATTAGAATATACAAACATGGTGCTAGCTTGGATTGCAACGCTGTCCCAGTGTACTTCATTTTCAGGTAGCTTAGGCCTACGTTTGAAGGAACGAGATGCTTGTACAGCTTCCTGGGAAGAAGCTGCGTCTCCTCCACCACCTCTCCAATTTAAAATCACACACCGTCCTGCATCGCCACCCAGGATCAAATCCACCGAAGAAATCTAAAATCCCAAAATGTAAGACTGTGTTTATTGTGTGTCCTCAGTACATTCCAAAGTCAGTCTGACGCTTATGAATTTAAAGTGATAGTAACTTATATAAGATGCTTGAGTATAAAGGCATTTTGTAACATTAGCGTGTATGACAGACTTTGTCTTCCAAGACCAACCCATTGCCAACTTATCCTTACAGCAGGTCACTAGAAAGCTTACATATATTCTAAAAATAAAACAGTGGTTCTCACTCTACCCCCATATCAACTACACTGTTCTGCGAGGTACAGTGCTAGCATTCCATTTCCTTGCACTTATTTTCAACTGTATAATAAGCATTTTATTACTCTCTTTATTTGCTAGATGCAGGGTGGTAATTGTGGATAGATGTGTGTGTAAATGGGAGATACACATGTAATAACACTTAACATGCAAGTGGATATAACAATATATCATAGTATAAAGCAACTACATTATTTCCAAGCATTAATTGACACACTTTTAGAAAACAAGTGCAAAATCAAGACATCTGAACAATGTAAATGCAAAAATTGTAATTGGGAACTATGGTAAGCTTGAGCCTGGTTACAAACACAACATAAACCAATTTTTGCAACATCTGTCACTTAACATTCATATCTTTAAGCATTATTTCTGACAGCTAACCCACCTCAATTTTCTTGCCCACATCTTCTGTTTTTGCAACAAACTTAAATGTGAATTTTCTTGTTTTTCCAGGTACCAGGCACATAGTCCCCTGTGTTGACTGCTCCAGGATTTCGCTGGCATGGTATTGCTCTTCCACCACACAGAACTGATTGTACTCCTGTCAAAGTGACAAACAGTGGGTATTACACTTCAGAATACCTTCAGTCATGAAAGGGTAAAGGATATATCCTTTTATTGGGCCAAAGATGAATTTACATTGTAATGTAGGGGTAAACATTCATATAGGCTTTGTGGATGCAACATATTACCTGGTTGCTGAAGCCAATACAAAGTTTGGAGAAGCGGATTGGATGGGGGCAGTCTGTCCTCAGATACACATGCAACTCAACAGGAGAATCAACATGAAAGGTCGGAGACAGAAACTTTGCCTTGCATTGCACTGAAACAGAAAACGGCATCATAATGCAACACGCAAATATAATCCTCATTCTGTCAAAATGGTATTAAAAGCATTTGTTTGCCCAGTGCATCAAAAGTGAAATGGGAAGCATTATTTTTAATTCAACCTGCAGTTCCTATCTGTATTATAACTCCCAGCATCTACTAAAAGCCTTTAGCTGTCAATGGAAGCTGGAAGTTATAGTAAAAACATATAATAATATGTTACTGCCATCGTCTTGCATTATTATACACACACTTGCACTGGTGTTATTTCTCATTATAAAAGATACCTGCTTACTACTGCTGCTCTGCCTGATAAAAGAAAACATAATTCTAAGCAACTTAGCAATATACATTTATTACAAATTTGTCATGGAATTTAAGTTTTTTGTATATATTATTGCTATTAAAAGCAGTGTTTGTCCATTTTCCTATTCTCTGCCCTGGTGGCTCTGACTTTGAAACAATATAACACAAGCAAAAACTGACAGACCTGTCTTGCTGGAGGAGACTAACCTCTGCAACATTGTTCAAATAGTCATAACCAGGAGTAAAGGGCACCTATCACAATGAAATTACTTAGCACACATGCGCAGTGTTGGACTGGGGTGCTAAGGGCCCACCAAAAAACCTTAGACCTTAGGCCCACTCTCCAGACTACCTTTCCTTCCCTTTTCACTCACTTTCTTTGATTTCTTAATTACTTCTTTTTACATACTATTATCTATCCTTTCTTCCATTCATTCTGTTTCTTCTCAAATAGAATTGGTAAAGGCCATGGTAGAGGCACACAAGGCAAATGGTTGGGTGAGCAGATGGCCCAGGGCCGGGAGTTTTCCTGGTATCCCGGTGGGCCAGTCCGACACTGCACATGTGCATAATGAGGGGGCAGGAAACATGCGTGTGACATAGGAGCAGCTCATGCCCGCCTACGTTACACTTGTGCATAAGGGTAAGTTGTGTCACTCACTCGTTATGCGCATGTCTGCGCCACAACATGGCTGCCCACCCTGGGAGCTCCCTCCTACTGCAGGCAATTTAGTGCTGTAGGAAGCTTTCTTTTTTAAAACAAAAAAACGATTGTTTCCCCCAACTGGATTGTGGGCTCTATTATCCTGCACCACTCGTGGGGGAAGCAATTTCACTGTGATAGGGGCCCTTTAAGCAAAAGCTACTCTCAACAGCAGTTACATTTACTAATAACTTTTAAAGCACTAAATGTTTTTGAAAAGTTCATATTGGAAAGTTGATTAACATTATGTTTTGTTTCATTAGGAATTTTTTTTTTATTTTGGGTTGACATGTCCTTTAAACTACTGATGGTGCTGAACTACAACTCCTCCTAATCTCTAACAGCAGCTGAACACCCTTGCAGAGGGTGAAGGACATTATCACATTATTAAAATGTCCAGTATACACACAATAACCAGAGTGCATAGAGACCTGCTTCAAACAGAACTTCCTGACAAGGCTGAAACCTGTCAGACAACACATAACTTTTTAGGTTGCCTTTCACCATTTACTTACCAAAAGGTACAAATTCTTGCACCTCAATGGTAAACAGGTTGCTTCCTGCCAAGGAAACCCTGTCTGCCCACAGTCTTTGTGCCGTCTTCACCATGGTGACATCGCACTCTGGCTCAGGGTCAGGACTTTCATTCTGAATAGAAACAGAAGAATAAGATGAAATATTACCACTTCTAATAAACTGCAAAGCTGCAATGTCACAGACTAGCAATGTAATATTTAACGCACCATTAACACCTTAATTAGGTTCTTCTCAATTCTTGACTTCTGGTCTTCTTTCAGGGTTGATGCTGTTTGTAGGCAGAAGACAATCGTCAAAAACATATAAACTAAAAAGTGTTAAAATGGGGCTAAAACTAAGAGAACAATATTACAATGGTGGATACACAATAGCTTTTGTGATGAAACAGACTGAGGCGACTTTACAAAAGGAAACACACACACACTTGTACCCTTTTTTCTTTATGTGGGAAAGCTATACTCACACCTTGCCATTAGATATGAAAATCCAAATCCACAATTGCTTTTGAAACATATGAAAGTAGAATGGTGTTGCCTGGTCCACCTATCCATGTGGCTATGGATTAGGGAGGTGTGTGTGCTAAGGGGACCATATCCAGGTTTTTTTTTTATCTTCCTTTTTTTTTTTGCTTGGGGCTGTACAAGAGTGTTCATAAATTTGGAGTGTGAAGGCAAGTTTAGTACATGGAAATGGTAATAAGAATTAGTACACCAAAGAACTTAGTACTATAGCTCTCTGCATATATAAGTGAGTGAGTAGGTAATTAATTTTCTGGAAAATAACAATAGCTACATGGAACAGAGGACTTTATTTAATCATGCTGAACAAGGTACCTCTTCCGAGCAGCTCCAGGGAATAGGTAATATAATCTTTCAGCTGTGCCATGAGATATGCACATTTAAGGGCGGTTGTCAGAATAGAAGTGAGCAGCGTCCACCATCTCTCACTTCGATAATCACACATAACGTAGTCCAGCAGCCTGTATGAATGACAATTTACATTGCTTTCAGTGGAGAGATCAGTATTTCATTTGATTTGTATTCATTTGTATGAATAGCAACATTGGAGTTATTTGCCTTAACATTACCTACTGTACATCTAGGTGTGGCGTACATGTCATTATATATACAGTATAATAGGTACAAAGGCAGATTACTAATAAATATCCTATTGATGTATATGAATAAGTAGAAACAAACTACTGTATATATATATATATATATATATATGTGGAGTCATAGGCACTGCTGACACCAAGGAACGGACCCCTTGCAGTTAAACATATACAGCACGGTATTGTTATTCCTATGCAGAATTTCACAGTGGAGGCAAACACTATATTAACTTGTGCTTATATGTGTGTAAATACATATATGCAAATAAAACAATCAGTGTGCACTATAAGCTATAACCTACTAATTTATGGTTAATTTAAATGGGACAGATGTCATTACATGACCAGTTGTTTGCCTAAGGTGTGTGCTGCATTTTACTGAGATACAGTATATCTCACACAGTTTTTAAATCCAAAATTCTGAAATTAATTTTGATTTTAGAATAGGAACATTCAATGGCCAATGGCTGAATTATGGCTGCCAAAGAGACTTTTCTCAAGATTTCCCTACTCACAGTTCAAATACCAAGTTATTCAACACAAATTAACCTATTTATCCACTTCTGACTTACTTTAGTGCTTTGGTGTAGTCTTTAGCATGGTAATACTCTTCTCCCATCTGAACCACTACAACCAAAAATATAGCAGAGAAGCGCATTTTTTTAAAAAATTATCTTCGGTACAAAATCCTATACTCTATAGAAATTAGTCCAAGGGAAAAGAATTAGAGAAATACAACTGAAGATAGAATAAAATTGCATATTGAGATGCTGAGGGTTTCATAGAGAGGAGCTTTGGCATAAATAAATATATTTTGAGTAAGATTTCAATAAAGGACCCATAAACACTGCAGTCCACTTTACAGAGTGTAAATGGGCTTTTCTGATTTAAAACAATAGTCTGAACAGAAATAATACCCTTTGCTGTTACCGTGTTTAATGAGCCTTAAAGTACTAAGTACTTACTCAGGTGACTCTTCATCCTGGGACACTTGTATTTCTTGAACTGTGCCACAGCATTACTCAAAAGGCTAATAATGAGCTCCTAGAAAAGATAAAATAACAGAACCATAAGTTGCATGGGAAAACAAGTTTTTTTCAGTTAATAGCACTCCTCCAGCAGAATCTCATATTGAAATCCATTTTTCAAAAGAGCAAACACATTTTTTTATATTTCATTTTGAAATTTCACATGGGGCTAGCCATATTCTTCATTTCCCAGGGTACCACAAGCATGTGACCTGTGCTCTGATAAACTTCAGTCACACTTTACTGCTGAGCTGGAGTGATATCAGCCCCCTCCCTTTTCCCCCCAGCAGCCAATGCAGAACATAGGAAAGTAGCAAGGTGACAACCCCCTGACAACTGTGCTAAGAATGCTCCCATGGCCAACCTAGTGGTAGATATCAGAAAAGCACTCAATAGAAAAAACCCAAGTCCGCCTTACCCAAGTTATGATTCCTCCAGTTACACAAACAATAGCTTATCTAAAAGCAGTTCTAATGTGTTGTGCTGTTTTTTTCTGAAAGCTTAAACTCAGGCACAACGCACTGAGATGGCGCCTACACACCAATATTACAGCTAAAAAAAAAAGAAATCTTTTGATTCAAGAATAACATTTTAAATGGTAGAGTGAATTATTTGCTTTGTAAAGTGTAATATTAGTAAGAACTACACCATAAAATTCATGACACAATCCCTTTAAAACAGCAAGGCCTTACCGAATGAATGACTTCAATTTCTTTCAACTGAAGTGCAAGAATCCCAGCCTTCTCTTTTTCTGGATCTGACAGATCAAAACCTGTAGAGAGAAAATACACTTGCATTACACACCTTTCACATATACACATCACCTTTCACATATAACATAATGAACTTGTATAGAGATCATCATTTAGAAACATTCATGGTGCAGGCCATATGACCACAATAGACTGTTAATATGGAACCCATATTATTTATGACAAACCAGCAATTCAAAAAACTTGAGGAAGAGCACTTTATCTTAAAAACACTGTGTTTAACATAAACATTTTAATAAACATAGCACCGTATCAGATTGAGCTGTGTATCCTGGCAGCCTTTTTTATTTATGGACTACTGTTATGTGTGGTAACGTGGTAACTGGGCCTTCATGCAGGAAGTGCTGTATAGCACCAAATGCAACTCACTTAGGATGCCCTGCCGCCAGGCCCTCTGTCCATAGAAGTCAAGAACTCCATTGACGGTCTCAAGCGGATCGGGACTTGGATATGCAACAGAAGCCTAGAAAAATAATAATAATAAATTAGTATTTCAACACAAATTACAGTGAATAAAAATATTTACCTGCGGTGTGCAGTGTTAATTAGTGCTCATGTATAGTTCAACCAGACCTCTTGTGGAAATCCTGGCTCTTACTATTATGATTAAGAATATCAGTACAGCACCTATTACTGGTCAATAAAATCACTGTTAAAACAATAAAACATACATATATATATGAATTTATTCCACTTACTGAACAGTAAAACACACAAGACAGTTTATTTATAAATACATTGATATGTTCTGCTGGTGAGTGAAAGAAATCCAACCTTAAAGAAAGCAAAGAAGTGCTGTACTTACCTCATGATTACACAAGTGGCCAGCAAGCTGCTTGCGCTCCTGTGCATAGTAAGCTGCCTGCTGATAGTAAAAACCAGGATTCTGTGTCTGAATCGCAGTCAGGCCCAGCTTTATAGCTTCATCAAATAGATCTCCAAAGGCCTGAAACCTGCAAATAAATTTGTTTAGATCACAACTCAAGGTTCCAGCCTGGTTTCAAAAGCAACCAGCAGCTACCAAGGCTTGTGCTGATGTTAAGATCTGACCCCCCCCCCCCCCCCCCCGAAATAATGTCCTAAAATCCAGAATTCCAGTGGTTTTCTTCTTCTCTTATCTGGAATAAGCCACCCTCCTATCCCACTTGGTCTATACCATTATTATTAAAATTTATTTATAAAGCGCCAAAACATTCCGCAACGCTGTACAATAAGTGGGTTTCATACACTGGACATACAGAGTAACATATAAAGCAATCAATAACCGATAAAAGAGGTAAAAAGAGCCCTGCCCAAAAGAGCTTACAGTCTACAAGGAACCATGCATTTTTCTCTGTTCCTTCTCCTTTTCAAATAATTTCTGATTCTCAACACTTTTCTAAATTTTATTCTAACTTTGGCTGATCTCTAGTTTTTACCTTCCTCTACCTACAGCAGCTGCACTGGAACTAATATTGCCAGTTACTAAACACCATTACAGGTATGGGATCTGTTATCCAGGAAGTTCCAAATTATGAGAAGGCCATAGACTACATTATAAGCAAATATTTTTAATTTTTAAAAATGATTTCCTTTTTCTCTGTAATAATAAACCAGTACCTTGTACTTGATCCCAACTAAGATATACTTAATCTATATTGGAGGCAGAACGTCCTATTGGGTTTATTAATGTTTAAATGATTTATTAGTAAACTTAAGGTAGGGAAATCCAAATTACAGAAAGATCCTTCATCCAGATAACCTTCTGCCTTCAAGCATTCTGGAGAACAGGTTTCATACCTGTACTAAATAAATATATGAAAATAATAAGTATTTAACTTATAATACTTATAATAAGTATTTATCAAGGTGATGTATTTGGGCACCAAATACATACACTAGGGTGTATTATGGTACAGCAGAGGCATTTTGCACCAATAAAATTTCTTTAATTTTTAATAGAAGTCATAAATTGATTTCACAGAAGTTCACAGAAGTACTGACTAATAGTCAGGACAGATCTATAGTATTGTTGAAAGAAAGAGGAGTATTGCAGGTAAGCAGGGTGGATGCATTTGGCTTATATTGGGACAGTGCTAGTGGTAATTTGCCTGAGGTGTATCCTTTTGCCACAATGATTGCACTTACTTTGTATTATTTAGTATTATTGTTGTATAACCTCAATCTTACCTATTATGTTGACATTTGAAAAACCCCTTGATTCACAATTTAGGCCAAAGCTGGAACTACAACTAAGGTTTCTAATGAGATTAATTAACCAATATCTGAATGTGGTCACCTACTGTTTAGACATCCAGGCTGCGTGCTCAAATGACAGCTCAGCACTACCAATTTTCTTTTTACATAAATCAATGTGCTTTCTGAACTGTGCAATGGCATCAAGTGGGGTGTTGTGCTGGAAACACAGGCGGCATATCTGGGGGGAAAAAAGAAAATCAGAAAGGGCAATTACATGTACAATCATACCACAGGTTTCATTTTTCTTAAGTCAAATCGAATATATCTAAAACTTTCTGACAGGTATACACAAGGTATATGACATTTGGGGAGGCCTCTCACCTTGTAGTTTATAAACCCAGCCATGGTTTTTATCTCCAGCATATTTGTTTCATGAGACCTGAGTTCATGAACCAGATTGTAGGCTGTCCTGTAGTTTCTAAACAAACATAAAAGATTGATGATTATGATTATTTTGATTATAATTATTTTGGGCATCAAAGCAAGCAAGTGGCAGAATCCTAAGGCTAATGTCACACTAAGCACATCCTCCTCTATGGTTCCCCACCAGTGGAAAAGTTACCACACAATACCGCTCTTACTGCTTGCCATCAACTTTAATAAGAACCTAATGGCGAAAATGCTTCTCCAGCAGAATCCTTCAATAAAATCTGATTTTTAATATATCATTTTGAAATTTCAAACGGGGCTAGGCATATTCTTTATTTCCCTGGGTGCCACAAACATCTGACCTGTGCTCTGATAAACGTCAGTCACACTTTACTACTGCGCTGCAAACTGGAGTGGTATCACCCACCTCACAGCAGCTGATCAGCAGAGCAATGGGAAGGGAGCAAGATAGCAGCTTCCAGTAGGTATCAGAATAGCACTCAATAGTAAGAAATCCAAGTCCAGCTTGGGACTCCTCCCGTTACATGGGAGTAGGAGTAACAATAGGTTACCTGAAAGCAGTTCTAATGTGTAGCTCTGGCTCCTTCTGAAAGCTCAGACTCAGGCACAATGCACTGAGATGGCGCCTACACACCAATATTACAGCTAAATAAAATTAATTTGTTGGTTCAAGAATAAAATATTAAATGGTAGAGAGAATTATTTGCTCTGTAAACAGAGTAATTTAGAAATAAAAAGTATACCATAAAAATTATTTAAAGAAAAATTATACCCCAAGAATGAAACCAACAGTCCCAAACTGGTTTGTCCGAGGAAGAGCACAGTTGGTGCTCGAAACGTTGGATTTTTTTCATTAATAAAAATTTTTTTGTTTTCTTACTAAGTCCCTGTGTGTGCGGCTCACTGTCTTGCTTTATACATGTTTTTTGCTAGCACCCGGGGCAGTTGATTACTATTAGGGTGTGCTCTGTTTTTCTCTGTATATATATATATATATATATATATATATATATATATATATATATATATATATATATATATATATATAAATATTATATATATATATAAATAAATATTGCCATTTTACATCCTTTCCCTTGAGCCACCATTTAGTGATGGGCTGTGTGCTCCCTCAGAGATCACATGACAGGAAATAATGCAGCTCTGACTGTAACAGGAAGTAGTGTGGGAGTAAAAGGCAGAACTCTGTCCATACATTGGCTGATGGGGCCTAGCATGTATGCGTGCACTGTGAATCCTATAATCCCAGGGGGTGGCCCTTAATTCTTAAAATGGCAATTTTCTATTTTGGATTACCCAATGGTACATACTACTAAAAAAGTATATTTTTAAGAAAATGGTTTATTTAGATGAAGCAGGGTTTTACATATGAACTTGTTTATGCAATATATTTTTATAGAGACCTAAATTGTTTATGGGTATAGTTTTCCTTTAAGTGTTCATTTTATAGGCTTGAAATATTAAAAATAAATGGCAGGAGGCAAGGACAACTTTGGGAGCTCGTCAGTGGAAAAATCAATACAATAATCTTTGAGTAGTATAGTCTATGTCACCAAAGAAACATGGGGGAAAATTTGTTAAACATAATCTCTTACAAGTTACGTATTTATTGACAAGTACTTGTTTATATAACCCATTTAAAAGATAAAAAGTAATAAAAGAGTTAAAAAATTATTATTCTAAATATTCTAAAAAAAGTCTTAGCTTACAGTGTATGTTTGTATATATCCAAAAATAACTTTCACCAGTGGGTTTGGGTCAATGTGACTGCTATTAGGTTTCTGTTCATGGAAAATGTATTGTTGCATCTCACTGGGAGATATAGTCACACACAGCTTGGTTAATGATCCACTAAACTGACTTAAATCTCAAATATGTTTACTTTAACTTTATTTTCCTAAAGAACAAGATAATGGTTAATCTGAATAGAGACTCTGATTTAAATACATATTTGCGGTTATCAATATGTAGAAGAATTGCCATACTACGAAGCTCCCAGTTGTCCCTAAGCAAATGGGAAAGTCTTAATTAACTAACGCCCCACTAAAGGACATAGGTTATAAGAAATTGGGCCAATCACACAAACATCCTAATTGTTTTTTTTATGACAAACAGGAAATTTAAAAAATCTCTTACTTCAAGGCATTCTGTGTATCTTGTTTCAGCTCACTGAAGAATGCAATTTTGAACTGATGTCTTACAAACAGCAGCTGTAATCACAGATTGCAGATTTTTTTTAAAAAAAGATCTTATTTTTCAATTTTTCAAACCACAAAGAAAAAAAAGGAGAAAAAAATGAAAGAGAAGAGAGAGTGAGGCAAGGGATAGCTAGTATGTGCCTTAGGGCTTAAATACAATCAATCATTCTGTAAGTCCCAGATTGCAGAAATTAGCAGAAATGATTTTAATTTAAAAAATACATTTTATTTTGCAATGTGACAGATCACCAAACCAGTGCCATTATGGTCTGTGTGCATATTTTCATGGAGCGGCCATTGATACAGTATAAAAACATTACAACCCCTAAGAGGCAATTGATACAGTGTGTAGTGCAGAGACCTTTAATTCGGTGCAACCACTACTGACAAGCCAGCAATAAAGTACTGCACACATTACATACACGTTAGGGGAAATTTATGGAGACTCAAGATGCAAGAATAGCTTAAATAGCCACTTTCATCACATATTTTAGACTTTAGAAACAAAGTTAGTGGTGTGTGGCAAATTTCTAAGGATATGTGAAGATCAGCACTGGATATTTTACTCCCAACCATTTACCACTGCTAAAATTAAGGGTACAGATCTGTGAGAACATATATACAACCCGGACTGCAAAAAAGTTGGGACACTAAACAAATTGTGAATAGAACATAAATCACGGAACAAAAGTTTAAACTGAGAAAATGTACCATTTTAAGGGAAAAATATGTTGATTCAGAATTTCATGGTGTCAAAAAATCCCCAAAAAGTTGGGACAAGGCCATTTTCACCACTGTGTGGCATCTCCCCTTCTTCTTACAACACTCAACAGACGTCTGGGGACCGAGGAGACCAGTTTCTCAAGTTTAGGAATAGGAATGCTCTCCCATTCTTGTCTAATACAGGCCTCTAACTGTTCAATCGTCTTGGGCCTTCTTTGTCGCACCTTCCTCTTTATGATGCGCCAAATGTTCTCTATAGGTGAAAGATCTGGACTGCAGACTGGCCATTTCAGTACCCAGATCCTTCTCCTACGCAGCCATGATGTTGTGATTGATGCAGAATGTGGTCTGGCATTATCTTGTTGAAAAATGCAGGGTCTTCCCTGAAAGAGATGACGTCTGGATGGGAGCATATGTTGTTCTAGAACCGGAATATATTTTTCTGCATTGATGCTGCCTTTCCAGACATGCAAGCTGCCCATGCCACACGCACTCATGCAACCCCATACCATCAGAGATGCAGGCTTCTGAACTGAGCGTTAATAACAACTTGGGTTGTCCTTGTCCTCTTTGGTCCGGATGACATGGCGTCCCAGATTTCCAAAAAGAACTTCGAATCGTGACTCGTCTGACCACAGAACAGTCTTCCATTTTGCCACACTCCATTTTAAATGATCCCTGGCCCAGTGAAAACACCTGAGCTTGTGGATCTTGCTTAGAAATGGCTTCTTCTTTGCACTGTAGAGTTTCAGCTGGCAACGGCGGATGGCACAGTGGTGTTCACTGAAAATGGTTTCTGGAAGTATTCCTGAGCCCATTCTGTGATTTCCTTTACAGTAGCATTCCTGTTTGTGGTGCAGTGTCGTTTAAGGGCCCGGAGATCACGGGCATCCAGTATGGTTTTACGGCCTTGACCCTTACGCACAGAGATTGTTCCAGATTCTCTGAATCTTCGGATGATGTTATGCACAGTTGATGATGATAGATGCAAAATCTTTGCAATTTTTCGCTGGGTAACACCTTTCTGATATTGCTCCACTATCTTTCTACGCAACATTGTGGGAATTGGTGATCCTCTACCCATCTTGGCTTCTGAGAGACACTGCCACTCTGAGAAGCTCTTTTTATACCCAATCATGTTGCCAATTGCCATAATTAGTGTTATTTGGTCTTCCAGCTCTTCGTTATGCTCAAATTAACTTTTTCCAGCCTCTTATTGCTACTTGTCCCAACTTTTTTGGGATTTGTTGACACCATGAAATTCTGAATCAACATATTTTTCCCTTAAAATGGTACATTTTCTCAGTTTAAACTTTTGTTCCGTGATTTATGTTCTATTCTGAATAAAATATTAGAAGTTGGCACCTCCACATCATTGCGTTCAGTTTTTATTCACAATTTGTTTAGTGTCCCAACTTTTTTGGAATCCGGTTTGTATATATATATAAATCGACAAAGTGTCAGCACTCTTAGGATTTTCACACGGAGTCAAATCAAACCATCAAAGCAATTATAATGCAAACGGTGAGGCTTTAATACCAACGTTTCAGTCCGCACTTGGGACTTTCGTCAGGGAATCCCTGTATTCCCTGACGAAAGTCCGAAGTGCGGACTGAAACGTTGGTATTAAAGCCTCACCGTTTGCTTTATAATTGCTTTGATGGTTTGATTTGACTCCGTGTGAAAATCCTAAGAGTGCTGACACTTTGTCGATTTAAAGATTTCCTGGCTCTAGCACCAAGGTATAGTAACTTTTGCAGGTGTGCTTCCCATTTTGGACTTTGTATATATATATATATATATATATATATATATATATACATACATATATACATATATATATATTTCTGTGTGTAAAACTGTAAACTGAATCTGAGGATGCAGTGTACAAGAGAAATATCTTATGAGCTATTGCTTTAGTCGAGAAGAAGAAGTGACTTGCAACTTAGACTCCATTACGGAATAGTAGCAGGCGCTGCAATGGGAGCATTAAAGTTCGAGAAGTACCGAGCTTAACATACTAGCATGATTCCAAAAGAACATGAGGAACATTAAATGACAATGAACAGCAACACACTTAAATCAACAAAGAAATTTCAAGAGAGGGGGCAGGCATACAAAATTGAAACGTTCTACATATACACACAAACACATTTGCTTGTAGGAGATTGCAGCGAGTTCTTAAATGACTAGAGTGCTAAAGGCTGCCTGCTACTCAACTAAATCAATATCAATTTACACAATAGTCTGAAATCCGTATGAAGCAGTCTCTTTGTTGGCAGGCATGGAATAAACACTAATGACATTATTAAATAACAGCTAAAAATACACAATTAAGGGCTTACTTGGTGGGTGGTTTTATTCAGAAACTCTTTGTGTGATTTTACTCTTCGGATTTCTGTATAGTAATAGGTTTGTGCATGTTCATAAAATGCATTCTCTAATCTAAAACAAATGACAAATATATATAGTAAACAATATAAACAAAAGAAAGGGAAAACAATATATAATATAATGTAACACTGTGGTTGCATGATAGAAAAAGACAATGATTATGGCAAAAGTCAAGAATGTGTAACATGTGCATCATCTTTCAGCATTGGGGAATATTGGGATTGCATGTTACACATTCTCTTTATATGCAAACATTTGATTGCCCACATACCTAATTATGTAGCCCACAAGATGGTCAGTGTGTGGCAGTACAAACAGGGATTTGCCAGACAGGTCACAGGCATTGCACAAAGCGGCAGCCCTTTCTGAAGCAATCATGTCTTCCCCTGGTAACAAGAACACATATGCATCTAGTAACAAATAATAACTTTAGGCATGTTAAACTGTGTGTTTGGACTTCTTTACCAGCCCATGGTCACTATAGTGCTTAAGCACTGAACATATGTAGCTACCTTGTTTTCTGCTGTTTCACAGCACATGCACTGACTCCTAGTACACAGATTACTGTATATGCAACAAAATATTCAAGATTTGTGTATAATACACAATTTATTCAGGTTCACGTTACATGGCACCATACAAACCATAGTGGCCTCAAATTTAATTATCAGCCCACTAGCTATAACTACTATAACCAAAGAAACCTTACTTTCCACTAATGTTTTGATAATGTTTTGACACCTAAGCTTAGCTGCTCAACAGAAGCCTGAAGCATGTTTATTATGTTAAACACATACTATCTAGCCATCATTTTTTTACGCATTAGTTTTTGATTAAATATTTTTAAATAATATTTTACAGTAATTTCATCCCTTAAATTTGCAGAATCAGGAGTTTCAGAAATAATTTCAGCTATGTATAAGTTAAACAATGCTTATTTGCACAAATGCACAGGTTTGTGTTGGTTATTCCTCTGTATTCAGGAAAGGCCTTGGACAATTATAAAGACAATTACTGATGGGGAGAAAGTGGGGAGTGGGGGGGGGGCAGTGGGGAGAAATAAGGCAAACAAAAATCAATGTACTTTTAAATGCATAGCTTTATGGACCCCCCAAGTAATATGCAACAGGAAAGTTAATTCCAATTATAAGAAAACATATTTTAACTAGAATAATACTTGGATAAAGAAATGTAAACCGTTTTAGCACCTGGTGGTAAAGGGGTCTTTTTCTGAATTAAAACCACAGCAACCTTTGTGTTTCTCCCCTGCAAACTCTGCCTGAAAAAGAAATACAAAAAATGGGATTAGCAAACCCAGCAATCAAGGGGTGCCCCTCTAGGATAAATTCAGCTCTGGAAACTGCAGCTCTGGACAGTTTCAGTTTTACACCTGATGTTTTAGGATTATCATCTTACAGATAAAAGAGTACTTCACAGTACACTTAGCAAATGTCTTCCATGTCCTGACTCAGACATGTCGATACAGGAATAAAATGTCTGGTTCTACATCACCTCAACTGAGGTAAGGGAGTTAGCTTTGAACATTTGCAGTGGCTGAAGATTGTTCTTGTTTAGTGCATTTAGCATTCTGCCAACATGGTAGTTAAAAATCACCTAGCAAGCCCAATTTATAACCTGTGGAGGTAAATGTAAGTGAGAAAGTGTAGCACCCCATTAATATACTATAAATGCTAAGCCTGGACTGGGATTCAAAATAGGCCCTGGCATCTTAAGCACAAAGAAGCCCAAACAGCCCCATGCCAGCCCACTAAATAGTGACTATCTAGGGCACCTTATAACAGCCCCTCTTGCATTTGTCAGAATCTACAGATTGCAAGGCCAAGCCCGATAAACACTCCTCTAGGAGGACTGTACTATTATGTGACATGGAAAAAGGTCTGTGGAGTCAAAGGACACCACAAACAAAGTTGTAAAGTAGGGATGCACCAAATCTCAGAATTTAGCAAAGATTCAGCCTTTTTCTGTGGGATTTGGCTGAATCCATGCATCTGACTGAACCGAATCAGAATCCTTAAAATCATGTGACTTTTTGTCACATAAACACGGAAGTCGAAAATTTTTCAAAGCGCGCGGTTCTCTTTGACGGTGTTTCAATTTCCATATGCAAATTAGGATTAGGCTCGGTATTTGGCCAAAAATTGTGGATTCGGTGCATCCCTATTGTGAAGCTTATGCTACATCTTCAAAACGACAATGGCACTTGTATGTTAAAATGCATTGTAACTTACAGGAATGTATGCATGTGCTCAACAGCATATGATCAATACACCAACCGCAAGCCCTACCTCCAAGTGCACTGGCAGCATCACAGGTAAAACATATAGCTGCATATTTACAGAGCTTGATTCTTTTCCCTGCACAGTGATGGAATACAGTTATCTCCTGACAAAGCAGCTACATGTCACAAGCCCTTTGTGCAGTATCGGGCTACTGAGGCCACAATGCGGTTTAATATCAATAAAGGATGCTTGGTATTTGAGCATAGCTTGATGTGTAATATGTAATAAAAGCAGCTTTTACCTGACAATTTCAACTCTGGTTGCACATTCCGACTGTTTCTCTTTCCATTGGGCCTCATCCCAGTCAAGTTCATAAAACACCACGACCAATGCAGGCACCAGGTTTAGATGCTTGTTCATCCAGCCTGTCTTTAGAATTCCCTTTGGGATGTACCATTCGTAAGACGTTCTCTATACATTTTGAGAATAGAATTTAACAAGAACATTTATGTGGATACAGCAGTGTCCAATAATTGCTGGGGCAGGAGGTTAGTCAGCACACTAAGAGAAACTTTTATAGCACCTTGATAGTATTCTGCAAATTTCCTGATATTATTACAGCAAAAAGGCTACCATTTATGCAATGAAAACCAACTGGGACATTGGCTTGAGAAATTCCAACAGCCAAAGCTGGCCTTAAAGATCTGAGATAACTCTATTTCACTCTACCTTTGTTCTGCATTTTGGATACTCGTGATCACCAGGTAGAACCTTGAAGGAGATAGGTACACGATCTGCCCTTCGGTTGGCACAAAAGGCATCCCAGATAGCTCGGTGAACTGCATTAAAAGTTACATCTAAACCTGTAAGGGTCACAAAGGCCATTGGGCGGCAGCATAGCTCCACAGGAAAGTCCCACTGTGTAGGGCTCATCTTCTAACTGGATCACAATCTAGTAAAAAAATAAAATAAACAGAACATAAACAGAACATTGTGTTTGCAAGACAATATATGCTTGTTGTAATATTTCAAAAAGATAAACAGGAAAACTATGTTATTCATTGTGATAATAATAGTGCACTACTATGTTCCACAAAGACTGTGTAGGAGTATATTTTGGAGTAGGAGTAGAACTAAAGGATTTACTCATAACCTTTCAACATGTAGTAACCGACCAACATGGTTGGTTTAGCATTGGCTCAGCTATGATTTTCAGCATCCTCAAACAGCCAATGGCTATGGATTTTGGCAATTTTGGTAGAGGAACAGATAAAAAGACACAGCATGACTTATCTCTGCATATAATAATTAGCTATGCTCCAGGTACTACCCAAGCGACATTGGGATTAGAAAACAGGTGCGCCAAGGCCAAAAAAATCTCTAGCTCTAGCACCTTTATTTACCTGTAACATTTATTTCATGGGTTAAAATGAATTACTACATTAATAAAAATAAGGCTAATCTAAAAATAAATTCATAGTATGATAGGAAGCACCAATTTAGAGTGCACTGATCAAGTGGTAGAGCCTAAGGTGGATTTAAATTTTGACCGCAAGCAGCACCTTGTGGGGGACAACAGCAGAAAAGAGACTAGCTATGCCTAGTGCAACCTATGAATAGCCTCCACAGATCCACAGATTTAAGTGTCCTACTCCCTCCCTAGGTTGACACCCATTTAGCAACAGCTTTCTCAAGACTTGGGTTGCACTAGTCACAAATAGGATTTTTTCACCAGTTGGGGAGGTTCTACAGGAGGTGTTAAAATCTCCAATCTTGTTATGAATCATGAATAATTTATGGTGCTGGTTTCACTTTGGGCTAAAAACTTTACTGGAGCTCCCTATAGATCCTCGCAGGTCCCTGTCTGTGTTTCAAATGAAGGGTGGGCATGTCCTAATGGTCCCTGCCAAGAGTACATTAGGAGGGGATAGCCAATCACAGGCCAGCAGTCACACAAGCAAAGACAGGCTTCAGTTCCATATTGGATCAGGTCAGATTAGCAGTTGATTGATTCCTATCCTACAGGGCAGTGTGCTGAGTGCGAAGTTTCCTCCTGCAGGCGACTTGGGATTGCTGATGGAAAGCCTTTTCAGATCGATTTGTCGCCCCCTCGATAGCAGAGATCTATTGAGGGTGACTCAACCTCTCCGTGGGTTCTTAACTTAAGAAGTTCTGAATTGAAAGTGCCTAAGGCATAGAGGTGGGGCAGGCAATATATGATTGACAGCTGGGATGTTAAAATGATTTTATAGTGGGCATGGATGTGTTAATAAAGAAAGAGTTTTGGTTTCATGTATAACTTAAAAAGGACTTTTATTATACAGCTTTTTATGCCTAGGTGACAGTACCACTTTAAAAATTAGAAAACAATAGCACAATATGAACAATTTTAGAGACAATAATACTAAGGTCCAGATTGAGATTCAAAACAGGCCCTGGAGTTTCAAGTAGACAGAGACCCAAACAGCCCCCACAGGGCCAATAACTAGTGACTGTGCAAGGAATTTTACTGCATTCTGGCATTTGCCACAATCTGCAGTCTAGGCCTGGTCCCACTCTACTAAACTGATCATTAGAAAGCAATTTCATTGAGATTTCTTTGCAACACTTTGGAAAGCAATACAGTTACCTCAATAATTATACTGTCATTCAACTCGTTTGTGTGTTGTGCCCCTGTAATTGCTGTATGGACTACAACTCCCAGCAGCACATCTCAGCCTCATGCAGTGTGCAAGGCTGTAAGATACAGTTGAGTGACAGCTGGGGACTGTGCAATGGACAGGTTGTATCATCATGAGCCTCATAATTTATTTATAAAGAACCAGCAAGTTACACAGCACTATACAATTATAGATCTGAACTAAATAATAATCAGCAAAGCAGCACCGAGGAGTTTTTTTACGGTCATTGTGGTTTAAACCGATGAAGAGCAGCCCAAGCTGAACCATAGCAGGAAGAATCAGCCATTTGTAGTTCAGCAAAGCGTTGGCTCATTACCAGGTGGGACCCGTACCTCAGGAAGCAGAGGGCAAGCACCCCACTATGCATTCACTACCGACAGAAACACGGGGTCCGAGTTTCCAGGGAGACCCCAGTTCTATCCGCATTACCTGATCAGCTCAGTCACACACGATGTAAAGCCCCAGCAACCCACACACGTAATCTTCACCCCTAACTCCCGGCTCCGACAAGTACAGGTAACATTCTACGGTGACAAATCCTTGCAGGATATCAATCGCACTGGAAACCGGAACATGGACTCAGCCCAGAGTGTCAGCTGATTGCCTTTCAGAACTAGCTAAAACGCAGAGTCAGACATTTTTGTTAAGGTCAGTAATAGCTGCAGTACGTGAATGCCAAAGGGAGGCTACCCTTAATAAAAATGGCAGCTTAGAGCTTTTCGGGCTGTCGCACAGCGATTACGTAGTTGTTCTAGTTCCCAATACTGTGCCTATGTGTATGGAGGAGGGGTGGCGAGAGTAACTAGAGTGCATGGGCAGGGGTACTTGCTAATACTTGCTGGGGTTACTTACTCGGCTCGATATAAGGGGAGTACATGTGTCAGTGAAAAAGGATACATATTTAGGACGGAACTTATACAAAAGCATGGCTGCTAACGAGGATCAAGAGGTAAGTGTTTAGCCTGGGTGCGATTAGGAAACACCAGGCAAAGTTTGGGATTATACAAGTGTTGGGAGGATGTGCTAACAGGACTTGTTTCACACTCAAGCATTCGTGTGTGGGCACCATTTGCTTATTGCATGAAATAAATGGCTTTTATTTTCTTTTGATTGTCTTTTTTTTGCCACAAAAGTGACTGCACATGTATTAACTAACACATGAATGCTGACTGTAATAGTTATAGGCTTCTTGGAAAGCATGCCACCATTTAGATCTGTCAGCTCTACTTAGAACTCACTCTGCATTACAATTCTATGGCATAAATGGCAACACCTATCTGGCTGCCATTTACAGACATGATATCTGATTCCAATAATTAAAAGAGACAGGAAAGCTGTTATTGTTTCCTAGAAAAGATGGCAGCCCTACTAAACTGTTTTATTTGTGACAACCAATACTTCTCTAGCATTGAACTTGTTTTATGGGCAAGAAGGCAGAAATAATATGGAATGCAGTGGCTCATGCTACCTCAGACATTCATAGGATGGCACTGGTGTGCTGTCAGGCTAATGTCACTTTTACTTTGGCTTGTTAGTGTCAAAGGCTTCACATGAATGGTTACCTGCTCAGCAGTAAATCACTGTCACAAGGTTAATGTTCACTAAGAAAATTAGCTTTTTTTAAAGCCTTAAATTTCTTAACCTAGTTTCTTTGTACCATATTTCTAACATCTATGCTTTGCAGATGGAGCTGGAAGCTTTGCGATCAATTTATGAAGGGGACGACAGCTTCAAGGAGCTGGGACCTACATGTTTCCAGTACCGGGTATACATTTAGATATATTGTTTCATGTATCATGCTTAATATCTAATCAATCTCATTAGACTTGATGAAAAGTAAATAGCAAATGTTTGCTTTATATAAAGAACTGACAAATTCTGAAGTGCATTACAGAGATTATATATCATTCACTTGAGTGCCTGGCACAGCGAGCGTACAATTTAACATTCACGCACATTATGGACAATTACATTAGGAGCTAATTAGCCTTCCTGTATGTTTTGAGGCCTTTAAGCTGTGCACAAACAAACAAACTTAGAAGCCAGAGGACAAAACATTTTATGTAAAAACACATCATTTTCTACTTGTTCTAAGCCCCCCCCCCCCCCCCCCGGCTGGAATCAAATTTAGGAGCTCAGTGCTGCAAAGCAGAAACCTCTTAACCACTACGACACCATGCTGTCCACCAGCCCAAACCGCAACTGAGTAACAGGGAAAATGTATCATTCTGATTCTCTTTGCCATGTTTTTCATAATTCCCTGCTTTTTCTTCATATCCTTGCTGGTAACATTTTGCTTGTACACTGATAAGGTATACTTGCTCATCAGGAACAGAGCCCATTTTTGTTTCCTAAGGGCTGTCTTGGCAAAAGAAGAGCTTCAATGAGCTGCTGGTTTAAACAAAAAAAAAAAAAACAAAAACATTTCAACAGATTATCTTAACTGTTGTAGTACTGTTTTACAATGTTGCTGGTACAAAAGTGTGAAGGATAACGTACCATGACTCTAAAGTAGTTGCAATAGGAAATATTTGTTTCCCTTTTGAATTGTGATCACGGTGGTCACAATTTAATGGCATTTTCCAGTAAACACACTGAGCAAGATTTGAGGATCATACTCCTGTTGCAGCTTTTCTTGGTCTTTGAAATCATTTTGCTGGCACTGCCTTATGCTAATTACTTTCAAAATGTTTATATTACAAACAGAGAGTTGCAGAGTTCCAATTACTCTATATTTTCCTAAAATTGTGAAAGATAATCTCTGTTCTGCCTAGCTACTATGTATCTCCTGCTAGACATCAGCTTAAAGGAACAGTAACACCAAAAAATGAAAGTGTATAGAAATAATTAATATATTATATACTATTGCTCTGCACTGGTAAAAGTTGTGTGTTTTCTTCATAAACACTACTGCAGTTTATATAAATACCCTGCTGTGTAGCCATGGGGTCAGCCATTTAAATTGAAAAAAGGAGAAAAGGCACAGGTTACTAAGCAGATAACAGATAAGTAACAGATTCCCATTGTATTCTACACAGTTTATCTGGTATCTTCTTATGTAACCTGTGCCTTTTCTCCTTTTTTCAATTTAAATGGCTGCCCCCGGGGCTACACAGCAGCTATTTCTATTAACTATAGTAGTCTTTCTGAAGCAAACACGCAACTTTTACCAGTGCAGGGCAACAGTACGTTATATTTTAATTATTTTAAAACATTTTTATTTTTTAGTGTTACTGTTCCTTTAACACAAGCTTATCAAAAAATCATGTTGATCTGGTGAAGTTTATAGAGAATACCTTATAGAGCTTGTAGCCACTACCTATAGCAGTTGTAATAAGAATGACAGCACAAACCAGCATGTATAGTTAGGTCCATAAATGTTTGGAAATTGATAGTTATTTTAACCTTTTACCAAACAATATTGAGATGTTTAAGATGTTCCATGGCCAGGTTTGAGAAATTTCGTCATTATTTCATTAACAATTAAAGACGCACTGCCAACAGAATTTATACCTTTTTTTATTTTTTACCTTTTTATTTATTATAACATGATGAGGTTTAAAGAGCCAGCAAAGCAAGTAAAGCAGGTCATCATTATATTTAGAAAACAAAAGAAACCCGTCGGAGACATGGCAGTAATATTAGGAGTGATTAAATCAACAATTTGGTATTTTCTTAAAGAGATACTGACACCAGAAATGAAACCTTTTTTACATCTATCATAACATTGTCTTTGCATGAGCTTTATAATTTTGCCAAAAAAGTATTTTCTGATGCTTTTCCATTCCTTATCTGATCCCCCATATTTTTCTATGTGGGGGGGCTGCCATATTTGTGCAGCAGGACAGGTTGTCAGGTTGGCAAAACAGTCAGGTTTAGGAACTTCAAGCAACAATTACATACAAAACCAGTCCTAACAGTGAAAAAAGATCAACATGACTTATAGGTAACTTTTTATGTAGATTCATAATTTGAAAAGTCATTTTTTCGTGTCTGTATCACTTTAAAGATGCTCATGAGCTCAACAACACTAAAAGGCCTGGATGGCTTTACTGGATGATCGCAGAATTCTTTCCATGGTGAAGAAAAACCCATCTACAATATCTAGCCAAGTCAAGAACACCGGGAGGTAGGAGTATTAAAGTCTACAATAGAAAACGTCATGAAAGTAATCATAGAGGGTTAACCACAAGGTGCACTATTGGTAAACCTCAAGAGAAGGAAGGCCTAATTTAAAATTTGCCAGAAAAAAAGCCTGCCCAGTTTGGAACAATACTCTTAGGACAGGTGGAATCAACATGTTTAGCAGATTGATGGGAAGAGAAGAGGATGGAGAGAGAGAGAAACAGGATCCATGATCCAAAGCATAAATAAAATCTGAGACATGGAAGAAGCAGTGTTATGGCACGGGCATGTGTGGCTGCGAATGGAACTGGTTTGCTAGTGTTTATTGAAGATGTGACTACTGACAGAAGCAGCTGGATGTATTCTGAAGTGTGTAGGTCTATAGTGTCTGCTCTGATTCAGCCAAATGCTTAAAAACTAAATGGACGGCACTTCACAGTACAGATGGACAATGACCTGAAACATACTGCAAATGCAATGCAAGAGCTTCTGCAGGCAAAGAAGATAAATATATTGTTGAATATTGACTTCAACACAATTGATTGTGCATTTCACTTTCTGAAGACAAAACTGAAGCAGAAAGACCAACAAACAAGCAGTGACAGTGAAAGCCTTGCAAAGCATTACTGGGAAACAAGCACAACATTTGTTGATGTCCATTGGTTCCAGACATCAGGCAGTCATTGACTACAAATGATTTTAAACTTTGACTGTCTAAATGCAAATATGCAGAAGATGTATGTTTAGAGCATGAAGTATACTGTAAATAGCCAGAAGTATTACTATTAAATGTTATATCTTATATTGTTGCTTTAAAAATATATTACTTCCTTTAATTAAAAATATTTTGCTGCCTTACAGGTTGGTGACAACGGTGATTCCAAAGCCTTCCTTATTGACATATCCTGGCCCGAAACGTACCCAGACGGCCCCCCTACCATTTCAATGAATGCATTTTTTAATAATCAGATGTAAGTGTTGAAACTCTGATGCATTTTCTTTGCTGATCTATGTTTTAAAGCTCCTCATATTACCTTTCTGTGTTTATCACAAAGCTCTCCAGCTGTTAAGCAAAGTATACTAAGCAAGTTACAGGAGCAGGTAGATGCCAATCTTGGCACAGCCATGACTTACACACTGTTTGAGTTTGCCAAAGACAACAAAGAAGATTTAATGGAAAACCACCAGCCCCATAGCAATACCAATGTAAGTTTATTTTCTTTTCACTTTTACATTTTATATATGTATAAAAAACATGTATAATGGTACTGTATCCATATTACAGTGAATTGGATTGTTTAATTTATTAATACAAGCACTGTATAAGCCTGGAAATTGTGAACCTTATTCATAGGACTACAGTTCTACTGTTAAAAATGTGCTTCCATTTTTTGTTTTTACCCAATCTTTTTTTATTTTTACCCATGAGCCACATTCAAATGTAAAAAGAGTTTGGGAGTAACACAAACATGAAAAAAGTTCCTGGGGTGCTAAATAAGGGCCATGACTAGCTTTTTGGTAGCCCCTTTGTGGACTATGGACAGGAGGCTATGTTGTTTTGTGCAACCAAAATGTGCCCCCAAGCCAGGAGTTCAAGAATAAGCAACTGCTTTAAGGTTCAAGCCACTGGTTGGGTATCACTGCAGTAGAGTGTGAATTTAGATAATATTAGAAAATATTTTTCATGAAACTACACCTTCCATAACATACTGATATTGTTTGTCTGTTCTCTGGGAGAAGGTTTTTTTATGTCCTTCCTTTCTTTGCTTTCAGGTTAATTTAGCAGCTATGTCTTGAAAATGGCAAAGCTGTGAAGTTTGTAGTTCCATTATAGTTAGAGAGAATTCTTTACCCACATTTAAAATATTCCATTCATAGCCATTTCAGTATTGTCACTGTAATACTTTTTTTGTTTAGTAAAAACCCTAATTCTCTTTGGTTTCAGTGGCTAATATTTTAGGCTGCCAGACAAAAAAGGGGCAATAAAAGCTAAGATTACTCGTATGGATTGTTTTCTGACAAATAATCACCTTAGAAAATGCTTTGATTTAACGGAAAGGTTAACATTGAGACTGGTAAATACAACTGTGATCGGCTTTATACAGATAAATTGGCTGAGGGAAACACTGAGAAGGCCAGGGTTTTAAAACAATCTTTTTTTCTGGTAACACCAGTGGGTAACCAGTTGATGAAGGTTTCCTTTTCAATTCACCCAGTTTCAAGGGGAAGAACTGATACCCTGGTCCGTTGCAGTTTTCTGGTAACAGGAGCACCGGCCCAGGGTATCAGGTAGGTGATTATAATTATTTGGAGTGCCTTTTATTTTGCCCCCACCCATGATTTTACTTTTCCTTCTCCTTTAAATATAGATGGCTGTTTGACACAGGAGGAAATTCAAACAAAACTAGATTATTTGAAAATACACACCACTAAGGGGCACATTTACTAACCCACGAACGGGCCGAATGCGTCCGATTGCGTTTTTTTCGTAATGATCGGTATTTTGCGATAAAATTGTCGCAACTTTTTCGTAGCCATTCCGAATGTTTCGCAAAATTTTGCGACTTTTTCGTAGCGTTACGACTTGCGCGAAAAATCGCGACTTTTTCGCAGCTTTCGCGCCGAGTACGAAAGATTCGATTCATTCAAGCTTCAGTATGGTGACTTTTCTTGGGCCAGGTTGGAGCTGCAGAGTGCCATTGAGCCCTATGGGAGACTTTCCTTGGGCCGGGTTGGAGCTGCAGAGTGCCATTGAGCCCTATGGGAGACTTTCCTTGGGCCGGGTTGGAGCTGCAGAGTGCCATTGAGCCCTATGGGAGGCTTTCCTTGGGCCGGGTTGGAGCTGCAGAGTGCCATTGAGCCCTATGGGAGACTTTCCTTGGGCCGGGTTGGAGCTGCAGAGTGCCATTGAGCCCTATGGGAGACTTTTCTTGGGCCAGGTTGGAGCTGCAGAGTGCCATTGAGCCCTATGGGAGACTTTCCTTGGGCCGGGTTGGAGCTGCAGAGTGCCATTGAGCCCTATGGGAGGCTTTCCTTGGGCCAGGTTGGAGCTGCAGAGTGCCATTGAGCCCTATGGGAGACTTTCCTTGGGCCAGGTTGGAGCTGCAGAGTGCCATTGAGCCCTATGGGAGACTTTCCTTGGGCCAGGTTGGAGCTGCAGAGTGCCATTGAGCCCTATGGGAGACTTTCCTTGGGCCGGGTTGGAGCTGCAGAGTGCCATTGAGCCCTATGGGAGACTTTCCTTGGGCCGGGTTGGAGCTGCAGGGTGCCATTGAGTCCTATGGGAGGTTTTGCCCGCCGCTTACGAGCGCTCAATAAGAAAAAGTCGCAACAAGATACGAGCGAATCGTAATGGCTACGAAAAAGTCGCGACTTTTCGCGCAAGTCGTAATGGTTACGAAAAAGTCGCGACAATTTCCGAAAAGTCGTAAAGGCGACGAAAAAATCGCAAAAAATACGAAAAAGTCGCAAAATGTTCGTTTTCCAAACAGAATTTTTCCAATTCGAATTTGTTTCTTAGTAAATCAGCCCCTTAGTATAGTCTATACTATAGCATATAGTATAGAGTATTTTCTATTTCTAGATCCTTGGTAAGACCTCATCTTTGGTATATTGTGCAATTTATGGCACAGTATTATAGTATAAATGTAGATGATGTCATCATACATCACCGAGAAGGAATACTACAAAAAAAGAGTGCATAAAATGACTGTGAGAAAAAAGATATGTAAAAAAAACAAGCAACACATAGTAAGACTGTTAATTAACAGCCATGTAACCTTTCTAAAAGTTCTTCAGGTTGGAACTGCACTCCTGTATGCCTTTAGACGTGAGTGCTGGCGCTTTTCATCTATTAAGTCCAAAAGTGTCAGCACTCTGGCCAAACATACACCCAAACAAAATTTTAGTAATAGTGATATATTTTTACATGTTCCCCCCCCCCCCCCCCCCACAACCAAAGAGGCACCAACATGAGGTCATCACAAGCAAGATTAAACAAACTGTGCATCAAACTGTGCATCTTTCAACATGTGGATAAAAAAATTTTGTTTCACCACAAGGTGGCACTGTGGAGTATATCATAACTTAGTGAATTTAGTCCTGACTGCTGTTGTCGCCAGTGCAAAACCATTTCGGTCGGATTGGTTAGTTGCCATGATAGCAGAGATCTATCGCTGACAACTGAACCGCTCTGTGGGTCCTTAGCCTAAAAGTTCTCTTTATAGAGCTATAAAGTTCTCCTTACTCATGATTTTAAACCCCATCCCCATCGTAAATATTTATGAAGAAGTGTGTTTTTGATTCACTGCAGAAAGTTTTTTTTTTTTTTTTTTCTTAATACAACCTCAGACTTGGTGCAATTGTGGTGTAATGCCAAAGCTCTGTACTTTTACATCAGTGTGGGCAGAGCAGATTTTCTTGAGTAAAATGTTTTGCAACCTTTACCTTTTTTTAAAAAGTTGTATTTTATTAATTATCATATAAACATAAAACATAAAAGTAATACATCTGACAATACAATAGGATAAAACGCAGTATTTGATTTTAGTTATACAATTGCAATAGACATCGTCTCCAGAGTTTATTACAAGGATGGGTATAACATTACAGGGTATAAATCTGGCAGCAGTTCCGGTGTATTAGGTCCATCAACCAATTAAGCTAGGTAGTGAGGTTGTGTCAAAAGAGATGGGGAGGCTCCGGGAGTGAGATGCATATGGGTGTGGAACTCCTCAGTTACCCTCTAAGTTACACCAGGGACCCCAAACTTTATCAAATTTATCAGGTGCGCCCCTAGTCTCATACGTAAGTCTGAGCCAATATTAACTTCCAACTCAGCAGCTTACTAACCTGTATATTGGGGCCTCCTGATAGACTATTTGATCAGGTCTCCTATATTGGCCGGATATTTATCTTGCAGGCTTGAAAATTGTTGATGAGGCCCTTGTCTAATGGTTAGCCATAAGGCTAAAGCATGATCTGATCAGCCCAGTTTGTCCCAGTAAATGGGTGGGTGGTAACCTTGGCAGATCCCAAGGTGCATGGCCTCCTTTGACTTAGCTTAAGGGACAGTATACACCTAAAAACTTTTGCTAAAAATCAGCACAGTATTTAGGACTTGAGTTGGTAATAGATTCTGCCTATTCTTTTATGAAAAAAAATCATATTTTCCTATGCATGATGAACAAGGCATCAGATTACTTTCTAGGATTTCCAGTGCTTTATTTTTTCATTCTTGGTTTCCCTGACCGCAGTTTTCTTTTGGTAACATACAACTGTGGCCCTTGGCTTATGTGACATTAACTTCTGTTGTTTCAGGCACCGGGAAATGACATCACAGTAGAGACGGCAAGTGTAACAGCAACTAGTAAGAAAAAAGATAAAAAGGAGCAGCTGACAAAAGCCCAAAAGAGAAAATTAGCAGATAAAATAGGTAAGTATAACAGTTGGGTGATAGGTCTTCAGATCTTGTTTCATTTAAAGGATAGATTAAAGGGGTTGTTGACTAATTTTTTCCTCTGTGGTCTCTCTTGAGAAATAGCGATTTGCCTAGTAGTATTAAGTTAACAAAACACATTATTTTCCAAATATACATGATAACCACGGGGGATTTTCAGTTTGGTAGATTGGATAAAGGTGGCCACACACGTGGCGATCTGGCGATGTTTCATGCGACCATCGGTCGCACTAAACATCGTCAGATCCGCCACACACCGTCAGGGCTGAAACAACAGATAAGGAGGTAGAAACAATAGGATTTCTACCTCCTTCTGCCGATTCAGCCCTGACGGCAGATTTTGCTCAGGCGCCTTCTATGGTTTCGTACGATATTATCGGTGCGTGTATGGCCAGCTTTAGAAAGTGTATCTTATATGTAGCTTATTTATGAGGGTGAACTATTAGGGACTCTTGCAACACAAAACACAAACTGTGTTACATTTTCAGGGGCTGAAGTGTTAAGCATGGATATTTGCATGCTGCAAGTTTGCACTGTTTACTATATTCCTCTCTATTATGAAAAATTTAGTGGGGGGGAGGGCTGGTTTTAGGTAGTTAGTGTCATATCTTTTATAGAAATGGAATTTCACAAAACTTCAGGGAGACAGAAATCCTAGATTGTCTACGACAGTGATCCCCAACCAGTGGCTCGGGGGCAACATGTTGCTCACCAACCCCTTGGATGTTGCTCTTAGTGCCCCCAAACCAGGTAGTTATTTTTTAATTCCTGACTTGGTGGCAAGTTTTGGTTGAATAAAAACAAAATTAACTATCATATAAAGCCTCCTGTAAGCTGATAGTGTGCATAGAGGCTGCCTAATAGCCAATCTCAGCCCTTATTTGGCACCTCTGTGAACTTTTATGATGCTTGTGTTGCTCCCCAAGTCTTTTTACATTTGACTGTGGCTCCCAAGTAAGAAAGGTTGGGGACCCCTAGTCTAGGACAACAACATATAGTGTTCCTAGATGAACTAAACTTTTCTCTCTGAAAATGCCCTTAATGAAACAGCACAAAATGTCAAAACAGTGCTTAGCTGTTTGTACATTTTTATGGTAAATTGGCTGGCAGTGAAAGGGTTCAAATGAAAGTGGCACATGTCTTTTTATGATATTGTTTGGTATATACGGCATTTGCAGGGCTCTGCTTGCCATCAGCTACTGTTTATGTTACTCTGTTATTCGGGCACATGTGATAGTATGTGTTTTGATTTTTAGATCATAAAGGCGAGCTTCCTCGTGGGTGGAACTGGGTTGATGTTATTAAGGTAATTACAAAAAAACACCTCATTTGTATGTGAATATTAAAAAAAAAAAAAAAAGCCTCCATGAATAGATGTTGTCTTTGGTCTGACTTTTCTTTTTCTTCCCCCTCATGCCATCATTCTGTTGCATGTGGATGCTCATCTATACCAGCATGTGAGTATAAAATCAGATTTTAATAATTCCATTTTCAAAAGTGACTGGCCATAACCATGAATACACTAGCTGTTGTCCCATTAGTTTGAGCTGACAGACTCTGCCTCAGTACCTTATCAGTTTAGATAGATCAACTGGGATCCTACAGCATTATATGGCAGTTTGGCGATTTTTGAAAAAGTGAGCACATGGGTTAGTTTTGACCAACTCCCTACCTAAATCTGGGCATGAATAAGTCTCATTACTGTCTGTTAAATGACACTGATTGCTCTTCAGTGACCCCCCCCCCCCCCCATCTCACAGCTGAAAAGAGAAAAATGCGAATAACACCAATACAAAATAAGAAAAATGAAGACCAACTGAAAACAATTGGCCATTCTATCCATACTAAAAGTTAACTTAAAAGTGAACCATCCCTTAAAAAACATATTTTGGTAAGGATTATTGTTTTACTTAGAAACCTGCCTGTTGCCAATTCCACTGATTTGCGTTTTTTCTGCAGCTGTCAAAGACGGGATCCAATGAGGACGACTAAAAAAGAGCTTGGAATCTTTTAATACATCAAACACCATCAAGAAAACGACCTTCTATAGTTTATTTTACAACACTTATTTATTAAAGAGATTAAAAGACATTTTCTAGAGGTCCTGTTCAATAAACAGTGTGTCTTTTTACTAAATTATCTTATATTGGCATTGCAGCATTTATGTTATCTGTGACACATTCGCTAGAAATTATTCTATTTGTTTGTGGATGTTTTGGGAGAATTCTTTTCTGCCTTGCAAAATGATGCTTCTACTATGCCGAGGCTGAGATATTTTGTGCTTTTAGGTTTATAAGCAGTGTGATTCCAGCCACTGAAAGCCTGTAATACTTTAAATCCAATTGAAATCCAATTTGTGTTCCTTTTTTTTTTTAAACATTTTTCTCAGGGTCCTGTGCCTGGGGGGGTCACTTAATAACTGGTGTGAAACTAATTATGCACCTTGTTTTAATTGTTATTATGTGTTGTATAAAGAAATTCCTTGTATACGTTTCCCTCAGTTTAACGTCTCTTCTACTGGGGCTTTCCCCTCCTGGTTCAGTTTAAATATTTTCCTACTGTCTCTCTTACTGAAAGCACCATATTCTACCTCACTGTACAGAAGAAAGGTGTATACAGTGGCGGATTTCTGCTAAATGCATCCAGAGGCTGCACCCAGTTGGATTGTTTTTCTTGGGCCAAAAGTCAGATCATAGTACATGTCTATGGAGAACCACTGGGACATAACCACATCAACAGCCCGACTCAGTCCTCGCACGTAGGGATTTTTTAAAATTTGTTTGGCAGCACCCAAATCTGCATAACTGAATTTAGATATTGCATAGAAAAACATAGCCACTCCAAAGGACTGTGACATGGTGCTCCTACAGCAGTACTCTGACCAGGGATTCAGTTTGGACTGGAATATTGTGAATGACAGTTTGCAGCAAAACTAAACCAATGGTCCCCAAACATTTCTAGGTTGAATATGTGAAAATGCTGCTGTTTCAGCCATTCAACCATACGCTACATAATATCTAAGGCAGCAATGTATGTGTTACCTTCAGCTCCCACCAGTAACTATCAAGCATGGCTTCCAGGATTATCAAGAACTTTAACAACACACTCCCTATACCTGCCCCCCAGCCATTGCTCTGGCGGACAGCCCCGTATTTTTTAAAAGTGCCATCTTCTGCAGCAATAGGCGCAATTCATTTCTTAATGGGCACCTGTCAGTCTTAGGCTGGTGGCACATGGGGAGATTAGTCGCCTGTGTCAAATCTTTGCTACCTTATGCTGAATTGCCATCCCACTGGCAAGAAAGTGAATAGCTGGTGGGGTGGCATATGTGTCACTCTGTCTTTCAACTATCTCCCCATGTGCCACCAGCCTTAAGAAGAATTCCAAATTTCTAGTTAGTCAAGCAAAATAAACCAGTTTAATAAACTGCTTACAATGTACAAGTTATTTAAATCTTCTTTTCTTCATTCTTTTGTAATCCACAATAAGAGCATACAGACAGGCAACATATTGTGGACACAATGAAGGCAAAGTTTACATCATCCCAAAATCTTATGTATGCTCCAATAAGGAGAACCCATGATGCCCAAGACCTTGCGCAGGTTACACAATTACAGATAATGAGCAGGAAATGGGAATGAGGGCAGTGATAGTTGTGGCAAAGGCATAGATACGGAGAAGTCAATGTATGACTGACAGCTGAGATTTTTAAACAAGAATCTGGTTTTCATGTTTAATTAGAAAAGGACTTTTATTATACAGCTTTTTATGTCTGGCTATATCTACCAGATTTGCATGCTATTCAGAAGGGATTTTTGTTTATTCGGATGCTTTGTGCCAGGGGTGCACCTCAGTTTTTATATAGTACTATAGATTCTCACCTGGATTAAAGGAGTGCTCCACCCCAAAACATTTTTTTTTTTTTGCATTAAGAAAACTTTAATTCTGAGAAACCTTTCAATATTTATTAATTACGTATTGTCAGTGGTTTAAAATGTATATGTAAATGAAATTGAAATAGAGTGTGTGTTTCCCTTCCTTGTTCTCTGGTTCTGACTCTGCTACATTGTTTCAGGAGTCAGAACCAGAAGAGCAGAGGAGAGAAACAATTACAGTTATACAAAATAAATGATCAATGTCTGATTATAGGGAAAAATACCTCCCACTCAGTTGGGCTTAAGTAGAAAAGGTGCAGTAGATTATCTAAACTGCCAGAAATAAATATAAATGTATGTTTTATTGTACATTTAGACAGACATACCTGTTTCCACAGACTGAAGGAAACCATGATAGTATCTATATTTGCAGGGACCATCTCCCCAGCCCCCTTAGACTCATAGTGTAATTCAACCCCCCTCTCACCTTGTTCCATTGTGAAATGATGGATTCTGGGACCTAAAGTCCCTCTGCTTTCCATAATGGTTGGTGCACAGATTCTCTGGAAAGCAGTCCCACAATCCATCATTGCTTCAGTAGCGCTTACATTTACAAATAACTTCAAAACCATGGACCACATTTAATTAATGTACTATAAAGTTGCTCAGAATTACCCTTTTCTTTCATTATGCAAATATACACTTTCTCTGCCGTTTTCACATGGGCCCCAACTGAATCAGGTCATATCTATTTGCCTGGTAGATGGGGTTGGGGGGGTCACACACATGTCCTTGAACAGATGAGAATGAAGGTTTTGGCTCCTGAAGTTCCCCGGCTGTGTAGGAATGGATGGGGGTGCAGGAACATGTTACTCTGTCACTGAATATAAAGGGAAAAACTTTTTGGCCCAGCGTTTGTTACTCTGCTGATCTGAATGCAGACTGGGGACCTTTCACCCACAGAGATGGAAATGAAAAGCCGAATGTATGAAAAGGAGGTCTGCTCAGGCCCCTGCTGCCCTTCAGAGTATTATGAGTTTCCATGGGGATGAATGCAGTTTGCTCAGCTCCAAGGCTGCAGTTCTCCTCCATCTGTCAGCTGGGAGCATCTGTGCCCAACCCTTATCCCTTCACTGCTGCGCTGCATTACAACTAAACTACAGACTCAATCTGGAGCAGTGACTTGTGAAATGACATCCCAACTAGTGAACCCCAAGGTAAGCAGAATGTGCGAAACCATGGTTCCATTGATCAGGAAACAGAACTCCCCAAACCTATCCCCAATACAGGTTCTTGGGGGTGGTGGGGTGAGGAGGTTGTCAAGGTTGCACATTTGTATAGCATTTTAGAGAGTAAGAAACTTATATCTGGCTGTTCTTGAAAGTTAGAACAACTACCAGAACACAACCGGTCTATCATTATGCCTGGAGAACATGCACAAGGCTGCTATCAGTAATCATGGGGCCCCATTACACTAAGTTACAGGGCCATTCAGTCTCCCTAGGTAGATGAAGGAGGAAGCCCCCCCACAAAACAAATGGACACACCCATTTATGCACAATCCCTGCCCACAATATATTGAAATCCCAAAGCTCCACATTCCCTCCTGTCCCCAAATGATATCTTTATGGATCATGGGGCCCCCTTCTTCTATAGGGTCATTGACTGCTGCCCCCCCCATGGTAGCACTGAACATGCTGCTAACATGAAACCGAGATTAAGCAAATACAAAGCATACAAAAGCAACTATTAATGTAAGTTGACCATATACAGACATGTATCTTTGGTCATTGGGTAGATTTTAATCAGTTTGACAATAATATCCCTCCAATTACAGTCTGTGTGACCTAATTTTAGGATGAGGAACCTGACTGGCATCTTTACATGTGGCCTGTCTGCTTTTCTACAAATGATCATATTTACAAAGTTGGAGTATTTATATTAGTGATTCTTCATTCTATGTTCTGTACAGTGCCACCAATAGTAATCCTGTGGTCCCATACTAAAAAATAAGCTTGTTGGCAGGACCTACCTTCCAAGGGGCACAAATAACTGGTAGACTAAAAATTGGAGCCCCTCGGGGAAGGCCCTGCCAACAAATAAAATGGGGCCCAGTGAAAAAAATGCCTCTTGCACTCACAGTGACACCCAGGACCCAATTATCTCAAAACTCCATCTATGCACTCCCTTGTAAGCCCTGCTGCTTTCTCAACCCAGAAAAATCACCATTCAGTCCTGGAGCCCCCAACTAGGGATGCCAGGTTGGCCGTTTTTTCTGCCAAACTGGGCTACTAATGTAAAGCTCAGGCGGGTTTCCAAAGTACAAACCTACCATGGTACAGATTTGGCCTAGTCTTTGGAGCCTTGCTGGGTTTGTACTTTGGAAACTCACTAAAGTTTTTACTCCTCTAGTGTACCTGACATGCCTCTCCCAGTGCATGTTGGTCGATGTAGTTTGTACCTAACAGTTTTCCTACAGCTAGGGGCATATATATAATAAGGCACCAGAGGGCCTGTGCCTAGGGTGGCATGTTCTTTTTTTATTTAAACAAAATAGGGGTGTAGGGGACTGCGGACTGCGGACTGTGGACTCTGTGTAAGTGTCACATGGTCTCCTGTCAATACATCACTGTTTCTTACCCTCCTGCAAGTGATATCAAGTGCCACATTGGTGCTATGCTATATATTATTATTATTATTATTATTATTATTATTATTATTATTATCAGACTTGCACACACAGCAGAGAGAAAGGTGACTAGTTATTACTAACATTTATTTATAAAGCGCCAACATATTCCGCAGCGCTGTACAATAAGTGGCCAACCTGTCAAAACTTGTTTTGTTGTTTTCCAGACTGCTTCTGTTTAATTTTGCTTAGAAAGTTATTTGCCTCAGAAAAAACACAGTTAACTACATGAAGCTCATCTGACTGAAGAAGAGTATGGATGTTATTAGAAGGAGCACCACAGCTAATGTCTCACAGAGAAAGAGGAGTGAAGTCAAGCTGAAAGTGTACAAGGAAAATACTGTCATTGGCTTACATAGATGTTGCACTTCTTCTGGAAGACTGCGGTTGGTCAGTGTATTTTACCTTATGTCATTTGGTTTTGTCTTCTAAAGTATCTTTCAGGATATTACGTCTCAATGTATTGTGTGAGCAGGGCTGCTTCCCTAGGTACTGGACCCCAGCCGGCCCCTTCTCTTGGTGATCAGCTTATGTACAGAAGGTTTTGCTGTCCTGCACACACAGACAGTTCTTTGTCTCTAGCTGACTGCAACTTTGTATTGGGAATAGTCTCTTTGGGAAGACAGCTCCAGTTGTATGGGGTAAAACATTATGTCAAAAATATTCTTAAAATTATGAATAGCAGATACATTAACAGCTGAGCGCCAGTAACATCAGCCACATTAACCTGCAATATCAGGCCCACACATTTGTATCCCCAATGGCAAACGATACAGTTTTAACCAATTTACCATTTGTTTTGTTGATCCCCAGATAAGTTTTTTATATTTTCCTCTGGCATGCCAACCTTTAGTATTTACATCTCGCCTTCATATTAAAACTGTCTTCTGCCAAAACCGCATTCTTCTTCCATGTCATGAGTAATGATAATTAACTTGATTATGGCATTCTTTTATTAAGGCAGGTACAATATTTAGGGGCATATTTAAAAAGATTCAAACCAGGGGAATCCCCAATGGATTCCCAGTAGTTCAAATGCTATCATCAGTATTATCCCCTTCTTACATTAATGAATTGGCGTATATCCCAAAGCCTGTTGGCTTTTTATAAGTGTGCAAATTCGTCAGATTAAGCAGCAGCACAGATCTATAACACTCATTTTGTTCAATAAGTTCCCAAATGAAGAATAAGCATGAAGTGTGCCTGCAACCTACCAGTAAGTTATTTCTTGAGAGTCTTTAGGGCACATAACTGTTTTGTGTCCATGTACTCTGCCAGGAGCACCTGGAACAAGACAGTAAGGGCAGTGCCTATTCTTTAGCAGTTTACTAAAGGTCCCCATACACATCGCCAAGCGAGCGGATCTTCACCCGATATCCCCACCTACGGGTGGGTGATACCGGGGAGCGTTTAGGTAAAAAAAAAAAAAAATTTGATTATGTGGGCGGCAATGGGGCAGTCGGTTCGGGGACCGCATCAATGAGCCCCCGATCCGACTGAATTTTCTAACCTGGCTGATCGGTATCTGGCCAATTTTAGGCCAGATATTGGTCAGCCAGGCCCCTCATTTCTGCGTGTATGGGGACCTTAACTCTTATTAGGGACACAGCAACTCACCTTTTCAAAGGTGCCTTTGCCCAGTACAGGCAGATAGTTAAGAGGCAAAAAAATGCTAGCAAATTATAGTTATCTTATAATAATAATAATAATAATGATAATGGTAAAAAGAATAACAATAGAATACTAAAAATATTAAGAATATGGGCCAAATGGGTCAGATGGTCCTTCTGCAACTAGAAGCTCGGCCACTGATTCTGAGCCAACAGCAGCTACTTCACACTGCAACACAACAAAGAGAATTATATGTCATATAAAGACATAAATTATTTTTAAGAATACATGGAATATACTTACAGCTGATGGGACAGTGAAGTTACTCACCGTGTCCTCTTCTGGCTCAGATTCACCCTTCTCCTGGGCTGGGATTATTTGTCCAATGGTCTGGGACAGGGAGTTGGATAATGAAAAAGTTAAACCAATCCCCAGAGGTGGTGATAGGTCATGTGACTTTTATAGAGAAAGGGAAAAATAGAACAGCATATTTGTTAGAAATTTTGAGGGCTACAATTCCAAGAGGCCTCAATACACCTTTCAGAATAATCAGTTTTAGAATAAGATGTGTTTTGCAGTTAATGGCATCTCTGTATCTCTTTTATTCCACTTCCTGATTTATTATTATAGCTAGTATTTGGTTGGCCACTAGAGAGTGTGATAATTTGTGTAATTGCTTTTTTATACAGTCTGAGGAAAGTGCTCTTTAAACAGAGCTCTACTTAGGGGGCATTAAACACGGGCAGTAGTAATGAGGGAAAATCTTTGCCAGGCATGGATTTGCTGCGAAATTCCACATTTTGCCATCGGCATACTGTGCGTCAAAAAAGCCAAGCATTTTTTAAGGAAGCGAAATCAGACAGATTTGCTCATCACTAACGGGCAGTGATCCTGGACCCTATGCTTGCAAAGGACAGTGGAAGGGCCCTATGCTGCAATGACAGTTCTGAGATTATGCGACACGTGAGGCCGTGGCTACTTGCACTCAGCAACAGATTTCATAGCAGATTTTTATGAATGTGCATGTTTTTCACACCTTCTAATTTACAACCAAAAGCAGTGACAGATACAGGAATGGCACAAAGTCTTTTATCAAAATACACTAGAGGGGTATAATGGGACCCTGTCACAGGAAGAGAGAGTGGTCTTCAGGGTGGGCATTCTGTAGCCGGACACTGTCCCTGGGAGAACAACATTTCAGCCACATTAGCCCATGCTAGGAAAAACACAGCTAAACAGGAGCTGTTTTACTTGGTCACTGGAGAGCCTTTTTCAGCAACCAATCAGATCTTTGCTTTTAACTTGTAGATGACCATTCAAATTTAATTGCTGATTGGTTGCTATGGGCAACATCACCGGTGATATTTATCTTCAGTGTTAATAAATACTCCCCACACACAGTGGATTTTGGTGCAAAAATGCACACTTTTGTATTTTCAGAATGGAATTTATTCTGTGTTTGTCCAATTAGGTAGAGTGTAATATGGTGCTTAAAAAAAGAAAAAACTATAACAGCATGTCACATTGTACTTTATGTGACATCATTGTGAAATGAAACTATATATCTCTATACCTCAATAATAGTCAGGTTCTCCTACTGTAGGTACAATAGTCATAGCACAACTGCATCCAAGCAAGTTCTATGCCAGCGTTGCCCTCCACTTTTACAACAAAAAGTTTTTAGTGATTCCCATGAATTGTGTCACACAGCAAATGAAAGTTTGCCCAGACAGAAAAGGCCTTGGTGTGAGGATACAGTAGAAGTGTTCCAGCGATGTGCAGTCGATCTGCCAGGGTATGTTTGTTTTATTGCTTGGCCTACTTCTTTTATAAAGGTTGTCAAGTATTTAGACTAATCTTCTCTCCTAAGAATAGGATTAAAAGAATCAAGACCATGGCTGAGAAGAATTGTTGCTTAGGATTACTGAACAAATGAAAAAGGAGGTATAGGCCTGGCAAGGGGTAGTTTAACATTCAGTTAGTAACACTGCAGACAATTCTAGGAAGAGACTTCCAAGAGAGTTGGTAGCAGCTAGGGACTGCAAAGTCTTTGAGAGAATTTTAGGCAAAACCTGAGCATAAACAGTGATGGGTATTGCTGGCCACATGGGAAATGTAATGGGGATCATGTATGTATGTATGTATTATCCAGGACCAAAAAAAGCAGGGGGGGGGGGGGCAAAAAGGTAGATCTTAACCAGTGACTATTTTATTGGTAGAACTTCATGAGATCAACCTTTAGGGTAGTTACAATGAGCTGGTAGCAGAGATGTTCTATGTATGTGCCAAGCAGATGGCAGCATGTACACACAAGGGCATATTTATAAAGCTGTGTAAAATGATTTATGTTGAAAAAATAAATACTTTAGGATATTTATTTATGTGTATTTTATGTTATGCTGCCTATACGCAGTATTTTATACTTCTCTAAACCTCATATAAGCTATTAAAGGCAATGGAAAAAAAAACAGTGGCACTGTTTAAAAATGTTGTTTTATTAAATTTTATTTCCAATCAGCTGCTTTTTATGCTGGATTTTTAAGCAACCGCCTAAGATTAATACACAACTTTATTAACATAACAGATCGTATTGGGTACTACTTGGCCTTTAGATGTCAATGTGTTGTGCATTTGACAGCTCTTTTTTAACGGCTTTATAAATAGGCCCCTAGAGGTGCTGTCAAGATGGCACCAACGTGGCTTAGAATAGAGCAAAAGGGCCGTCATTATTATTTTAAAGGAAAACCATGGGAAAACACGTTTTTTGCTAAATGCATCAGTCATTAGAGTTTCTCTAGCAGAATCCTGCATTGAAATCCGGTTTTCAAAAATGCACACAGACTTTTTAATATTTAATTTTAAATTAAATTTCACATGGGGCTAGCCATATTCTTTATTTCCCAAGGTGCTATAGCCATATGACTTCAGTCACATTTTACTGTTGCGCTGCAAGTTGGAGTGATATCACCCCCCTCCCAGATCAGCAGAACAATGGGAAGGTAGCAAGGTAGCAGCTCCCTGACACCTGTATTGCTAAAAGTGCTAGATATGGGAAAATAACTCAGTAGTACAAAATATAAAGGTCCCCATACACAGGCCGATAGCTTATCGGCCCGTGTAGGGGCAGAAACGAGGGGCCTGGCCGACCAATATCTGGCCTGAAATTGGCCAGATATCGATCGGGCAGGTTAGAAAATTTGATGCGGTCCCCGAACTGACTGTCCCATTTCCGCCCACATAATCTGATCGTTTGGCCCCAATGCCAAACGATCGAATTTTTTTTTTTTTACCTAAACGCTCCCCGATATCGCCCACCCGAATGTGGGGATATCAGGTGAAGATCCGCTCGCTTGGCGACATCGCCAAGCGAGCAGTTCTGCTGGTGTATGGGGACCTCAAGCCCGCTTCCGTTACATGGGAGTAGGAGAAACAATAGGTTATCAGATATCTGAAAGCAGTTCTAATATGGAGCGCTGGCTTTTTTGAAAGCTTACAATGCACTGAGATGGCGCCTACACACCAATATTGCAACTAATAAAAATACATTTGTTGGTTCAAGAATAACATTTTAAATGTTAGAGTGATTTGCTATGTAAATAGTGTAATTTAGAAATAAAAAGTACACCATAAAAATCATGACAGTATCCCTTTAAGAAGCAAGTTTACAGGAAGAGCAACGTTCAAAGAGGTGCATTACTAATTGGTACCCAAGGTTGACAGACCCTGATAGACCCCTTAATAGACCCTGTTCATTTTACTAAAGTAAACCCAAAGTCTGGACAACCCCTGATATAGAATAACTTTATTTATTTGAAATGTTTCCTTTTATATTTGTTTTTTTTTTATACTAAAATCTTTTTCATATGGAGTCAGCTATAACATTAAATAGTCTGGATTATGAAGGAGATGTCACAAAATAGAAATCTTTCTGCTGAGAAGTTGGTAAAACATTTAGCCACACAAGTTATTTTCCTTTGCTTTGCAGGACCTGTATTATCCTTTCCAGTTATAAATCAGAAAGTCAGTGGTGCTGTACCATTAGTGCACAATTACATTACGTTTCAAGCTAATCTGTCAGTCTGCTGTGCACTTCTACTGACACCTAAATGGCTGCATTCAGTTCCTGACAAAGATCCTGCCAAACCCTATGGCAAAGCAAGTGCGATTCCACGCTGCAAGCACCTCATGCATTATTGAACACAAAATGTTCAGAGGAGATCTGACACTTCTCCCTACAATTCCTGTCAGTGCAGATGTTAGGGGTTAAGTGATCCTCTGTATATCTGATGCTGGCTCCTCCCCATTCCCCCAGTTCTTTTGTCCTCCCACCGGAGTTGGGACACCTTGGAAAAAATCTAATTACTTTTCTACAAGGTCGGACTGGGGGGTGAAGGGCCCATCGGGGCCCGCGCCCATAGCCCGCCCATATGGCCCACGCCCATAGCCTCTTCCCCCCGGAGGGGCCCCCCTAACCCCCCTCGCAGGGCCCCCCACCCGACGTCCTTCCTTGAGCGCGTTAATTTAACGCACCAGGGCAGGAGTGGTCAGGCAGGGGGAGTGCCGCAAGGGTCGTGTCTGGGCCACCAGGGCCCACTGGGATTTTTTTTTCAGCCCAGTCCGACCCTGCTTTTCTATTATTTCTTATAATTTTCAATATTTCATTTTTACTTCCACCTTACTGATTGGTTCACAGAGCAACCAGTATGCAGTGCACAAAAGGGTTTGCTGAGCAACCTCATTTATGGGATAAACATAGTCCCTTCTCACGATCGACCTTTCAAGTCAGGTACAGATGGGTTCACAGAGCAACCCGACCTCAAGAGTACTGGTTCCCCCTTCACTGAAGTAAAGTACAAGGGAACCGTAGATCTACCTTATTGCCCGTTACCTTGAATAGAAGTAAGCAGAGCTATTCCTCCATCACAAGGTAATGCACATTAGTGCCACCCATCAACGCATCAACTCAGCACTAACATTCATTGCAGACGCAGCTATGGATACTATCAGATTAGCAGCTAAGTCCTCAGCCAACACAGTCAAAGCCAGGAGGGCCTAATGGTTCAGACAATGGACAGGGTACTCAGCATCCAAGTCAAGACTAACATCTCTCAAGTTTACGGGAGAACAGCTATTTGGCCCAGCCCTTATAAGATCATATTTGATGTAACAAGGGCAAAAGCTCCTTTCTACCCATCAAGTGAAAACAGGATGATAACTACCACAGATTTCAAAACACTAGGAGGTGCAATACACAAGGTTGTTCCTTTCATTCAACAAACTATAGAAGCTTTGCTGGACCTGTATTATCCTTTTCAGTTATAAATCATCATTATTTACCATCATCATCCCGCAGGAGAGGGAAACCGACATGGACGCAACAAGGCAAGCCAACCAGGAAATCCAACACCAAGAGTGCATCAGTGTGACTCTGAGTACAGGTCCAGACATGCAGGTAGGAGGAAGGCTAAAACACTTCACAGCCACGTGGTGTGCCACCATATCTGACCACTGGGTTCTATCCATTGTGCAAGAAAGCTACAAAATACCCTTCAAATCAGGGCCACCACCGGGCAGGTTTGTAATGTCTACAGTGTCAAGTGATCCAGGGAAACAGGCAACCCTACATCAAGTAGAACAGGATTTCCTTTCCACCCAGGTAGTGGCACTAGTGCCCACATCACAGTCTCTGGATGGCCCTGCTTCTCTTTACGAAGATACTGGCGTCATTGATGGCACACCTCAGGCATCACAGTACTATCTTATTTGGATGACGTCCTAATAACAGCACCTGACCACAGCAAAAGAGCACACCAGGTCGGTCCTAAGAGTTTTACAACAAAACGGATTGCTGATCAGTTACCAGAAAAGCACACTAATACCCAGCCAATCCACAGAATTCCTGAGGCTCCGGAGAGACACATAGCCACCAGAGTATTCCTATTTGAAACCAGGATACATTGCCTTTTTCCAAGCGGCCAGAGCCATGGACAGATGAAATCAGACAACAGCAGAGGACTTTTTAAGACTCCTTGGCTACATGGTGGCCTCACTGGAAACTCTACCATTTGGCAGAATACATATGAGAGAATTACAGCTGAATTTTTTATGATTCTGAAGTGGGAACAATCAGGATTTATCGCAAAAGATACTAGACCTACAGAACACCAAACAGAGCCAGGTATGGTGGACGGATCGAATCAACCTACAGTAGGAAAGTCTTGGAACCCACAGAACTGGCAAGTCATGATGACAGACACCAGCCAAAAATTAGGTCTCCAAGTGGTATCCACTGCTGCAAGCCAGGCCCCTAAAAGTTCAATCAGACAATGCCATGACCACGGCTTACATAAACAAACAGGGTGGCACAAGCAGCAGACTAGTGTGAAAATAAGTATCACATTTACTACAGTGGGTGGAGGTCAACATAATATCGATATCAGCAGTCTACATCGAAGGGGTCTTAAACTGGGAGGCGGACTACTTAAGCTGTCAGACAATAGACTTCGGGGAGAAGGCACTCCACCCACAAACATTCCAATTACTGGTAGATGGGTGGGGGAGAGCGGATATCAACATGCTAGCATTGAGCCACAACACCAAACTTCCAGTCTACTGCTCCAGAACAAGTGAGCCAGCAGCAGCGTTCACCGACGTTCTAGTAATTTCCTGGATATTCTGCATGGTGTACGCCATCAAACAGGAGGCAACACGCACCATCCTCATCAGGGCAGGAACTAGGGGTAGAGTCCAGTGCCTAGGGCGCAACACTTGGGGGGCGCAGGTCACTAAGAAATGCTGCATCCATTGAGCAGATTTGCCAGGCAGCCAAATGGGGGTCACTATATACATTTAACAAATTTGGATTTACACAAAAATCCTTTTCTTGTAGGCCCAGACTGTCAGTACAGTAAGTTCCACCCTAGCGATGTTCTTGATGCATGTTCTAAGTCCATAATCCCCCTTTTTGTTCTTAACCTTGGAGCTGTATGATCTGCTCTCTATTTAGAATGGTTAAAAAACATTTTTATTTATCAGATCATTATATAGCAACAATATTTATAAAAAATCATCATAATATCCATCAATAAACAAATCAATACATACCACCCAGTGAAAAAACTGAGAAAGGATATGAAGGCAGATACTCTGGATGAGAGAAAACCCCAATATTTCGGCTCAAACGCCTTTGTCAAGGGATCGGCTCTATATTCTCAGTGCAGCAGGAAAACTCCCATTTCCTGATACTCTGGGTAGAGCAAATCTAAAATGTTTAGATAAGGGATCTTTCCATCATTTGCCATACTTTTTTAAACATTAAGTAATCCCAACAGGATTGCTTGCTTCCAATAAGGATTAATTATATTTTAGTTATAATAAAGTGCAAGGTACTGTTTTATTATTACAGGAGAAAAAACTGAGTGGTCAAAACTGGCTTCCATTAGCGGCCCTCCACTATGTATGCTAGAGATATTCCGGCCCTCGGCACCACAAAAGTTGGACAGCACTGGTCTATAGGTATTTGTGTATATGCACCACACATTGTCAGGCTTCAACTCGTAAAAAAAATCTTACGTGTTTTTTTTCATAAAGTGAGTCAAACCTGGCTTTTGGACAAAGCAGAATAAAACACTCCTTGAAAAAAATCACCATTTGTTTTTTTACAACTTTTTTTAGTGAATTTTATTTTACACAGCATAATAAATGGACCCCTAAATGAGATGCAGCTGCAGTGTAAATGGGAAAGATATGGTCTTATGAAAGCCAAATACTGGCTGATACTCTATAGCAGTGTTGTTTTATTACATGTAGAGAGACTTGATTAATTCTCATACAGCATGTTTGAGGGTCAGATTATATTAAAATGGTGATATCCCATAATGAAGTTTATGGAGCCCTAGAGCAGCCATGAAAATAATTTGGAGGGTCACATCCGGCCCACGGGCCTCCAGTTGGACAGCCCTGCTCTACAATATCTGATGAACCTGACTGGCGAACATAAAGGCAGGGTTGTTTCTAGGGCTTCTGCCTCTTGAGGCAGCAGTGCTAACATAGCGCCCCCCACACTACACTTGCAAGGCACTTACCTTAACTGATGGTCAGCAGTTTAGACATCTCTGTACCAAAATGTTTTAATTTATCACTGTAAACATTATTATAGCAATTCTTAATATCCCTTATTTCTTCTAACACCTTTAACTGTAAATGCCCTGATTTTGTACCACTTCCATGCCATGGCATCCCATCATTTATATCAGTGTGTTACGTGGCTGTTCTTCTCCCTGCCGGGCACGTGTTTATGCACAAAGTGCTGTATGTTTGTAAAGACATAATAAAGTGAGGGAATGTCATTATCCAAGGCATACCATTGTGGCTGATTGAGTGGCAGCTCTGATGAATGGTGGGAGGGAGCATGTAATTGTAGGAAGCCAATTCTTCCCTCCCGGGAACAATACAAACAGGTAAGAGTATGTGTTGCTAGGAGGGCAGCAGCTTGGCATTTGCTAAATGCTGAGCAGGTGAAAAACAGTTTCAATACTTGGTAGGAATAGCTAACAAGCAGACCGGATTGACTAGATGGTGCCAAAAGTTCCAGCTAATCAGAACCTACCTGCAAGGCTGAAATATTTCAAACATTTACAAAATAAGGCTTTTGAGTGGATATACTGGCTCTGTTATGTGGATTTCTAAAAAAGCTCTATTTTATGAAAAAATCTGAAGATTGGCTCCTATCACATCCGTGGTTATGTGAGTCCTTCCCTCGCCGTGCTGATATCACCACTTGGACTTGGCAGTGGAGAACTGAACTACAAGCAACACAAGTTCTGCAGAAGGTCTTGAATAATAAAATCACATTTAACAAATCTGGAATACTCATAACTAGATCTTTGTAATTAGCTGTTTTTATTCTTTAACCATTTTAAACCTAAATGATTTTTTACTTAGGGAACCAAACAAGATGCACATGGTTTGTGAAATATAGGAAATGTTACCTTAGTGAGCGGTATTTTAGAGTATTTTCTTCCAAGTCAGAAGCTGATTAATGTGCTGGTAACGTGACAAAGAGAATGTGGACCCTCTATATCAAAGGACCCAGGCCTAAAAAATCTATACAAAAAGTAAGTAGAACACTGGAGAACCGTGTCCTATTTAGTGTGCCAACTTCTTTGTCTTACCTGTTGTGCTTTTCTCTTAACTCTTCCTTTAATTGGAAATATACCCTATTTTTAAGATTTGATCCATAAATTTTCCCATACATAGTAACCTGTCAGGGTACATTTTATTACGTTTTGATATTTGCATTTGAAATACTGGTCTGGCAGCAATCAGCAGTCATGTGCTGTTCCCTGCCCGTGTGTAAACACAGTGGCCAACAATTGCAAATATTGCAAAAAATTTGTATGAGTAACTAGATTTTCAGATAGACTGGAAAAAGATCAGTACCATCAATGGTTCACCCTTGTTTTTTGTCACATACCCCAGTTTCTTAACTGCTGTCCCACTTCTATTGACTCCTCTTTCCCAACCTCTCTGTGCGGGGATCACATTAAGGTGCAGGATTTGTTTTTTGTCTGTGCTGAAACACTAAATTGGGGTGTCTATGCACCCCAATAGCTGTTCCCTTGTCCATCAGACTTGAAAATGCTGGATCTGTATTATGTCCCAGCTCACTGCAGTGTATAATACATGTCCTTATCTAGCATGAGTCAATGTTTGTAGACACTGCTGCAGATTACAACAGTTTCAGGAACTGGGACCAGTTAATTTACATCTATTTTAGATACAGGTTGCTTTATTTAAAGTAAATATACAGTATGTGTAAACTGACCTAATAGATAAGGTCTATAAAGCTTGTATTAGATAAGGGAGAATTGTTTTATTGGCACCTGTTTTTTTCTGCTACAAAGAATGCTTGGTCTAACCATGTGCATGTGTTAAAACACACGGCTTGATTTGGGGACAACCCCCTATGGGTAAGTGGATCCCATTACTTGGATGTATTCCTTTATTTTGTTTAGTTTTGGGGGTTGTTAATTTGCTTCTGTTTCTCCCACAATTAGAAGAGCTAATGAGGTTCTGCACTCTTTAGTATAAGTCAGCACACACTCCTGTGTCCTATTTCCGTATAGCCTTTTTGAGGCTGCATGTTCTTTACATGTTTGTCTTCATATTTGATACGTGAGTCTGTAGGGCCATTGGGGTGCTGGATCAGTCAGTTAAATATACATTCAAGGATCTGCACACCTTTTATTTTTAAACACTGTGCATTCCATGTTTTGGTCCCTATTGGGGAAATGATCTCCCTTTTCTCTGTAATAATAAAACAGTTACATATAGTAACTAAGCTGCATGAATCCATACTGAGGACAAAACCTATTGGGTTTATTTGATGTTTAAATGATTTTTAGCAGCCTAAAAGATCCCTCATCTGAGAAACCCCAGGTCCCAAGCATGCTGGATAATAGATCCTATACCTGTATATATAATATATGTATATAGAGTGAGAGAGAACATGGCAGAGAAGAACCTTTAAAGGTTAATATTAATGTGTATGTGACATTTTTGTGACATCAGTAACTATTCATAATTCTGTTAAATGGGCAATCCTAAATGGGCTGGGTTTTTTTTTTGCATAATAGTAGAAAACAGAACTTTAAAGGAGAAAGAAAGGTAAAAACCAAGTAAGCTTTATCAGAAAGGTCTATGTAAATACAGCCATAAGCACTCACAGAAACGCTGCACTGACTTCTCTGAAAAAAGATTAGTTGTGTCTGTAATTCCTGTGCCAGAGACACGCAGCTTTCTCTTCTCTGCTCTTTCCTGCTCCCCCCCTCAAGAATGCTATAAACTCACTCCCCCCCCTTAGGAATGTGTGATCTGAGCCAATCAGCAGGAAGCTGACTCATAGTCTAACTAACTGAGCATGTTCACTTGGTCTGGATGTCTGTGCAGGAGCGAGGCATTATGGGAACTTTCTTTACACAGCTCAGCGTTTTTTCTTCCTGTTTGGCTTCTGATCTTCTGAACAGGTGAAATATGGGGAGACTTAAGGGCACTATTGAGACAACTGAAGGTATGCCTGCAGCTTGAGATTAACTCTTTGCTAGCCTTTCCTTCTCCTTTAAGCAACTTTCCAATATACAATTCATTCTCACTCTTGAAAACACTGTTTATCCCTTTTCTCTGGTTCAGGTTCTTAAAACATAATTACAGAAGTCAGCTCTTCCTCAGGTCTGTCAATCATCTGGCTTGTAACACTGTTTCCGGAGTCAGAGCCGGGAGTGCAGAGAATGTAAACAGTCAGAAATATATATTGCTTTTAACAGTTACATTTTTAAAATACCTTAAGGTGGCTATACACGGGCCGATTGTAGCTGATTCGGCAGCTTCTCAGCCCATGTAGGGGCACAAATGATAGGCCTGCCTGACCGACATCTGGCCTGAAATCAGCAGCTTAAAAAATTTAGTTGAATTGGGGACCATATCGGCTCGTTGATGTGGTCCCCAAACCGATTGCGCCTATTACTGGCGTTCTAATTTGATCGTTTGGCCTCAGGGCCAAATGACCAAAATAGCCTGAATTTACCCGATATCGGCCATCCGTAGGTGGGGATATCGGGAAAAGATCCGCTCGCTTGGCGACCTGCCAGGCAAGTGGATCTTAATGTGTATGGCCACCTTTAGAAACCACTGAACCTATTTAATTAATGAATATAGCTAATATTGCTTAGATTTTTACATGCTTGGTTACTATGGGTAACTAGACTGCGCAACATTTGCATTTTATTACATTACCCTGTAAATACTACATATTTATATCATTTTTAATTGATTGGCTTGGAAAACAGATTCATATTTAAACACACGTTTGTTCTGGGTTTTACAGGAAAAGAAAGACTCTGTCGCTCTCCCTCCAATTATTAAAAAACCAAATTCCACCTTATCAGGAATGCCAAGGGTAAGAGAATTTTTTTTATGTTACTGATAGTCTCCTTTCTAATTTAAAAGCTCCATTTAGTCCAACAGGAAATAGTTTAAATCAAACAGGCCACACAGTCATGCAGAGTCTGTCAATTTTTCTGCTGTCAGACTGACTCTTGTACAGTGACTCGGATCATAGCCATTTATAACAATTGCACGTCTTTGGAGGTCTTATTTTTTTTTTTTTTTTTTTTTTAGAACATCCAGACTGACATTGCATAACAAATCACATTTATTGATACAAAAAAATGTAATTCCCTTTTCTTTACAGTCAAGCAGCTGGAGTGGGCAGATAAATCCCAAATCTGTTCAAGAAATGTTCTTTACCATGGCGATTTCTGACACTCAAAAGGCACTGCAGAGAAACAACAGTCTGAGAGATGTCAGTGTGAGTATAAGGGATGTAATAGTATCAGTACAGGTATAGGACCTGTTATCCAGAATGCTCTGGTGGGGACCAGGTGTTTTCCAGATAAGGGGTCTTTCTGTAATTTGGATCTCCATGCTGTAAAGGTGACCATACACGATACAATAACGATCTTTCCTGTGACCATTGGTTGCAGGTATGAGATCCCTTATCTGGAAATTTGATATCCAGGAAGGTCTGAATTAGGGGAAGGACATCTCCCATAGAGTCCATTTTAAGCAAATCAATTTTGTTTAAATTATTTTTTTTTCTTTTGTAATAATAAAACAGTACCTTCTATTAAGCTGCAGAAATATGTTAGTGATTAAACAAACCTATTGGTTTTATTTAATGTTTAATTGTTATTTAATAGTAATAAAGTATGGTGATCCAAATGACAAAAAAACCCTTATCCAAGTCCCAAGCATTCCGGATAACAGATTGCATATCTGTACTTGTATATGATTGTATATGACTATGAATACAACTCTGAGGAGACTCTGAAACACAACTGCAATTGTTTGTGTGTGAATGTAATAAGAAAGGTATTGTAAACTCCAATGGGACAAAGGCTGAATGAGGTACAACGTTGAAGCATAATCTCTATAAAGTGCTGATATACAAACAAAGCATAATAATAACAATAATAGTAATGGTTCAACTCATCAGGTTCTCTTTGGGCAATGACAACATTGTGTGTATGTTTGTATATCTTTATTTATATAGCTCTAATCTATACTCAGCACTGTATATTTTTACAATATAATGACAGTAGACACAGGGGGACTAACATTGCTATACATTAAATAAATATTGACAGTAACAAAAAAATACATAGTAACAAAGACTAAGTGCCAGGTGGTGAAACACAGGAAGAAGGTGGTTTCTCCCCCAAAGAGCATACATTCTAAGTGTGTGGGTTACATTGCGGCACAAACTGAAACAAGATATTATTGAGCTAAGGTACTTGTGGACAGTGAGATACTGAGATATGGGTTATTATTACTTTTACGTGTTATTTAGGAAATATTGTTAGGTATGGCACTGTGTTAATATTTGTTGTGTGTTACCTACATGTTCTATAGTTACTTTGGAGTTGTTATCTTGACCTTTTTTATTCCTTAGTGCAGGGATCCCCAAGGGAGCAACACAAGCATGGAAAAAGTTCCTGGGGTGCCAACAAAAGCTATAATTGGCTATTTGGTAGCCCCTATGTTGACTGGCAGCCTACAGAAGGCTCTGTTTGACATTATACTGTACTTGTATTATATTTATATTTTATGCAACCAAAACTTGCCTCTAAGCCAGGAATTTAAAAATTAGCACTTGCTCTGGGGCCATGGAGAGGGGTTGGGGTTGGGGAGGGGTTGGGGAGCAACATGTTGCTCACAAACCACTGGCTGGGGATCACTGCCTTAGTATTACCGCATTTGTACCTTTTATTAGGAAGGTGGGGTACTGTTGGGAAGAAAACAGGGTACCTGACCTTATTACTGCCAGCAAAGGCACATCTGTAAATACACAGCAAGGGGAACCTTTAATAATTTCTAAATGTGTACTTGCTTGCTCCAAAGCACTCTATTTATATGGATTTTTTTTCCTATAATACAATCATATATTCTAGCTGGAAGACAGCCATTGGAATATACCATACAAGAAATTAAGTGGGGAGACTAACTCTCAGATCACAGCACATTTGAAGGTAGGTTGTTTTCCTGTCAGCTTTTTATCTAAACAAGTTCTCACCAGGCCCTCTCTTTGCAGGACCCACTTAGTTACTGTAAAATATTATTATTCTTCAATATCCATTTTATATTTTATATTCATCTGGAAGATTAACAGGTAAAGGGAGGGTACTCCCTGAAAAACCTTTAAAATCCACACGTCAACATACATTTTTTTCAAGAAAGAATCTTTTAAAGGAAAAGTAAAAAATCTATTCTACCCTGCCCCAATAATTGCCCTATCCTGCACACCATTTATTATTTTGAATGCTTTATTAGACAATACCTACTAAAACTTGGCTTCCGGTCATTTGAAATAGGGCAATAGGGGATGCAGGGCAGAATCCACTATGCCATGATCGATTGATCAAGCCTAGCCTGACCCCTTCCTATACAGAAGGAAGGCTAGGATCGATCAATTGATCGTCGCATAGTGGATGCTTCCCCTGCATTGCCGTATCGCCCTATTTCAAAACCTTAAAGAAAATCTGTGATTTTTATGGTATACTTTTTGTTTTTAAATTACACTGTTTACATACCAAATAATTCACTCTACCATTTAATATTTTATTCATGAACCAACAAATGTATGAGTGATATTACCCCCCTCCCAGCAGCCGATCAGTAGAACAATGGGAAGGCAGCAAGATAGCAGCTCCCAGTAGATATCAGAATAGCACTCAATAGTAAGAAATCCAAGTCTGGCTTGGGACTCCTCCAGTTACATGGGAGTAGGAGTAACAATAGGTTACCTGAAAGCAGTTCTAATATGTAGCACTGACTCCTTCTGAAAGCTCAGACTCAGGCAAAATGCTATCTTGCTCCCTTCCCAATATTCTGCTGATCGGCTGCTGGGGAGGAAAGGGAGGGGGGAGATATCACTCCAACTTGCAGCCCAGCAGTAAAGTGTGAGTAATTGTAAAATTAAATATAAAAAAAATCTGTTTGTTTTTTTAAAAAATGGATTTTAATGCAGGATTCTGCTGGAGAAGCTCTATTTAGTGATGCGTTGTGAAAAAAAAAATGTCTTCCCATGACAGTATTCCTTTAACTTTGCTGTTAGTAGCTAGAGGTTATACTGTTAATTGTGGTTAATTGTTATGTATACAAAGTTAAATAAAAGCATAGTATTTCTAACAGTAACGCTACTGGATATGCCCTTTCATCATTATGAGAGTTATCATAGCTGACACTGCATTGTGGGTAAAAAACATGGTTATTTGCATGGACATTTTGCACATTGAATGAAGTCCAAAGTTTCTTATTAGTAAGATGGAATTTGATGTTGACTTAGAACGGAAAGTTATGTTTACTGTTTCTATAGAATTAGTGTCAGCCGTCACCGTTAATCATACTTTGTCTTTTTCATCCTGCATATTGATCTGTTTAATCATTATGAATATTTGCTCAGTATGCCTTGGTGTTATGCATTAAGTAAACAGTACATACACTGCTTATTTAAAAGAACAGTTAAGACTAGTCTAGATATTATTTTGAATATATTTTATTCAACAAACACAGAATTCATAAATATCAAAATAATTATTTAAGAAAAACTTGCCCTAGCATATCTAGTGCTCTTTAAGACACTTTCATTGGCATTCAGGCCCCGATTTAACCATTATTTGCTCTCTTGTGTAATGTAGACATATTCTAAGACTACGGCCGTGTCATATTTTGACCCCCATGGTGCTCTTAGTGTGATGATCAGTATGTCCATCTCCACTTGACATTGTTTCCTATTCAAGACAATGGGAAACACTCTTCTTATGACACAATGGCAAGTAGTGGTCATGGCTCTTAGGCAATATGTTGTCAACCCTACATCCTAAAAATAAAAGCATTTTTAAAATAAAGATTAATCCTTTCTAGAGCTGAAGACAAATTTAAGAAATGTAGGTAGAATAAAGTTCTATTTAGTTTATGCATAATTAGTACTGTTTTTATTTCTGAAGCACAAGTAAAAAGTTAAGTCACAGTTGGTGCCACCTTAAAGGTGGCCACTCGTGGCGATTTCCGATCTTTCGTGCGACCATCGGTGGCACAAAAGATCGTACAATCTGCCACTAACCTTCAGGGCTGAAACGGCAGATAAGGAGGTAGAAACAATAGGATTTCTACCTCCTTCTGCCGATCCAGCCCTGAAGGCAGATTTTGCTCAGGTGCCTTCTATGGCGCCCGATCAAAATCTTTTAACCCACCCGATCAGTGAGTTGACCGATATCAGCAGCCGACTTACCATACACTCACCGAATATCGTACGAAACGAGGTTTTGTACGATATTATCGGTGCGTGTATGGCCAGCTTAACTCTCACTATCCCAAAATTCTAATCCTCTGCCCTGAGCCAGTGTGCTTGTTCTATCTAAAATACTGGCTGGTCAGGGTATGTGGCTGGGAAGCGTTGCTGCCTTTTGTTTCCTTTTAAGTGGTCCTTGTGGCAGTTTGGATTGGGGGAATGCACAGTACATTAAAGAAAGACTTACCTGAAATATAAAACTATGCATGTATCCATCCCATACTCATGCAAGGACCACCTGGGGGAAAAAAGTGGCAGAAAAAATGGAAATAAAGTACTCCTCAATCAAGAACCCCTGCTGCCATAATCTCATACATTATTATATCCAAGAAAATATTCTAATCTACTTTGCCTGAAAATGTAGTTCTTCTACCAACATTTTTACACAAGTCATTTTCCTTCTAAAAATAAAATGAATAATAACTTCAGAAAGCATTTGTGTAAAACTGTATCCGATACCATGGAGTGGGAAGTAATAGACAGTGCTGTACAACCTGTTGCTTTACATTTGGCCAGTTGCCATCCAAACATTATGATTGTTTGTGCTTGTATTGTTTTCACAAAATTACAAAAACTCCCTAAAACTGCATACAAAACACAAACCCAGACCATTCACTGATCCATGTGTGTGGTCAGCTGTCTATGTGAAACTGCAGGAGCTAGTTATCCAACCAGTAACTAAGGGTAAGTGTTTAACTTCAAGTGTGTCATTAAGTCTCTAAATGATCTTCAGTAATGACTGCTGGCAATACAAGGCATTGTTTTCAATAATGACCAAGAATGTTTTGCAGTGTTCTGTGCATGTAAATACCAAGAGATAACCATTATCTGTCTGAGGGGCAAGGGCACACAGGGTTTTTGATCACTTCTTATTCATGATCATTTTCCTTTAATTTATATTACATGAAGTTATGCACTTAATAATATTATAACACACAGGGGTCTGAAGTGAACAAAAAAGAGTTACAACACAGGAAACAAGTGCATTACAAGACTTAGCAGTCTGCTGGGAACTGGCTGATATTAAAGGAACAGTATACCCAATCCAGAGGTCATTAAAATTCACTATGCTCATAAAATGCATGGCAGCCAAACTGTCAGTATTATTATATAAATCCACTTTAATTATAGGTCTTGGCTTGATCTCCCCATTTTCTCCCTCTGTACTTCTGGCAGTTATACTTGCCCTTTTAAGCTTTCTTCATTTTAGTAAATGAGCAGAATTCCCAACTCTAGTAGCTTCTTGTTTTCTGTGATGTGACCAGATATGAGGGTAGACTGTCAAATAAACTTTACCTTTTTACCTTAAATAATCTTTGGTATCAGACTTCCCATAACAGTACCACTGTAAAGTCTAAAATCTGCATACTAACATGGTCACACCCAGCACCTAGGGAAATGAAGGTCGCAAGTTAAAACTGGTTCCAGTGCAAGCCAGCATCCTTGTCCTGTATCAAAGGAAATGTACGGGCACTCTGACTCTAATATGAACTAGCAATTAGTGCTTATATGTGGTACAGTGGACAGTAATGCTATTAAGCAACTTTTCTTTCAATTTGGTGCTCATAAGGCATTGGTGGTTCTTTGTTTGTTTGCACTTCTGCATATCATTTGTAGCAATAGTACCCCCCACCCCACAAGCTGTGAAATACATGCATTCCTCTGTAAACATTTTGGCTGTAAAATTTTGGATCCATAAGCAATAATTCACTTTAATTTTCTCCGCCATTCAATAGAATAATCTGTACCAGCGGCATGTGAAACGAGTTAATAACGAGGGCAGCTTGGTGGAGGAAAATCAGTATATCCTGGAGAGCACAGAGTCTTTTGTGTTAAAGGTAACTGCAGCATATAAGAAACAGTTAACAAAAAATAATTATAATAATAATTTGGAAACATGAACTTTAATATTTTCATGAAATGATTTAGCAATTGCACATATATATATATATACCAAATCAAACACAACCAGCACCAAGGGTCTTGTGGTCCAAACAAAAATTAGTGTATTATAATTGCATGTACAACCGACGTTTCGGTCCCTTTTGGGACCTTTTTCAGGGTACAATTACATACAACAACTGTGTTTAAATAGCCTCCTCCCATGAATCCAGGGAGTGCCAGTGACATCATATGCACATTACCCCTAGTGACCATTAACCCCTGACATCATATAAACATTATATAAGTATTAATAATCCATACTTAAAAAAGTGCATCAGTTTTTCACATTAAATACATTCATATTTAATATCACGCCATAACTCAAAGTGCAACAGTGTTAAAAATATCTCCACTGCTGTAGACAGTTTAAAAGTGCAACATTGTAAAAAAACCTCCATCGCTGTAAGTGATCTAAAGTGCAATTTTGTTAAAACAATTGAGTTTAAAAACAAATTGTAACCATACATTATCTCTCATGTCAAAGATCTGTGGTCTCCTATAATGTTAACCCATAAGGTTGCACTTTTAAACTGTCTATAGCAGTGGAGATATTTTTAACACTGTTGCACTTTGAGTTATGGCGTGATACTAAATATGCAATGTATTTAATGTGAAAAATTGATGCACTTTTTTTGTATCAGGAAAGTATGGATTATTAATACTTATATAATGTTTATATGATGTCGGGGGTTAATGGTCACTAGGGGTTAATGTGCATATGATGTCACTGGCACTCCCTGGCACTCATGGGAGGAGGCTATTTAAACACAGTTGTTGTATGTAATTGTACCTTGAAAAAGGTCCCAAAAGGGACCGAAACGTCGGTTGTACATGCAATTATAATACACTAATTTTTGTTTGGACCACAAGACCCTTGGTGCTGGTTGTGTTTGATTTGGTATCTATATGGTATTCCGTGCACAGGGGCAGCTATATTGTAGCAACTTTCGGAGTGTGGTGCTGTCGTGTGGACATCCTTGAGAAAGGTCCTAATGAGGACCGAAACATTGGTTTTAACAATATATCTACAATAAAAAAAATTTTGAGAAAACATTGAAGGGTGTGCTGGCCACAGATGATTATTTTCTATACATACATAATTTTGGCTAGCACCCCGCAGAATATTGAGCCTTGGAGTGCGGACACCATTTGGATATATATATATATATATATATATATATATATATATATATATATATAGTCTTAATTGAACATACCACACTCACAGGACTTGAAGCATAGTAATGGATTTATTAAAACATGGAACTAACGTTTCAGATGACTCCACAGCCTTTTTTAAAGTGACAGTGCAACAAATAAACCCCCTGAAAAACCCAAAAGTTGGCGCAATAATCTGAGTGACGTCATAGAGTGGGTGTATATATACGGTAATACAAACATTAAAGAACAGAATAAAAGTGAAAAAAAACATACGAAGCAAAACCACATAAAAGTAATGAGATAAGGAAATAAGGGATAAGGAGAGAAGCAGAGAATGAAAAAAGTAAAAAAAAAAGTGAAAAACCCATTCCCTGCTTCCCTTCTTATCACTCATTTCCTTATCTCATTACTTTTACATCCTTGAGAAAGGTCCTAATGAGGACCGAAACGTTGGATTTTTGTGCAATGTGCTCACAATAAAGACACTGTAACTTTAAAAGTTACATGAGATTTTTTTTTTGGCATTGGAGTACAGACACCAGAAAGACTATTATATATATATATATACAGTATATACCAAGAACAATATCTGCCTAAGTTGCTTATTCTGACCTACTGGTTTTTTAACCAAATAATCACACTGACAGCAAATACACATCCAGTGTGGCCCTCTCTGAAGCAGCTAGCTATGTTTTAAGCTCTGACCACAAAAAAAGACTTGTACACTCTGGTTAATCACCATGTGAAGGTCTATTTGACTACGTCTTTATTGAAGTAAACATCATAGCATAAAACAATACAATTCCATTACAACATAAAAAAACCAAAAGGGTCATTTGTGACCCTAGAAGGCACAAATGAAAAAGCACTCATAGTGCTCATTTGCTAAGCACTTGTGCCCTTGCATCAAATAGGCACAGCAGCACTTGATTCTGAACTGAAGGCTGGAGGGAAGGTGCCAAGCGTAACTATACGGAAGGAGAGCATTTTGACACAAGTACCTTTATTGAAAGTGGTTTTACGTGCAACTGACTGCAGGGGAATTATGGGCGGAGCAACTGCACTTGTGGATGTAAATGAACTCTAATATGTTTTATGAATGTGAACTGGCCCTTTTAGATACCACATGGCATACCACAACACTACGTGAATATGTTATATTTCCACTGGTGTAGAGATTGAAGTCAGGTACCCACAGAGGGATTGTGGTATATATATATATATATATATATATAGCTGGCTGGGACAGCAAAGTTATAGCCAAGTCTAGAGTGTAGATTCTTTAAACAGTGTATATTCCATTTTTTCAGTCCAGGCAGAAGCCACAGATAATAGGACAAGAAGACTGTGTTCAAAACAGCACCTCCAATGGAACAGATTGTTTCATGGATGAAAGCCACAGTACCAGGATGGATCCTGTAGATTCCATCAATAAGGACAATCAGAACACAAGAACAGTGGCATTTTGTGATGGCACACTGGAGAGTATAAAAGCCGGCATTTCTCAGGAGCAGCCAAAGAAAACCTTTCATTCATCAACAAAAGATACAGCACTTCTTTCTAAAAATCCATCAACAAACGGGACTAATTTTGACTATAATACAGAGGGAACTGCCCAATCAGGTCACATAGAGAAACCTATAGTTCAGGAAGGGGAAGGCCTCCAGCAATTCACAGACGCAGAGGCCCAAATTATTCAAGGTCTCCTTCAGTTACCGTGTACAGACAGGAAAAGGGTATTCATGATATACATCTGTGGTGGATACCAAGGTAAGATTTGATACATATGTGCATAAAAATAGCTTTTTTCCAAAAAGAAATTTCCATTCAATCAAAGACACTGGGTCAGAGTAAAAAAGTTGGTCATTTTACCCAGGTATAGACCCATAGCAACCAACTGGCTGTTTTCAAACAGGTGTCCAGTAAATACTACCTGCTAATTGGTTGCTACAGCAAACTTAACTTCACTTAACTGCAAAAGTAAAATGTAAGCCCCAAACTTGAAACAATTAATAAAAATGTATAGCCAATTCAGAGCCTCAGTATATCATATGGGAGTGCTGGAGGTTGTATTTAACAGCAGCTAGATGTTCCAAACATTTAAATTTAAATATGCAATTTGTTTTCTATTACAATAAGTAGCATATTTTAATTAAAAAAAAAAAAATTAAAAAAATAAATAAATATATATATATATATAGCAATAAATATTCTGTGACCGGCACACCCTTTAAAATCATCATAAGTTTATTTTAGACATATTGTTTTAAAAGAATCCAACGTTTTGGTCCTCAATAGGACCTTTCTCATATCCTTGAGAAAGGCCCTATTGAGGACCAAAATGTTGGATTATTTTAAAACAATAGTCTAAAATAAACTTATGATGATTTTAAAGGGCGCGCCAGTCACAGAATTTTTATTGCTGAATACTAAAAATTTGGCTTTGCACCACCCCGCAAGCTTTGGAGTGCAGAAACTATAAAGACTGATTATATATATATATATATATATATATATTAATGGATTATATTATATTATAGATAATGTGCATTTATTTCCACAGACTCCTACCCAGAAAGGAATTCACTGTTCCAGAGTGTATATCCAGATCTCTACATTTACTTTAAGGAAAGGGGCTTTGATTTCCGCATGTTTGACTTAAGATGGGGTTTAAATGATGGAGTCAGCAATAATCATGGTTTTACATCTCTACATCTAAACACTCTGAAGAACTGTCAGGACACAGGACATAAGGCATTCTTTGTAAGGATGAATAGTCATGTTTATTATATCTTTAGCGCTTCCAGATATCAGAATTTAAAAAGAGGGACACTACAGGGAGGGGAAAGCAGCATTAATTTGCTAGTTCTGAGACACATGTTAAAACCAGGACCTTTTAGTGTTCTGGCAACAAATTGTAAAAGTTATTATCCTTAGAAAGTCCTGTGTGTGCTCCCCTCTGCCTTCCTCTATCTGCTAGTGCACACAAACTACAGCCATCCTAATAGGTTGGGGGTCATTGCTAGGAAATAATAGGCTAAAGTACTGCTATAAACAATATCTTAATATCCATGATATAAACAATATCTTCAGCCCCTCTCTGCAACCCATTGTGAAGGCTGCATGCTTAGTACAGCTGTCAGAGAAGCAGAGAAGTCCTACAGGTATTGGGGAGAACAAGATCTAGTAAAAATAAATAAATAAACACAATAAAGTTGCAAGTGACTAGTCTGATACATTGTAAAGTATACTTTCTTTTAAAAGCTACACAAATGTTTAACCCAAAGAAAAAATGCTGGCCTTAGAAAGTTTACAGTGAGGGAATAAAACATATGAACAGGGAACAAGTAGTATCATTTTTTGTAGACTGCTAAAAAATATAAGATTATTATACAACTTAGTGTATATGGGGTTTTTATGTGGAAGTTCGTTGTGTGTGTGTGTGTAAATAATGTACTGCCAAGCAGCTAATCTGTGCTTTCTATAACAGTGTTTTATGGGACAGAAGTATGATCAGATAACTATTCCAGTGACATTTGCCAAGGAAACCTTTGAGGTTATTACAGCCACAGTGGAAATGAGGAGGAAAGAAGCGAAACAGAATAGTGTGACTGCTATAATAGTCATGCCACCAGAAGATCCTGCGCCATCTGGGAAGGATGATAAAGAGCATAATGGGACCGTCTTTCAGCAGAAAACTTTAGAGCACGATACCCTACAAACAACCAATACAGAAACCAATCATTTCGCTAATGGCTCAGCTAAATTTAAAAAGAAATCTTCTGCGAAATATGACAAAGAACTGGAACTTCTGACTCGGTGGTACCTGCTGGATGAAAATGCTGATCCTAGTGTATACAGGCTTCAGCCAATCAGGTGAGAACTCTTAAACCCTTTTATATTTAGCGATGATGAGGTAACATTTTGGTAAGAGTAAGCATTTGTAGGGTGGCTGTGTTTCTTGTTAATTTGTAATTAATTCTTCCCCTTGATCTCTATATGATTTCTATTTACCTTCCATGGTCCTTGTGGTTAGGCAATGTTAGGCAAGGTCAAAATTAAGACCGCAGCCCCAGGTTCCTGCCTCCTCCCTCAAAGGAATAGATATCTTCACCATCTTTTAATTTTCTATTTTTCAATTCTACATTTTTTAATCAAGGTACTATTTTATTTTTTCTACTCAAATATATTATTTGTGTGAATTAAGTTATTTGCAACAGTAATTCATTTGTACTCTTTACTGAAAGTGGATTTTTTGGTTTGAAATTGAAAGTCGTTTTGGGAGCTTAATGAGTTAATTGTGAAACTGTTACCGAGCTAAATGTTGCACTAATGTGTTTCATTATGAGCACTGGCACTTTAGTAAGAACCCAAGCACTTCTCACTTTCCTAATTGTTGATGAATTGAAACTCTACATTCCTGTATGATTGCAATGAACTGGAGTTTTACATTTTTAAAAAAATGTAAACATTTCTTTGCTAAGTTGTTTTTTTAGTGTAACCACAAAGAGAGGGCTGTCTAATAATTAGTGGTCACTCCCCCCCTGAAATGTTGTAGGTTTGTTTATCACATAAAGTAGCTCATATTTATCACTTTTCTCTGCACAAATAAAGAATCCCAGTCATGAAGAAGAGGATGTAAAAAAAGAATGTAAAATGTATTCAGGCAACTAACAGAAAATGCACTTTACTAGGCAAACAAAAAATGTACTATATCCCTATACAATTGAAAGTAAATATTTTTTCTTCAGTAACCAATACAAATGTTGTTTGACAACAAAAACAGCCTCTAATACAAAAAAAGAAAAGAACATGAAGACAGTATAGGACAAGGGAGACAACCACCTGTAACTGCTTGACTTAAAGTAAGCCAGTTCAGCGGGCCCTTCTGCACTAGTGTTGCTCCCCATCTTACCCTACTTCCAGTGCAAAAGAGCTATTAGGTTGGCTGTTTTAAGTGGTAGAAGACCCAGTTTTTCCCCTAAAAATGCTCGTTTACCATTGTCCTAAATGTGCTATGGTTGTTGTCTTAGCATCAACTGCTGCAACATTGCCTGGCACTATTAAGCACAGTTATTGTAACCATACTCTGCAGGCCCTGTAAGACACAGAGGATCACATTTTTGATTTTGTTCTATTTTCATTATGACTATGCAATTTCAAGAGTTCCATTCGTGAAGCACAATTGAACAGGTTTCTTTATTTTATAGAAAGAAACAAAAATGTCATCACACAACTACCAAAACTTACACATTGTTTTCAGTTACCAATATAAACCATTTGTTTTGACGACAAAAAAAAACTAATGCAAATGGTGGGGAGAGGAGGATGGAGTGAGGCGAGTCACACAGAGGAGACAAGCACCGGGAAGGGGGGGCGTTTGGGCAACCGGGGCAGGGGCTTGCCGTGGCCGCCCAACCTTAGGTCTGGTACTTGTGGGTGGGGTGGCTTTTTTGGTGTTTTGTAAATTTCAAATACTAAACAGCAATCCTGAAGACCTGCAGAGTGGTTATTATAATAAAAATATTTTTTTTTAACTTTTTCCTAATCATGGAACAAGCAATTTGTTTAATATAGAATAAAAGGTAATTTCCTGCTGAACTGGTATTTCTCTCAGAGGAGCAGGTTTAGTGTTTAACAGACTGTGACCCTCTCATTGCTTTGTATTACAAGTTGTCGGTGATTGATAGCTGTGACAGTCTTGTTTTTCTTCTTGAGACTTTGCTTAATCTTTCCACTAAGGAAAGTGCATGTAAATTATTTCTGACAAAACTTTGCATTATGAATCCTGAGTATATCTTTTATATCATCTCAGGGTCAGACTGCCCTGCCAGAACACCAGAGAATATCCTTGTTGACCAAAGTCTAGAGAAATTTCCATCATACCTTCCTAATTTGCACTGTAAACCTATGAAACTCCTATATCATTTTGCACACATCCTATGTTTGTAACAGTGGGTGATGGATATCGGGTTCCTAGGCTGCCCAGTCTGATACTGTATAAGCTCACATAGAGCTACAGAGGCAGATTTGACGATCATCCAAGTATAGTGACTTTATAAATTTATGGGTATATTCCTTTACCCTTTTTTTTTGCCCTCGTACCCGCAGCACTGTTTATGGAGACATTTTCAGCAGAGACCCTGCTCGCAGACAGCAAGCTAAGACTAAATGGTTAAATACACTGCGAAAACTCTATGACATATTGCAAGAGTACATGACATTGGCTTTTGGGAAAGAAATGACTGACAGCGTTCTAAAAACAGGTAATTTGAACACTGAATATAGTGGAAAAAAAAAACTCTTAAATAATGTTAATGTCTAAAATGACCAATATTTTGGGTGAAAAACTGTAGAATAAAGGATATAAATTTTCTTTGTTTTGTAGCCAGTAGCATAATCAGAATAATTTTAATAAAGCATGAGAGAAATTAATAAAAATTTTGTAGGATGCAAAACACCAAAACCTAACAGATGGAGCCCAAATCTAGGTAAATACTAAATAACATATGTTTAATTAAAAATGTACTGTGTGTATTTTCATGTATAAAGTTGTACAGCAAGAGATTGACCAAGCCTTTCAAGTGGCTGGCACACCAGAAGATTACTTCCATTGCTTTAAACGGATCATCAGTGATGTGAAGTATAACCTGACAAGCAATAGAGTCTCAGAATATATTGATGTCCTTCCAACAAAATCTGAAATCAACAAGACCCTGTTTGATGCACAGCAGGGTGTCATCCAAAGCATTCACCAGAGAGTAAGTATCCTTCTGGCTCAAGTAGTTCCTGGAGGTTTTGTATGTTGTAGACCCTACTTCAGGGATCCCCAACTTTTTTACTTGTGAGCCACACTCAGATATAAAAAGTGTAGGTGAGCCACACAAGCATGAAAAATTTTCCTGGGGTGCCAAATAAGGCCTGTGATTGGCTATTTTGTTAGCCCCATGTGGTCAGCTGGCCTGCAGGAGGCTCTGCTTGGAGTAAAACTCTGTCTCTGGGCTTCCTAAACTTGCCTCCAAGTCAGAAATGTAAAAATAAGCACCTAATTTGAGGCCACTAGGAGCAACATCAAAGGGGGTGATAAGCTGCATGTTGTTCATAAGCCACTGGGGATCAGCGACCTACTTGTTTGTACTCTTTGTTTGGCTTTTAACTCAGAGGACAGAACACATCCATCGATAGTAGGGAGGGATTTTTTTGCAGGAGTACATCTTGCAAACCTTACTGTATTTTTGGAGGGGATGGATGCAGGTGCTTAGTAATGGTCCCATTGCACCTATTAGCAAGCAATTCATAGAGCACTTACACCAAGTCCCTATGCAGTGCTACCTTTTATAACATATCCAGCACAAGAGAGAAAGCACTTTGCTCCTTTATGCCAGGGAGCCTAACTAGGCATACAGTAACTACAAGGGTCTTGCTATACTTTGCATCCAAATGTATTTGTTGTAGAACCTAATAAATAAAGGCATGTATTTGGCCCACATGCCACCCCTTACCTGGCTGGTGCAAGTCATTGCCTTTCAAGTGCAAACTTGGGAAAACACTGTGCACCTTGCCTCCTTTTAGTAGAATGAGCCCTTTTATCTCTTTCACCAAATCTAAAACCTGTTAATTGTGGCTCTAATTTCTCAGTTTGTATTCCTACAGTTTCCTATGGTGCTATAATTTTATCTTTCAGTTGCGCCATACAAATATCTCTGAATACATTGTGAGCTGGGGTTGGGATGGAATCAACCCTGTAAGCAACAGATCTCATGCCTATTATTTGGAGCGCCTGGGAAATGACTTTCGGAAAAAAGTCATTGCACATTTTAATAGGTTGGTACACAATATGTTTTTAATGTACCACTGTGACATTAGTGGGTCCAAAAATAATCCCAAAGGTTTTCTGAAATATCCGTTTTTACAAACTACAAAACAACTGTGAATAATGTAATTTTAGTTACTGGAAGTGTATCTGCCCCACTTGAGAGTTGCACATGAAACACTCAGATAACTATATTTGCTTAATCTCAGTGGCTGGATGACTGGGGTAATGTAGCACTGGATTTTTTTACGTTTACTTGACAGTGCATAAACCTAACAAGAAAAATTGGTGAAAAAATAAACTAGCATTATTAGCTATAAGTGATTTGAAAACAATATTCAATAATTAATTACAACCTGTAATCCTTCCCATCTTTGTGTAGAATAACGAATTATCTTAACGAAACTGAAAAAAGTTGCACAAGGAGAGATTCTATCAGAAATCAAATAAAGGAAGAGATTTTGGAACATGCTAAGCACTGCCACACACTGTAAGTTCTGTCGCTATGGATATTTGAAATACAAGTATGATTAATGTGGAATGCATTTTCTGGATGTCTTTGTATTTATTACTTTTTTAAACATATACAAAAATGTGTATTTGGCCGAGTTGTTCGTCTGGTAGATGAGTTGTGACACTTATAAATAGTAACATAGAAAACAGAGAAAGAGGTTTGACATAACACTATATATCTATGCCAAAGATTTTCCGAGATCTATAGAGCTACACAGGTTAAATTTAATTTACCGTAAATAAGATGCCAAAAGTCTGTTGATGCAGTGACTCCTGCAAGAAATTTTCTAGTCTCGTGGGATGTGCCTTGGATAAATTGATTTGTATTATTCTAATTTAATTATCTACCTTGAAAGGACTGAGCATGAGCTTCATGTTTGCCTGGTTTAGTTAAAAAAAATTACAAAAATCATTTGTTTTTATGATTAAACCCATAGGCAAAAAGTAAGTTTAGCCCTATTTATTGAACTTATGTTGAATAGAGGGTTTACTGCCCCTTTCATGACTGCTTCTGTGAAAGGACAATATCTGCTTTAGGGGCTTTACAGTGTGTGACTATAAACTTACATGTCTTTCACTACCCTATAGGCATACACTGTATTTAGGAGAACATGGCACAACTGACCAACTAAAACTTTAACTGTTAATCCTAAATAAAGCAAGCAGGTCATGCCATGCATGCCAAAGTTATGTGTGCCAGGATTTGCCAAAAGTCACAAGGGGCTGGGATTCAAACCAAGCCATATCTAAACCAAGGTCCTTGATCAAAACTATTTATCATTAAATCCTATGTCTGTGCTGCCCATTCTCAGATAGTGAGACAATTATCTGATATTCCCGACATTCTAAAAAAAATTTGTAATTCAAATAAATCTTTAGTGAAACTGAGCAGTTCAGGATCATAAAATACTATAAAGGGTCACATCCCACCTGTGGATTTTCACCTGGACAGCTCTGCTTTTAGACCAATTCCTCTTGCTTTCTGTAACTAATTTCCTATAGTTTCTCTGGGTGAATGGAGCTTTTATATCTTTGCAGTTAAGTATTTTTTGCCTATTTTTGTATCATAGTGTAAATTGCTTCATGGGCCGTGAGTCTTTTCTGCAAGAATTACAAGACTGCATAACATCTGCCAACAAGCAACTAGTGGTGGTTCATGGGGAGTCGGGTAGTGGAAAAAGCTCAATTATTGCCAAAATCGCTACGCTGGCTTCCCAGTGGATAGGAAGGTAAGTGTTTTATGCATAGGAGTTTTGGCTGATTAGTAAATGACAGTTACATTTTATTTTTAACTTTTAATCCTCTTTAAATGAATTCCTGTACTTCGAGTCACTATGTAGTGTGGTTTATCTGGCTTATAATCTGGTTTATAATCACCTACATGCACACCCCCCATTTCAAGGCCACATTCACTGTAATAAGTCAGGTGTAGCTGGAAGGCAAGGTTTGCCATGTGGCTGCAGAATCAAGAAACGGAATAAGCAGGTGAAAATTCACTCCAGCACCAGGACCACTGGCAAATGTTTGTTGTTCCCTGTTTGACTGTCTGACTTTTAGAATAATAAGTATGACTTTCAGGTAAATTTGACAATATAAACTACTGTGGTGAAAAAAATATTTATTTGTCAATGTTTTTGTCTTGAGAAAGGTCCCAAATTGGGACAAAAACCTTGACAAATAAATAAATATATAAATATATATATATATATATATATAGAGAGAGAGAGAGAATTAGAGAGAGTGAGCGTGAGTGCCTAAGCACAATTCCCAGCTTCACAGGGCCCTTGCTAAGTCCATGTTCAATGTTATTTAAAATAGATTTGGCCCAGATACGAGATTAGAAATTTTGTTTCTGAAAACAAAACAATGTCCTTCTTGTACATTCACTGGGCACCTTAGTAACTCTACAGATGTGTCTGACATTATTTTGTGTCTTTCTTTTCCCACCAAACAGGGACATTAGAGTGGTGACAAGATTTATTGGTAGAACCGGAGAAAGTCGAAATCCCCGCATGTTGCTATACAGTCTTTGTTTTCAGATTGCAGAAATCTACAACATCACAATGGATTTTTCTGAGGTATCAGTATCGTCAGGCATCATTAGACTGAATACTCAACTAATCATAAAATAATATTATAGCAAAAGTACACCGACTCATACAACAAACTAAATAAGAAAAAATAAATACCAGGTAATGCAAACTTGCAAACTATCATTCCATTCTGTCACTAAAGCAGAGCAGCTCAATGTAAGACTCTTCCACTACCACGGGCTCTCACTGGGATTCAAAATAGGCCCTGACATTTCCAGTACACAGAGGCACAAACAGCCCCCCTGCTCAATAAATAGTGACTGTCTCTGGCATCTTACAGCAGCCCCTCTGTTATTTGTCAGAGTTCACAGATTGCCACAAAACAGGATCTACCTTACAATACTCACAAGGCATGTTACAAATGCCCTCCTAACCGCAATCTCCCAAGATTTTAAAGGAAAACTATACCCCCAGAATGAATACTTAACCAACAGATTTATATCATGTCAAGTGACCTAATAAAGAGTCTTGTCAAACTGGAATATATATCAGTAAATATTGTCCTTTTACATCCTTTTCCTTGAGCCACCATTTAGGCCCTTAATTTTTAAAATGGCAGTTTTCTATTTAGGTTACCCAATAGCACATACTACTAAAAAGTGTATTTTTATGAAATTGTTTATTTAGATGAGATGAGCTGTTTATGCAATATATTATACATTGTATACATTATATATATATACATTGTTAGGGGTGTTGTCTTCCTTTAATTTGGAATGCTGTGGGTCTTGAATCTGCCCCAGGTTAGCAGTTTACAAAATATTCTATATTCTATATAACCAGAATACTGACAATAATTAAGGTGTTAATGTTTTAATATGTCATTACCTGTATTCTAAGGACCTGAAAGGATTAATAAATGAGTTTTCCACGTTGCTGGAGTTTGCTAATAAATGTCGCCCTCTGATGGTAGCCGTGGATGGGATTGATGAGTTATCAGTGCATGAAGATAGTCTTTCCTGGATACCTAGAGTGCTACCAAGACATGTATATTTCATAGTTTGTGCCTCCACTGAGTCTGCGTGCTCTTCCTTCAGAACATTACAGGTAAAACACAATTATTACGTTCTCAGCATCTGCAGAATCGTCCTTTTCCTTCTGTTACATATTGATCATGTTCTAATATACCTGAGCTGCAGAGAGCACCTGTTCAGTGTAGCATATTATATATATATATATATACGATACGTAGATTCAGCACTCCTAAGCGTAGTCCATAGACCCGGGTGCTACCAATTAAGCATTAAAAATAGAAATCTAGTGATATTGGTGCACACCGGGAATCATTTAAAACATAACAAGGTCTTGATAAAGGTCTCAGATACAGACCGAAACGTTGGCCTGTCGCGTAATGTATTTATTATAATAAAAGTTATGTTTTAAATGATTCCCGGTGTGCACCAATATCACTAGATTTCTATATATATATATATATATATATATATATACAGGAACAAACGGAGCACACCCTATTAAAGTTCAAATGCCCAGGGTGCTAGCAAAAATATATAAAGCAAGACAGTGAGCTGCACTCACCAGGACTTGGCAAAAAAATGATAAGTTTATTTAAGCAAAGAAATCCAACATTTCGAGCACTAACTGTGCTCTTCCCTGGGATTAAAATTAAACCCATAGACACACAAGTGAGTCAGCAATTGTATTTGTAGCCGTATTATACTCAGGCCCGGATTTGTGGAGAGGCCACAAAGGCCCGGGCCTAGGGTGGCAGAAGTTTAGGGGCGGCATGCCGCCCCGCCGCAAGAAAATTTTAAAATTTGGCTCCCATATGGAGCAGTCGGGACCTCTCCCCACTGCTCCGTATGGGAGTTTAAAGGAGCTTTTGCGCATGCACACTGGGGAGAGGGCGCGTTCGCGCATGCGCACAGAGAGAAATCCGGCCCTGATTATACTGCTGAATCTGTAAACAGTAATCCTATTCCGACACGGGGTTATATTACAGAACCTTATCTCAGAGCTGCTCCAAGTATCCACAATTAAATGTAAGCTCTTCAAGGCAATAAGTTGCTTTGCCTCATACATTTTGTGTATAATTATTTGGCCTATTATATATATTCATATAAATATTCATATGAAATTATTATATAGAGGCATTAATATCTTCATGGATACTTTCTCTTCTCCTAGCAGATGCAAGCTGGGGAACATAGCCTGTCTACTGGGAAGGGAGGAGTAGAGAGAGAGATAGAGAGGAACCTGTGTAGTTCTGAATGATATACATTATAAAAACTCAAAAGGAAACAGACTACGATTTAAACTATTTCTGTGGGGCCTGCTGAATTACACCACTGGTGGTATTGATTACAATCCTGTATTTCTACTGGTAGCTTACCTACTCATACATAGAAAATCAAGTAGGAGATTTACTACATTTGTGTCCCTAGGCTGATAAAGAGGAAGGAAAGGTAAAAACTAAGTAAGCTTTATCAAAAAGGTCTATGTAAATACAGCCATAAGCACTCACAAAATCAAAAAGAAACACAGAATTTCTCCTTTTTTGTGAACATGGTATCTGACTTCCTTTCTCAGAAAAATCCTTCATTCCCAGGGCCAGAGTCTGCACAGCTCTCTCCCCTCTCCCATAAGAATTCATAAAACTCACTCCCCCCTCCCTTAGGAATGTGCATTCCGCCCAACTGTCCCGCTTTCCACGGGACAGTCCCAGTTTTGGTAGCGCATCCCGCTGTCCCGGATAGTTCCATGAATGTCCCGCATTTCCGTAATGTGGGACATTCATGGAGATTATCCCTGACAGCGGGATCCGCTGGCTGTAGTGAGGCGTTCAGTTCCTCTTCTTCAGCGTCTCCTCTATATGCGGCTCCTTGTTCGGCGGAGCCAGGCCCTTTTATAAGGTTGCACCCGTGCGTATTGACGTCACACGCACGCACGGGCGCATTCTTATAAAAGGGCCTGGCTCCGCCGAACAAGGAGCCGCATATAGAGGAGATGCTGAATAGAGATTTAGCGAACCTCACAAAAAAAGTTTGCGAACCCGTTCGCGAACTTCTGCCAAAAAGTGCGAACTTTTGCGAACTTTGCGAACCCCATAGACTTCAATGGGAAGGCGAACTTTAAAACCTAGAAAAGCCATTTCTGGCCAGAAAACTTATTTTAAAGTTGTTTAAAGGGTGCCACGACCTGGACAGTGGCATGCAGGAGGGGGATCAAGGGCAAAAATTTCTCTGAAAAATATGTTGTTGACACAGCGTTGCGTTTTGTGCTGTAAAGGGCAGAAATCACACTACATTTCTAAACTTGTGTAATAAACTGCTTTTACAAGGACTTTTGGGTTACAGCAGATGAGATCAGCAGGACAGCTGCCCACAGCAGCTACATACAGAGCAGTAGAAAGTAGATTACTAGTCAGCAAAGCTACCTAAACTGTCCCTGAAATGAATGCACAGCTCTCTCCCTATGCTAACTCAACAAGCACACACAGGCAGAATGTAAAATGGCTGCTGGGCTTCGGTTTATATATGGAAGGGAGTGGTCCGGGGGTGGTCCAGGAGGGAGAGCTGCCTGATTGGCTGCCATGTATCTGCTGGCTCTGGGGTGAGAGGTCAAAATTTGGCTCCAGCTAAGGCGAACCTAAAATTGCGAACATCGCTAAAAGTTCGCGAACTTGCGAACTTGCGAACACCCAATTTTCGTGCGAATTAGTTCTCCGGCGAACAGTTCGCTACATCTCTAATGCTGAAGAAGAAGCTTCAGCAGCATGTATGGAGGCACTGTGTGGGGGGGGGTCTACTGTGTATGGGGGGCTTATGTGTATGGGGTACACTGTGTGGGGGGGCACCTGTGTATGGGGGGGCTAATGTGTGGGGGGCACCTGTGTATGGGGGGGCTACTCTGTATGGGGGGCTAATGTGTGGGGGGGCACCTGTGTATGGGGGGCTACTCTGTATGGGGGGGCTACTGTGTGGGGGAGGCACCTGTGTATGGGGGGGCTACTCTGTATGGGGGGCACCTGTGTATGGGGGGCTAATGTGTGGGGGGCACCTGTGTATGGGGGGGCTAATGTGTGGGGGGCACCTGTGTATGGGGGGGCTTACTCTGTATGGGGGGGGCAAAACTGGTACATAGTTATAACTCACTGCTCTTCTCTCTATATTTGTATTTTAATGTAGGAGTTGCTATATTGTTTTCCTTAGGTAGTACAGTATGAGGGTATAGCACATTTGCGTCTGATCCCGCCATTTCATCTATATAAAAGGAGTATTTTTTTTAAAAATGGGGTGTGGTAATTGGGGCGTGGCCACAAAAGTGGGCATGGTCAAAAATCTTTTTGTCCCTCTTTTCATTTTTCAAATGTTGGAAGGTATGGGAATGTGTAATCTGAGCTATAACATTAAGCTGCAAACAGGAAGCTATGAAAATCAAGCTAAAATGGCAGATGCAATCAAACAAACAGAGAAAGATTCTAGGGCTCTTTACTCAGGTATGGTAAAGCTTTCTGCAGAATAAATATAACATTCTAAGTGGCACTAATCTGGTGAATCTATTGGCAGTAAAATGCCAAAATGACTTTCCTTCTCCTTTGACAATGATGAATGTCACTGACACTAAATATCTATTACTAAACTAGAGCTTATTTTATGGGGCCCATTCATTAAACCACGATTTTTGTGTGTTTAAAATCATGATTGGAAAAAATTTGGAGTAACCACGATAATTTTTGATTTTAGAAAATGTCACAAAAATTATTTTCTCAGTCGTGCAAAAATATTGTGGTTGTGATCCGAAAGTTTGTAATTTTCAGATCCAAACAATCGTAAACAGCGCAAAAACCTTTCTGGCTTTGAAACTTCAGTGCATGATTTTGGAAACCTTCCATAGGACTCAATGGCACTCTGCAGCTCCAACCCGGCCCAAGGAAAGCCTCCCATAGGGCTCAATGGCACTCTGCAGCTCCAACCCGGCCCAAGGAAAGTCTCCCATAGGGCTCAATGGCACTCTGCAGCTCCAACCTGGCCCAAGGAAAGTCTCCCATAGGGCTCAATGGCACTCTGCAGCTCCAACCCGGCCCAAGGAAAGTATCCCATAGGGCTCAATGGCACTCTGCAGCTCCAACCTGGCCCAAGGAAAGTCTCCCATAGGGCTCAATGGCACTCTGCAGCTCCAACCCGGCCCAAGGAAAGTCTCCCATAGAGCTCAATGGCACTCTGCAGCTCCAACCTGGCCCAAGGAAAGTCTCCCAAAGGACTCAATGGCACTCTGCAGCTCCAACCCGGCCCAAGGAAAGTCTCCCATAGGGCTCAATGGCACTCTGCAGCTCCAACCCGGCCCAAGGAAAGTCTCCCATAGGGCTCAATGGCACTCTGCAGCTCCAACCCGGCCCAAGGAAAGTCTCCCATAGAGCTCAATGGCACTCTGCAGCTCCAACCTGGCCCAAGGAAAGTCTCCCATAGGGCTCAATGGCACTCTGCAGCTCCAACCTGGCCCAAGGAAAGTCTCCCATAGGGCTCAATGGCACTCTGCAGCTCCAACCTGGCCCAAGGAAAGTCTCCCATAGGGCTCAATGGCACTCTGCAACTCCAACCTGGCCCAAGGAAAGTCTCCCATAGGACTCAATGGCACTCTGCAGCTCCAACCTCGCCAAAAGATAGTCACTATACCAAAGCTTGAATGAAATCTATAGTCACTGCGCAAAATACAACTTTTTCTTGGAAGTTAATGAAAACCACGAAAAAGTTGTGGAATTTTAACAAAAATATCGAAAAGTTCTATAAATTAGAAAAAACATCAAAGAAATACGGCACACGTCACACAGGTCCACTTCCACGGAAATGTAGAGTAAAGCACCAATAAAAGAATATATTGTAAAAAGACTTTATTAAATATCACATGATATATTTATTAAATATCACTTTATTAAATATCACATGGCTTTAGATCTCTGACAATGCAACGTTTCAGGCCAGTGCTCGGCCCTGGTTCATGAATGGTCAAACAGCTTTATACAATCTCACATAGTGCCATCTTGTGGCGTAATGAAAAATAGCTGTATTACAGAAGAAAAGGTTAAAATGAAAGAAAATTGTTACTGGACCTTGAATATGCATTGTTCATGGAGCACAATATATATATATATATATGTTTCCAGACCACAACATCTGTAAAAAAAAAAAAACAATAACCCAATTCAAAAAAATCTATCTGAATAATGAGTGCATATTACCAATTAAGGCCATGGGATTCTAGAGTTTCAAGATGGCGTATTCACATTGCCGCTCTTCTCAATAATTCTCTAGCTCTATCTCCTCCCTGTCTGTTACTTGAAACTTCAACTGATGAACCCCATGACCTTTTTCAGTATAATGACATGACACAGCTTTCAATTTGATAGCTGACTTATGCTCTCGGATCCTCTCTTGTTTGTCCCAGATAAAGTTGCCCACAAGGATACTTAATATATAATACATATATAGGCATGCGTATATAGTTCATCTTAATGGGAGTGCCCTTGCGGGGATGGTAAGCTACATCACTCCCCTGACAATTCGAACAACAGTTACATAATAGATGCAGGAAAGTCCCATTATTCTTATCAGGCAACCACTGTTGTTGAATAGATTAGCATAGATCCAATAGTTTTATTTTTTTGTAAGACTTCAGGTGTAAATCCTGAAAAGCTTCTACTTTAGGGATACCCTCCTTTAACACACCCCAGTGTTTCTGAATAACCTTAGAAACCTCAGAACTAACTAAAGTAAATTTAGATACAGGGAATGATTTAGGGAATGCGCTTAAACTTCTGTTTAATTTCATTTAACCATTAATTCAATATTTGGGTATCCGAGACTATCCGTGTTACTAGAAAAAACTGGGACTTTTGGAGAAACCGTTTTGTTAGGATTACAAATAACTAAGATTTTATTGTTGGGGGAAGACTGGTGTGAGAGAATAGAACTGCATTGTCTGACAAGCTTCCTCACTTACAGTCTTCTGTAGGGCAGCGAGGCAGAGCTAGGATTGTGTTGCTATTAGATCAATATTTTTTGCTTGATACTATTTAGTTAACTGTGTCAAGGGATACCACTATTAAAATTATCACAAGATATTTAATTTACTTTGGAGAAATTTGTTAGTGTAAAAAAAAGTTTTTCATAGATTAGACCAGTGATCCACAACCAGAAACATGTTGCTCCCAGTGGCCATAACGGAGGTGCTTAATTTTAAGCTTCTGGCTGGGAGGCAAGTTTTGGTTGCATAAAAATAGGTGTAGTGCCAGTCTACATAGAGGCTACCAAATAACCAATCAGAAACATTTTTCATGCTTGTGTTGCTCCCCAACTCTTTTTATGAATGTGGCTCATGGGTAAAAAAAACAGTTGGGGACCCCTGGATTTGACTAAATATTGGTTTTCTTTGCAGAAACTTACTATGCAACAAAATGTTCATCAGATTCCGCCACTGGACTCTGAAGAAATAAGAAATATGATTGAAGTCTGGATGGAAAGGGACAATCGTAGGCTCACTGGTCGCCAGAAGAAAGTCCTTTTTGATGCATGTGCTGCTTGCCCTCTTCCACTCTATGTAGTCAGCTCATATATGGAATCATGCCTATGGACATCTTATAGCTCTGAAAGTGATTCATATCTGCAGCCTAACCTACATAAGTTATACTCTGCGGTTTTGGGTAGACTGGAGAAAAGTCATGGAGAGCAAGTCATGAAGATGGTTGCCTCTTACATTTCATTGTCAAAAAATGGTGTTACATTAGAGGAATTACTGGATTTGTTGTCTCTTGATCTAGGTGTCATGCAGGAGGTAAAACAGTACCAGAATATAACTGTATCGGTCTTTCCAGAAGCACTGTGGATCAAGCTACAGAATGATATTGGGACACATTTAGTGGAACAAAGGACAGACAACACTTATGTTATAAATTGGGCCCATGCACTTTTTAGAGTGGTGTGTATAAATAGGTATTTGAAGTCTAAGGAACTCCAGCTTTCTGTTCACAGTGCCTTTGCGAACTATTACCTTGAATCCAAGAGCCGACATAACCACCCAGAGAAAGTTAGCCTTATGATGCCCCTCATGTGGACAGGAACACATAGAAAGCCCGTGTTTAACCTTCGTAAAATCCTTGGAATTTCTCACCACCTCATCCACTCTAATCAGTTCCCTCGGCTTATAACAGAGTGCTTATTTAATTATGAGTACCTCTTGCACAAAGTTTGGGCCACCTCAGTAGTTGGTCTGCAGGAAGATATAAAGGCAGCTATAAATCCAGAAAGGTAAGGTAAAGATGTGTTTGTTTGGCCAGGTCGTTAATTATAAAATCTTAGACCACATTTAGGCTGACTGCTGGATCACATGCAGGGCAACTATAAACTACACAGCATGCAAGGAGGTATAGACTGGCAAGCAGAATATTCTGGCAAATCCCAAACTGGCCATACTCTGCCAAAGCAGGTTTTTAATGAGGCTACAGCCATATAGTCAAACTGAATATGCATTGTGTGCACTGTAACGACAACTGGGCATTTGTCTTAAAATGGGGCACAATAAATAAAATTATGGTTAAAGGTCATATTGTCACTAAGTAATGTACGATAACATTTACATAAGACCCAGGCTCACATTCTCACACATGCTCTTGTTAGAAATGCTTATACATTTGGCTTTATTGTCTGCGTCTGCATTTTTACACTTTAGTAAGTAAACTAAAATGAAAATGCATCTGTAGGTATTAATACGCATACAAAATGATCTTAGAATTTTATTATTACTGTTCACAGTGTACAGATAGCTTATCTTTAATGGCTGTCAGTTCAAATAGTAGGACATTTTATTTTACAGGCCAGCACCTGATCTAAACCTGCTATCTGAAGCTCTTCAGCTTTCCACAAAGGTGCTACTCAGAGATCCTACTCAGCTGGCTTCCCAACTGAAGGGGCGCTTACATCAGATAGAGATGTTAGACAAGCCTGTAGCACCAGGTATGTAGTTCAATGGAGAGTAACCGTTGTAGCTGAATTACTGCTAAATGTTCACATTTATGTTTGGTTTCAACAAAATAGCAGATCTTTTCTAAAAATGCCTCAAACAGGCTAATGTCCCACAGAGTGAGTTAGGCGCCCCCGATAGATCTCTGCTACCGCAGATGACTAACTGCTCCAAAATGTCTTTCTACTGGCAACAATAGGAGGAAGAGCCTACAAATCGCTTTGGCTTTCCAAAGTTGTGCAAAGTTGCCTGCAGGAGGAAATTTCTTGTGATTTTGGAAAGCTGAAGCGATACATAGGCCTTTGAACAGGCAACTCCTAGGGGCACATTTACTAATCCACTAACGGACCGAAAGCGTCCGAATGCGTTTCTTCATAATGATCGGTATTTTTGCGACTTTTCCGTCGAAATTTTTCATATTTTGCGCGACTTTTTCGTCGCTGTTACAACTTTATCGTATATTTTCGCCGACTTTTTCGTCATCGGATTGGTTTTTCCACAATTGCTCAATACGAAAAAATCGCGACGGCGACAAAAAAGTCACAAAATTTTCATTTCCAATCCGATTTTTTCCCATTTGGGATTCAGATTCGTGGATTAGTAAATGTGCCCTATTGTTGCAGGCGGAAAGGCATTTTGGAGTGGTTAGTCACCTGTGGTTATCGCAGACGACTAACTCGTTCCATGGAACATTAGCCTAAATGTAAAACTTAATTAGAATATATAAGTTTCAATAAAGCCAAAAACAATCAACAGAATTATCTGTGAACAGATTTTATTAACAGATGTTATTCTGCATTTCATAATGACATGGTAAGAGGGCCTAAGGACAACACTAGCAATAGAGGCCGATTTGTTGAATGCGAGAGAAAATAATAATTATGCCTTTCTTCCTAAAGGCATATCTAGACTGGACGTGGTGCTTTATACAATGCAGTGACTTTATTTTATGTGTAAAAGAATATAAAGAAAATAATGCCATTTCTTTTATTTTTAGGTGACCCCATAAAATATCCATTATTGCCTACATTGTTGAATCAGTGCCATCAGTCCTCTATTCCTGTTTTTCTGCCATCCTTTACCTGCCTCCTGCCACCTGGGGGATTGCTCTTTGACATGCTATCAGGTAATATGACGGGAATCCTGCACAATACATCAAGCACTGAGGGTCACTGGTACTGTTTGTGCAGTATTCATTGTTATAGTACACTAAGGGGCCGATTTACTAATCCACGAACGGATCGAAAGCGTCCGAATGCGGTTTTTTCATAATGATCGGTATTTTGCGATTTTTTCGTCGGCGTCACGACTTTTTCGTATATTGTCTCGACTTTTTCGCAAATTGTCACAACTTTTTCGTAGCCGTTCCGACTTGCGTGAATTGTCGCGAAAAAAACGTACTGTCGCGCCGAGTACAAAAGTTTCGGATTCATTCAAGCTTCAGTATTGTGACTTTCCTTGGGCCAGGTTGGAGCTGCAGAGTGCCATTGAGTCCTATGGGAGACTTTCCTTGGGCCAGGTTGGAGCTGCAGAGTGCCATTGAGCCCTATGGGAGACTTTCCTTGGGCCGGGTTGGAGCTGCAGAGTGCCATTGAGTCCTATGGGAGGCTTCCAAAATCATGCGGAAAAAAAATCAAGTCGGAAAGGTTTGCCCGCCGTTTACGAGCGCTGAATACGAAAAAGTCGCGACAGCGGCGAAAAAATCGCAAAAAATATGAAAAAGTCGCAAAATGTTCGTTTCCAATCCGATTTTTTCCCATTCAGGATTCGTATTCGTGGATTAGTAAATCAGCCCCTAAGTGGCATATTTATCAAAAGGTAAAATACTGTATATACTCGAGTATAAGCCTAGTTTTTCAGCACCCAAAATGTGCTGAAAAAGTCACCCTCGGCTTATACTCGAGTCGGGTGCCATGGGTCCCTCTAGACTAACACCCTCTCTCCTTTGTGTGCAAATTAGGCCCCCTGCAACCAGACCCCCCAGTGCCCTGGCCTAGGCTCCCACTAGCAATACTTATTTGCCCTTACATCCCTCCGGGATGTTTGGCAAATGTGGCCAGTTTGCCAATGTGCAATGAGCGTGGGGTAGTACTGATATTGTTTTTGTTGACCCTCTTCTCCGCTTACAGAGCTAGTTTACTGTTTTTCTTTGAAATAAATATTGAAAAACATATACCCCACTGATGCCTCAATTAATGTAATTTTATTGGTATTTATTTTGATGTTAAAACTTAGCAGTAGCGGCTGCATTTCCCACCCTAGGCTTATACTCGAGTCAATAAGTTTTTCCAGTTTTCTTAGGTAAAATTAGGTACCTCGGCTTATATACAGATCGGCTTATACTCGAGTATATACGGTAGATCTCAGTACAGTTTGCTAGACTCTTAACATTTGATAAGTACTCTCCTATGTTTGTGCCAGCATGGTTTTAAGCCTAACAGATCTTTCCAGACTCATTTAATTGTCTTTTATGAGGAGGTGAGCAGGAACCTAAGTGCTGGGATGGCAGTGGATGTCTACTTGGACTTTGCTAAAGCATTTGATACAGTAACTCTCAGAAGGTTAATGATCAAATTGAGGAATATTGGCCTAGAACATAATATTTGTAATTGGATAGAGAACTGGCTGAAGGATAGAGTACAAAGAGTGGTGGTAAATGGAACATTTTCTAATTGGGCCAGTGTGGTTAGTGGAGTACCGCAGGGGTCAGTCCTTGGGCCTTTGCTTTTTAACTTGTTTATTAATGACCTGGAGGTGGGCATAGAGAGTACTGTTTCTATTTTTGCTGATGACACTAAATTGTGCAAAACTATAAGTTCCATGCAGGTGCTGCCACTTTGGTAAGGCCTCACCTTGAGTATGCAGTGCAGTTTTGGGCTCCAGTCCTTAAGAAGGATATTAATGAGCTGGAGAGAGTGCAGAGACTGCAACTAAACTGGTAATGGGAATGGAAGATTTAAACTATGAGGTTAGACTGTCGAGGTTGGGGTTGTTTTCTCTGGAAAAGTGGCGCTTGCGAGGGGACATGATTACTCTGTACAAGTACATTAGAGGGGATTATAGGCAGTTGGGGGATGTTCTTTTTTCCTATAAAAACAATCAGCGCACCAGAGGCCCCCCTTTAGATTAGAGGAACAGAGCTTCCATTTGAAGCAGCGTAGTTGTGTTTTCAAGGTGAGGGCAGTGAGTTTGGGGAATGTTCTTCCTAGTGATGTGGTAATGGCAGATTCTGTTAATGCCTTTAAGAGGGGTCTGGATGAGTTCTTGAAAAAACATAGTATCCATTGTGATACTAAAATCTACAGTTAGTATTGATGTTGGTATATATGGTTTATGTATGTGAGTGTATAGATAGGTCAGTATGGGTTTGTGTGTACTGGGTTCAATTGGAAGGGTTGAACTCTGGTCTTTTTTCAACTTTATGTAACTATGTAACTAAATAGTCCTTACAAGTGTATAGAAGGCAGTAAAACTTGTTCTTCCATTTCAGCTTTTGATAAATATGTGCATGTGGTGTTGATCAAAATGCCACTGTCCATCGAATCACAATTAACATATAAAAATTAGTTTATTTGGTGTGATTTATATTTTGGTGATAAATGCAATGCCACCTATTGCTGCTAATGGGAAGTGACCAGAGGCAAGTCACAAGTAATGGTGGACCAAAAGCCTAAGTGAGTGCATCAGCCCTAAATCAAAGGAGTGGAAGAGATACAAGTGTTTAGTAGAGCATAAACAGAAAACAAATATATACAAAGACAGACAAACAAACCTATAAAAGAAAATCTTTATGTATGCACCTATCAAAATTCCACTCATTTAATTTTTAGGACACACAGAGGCTATTACAGCTGTTGCAGAATTGCAGAATGGCCTACAAGCGGTGACAGCATCCAAGGATGGCACATTAAAAGTTTGGGACTTGAGTACTGGCAAATTCATTTATACGCTTCATGGTGTTGGAAAAAACATAGACTCTATTACTGTATGTATGCAGAACCAAATAGTTGCATTAACAGAAGATCATTCCTTCCAAATTTGGGATCTTACTAGCAGGAAAGTGATCTATTGTGATAATGATACTTTGGACATTCCCATCTTGACCTCTGCAATGGATGGCCAACTCCTTTTGGCATTTTTTGATGGAAGCCATTTGGTCAAGGTAATTTGTAACTTTTGATATACAGCAGTAACTGATTCTTCCTTTTTAGACTTGTAACACATAAAATAACTATTCTATCCATTTAACATTGCTAAGTTAACACAACAGAGTGAATTTGTCCCCATACAAAGGCACGAAAAAAAATGTATATTAGATTAGACTTAGAGCAGATCTCTACTAAGGCATTGTTTGTGGACATTATGTGAATCTCACCAGAAATAAATATCTGTGTTCTGTTTGTGATCTGTAGTAAAAAAAAACATATCATAAATTCAACCATCTGGTTGCAGATGGGCAGTCTATCTCCAACTACTATGGGTTGCTATGTGGTGGCCAGGTTATTGTCTTTTTTTGCCCTTGTCACAGTAACCAGCAACTAAACCAACATAACCAAACTTAGGTGAGATAAATAATTTTGCATTTGCTATTTTAGCTACACTCTCAGTATATGACAAGTATCTGTGTAGAAAACTAAGAAGTGTTTATCCTTTATACCTTGTTTTCAAGGTGTTTGACTTGGCAGACTCCTGCAGGCTTGTTTGCCAGGTAGCCATCCCTGCTGATGAGGCACCTGTTCACAAAAATCATTCCATCCTGGTTTCCCGAAATTCAGTTAAAGAGTATGTCTTGTTTGCATATAGGTAAGTGGCATGGAATCTGCACTATTCTAAATACATTCATAGAGGAACAGGGAATCTTACCCAACGCAAATACTAATGGGGGAGAATAATAACAGGACTGAGAGAATGCCAACAATACTTTAGTGCACTTGGATACCTAAATGAAGCTACACGTGAATATAAAAGGTTAAAAGAACAAAGACAAAAAAAGTGTAGCTTTACCAAAACCATCTGCAAATTAATCTCTGACAGGGACAAAACCTGACCAGGCCTGCTGCCCTTTCTGTCTTAGAGGGGATAAAAATCATTCATGACCCACAATGGGAAGCAAATTGTACTCAGTGCTTAACAAATTATTACTGTAAAGCTGGCCATACACGTTAAGATTTTTAAAAGATCTTTTTAGTATCATAGCACCAAGCTTATCCTGCAATGATCGTTTAAAAGTACAATTTGTGAATGAAAGTTACCATTTCAAGCGATACCGTCTAGTTGAAGCTAGAGGAACTACTTGCTTGGCCCTGCAAACAACTGGACAATGGGCAAATTTCATTGCTAATAAGGAACATTTTCAAACCTGTCTGATTGACTTTCTGGGTCATTAGGGAGAGAAAAATCTTAACGTGTATGGCAAGCTTAAATGTCCTGTATCTCTTGTAATTCTGATTAGATTCAGCAGGTAGGTAGAGCCTATGGGCCCTGGTACAAGTTTTGGGACCTGGCTTCACAGACCTCCTTATAATTGTTTGCTTCTGTTCCCCATCCCAGCCACTTACAGCCTACACTACCTGCAATAATAATATTATCGTACAGAATCAGTATGTGTATTGACAAAGGCCTTGCATATCGTCTCATCAGTCGGGCTAGACGATAAATTTTGATCAGACACCTTTGAAGGCTCCTGAGCACCAGCAAATGTTTAGTGCTGAATCAACAGAAAGGGGTAGAATTATTGTGTTTCTACCTGCATATCTGACAATTCAGCTCTGAACGTTGGTGGAGTGTACAATGCAGGATAGACTGGACATAATTGTAACATGTATGTTCACATTTAGTAATCAGCCCTTCATTGACCATTAGTGCCAGGTGGTTGAAAGTTGAACTTCTCAACATTAATAGATGAAGATTAATAGAGCATGAACAATCCTTAGAAGGGGTTAAGTGTTTGCTGTAACTTCATTGCTGACAGTAGGAGGGTTGGGGGCACCTAAGGCAGTTGGGTTTAGTTGCAACAGTACAGGTCATTTTCTGGCATTCCACATGTGGTCCTGGACCTTGTTGCAACCGCAACTTCACAACGTTCTATGCCACTGATACACAGAGAGAAGAAGCAAACTATCAAACATAGTATCTGCTAAAATTCTGTGTACTATAGGCTTAGTCTTCTAATTCAGGCCTGTGCATTCCCACTCCTCCCTATGTGTGAAACACTCTTCTATGTGAAACATACATAAAACCTGTGACTGTATTTACTTGGACAGAGAAATGGCTGTTCCATGGAAAGGACTGCATTAGTATCTGTTTCCACTGCATGTCTTTACCAGCACCAAGATTAGTATTTGAAAATATGTATATTGCAGCACACATTAACTATAAACAAATGCATTCCAGATATAGGATGTAGTAATGAATTGGATCTTGGCAGAATATATGTAATTGACATAAGCATTATAAACAAAGCAGCTATGGTTTAAGCAGAACATTTGTGTATCTGTTAAGCTTTATGTACATAGGAAGTAGTTTATAGCACCTCTTTGTTTGTACTTGTGATGAAAGGCTTGTGTAGTTTCCTTGTGCTTTATTCTGCCAGAGGGTTCAAGCCAGTATGACCCCTAGCAGATTTGTGTATATTGGATAGATATTTACATATTCTGTTCTTTTTCTCTCACAGGAGTGGGAAAGAGGCCATGGTGCTGAATGCCAGAAAGGGAATTGTTGTTGCCAAACTAACTGCGCAAGACCCAGTGGCCTCTGTCCAAGGTGTTGCTGTAACCAACGAATATTTCTTAGTTATCTGCAGGTATAAAACTAATGATATAAAACTAGAATCAGATGTGTTTAGGTTGCCCAGGCTGGAGTCATCTGTTTTATTGTATAGCTGCTGTACATGAGAAAGCTCATAGTAGTCCTATAAATGTATATACGGTATATTCACTGGCTAAATTTATTGCAGGTACCCATCCTTGAAGATGCATGACATTGTACATATAGAGCTCTTCAGTGTGAACACCTTTGCTTACATCCGCACTGTCAAAGGCTGCAGCAATGACTTCATTTGTCAGATTGCTGTGAATCGGCAAGGATCCCACGTGGTGGCCTTTTCTCAGATACCCAACACAAACACCACTGAAATAGTCCTTTGGAATTTGGAAACTGAAGACCACAAGCATATTGTTACATTTCCATCAATACCCAGGGGAGGTTAGTGTGACCGCTTTACGCCAAATCTGGGCGCAATGTGTACATATCACATGTTTTATTTACAACAAGATTGTTAACATAACTGGTTCAAGGTAAACTTTGCTGGTTAGTAAATGTTGGTTTGTTGTAAGGAAGAACAATGAAAGTATCTTCAGAACCAGAGTCAGACTAGCCTGCCAGGGCACCAGGAAATCTCTCAGTAGGCCCAAACCCTAGTGGGTTCTACCATAAGGCAATTCCCCTTAACTCTGTAAGTTAAGTATGATTGAAATCAAGTGGTTGTGAAAATGGACCCAGGATGTCAAGTTTTGTGGTGGGTCCAGGTGCCAGCCTGACACTGTTACAAGTTGTGAGGAACCAGTAGCCTTTCTTTGGGGGCCACTGATACTTAAAGGGTTAAGTGTTGAGTATGGAGATAGCTGAGATGGGAGACAGGCAGGTAGGTACTTTAAAAACAGAAACAAGCTTTATTGCAGAACTGGCAGCTTAAACCAGGCGGGAACACAGGCAGTTTAACAGGCAGGCAATGCCAGGGAAAAGTCCAGAGTAAGACATACAACGGGATAAAGAGTCTTAAAGCCCAGATTCAGGCAGAGTCACAGACAGGCCAAGACCTTTACCAGAAGATCAGGAAAAACAGTTACTTTTACTTTTAGCAGTAGAACATAGATTACATAGGCAGGATCACCAGCAACATGGTGATTTAGGTGATCAAGGTGATATGAACTAGTGAATTCATTGGCATCAGTGGGCCACAAACACAAATTTCTGCCACTTGGATGTCATCATCTATAGCAGGACTGACATTTATGTCACTGGGCCTGCGTCCGCTGAACTTTCCTTTAGAAAGATAAGTGTATAAAAGAGTATAAAGGAGTACAACAATAAAAATGGCTCTTTTGGTGACCTGGCCTAACGTGCGGACCAATAAATATCCTGCCAGCTTTACTAACTTTACTGCTTAACATGCTTAGCAGTTTAGAGTACCTCAAATTCCTCTGATGTTTGCACTAATTTTTTATACTTTCACATCTTTGTACTTTGTACCTCACAGAAGGTTAATGATCAAATTGAGGAATATTGGCCTAGAACATAATATTTGTAATTGGATAGAAAACTGGCTGAAGGATAGAGTACAAAGAGTGGTGGTAAATGGAACATTTTCTAATTGGGCCAGTGTGGTTAGTGGAGTACCGCAGGGGTCAGTCCTTGGGCCTTTGCTTTTTAACTTGTTTATTAATGACCTGGAGGGGGGCATAGACAGTACTGTTTCTATTTTTGCTGATGACACTAAATTGTGCAAAACTATAAGTTCCATGCAGGATGCTGCCGCTTTGCAGAGCGATTTGACAAAATTGGAAAACTGGGCAGCAAACTGGAAAATGAGGTTCAATGTTGACAAGTGCAAAGTTATGCACTTTGGTAGGAATAATATAAACGCAAACTATCTACTGAATGGCAATGTGTTGGGGGTTTCCTTAATGGAGAAGGATCTAGGGGTTTTTGTAGATCACAAGTTGTCCAATTCCAGGCAGTGTCATTCTGTGGCTACTAAAGCAAATAAAGTGCTGTCTTGTATAAAAAAGGGCATTGACTCAAGGGATGAGGACATAATTTTGCCCCTTTATAGGTCCCTGGTAAGGCCTCACCTTGAGTATGCAGTGCAGTTTTGGGCTCCAGTCCTTAAGAAGGATATTAATGAGCTGGAGAGAGTACAGAGACTGCAACTAAACTGGTAAAGGGAATGGAAGATTTAAACTATGAGGTTAGACTGTCGAGGTTGGGGTTGTTTTCTCTGGAAAAGAGGCGCTTGCGAGGGGACATGATTACTCTGTACAAGTACATTAGAGGGGATTATAGGCAGTTGGGGGATGTTCTTTTTTCCCATAAAAACAATCAGCGCACCAGAGGTCACCCCTATAGATTAGAGGAACAGAGCTTCCATTTGAAGCAGCGTAGGTGGTTTTTCACGGTGAGGGCAGTGAGGTTGTGGAATGCCCTTCCTAGTGATGTGGTAATGGCAGATTCTGTTAATGCCTATAAGAGGGGCCTGGATGAGTTTTTGAACAAGCAGAATATCCAAGGCTATTGTGATACTAATATCTACAGTTAGTATTACTGGTTGTATATATATAGTTTATGTATGTGAGTGTATAGATTGGTTAGTATAGGTTGTGTGCTGGGTTTACTCGGATGGGTTGAACTTGATGGACAATGGTCTTTTTTCAACCCTATGTAACTATGTAACTATGTAACTATGTACTGTATTAGCATTTTACAGTTTTTGGTATTACTATTTAGAGGCTTTTCTATGCACTTGCTCTATTATTGGCACCATTTATTCTGTCATTTCAGTCTTCTGTTTCCATCTACAGGCATATGCTGTGACTTGCGTTATTGTTTAGCTTTTTGTGATGGAGAGAACTACCTAAGGTCATGGAACCTGGTCAACCGTATAAATGACCAGACTCTCAGCATGAACATTAACAGGTTAAAGAGAACTGATGGGATCCAAGAGATTATCACAATGAAGAATTTCCCCAGGCAAGTGGGCTGAACTTCATTTCTCATTGTGTACCTTTGGTCTTGTTACAGAGAATGGAACCTAAACTGTGATATACTTTTGCTCAACATGATTTGAGTAGTGTTCACTTAGGATGAAAACGTTTGCATGATTGGATCACAGAAAGAAAAGTTTTCATAATATCCTGAACACAACTATGGAGGCTGCAAGTCTAAAAGATTTTTAAGACAGAATGCCCAGGCCATTTAGATGAGATAACTGTAAAAACTAGGGATACTCAGAGTTTGTTTACCCATGTTTGTCATAGTTAACCCAGGTTTTACCAGCTTCAGAAATCACTACTAAAAATTGCAGCTACCCTAACCGAAACAATAGTTTCATTTACATTTTTCAACCCATGCTCTAGGTATGCGATCTGTAGAAGTATGAAACCAGGTCTCATCACAGTCTGGAATATTGTAAAGTCCAAGTGCAAAGGGAGTGCTGTAAGGGTTGAACGTGGGCTGGTGGAAAGCACTGATATTGTACTGGTCAGAGATATGAAACTCTTTATTCTGACTGACAGAGGGATGGCCTCATTCACTGAAACACCAAGACCTATATTTCAGGTAGGCTGATATTTAAAGATCAACTAAATTTACTGTATATATGAAGCTATAACAATGAAAAATATCCTTATATTTGTGATCTAAATGGGACAAATGTGAGGATATATTTTTCATCTATTCTCTTCCCTCTACACATAACTCGGAAACACCACTGGATGGCTGCAGAGCAGAAGGTAACCATGCCTAATGCCTTGCTCAACAATGAAAAGTATAGGAGATAGATTTAAACTGCTGGTTTCTTTAAACACAAAACACTAAGCACTTCAGAAAAGTTGGTCTTGTTCTTGGAAGTTAGTTTGGGAACATTTCCCAGGCAAATAAGTCATTCAGCTCCAAAACTTAAGGACATTAGAGGTCACTTGGAACTAGTGACAAATACAAGGCAAAAACACTCAATGGCGATTCCTAATATATCAGTACAATATATAGTGATGTGTAACACTTTTGTTATCTCCCCAAAAAATCTATTTTTAACCAATTCTAGTGAAATTGCAAATAAAATATAGTTTTCTTTCTCTTGTTTTACTGACACATTACTGACCACATTAGCAGATACTGTGCCAGATTCAGTTTGAGAAAATCTTATCTCCTTATTTCCCACAGAGCCAGATGCAATTCAAAGAGAAATATATACCTAACTGTTTGTCACATTGAAAAACTCTATTGAAGTCTATGGGAAAAAAACTGGAACAGAATTAGGAGAAAAGTTTTCACCTCAAATTGAATCTTGCCCATAAGCTTTTCACATGATAAACAATAAAATAAGATTTTCTCATAGAACTGAATCTCTGGCTCAGTTAGCCTTGGTTTAGACAACCTTTGGATGAGGTGCCATACAGCTAAAAGAACTTGGCATATACCTAGCCTTAAAAAAGAGTGAGTTAGGCATGTATAGGACTATATACTGGTTTTGTTTTGCAAAACATAACTTTTTAAAATTCCTATTTAAATATGGATTCATATGAAAAATGAGTTGTGGAGGGTTGTGTGTATATTTTTGCTGGTCTAGACCACAGGGTCCATCTACAAACGGAGTTATGTAATTATTATTATTATTATTTATATAGCGCCATCAATTTACACAGCACTTTACAGAATAGAGGGGTACAAAAGACAGAACTAGCATGGTGTAACTAGCATGGCGTTAGAGTTCATGTAGGTCTGTAAAGTGACAATAAGTGCAGAGTGAGAGGTGAAAACCAGTGGTTAGTGAATGTTTGGGGGGTTTAGGTTATAGGCTTGAATGAAAAGATAAGTTTTAAGACACCTTTTAAAGGCTTGGAGAGTTTGGCTGTGCCTAATGGGACGGGGAAGAGTGTTCCAGAGGATGGGAGCAGCGCGTGAGAAGTCCTGGATGCGAGAGTGAGAGGAGGTGATGAGTGAGGAGGAGAGAAGGAGGTCATGTGTAGAGCGAAGGTTGAGTGTGGGGGTGCACTTGGGGATTAGGGTGGTTAAATAGAGTGGTGCGGCACCAGTGAGTGCTTTGAAGGTGAGTACAAGAATCTTCATCTGTATCCTGTACGTGACTAGTAGCCAGTGCAGGGATTGGCAGAGAGGGGTGGCACTTGTGGAGTGGGAGGAGAGGTGTATGAGTCTGGCAGCACTGTTCATGATGGATTGGATGGGGTCAGTTTAGACAGGGGAAGCCCATAGAGCAGTGAGTTGCAGCAGTCTAAGCGAGATATGACGAGGACGTGGATGAGAATTTTGGTCTCATGAGTGAGGAAAGGTCGAATGCATGCAATGTTTTTTAAGTGGGGAGTGAAAGAGAGAACACAGTCAAATGTGACTCCTAGACAGCGAGCTTGTGGAACTGGGGTTATATTAATATTTCCCACGCAGACAGTGATGTCAGGCAGGGAAACGGAGTTGGAGGGTGGGAAGATGACCAGTTCAGTTTTGTCCATGTTGATTTTTAGGTGGCGAGAGGACATGAATGCAGAAATTGCAGTTAGACAGTTGGAGACACGAGCTAGGAGTGAGGGCAGGTCTGGGGAAGAGAGGTAGATTTGGGTATCGTCTGCATATAAATGATGGTGAAATCCAAAGGAGCTGATTAGTTGACCCAGACCAGTGGTGAAGATGGAAAATAGAAGGGTCCATTTAGCAACTTAAATGCATTACTTTCTGCTGACAGCCGTGTTATTACCATCTTTACTAAGACTTCCTAAGTACCCAGCAGCCCACTGCATTTTGGTCCTGCTCTTTATGCAAGTGGAGCAAGACTGAGGGGCAGGTCAGCTTCCACAATATACACCCCTTTGTACAACCCCACTTCCCTCACAGATTATATGAGAAGTATCCTTTTGCTTTACATTGCACATGGTGTACTATCTACACATTAGTAAAGCACTTTCTAAAGGGGTAATGTATTGTAATTGTACTGGAATAGTTTAGTGGTCGGTTCCAGTTCATCTTTTAGCTACGAGCCCCCTGGCATAGTCCTTACCCCTGAACTGAATCACCCTGATGGTGCAAAAGTGAACTCTTTCCCTGTATCTGGTAGCTTTTAACTACTACTCATATCATTTAAATTGATAGAAAAGCACAGTCTGATCATTTGCTTATACGCCCGCAGACTCTTCTTACTTATGACATGTTAAAGAAAAAATATGTGCGGAAACAGAGTGGTCTGTATATCATTCCTTGTCCAAAACATGAATACAGGGTCTTGGATGGAGGCTTACTCTTGGGACTGTCTGAAAACCGGTAAGTTGTCTGTAAATTTCATTTATTACCAATAAAATATTTAAAACATATTCTTAGAATGAATTAGAAATAATAACATTTAGCTTTACAGTCTGGAGGACATAATTAAGATAATTTTTTCATGAAGTTTCAATGCCATTTTGACCCAAATCAGTCTAAAGTTTGAACTTTATATTGATGCAAATGTGCTTTAGAATATTTGGTTAATAGCTTTTTTTAACAGTTTAAGAGCATGTTGATGAGCTGGAACTTCTGCCCCTCCCAGTCTAATTTACACGTTGACATGCATTATGCTGAACCAAATTAGATCTATTCCTAAATCATGTCAATAGACTTCACAAGTCTTTGTGCAAACTCATACACTATCATTATAAAAGGAATATATTTCATACTTTTGCAGGGACCATTTTGTCATTTGGAACATGGACACAGGATTTATAAAAGAGCGTCTCAGGCCCAAATATAAGGAGAGAAATGCAACAGACTTACTGCCAGAGCCTGATGGATGCAAAGAGAAATTAAATAAAGAAGAGCTACACCAGCAAAAAAAACAAAAAGGGACAGGTAAAACCCCAACCTTGGGGGCAGATTTGAATCTTTCTCTCTCTCACAACACTCAGAGGGCCGTGCTGTGGGATCATTTCCCTAATTAACACTTGCTTGTCACTGGAAAAATGCAAAGCTTCCAGTTGCAATTGGATGGCAGTACCCTGCCACTGAGAGTTTTGGTGAAGTGTCCTACTCCCAGCATTATTATTATTATTATTAACATTAATTTATAAAGCGCCAACATATTCCGCAGCGCTGTACAATAAGTCCCATATGCTGTACTCCATCTCCTCTCTGGTGCAGGCAACACCATAAAGAGCCACATCAGCTAATTTAAAGAGCTGTGTAAAATAATGTATGCCAAATGAATCTCATATACATCAAACTGTATTCTGTGCATCCCTACTTGATATGGACATTGAGTGGGGGGGGGGGGGCATAAGGCAGCTGATGCAATTGGTGTGCCAGTTAGTAGATACATTAAAGAAATAATTACAAAAGAAGATTTCTGTTATACATGTATAGATGTTTAATAGCAAGTATGAACAAAGAATATGCAGCACTTTATAGACACTATAAATCATTCACATTAGACCCTTCTCCAGCTCTGTAATGCCTTTTCATTTCAAGTGAATGGAGCTGACAATGGTGCTATTGGGCTATTGGCACCCCATGTTCCATCAGCCTAAGGTCCCTGTTATACAAACACAGTATAATCAGGAGACAAGTAACCTTGTATATAATCCTAAAGAATGTCACAGAGGCACAAAAAAGAACATACCGACCCTGTGCAGATTGTGTCCTTATAGGAATCAAATTCAGGACCCCAGTTCTGCAGTGATAACCACTAAACCATGTTGCTGCCCCAATGTATATAGTACATTCCAATATATTTAACAACTGCAAATGTCATATTTTCAGTGCTTCTGACACCATGGGAAAGACGCAATGAAACTAAAACGGCAAAGAGACGTAGGCTTGATGTAGAAATGAAGCAGGAGGTGGAAAAGATGCAGCATCTATTAAATGAGAAAAATAATGCTATCGACCAGTACCTTCTCAGTGAGGATGAAAAGGTAATTAATGCAGTTATACATAACTATCAGTCTTACTTAAAATTTGAAGAATTTACTGACACTTTTTATGTTTGCCTAAACAGTTCATTTCCTGGTACTTGACTGAATCTAGTATCTCCTATCCTTCTGTCAAAAGAGTCTTTGTGTAATTACAAATTTAAAAAATCCCAAAAACCTCTCCTGTTCACTTCTACATGACCTCACCAGCTTTTAGATAGTGAAGTTTGAGTTTCTCATGGTTTTTACACTTGATAAGTAAGAAAAAAAAAATCGTGTTTTTTTTTATACATATTTTTCTAATTAGGCCCTCTTCTATTTATACATCATTTAGTAAATTAACACGAGGCACAACTTTGACACACTTACCTTTGTGACCAGCTTTCAATGCAAGCCATATTGGTCTCATGTTGTGCCTTGCATTTGCATTCATAATTGTGCCTTAAAAGCATAGATTGTCTTAAACATATTAGAAAGTGTGGATAAATACCTTCACCTTTTTCTCCATAATCTGTGTGTGATTTACCAGTTGCAAAATAGACTTATTGTTCAGTGTTGTTGGTTTTACAGGTGATTGTGTGTTCGTATTATGCACACCATCTCTGTGTATTTAGCTTGGAGACCATGACCCATCTGAGTACTCTGGAGGACACAGAATCTATGCTTTTCTTACACAGCGCAGCTTTGACTTCCAACGGTAGCTTCCTGGCTCTTTCCAACTATTGTGATGCTGAAAAGATCAGCTATGTGACTTTGTGGGACCTACAACGTGGAAGGGTAATGTTATAGTGCTGCTATGTTCAATATTATTGCATGTTATATGTGTGGCAGTACAGCAAACTAAATGTTGTTATGTATAGTTATAGTGGTAAGCGAATTATTTTGTCAGCATGGATTCACTGCGAAATTCCACATCCATTTTGAAATTTTTTCAGCAAAGCGAAACGCGACAGATTCGCTCATCATTAGTTATGTATGTTTCACCTATTGTAAGCTGAGGAGATCCCTCACTGCTATTGCATGCTGATAACTGCTGGTAGCAGTGAAACATATTGCTCAAAAATTCAGAAATCAGGTATCATAAGCCTTGGGCAATAGGCAGGGATCTGCAGTAATTAATGTTGTTTTTTGGGGAAAGAAAATGCCATGCGTGCTAATGCAATTACCTAGGAATTACACAGTTTACTTAAATTATCTGCTCTACTTTTTAATAGGTTAAAAAACGACTTAAAAATGAGCCCAATGTCTGCTGCATGGCTCTAACAGATGAGGCTGATCGAATAGTTTTTGGCATCGCTTTGGAAAACAAGTAAGGAATATTAACTGGTTGAGCGGATTCTGCATTATGTCACATGGAACTATGCTTCGAAAACACTTCAGAAAGAATAATCTGCACATTTGTTCCTGTACTGGCCATGAGCGTGTAGTTCTGTGCCCCTTAGTGTAAATAAGAATAGTCACTGGAGATTTAGCAAACTTAATAGCTTTCTGAACTATGGAATGACTTTTTGGTAAAGCATTTTGGGAAGATTTGTCACTCACGGTTAAATCTTAGTTACCATGCATGACAAATCTTCATGTGTGCCATTACCCTAAAAGTTGAACACAGCGTATTCGCACAGAGCTGCCAAAGTGATAGTCTGATCTTTTGGACAGCCTTTGTGGTCATTCGCTATAGGTCTGTTTTAATACAATGTAAATGGGCATAGGGGCATTTGCCCAGTTCCCATAAGGACAGGGAGGCCTACCAGGGGGCGTCCCCATTATGTGATTATCTGTTTTCATGGTTGGCAAGTAGAGATGCACCAAATCCACTATTTTAGAAAGATTTGGTCGACAAGGGAGGGTTAAAGACAGCCGTGTGCTTTGTGCAAGGTGAAAAATGTTCAACTTCCGTGTTTTAAGTGCCCCCTGTGATTAAAGATGTCCAAATTGAGTCGCTTAGGTGCAGACTAGCTAATAAAGTGAATCAAAAAAGGTGAAGCGTAAAGTCACACACATTCTGATTGGTTCAACAGTGTATATTAGACAGCACCATCAAGCCCATTTCCACACCTTGTATCTCAACCCCTTATCCTTATAGATTGTAAGCTCTTTTTAGCAGGGTCCTCTTCAGCTCTTGTATCGGTTATTGGTTGAACTAATCTGGATGAGTGTGCACAGAACTTTTTTTATTTGTATTAAAGTCAAGAGCACCAACAAAAACTGATTTTGACCAGCCTGCCGCAGTACCAGAAAGGCTCTGCAGAAAATCATTAATAGTTATGATGGTGGGCCCTAGTCATCCGATTCTCTGGTGGGCCTTAGGAGATCCACTCTGAGTCTGACTGATGAAATCATTAAGCACTGTTTATAAGGATAAGATATATATTTCTATAAAACACCATATTTTTTTTCGTCGACATATGGTGTTGGAGATGTAACAGCTGCTTTTTATTTTGAAGACTGAGATTTTAAAAGCAGTAATTATTAAATGCTATTTTGTTCTCCTTTCTGATCACCTCTAGACTGAAGGTTTGGGAACCATTTAGACGTAAGCACAAAATTATTCCAGGTTATGAAAACCTGAACCTCTCAGTTGACAGCAAACTTCAAGTAATAGAAGGAGGATCAAAGGCCATTTTGCTATCAGGTCAGTGTTGTGCAGTGTTTGATGGTGTTGGTGCAAAAGTGCACTGGAATACAAAGATGGTGATTTACTAAACAGCGCAACCCTACTGTCTTAATAAAAACTTCCCACATTTTTATAATGCCATGAAACTAAACCGAGGAGAATAAAATTGAGCCGAGATTCATGTATTAAGTATTAAAAAGCCTTGACTCAAGGGTAGAGACCCACAAGCATCTAAAAATTAAAACTGCATATTTGACTTTATAAAAGGGGCAAGTATAGACATTACATTTTAAATAGATAAAAAGCTGGTTCCATATATTTGACATTTGTTTGCAGTCTCATCATTACTCTGTGCTGGTGAAAATGCCACATGCCTTGAGCCCCAAAAAGTAAAGGGGCATCCATCACTGTAGTTATTATGTTGCTTATGAAGGAGATATTTGGCTGTGTTCAACACAAACTTATAGGGGGGCTGGTGTTGAATTATGGAAGAGGTCCCCAACCTCTTTTATCCATGAGCCACATTTAAATATAAAAAAGTTGGGGAGCAAAAGTTCCTAGGGAGTGCCTAATAAGGGCTGTAATTGGTTATTTAGCAGTCCCATGTGGGCTGGCATACAGCAGGGTCTTTATGCAAACAAGACTTGCCTCCAAGTCAGAAATTTTAAAATGTACACCTGCTTTGGGGCCACTGGGAGCAACATCAAATGGGTTTGTGTGCATTATGTTGCTCACAAGCCACAGGTTGGGGACCAATGGTCCAGATAATCTGGCCAATATTCTTTAGGATGTATAATAAATAAAGGTATATACTTTCTTTTCACAGGTGAAGTCAGTATGTGGAACTTGGATGATGGAACCTTAGTGTCTGTTTTCACACCAGACAGTAAAATCTGTTGCTTGTCTCTAGCCGCAGATAGAACAACTATCCTTATTGGCATGAGTGATACACCATCCCTCATCAACCTGAAAATTGCATCAAGGGATAGAGAAATCCTATCTTCTACAGGCACAAATTTGTTTGGAGAGGAGTCATCAAGCAGTGAGGATGAACCTGACGATAAAGATACATTGTTAAACATCTAGGAATGATATACTAGGATTCTTTGTTACAATGATGTTACACTGAATACAACAGCTATTTCCTACTAGAGGTCACATCAAGCTCAGTGGGGTCCTGATCTTCTGAATAGTAACCACATAATGCAGTCACAGTACTGGAAATATCCTCACTGAATGGACCATGGTGGCCAAGCTCAGTGATATCCTCCTCAGAGGAGGGCAGGCAGAGTTGGTGTCCACTTAGAACTTAAGAACTAACAACGGATGTTGGTAAAAGTTGCCCTGAGTTGGACTAAAATGCAAACAGAGACATAAATACAGGAATATTTTCAAAAGTCAAAAATCATATATACTTAGCAGTGACAACACTGCCCCAGACATTTAGGTAGCAATCTTAATATTGTTTACGTTAGTTATACCATGAAAAACCTGATAAATCTATAGGTTTTGTAGATTTATTGCATGGACATGCTAGGGACCTGCAACTTGTGCTTCGCCAGCAGTTGTTTCACTAGAACTCCCTAAAACCCACTAATTCAGCAACTGATGCAAAGCCAGTACGTTTAAAAAATGTAAGTGGTTTTATTTTCCACCCCCCTTACAGTTGCAGCTAAGTAATTTATTGAAAAAAGTTATTATTTAAAAACAAAAGGGGCCAGATTCAGTCTTTAAGGGTAGATTTGTCGCCATACGCAAGTAGAACACATGGTTTGTGGTGATTTAGATTACTTGTGGGAATATGAAGATGAAGACAATTTTCTGCTATTAAGTCTGATCACCACGAATAACGTGTTTTACTTGTAGCGACCAGAAGGTATGGTAAAGGAAAACTATACCCCTGAACAGTGTTGGTCTCTGTAAAAATATATTAAAACAAGCTCATATGTGAACCCTGCTTCATCTAAATAAACCATTTCAGAAAAATATACTTTTTTGGTAATATGTGCTATTGGTATATACTAAAGGCTGCCCCCTGGGATCATAGGATTCACAGTGCACACAAACAAGCCAAGGCACACATACATGCTAGGCCCCATCAGCCAATGAATGGACAGAGTTCTGCCTTTTGCTCCCACACTACTTCATGTTACAGTTAGAGCTGCATTATTTCCGGTCAGGTGATCTGTGAGGGGCCACACATTCACATGAATGGCTGGCAAACCTGCAGGATCCTCCATTCACTCTTTCATAAAACTGCCCCTAGGTTTCATTAAGGGAACTGTGCCTTTAACAGCATAGAAGAAAAATACTTATATTCTTTCAATCCCACTTTATATTGCGGTTACATGTGCTATGTTTTTCAGTTAAGATAGAATAGACCATAGCTGCAAATGATATTCTCTACAGGGGCAGTGCCTGTTTTTCACTCTTAGGCTGTGGAATTATCTGCACAGAATGTTAATGATGTTATGGGGAGTAATTGCTAGAAAGGGATCCTTAGAGAACAATTACATTGTTATATCCATGACCAATAGTATTAAACACTGGCAGATGAACTGATACTACTACTGCCGAGTTCATTCTCACTGTCTCTGTAAGCAATGCCCACACAAGAACTATTTGTTGGGAGTTTGAGATCATGGGTTCTCTAGACCGAGCAACTACACAAAAGCTTAAAATTGCCATACGCAATGGAAAGCATTGGGTGGAATTATGCAAAGCACACCTCCACTGCCAACTCCAAAGTGGTGGAGAAGGAATACGGGTCTGCAGTTTTCATGGTCTCATCTAGGGCTCCAGGTTCAAGGGAAAGCAAATGATACAGGTACAATTTCTTTCTTGACAACTCCAGGCTTACTAGTTTGGGAAAGGCCATTTCTTGTTTTAGTATGGCATTGTCCCTGGCACAAAGTGAAATCTGTGAGCTCTGTCCTCAAATCTCTATCGTTCTTGTGGGATAAATAGGCATGCCTACTGCAAACAAGGTCTTATTACCTGTGCATGACCACACATATGTTCTTGTGCTGAACGGAAGCAAATTCCACTAACAGTCTTTCCGCATTGAGGGGAAAAGCCATTATTAGCATTATTTGGATATGCCACAAACCTCTTCAGCATCAGTCTTTGTTCTTGATAAAGTATTATTTGTGTCTTGTTATTCTACATAATATAACAGTATACCCATAAGCTACCCTAGAAGTGCTTACTGGTACACCCAAAAGACCCAACACCAAAGCACAAACAAAAATGCACAAGTCTATACATTGGGAAGACTAAACAATCGCTCAGTAAGAGATTGCCCAACATAGGAGGGATAACTGAGCATAGGACTATCTACATCTCAAGCATAAAAAGTGCTGCTTTGAGGACAGCAATGTGCATATTTTGGAGCGAGAAGATGGTTTGACAGAGGTTTAAAGGAGATGCCATTGATGCCAAACTGGGAAGACCATCCCTAAACAGAGGCCTGTGACACTGCTTGTCAGCATCATACACTGCTGCACCAATATCCTTACCCTGGTGGTTTCACAACAATTGACACTTCCAGTCAGGTACATAGAAAAATATTATGAGAATCATGGTACTGGATCACATTTTTACATCTCTGATAGTTTTAGTAACACCTACCTGAATAGTTCAATTAAACTATGATTAGATATCTGTGGCTGTACTACCCTCAAGGGTTTAAAAGCAGGGAAATTTCCTACCACTCAGTTGAACTGAAGAAGCTGCTCGAATGAGTGGTGAAACATTTTCAAGAAAACTCAGTCCAGTTGCTTTAGACTTCATTCTTCTAGATCAGTGATCCTCAACCAGTGGCTCCTGAGCAACATGTTACTCACCAACCCATTGGATGTTTCTCCCAGGGACCCCAAAGCAGGTCCTTATTTTTGAATTCCTGGTATAAAGTCATGCTTTAGTTACATAAAAACAATGAGCACTGCCAAGCAGAGACTCCTGTAGGCTGCCAGTCCATGTAGGGGCTACCAATAGCCAATCACAGCCTATAATTGGCGCCCCCAGGAAATCTTTGGATGTTTGTGTTGCTCTCCAATTTTTTTTTAACATTAGAATGTGGCTCACAGGTTAAAAAGTTTAGGGACCCCTGTACTAGATAATGATATGATCTGGATAAATGAAAATCTCTATATACCATTCTCTCAAAGGCTTAAGATTGTTTATTTATGGGCCTAAAATTCAGTCAAGGTGCTCTGTTTGCAGGAGCTTACAGCCATAAAAGTTCATATACTCTATTTTCATGTTGGTGCCATATGCTTTGGTAATCCTATGAATATGCCATTAACATTTGGAATGTTTTATCTTTAAGGTAATATGGGAAATAAAATGCCATATACTGCAAGCTCTGAGACAAATTTCAAAAATATTTATAATACCTTTTTGTACCTTAGTGTATGTTATTATAACATCTTACACCAAACATTCACTAGGCCACCCCTTATGGACCAAAATTTGTTCAGGCTCCCTTAACAGCGCTTCTGCATATAAAAACATGGACTGCAATGGCAACCCTGCCATAGCTCCAGTAAATAAGCCCTCACTTCCTGAACATCAGCCTGCTTAGCCCTTAGGTTTGGTCCCCATATTCACTGCAACTGGGCCACAGTAAGAGAGCCAGCTGCCCAGAATGAAAATCACTGCAACAGTTTGGTAGATGTACAAGAAAAGCTGGTACTGTGTTTAACTGCTTGCCTACTGTATAACATCCTGTGGTGCCAGTTAACAGGGACCTGACCGTGAATACCATAGATTTATGGTTTTGGGATACTATTTTAGGTATGTTGGGCTGCATGTTTACTTGCAACAAGCATTGCCACAAGATCTTATTTGTGTTTATGCACGTGCATTAAACCAGCTAAATGAGTGTGTCAAAAAGGGGGATATATCTTCCCGTTAAGCTAGCTTGTGAATGGGCAAGGGCACACTAAGGGGTGATTTCTTAATGCTTGAGCCTCTGGTCCCTAACACCATGGCTAAACTCACATTTCTGCATCAAAATACCTCGGCTCACTACCAATCGTTTTTTCTCCAAGCAGATTTTGCAAATAAATAAAAGATTGGCACCTGAAATCTGCAGAGCTTATTTTTTTTTCTGGAGGGAAAATTGATCAGAGGTATTCTGGTGCAAAAACTGTAACTCCATTAAAAGCTCATGCGTGGTTTTGGGAACCAAACACTCAAAGTCAGCACCCATGCGTACGTCACGATTTTACATTTTGCAGCCAGGCAGAGGGCTGCATTGGCCTGAGTGCAGCTACACGGAGCAGGCCCAACAAAACATATTTTCAATAAAAACCCCTTTGGCTCAGGTTGAACAGAGCTGTATATTATCTTTTGCACTCTGATCTTTTCCTGGGCACTACAACCGTGTGAATTGTGGTCACATAAACATAAAGCTGACTGTAATTTAATATATTTGCTTTACAAATCACACCCCCCTAAACTGTTACTGAAACACAAAATGTCATACAAACCCATTAGGAACTGCTGGGCTACTGAATGTTTATTGCCTCTCAGGCAGCCTTAATGTCATGTGACTGCTAAAGGTCAAATGATTTTAGCACCCAGTAAGAAAGAGAGCTGGAAGGGACAATAATATAAACACACATAATAAGAGGCTTGTATTGAAAATATGTTCTGCTTATTTATAAAAAAAAAAATATATATATATATATATATATATATATATATACACACATTTCATTATAAAGTGCTAAAAATGTGTTTTTTTTACCCTTGCCAGTCCAAACTCCTGAAATTAGGGAGTCCAAATCTATATCCGCTAGCCCCTCCTCGTCCGTCTTTCCTAAGGAATTCATTGTGCACTGCTGGTTCTGACTCATCAAACAATGTAAGAGAAACTAGCTGTTTAACAGACCAATGCAAATGTATGCTATGTGGGAATGCTAGCTCTGGCCTGGCTTCTGCTTTAAGAGTAAGAACCAGCTGTGCAACAAGGGATGAACATCCATTTGCATTTACAAATAACTGGAAAGTGTTAGTGTATATTGCATAGAACGAGATATATATGTATAGGTATGTATGTGGGGCTACTTTTAAATGTAAAACAATCCTATATTTTGTAGAGCTTAAAAGACTTGTGTTTTTATATATTTATAAACTCATATTTAGAATTAAAATAACTGTCAACATTGATTTTTACAAGCCCTAGTTAGTGAGCTTATGCACAAGTGTAAATTTCCCCTTTAATCTGAGGAGACATCCTCAGAACATTCCCAAGGATTCCGCCATAAACAAGTCTTATATTTCCCAAAGTACTCATCGCCTGCTGCCCAGTAAACATTTTTAGAATATGCACAATATAGTTGCATTCAGACCACATGCATTTTTTTCTTGCACTACTGAAAAGTTGGTACATTAAAATAAAAATGTTTATATATTCATTAAAGTTTGTGTCTGTCTGGGCTGCTGTTACCTGAGCTTAGGGAAGCAACTCAGAATATACAAAAAAAAAATCATATATTCATATTTCATGGCAGCATAGAAACCAGTTCATTATAAAGTAAGTTTCAACAAATGTAACCTCACTTTCTGCTACATTTTCATGTTTTCTAGCAATTTCTAAGATCACCTTTTCAAAAGTAGCACATTGAGCCAGGGCTGTGTCACTGACACTCAAAGCATGGGGAGCTCCACTTGCCACCAGTGGAAGGCACAGATTATTACTGCTATATCAGTGGCATGAGAAAATGAAGTATACAAACATTGGGTACAAACAAGAATTTAAAGGACAATGAAAGGTTAACATAAATTAAAAGTAAGTCTAAAGGCATTCTTTTTAAGTACTTACTGCATATCTAAATTCCCAGATCCCTGCTTGCTTCTCTGAGATATGGTGCTGGCAGCCTACAGCAGTGTGAAGACTACAGTGACATCACTGAAATCTCTCTCCCCTTCCTGTAGGTGCCAGTGGCAGCCTTCCTATTCTCTGAGCATGTGTGTAACTTGATCCTGTCTCCTGTTCTGAGCTACACATGCCCACCAGCCAATCAGAAGCAGATCTGGCAGAGGGGAGGGGGGGAGGGAATGAAACACATGTGCAGTATGAAGCAAGGAGGGAAAGGAAGGGAGAATACCTTTTTAGAGATGGCTGCCTGTTCTAGAAAATGTGAAGTGTAAATATTTGATTAGGTGAGCCCAAAGTGTGGCGTTTTTACTAAACAATAGGACGACTATTGGGCAGTATGCTTTTTAAATTTTGACTTGCATTCTCCTTTAAGTATGGGGGATATCAGTTTACATGGAGGTAAAAGTGCAGAAACACCAGGTATTGAGAATGCCATTAATATATTTGCATATCACGGGCACATGGTCTACCAAAACTTGGGACGCACACCATATTGTCCATTCAGATGAGCTTTTTGGTCAGAACGGATACCATTCAAGATTGTCCATTCTAGGCTGGAGTAAGTGAACCACTAGGGCTGTCTATGACCAGAGGTATGAAGGCAGGATGTGGCCCTCCAAGGTATTATACGTGAGCCCCAGCCTTCCCCAAGCATGCCATAGACAAATTTGTAATACATCCAATACCTCATCCCAATCATAAAGTAGGGCACAGGGAGCATTGTGGTTTGTTAAAAGAAATTCACAATTGTATAAAGGAATTATTTTAGCCACACAAGCATAAAAAAAGTTCTTGAGATGCAAAATAAGGACTGTGATTTACAATTTGTTAGCCCTATATGGAGTAAAACTCGGCATCCAAAACCAGAAATGTAAAAATGGGCACCTACTTTGAGGCCACTGAAAAAATCAAAGGTGTTGCTGATAGGGATGCACAGAATCCATGCTCCTGGCCGAACCGAATACTTATGTGACTTTATGTGACAAACTCGCGCAGCCACTCTAACCCTTCTGTATTGACATTTACATGTGCAAATTAGGATTCGGTTCAGTATCCGGCCAAATCTTTTACAAAGGATTCGGCCGAATCCAAAAATAGCGGATTTGGTGCATCCCTAGGTGCTGATCAACATGTTAACTCAGATTAATGAGTTTCATATTCCTGGTACTAAACATTATGCTTCACTGGCCACTTACCACTAACAATTTATCAGTGTAATACACACAGATATTGTGCATACTGAGATTACATTACCCAAACCGAGTTGTACCCAACATGAGGAAACGGTTTGGAATCTATATAGGTGCAGCATAACTAAAATAAATATTAGAATCCCAAAATAAAACATGCAAAACTGTGTTTTATATTTATATTAAAAGGGGCATTTAGAAGCAGGTTTTATCTCCTATTTATTGTTCCACAGATAGCAAAGCATGAGGTGTTACTTCCCCGCATAACTGAATTAATATATGAGCGGGGCAACTGAACTCATTTAATATATACATTTTAATACACAGCATAGAAATAAAATGTCTGTGTGCAAAATGCCTGCATATGGCATAGGAAATGCGTTAAAGAACCTGATAATGTGGATAAAAATGACACTATTCCTACATATTAAACTACTGTATAATACACAAATTGTAATGATGCTTGTGGCGGGCCTCTGTTTTTGGAGACACTTCCATACTTTAAGAAAGTGGCAAATCCACAAAGTCACAAACGGAAAGGTTTTAATATTGCAATACTATTAAAATATGACATTGTATCTAAAACATTTTCTTTATAAGAAAACAAAAAGGAAGAAAAACAAATACACAGGGCGAACCTAAACTACCTCGACCGTCTGTCCTTTTTTGTTTTATCTGTGTTTTTGTTCATAGTCTTTTCATTGTCTCCTCTGCAGTCAGGACAATACCATTTGCCCTTTGGTTTGTAGGTAAGTCCAACACAAGAGAAATGGAACCACTCTATGGTGCACTCGTCATTATCACATCCTATCATCTCACCATAAGACACCTGATTGCACAGACAGTACGTGGGCTCGTTGGGGTCAATTGCAAAAGGTATAGGGGATGCCTCTCTTTCTTGCTTGGCTTTGGAACGTTTTTTCTTTTTGGACGACTTTGATTTCTTTTCTTTTGGTGGCTGCTCTTCGATGTCATCCATCCCATTGACCATGTGACATAACTCCCGGCTCTCGCTGTTGCGCTGCCTGCGAGGTCTACGTGTAGACCTTTCAGATGCATTTGATTCAACTTTAGATTTTTCCACAGACTTTTCACTCTCTTCTTGATCAAAGAAGCCTTGGCAGAGAGATTCCATTTGCTTCGTCCTGTTCTCTATCAACTCAAACACTTGGGTAACTAGCTGTATTTTATCATCGCCAAGCTCCTGGGTCACAATGAGGGCTCTCTGAAGCTGCTGCAAGAGTCGCTTTTTCTGATTAGCATCAGTTTCATTTGAATGTTTTTCAAAAACATCATCAACTTCTTTTAGAGCTTCTGGAAACAGAACCAAAAAAGTTATGTAGTTAATATTAAGGGTGAGCTGCAAATCTGCATTACCTGCTGCAGGCTAGTCCTGTGCTCTGGCAAGTTCAGCAGCTGTACCATAGCTAGTACCAGAGGCAACTGTCCCTCAACATTAGCAGAACCTCAATAAGTTGTGGGCAGTCTGGAAAACTGCAGGGGCTGCACACCTCATCTCTGTCACAGAGCTGGCACTGCCAACCCCAGCCTTCAGTGAACACAAATCAAACGAGCAGATTGTTAGGGATGTAGCTAAAGAAAGAGCAGGCTGGTGAACATAGGCCTACATTGCGACTACTGTAAAGCAAGCGCTGAGAACTCATCGAGATTTTACGATTTAAGCAAGTGACATGATCTGATGCATTCCAGCCAGTGTCTCCCCGACACCAAGCCCTTGTATGTAGCACCCCCAAACCAACTCCTTGCGCATATCCAGTGCACCCCCCATTTGTCTAACAAGCCAAACGCAGCTCCTCTAACTGGCCACAGCCTGTTACAGCCCGCCCCCCGCGGCCCCGCCTCCATTCTTGTTAAAAGCCGAGACCAGTAGCGCCTCCCCCTCTTTCTCTATCCAGTCTTTGCGCCAGCCCGCTATCCGTGTCCCTACCCACTGCGCCTCGCTCCTCCCATCTAGTCAGGCTCCTCCCTTCCCAGCCTTGTTGCTTCCACTGTGACTGGCACCTCCCCTCCTCCCTCTCGCCCCGCCCACTAGCCATTAATATAACCTCCCTGTCTTATGCTTCTTCGCCACCGCCCATTACAATATCGGGCCCCTGCTCACCCAATGAGAACAGACTCATTTGTACAACTATAACTCTCAGTAGCCATTTGAAAGCGCAGTATAGCAAACAGCTTAGAACCATTTATCTGCGCTGCCTGTTCCCTACCCTTAGCTCGTATGTGCCTTATAAGCCCGTCTATTCATAGAAACCCTCTCCTCCCCTATGCGGCCCTTCTTTCTGATTTCCGCCTATACCAGAAGTGGCCGCCCCCGGATATGACGTTGAGTCCGCTCCCTCCCCCCCACCGATCACTGACAGCGCCGAGCGCTTCCCCACTGTAAGCCCCAACCCCACACATTACAGCACAAAACTCCCCAGCCCGCCTGTTACAATGGCACATATACGCCGCAACCGTCCCACAGGGAGATAACGGCCTTCCAGAAGTTATAGAACTACAACTCCCAGCATCCCCCGTAAATCTAGCCACCGCTGGGAGAATGTAGTTGTTTTAACATCTGAAGGGCCGCAGGTTGGCTTGCCTGCTAGCTGCAAGGGGCTCCCTGGACAGTTGGGTTATAAAATCTACACGACAAACAAACTGTTGCTTACCTACAGCTCCCATCAGCCCCGAACTGCCAAAGGCTGGGTGTCGATGGGATGTAGTTCGGCGAGATCTAACTTGAAAGCTCGCTACACAGGGGAGAGGGGTGCCGCCACGTGTAGGGGACCCCGACAGTACACTTTGGGGGGCTAATAACCCAGAAGCCCTCGCTGCGCCCGCCTGCCCTACTAGCACAGCCCGAATCTGCTTGCGGAGGGCCGATAGGAACAGTCACTGCCCCCCTCTAGCATGACGGGATCATCCCTTCCCCCTACAACACTGACAAGCAACTCACCCCGGTACTGGCTATCGATCTCCCGTAGCAAAGTGACGCTCCTCTGGATTTCCAACGGCAACGACTCCACGCACTCCAAGTACTCCTCCACATAGCTCACCAGCTGGCCGTCCTCCGCCGCCGAGCTCCCCGGGGAGTAGTGCAAGTGTTGCTGTTGTTGCCCTAACATAGTCCCCCAGCATAAGCATTCAGCACAGCACTAGCGGAGCAGCGGGACCGAGTAATACCGAAACACAAGCTGAGACTCCAAGCTCCCCCCACACTCGCACTGCTGAGGAGTTATCGAAGAGGAGGGGGCGGAGCTAGCACAGGAGGTTCCTGCCCCGGTAGTAACGTGCTAACTCCACTACTGCTCTCTCGCTCAGGCCGCATTCCAATTTGGAATCCAGCGGGCCGAGGCAGGACACTGCGCATGTGCGCCACTTCACCATATAAGGCTCTACGATTTATTTTGACCCCCATTTAATGGTGTTTGGATTTCCCGCATTTCACCCAGCCTGACGCTGATTGGACGTTCAAAGGAAGATAGGGAGGGGGAGCAGGTGGGATGTAAGCGGCAAGCCACGCCCCTTACTTCATTTTTTATTTTTACATTTCCTGTACCTAGCCCGGTAATCGTTTGCATATATTTGTGAAAAGCGGCTGCCGGGCCGCAGGTCCAGGCCTGGTGTGATTCCTACATATAGGGGTTCGGATGCACATTGTGTGGGGACGCTAGCTGTCACTTCCTGGTGTGGCCATGACTACCATGCCCGTGTGTGTATGGGGGTTGTTGAAGTAGTGATGGATGCTAATCCGTGTGTGTGATGTGAGGGGTTGGCGCTGTTACTGTATGGTGCCAAGCAATGGCCTTTCTCACTGATGTCTTGACAAAGTTGGGTTATGGTAACTGTACTTTCCTTTCTTTAGGTTGCCTTGTGGTGCATATAGCCCTCCTGTACTTGCCCTACCTTAGCTTCCCTATTCCTACAGGCGGGGCTGAAGAATGATTTCATTTCATCACAATCCTCATTATTTAATAAGTAGCAGGAGAAAGTTATGCATGCTTTGCAATTTAATTTAATAAACGGGGTTTTTACAATGAATGGACATACATGAGCTATGGAAACATTCATATTACAGGCTTCTGCTTTCAAGAGCTCACACTCTAAAGTCAGGAGGCACAACTGATACATGTTGTTGAAAAGTGTTGGTAATGATTTGTTATTGTATATTCACTTTTAAATTCAGTTCCAGTTTCCATATCTAGATAACATTAGTGATTTTTGCAGAGTTTAGGGACTCCCTTAATTTGATTGAATTAGCCTGATATCACCCACCCGTAGGTGGGCATATCGGGAGAAGGTCCGCTCACTTGGCAACCTGGCAAAACGAGCGGATCTTACTCTAACTTATTCTAACTTGTAGGTGACTGTACTAATACCAGGAGGAACTGAATGCATAGGTGAGAAGGATATAAGATAGGTTCCAATGCAATAATGTAAGTGCCTAAAATTGAAATTGTCTTTCTTCCTATGCACAGGTATACAGCAGAGGAAACAAGCTCTTTCTGACTTCCTATTCAGGGCAGGAATACAAAGTAAGACTTGGGCCTGAATTGTAACATTTTATTTGTGTTGGAGAGTAAATCCAACTTCTAGGAATAAAGATACAATAAACAAAAAAAGTTACAATGTAGCATTTCCCATTACATCTATTCATACAGTGCTGTGTGACTGCAGACTCTTGGGCTAAGAATGGATTACTTCTACCTGGCCTGTATGTGTCGTCCATAGCTGGTTGCAGCTAAATCAGCAGCGCTTCTTATTTTCATTGGGTGCAATGTGGTGTCACATTGAGGATGAAATACTATTAAAGGAGTATATGAAAAAAATATTTTGCAGAACCCTTCTAGCTGTTCACATTTAGAGGGCTACAGTCAAGGCCAAATTAACCATTAGGCATACCTAGGCTATAGCCTAGGGGCCCATGTGATTGGGGGGCCCATATAGCTTTTTAAAATTATTATGTATGTATGTATAACTTTATTTATAAAGCGCTACTTATGTACGCAGCACCGTACAGTAGAATGCATTAATATAAACAGGGGTATTAAAATAGATAAATACAAAGTATTACAATAAGCACAAATAAATAAAAAATACAATTGTAATAAGATAAGAGTCAAAGACACAAGAGGATGGAGGTCCCTGCCCCATAGATCTTACAATCTATATGGGAGGGTAACTTACAGACACAAATAGGCAAATGCAATATAAGTGCTGTAGGTCACAGTGGGTGACATTACAATATAAGTGCTAGTTCCCTGGTCAGGTACTGGGTGAGTGCTTCAAAAGGTAGTCTTTTAGTTTGGTTTTAAAAAGACTGAGGGAGGATTCTCTCCGGAGGAAATCAGGGAGGGCATTCCAAATGTAAGGGGCAGCAAGGCAGAAAGGTTTAAGGCGGAAAACAGCAGTAGTACTGGGGGGGCACAACCAAACGATTGCTCTGCGAGGAACGAAGGAGTCGGCCAGGAACGTACGGAGACACAAGGGAAGAGATGTAGTGAGGAGCAGAGGAATGGAGGGCTTTGAAGGTTAAGAGAAGGAGTTTGTAAAATATTCTTTGTTTAATAGGAAGCCACGATAAGGACTTTAGCAGGGGAAGGACCTGAACTCTCCTGGATGAGAGGAGGAGAATTCTGGCAGCAGTATTTAATATAGACTGTAGGGGGGAAAGATCTGAGTTAGGGAGGCCGATTAGTAGCAGGTTACAGTAGTCAAGTCAGGATAGGATGAGAGCATGCATGAGCAGCCTAGCGGTTGCAGTAGAGATAAAGGGACGGATTTTGGCAATATTGTGCAGGAAAAAGTGACCGGTTTTGACAGTGGTGTTAATATGGTCAGAGAAGGAGAGACAGGAGTCAAAGATCACCCCCAAACAACGCGCAGAATCGACCGGGTTGATGAGGGTGCCATCAATAGAGATAGACCAGGCTTAGGCGGAAAGATCATTAGTTCAGTTTTTGTTAGGTTCAATTTGAGGTGGCGTTGGTTCATCCAATTAGAGATAGCCAGGAGGCAGTTAGAGATTTGAGTCTCAGTTTCGACTGTTAACGAAGGGGTCGAAAAGTAAATTTGGGTATCATCAGCATACAGATGATATTTAAAGCCAAATGAACGGATAATATCTCCCAAAGACAGCGTGTAAAGGGAGAACAACAATGGCCCAAGTACAGAGCCTATTATTATTTTTCAGCTCTATTTCTCTGTATCTCTTTTACTTATTATTATTTGCACATGCCTGTGCGTGCCCAGGGTACATTTTTAATAATTCCAAGATAAGCAAATTGCAGACTGCTTGAACAAATATTATTCTGGCTTTATTCATAAAAAGCATCAGTATTTCTAGAACATAATCAACAGATTCTTTCCTATCACAACAGACAGGATGATGGATTCTTATGATTCTGTCCCATTAACCGTCAAGATGCAGATGTCTTAATGTATATTAACCAATTTCATTGTGTAAAGGTTTTGTATATTCTTACTGTGTTACATTTTGATGTTAAACTTGTTTGGTTGCAATTGTTTAGCATAACCAGCTATATCACGGTAGGGTAAAGCACCTTCCTGGGGATTGTTGGGTTGACCCTACTAAAAAAGAATGCAAGGACTAATTAAACAAATAATTCTTTTTATTATAAAATTTACAGTCTTCCATCTGTTTTTGTATATTTGCTAACAGAAGTGTTTTCAACCAATTGAGGGGTCACAAACAATATGGCTGATGTTTTTACACAAAGAGCACAAAAGATTGGAACAGCATACCTGTGTACAATGCACTGCCCAATATGGTACAATGGCGTATAAAATTTTCAAGCCTGCCCAACTCCACAACCAACCAATAACAACAGTACATAGATGTTAGTCAGGATCTGCTGTGTGTATGACCTCTTTTGGCATCAAAAACCTAACACCTGTCTAATGGATCTAATGGAACTTTCTGTGGACAATTCAGGGCTGCTGCAATCTACTAGGTCTACTACAATTTGGATACCTTCAATTTATTTGATGTTTAATGTTAAATGTAATCAATTAGATATAATCAGAAACATGGAGTTTAGCAGACCAATTAAATATAGCCTCCTACTAATGTAATAAGGCTAAAATCATGCACAAGCCCAGAGGACTGCAAATAAGACCCTCAGCAGGTCAGCCACTAATTGAACTTCACAGGAGAATAAGCACAAGAATTAGATTTGTCAAATAACATAAATTAGCAATTTTCAGCATTAAAATGTATCAAGTTGGATATGTTATAAAGGTCTTTCAGCCAATTAAAACAAGTGAGGGATTGTCCTGGATGATAGCGCATACAAAAATTGTTGGAAAATGTTTCTAACTCATTACTGTATAACTTTCAAACCAATTTTAAGATGGCCAATTTCTCATTAGGCAGCAACAAGACAAAGCCTGATTAGTGCTTCAGGTAAGCCACCGACAGTTGCTAGCACTGGTGCATTTTAGCCCTTACCTCATTTAGATTCAGTTATGCAAATATTATTTTCGAACGACATTAAAGGGTTTCTTGCATTGGATGATTTTGTTTAAATGATCTTTTTAATCTTGCCATGTTTTCATTTGACTGCAGTTTTGAATGTGAAATATTTAAGAAGTGTTTTTCACACATTTTTGGTTCACATTAGGGGGGCAGAAACAACCGTACAGTATGTATATGAGCAGGCACTCTAAGCAATTAGCCTGTGACTTCTGGGCGTCTGTTTAATAAAGTTTGTAAAAACTGTCTATAAACTATTGCCTATTTTCGCTACAAATATTCTTGTGATAAAATTAATGCTGCTCCCATGTTTATTAAAGTGTGATTAAACAGATTTGTCTTGCGTTAAGTGGCGATATTTACACAAGCGTAGCAGTTAGTTTCTGCATTATTTCTGCCCAGTTGAGAGTTTTTTGGTGCCCATTTAGGTTAACTGCATTATCTACTATAAATCTTTTGGATTTTTTTTTCGTCACTGTCAATAGCCACATGTAGCATGAATGTGATAATAGGCAATGATATATATGTGCGCCAGAAAATTTGCAATGACAAAAATGCTCGCACTTTAGTAAACCTGCTCTTGCGTTTTTTCTGGCACAAGGCATTATCTCTGTCTATCGCACCTTAGTAAATGGACGCCATAGTGTCGTGACATGAAATATGTAAGGCTGCCTCTTCTACTAATACTTTAATAGATCTACTTGAGGTTTATATCTCTTTGAGGACTGCTCATTGAGTGTCTGCTCAAACACATAGCTGCTTCAAGCGCCCTTTAAGTCTATAATCTATTTTAACACCCTCCACCCCGTAGCTCATAATAAGGTAATGTATGCATGGAAACTACCTCAAATCTCTACCCAAACTAAACTTTAAGCTGCGTCTCCAAATCTCACTCCAACTGTCCTTCAGGCTACACCCCCTTGTAATTGTGCCTCACAGTTTAGGTAACATTGGCCCTGACGTGCTGAGTCTGACATGGTGCAGTGGCACTGGATGCAGCTTAAAATCAGGGCCTCTCTATAAATCTAATATTTGTGATAGAAGAGTAAAAGAGAGTTCTCTTTTATTCTTCTATCACATGAAAAAAGGAAAGCCCCTTTATGAACACTGGTCAGCTGAAATGGCACTTACAAATATTCCCATTGCTGCTAGCCAGTGTGAAAGCTTCCCCTGCAGTTTTCATGTAATTGATCCAAATACTATTAGTAAGGCATACCTGCTCTTTTGCCTCTCAGACATAGACTTAGGGGCACATTTACTAATCCACGAACGTCCGAAAAGCGTCTGAATACGTTTTTTTCGTAATGATCGGTATTTTGCGACTTTTTCGAAATACGAAAAAGTAGTGACAATTCGTGAAAGTCGTAATGGCTATGAAAAAGTCACTACAATTCACGAAAGTCATAATGGCTATGAAAAAGTCGCGACAATTCACGAAATATGTAATGGCTATGAAAAAGTCGTGACAATTCACGAAAGTCGTAATGGCTATGAAAAAGTCGCGACAATTCACGAAATTTGTAATGGCTATGAAAAAATCTCGACAATTCGCGCAAGTCATAACGGCTACGAAAAAGTTGCAAAAAATACGAAAAAGTCGCAAAATTTTCATTTTCCAATCCAAATTTTTCCCATTCAGATTCAGATTCGTTGATTAGTAAATCAGCCCCTTAGGGTATAGGCAGTACAAACATTCCAAGCCTGCTCATGCCTAGTAAAAGCCATTTTTTATGACATAAGTAGCGCTTTATAAATAAAGATATACATACATACATACATACTTTAGCAGGGGGCAGTAGCTGGTTTTAATTGTAGGAATTGCAGGAGTGATGTAACGATGACAGCAGATCTTATATGGCAGCCACAGTGTCAGATAACAGCTTGGTGTTACGAGGTGTTCTAAATTAGTACGTTTTTTCATGAATGAATTTAGTATTTGGAAATGGGATTGATCATTAGATGAATTACTAGTTTTGGGATTTTCCTTGTCCTGTAATAAAATATTGGATACATATACAGTGACATACAGTGGCTTGCAAAAGTATTCGGCCCCCTTGAACTTTTCCACATTTTGTCACATTACAGCCACAAATATGAATCAGTTTTATTGGAATTCCACGTGAAAGACCAATACAAAGTGGTGTACACGTGACAAGTGGAACGAAAATCATACATGATTCCAAACATTTTTTACAAATAAATAACTGCAAAGTGGGGTGTGCGTAATTATTCAGCCCCTTGAGTCAATACTTTGTAGAACCACCTTTTGCTGCAATTACAGCTGCCAGACTTTTAGGGTATGTCTCTACCAGCTTTGCACATCTAGAGACTGAAATCCTTGCCCATTCTTCTTTGCAAAACAGCTCCAGCTCAGTCAGATTAGATGGACAGCGTTTGTGAACAGCAGTTTTCAGATCTTGCCACAGATTCTCGATTGGATTTAGATCTGGACTTTGACTGGGCCATTCTAACACATGGATATGTTTTGTTTTAAACCATTCCATTGTTGCCCTGGCTTTATGTTTAGGGTCATTGTCCTGCTGGAAGGTGAACCTCCGCCCCAGTCTCAAGTCTTTTGCAGACTCCAAGAGGTTTTCTTCCAAGAATGCCCTGTATTTGGCTCCATCCATCTTCCCATCAACTCTGACCAGCTTCCCTGTCCCTGCTGAAGAGAAGCACCCCCACAGCATGATGCTGCCACCACCATATTTGACAATGGGGATGGTGTGTTCAGAGTGATGTGCAGTGTTAGTTTTCCGCCACACATAGCGTTTTGCATTTTGGCCAAAAAGTTCCATTTTGGTCTCATCTGACCAGAGCACCTTCTTCCACATGTTTGCTGTGTCCCCCACATGGCTTGTGGCAAACTGCAAACGGGACTTCTTATGGTTTTCTGTTAACAATGGCTTTCTTCTTGCCACTCTTCCATAAAGGCCAACTTTGTGCAGTGCACGACTAATAGTTGTCCTATGGACAGATTCCCCCACCTTAGCTGTAGATCTCTGCAGCTCGTCCAGAGTCACCATGGGCCTCTTGGCTGCATTTCTGATCAGCGCTCTCCTTGTTCGGCCTGTGAGTTTAGGTGGACGGCCTTGTCTTGGTAGGTTTACAGTTGTGCCATACTCCTTCCATTTCTGAATGATCGCTTGAACAGTGCTCCGTGGGATGTTCAAGGCTTTGGAAATCTTTTTGTAGCCTAAGCCTGCTTTAAATTTCTCAATAACTTTATCCCTGACCTGTCTGGTGTGTTCTTTGGACTTCATGGTGTTGTTGCTCCCAATATTCTCTTAGACAACCTCTGAGGCCGTCACAGAGCAGCCGTATTTGTACTGACATTAGATTACACACAGGTGCACTCTATTTAGTTATTAGGACTCATCAGGCAATGTCTATGGGCAACTGACTGCACTCAGACCAAAGGGGGCTGAATAATTACGCACACCCCACTTTGCAGTTATTTATTTGTAAAAAATGATTTTCGTTCCACTTGTCACGTGTACACCACTTTGTATTGGTCTTTCACGTGGAATTCCATTAAAATTGATTCATGTTTGTGGCTGTAATGTGACAAAATGTGGAAAAGTTCAAGGGGGCCGAATACTTTTGCAAGCCACTGTAAGTAGATGTTATTGTGCTCCAGAGCAAATTTAATTTAGGGTCCCAAAACATTGGTAAGTTGACCTATTCTACCAAGATATATTGAAATTAATTAATTAGGGCTTTACAGGGCCCACTACACTTCTGGGCCCCTCTGCAACTGCAGGGTCTGCATCCTCTGTAGTTATGCTCCTGTCCTCATTGGTTGATAAGAGGATCAGTGGTTCCCCAAATGTTTGGCTAAAAACTGCACATTAATGACTTAATAACCTTGGGCACAATTTAACAATTAGCACCTGCATTGGCAAATTCTAGATAATTTGCAGCCCCAAGTTTTTCTTGCACAACATATGCTTGAGTTGTGCCACTTCTGGGCATGTGGCATTAACAAAGGCAAGGGTTTTGAATCACGGAACTTTTTTTATTGTTATACCAAAGATTTTTTTCCTCTTTACTTCTGCGTGCAAATAAAATGGAGAACAAGGAAAATTAGCATTAATATAGAAAATAAAAGAGCAGAAAAGATTGTTGGGAGTGAAGTAGAGAAGATATGGAGTAGCTGGGGTTGTGCTGTGTTTGCAGAAGATGGATTGCCAGCTAAAGAAAGTCATATTTACAATTTTAACTTTAGAGTTCCTATAAGCCCCATTTTTTGTTAAAGCTATGCACACTGGGCATGAAAATGTTCAGTAACAAGACAAAAGCAAAATGGCTTTGCTTTAAAGTGGGTGAAACCATGAAGTGTTGGGTGGCATGACTTAATATTATAGTGGGTGTAACTTATAGTTGTAGAAGTGGCTTATTTTTGGCACATAGTATCCCTTCATTTTTTTAGTTCCAGTTCAAGCACTATATATATAAGCACATCCAAACTGCATGCAATTTTGCTCTTTACACACCTTAATCTACAAACAACTTCAGGGCAATGGTACATTTTTTGGTCTGTACTTAATAACGGGTAACAAAATGTCAAAAAATACAGGTTAAAAAAATACTGTTTGGCTCTGTGCCGTACTTACAGAATATAGTACCTCTGTGCTAAATCTTTGTTTTATTTTCTCTGAAAGATTTCCAAGTACATAATTTGTACTTAACAAATAGGGAAGAAGTGGAGCCATGACATCACGGAGCCGGGAAAGAGGCAGGGCTATGACGCAGCTATCGGCAATTGCCTGCTCGCTGCGTCAATCTCAGTGAGTCCTGCCCGGTTTTCATAATATGGAAAACCGCCTAGGAGGTTTTAACCCGGACAGCCCTTTCGAAAACCCGACAGGTGGCAACCCTAGGTGGCAAGCAGACCACCCGCAGCACTATAATGTGGCTATGTAAAACACTGTACATTTATTTTCATAATGTGATAATGGCCGCATATCCACCCTGACCTGGCCGCTCATACTTTAATAAATAAATTGTATAATCACTCCTTATCTTATCCGGCTATTCGTAGAGAGCTGTCATCACGTGACTGCCCATGTGTGCACATTGTTGTGGCGTTACTCTGCCAGATAAGGAGGACCTGTACAGTTTATGCGATTTAATAGTGCAGGCAGAGCAGCAGGCAAGAGACTATTCAGGCAGTTAAAGGACTGTACTTTATTGGAAAGTCCAGTTGAAAAATGTGTGCTTTACATTACATTTAGTTAGGTTAATTATACAGATAATTTTGCAAAATGTGTCTTTAAACTATCTCAGAAAAAGAGTTTTTTATTTTACTGACACTCGGGAGAGCACAAGGCAAAGTTGGTAATTAACAAGGGACATTAAAAACGTGTTTCTGAACTTGAACAACACAATCCTATGCCAGTAAATGTTATTGTGAGCAAGTGATAGCAGGCAGAGGTCTCTCTTTTTGAACAGGCTAGCTTTATTTTAATTGGTTGTTTTCTAGTGTATATATATGAAATGCCTTATATTAGTGTATATATATATATATATGAAATGACCTATAAATTGCTTATGAAATTATTCTTGGTAAAGCCAGGTGAAAATTAATAAAGTATTAATGATTTCTTTAACAAGCATAATATCCAAGGCTATTGTGATACTAAAATCTATGATTGGTATTGATGTACTATATATAGTTTGTTTCTTTAGAAGGGTTGAACTAGATGGACTTTGGTCTTTTTTCAACGCAACCTAACTATGTATAAATAAAATGAATTCGAAATAAAGACATATGTGGACAGTGGATGTAATGTCTTAAGGAGCTGGACCTGCCTGAGAGTCAGCTTTGCAACCGGAAAATTGGTTAAAAAAATCATTTTAAATGACACTTTATATTTAAAAAATAAAAAATAAACTATATTAAAAGGGTTTTGACCCTAAGCATCATAGCAACACCTTGCTGGCCCCTAGATTTTAAATCATTTATCTGGTAATAATGGAGGACACTCTTAAAGGAACAGTAACACCAAAAAATTAAAGTGTATAAAAGTAATGACAATATAATGTACTGTTGCCCTGCATTGCTACAACCGGTGTGTTTGCCTCAGAAAGACTACTATAGTTTATATAAGTAAGCTGCTGTGTAGCCATGGGGGCAGCCATTCAAAGAAGAAAAGGCACAGGTTACTTAGCAGATAACAGATAAATCCCCATTATATGGGGCTTATCTACTAGTTATCTGCTATGTAACCTGAGCCTTTTCTCCTTTTTTCCAGCTTGAATGGCTGCCCCCGTGGCTACACAGCAGCTTATTTATATAGTAGCTTTTCTGTAGCAAAAACACCAGTTTTTTGCAGCGCAACAGCACATTATATTTTAATTACTTTAAAACACTTACATTTTTTGATGTTACTGTTCCTTTAAATGTTCAGCTATGTGTGGGTGGGCATTATCATTCTGTAATAAGGGGAATGCTTGTGGACCCTGTTTTGCAAAATGGCCTTATATCTTGGTGTTAATGATCTTCCATACTGACAATGAAAAAAACTGCTCATACCATTATGCCAGCTAAAAAACGTGCACAACAAGTTGCACTAATGTTTTATTATGAGTTATACAATCCATGCCCATACTTAGGGGTCCATTCATTAAAGCACGAATTTTGGATGGTTAAAAGCACGACTGGAAAAAATTTGGAGTAACCATGATAATTTCTGATTAAAAAAAAAATGTCACGAAAATTCTTTTCTTGGGCGTACAAAAAGTTTGTGGTAGTGATCTGAAAGTCACAAAATTTTTGTATCTGACCGATCGTAAACAACGCAAAAGCCTTTCTGGCTTTGAAACAAAATGTATGATGTTGGAAGCCTTCCATAGGACTCAATGGCACTCTATAGACCCAACCTGGCGAAAAGATAGTCACGATACCAAAGCTTGCATGAATAACAAAATTTTTGTAGTCGGTGCGAAAAGTAAGACTTTTTCATGGAATAACGAATGTACCACAAAAAAGTTGTACTATTTTAACGATATTATCGTGGTCAATACGAAAAGTTCTAAAAAATAGAAAAAATATGTTTTTTTTCTGAATCGTGGTCAATTGTGCTTTAATGAATGGGCCCCTTGAAGTGTAGGAAAAGACTGTAATGTGTGTTTTTATTTTTAGCAGGGTAGTTGTGTAAGTGCAATGCACAAGTTGTCCCCTAAAGGTACCACCTGCACAGGGAATCCCAATTATCCTATAGATCCCAGTGCCCGTACTTTGCACCTTTCACCAAATACAGAAAAGCAAATGCAATCAGCATTTAGGTGTAAGAAGCAAGTATTTAAGAGCGTGGATGGATGAAACTTAGCATCCATTTTGCAGTTTACCTTGCATTTGTAAATAGGCCTTTTAATGCATAAGGGCAGTGTCACAGAGGGAGATTAGTCGCCCACGATAAATCTTCACTATTGCGGGCGACTAATCTCCCCGACATGCCACCCCACCAGCAAGGATCTAAATCGCCGCTTGGATGGCATACGCATTGTTTCGATTTTCTGAAGTCGCCCAAAGTTTCCTTGCGAGGCAACTTCGGGAGACCAAAATGATGCGTGTACCATCCCACTGGCAATTTACATTCTTGCTGGTGAGATAGCATGTAGGGGAGATTAGTCGCCTGTAATAGTGAAGATTTATCGTGGTCAAATAATCTCCCTGTGTGACACTGCCGTAATAGAGTACCAATGAATGCCAATGAATTTCCAAAGCAGTTTTTTTCTAAGGTTTACTAAAATCTGGGATTGTGGCAGTTACCCTAGTGCAACTATTTAAAAAAGAAACACGCCTTGTCTCTTCTAAAAAAAGCTCCTTATTTTCTGTGTCAGGAACTAACTGTTCCACACAGGTTGAAGTATAATGGGACCATGTGGCAGGCACAAAATGTCATGCTTTGCCTTGTCGCCTTAGCTCCTTGGTCTGGCTCTGATATCACTCCATTTGTGTACATACACTGTCATTTTTAGTCTGCCTCTGGAGCATTACCAAAACATAAAATGCAGTTCACTTTTTAAAATTACATTCGGTATGATGTAGACATTAGTATTGTAAATCTATATGCAATTAGTCTTTATTTTTTTCATCTTAGATTTTTTTTTTCTTTTACCTATTTACAACTTGTTGTGACAAACTGACTTAATTTCAACTGCTATTTGGTCACCAGGCCTAATTCTACAAGGAACCAAGCAGAAGTTTGGAAGTCAGAATGACCGATTAGTAGAAGAGGACCTGAAAAAAAAATAATTAAAAGAAATTCAAAATAAAAAGAACACCATCATCACAGTTAATACATTTTTGGTCGCTGGGGTTGGCACTCCCCAACAACCAGATAGTGTTTTTAGTTACACAATGAAAAGTTCCTTAAAATAGGTCTATCCATATGGCACTTTATGTTTCTATGAAGTTAAATATCCCGACAGAAGAGTAAATGTAGGACCTAATCATAGACTATGCTTCTAATTCTGGACAGACTGTAGGCATGGGTCAAATCCATTCCTAACTCCAAACATACCAGACACATCTAGAAGAGTTCTGCACTTAAATATAGAAAACCTATATGTAGAAACCCTGAAGTGTTGTTGCCACGTGGTCACTTTTTCACCAGCCTAGCTAGTAAAATGTTGCCTAAATTCAGGCAGTGGTGTTTATGCCATGAGTAGAGGAGGGAACTGTGCTGCATCCCACCCTAGTGCAATCCAAGTGCAGGAGAGGTAAATGGGGGTACATTTCAGGCTGCTGCTTCAAAGTGGCCATAAATAAACAGACAAATTCCCATAAAACAACATTTTGTATGTTTAGTAAAGGTGTACTGGCTGGATGATAAGAGCCAATACCTACACACCATAGGTATTGGTCCGCTCACTGATCCAGCAGGTCTGAAAATGTCATCAGCCAGTGCCAGTGCATCAACAAATGAGCTGCAGCAGACAGGACATAGGTCCCCAGCCTGCCAACCCTGTTGGGGAGGAGGGTCAAATGCTACCAATGCAATACTTTTTATTGGAGATTATATGTATGCAGCCCACAGGAACTAGAGGCCAGAACTATAGGTAGGCAGAAGAGGCAGCTGTCTGTGGTGCAATTCGAAAAATGACTGTATGATACACACCGGTCATGCTTCCCTGAGTCTGTCCTTGCTTACCAATTCCTGAAAGGGCAAGCAGAAGTAGGTGGGCAAGCAGGAGCAAGTGGGCAAGCAGGAGTAGGTGGGCAAGCAGGAGCAAGTTGGCAAGCAGGAGTAGGTGGGCAAGCAGGAGCAAGTGGGCAAGCAGGAGTAGGTGGGCAAGCAGGAGCAGGTGGGCAAGCAGGAGCAAGTGGGCAAGCAGGAGTAGGTGGGCAAGCAGGAGTAGGTGGGCAAGCAGGAGTAGGTGGGCAAGCAGGAGGGCAAGCAGGAGCAGGTGGGCAAGCAGGAGTAGGTGGGCAAGCAGGAGGGCAAGCAGGAGCAGGTGGGCAAGCAGGAGTAGGTGGGCAAGCAGGAGTAGGTGGGCAAGCAGGAGTAGGTGGGCAAGCAGGAGGGCAAGCAGGAGCAGGTGGGCAAGCAGGAGTAGGTGGGCAAGCAGGAGCAGGTGGGCAAGCAGGAGTAGGTGGGCAAGCAGGAGTAGGTGGGCAAGCAGGAGTAGGTGGGCAAGCAGGAGCAGGTGGGCAAGCAGGAGTAGGTGGGCAAGTAGGAGCAGGAGGGCAAGCAGGAGTAGGTGGGCAAGCAGGAGTAGGAGGGCAAGCAGGAGCAGGTGGGCAAGCAGGAGCAGGAGGGCAAGCAGGAGCAGGTGGGCAAGCAGGAGCAGGAGGGCAAGCAGGAGCAGGTGGGCAAGCAGGAGCAGGTGGGCAAGCAGGAGCAGGTGGGCAAGCAGGAGCAGGTGGGCAAGCAGGAGCAGGTGGGCAAGCAGGAGTAGGTGGGCAAGCAGGAGCAGGAGGGCAAGCAGGAGCAGGTGGGCAAGCAGGAGCAGGTGGGCAAGCAGGAGCAGGTGGGCAAGCAGGAGGAGGGCAAGCAGGAGTAGGTGGGCAAGCAGGAGCAGGTGGGCAAGCAGGAGTAGGTGGGCAAGCAGGAGCAGGTGGGCAAGCAGGAGTAGGTGGGCAAGCAGGAGCAGGTGGGCAAGCAGGAGGGCAAGCAGGAGTAGGTGGGCAAGCTGAGGCGCTGTGGGGAGATCTGGGCTAGCAAGCTGGTGTGGCCAATGGGAAAATGATTACTTGCTTTAGTCGTTAGTACCATTTGGCCCAACTCTGGCAAACAACAACACCTCAGCTGCACATCCATATGGCCATGGGTTAGTTGCTGTCACTCCCTGCTATAGGACAGGGGCATGTCGTTAGGCTTGAAATATGTACTACATATTGACTACATACTGACAAAAACACTATAGGAAAAAGAAAGTTACTGCCCCCCTTTACTTTTAACATTATTTATTTATATGCGTGCCACAAGCTAAAGCCGAAACAAATAGTCATAAAATGAGCATTCTGAGAATGAGCCCCGTTGTGTTAGCGAGGAGATTGCCGCGCTACCTGAGTTTCTATGGAGACTGATGAGAGGTCCCGCCCTAGTCCAATCCGCTCGGCTCTGGGAGCTTCTTGGCGGGCTGATACGGACAGCAGGGTGGGATTATTGCACGCCGTGTGGCGCACGGCACTCTCTGCCCGAGATCCGGGGACTTTCCCCTAGGCGTCATGTGATTGGGGAACTACGCCCCCCGTACGTTGCCTAGACGTCAGGTCTTCAGAATGCTTGACATACTCCCGACTCCCTTCGCGCTGATATATAGCTCCGAAGTGTAAATTACTTGTAACTTAGAGTGACTATGTGGTAGAAAAGTTCAGCAACTTGCCGCATTACTGGTAACAAACTGTACGGGTATTATTTAAAAAGTAAGAAGCGAAATGCGGGCTTTTCCCCGTGTAAATTGCGTGAATATACTATTTAGGCGCCGCTTTGCATGATGGGAGACATCTCTTTATTTACGTGCCTAATGTTTCCCGTTCTGGGAGTGGCTTGTGTGCGCGTCACGGCTGAGCTCTGGCACGTATAGGACTATGGGCGTGGCACCGGAAGTCGCTTTAGCCAGCACCTCGTTTACTTTTAGAAGCAAAGCAGCTATGAGTGGAGAAGCTTAGAAGCGGGTTTGCCCGTGAGGTATCTGAGTATGTGGCTGTGTGCTCTTTCATCAGGCGAATATATAGAACTCGAGTACTTATTAACAACATGGTGGCAGAGGAAGAAACTAAAAGTCATAAGAAGGGGCCATTTGACAATATTGCAAACATTAAAAGCAGACGCAGGGTGGTGGAATTAGGACACATCATGTGTGCCATAGGTCTTACTTATGGTTTCTTATTGGTGCACTAATCTCCCACAACCACCATCACTTTCTAATCTGACCCACATCCATTTTCTGATGGATTTACTTGGCTAATCTGATATGCCAATAGATTTTTATTCAGGTGTGCATTATAAGCCTGTACAGGCTCTGAATTCTGGCACACAAGGAATTAGTCGCCTGCGGTTAGATGTGGGCTACTGTAAGTGATAAATCTTCCCTTTCCCACCAGCAATCAAGTGTATTGCCTGCAGCAAAACATACATGGTGCATCTGAAATTGCCTGAACTTTCCTTGTGAGGAAACTTTCACCCTAAAGGTGACTGTACAGGTTCAGATTTTAGTCTTCTGACAAACTTTCAGATATCAGTCGTACATTTAATTACAACAATCTGAAACATTCGGACTGAAATTGTAGGATAAGCCCTTAAAATACAAATCGGAGGATGTTCTGAACATAAAGTAGTTGGCAGGCACCAATCGTATGAAAGTGACTTTCACTGTAGGTCCCCCAAGGATATCGATACACAATACGTGCACAGATTTTATCATTATCCGGCTGAAATTTTCTAACCTGACCGATTGCCATGGTACCAAAATTATTGGGATGATCATGCGGATCACACACAAGAGTCTTAAAATCATATGAAACTAGGTTTTGTACCATTTTATTGGTACGTGTATGGCCAGCTTTAGAGACTAAAATGCAGGAGAGCAGATAACGTTCTTTGGCTGCAGGAATGATAGGTGCAGTCAAAGGCATACAGTTTTGGCTGCACAGTATTAAAGGGGACCTGTCACCCTAAGAGATAACTCCAAATTATTTTCTGTATTGCTAGTTGAGCAAAATAAACTTTACTTACTCGATATAAATAATATAAATCTTGTTTCCTTCCGTCTTGGAATAACTCAATCACAGCAAGCAGGCAGGCACCATTTTGTGGGCACTGTTATGAAGGCAAGCTTTGTATCATGCCAAAATCTTGTTTATGTGCCAGAATGGGGGACCAGATGCCCATACCCATGTACTGGCTACACAATTAGATGAGGAGGAGGGAGGGGAAAAGTGTGATGTGCAATGACATCTAGGAAGTGCTGAACGGAAAGCTAAAGTTATTGTCTGCCCAGCCTCTATGCCTAAGGCATAGAGGCGGGGCAAGCAATATATGATTGACAGCTGGGATTTTTAAATGACTTTATAATTGGTTTGGATGTGTTAATATAAAAATGAATTTGGGTTTCATGTTTAATTTGAAAAGTACTTTTATTATATAGCTTTTTATGTCTGGGTGACAGGTCCACTTTAAGTCCCAACAATATTTATCATTTACAGACAAGCCAAGTAAACATTATTTTTTTAATTTCATTTTTAAAGGACAGCCATGTCCATTAAACCTCCTTAAAGTCAGTTTTTCCTGACATGATTTAAACAACTGTTTCAGGCTCAAAATTTGATTTGAGCTCATAAAAAGGTTGCCAAGTTTTTAAAAATCTCAAGAATATATAGGACAGCAGACAGCAGAGGGGCACAGTCAAAAACTTTGCTAACTTACATAGAAGATTATGTAACTAACATCAAGCAGTGACAAGGCAGTGCAGCTTGACAGTGGCAGACTGGTGTGTAGGGTTCTGCTCCAGTAGAATCCTGCTCTGAAATCCATTTTTTAAAAGACCAAATGTTTAAATTCGACAAGGGCTACCTATTACCTTACTCAGCCATGTGACTTGTGCTAACTTCACTCACTCTTTACTGCTGTGCTGCAAGTTAGAGTGATATCACACATTTCCTTCCCCACCCCAGCAGATGATCAGCAGAACAATGGGCAGGTAGATTTATAGGAGCTTCCTGACACCTCAGCTAAAAGATTCAGCTGCCTAAGGGCTCCGGTACATGGGGAGATTAGTCGCCCGCGACAAATCTCCCTTGTTGCAAGCGATTAATCTCCCCAATATGACATCCCACCGGCAAAAATGTAAATCGCCGGTGGGATGGCATACCCTAGTGATAGACATAAGACATAGCACCCAAGGAGAAACAGTGTTTTGCTATTATGCAACTTGGATAGTATTGACTGTACATTGAGCGGGAGAAACAATAGCTTATCAGTAGCTTATCTATGGGATGAGAGCTTTAATTAATCATAGATGTACAGGTACTGAAATTGCTGGTACAATGTTAGGGCTCTGGCACACGGGGAGATTAGTCACCCGCGATTTGCCGAAATCGCCTGCGCAGCGTGTGCCATCCCACCGGAGACTTATATTTTCGCCGGTGGGATGGTAGTTCCTGCTCCATGCTCCTGTTAGATACATTACACATTGTTTTTAACCCTCAACCATTGTAATAACCAAACCATTTCATATCCTATTACACATACACAGCAGGGAAAATATTTAACACATCAATGTTTTTCTTAGTAAATTTATTTCTAATGGGGCTATTGACATGAAATGAGAGCGGACATTTCAGCAAGACAATGATCCCAAATACACAGCCACACATAGCAAATAAAATTGCTAATATGGCCCAGTCAAACACTCGACTTAAATCCAATTGAAGATCTATGGAAAGAACTGAAGATCAGAGTTCATAGAAGAAGCCCCTGGAACCTTCAAGATTTGTAGACAGTTTGTGTAGAAGAATGGGCCACAATCACACCTGAGTAAAGCATGCAACTAGTTTTCCCATACAGGAGGCGCCTTGAAGCTGTCATTACCAACAAAGGCTTTTCTACTAAGTATTAAATACATTTCAGTAAACATGTTCAATACTTAATCCCTTTATCATTCCACTTTACTACACACAACTTAATTTATGGATTTATTTGTGTTGATTTCTTTGTATGCATGGATACTTGGGTTATTACTGACATCTGGTGTTAGAAAATAAAATTAAATACATTGCCTAAGAAACACTGTAATGCCACAGAGAGAATCACAAGAACACATCAGTCAGCATCAGTTTTTTTTTTGTTTTTTTTTTAAGAGGACTCAAGCACCACTGTTGGAAAGGAAAAGTTACACATACTGTTTTTGTGTGTGAGTTACTAGTTCTTTGAGTTTAAAGGAGAATGCAAGTCAAAATTTAAAAAGCATACTGGCCAATAGTCCTCCTATTGTTTAGTAAAAACCCAACACTTTTGGCTCACCTAATCAAATATTTACTCAGTCACACTTACTTCACATTTTCTAGAACAGGCAGCCATCTCTAAAAAGGTATTCTCCCTTCCTTTCCCTCCTTGCTTCATACTGCACATGTGTTTCATTCCCTCCCCTCTGCCAGATCCGCTTCTGATTGGCTGGTGGGCATGTGTAGCTCAGAACAGCAGACAGGATCAAGTTACACACATGCTCAGAGAATAGAAAGGCTGCCGCTGGCCAGCACCATATCTCAGAGAAGCAAGCAGGGATCTGGAAATTTAGATATGCAGTAAGTACTTAAAAAGAATGCCTTTAGACTTACTTTTAATTTATATTAACCTTTCATTGTCCTTTAATAACATTGCAGCAAATCAAGAACTAAGCAAAATGTAAAAACCTTTAATTATGTAATGTTTGACATTTCGAGGAAGTGTTGGCATGGAAATAATCCAATTACCGGTGTCCAAAATTGCAAATGCAATGCACCTAAAACCTTATGTATATAAAACAAAAACAACATTTTCTTTTTCCATGGCCAACCTGCATTGCAGCATGAAAATTAAACCACTGTTTGGTTACAATGTTAAAGAGATCAATTATTAGCTTTTTATTATGATATTAAATTCAACATTTTTTTGCAGAAACCTAAGCATAAGTAACAAAATGTATGCAATACACTTATGGATTGCAATCATTTACAAGGTTAAAGATTGTTTCAATTAAAAATTATACTAAAATCATACCAATGTTTTTTCCATAAAACCACATAAAGCAATTTAAGGCAATCCAGTAACAGCTCTTATGCTTTGAAGCAAAATGTTGGTAAATTAGTATGTGGTATGTCCCTGGTAAAACTGAAAAGTACAAATATTTCAAATAAAATAAACCTGATGTTTTAATAAGTATAAAGCACTAAGTTCTCTTTAATGTTGTTCTTTCTGCCCAACAAATAAACCTCTGTTACACAAGTTCCTGAGGGTTTCTTATTGCTGGAGGTAAATTTACAGGTCGAGATTCCTCATCATAAAGAACCAAATCCTCCACATCACGACCATTGTATTTTCTTCTGCATATTCTAACTACAACTTTCTTTTTCAGAAACAGTTTTACAGCTTCCCTGGAAGCCACAGCTTTGGCGGTCTCCTTTGTCTTCCCGCAGCCCATTCCTAAATACACAGATTTGCACCTTAATTCACAAACTATATTCTCCTGAGATGTTTTATTTTGTGGTAAATCTGCCAGGTCCTTCAGTGGAACAAAAGCAATGTCTAGTGTGGCCTTTAAAGATTCAATGCAGGAGTTAAGCAGTTCTTCATGGTTAAGGTTGGCATTAAACCCGCCAGCAGATACAAGTTTCCAAGCTACTGTCTTGTATAATCTGTTAAAGAAAGGCTGCCTTTCTTTGGTATCTTCTGAAGTGAAACGGCGAGTAGGTTTGAAAGCATTATCGCTAGACTGTGATGGACCTTTAACAGAATGGCTTTTTCTCTCCTGAGCAGCATCGTGTTTATATCCTGCTTCTTTTGGAAGATTTAAGCTAGATTTAGCTTTGGTCACAGGAAGAGGCCGGCGATTACCTGACTTTTCATAAAATTCTGTGTTTGTATCTGTCCTTTGCGCTGCATTTGAGTGTACCTCTCTCTTATTTAGACTAGTAGATGGAATGTTACCATCACAGATTTTCCCTGATGAGCTCTCCATTGTGTCACTTGGCTGGTTCCTGTTTTCTACTCTGTCATTAACATTCGAGGTTTTTCTTGCCCCATGATCTTCAGTGGATTTTTGCTTCTTGCATGGCTCCTCTTCTACCCCTTCTGCAGAAGAAAAAGGTACATATTAGATTAGAGGAAACAACATGCAACACAGCAGTATTTTTCAGCCTAGTACAAACACCTCATTTTCTGATGCCCAGTACAGGCTAGTGTATAAAACAACTTAAACAAAACTAGCAAAGACTATACTAACCTAGACATTCAAACCTAACCATCAAGGAAAATCATATTTTTAAAGTCATACACAAAGTGTGTAACTTTTATTGATCATGGCAGTTGCTAGCACATAAAAAAGACTTATGTTTATTCCAAACAAATGCAATAATATACAACAAATGATCATTATTATTATTATCATTCTTTAACAATGTCTATGTTTTTCTGAAATTTTGAAAAAAAAAAGTAATAAACCGGGACTTTTAGTGGCTTAGCCTTATGCCAGCACAACCCTAAAGGAGAAGGAAAGGCTAAGTCACTTGGGGGTGCCAAAATGTTAGGCACCCCCAAGTGACTTAGATCGCTTACCTTTTACCCCGGGCTGGTGCCCCTATACGGAGATAACAGCACCAGCCCGGGGTAGCAGCGAGCGCTTCCTACTTCCTATTCGCTTGCGCGTGCATGCGCAGTAGAGTGAAAAGCCGACTTTCTTGTTTAAGTTCGGCTTTTCACTCTACTGCGCATGCACGCGCAAGCGAATAGGAAGTAGGAAGCGCTCGCTGCTACCCCGGGCTGGTGCTGTTCTCTCCGTATAGGGGCACCAGCCCGGGGTAAAAGGTAAGCGATCTAAGTCACTTGGGGGTGCCTAACATTTTGGCACCCCCAAGTGACTTAGCCTTTCCTTCTCCTTTAAGTGGCCTTTAAATGTAGCCTGCTATACCATTAGGGAAGAATGACAACTCCATGGGGATCACATATACATGTTTTTGAACTATTTTCAGCAGTACAGCTTTGACTGACTCACTTAAGATACTTAGAAATTAAATTGCTGCTTACTTTTAGAGAAGAATGTGGCCAGCATCCCAACTTCAAGGATGGACTTAGCAAGTGGAGTTTGTAACTCTAGGAGGGTGTCCTACTGATATGTGTGATATTACAAACAATGTACCATCTAATCGAAATGTTCTTAACTTTACATGACTTATGTAAAAACACTCAGACTGTATTTATATAACTTCAGATCATGCTTAGGAGAAGAAAAGTGGTGTAAATTAGTGTAAATATGCATATTTATTATTTCAGAGATTTAGGAAGTTAGTGCTACAAGTGCTAATACTTTAATAAACTAAAATTGCAGAAAACAACTATGCTGCAAACAAAATAACTGCCCGTGTGTGTGTGCTGGGTACCCTGTTGTTACATACAGTATATGCTGTCCTTATGAATCTTACAAATAAACAATATTATTAAGGATATTTGGATTTAGAACTGAAAAGGGTTCACATCTGTATTCTGCTAACCATTGCTACTTGAAATCCCTCTTTTCTTCACCTTGGCAACCAGTTCATCACGTGTTGTATGGGTTGGTGCATCAGTCACCTTAATATTTTCTGCCATTTTAAGCACTTTTTCCATAACTGGAAGGGGGTACCTATGGGGGAAAACATAATATAATTATAAAACTATATAAAACAGACATAAAATTAGATCCTAGGAATGCTTAAGTACCAAAAACCCCAAAACATTATCCACTTCCTTATAAGTAAGCAGGCTATGCTGCAGGTGAAAACAGTCATAGTTACGCAGCCCAACTCCAGCTGGAGTACAATGAATATACTGCTCTCCAAAACCAAATACAATGTACAAGAAAACATAAACCTAGCCACTGTATTAAATATCTATGAGCACGCGCTGTAAAATTAGTTGAGATAACCAATTCTTCAGAAGGCCCTTTAACGTTTAAACAGTTCAGCACAATAGCACTGATGTAGTAGCATTCTGTTTAAAACCATCAGGCAACAACCGTGTCCAGACTGTCTAAGGGCATGAGCACTATTGCAAATTTACGTTAGTTGTATGTACTTTCCAGGGCCATGCATGGAATCCCCCAGACACTGGGGCTCATTTATCAACCCTGAGCAAATTTGCTCATGGGCAGTAACCCACATCAAAATCAGCAAGTGGTTTCTTTCAGCCAGCAGCAGGTAGAACAATAAATACAACAATTTGATTGGTTGCCATGGATTACTGGCCACAGGCAAATTTACCCAGTGTTTATAAATGACCCCTACTAAGTCTAGATAACAGCATACACACTAATCAATAGAGTGCTTTAAGGAGAGGCACCCCCAAGTGAATTGTCGTTTACAGCATAACCCTCCAAATTACAAAAAAAACACCATAACTAGGAAACCCCACATCCCCAAAATATTAGATAATAAATACCACATCTGTACACCTTTGTACCAACAACAAACACACCCATCATGCATGGTGCATGTACATGCAGGGCCTTAATTATAAGCATTTTTTTGTGCACTAGCAAGCATCTGAGGTCTTGTTGCACCTCGCAGTGTATTAAATAGGTGGTACAACGCTCCCTTGCACCCTGTGCCTGCTGGGGCTCCCAAACATATTCATCTCAATAACACAAGAGGCAGGTAGGTGCTGCCCATGTGCTAGCTTCCATATTAATCCAAAAGCATATTGCTCCAGAATGCAGAGGGACAGGGTTCAAAGTGAGAAAAACAAGGCAGCTTTTAAACACTTTGCATCTTCCACTACCAGACATAAATGAACCCTAGGGTGTCATGAACATAACAAAGGAATACCAAGAGCGGAGCTGCATACTGCATACAAGTAGGTACCCACCCCAATGAAGGGCTCTGGTACAAAGCTGGGGGTGCAATTGCAAAAGTAAAGATACCTGCATAGAAACTTGGGTACAAGAACAAATTGTTGGGGCCATTTATCAAGGGCCAGTTTAACCCCTTAGTAAGTTCAACCCCAAGTAACAATAGAATAAAGGTCTATAGACTGGCTGAATAACCCTACAAAGGCCGCAGCACTTATCCTAGTGGCTCCAATACAAGTGTTGAAATGGTTTCAAGTTTACTGAGCAAGTGCAGTTGTACATATCTGTAGTGAATATAATCACCTGGGTGTACGAGCCCTTCAGGGGCAAGACTCCTGCCCCTTTCCCACACTCCCGGGACTCACCTGCAGCCCGTGAAGACATGATTGGCCCACGCCATGGAGTAGGCAAGAAGCCGGTCCAACTCCTTGTGGTTGGTCTCAGGCAGTGGCGGGATCTCTCCTTCCCCGCACACATCGCGCAGGTTCCGGAGAATGAATTCCCTGCGGTGTTGCCACCACTTGTCCGACTCGCACTCCCCGCGAACACGCTCCAGCCAGGCGGCAGTCTCAGGGTTCTGGCCCAGGAACTCGCTCACCTCGCACTCAGACCCCATGTCCGGCACGGATACAGGGAGCCCCAAGGGGCACAAATGCCGTGCGGATCCAACAAGTTTAGCAACAACGATACCTTCAACTACTGTTTTACAATCAAGGAACCGCTGACCCGGAAGTTGCTCTCACACTTACGCCGTGACGTATGGCGCCTCAGTCATGTGACCAAGATGGCTTGTACGTGTACGTACTGAGGGAAGATGTACCACAGACAGATAATATACGGAGAGAAGGGAAACCGTGGCTTTCTGCAACAGATGTCAGTAGGGCCCGGGAATGCCTCATTTCGAAAACTTCAATTGTGAGGGGATTGAACACGGAGGGAATGTTAATTTCGCCAAATGTTGGCTCCGTAGTTAAATGTTAAGCACAGGGTCGAGTTATAAGAATTATTTTTTTAATTATGTAACAGTCCAATTAGATCATGACTTTAGTTCAAAGTTTTGCATTGCATTTGTGTAGTGACAGCCATGTTCTGAAATACTCTTCTTAAAATCCCACAGGAATGAATAAAACATGGGTGCGTTTTTATGTATTTTATATTCCAGTTTCTCATTCATTCAAACCACTACCTGGTTGCTAGGGTAATTTGGGCCCTAGCAACCATATTGCTGCTAAAATTTCAGTTGCTGGTTATAAAGCGAAATAATTCGAAAACCGCAAATAAACAATGACCACCAATTGCAAGTTAATCATGCCATGAAAGTGAGGTATGTATGTTACCCAACCACTCAGATTGTAAGCTCTACGGGGCAGGGACCTCCTTCCTACTGTGTCTCATACCACATGGCACTTATATATATATATATATATATATACATATATGTATTTATTGTATTTATTTATTATATCACTCGTCCTCCCTGTGTGTAATTTTGTATTCTGTAAGACTGTACAGCGCTGCGTACCCTTGTGGCACTTTATAAATAAAGTTATACATACATACAATGTGGAAGGCGGAGGAAGTGATGTCATGTGCAACACGTGAGTGACTTCACCTCTGGCCACGCATGATGTCAGTACCACATGTCGCAGCCGTGTACTCTCTCACCCCCCCAGCTCCATCAGGCTGATGCCACACGTAGCGTTTTTACGCTGCGTTTTTTGTAATTCTCTCAGCGGCTGAAAAACGCCCGATATCATCATCCATAGAAATAACTTGAAAAGACTCGAGGCAAACCACACAAAGCGTAAATACGTTAGAAAACGCCTTAGCACGGATTTTTCAAGCGTTGGCTGAAATACACCAGTATTTGTAAAGCAAGCTATTCCTATGTATACACAAAGGTAGCTGGCAGACCTAGCTGAAATACGCGGTGTTTTTTACTATTTCGCACTATTAGCACCATGGGAAATGGGATTTGCTACGTCACCAGTTCTAGGCTGAAAAACGCCATAGTCAGGGGCTGTGTGGCTTGTGCGGCGTTTTTAGGCTGAGAAAAAACGCAGCATAAAAACGCCACGTGTGGCATCAGCCTCACCGGATTTCCACAGGCACTCTCCAACAGTGGCTGGGGGATTTTTTATTTTATCCCCAAAAAAAAGAAAATATAATATATAAAATGAGATATAACAAAATGCGAAAAGCTGCTGGATCTGCATTGTATGAATAATGTGTATATTTAATAGTAGGCAAAACGCTATAGGAACAGCTGACTGGCAGATGGCGCTGTTGTTTCAATTTTACACTTTTAATTTGTAGAAATTAGAAAAAAATATTAATATAAACTGCTAAGATGCTCAGAAGAGCAAGAGAATTGTATGATCCTTATGATGGAATACCTTATTTGATTGATGTAAATGAGAAAATGTTCCAGAAGACACACAAATACACAGAAGTACTATTGAGAGCTTTTTAATGATTTTCAAGCTCAATGGACCTTAACTACAGGAAGTGGAATCACTTGGAACTAGAGATGCAGCAAATCCGGATTTGGTTTGGGATTCAGGACGAATCCAGGCTTTTCTTGAAGGATTCGGTTTTTGGCAAATCCACGGTCCCGGCCGAACCGAATTCGAATCCTAATTAGCATAAATTTGCATATGCTAATTAGCATCCGAAAATGGTTAAATGGTCAGGGGAAAAAATTCCGCTGCACACGTGGCAATTTTTAACCCCTTTCGATCCCAATTAGCATATGTTAATTAGGATTTGGTTCGGGATTCGGCTGAATCCTTCAGAATCCCTCATCAATCTTAGTGTGTTTTACTGATAAACTTTACTTTTGACACATGAATACATTATTGTGCAGAGTTTTGCATCAGTGTAAGTATAATTACAACTCTTTTCTACTTCATAATATATGGCTTCTGTGGGACAGTGATATAGCTACATGAGTTGACAGCTATTCCATTTGCAACTTTAAAATCTTTGCCTTTAACTAGCTGATTGTCTAACTGTAGCTGACAAAGACTTATTCAATTTACTTTGTGGCTCAGATGAGCTGCTTTTCATTTCTGTGTTTGGATAACAAGTGCTGGAAAGCTGGAAAGACACAAATTGTCACAGTATTGCCAGTTAAAAGACTAATTTCTCCAAAAGAAACTGCTTGGTGCATGTGTTCTCTTTGAGACAGAGTAATGAAAAAGATCCCCAAAAGCGAATAATCCTTAAACTAAACTCCTTAAATTAAACTAAACTTAAAGACTACCTTTTGGAGCACTCACCCAGCACCTGATCTGGGAACTGGCACTTATATTCTCCTATCTGTGTCTGTAAGTTACCCTCCTATATAGATTGTAAGCTCTACGGGGCAGGGACCTCCATCTTTGACTCTTAACTTATTGCAACTGTATTTATTTTGTATCTATCTGTATTTATTGTTGTACTTTGTATTTATCTATTATTATCTTAATAATCCCCTGTTTGTATTAATGCATTCTACTGTACAGTGCTGCGTACATAAGTAGTGCTTTATAAATAAAGATATACATACATACATACTCCTACAGCATTTAAATTAACATATCATTCCACTAGGATGTTTACACAAAACAGTGTCTTGCAGGTTTAGGCCACTAGAGGTCGCCACAGGACACTTTATAGCTTTGCCTGTAGTTCTGCATGTATCTTTGTTAAATGTACTGTTCAATATTTGCTACATATGAATTCCATTCAAAAAGATTATTTTCCTGGTGATTTTAATAATTAACTCATTTTGTTCTTGTGTTGAATTGTATCACTGAAACTAGTGACTATGAAGCAGCACAAACAAATTTCCTTAAAAAAATGTTGGTGCAACAAAAAATAAATGTGACAGACTGCTACCCTGTGTGTAAGTGTGTTTGCTGACTGTATTTGTTGCATTCTATCCTTAAACAAAATGATTAGTGATATCTTTAAGACCTCAGGCAGAAAACAGCAACAACCAAAGAGCCCCTGTCCCATGTATCATAGGTCCAAGAGTATTTATTTGGAAAAGGTATTAATGTATATTCATACTGTCTTTACCTCAGTCTCTGTAACTCTTTAAAATACAGGGCAAAAATGCTCCATCATGCTCATGACAAGCGCTTGTCACTCCGGTCAGTGGCAGCAGGCGTGATGTATGTTTCTCCACTAATGTAAATACCCAATAGGCATGGGAAATGCTACGTGCAACATAAGTCAGGAACAACATTTTGCATTTCCAGGCCCCTTTAAAGCATATTTCTGGGCCACCAGCACCTTATGTACAGCCCATAATCCCTCCATGGGCTCCCTGCCCTCTTACACACCGAAAGGAGGATTGCAGTTCTATTCCCTCCTAAAGGAAGTGACCCGTGCATAACGCCATTAGCGTTTCCCTCTGTCTGGCTTTTGCTGCTGGCAAATGTGGCAACCCTACAGAAGAATGTCCCAAATTGCCCTGCTTATCTATCCCAAATACAGGTTGCCCGCATTCACCATCATTTTCTTAATTTCACCCCATCAAATTCACCCATTGTTTAAGTCTTGGTTGTAGTATTCTTTTTGTGGTTTGCCCAGGTGCAGTAACCCATAGCAGCCAATAAGATGCTTGCTAAATGCTACCTGCTGATTGGGTTTCACTCTTGTTACATAACCCCAATGGTGTCAAAAATACTTTTGTGGTGCATTCATGACACCTCGATCCCCTGGAGCAGATTCGGTGTAACTGATTGAACAAGTATTTCATCAGGCAGTGGCAGAAACAAAGTACTGTATAGGCATATAATCTTTTATCCAGAATGCTTGGGACCTGGTTTTTAAACCATTAAAGGGGTAGTTTACTTTTAAGTAAACTTTTAGTATGGTAAAGAATGTACTACTCCTAACAACTCAGCTATTGGTCTTCATTATTTATTTTTTTATAGTTAATGAATTATTTGCCTCTTTTCAGCTTTCAAAAGGGGCTCACTGACCCCCCCCCAAAAAAACTATTGTTCTGTAAGGCTACAATTTTATTGGTGTTCATTTTTATTGCTTATCTTCCTATTCAGCCCATCACCTATTCATATTTCATTCTGTCATTAAAACCACTGCCTGGTTGCTAAGGTAAATAAGACCCCAGCAACCAGAATACCAAACTGGAGAGCTACTGAAGAAAAGGATAAAAAACTGAAAAACCACAAAAAATACAAAATGAAGACCGTTTGCAAACTGTCTTAGAATATCAGTTTTTTGGGTTTTTTTGTCATATGGATTCACATAACTTAGTTCAGCAGCCGATCAGCAGAACAATGGGAAGGGAGCAAGATAGCAGCTCCCAGTAGATATCAAAATAGCACTCAATAGTAGGAAATCCAAGTCTGGCTTGGGACTCCTCCAGTTACATGGGATTAGGAGAAACAATAGGTTACCTGAAAGCAGTTCTAATGTGTAGCGCTGGCTCCTTCTGAAAGCTCAGACTCAGATGGCGCCTACACACCAATATTAGAGCTAAAAAAATTCATTTGTTGGTTGAGGAATAACATTTTAAATGGTAGAGATAATTATTTGCTATGTAAATAGTGTAATTTAGAAATAAAAAGTATGTTATTAAAATCATGACAGAATCTCTTTAATAAAAGTGATTAAACAGAATTACATGTAGGTATTAAAATGTTACTTGAAGACACTTCCTGAGATTGAGGTCCAATCTGTACCCCCCTCCTCATTATAAAGGGTTTAAGTCATATATTATTTTTTAACCCCAGGCTCCCAGAGTTCCAGGCTATTCCAGTGGCCCTTAGCCTATGATTCCCACTCTCAATAGTAATTAGGGGCAAAGAGAGGCTTGGTGAGAAATTCAAATTCTGATAACAAGAAGTATTGTTGAATTCCTATCACGCCTTGAGACTTTCAGTAAGTTATTTAATCTCCTTGAGCATCAGGCAAGAAACCTTAGATTTTAAGCTGTACTGACTAGACTGTGCGGTAAATATGCTGTAAACAGAACTGTATAAATAAGGATAAAGATATTATTGGACTGTACAGTTCTCTTCTCTTTTTAGTTTAGCTGCATGTCATATTTCTGTTGAGCCATAGCTTTTCCAGTCCAACCGCAGCTTTTAACCATCTCTGCTGAATCTGGTTTTGAGCAGCTGGTCTTGCATTTGCTGCATTTTAAAGTTAGCCCTACTTTCCCCTTACTCAGTGCTGTTTGAGCTGGGGTTAATATAAAAGTTATATATATTGTATGTAGGGGCAATGAATTTACATCTTCTGTTACTAACAAGTCTTATACAATTGGTCAGTATATTAATTGTAACACTAAAATTGTTATATATCTGATTACATGTCAGAAATGTGGTATGAAATACGTTGGACAAACCTCGCTGAGTTTCAAAGACCGTATTTGGGAACACATTTCTGACATTTGAATAAGAAAAGAGACAAATGTATCCAGACGTTTTCTGTCCTGTACCATGGGGAATTTAGATTTTTTTCAGGTCCAGGAGAGAATTTTTGCATCTCAGAGAGGTGGCGATCCAACATATAAGGTATTAAAACAAGAAGTTTTTTTTGGATATTCACCCTTCATACTAGATTACCTAGAGCAGTGATCCCCAACCTGTGGCTCGTGAGCAACATGTTGCTCCCCAACCCCTTGGATGTTGCTCCCAGTGCCCCCGAACCAGGGAGTTATTTTTGAATCCCTGACTTGGGGGCAAGTTTTGGTTGAATAAAAACAAGATTTCCTACCAAATAAAGCACCCTGTAAGCTGATAGGGTGCATAGAGGCCCATAATAGCCAATTTTAGCCCTTATTTGGCTCCTCCATGAACTTTTATGGTGCTTGTGTTGCTCTCCAAGTCTTTTTACATTTGACTGTGGCTCAGGAGCAAGAGAGGTTGGGGACCCCTGACCTAGAGGAATGAATTCCGATTTTGATGTTTCTTGTTACCATCATTAGACTTCTTTTTTTCGATATCAATATCAACATGTTGAGGTATACATTTTTCTTTTTTGGGACCATTGTTATATTTCTTCATATTTATATGAGTGTATTTTTTCATGCCCTTCTTTATATACATGCGCTGTTCCTTTAAATTATTCTCTGACATCTCCTCCCTTTCCCATTATCTTGTTTTCTATTGGTGTTTTATCTTTTAAATACTGTTGCTGTTGTATGTACATTTAAGCTTATGATTAAGTGTCAAACACAAAGCTTTATGAGATGAGTGTATAATAAAGTTTTTTTCTTTTTAACTTTTCAAATGGCCTGTCTTTTGGATTTACAGAGTGCCCCCCCTTTTTTCCTTTTTTGTTTCTGCATTAACGGGTTGTCTGCTCCCTTGAGCTGAGGGTTTGAGCACATGGATTACCCTTTTTACCTCGGTGAGTTCTCTACTGCTTATGGATGCAAAATTGCTAGATATAACTGTTTGTTTTTGTTAATATATATATGCTATATATATAGTGAGTCAGTGCAAGCACAAGACACAGCTAAATGAAGGGTATAGGAATAGGGAATGGTTGGGGTTCCCTGGGGTTGCCCAAGATGGCTACTTTACCCCAGGAAACACATATATGCTTATGGGGGGGGGAGGGGACATTCAAGTTAACTTTTAGCATGTTATAGAGTGGCCTATCCTTAGCAACTTTTTAAATGGTCTTCATTTTTTATTTGTTATAGTTTTTGAATTATTTGCCTTTTACTGACCCCAGCAGTGAAAAATAAAAATAAAATATTGCTTAGTGAGGCTACAATTTTATTGCTATTGTCTTTTTTTATTTTTACTAATCTTTCTTTTTAGGCCTTCTTCTATTTATATTCCTGTCTCTTTTTCACACCACTGCCTGGTTGCTAGGTAGGTTGCTTCTGAAAGAAAGCTGCTGAACAAAAAGCTAAATAAACCAAAAACTTCAAATAATAAAAAAAAATGAAGACCAATTGCAAATTGTCTCAAAATAGCACTCTCTATATCATACTAAGGGGCACATTTACTCAGAAATATGGAGAAAAAGTCGATTTTTTTTTCACTAGATATTTTTCAGATTTATGAATGGGTTTTTTCCAGTACTCGATTTTTCTGGTATTGTTTCTCTAAAAATTCGAGTTTTTTGGAAATTTTCCTCGACAAATTTGAGTTTTTCGAAAATAACTCCCAAACTTCATGGTTTATTAATGTTTCATTAACTATTTTTTGTAAAACAGAAAAAACATTGGCAGGTTTGATCTGTTTAGACCTATAGAGGCTTAGGGTATATTTATCATGCTGTGTAAAACATGGAGTAAAGCATTACCAGTGATGTTGCCCAGGGCAACCAATCAGCAATAAGATTTCAACAGTTAGAAAACCAAAGCAAAGCATCTGATTGGCTGCTGTAAGCAACATCACCGGTAATGTTTTACTCCACTTTTTACACAGCATGATAAATGTACCCCTAGAATAGTAGAGGAATAGAATAGCCAGTGACAGCCTGTCCTTGACACATTTTCAAGGGGAAGATAATCCCACCATCATTTTCTATTTCACCCAGTTTCAAGTGAAACTTAAACACATTATTGTTTTCCAAGAATGAGTGGCAATGCTCCTAAAATGGCTGCTGGAGCAATTCCTGTTTGGGAAAAATAAAGAGGATTCATGGAAACAAATGTCTGTTTGAACTCAAATTTTTCTAGTTTTAACAACACTTTAATTTAAAAGATTGGACGAGCATTATTGTGACATTTTATAAATACAACAATGATCGAGTTTAATTCAAATTTATACCATGACGAGTTTATACGACTTTCAAGGCCAGAAAAAAATTAGTTTTGGTAAATGTGCCCTTTAATGTAAAATCTTGAATTGGCCATTAAGAGGCAAATGTAAAGCACAGTCTCATGGCTGTGGCATAGCTCTGGAAATATCTCCAACCAAAGGTGAGGTAAACAAACAGGTACTTGCAGAACTACACTGCAATCTGTTCATTTAGCCTGAAATACATTCCGCTCATCCAGCCAATATACAGTGTACAAGCAGGTACTGAAACAGTAACACATTTATTCAGCATCTCCAAACTTATACACATATTCTGGGTACAGCGCTCATGTCATTTGCTGGTACTCTATTTTTTTTAACAAACAAACATCAATTTAGCGGGTTTTTTTTGGACTGTGGAGATAATGCTGAAGATAGGGTGCTGCTGTGCTAACCACCTGATCAAGGGCTATCAAAATGACAGGATCCCTTGCATACTAGTGTCCAGCCATAAAGAAAAATGTCCAATACACGTATGGAAATAAAAAACAAATATAAAATGAATAAGTATAGCAGTTATCAGGTTGTGCCACTTACCGTTTGAGCCCTGCTGACTCTGAGCACCACACTAACTCTGATTAAATTTCACAAAGATTTTATCTGATCTTTCGTGCAATGAAAGAGTCACTATTACTAGTGTAAATATGTCTTCATGTCTAGCTGACAGAGATGACTTTAATGAGATTTAAAGTGGTAGACCCCGGTTACAATGGACACTTTCAGACTGTGTTGACAGATGATACTATTCTGCTTTAGAATAAAAGTAGCCTCGGATTCTTTACATTCTTCCTGTGACCTCCAAGAAAATATACTTTTGTTATAGGCAAGCTTTAAAGATATTTAAACTTGCAGGCAAATTAGGATGAACATCAAATGCCATCTTAGGGAATGCTGAAAGTCAGTTTCATTAACAAAAGCATAAATTCGCCCTGAACTATTTATCCTCAAAATAACTATGAGTTACAAAACATCTAAATCCATGCTGAAAAATACACAAATGTTCTCTAATGTTTTTAATTTAAATGTGTTTGTGCTATTTCTCATCAAAGAAGAGTGGAAATGATAGTACAGGTATGGGAACCCTTATCCGGAAACCCGTTATCCAGAAAATTCCGAATTACGGAAAGGCCATCTCCCATAGACTCCATTATAAGCAAATCATTCTAATTTTTAAAAATGATTTCCTTTTCTCTGTATTAATAAAACAGTGCCTTGTACTTGATCCCAACTAAGATACAATTAATCCATATCGGAGGCAAAACAATCCTATTGGGTTTATTCAATAAAAATGATTTTTAGCAGACTTCAGTTAGGGAGATCCAAGTTACGGAAAGCTCACTTATCCAGAAAACCCCAGGTCCTGAGCATTCTAGATAACAGGTCCCATACCTGTATTCTGCTTCGGCTAATGCAACATGCTGGCAGAAATGCCAATGCCAGCCTGTATAGTCCCACAAATGCGCAGTTGTGCTGATGGTGGCAGATTGGTGCTTCCTCTGCTGGTGTATTTATACAGGTGGTAAAAGTGCCATGTGTAACATTAGCCTTACTGGTCACATAGTTTTATCTGTTATACATGGGATAATCCTGCTAGATAATGCAAAACATCTATGAACCAGATTATAAGTGTGAGCAAAAATCATGCAGGCTGAATTCAGAAGAAGAATTACAGCTAAATAAAATATAAACAAATGGGATAAGAAACATACCCCCCATATGTAATTAAGCCCAGTAGCAATAAACCATAGTAACCAATAGGACAGAGATCCCCAACCTTTTATACCCGTGAGCCACATTGAAATAGAAAAAGTGTTGGGGAGCACCACAGGCATGAAAACAGTTCCCAGAGGTGCCAAAAAGAGCTATAATTGGCTATTTGATAGCCTCTATGTTGACTGAAAGCCTACAGAAGGCTCTGTGTGGCAATTACACTGGGTTCTTTATGCAACCAAAACTTGCCTCCTAACCAGAAATTCAAAAATAAGCACCTGCTTTGAGGCCACTGGGAGCAACATCCAAGGGGTTGGGGAGCAACATGTTGCTCACGAGCCACTGGTTGGGGATCAATGCAATAGGATGTTTGCTTTTAAACAGATGACCAGTAAATTCTACCTGCTAATTGGTTGCTATGAGTTACTGCTCCTGGGCAAAATGCCTTTTATACATAACCCCGGGAATATTTTAAAATTATACATAATATAACATACATTTCTGATTTTTCTGATTCTTCCATTGCTTAATCTCTTGCACCACGTAGTCAGGTAGCCCGAAAAACACCCAGAATAAAACTGATCTCATTTTTTTTAGAAAACAGCAGAACTGACATTTTATTAGTTAGTAAGTTAGATTTTTGGGACAACCTCTTTCTTGAAGTCTGCATTAAGAATCATCTTTTGCATTCTCCTCCTGATTAGACATTCAGACTCAGTATACTATTTCTAAGCCAACTTCCAGACTCGTCTGAGGTCCTCCTGCGTCGCCTGTCATTGTCTTGGCACTTTTTGTTGCTATGCACCAGAGGGAAGTAGAATTACTCCTTTGGAACACCGCTGGCATCCGGTGTATCCTGCTTGCTGCCTCTCCAGCAAGGTCCATGGGGTACAGGAATGTGTGTCAGGGTGGGAAATGGTGAGGCAGTTCTGGATGTCTGTTACCTTTTTTACCTGCTTTACCAATTATTGCCTATTTTAGGGACAATTATCCTTTTTTTACTAATACCTAAAGTACATGATGGCTTAATTAAAGGTTTTTTTGTCATCATTCTGTGATCAAGCATTTTCCAGTGAGTTTTATTTATGGTTGGTAATTAGTTTTATGTAAGTTTTAAGTAATAGATTTTAATTATTACAGCATAGTTAATAATGGTTTAGCCCAGTTTTTGCAGGGCCCTAGAAGTTACGTAGTTACTGTAGTCAACTCTTCTGTGCCACAGTGTGGTTATCTGTTGCCCCAGGAGTAGCCTTGCAATTGGGCACTGACTGCTAAACAGTGGCTAAGCAGAATGGCAGTGCTTTATATTGGGCCTGCGCAGGGCCTGAACTAGGGGTAGGCAGAAGAGGCACCTGCCTAGGGTGCAACGGTTGGGGGGGCGCCTCTTCTTTTACCTACCTCTATTTCCGGACCCTTTCCCCCACTGCAGTGGCCCTGGCAACCCCGCCACCCTGTGTGCGTGCAACGTGCGCTCGCTTGCGGTGGGCGCCTGGTCGGCTTGGTCTGACATTGGGCCTGCATAGGCCTGCTGTTTTGAATCTCAGTCCAGATACAGGCAGCACTACCTAGTTTACATAAGGGTAAAGAAAAACTGAGCTACTAGTAGCAGCTACTTTATCACTCCAGAAAATACCCTGCCATAGACACACAGAGACAGTTATCAGTAAATGATCAGCATTGTCTGTTTTAGTAGCTGTAACAAGTAGCTGCTACTAGTAGATCTGTGTGTCTTCACCCTAAAAGGGCTATCTCTTCTATTTTGAGAGTAATCTGGTAGTAATCCTACCTGTTGTTTATTTATGCATGGCTGCACTCTTCTGGGTACTGAAATTAATGCATTTGCATTTTATTTAGTCCCAGACTTAAAAAAACTGAGGTTTGGACGAGGCAGGCCAATAGAAAAATCTTGCCACTGTGCACTAAAAACAGCCAAGGTCTTCTTAGAACAAAAGTTATTAATGTGTGTAGCATAAGTTCCTGCAGCTATTTCCAAAAAAACAAAAGACCCTGCCTTTGAGGAATGTTTTTCTTTGCACTGCTTTAGTGCAACTGTACCCCAGGCTGCATGTATAGACAATTAGACCTTTTTTGCTATAGCTAACAACACGGTTAACTAAAACCCACATAAATAATCTTTTTGGACTTTAGTTCATCTTTAATGACCAAATAGCCATTTCATCCGATAATATGCAGTAAATACCCCCAAGTCTCATTGCCCTGCACCCCACTTTGAAACACATAACATTCACAGTTCCATACAGTGGGAGAAATATTGTATTCTTCATTCATAAAAGAGAAACATATATATTTAATTTGGGTATTCTTTTAAATTACCATCTGATTTGAAATGTCCAGTATAATACTGAAGGTTATTTTAATAAGCAGGCTCCTTATAATTCAGAGCTTCTTCTCTCAATTACTTGTCTGGTATATACCCCTTTGTTCAGTGTATGGCGCTCGCATCCTTTTTTTTATTCTTATTAAAGAACACATAATGACATGTAATTCCAATTCTGGATCTGACTTTTGTAGGATGATTGAAGCAACTTTGTAATTTTGAACTTTAGCTGATTATTAAGTGTATATAAGACTACCTTGCCTTTGCCTTTAATCAGTTCTGGACTGTACTGTTTCCCCCAGATTGTTTAATTAGTGGTTGCGTACATCAGCAAGTAATGCATTATCTGATGCTGTAAAACTGTCTATAAATGTAACATTACATATTAAATATATTTTGAGTAATAAAAAATGTTGGCAAAATTGGTTTTAGGTTCATCTTATTACAGGTACCGGACCCCTTATCTGGAAACCCATTATCCAGAAAGTTCAAAGTTACGGAAAGGCCATCTCCCATAGACTCCATTGTAATCAAATAATTCACATTTTTAAAAATGTAATAATGTAATACTAAGATATTATGAATCCTTATTGGAGCCAAAACAATCCTTTTGGGTTTAATTATTGTTTAAATATTTTAGTCGATTTAAGGTAGGAGATCCAAATTACGGAAAAACCCCTTATCCAGAAAACCCGGAGCATTCTGGATAATGGGTCCCGTACCTGTACTTGTGTAGATTCTGAACAAAGAAGTATATTTCTTTCTTTAGTTACTTTAATGCTATTTCTCCAAAATATGTCGACTTTCTGATTTATTATATAGGCAGAGGTTAGGGTGTGCTAACTGACACAAATACTAATAAAAAATCAACGTCTTCTACTTATCAAGTTATTAGGCCTTGTCATCACTGCTTGCAATCTAAGCTGCCACACAGTTTTCTAACCCTATGTAAATTGGGCATCAAACTGTCAGAAAGATCCCTGGCATTCATATTATGTTTCAGCTTTGTGTGAAATATGATCTTGTCAACTGCAAGCTTTGAGACAAAACTGAGCCTTTTTATAAAAGAAAGCTAACTTCAGTTTAGATTGGCAACTTAATAGTTTAAAAAAGTGAAGAATTTAAGAAAATAGCAGATTTATCAACATTCTGATTTTGGTGGTTTTAAAGGTTAAATTCCTTTCCACTAAAACCATAAATGTCTAGTCATTTATTAAACAACCTGAATTGAAAAAATATGAATGAATTAAAATGTGTAATGAAAAGAAAAAGCACATGAAAACAACAATTTTTTTATCGTTTTTTTAATGTTTTCCTACGAATTTCCGTGGACTTTCCAAAGAAAAATCCCTAAAAAACACTAAAATCACAAATTGTTACAATATGCCTTGGGCAGCTCCCATGGACTTCTACATGACGAAGAATCCGAAGATTAGTACATGCCCCCCTGAGTATCGATTTGCATTTCATTTAAAAAAAAATCTGTCAGCAAAATTTGCGATTTGGTAGGTTGAAAGACACATTTCCAAATTTGCCAGAATGTGTTCTTTTTTAAAATATATGTTTTCGGGAGTTCAGCTAACTTTTGGAGGCAGATTTACTAAAACTCTTTTTTCTCAATTTTATTTTTTTGAAATCACAAATCAACTCACTTCCATGATAGTCAAAAAATCTGAACTGAAAAAGCATGTGTTGGAAAAAGTCACAAAAAAGTTGCAAAACATGCAACTTCTTAAACTTGTTGCACAGTAACTGCAACTTTTTTGTGTTGTCGCACAAAAGCCAGCGGCAAAAATTTGAAAAGATTTGAAGCTAAAATGATCTTCCAGGGAACAGAAGGGACATCTGCGTTGTGATCGACAGGTTTTAGAAGTATTTTTCAAATTGTGAATTGTTGCAGTTTTGTTGCATTAAAATCTCGGAAATGTTGTGCTTGTTTTTTCCACAAAAAATTTTAGTGCAAAAAAACGTGAATCGCAAAAAAAAAAGAAAATCCGAATAGTGATGAGCGAATTCGTGTAAAATTTGCAAAACTATAAGAAAATGTGCGAAACGGTGAAATATTTGCAAAACGCTTTTGTTGCACGATTTTATTTTGTCATCCGCTTCCTTTTTTTGTCAGCCATGTTTTTTTTTTAAGCGACTGCGCCCAATTTGATGCAAACGTGTCTTTTTTTTGATGCACAACAAAGTTTTGCGTAGCAAATTTTCGCTGATGTTTTGCAAAACAATGCCAATGCCGAAATGAGGAAATTCGCTGCGAATCCATGCCTGACAGAAAAATGTGCGCATCACTAAATACGAACGGCAGTAAATGCCCCCTTGGTGTTTAACGTTTGCTTGTGCTGGTCAGTCTGCAAATTAATTATCTTCCAAATAAATTACATTAAAGCTGCAGGTAACTAAATGGGTTATTATGAAATCATTTCCAAATAATTGTGACATTATTCAAACATATTTACATTGCACATTTAAGAAAGGCTAAAATGTCAGTTATATCAATAGAACTTGTTACACAAATACCCATGAAGAATACTTGTGAACGTGGCCAAGATGTAACTGGACTATTTCACAATCTGTATCTTAATATAGCTAAAGTTCAGTCAGGGTTGGACAGTACTGTGGCAATTCTACTTCATTTCTCTGCAGTATTCTCCCCTTGGCAATCTGTGGCAGCTGGTGGCTTTCTGCAGATGGTCTTTCCAAAGCGACACTCACTAGGCAAGCTGAAACAAGCATGGGGTTGTTGGGACACGGCAATTACATTGTGGGCGGGGGGGGGGGGGTGGCTCTCTGTCCCTGTCCATCCCCATTAGGATATCCCAGAGCTGAACTAACTAAGTACTGATGGGACCTACTTGCACCAGTTACTGTGCACATTTTCATGAAGCCTAAACCATGTTAGAAAGATGTTTAATTAAACATGTTGTTAAAACAACCATTCTAGTGATTTTCATGACAATCAACATAATGGACACTGTTTCATTGAACACTGTGAGACATATAAGCACATTGTCTCCATCTAATGTATTCCAAGTGATACTCAGGATGTACCATTCAGAATAAAAATACCTACACACAAGTATAATTGTAACAATAAACATTTTTAAAGGAATACTGTCATGGGAAAACATGTTTTTTTCAAAATGCAATGGTTAATAGAGCTTCTCCAGCAAAATCCTGCACTGAAATCTGTTTTTTTAAAATAGAATTTTTTATATTTAATTTTGAAATTTCACATGGGGCTAGCCATATTCTTCATTTCCCAGGGTGCCACAGCCATGTGACCTGTGCTCTGATAAACTTCAGTCACACTTTACTGCTGAGCTGCTAGTTCGAGTGATATCAACCCCTCCTCAGCAGCTGATCAGCAGGACAATGGGGAGGTAGATCTTCATAGTCAATGGGAAGGTAGCAAAGTAGCAGCTCCTTGACACCTGTATTGCTAAAAGTAGTAGATATCAGAATAGCACTCAATAGTAAAAAATCCAAGTCTGGCTTGGGACTCCTCCAGTTACATAGGAGTAGGAGAAACAATAGGTTACCTGAAAGCAGTTCTAATGTGTAGTGCTGGCTCCTTCTGAATGCTCAGACTCACAGTAAACAGTGTAATTTAGAAATAAAGTACACCATAAAAATCTTGACAGAATCCCTTTAAGAAAATAAACACAGGCATGTAATACAATAAAGAAAATCTGTAAAAAAACATTACCAGAAGACCTGAGCACCTACAAGGAATGCTGAGTAGTAGCTGGTATTAGTGAATCTAGGTTCTGACCAAGGAGACTCATTGGGCTGTTAACCAAGAGCAGTGACCCACCATGCCCTCCCTTCAGGATAGAGCACACAGTGTTGTGTGTCTGAATGCTTGAGAGTGGCTGTTAATAATGTGTAGACGTTTGTTACTGATGTGTAGCTCTCTATCCTATAACTAACTGCCTAAGCCAAAACATAAATGGTTATTTGTTTGGTAAATAGTTGGCAAAATATACCAGGCTGCTACAATTCAATACCATGAGCTACGCCTTTCACAGTACTGAGATTGCTGCAGCTGAGAATTAACTTAGAATTAAGGCAGATTGTTGGAACTGATAGAACTAACTGTAATCCAATCCTTCCAAAAGGGGAGTTAAATAAGGCAACGCACTCTTGGTTGCACAGCAGATCACAAAGGACCTGGCTAGGATATTAGCCTTAGATAATAGGCCCATGATTTCTTTGTCTGGCACTGAGTTTCTCAGGTTAATACACAATATTTGCCTACAGTATCAAATGATGTCTGAACACCATTTCACTAATAATGCCAATCACTATCCATATGCTGACAATGAGTCATAGCTGGGCCACCTAGTATTAGCACCCAAGGCAATACTACTTGGCCAAGTACCACCCAGAATGTCCCCCTCCCGCACGCTCCCCGCAGCCCCTCCACCCTGCTTCTGTAACCATTGCTGCTACTGTTGCTTGCACCACTCCAAAGGTTGGTCATTGCCTTGCTCCCTACCTCACTTCCACCTGTTGGTCGCATGATTGGAATTGTGCTCCTCCATCAGCACCCTAGGCAAGTGACTCTCCTGCCTCCCCTTAGTTCTGGCCCTGGAAGCAGTTCTTGGGCTTGCACTTTGGAGATTGGGGGTTACAAAATTTGCACCAGATCTAATCACCAATAGCAACGAATCAGATGTCACCTTTCAACCACGTGTCCAATACATACTACCCATTAATAGGCTGCTGTGGGCTACCAAGACCTGGGGGAAATGTTGAGACCTGTATTACATTACCCTGGTCCCAAAGTTTGTGCCAGGTCTAGTAACCCATACCACCCAATCAGCATATAGCATTTAGCAGTCACGTGTTTTAAAGTAAACATCTGATTGGTTGCTGTGAGCTACTAAACTTCATCAAAATTTGACTTTTATTGATATGATCATTCATTCAAACTATGGCCTCTGTTATCTATACTGGAGGCTGATCTTCCTGTGTATAGGACCAAAGTGATTGCCAACATATAAAAATCATTCTTGACACATACAGTTTGTGTGTTGCTGAAAGTTTTGCAGAGAGTTCAGTTATTTTGAATTAAAAAACAAAGGGAAATGGGATGAATGTAAATTGTTTTTTAATGACTTGAAAGTATGAGTTGCAAAATATGTTAATAAATCAGTTATTATGATAAATGACTGATAAGCAAACAATTCTAAGGCAAAAAGCCAGTTTCTACACCTTGTTACATACAGCCTTTTGTGGTCACGTTTCATCGCCAAACTATAAAAGAATCTTCTTGAGAAAGAAGTTAAATACATTAATGCCAGTGATGAAGCAATCCCTTTGATTGATGGACAATGGAAGTGTGACACTGGGACCAATGTCAATAATCTGCAGGAAATTGCCCAATGCATTTGTAGGTAGGAGTCCAACAGAAAGGCAATTAAAATTCAGACTGGAGGGAACATTTACCAGTAATTGGGTGAAATGTTTGTAAATAGCAATTAAACAAATGTTTAAATGGGGTGTAAATTTCCCAACATAATTAAATATATGTTCACGGGTTACATAATGCTGGGAACTGTGTCTAGCAACCATTGATTTAAATACGTGTTACAAGCCCCCATGGCACAATAATTTTAGGCCCCCCCCCACAAAACAAAAAGTTCTAGAAGCCAGGAACTGGGTTTTCTGGATAAGGGGTCTTTCCATAAGTTGGATCTCCATACATTATTTAAACATTAAATAAACCCAAAAGGATTGTTTTACCTCCAATAAGGATTAATTAAATGTTAGTTAGGTAAAAGTGCAAGGTACTGTTTTATTAATAAATTAAAAAGAAATTAATTGTAAAAAATTTGAATTGTTTCTTTAAAATATTGTCTATGGGAGATCGCCTTTCCGTATTTTGAAACTCTCTGAATTACAGGCTTCCAGATAAGGGATCCCATATATGTATTGAATTTGCTCATTAATTTGATTTTTAAGTCACATTATCTTGTTTATTTAGGGATTTTTGTTTTGGTTAAATAAATTATAACAGTTACAATAATTGTTACACCAGGGCCATGGGACCAATTTACCAATTTCACCAATTTATTGAATTTACATTCTTTAGTTAATTAGCTAGAAGTACGTGTTTTCAAATTTTAATTTTTGTTCAAAATATGTTAATAAATCAGTTAATATAATTATCCAGTGATAAGCAAATAATTCTAAGGCAAAAGGCCAGTTGCTTCTCCTTGTTACATACAGCCTTTTGCAGTCACGTCTCATCACCAAACTATAAAGATCATTTTTGAGAAAGAAATAAGTACATTATTGCTAGTGATGAGGCAATGCCATTGACCAATGTCATTAGTCTGCAGGAAATTGCACAAATTACAATAATACCTGTCACACCAATGCCATGGCACCAAGGGAACATTTATGGGCAATAATAATTTGTTCTTTTACTGTGATTTAATGAATTTCATTGCCAGCTCTGTTGATAGATAATTAGAGATATATGTCAAGAGAGGGGCAGTATTTAGAAATGGGGGCAGTAAGGAAGAGGCCCTGCAAAATATTTTACTTTGGGATCCATAGCCTGTTAAATACAACCTTGTTTGTTTGCAGATGTAAGAGTGGAGTTTGAGCTGCCTAAAAGTTGACCACTTAAATATGGCTGCAAATCCTGTCAGCTAGTTTATATATGATTAAATTTGCATTTGATGAAGGGTTCTTGGGGTTGTCAAGAAGACAAAAATAAGAATTCATTAAGACCTTTGAGAGCAGGGAATAGGAAAAGGATGGCCAAAGCAATGACAGAGACAAAGATTCTATGGTGCAAAGAAAGTCAAAAGTACTAAGGCCAGTCAGCATGGAAATGATAGTGGCTGCCACCTGCAAAACTGTTGTTGCTATATCACAAGAGAGGTTGGAAACAGATGTTTAAACGATGTTCTCTACAATGGTATTTGATAGGGATTAAACCCATGGCTTTGTAGGGTGTGCAATCAACAAAACCCACATCATATTTGTTTTGGGCCCAAACATTAGATAAAGATGGATCGTCAGGCAAATCTTGTAAATTAAGAAACATGGAATTAGTTTCAGGAACAAAAATATCAGCAGTGAGTCCACCAGTAGGGGAAACTCTAATAGACTGAAATCCTAGTTTGTGAAATAAATCTCTGCCTAGTAAATTTTCAGGGCAACCTGGGATAAGTTTAAACGGATGTAATATAATGCGATCCGATCCCGGACACACAATAGGCAATGGAGGTGTTTGGAAAGTAGGAGTCAGTACCCCATTAATCCCAATTGAAGGTGTGGATCCATGTCTATCTCCCTCATATGAGTTTGTACTGATACAGGAGGTGGTAGCTCCGGTATCTACCAAAAACATCAAATCTATTCCCCCGACTTTTAGTATTATGTAGGGGTCAGCGTCAGATGATGAGGAGATGACAGGGAAGAGCGGGGTACAACCTTCAGGGCAGCCCTATGTGGAACCTGGCCAGTTGATGGCATGTCGGGGACTATTATTTTGTTGAAGAGTAGGTTGTGTAGTTTGAGTCGGCTGTGAAACCTGGGCAATTGGGACTGCGTTTAATTGGAATGGTTGTAATTGATTATTGAATTGTAGGGGAAAAGGGCATTGGCTATACCAGTGGCCACTTTGTCCGCAATTAAAACATTGATTGTTTCGTGTTGAAGTTTGAGTATTTTGGAAACTCCCCCAATTATTATAACTACTTTTGGGGCGTCCCCTACCACGGCCTTTGTTCCACCTCCCCCTATTGTATCCACCCCTTCCCCATCCCTGATTTTGATAAGGTTGAGGATTGGGAGTAGCATAGTACACGTCATTGGTGGCGGGGGTTGTTGTTGAGAGTGTGGTAACGGTGGGGGCTGTTACTGTTGGTTGTGTTGCTGAAACATTATGTTCTGACCTTGTACTTGTACTTTCTACATATGTTCCTAAAACTTTCTTGTCTCCTTTGGCAAGGCTATCATAACAACTTGCGGCTTCTTTTTCTATAACTTTTTTTTGGAAATCCCCAGCAGTAAGAGTGGGCCACTCAGAAATTAACTGTTTGGTGGTTAGACTACACTGAGGCGTCATATTCCCTAAACATGTCTGCACTTTGAGTTGAGACATATTCCCTTCAGAAGACAAAGCAGCATCTTTCCAAATTATAAAAAATCGCTTGACAAAATCGCTAGGTAACTCGTTAGGTTTTTGTCTACATCCAAGGGCTATCGACATAGATTGTCGATCAGTCCATAACCTTTTCATTTCCTTTTCTATTTCATCCCACATAGTATTTATACCCTCCATTGTATTCAACGGATATTGGGCAGCATTCATAACATCAGCTGCTACAGGGTTGGAAATAGAAGGGACTTTAGTCCAATCCCATCCAGATTCTAAGTCATAACCAAGAATTCCATCAATGATTAATTTTACGTCAGCTTGATGCATGCATTGGCCCTGACACATTCTTTTTAGGTATATTAAACAGGCACCAGGATTTTTCCTGGGGTCAGGAGCATTGGCGAGTAAATTTTGCAAGTCAGAGGGGTTTAATGGTTTCATAATAAGTTGATCTCCAACAGTAAGGAAAGGATAATGTTTATCTGCTTCTTTAGTTTTGGAGTGTGTTGCTTTATTTCGAGATCGGAGCTGGGGTGGACTAAGTGGAGGGGGTGGAGGTAGAGGATCAGATAGCTTCTTTTTAAGTATGATTTTTTCAGGGGTGTGCATGACCACTTCAAACCCTATTTGGGATATTTTATCTTGAACAGCGGGAGAAGGGAATGTCGCACTTATTTGATCTAATTTGTCTTGAGTGGCGGGAGAAGGGAACATTACATCCTCTCCCTCCTCTTCTTCTTCTCCAATGTAAGTTTGGGAAGACTGGGAGTGTGACGAGAGAGGAGGTGAGCTGATAGAGGAAACTGTTGCAGCAGGTTGTGCGGCAATAGGCATTTGGACAGGGGCGAGTGTAAATGGTAAAGAAGGAGAGAGTAATTGGGCTTGTAGTGGGGCTGCAGTGTCACCATATTGTTGTGGCACTTGTAGGGCAAGTAGTGGAGCAGTGGGAGTAGAGGCAACGGCGATATCTTCCTCATTGTGAGGTTTATGTTTCAGATTTGGGTATATGGCAGTATAGGAAGGAGCTGGGGTAGAAACTTTTTCAGGATATTCTTTTCGGTATTGGGCAGTATCTGACTTGTTAACTGGTGTTGCAGGGCTACGTTTAAACATCCTGAACACTCGTGACTTATGTGTATTCTCAGTTTTGGGGAGGGAGGGCGTTGTATGCCATCCTGGGGCTATTTTAAGCCAATTTTCACCACCCCGTGTCATATATGTGTAATCCCAATCTGGGTCTCCTGTCTCCTTTTTAATACACATCTGGTACACCATGTTCATGTAATAAAGATTTGGCACCATCACGGGGGAAAGGATTTTCTAATTCTAAACATTCTCCCCAACCAGCTATATTATCAACCCATGGATCAACAAAAAATCCTCCTTCTGGACTACAACGGTACACATATTGCTTACATGTCTCATTAACCAATGATGGAGGCAAAGCTTTAGAAGTTTTGTTACCCATACTTACCAATTTGGTTTGGGAATACACGGTAAAAGCAGAGAGAAAGCAACACTAGGCTGTTTTGAGATCATGGTCCCAACAATACCTTTGGCAATCTCTCGCGATCAACTCTTAATACCGTCTATCCTCAAATTGTTAACACTTGAGTGTAAGCACTCTTGGTAACACAAAGTCGTTAGGGCTGAACTGAGATCAAGGTCCCAACAAGACCCACAACAACTTGCGATCACTCTTAATACCAGGTGTGCTTATGTGAGCAGATACATAAAATACAGTTACAGGTACATATAACAAAGACAGAACAACACAGAAATGCACATGCAGAGACGAATCAGTCAGTAAATAATGTTTCCCATACACATCCTGAGAATTCCCTATACTCTTATTATCTATATCTCTACCCTAGAGACTATTTAACCTATTTAATCATGTCTCCACCCTAGAGACTATTTAACCTCTACCCTAGAGGACCTCTACCCTAGAGATTTCTTGTTAGACTGCTAACTGTAGCCAGAGGTAAGAGGAAAACCGTCAATTAAGACGTAAATTCTACTTACCACTGGATTCTCCTGCCGATCCCACGTCTCTGACACCAAGACTGATGAGGAAAATCCTCTGTAAAGTGCTCCCTGCAGTCTCACGGACCGGTCCGATTTTATCCAAGTGTATGATCACAAAACATCTGATATATCTCTGCAGGTGCGCTGATCAGGGAACTTGTACAAACTATACAACCAGTATGTGTATTGCAAACAAGTTCAACTTTATTTTGTTTTGATATTACTTATATAGAAGATAGAAAAACACATCCCATTATGCTTACGTATCATGGGTGGGTACATATGCCTTGCAATTATTAGTAGAAATACAGAAATTATTTTAGTAGCTACTGAAGCTTTATTATGATCTCTTAGCCTTGTATATTAGCTGAGATAATCAAGGCCGGAGCAACTTGGACAGACAAGATAATGAGGATAATCATAACTACTGAAGTAACACATTCACAGGCCTTCATGATTGAAAACAAAATTGTGTAAATTCAGCATTAAGCAATTTTAACCCCTATCACAGCATTTAGTAATTTAATCCCTATCAGTATTAGCATCTGTGGAAAGATCAGAGGCATCTCCTGTAGAGCTGATTTGAAATCTAACAAAGCAGAATTGTGCACTTGAGAATCAATACATAACATACGGAGGATATGTCGGCTGTATCTAATAATATGGTTAATTTAATAGCACAGTGTATATGTAATAAAGAGTTCCATACGAAATAGCAAGAGGTCTCATGAATATCCAGTTTTGAAGTGTCATGTTTTTTCGGCTAATATGAATCTAAATAAAATTAGAGCAACGGGGACAATTTTAGAGAAAGGTAGAAAGAGCATTTGCCCTGGACCTCATACATCGCTAAAGCCACCTTTGGGCAAAATTGTATTGTATAGTGTTAAAACAGACTTTAGAATATATCAGTTACGTGTATGTTCATCCTGTGGACCTCCAAAAGTTGTAACACAATAGCTTAGGGGTTTCCAAAGGGACACACTGGTGTAGTGATGTAAGGGTCAGGAAAAACTCAACCCACACCCTGCTCTAATTTACAAAACCTTAACCCACACCCAACACTAATTCACAAAATGTTGCTTTTGTAGGGCACACACCAGACCCAGACCCACATCTTCCCGCTCTGTATGCTACGCCTCTCGTTCCCACACACAGAATCTTATGGAGCAGAGGACCGCGCCCAACCAAAATGTGCAATAGTTGCCGACATTTCAACCTGAACCCACTTGGTCCATGGGTTTTTGGTCAACCTGCACATCCAGTTTTGGATTCAAAGGTTTAAGAATCCATCATGATGTCCCACAAAAGAGTTTTCAGTCTTCTCTATGCTCCTTAGCAGCAATGTAAAGTATTTTGCAAATTCTTCTTAATTTGGCCACATTACATAAGTTAATACCTTTTTAAAAACGTTTGCTAAAGCTACATTTTGTACTTTTTTGTTTGCAGTACAAAGTGGTTGTGATGTTGTGTAAGAAATACTTTTCTGTGGAGTACACAATAGAAACCTTACCTCTCATGGCAATTAATTCTCAGAAAGAACATCATGTTAAAGTAGCTTTGTGCACCAGACAGCCAATGAAGGCTTCTTTCTGCTGTAACGTTATTTTAGATTGGGACAAGAGGTATAAATGTATAAACCAATGTCTACAGTTTTTGTTAACCCCTTCCGTCATTATCATAAAGATGTGGTTGCATGCAGAACGTTGAACTCTAAGGACAACTAAGGATTTTTGGCACAGTTTTTGCTCTCCAGTCATAGTGCTGTATATATTACCTGGCATATCGTTTCTGTGACAATGACAATTTATGATCCAAGTTTACATCTCACTTCTCTTTTGTAAGGCTAAGGCTAATGTCAGACCAGGCGTATGCCTCCTACCTGTGCATGCACCTGAATGAATGTAATACGCTCGGGTGCAGGCACATGTAGCCGATATCCGCATAATAATGCGAGAGAATGCAAAGTCTTGCGTTTTTATGCATATTTCGGCTACATGTGCCTGCACCCAAGTGTATTCCATTCATTCGGGTGCAGGCACAGGTAGGAGGCGTATGGCGTTTTTTTCGGCAAGCGTTTTTCAGCTTCCTGAAAATATGACATTAGTCTAAGGTACCATTGGTTTCTTCAACATGTCTCCAGCCAGCAGTAGACTATTGTGGTACCATAGACTATTGGTCTGGGAAATGCTGCAGTATCTAAGAACTCTGGAGGGGACATTTTCACTTGTTATGATATAGCTATAATCCTGTATTGTACAACTATCATGTATTATGATATCAATACAAAGGTTTCACTGAAATTCCTTTGATTTTGAGTTTATATGTAGCACAGTTCTTAATGCTATTATGCTACCTCTAGGGAGACTCATTTGTAAATTTGGCAGAGCTTTAGAGTTTACACTTACAGACTTTAGCAGAGCAGCAGGAGGTGTGAAACAGCTTTGTTTACTGTTAGTTACTGGGTGAATGTGTTTACCGCCTCCTGTCCCTGGCAGCAATACAAAGAAATAGCTGTGGGTGCCCAGAATTCAGCCATCACAATCTTGATTGGTAGTTGTTTTTTGTATAGCAAGTACAGAGAGCTGACAAAAACAGAAGGGAGTTTGGTACCTAAAACAACAGAAAATAAAAGCAACAATTTCATGAAAATTTTTAGGCACTGGTACTCAGAATGTCACTCTTACCCACATTCTCTAGAAACTATATAGAATACATTATCCAGTTGTGCAAACCAATAGATAAAAGTGCATTACTTATTTTCTACTACATGCTTTAGATTCTGTTGCACTCACATTAAGTAGTGGTACAGGCAACATAAGGCTGGAACTGGGGGTATGCACAAGAGGCACCTGCCAAGGGTACATTGGCCCTAGCCGTGCAATTGCTCTTTGTTAAAAAAAAAATCTATAAATCTGCCCATGAATCTGTCCTGGCTAAGTGAGTGAATGGAGTGAAGGAGAATGCCTTTGCGGAATTGGGGGTGAGGGGGTGCCGTTGTGGCTATACCTAGTGAAAGAGTAGGGAACCAGGGAGGGGTGGCAAGAAAGAGTGGGTGCAAAAGGTACTTGCCTTGGGCAGTAGTACTAAGGCAGCAGTACTGACTTGCAACTAAACACTTTTGATCTGAAATTAACAAGTAACAACTAAATTAAGACAGGTCTTCTATGTGCATGTAAAGTCAGCCACTGTGCTAGGAGCATGCTTTATTAACAACAAAGAATCACTATACCTCAGTGGCACAGATATATTCCTATTTTATGATTATAGCCTGCAACAGTTCCATCCGGTCCACAATAGATCTTTAGTCATTTAGTTGGGATTTCATAATCCCTTTATCAAATACTGATGACAGGTCCATCCGTATCAATAAGTCACAGTGTGTTTGCCTCAATCCATATGTGGATGTATATTGCCCAACCTTTTCTCTACTTCTCAGTCCCTTTGAAAAGCAACATGAAAGGATGCATTAAACTTACTTCATGCCTAATTCTACCCAAAATAAACTGTAAATCTCCACAGAGGTACTTGGGCTTATTGACATTTTCTTAAGTGAAAAACTTCCCGGCTGTGCTTGAAGAGGAGCATTTATACGTTTTTTTTTTTTACTGTGGAAGGAAATGTTATACTCAGCAATTTGCCAATATACATTCTTTAAAGCTGTCAATGGTTAAAAAGCTATTTGTAAAGCGAAGACACATGGAGATTTTTAGGAGCAGCTACTTGTCACAGCTACTAAAGGCCAGCAAATACCCTCCCATAGACAATATTGAGAACTGCCTATACTAAAAAAAAATGTAGAGACAATTATCAGTAAATGATCAGCATTGTCTATTTTAGTAGCCATGACAGGTAGCTGCTACTAGTATCTCTGTGTATTTTTATTGTTATTACTTATCTTTCTGTTTAGGCCTTCTCCTATTTATATACTAGTCTCTTATTCAAACCACTCCCTGGTTTCTAAGGTAATTTGGACCCTAGCAACCAGATAGCTATTGGAGAGCTTCTGAATAAAAATTGAAATAATTAAAAAACTGCAAATAAAAAATGAAGAACGATTTCAAATGGTCTCAAGATTTTACCCTCTACATTATACTAAAAGTTAATTCAAAGGTGAACAACCCCTTTAATATGTTTAATAAATGCATATTTAACTTACAAAAAAACTTTTGGGTTTAGTTTCCCTGTAAGCCAGTGATCCCCAACCAGTGGCTTGTGAGCGACATGTTGCTCCCCAACCCCTTGAATGTTGCTCCCAGTGGCCTCAAAGCAGGTGCTTATTGTTAGATTCCTGGCTTGGAGGCAAGTTTTGGTTGCTTAAAAAACAGGTGTACTGCCAAACAGAACCTTCTATAGGCTGCCAGTCCACATAGAATGGCCAATCATAGCCCTTATTTGGTACATTTTTTCATGTTTGTGTTGCTCCTCAACTCTCTTCACAATCGAATGTGGCTCATGCGGTTGGGGATCCCTGCTGTAAGCATAGTATAGAACTTTTCGATTTAAAGGAGACATATCCTATAAAAATTAAAAATGTACCAGTGAATTATACTCCTCTAGATATAGAAGGATTGGGCTTAAAAAAGTTGTGTTTCAGACTGATTTATTGAGAAATTCCACCAAAAGCCCAGTAGTCCCGCCCATCTGTTCCACTTCCTGCTGGCTGAATTCTCTGGATGTGCAGGGGGGCCGGGTGCTCTCAGTACAGGCACTGTAGGATAGGAACCAATCAGCAGCCAGGCTGACCTAATAGAGAACTGGAGCTTGTCTTTGCAAGGCAGTGATTGGCTATCCCCCTCCTACTGTGCTTCTGGCAGGGACCGTTAGGACACGCCCATCCATCATTTCAAACATGGACAGAGAACTACAATAAAGGGGCCACTTTTACAGAGAGGATTAATTTTTAGCACAAAGTGAAACCAGCACCATATATTATTCATAATTGCCTACAAAATTAGGGTTTTTCCCATTTATCCACTATGTCTCCTGATATAAAAAGTCTACACACCCCTAATAAAATGCCAGGTTCCTGTGCTGTACAAAAATGAGACAAAGATAAATAATTTTATTAACTTTTTTCACCTTTAATGTGACCTATAAACTGTACCACTCAATTGAAAAACAAACTGAAATCTTTTAGGTGGAGGGAAGAAAACCAAAAAAACTAAAATAATGTGGTTGCATAAGTGTGCACACCCTTAAACTAATACTTTGTTGAAGCACCTTTTGATTTTATTACAGCACTCAGTCTTTTTGGGTATGAGTCTATCATCATGGCACATTTTGACTTTGCAAGATTTGCCCACTCTTCTTTGCAGAAACACTCCAAATCTGTCAGATTGCGAGGGCATCTCCTGGGCACAGCCCTCTTCAGATCAACCCACAGATTTTCAATCGGATTCAGGTCTGGGCTCTGGCTGGGCCATTCCAAAACTTTAATCTTCTTCCGGTGAAGCCATTCTTTGTTGATTTGGACGTTTGCTTTGGGTCATTGTCATGCTGAAAAATGAAGTTCCTCCTCATGTTCAGCTTTCTAGAAGAAGCCTGAAGGTTTCGTGCCAATATTGACTGGTATTTGGAACTGTTCATAATTCCCTCTATCTTAACTAAGGCCCCAGTTCCAGCTGAAGAAAAACAGCCCCAAAGCATGATGCTGCCACCACCATGCTTCACTGTGGGTATGGTGTTCTTTTGGTGATGTGCAGTATTTTTTTTTGCACCAAACATATTTTTTGGAATTATGGCCAAAAAGTTCAACCTTGGTTTGATCAGACCATAACACCTTTTCCCACATGCTTTTGAGAGACTTCAGATGTGTTTTTGCAAAATGTAGCCTGGCTTGGATGTTTTCCATCGTAAGAAAAGGCTTTTGTCTTGCCACTCTACCCCATAGCCCAGACATAAGAACAATACGGGAGATTGTTGTCACATGTACCAGACAGCCAGTACTTGCCAGATATTCCTGCAGCTCCTTTAATGTTGCTGTAGGCCTCTTGGCAGCCTCCCTGACCAGTTTTCTTCTCGTCTTTTCATCAATTTTGGAGGGAAGTCCAGTTCTTGGTAATGTCACTGTTGTGCCATATTTTCTCCACTTGATGATGACTGTCTTCACTGTGTTCCATGGTATATCTAATGCCTTGGAAATTCTTTTGTACCCTTCTCCTGACTGATATCTTTTAACAATGAGATCCCTCTGATGCTTTGGAAGGTCTCTGGGGAACATGGCTTTTGCTGTGGGATGCGACTAAAGAAATGTCAGGAAAGACCAACTAGAGCAGCTGAACTTTATTTGGGGTTAATCAGATGCACTTTAAATGATGGCAGGTGTATGCTGACTCCTATTTAACATGATATTAAATGTGATTGCTTAATTCTGAACACAGCTACATCCCCAGTTAGAAGAGGGTGTGCACACTTATGCAACCACATTATTTTAGTTTTCTTGGTTTTCTTCCCTCCACCTAAAAGATTTTGGTTTGTTTTTCAATTGAGTGGTACAGTTTATAGGTCACATTAAAGGTGGAAAAATTCTGAAATGATTTATCTTTGTCTCATTTTTGTATAAACAGGAACCTGACATCTTACCAGGGGTGTGTAGATAGGTCAGTATGGGTCTGTATGTGAGTGTATAGATAGGTCAGTGTGGGTCTGTATGTGAGTGGATAGATAGGTCAGTGTGGGTCTGTATGTGAGTGTATAGATAGGTCAGTATGGGTCTGTATGTGAGTGTATAGATAGGTCAGTATGGGTCTGTACGTGAGTGGATAGATAGGTCAGTGTGGGTCTGTACGTGAGTGTATAGATAGGTCAGTATGGGTCTGTATGTGAGTGTATAGATAGGTCAGTATGGGTCTGTATGTGAGTGGATAGATAGGTCAGTGTGGGTCTGTACGTGAGTGTATAGATAGGTCAGTATGGGTCTGTATGTGAGTGTATAGATAGGTCAGTATGGGTCTGTATGTGAGTGTATAGATAGGTCAGTATGGGTCTGTGTGTGAGTGTATAGATAGGTCAGTATGGGTCTATATGTGAGTGTATAGATAGGTCAGTATGGGTCTGTGTGTGAGTGGATAGATAGGTCAGTATGGGTTTATGTATGTGAGTGGATAGATAGGTCAGTATGGGTCTGTATGTGAGTGGATAGATAGGTCAGTATGGGTCTGTATGTGAGTGTATAGATAGGTCAGTATGGGTCTGTATGTGAGTGTATAGATAGGTCAGTATGGGTCTGTATGTGAGTGTATAGATAGGTCAGTATGGGTCTGTACGTGAGTGTATAGATAGGTCAGTATGGGTCTGTACATGAGTGTATAGATAGGTCAGTATGGGTCTGTACGTGAGTGTATAGATAGGTGAGTATGGGTCTGTATGTGAGTGTATAGATAGGTCAGTATGGGTCTGTACGTGAGTGTATAGATAGGTCAGTATGGGTCTGTATGTGAGTGTATAGATAGGTCAGTATGGGTCTGTACGTGAGTGTATAGATAGGTCAGTATGGGTCTGTATGTGAGTGTATAGATAGGTCAGTATGGGTCTGTATGTGAGTGGATAGATAGGTCAGTATGGGTCTGTATGTGAGTGGATAGATAGGTCAGTGTGGGTCTGTATGTGAGTGGATAGATAGGTCAGTATGGGTCTGTATGTGAGTGTATAGATAGGTCAGTATGGGTCTGTGTGTGAGTGTATAGATAGGTCAGTATGGGTCTATATGTGAGTGTATAGATAGGTCAGTATGGGTCTGTGTGTGAGTGTATAGATAGGTCAGTATGGGTCTATATGTGAGTGGATAGATAGGTCAGTATGGGTCTGTATGTGAGTGGATAGATAGGTCAGTATGGGTCTGTATGTGAGTGGATAGATAGGTCAGTATGGGTCTATATGTGAGTGGATAGATAGGTCAGTATGGGTCTGTATGTGAGTGTATAGATAGGTCAGTATGGGTCTGTATGTGAGTGTATAGATAGGTCAGTATGGGTCTGTATGTGAGTGTATAGATAGATCAGTATGGGTCTGTATGTGAGTGTATAGATAGGTCAGTATGGGTCTGTATGTCAGTGTATAGATAGGTCAGTATGGGTCTGTATGTGAGTGTATAGATAGATCAGTATGGGTCTGTATGTGAGTGGATAGATAGGTCAGTATGGGTCTGTATGTGAGTGTATAGATAGGTCAGTATGGGTCTGTATGTGAGTGTATAGATAGGTCAGTATGGGTCTGTATGTGAGTGTATAGATAGGTCAGTATGGGTCTGTATGTGAGTGTATAGATAGGTCAGTATGGGACTGTATGTGAGTGTATAGATAGGTCAGTATGGGTCTGTATGTGAGTGTATAGATAGGTCAGTATGGGTCTGTATGTGAGTATATAGATAGGTCAGTATGGGACTGTATGTCAGTGTATAGATAGGTCAGTATGGGTCTGTATGTGAGTGTATAGATAGATCAGTATGGGTCTGTATGTGAGTGGATAGATAGGTCAGTATGGGTCTGTATGTGAGTGTATAGATAGGTCAGTATGGGTCTGTATGTGAGTGTATAGCTAGGTCAGTATGGGACTGTATGTGAGTGTATAGATAGGTCAGTATGGGTCTGTATGTGAGTGTATAGATAGGTCAGTATGGGTCTGTATGTGAGTGTATAGATAGGTCAGTATGGGACTGTATGTGAGTGTATAGATAGGTCAGTATGGGTCTGTATGTGAGTGTATAGATAGGTCAGTATGGGTCTGTATGTGAGTGTATAGATAGGTCAGTATGGGACTGTATGTGAGTGTATAGATAGGTCAGTATGGGTCTGTATGTGAGTGGATAGATAGGTCAGTATGGGTCTGTATGTGAGTGTATAGATAGGTCAGTATGGGTCTGTATGTGAGTATATAGATAGGTCAATATGGGTCTGTATGTGAGTGTATAGATAGGTCAGTATGGGTTTATGTATGTGAGTGGATAGATAGGTCAGTATGGGTCTGTATGTGAGTGTATAGATAGGTCAGTATGGGTCTGTATGTGAGTGTATAGATAAGTCAGTATGGGTCTGTATGTGAGTATATAGATAGGTCAGTATGGGTCTGTATGTGAGTGGATAGATAGGTCAGTATGGGTCTGTATGTGAGTGTATAGATAGGTCAGTATGGGTCTGTATGTGAGTATATAGATAGGTCAATATGGGTCTGTATGTGAGTGTATAGATAGGTCAGTATGGGTTTATGTATGTGAGTGGATAGATAGGTCAGTATGGGTCTGTATGTGAGTGTATAGATAGGTCAGTATGGGTCTGTATGTGAGTGTATAGATAAGTCAGTATGGGTCTGTATGTGAGTATATAGATAGGTCAGTATGGGTCTGTATGTGAGTGTATAGATAGGTCAGTATGGGTTTATGTATGTGAGTGGATAGATAGGTCAGAATGGGTCTGTATGTGAGTGTATAGATAGGTCAGTATGGGTTTATGTATGTGAGTGGATAGATAGGTCAGAATGGGTCTGTATGTGAGTGTATAGATAGGTCAGTATGGGTCTGTATGTGAGTGTATAGATAGGTCAGTATGGGTCTGTATGTGAGTATATAGATAGGTCAGTATGGGTCTGTATGTGAGTGTATAGATAGGTCAGTATGGGTTTATGTATGTGAGTGTATAGATAGGTCAGAATGGGTCTGTATGTGAGTGTATAGATAGGTCAGTATGGGTCTGTATGTGAGTGTATAGATAGGTCAGTATGGGTTTATGTATGTGAGTGTATAGATAGGTCAGTATGGGTCTGTATGTGAGTGGATAGATAGGTCAGTATGGGTCTGTATGTGAGTGTATAGATAGGTCAGTATGGGTTTATGTATGTGAGTGGATAGATAGGTCAGTATGGGTCTGTATGTGAGTGGATAAATAGGTCAGTATGGGTCTGTATGTGAGTGGATAGATAGGTCAGTATGGGTCTGTATGTGAGTGTATAGATAGGTCAGTGTGGGTCTGTATGTGAGTGGATAGATAGGTCAGTGTGGGTCTGTATGTGAGTGTATAGATAGGTCAGTGTGGGTCTGTATGTGAGTGTATAGATAGGTCAGTATGGGACTGTATGTGAGTGTATAGATAGGTCAGTGTGGGTCTGTATGTGAGTGTATAGATAGGTCAGTGTGGGTCTGTATGTGAGTGGATAGATAGGTCAGTATGGGTCTGTATGTGAGTGTATAGATAGGTCAGTATGGGTCTATATGTGAGTATATAGATAGGTCAGTATGGGACTGTATGTCAGTGTATAGATAGGTCAGTATGGGTCTGTATGTGAGTGTATAGATAGATCAGTATGGGTCTGTATGTGAGTGGATAGATAGGTCAGTATGGGTCTGTATGTGAGTGTATAGATAGGTCAGTATGGGTCTGTATGTGAGTGTATAGCTAGGTCAGTATGGGACTGTATGTGAGTGTATAGATAGGTCAGTATGGGTCTGTATGTGAGTGTATAGATAGGTCAGTATGGGTCTGTATGTGAGTGTATAGATAGGTCAGTATGGGACTGTATGTGAGTGTATAGATAGGTCAGTATGGGTCTGTATGTGAGTGTATAGATAGGTCAGTATGGGTCTGTATGTGAGTGTATAGATAGGTCAGTATGGGACTGTATGTGAGTGTATAGATAGGTCAGTATGGGTCTGTATGTGAGTGGATAGATAGGTCAGTATGGGTCTGTATGTGAGTGTATAGATAGGTCAGTATGGGTCTGTATGTGAGTGGATAGATAGGTCAGTATGGGTCTGTATGTGAGTGTATAGATAGGTCAGTATGGGTCTGTATGTGAGTATATAGATAGGTCAATATGGGTCTGTATGTGAGTGTATAGATAGGTCAGTATGGGTTTATGTATGTGAGTGGATAGATAGGTCAGTATGGGTCTGTATGTGAGTGTATAGATAGGTCAGTATGGGTCTGTATGTGAGTGTATAGATAAGTCAGTATGGGTCTGTATGTGAGTATATAGATAGGTCAGTATGGGTCTGTATGTGAGTGGATAGATAGGTCAGTATGGGTCTGTATGTGAGTGTATAGATAGGTCAGTATGGGTCTGTATGTGAGTATATAGATAGGTCAATATGGGTCTGTATGTGAGTGTATAGATAGGTCAGTATGGGTTTATGTATGTGAGTGGATAGATAGGTCAGTATGGGTCTGTATGTGAGTGTATAGATAGGTCAGTATGGGTCTGTATGTGAGTGTATAGATAAGTCAGTATGGGTCTGTATGTGAGTATATAGATAGGTCAGTATGGGTCTGTATGTGAGTGTATAGATAGGTCAGTATGGGTTTATGTATGTGAGTGGATAGATAGGTCAGAATGGGTCTGTATGTGAGTGTATAGATAGGTCAGTATGGGTTTATGTATGTGAGTGGATAGATAGGTCAGAATGGGTCTGTATGTGAGTGTATAGATAGGTCAGTATGGGTCTGTATGTGAGTGTATAGATAGGTCAGTATGGGTCTGTATGTGAGTATATAGATAGGTCAGTATGGGTCTGTATGTGAGTGTATAGATAGGTCAGTATGGGTTTATGTATGTGAGTGTATAGATAGGTCAGAATGGGTCTGTATGTGAGTGTATAGATAGGTCAGTATGGGTCTGTATGTGAGTGTATAGATAGGTCAGTATGGGTTTATGTATGTGAGTGTATAGATAGGTCAGTATGGGTCTGTATGTGAGTGGATAGATAGGTCAGTATGGGTCTGTATGTGAGTGTATAGATAGGTCAGTATGGGTTTATGTATGTGAGTGGATAGATAGGTCAGTATGGGTCTGTATGTGAGTGGATAAATAGGTCAGTATGGGTCTGTATGTGAGTGGATAGATAGGTCAGTATGGGTCTGTATGTGAGTGTATAGATAGGTCAGTGTGGGTCTGTATGTGAGTGGATAGATAGGTCAGTGTGGGTCTGTATGTGAGTGTATAGATAGGTCAGTGTGGGTCTGTATGTGAGTGGATAGATAGGTCAGTGTGGGACTGTATGTGAGTGTATAGATAGGTCAGTGTGGGTCTGTATGTGAGTGTATAGATAGGTCAGTGTGGGTCTGTATGTGAGTGGATAGATAGGTCAGTATGGGTCTGTATGTGAGTGTATAGATAGGTCAGTATGGGTCTGTATGTGAGTGGATAGATAGGTCAGTATGGGTCTGTATGTGAGTGTATAGATAGGTCAGTATGGGTTTATGTATGTGAGTGGATAGATAGGTCAGTATGGGTCTGTATGTGAGTGGATAAATAGGTCAGTATGGGTCTGTATGTGAGTGGATAGATAGGTCAGTATGGGTCTGTATGTGAGTGTATAGATAGGTCAGTGTGGGTCTGTATGTGAGTGGATAGATAGGTCAGTGTGGGTCTGTATGTGAGTGTATAGATAGGTCAGTGTGGGTCTGTATGTGAGTGGATAGATAGGTCAGTGTGGGACTGTATGTGAGTGTATAGATAGGTCAGTGTGGGTCTGTATGTGAGTGTATAGATAGGTCAGTGTGGGTCTGTATGTGAGTGGATAGATAGGTCAGTATGGGTCTGTATGTGAGTGGATAGATAGGTCAGTATGGGTCTGTGTGTGAGTGTATAGATAGGTCAGTATGGGTCTGTATGTGAGTGTATAGATAGGTCAGTATGGGTTTATGTATGTGAGTGGATAGATAGGTATGTATAGGTTGTGTGTGATGGGTTTGAAGGGTTAAAGTTGATGGTCTTTTTTCAACCCTATGTAACTATGTAAACTTTGGTGGGGAATAGGAGGATGATCATGGTATTTCAAAATGCAGACAACATTCATATTTGTTCAAGCCCATATTTGGCCTCTAGAGACCTTGTACCCAGTCAATCAGGTTTGAACAAACAATATTAGAAGGAAACAACACTGGGGCACAAAAGGTTGGCAGTTATTCTCGGCATATTGAAGGGAGTAATGCTTGGCATTAATATGCTTAATATATATAAGCTGGTGGAGGATTTAAAGTTGAGAAAATTCTGTATCTGCATTCATTCATTCCCTGTAGCAGGGAAATACTGCAGGCAGCGTAAGCAAACGTTTCTTTGTTTTTAAGTTAAGAAATTCCCTTTTGCTTGAGCCATATTAGACAAAGTTATGGTATCTGGAGGTTGGTATTTATAGGGATTTTTGCAATTAAGCCAATAATGACTACAATTTAAGATGTTGCCCCATGGGAGGAGGTAAGAGGGAAGATCTACATAACAGGTCAGGGCTGTATAAAAATTGATAATTATAATCCAAGCCGTTTGGCTCCCTTTTAATTAAACTGAAGTTGCAACATACAAAGCCAGTTTAAATTACACCAGAAAATAAAGACATTCCTTTAAATACAAATGACATATATACAATGGCAACATTTTCCAATCCCTTGACGTTCCTAGGGCATTGATCTTTCACACAATACATACATTCCATGCGGATTTTTCTTCAAGAAATATTTCAAAAGATTGGTTTAAACCTGCACTTATTGTGGAAAGGCAAATCCTGCTTACTTATAGGGATAATTCCATGATGTAAATATACCACGTTCTATTGAATTATTGGCTTACTAACAGGCTGATGGCTGGTTAAAGCAATTTTGTATTTTAAAAAAAGGTATACCGTATTTTATATACTTTTATATATATATATATATATATATTCTATTAACTTTTATTTAAAGTAATTGCTGTTTGTTTCACTGTTGTGGTTTAATTTTTCAAAGTTTTTGGTGCTAAAATACAGAGTTTGGTGAGCTATAAGGCTTACAGCAGGTTTGCCAGAAGTTTCATTTTTTTGTAGTTACCCTCAGTTTGAGGTGGGTGGGGTTTGATTAGTTGCACCTGAACAGACAGCATTAATAGAAGGAGCTTGCTCTGGTGGTTGGTGCTCTTTATGTGATTGCTCTTTAAGTGGTGGCTCTGTAAGTGGAGTTATAAATGCAGGAGTTACAAATTAAAGGACAATGAAAGGTTAATATAAATTAAAAGTAAGTCTAAAGGCATTCTTTTTAAGTACTTACTGCATATCTAAATTCCCAGATCCCTGCTTGCTTCTCTGAGATATGGTGCTGGCAGCCTACAGCAGTGTGAAGACTACAGTGACATCACTGAAATCTCTCTCCCCTTCCTGTAGGTGCCAGCGGCAGCCTTCCTATTCTCTGAGCATGTGTGTAACTTGATCCTGTCTCCTGTTCTGAGCTACACATGCCCACCAGCCAATCAGAAGCGGATCTGGCAGAGGGGAGGGGGGGAGGGAATGAAACACATGTGCAGTATGAAGCAAGGAGGGAAAGGAAGGGAGAATACCTTTTTAGAGATGGCTGCCTGTTCTAGAAAATGTGAAGTAAGTGTGACTGAGTAAATATTTGATTAGGTGAGCCAAAAGTGTGGCGTTTTTACTAAACAATAGGAGGACTATTGGGCAGTATGCTTTTTACATTTTGACTTGCATTCTCCTTTAAGGGAGTTTGAAACAAGGTTCAAAGTTTGTTCTATTCTGTCTTTTTTCCCCTAGTTTTGCTTAACTGTTTCTGTAACTGGAAGAATGAGTGGCAGCGAGATTGAAGATCTGACTCACAGCCTGCAACATGTATGCAGTTGTGGAACAACAGTTACAAAGTGCTTACCTACAGTATGCTGTGGATGTGAGCGAATTGCGAGTTGCAACACTGCGCTCGACAATCTTGAAGGAGTCTCTTGCTTACTGAGCAGGAGCTAGCGGGGTAAGATAGTTTGGGGGGAGGAAAACACCGGCAGGATGATGAGGAAGTAAGCTGGGTGACAGTTAGAAAATCTAATGAGGGGAAAAGGAAAAGGGAGGCTGCTCAGGGGTTTGTGCATCCAGATTTGCTAGATTGTGTAAAGAAGATGGGAGCGTGAACTCTGGACTGGCGGTTCTAGATGGGGCTGATCTCTCTAACAGCCAAGAGACCAGTGACTCTAGTAGTGGTGGGGAGGAGAGCAGAGCTAGGCCTGAACAGATTGTGGTTATAGAGGATTCAATTATTTGGAAAGTTGACAGATTAATCTGTCGAGCGGATCACTACAGCTGAACAGTTTGCTGTCTTCCTGGTGCCAGGGTTGGCCATGTAGTTGATTGGGTTGACAAATTATTGGGTGGGGCTGGGCATGACCCAACTGTCTTGGTACATATAGGCAGGGCCGCCATCAGAAATCACGGGGCCCATCACAAGAAAATTTTCTGGGCCCCCCTCCACCCACGTCCTGCCCCCCAATGGCCCCTCCCATCAGTAAAAAGGACACACATTGGTAGCCAGGGCCCCCTAAGTAGCCAGCATCTCCCCAGCATCCTCCAGTTAACCCCTTCCCTTGTCCTCCAGCTCCTCCCCCTCAGCATCCTCCAGCTCCCCCCCAGCGTGCTTCCACTATCCTCCAGCTCCCACCCGCCCAAGCATCCTCCGGCTCCGCCCCTGCTCCCACCAGCATCCTCCAGCTCCCCCCCCAGTGACTTCCTGTGGTTCCCCCCTCTTGATATGTGCCCTAGCTCCCCCCCAACATCTGCACAGCTCCCCCAGCATCCTCCAGCCCCCCCACCAGCGACTTCCTTCAGCTCCCTCCCCTCTAGCGACTGCCTCCAGCCCCCCCCAGCAACTTCCTTGAGCTCCCCCCCAACAGCGGCTTCCTCCAGCCCCCCCAATAGCTACTTCCTCCAGCCCCCTCCCAGCAACTTCCTCGAGTCCCCCCCAACAGCTACTTCCTCCAGCCCCCCCAACAGCTACTTCCTCCAGCCCCCCCCCCAGCAACTTCCTCCAGCCCCCCCCAACAGCTACTTCCTCCAGCCCCCCCCCAGCAACTTCCTCGAGTCCCCCCAACAGCTACTTCCTCCAGCTCCCCCCCAACAGCGGCTTCCTCCAGCACCCCCCCAACAACTTCCTCCAGCTCCCCCCCAACAGCTACTTCTTCCAGCCCCCCCCAACAGCTACTTCCTCAAGCCCCCTCCAGCAACTTCCTCGAGTCCCCCCAACAGCTACTTCCTCTAGCCCCCCAGCAACTTCCTCGAGTCCCCCCCAACAGCTACTTCCTCCAGCCCCCCCCAGCAACTTCCTCGAGTCCCCCCAACAGCTACTTCCTCCAGCTCCCCCCCCAACAGAGGCTTCCTCCAGCCCCCCCCAACAACTTCCTCGAGTCCCCCCAACAGCTACTTCCTCCAGCTCCCCCCCAACAGTGGCTTCCTCCAGCTCCCCCCCAACAGCGGCTTCCTCCAGCACCCCCCCCAACAACTTCCTCGAGCTCCCCCCCAACAGCTACTTCCTCCAGCCCCCCCCCCAGCAACTTCCTCGAGTCCCCCCAACAGCTACTTCCTCCAGCTCCCCCCCAACAGTGGCTTCCTCCAGCTCCCCCCCAACAGCGGCTTCCTCCAGCACCCCCCCAGCAACTTCCTCGAGTCCCCCCAACAGCTACTTCCTCCAGCCCCCCCCAGCAACTTCCTCGAGTCCCCCCAACAGCTACTTCCTCCAGCTCCCCCCCCAACAGAGGCTTCCTCCAGCCCCCCCCAACAACTTCCTCGAGTCCCCCCAACAGCTACTTCCTCCAGCTCCCCCCCAACAGTGGCTTCCTCCAGCTCCCCCCCAACAGCGGCTTCCTCCAGCACCCCCCCCAACAACTTCCTCGAGCTCCCCCCCAACAGCTACTTCCTCCAGCCCCCCCCCCAGCAACTTCCTCGAGTCCCCCCAACAGCTACTTCCTCCAGCTCCCCCCCAACAGTGGCTTCCTCCAGCTCCCCCCCAACAGCGGCTTCCTCCAGCACCCCCCCAACAACTTCCTCGAGCTCCCCCCCAACAGCTACTTCCTCCAGCTCCCCCCAGCAACTTCCTCGAGTCGCCCCAACAGCTACTTCCTCCAGCTCCCCCCCAACAGTGGCTTCCTCCAGCCCCCCCCAACAACTTCCTCCAGCTCCCCCCCAACAGCTACTTCCTCCAGCTCCCCCCCAACAGCGGCTTCCTCCAGCCCCCCCCAACAACTTCCTCGAGCTCCCCCCCAACAGCGGCTTCCTCCAGCTCCCCCACAGCGACTTCGTCCAGCCCCCTCCCACACCCAGCGACTCCCTCCAGCTCCCATGCGACTTCCTCCAGCTCACCTTCCTTTTCCATGTCCTCGCGATCTGTGCCGGCTCCCCGCTGATCTGCACCTTTCATATGGTTGCGCCCCGTGCGTACAGATGCACGGGGCGTAACCAATCAAATTTCCCACTGGCCACCAATGACAGGGCCTGGAGTTCTTTGAAGGGGGCCCGAGCTAAAAAAAAACTGTATCACGGCCGGGCCCCCTTTAAAGCGAGGATATCGTCCGGGCCCGGCACAACAGTACCGCCTGTGCCCCCCTGATGGCGGCCCTGCATATAGGTACTAATGACAAAATGAATGGTAGGTGGAAGAACTTAGAGTGAGTTTAGGGATCTAGGATCTCAGATTAAGGAAAGGTCCTCCAATATCATATTTTTCTGAAGTTTTGCCTGTGCCAAATGTGCAAGTTTAGGGAGACAGCGGGAGCTTAGGGAGCTAAATGCATGGCTAAAGTCTTGGTGTAGGAAGGAAGGATTTGGGTTCCAAGAGCACTGGGCTGCCTTTCTTTGGGGTACAATCTATATAGCCATGATGGATTGCACCTCAATGGAAGGGGAGGGGAAAGAATGGCTAAGAAGATGGAGGAGTGTTTAAACTAGGCGGGGGGGGGGTGAGCTAGAGTTTTATGGGAAAGATAGTGCAGACCGGTCAGTGGGATTAGCAAGAGGGGATGGGGGAGGAGTGAGGGGGGCATACAGTTTACCAGATAAGGAGATTCCTCTGTTACAAGGAAAACAGCCTAATAATAGAAAACTTAGATCCAACACTCTGTTGCGTAATGTAAAAATCAAAGGGAAAAGTAGTAACCTTCACTGCATGCTGGCTAATGCACATAATGCACAGAGCTTGTCAGGGATATTAGAAGAGTTGGAGTCTATTGCATGTACTGAAAATTATGATTTACTAGGTATCACTGAGACCTGGTGGGATGAAACATGTGACTGGGCCGTGAATATAGATGGTTACACCCTTATTTGGAGGGACAGGGATTTAAAAGGGTGGAGGGGTTTGTCTTATTGTAAAGCCATGTGCTAAAGAAATTAGAGAGACAGCAAGGTTTGGAATCCCTTTGGGTAGAAATTTCAGCAAGGCTAAAGGTTACAAAAAAATGATCATTGGTGTATGCTATAAACCACCCCGTATAAGTGAGTCCAGACTCTTAAAAAAAATCCCATTTACATGGGTTTATCCTATAGGCTACAGCTCACCCACTGGGTTTTTTTTAAGAGTCTGGAATTCATTCCCAGAATTCCTTTTGTTTGCTTTTGTCTGTTTGAGGCAGTTTCCTCAACCTTATTTATTTGTTTGTAGAACCACATGGTGACTCTACCTAAGCTGATCAGAAACCCTACACTACACTGATGAGCCCCCAATAAGGGCGAAACCGGTCTGTAGTTGGGAATCTGATCAGCTATTGTCCTGGCTTCAGCTTCAAACCCACTGGGTGAGCTTTAGCCTATAGGATAAACCCATGTATTCATTCCCAGAATTCCTTTTGTTTGCTTTCCTTTTCTGAGTGAGCATTGCAAAAGATCCTGAATTGTCATTTCTTGGAGGTGACCTTTGGCCTTTCAGTTGGCAATGAGGATGGGATGCACCGTGCCTTGGGACGGAACCTGGAATCATTGACAATAACTGTATAAAAACCGGCCCATAAGGTAAGCTTTTACCTCATTTTGTACAGAGAAAGGAGAATTTGATCAACCACTATATAGAGTGTATTATGGGGTCACATAGTTGATCTGAACTACCTTCTAATAAACTGTGAGAAAGTAACAGAGCCTAGAAGGTAGTTCACACAGGGACAGACATGGGGAACAATAGATCTAGGATTGCAGAATACCCAGATAGTGAAAAAGTAACTATAAAGGAATACCATTTGTTTCCTGCCCAGGTGGGTAATACGTTCCCGAGAGAGCCTAGTTACAACATAGCCCCTTTTGCATTAATGGCTAAGAAACATGGGGCTGCAACTGTTAATTGGCAGCATGGCTTAAGTGGACCACACAGGCTACTAATGACCCAGAAATGATTTGGCCATGGTATGGTACCTTTGAACCAGCTTGTATAATGTTTCTAGACACTCTGTTAATGCAACAAAAGGTTTCCTATGATAGTGAATGGGCAATGTTCACCTTGTTGAAAGAGGAGGCTAATGCTTATAAAGATCCAAGTTCACCTGCTCCTCCTCTTCAGGGAAACATCAGGGACAGACTGGAAAGAGACCTGAAAGATTGTATCCAAATTTGACATCTGATTGTTGATCAAAGGGTGATAGTGATAGTGATGTAGAACCCCAAGATTTGATTGTTGCTGCGAATCCTAAATAGTATGCTGATGTCCCAGTGTTGCAACCAACACCCTTAAAGGCAGAAGCTAAGGCTGAGGCTGCTGATTTAATTAACTTGGGAGCACAAACCAATTCAGGAGCCTAGTGAAGAGTTTAAAAGGTCTTTTTGAGAAATGTGGAAATGCTTATCATGTTTTTCGAGGAAGCTAGAACAAATAAGACTGATCACACTAATGAGGCAATTACTTGCCCATCTCAGCCTAGTACAAGTACTAATTACTCCCAGCTCCCTGATGTGTCACAGACATTACCTACTGCCCCAAATGCAGATGCAGTGCAGGTCTTCCCGATAGCCATGCCAGGACCAATAGGACAGACCAACTCCACACCCATTAACCCATACCCAATTACTAAGTCAGGAAGCATGATCCGTCCACCTGTAAGATATGGGTTTGATACAGCTTGAGAATTCCCTTTAATGGAAGTTTTAATTCCACAACCAGATGGTTCTACTTAACTGGGAGAAGTACATGTTACTTGGGGGCCCCAGACTTTAGATGCATTAGTGCAGCATTTGCCTGATCTAGAATAATCCCCTAGACAGTGGAAGGAGGAGATAGGTCGCGTGGGGACTATATACAAACCCACCTGGATTGATTTTTGGCAGTTATTACAGGTGGCTGTACCCAAGAAATTGTTGAAGCCTTTAATGACCTAATGCAGATTCACTGCTGAAGGGCTAACAGATGATGATGATTTTGAGTCAGATAAAGTGTCTTGTGGCCTTACTGCCCTTTCTAAATACCTACTGGAGGTTTTCCCTGTAAAGAATAATTGGGGCAGAGTTGTAACCTGTAACACAGGATGTCAGAGATTACTTCATTCAAGCCTGTGAGCATTTTACTGATAAAGATCCTCATGCTGGTAACCTTAGTAGCATTATGGTAGGGGCATTTGTGGATGGCCTCCATGATAAGGTCCGCAATGAATTAAAGCTGCGGTGCCTTGATTGTCACCAAAACCCGTTAGATGATGTGGCTGATATAACTCAGCACATCTATGAGGTAATAAAAGAAAGAGAAGATAAGAAAGAGAACGAAAGGCAGATGCTAGAATCCAAGCAAAGGAAAGAATTGGAGACAGAACTAGGGAGCAAACTAAACAGGCTGATTCTCAACAAAGTGAAACAGTATCCCAAACAGTACTGATGAAATTAAACAAAGCATGCAATTAATGATGAATGCCATTACTTTCCTTAACTCGCAGCCAACACCCAACAGCATGGTGCCCTTCTTCCCTGTCCCTGGCCCCCAGTTTCCTCAATTTACTGCACCTGCCCAATCAGCCAGGACAAGTATATCGTGGAAGAAGTAGAGGAAGAGGGTGTGGGTATTAAAATAATTGGAGTGGCCCCTTGCAACAAATACCAAATTCCCTTCCTGCTCAAGTTTCACAAGCTCCTCAGGCAGCGATTCCTGCACAAGTTTCACAAGCGTCCTGCGCAACCAGCATTCACCCCCACCTGCTCCATTAGGTCAGCCTACCAATTTACCTTCTCAGCTTCTGCCACTAACCAAGGGTGTGCCAGTTACCATAGGTGACTGTTCTACTGACCACAGTTTTTTGCTTTCATCAGACTCCCCAGTAAATCTATTAGGCTGTGATTTACTCTGCAAGTTAGGGGCCACTATTCACTGCATGGCAGATGGAGTCTACTTACAAATAGCTGATGATCCTATAGCTTTGCAAGTGTCAACTCTATTTCCTTTGTTATATTGTTCTACTACTAATCCAACTACAAATACTAAACCACTTGATATTCCTACTGAGCTTTTATTCGAGAATTACCCCTTCCTACACAAGCTTCCCAATTATGCACTTATGTTATGCTTGGGTATTTTAGACAGTGGATTACCAATTACTCTGAATTAACCAGACCTCCAGACTTACTCCAACAGGTGCAACCTGATGACACTCTGTCTTGGTCAGTTGACGCTGAGGACTCCTTTAATGCCTTAAGAGATGCTCTTCAGCATGCTCTTGCTTTAAGATTACCAGATTATTCAAAGCCATTTACCTTATACTGTCATGAGCGGAATGGACATGCTACAGGAGTTTTAACACATCTTGACAGACAAAGGCCTATCGCCTATTACAGTTACCATCTTGATCCTGTAGCAAGAGGCCTTCCAGGATGTCTACGTTCTCTTGCAGCAGCTGCCTTGATTGTGGAAAAATCCAGTGACTTGGTGCCTTATTGGGCAATAATCTTATATTATGCTGTCCTCATTCGCTCTATACTTTACTTACTGTAACTCTGCCCATACCAGACATTTTTTGGTTGCACGCTTGTCTAGTATTAACTTGCACTATTGTCCAATACCAACATCATTTTAAAGAAATGTTCCACCCTTAATTACAAAATTTTGGCATAGCCCAGGGTTTTCCTCTGTAGCCCAACTTATAATTGATTGATAGCTGTACTATTTGTCAAGAGTACAATATAGGCCAAGCAGTACCAACTGTAATAACTTTTTTACCACAAGCAGAAGCCCCTTTCAGATTTTACAAATTGATTATATTGAAATGCCCTCATACCAGAGGTTCAAATCTGTACTAGTATGCGCTGATGTTTTCTCTAATTGGCCTTAAGCATTTCCTATAGTTAAAGCAGATGCAGCCAGCGCTGTCAAAATGTTGGTATATGAGGTAATTCCTAGATTTGGATTACCTCATCATAAGTCATAAGCTCAGATAGGGGTTCCCATTCTGATAACAAATGAATGGAGCAAGTGTGCAAGGTGTTGCACATCTCCCAGCAGCTGCACACCCCATACAGACCACAAGCTTCTGTCCACATTGAAAGAACAAATGGGACAATAAAACAAAAACTTGCAAAAACTACAGATACATTAGGCTGCAGTTGGGTAGAAGCCATTCCATTAGTACTTCCATATGAATGACTCCATTGGCAAAGCATGGGCTCTCTCCCTATGAGATATTGTTTGGTAGAATGATGGCTACTAATGTTTCAATGACTATCCCTGCCGAGCTCAGGACTTGTAGTGCTAAGGCTGTCCAGTATTGCATTCAACTTTCACACAATTTGTCAATCAAATCACAGATCAAAGCCGCTCAGCCGTGTCACCAACATCAGTTAAACTTGAAAGAATAGTGACCAACAACTGAGTACAACATGAGGTAAAAGCTTACCTTATGGGCCCGGTTTGTACACAGTTATGGTCAATGATTCCAGGTTCTGTCCCAAGGCATGGTGCATCCCATCCTCATCACCAACTGAAAGGCCAAAGGTCACCTCCAAGAAATGACACTTCAGGATCTTTTGCAATGCTCATTCAAAGGGAATTTTATTGATTCGGTGCACCAAGCATAGAATAGCAGTACAGCATTCATCAGCTTCTGGCAAATTCGTTCCCCACACTCTCTGTGACATAATTTTTTATACCTTTGAATAAACATCATTAGCTTAATTAATTACATATTATTACCTTTGTAATCTCATTGGTTAACACATTAATATACAAAATAAAACCATTATTTTATTGGATTAAGTAATTAACCAAATAATGACCCCAACCCCTAAAATAAATGCTACTAATCACTATCTGCCATGAATTGTGGGTAAGTTCTTTCTAATCATTTCTGGAACCCATGTTATTTTAATGGAACTTGATGATCCGGCACTGTATCTGCTATATAGATAAGATTTGCCCCTGTACAGTCAGTATACCCTAAACTACTGCCATTTCCTTTCAGATCCACACAAACACTTGGGGATGCAAATGTATTTACAACAAAAAGGGGTATGGTCAACTCAAAATTGTTGCTTGTTGCTTTTTCGAGAAGGGATGTTCAATTCTACAATCTGTGTATAATTAAGGAATAATCCTACTAGTGCAGATTCCCCTCCACTAGTAGTTATAGCAGAACAAACCCAACGCTCAGTGAGACTTAAGCTGGCCATACACGCACCGATACTATCGTACAAAACCTCGTTTCGTACGATATTCGGTGCGTGTATGGCATGTCGGCGAGTTGACCGATATCGCAGGAAGCTGTCGACTGGCCAGGTAAGAAAATTTTGATCGGGCTCCATAGAAGGCGCCTCACCAAAATCTGCCGTCAGGGCTGAATCGGCAGAAGGAGGTAGAAATCCTATTGTTTCTACCTCCTTATCTGCTGTTTCAGCCCTGACTGTGTGTGGCGTATCTGACGATGTTTCGTGCGACCGATGGTAGCACGAAACATCGTCAGATCGCCACGTGTATGGCCAGCTTTAGAATCTTACCAATACGAACATGCATTTGAAATACCATGTTAGCATTGTAGGAAATGCTATAAGGAAATAGGAAAGAAAGTAAAATTATTGTTGCAAGCATCATTGGTGATAGAATGACTAACTACTCTCAGAAAGCAAGTGACTCTTTATCAATTACCACAAACCCCCTGCACACAATTTCTCATTGGCTTACACTACTCAGCCACAAAGGACATTGTTGTCTTCTTCTTTGTCTGTGTCTTTGAATAAGTCTCCGGGTCTTTCTTCCACACCTTGGTCTGTGAGTTGTGGTCAATTCAGTAATCTATAATAAGTATGTTTGCAGTTCCACGTTTTTAGCTACAGCATTAGCATGCACCTTCTTACAGTGCAAAGCATGGAGGGGCAGATTTATCAAAATTGAGATTTGAGCTCACCACAAAAAAAATCACCCAATTTCTAATGGTGAACGTTTTGATAAATATGCTTGTAATAATAATGAACTCATCTCTAACATTTGTGTGGGTGAGCATTTGGGGAACAGTGATCACAACATGGTCTCCTTTGAGATAATGCTGCAGAGACAGCTCTATAAGGGAGTAACTAAAACACTCAATTTTAAAGGTGCAGACTTTTCCAGTATAAGGGCATCTCTGTCAACTGGGAAAGGCTTTTCACAGGGTTAAATTGAGAAGGAAAATGGAACATCTTTAAAACATTGCTTAGCAAGTATACAGGCCAGTATATTGCCCTTGTAAGCAAGGAAAGACATCACAAAGCCAAACCTTTATGGCTGAATAAAAGTGTTAGTGTCGAGGTTGGTAAGAAAAACGTGCTTTTAAAGCATTCAAGTTAGCTGGGACAGCAGAAACTTTCATCAGGTACAAGGAAGCAAACAAAGCAGGAAGCTAAAAAAGAGATGGAAAGGGGTATTGCAGCTAGGAGTAAAAGGAATCCAGAATTATTTATTAAATATATAAATAGTAAAAAAATAATGCATGAAGGGGTGGGACCCTTATTATCACATGATGAGAACAGGGACAAAGCAGAAATTCTTTTTCATCAGTCTACACATCTGAGGAGCCAGCTAATGAAGGCTTCCCTTTTAATAGACCCAGTTCTAGTAATATAACTACTGACGCATGGGTCACTCAGGAGGACATTCAAAAGAGACTTGAACACGTAAATGTAAACAAAGGTCCAGGACCAGATGGTATTCATCCCAGGGTATTACACGAGCTTAGTGCCATTTAATTTTTTAGGATTCATTGAGGTCTGGCATGGAGCTGAGGGACTGGTGAAAAGGGATCCCATTCTCAGCCTGAGAACTATAGGCCTGATAGTCTGACAGTAGTAGGAAAGCTTTTGGAAGCTCCTTTGCTTTTTAACTTGTTTATTAATGACCTGGAGGTGGGCATAGACAGTACTGTTTCTATTTTTGCTGACGACACTAAATTGTGCAAAACTATAAGTTCCATGCAGGATGCTGCCGCAGTGTTTATGAACAGGCCTCTTACTGTTTGTAGTCATAATTCACAATAACTTGCCATCCATGACTCTTTCCATGTATTTCTGTAGGTAGGGACTGTGGGTGTTATTAGGAACTCTGTATGATCATAGACACATTTGGTATATTCATATTAAAAATGGCCATCTCGATTCTCCATTAACGTGATTCTGTCGTGATTTTTATGGTGTACTTTTTATTTCTAAATTACACTGTTTACATAACAAATAATTCACTCTACCATTTAAAATTTTATTCTTGAACCAACAAATGTATTTTCTTTAGCTGTAATATTGGTGTGTAGGCGCCATCTCAGTGCATTGTGCCTGAGTCTGAGCTTTCAGAAGGAGCCAGCGCTACACATTAGAACTGCTTTCAGGTAACCTATTGTTACTCCTACTCCCATGTAACTGGAGGAGTCCCAAGCTAGACTTGGATTTCCTACTATTGAGTGCTATTCTGATATCTACTGGGAGCTGCTATCTTGCTCCCTTCCCATTGTTCTGCTGATCGGCTGCTGAGGAGGGGTTGATATCACTTCAACTTGCAGCTCAGCAGTAAAGCATGACTGAAGTTTATCAGAGCACAGGTCACATGGCTGTGGCACCCTGGGAAATGAAATATATGATTTACTGATTTTATTATTAATAATTATCACATGCAGTAATCATGATGTGGGCATGCTCAGGTCTTGTTTATAGAGCAAGCAACCATCATGTGGTACAAGACTTATTCAAAACTTCATAAAGGCTGTTATGTACTCATATGAAGTCATATGTAGCTAAGCTGCTTCTGGCAATGAAGAAATGTGCAACTTACTAAACTGTAAACACCATGGGTAGCAGATGTATCAAAATGTGAGATTAGAGCTCACCAAATCTGACCTGCTTTCTATTCATTCCTATGGGATTTTTAGAAGCATATTTATCAAATGGTGAACTCTAACTTTCACCTATTGATAAATATGCTTCTAAAAACATAGGAATGAAGAGAACGTGAGTGAATTAATTTTTCTGTAGTGAGCTCTAATCTCTCATTTTGATAAATCTGTCCCTAAGAATCAGGGTATCTCTAGTGAGTTGGAAAGATAAATACAGGGGTTTATTGTTGTTTTTTCCCTTTGCTATTTAACAACTGAGTAGAGCTCATTTATTTACACTGGGCAAATTTGCATCTGGGCAGCAACCAGGGCTAGACCAAGCGGTACAGGTGCCCAAGCAAGTCTTGAAACTGCCCACTCACTTGCCCACCACCCACTGCCGCAACAGTCTAATCATAATTTAGGTTAAAGGTAGCAGCCCATTATTTTTTTCACACTGCACCCCCCTTATTAGGGCCCTAGGCATGTGCCTACTCTGCCTACCCCATTTTCAGCCTTGGCAGTAACCTACGGACAGTAACAATTGTTCTACCTGCAGCTGGCTGAAAAACTAATAACTGTTTGGTTGCTCTGGGTAAATGCCCAGGTGCAAATTTACCCAATGTTCATACATGAGCCATAGGTAAAGTTTGGCTCCGTGTCACAGTTTCACCTTTCAACTCCAATGGGCCCCCAGGTTTGCCCACTTACCAGCAGATGAGCTTTATACCAGAACAATTCAGTAGTACTTAACTATTTTTTTAACAATTTTAATGGAAACAAACAAACAATATTACGAGTGAAACCATTTTGGGAAGTTGCCTATTTAATTCTGCATTTCCAGCTGTAATTGTTTAATAGTCATTACAAGCCTTCTAGAATAGTGTGTACACATGGACTATTTGGAGAGCTGACACTTGTTTGCACAGTGATTATGCGCTTTTTATAAAAACAAATTATTTCTGAACTGACATGATTTATAGCCTTGTTATACCAAACAAAACTTTCAGTGCATAAACCGATCTTTTGTTTCAGAAGCTAACTGCTGTCACTTGTTTGAAGCTGTTATGACAACAGTCATCGCTAAGTGCGTCTATCATGTCACGCATATCGGCCCGTTTCACATTGTGCTGTACAATGAGAGTTCATGCATAGCAACAAATAGAATGCATTCCTATGGGGAACAGTCAAACCTCATTCATTTTGGGAACTTCATATCCTTATATGATCACATGGAGTGTTTTTAGTGATTTTGGAAAGAGGTTGTTCTGTGACAGTCGCCAATATGATAAGGACAATGTTATCTAGGCAAAACATGTTGGGGCTTTTTTTTCACAATTCGTTTTTGTGCTAAAACTTGAATTTTTTGTGAAAAAGTGCATTTTTTTGTGATTTATTAAGCATAAAAACCACTAAAACAAAACGTTGCCATCTAAAAGCTGTTAAGGTTGTGTAAAAGTCAATGGGACCTGTCTTAAGCAAATCTTTAATTTATCCGTGCATTTAGAGGTGCTGGGGGGGGGGGGGGTTTGTTTGAAGGCCAAGAAGATTCATGGAAAAATTTGAAAAAAAGGTGTGTCTTTTGTGTTCTTTTCATTTTTGTTCCATATTTTAGTTAATTTTTTCCAATTCAGATCTTTTAACCCTTTGCCTGCTAAGCACGTATGGCATACATGCTTGCAGGGAAAGGCTCTAAGCGCCAACAACATACCTTGTATGTTTTGTTGCGCATAGCTGTTCTTTCTTTATTTGCAGAAGTGCTGGGGGCTGGAATTCGCAAAAATCCCGTGGATGACCCCACAAACGATCCCAGAACAGCAGCAATGTCATAGACATGTGCCTGCTGCTGGGGTATATAAGCTCAGCCCTCTAGCGCCACCCTCCTCTTCTCTGCTGGTTCTGGACATCACTGGAGCCCTCCTGCTGCCTGTTGCGGTCCTCCTGTGGTCCTTGGCTGTGATATCTACTGTGCCTGCCCCCAGGTAACTCATTTGCACCCACATTACACACTCACTAAACACTTATTACACATTTTTAAATAACTTCTTTTTTTCTAACCTACTTTTACATACACTTACACATATACATGCACAAAAACAATTATTTGTGTGTTTTTTCTAAATAACTGTTTATTTGGTGTTGTGAGAAGTGACAATTGTATTGCGTCTAATCACTCCATTTGATTTATTTTATTGGCTTTATTGCACTTTATTGTGATTTTATTGATTATTCTGTTCTTCATTGCTCTTTATTATATATTTTTGCTAGTTACCATTATATTGCAGTGCGACTTGTGATCAGGTAGCCTGAATGCAAATCACACAGTGGAATAAATTTTATTGGATTTTCTTGTTCTTTGCATTTTCAGTTTTGTATTGCTGTTTATCACTGGTTCTTTTTTGATTCTCTGTGATTTTATTGCTGTTTGAGTTTTGTTTTGCTCTGATTTCTGCTCATTTTTAGTGATTTTTTTGCATTTTCAGTATTGCTGGTTCTTTTTGCAGTGTGACTAGTGATCAGGTATTGTGATCTTGAAACACACATCTTATTTTATTGAATTGTTAGTTATTGCTGATCATTACTTGTTCAATAATTGGTCATTGTTTGTTCAATACCTGCTCCACACCTACTTGGGTGACTTGTGATATTTTGACCACTAGTTAATAATATTTGTTGATTGAACATGCATTTTATTTGATATTGATTGTAAGTTCTTTGGATAGTTTGATAGGGTTTTTGTTCCAGAAAGTTCCAGGGAGTTTGAGTTCAGGGAGTTGGGAGAGTTCAGGGAGTTGGGAGAGTTCAGGGAGTTCCAGGGAGTTTGAGTTCAGGGAGTTGGGAGAGTTCAGGGAGTTAAAGGGTTCAGGAAGTTAATCATATAGCTGTTTTTTTTCTTGGCCTGGTTGTGTTTTTTTCCAGTCTGTGCCTTGCCTGTGTTGCAGTAGTTTTACAAGTAATCTCTTTTTTTTCTGACTGTGAAACCCATTTCATTGCTTTATTGTTTTGTCCCTGATTGTGAGTTTATTTCGATTAGCCTGTACATATCTTGTTTGGAACATGGCAAAAAGGTTTTATTCTATTGAAGAGGCTGCTTAACATTGCATGGCCTCTAGCTCAGAGGAGTTTAGTGACTCTGATTATGAGTATGTGCCCCCTGGATCAGAAAGTGACTTGTAGCAGTAGCAGCACTGTTAGTGCTCTTAAGGAGCATATGAAGGTAGATGAGGACATGGAAGATGAGGATGTGGAAGATCAGGAAGCAGGCGATAGGGCTGATGCTTGAGATATGCTTGAGCTCATACATGGCATCCCACTGATATTAACAAAATGAAGAGGTTCGCGGGACTCATTTTAGCTCTGGGTTTCATAAAAGTCAGTTCTTTGGAGTCCTACTGGGATACCACTACTGTGCTGTCTATTCCTGTCTTTTCTGCCACTATGCCTGGAAACCGGTATCAGCTAGTGCTCCGGTTTCTGCATTTCAGTAGTAATGCTACAGCTGTACCACCTGATCAGCCCAGCCATGACAGGCTGCATAAATTGAGGCCCCTTATAGATATCCTGTCTGAGCGCTTCACAGCAGTGTACACTCTCTCCCAAAACATTTGTATTGATGAGTCCCTTCTCCTCTTAAAAGGGTGCATACAATTCTGGCAGTACATCCCAAGCGTGGCTCTATGGGATCAAATTTTATAAACTTTGCGAAAGCAGTTTGGGATACACCAACTATTTCATGATTTAAAAATGCAAGGACTCCCAATTAGATCCCCCTGGTTGTCCCCTTGAATGTCAGTGGAAAAATTGTATGGGACCTCATTTCTTATTGGCCCAAGGTTTCCACTTATATTGGATAATGATTACTCTAGTATCTCCTTGTTCAGTGCCCTATATTGTTAGGATACCCCAGCCTGTGGCACCATAAATTGTACCCGAAAAGGATTGTCCAGGTTTCTGCTCGACGAAAAATTGAATCGTGGAGAGACTTATGCCCTTAGAAATAATGGGCTTCCTTCCATCAAATATTCTGACAAACAAATGTTTTCATACTGACGACAATCCACGATGAGTCGGTAATTACAGAACAGAGAGTTGCTAGGCCCCCTAACAATAAGCCTTTCTGTAGCAAGGAGTACAGTAAGTACATGGGCGGTGTTGATAGAACTGACCAACTCCATCATTATTACAACACTACCCAAAAAACAAGGGCCTGGTACAAGAACGTTGGTATAAACATGATTCAAATGGCCCTCGGAAATTCATATGGTGTATATAAGGCAGCAATACCAGACCCCAAATTATCCTATTATAAATACCAGCTGCAGGTACACCCCGCCCTGTTGTCTGGTGGCGTAGAGGGACAGACAGTGCCTGAGATGGCTGCTTCTGACAATGTGGCCAGATTGATTGGGAAGCACTTTATAGATACACTTCCACCCACACCTGGCAAACAAAAAGCCCAGAATGCCTGCAAAGTGTGCCACAAAATGGGTAAAAGATGAAATACACTGTATTATTGGCCAAAGTACCCTGATAACCCTAGGTTATGTTTCAAACCATGTTTTGAAATATACTATACACAGCTGCACCAAAGGGTTATAAATTGTATATTGATTGGATTTATAGTGTATATATTCCCACACCTTGTGTCTCAACCCTTTCTCCTTGTAGACTGTAAGCTCTTTTGGGCAGGGCTCTCTTCACCTCTTGTATCGGTTATTGATTGCTTTATATGTTACTCTGTATGTCCAATGTATGTAACCCACTTATTGTACAGCGCTGCAGAATATGTTGGCTCTTAATAAATAAATATTAATAATAATAAATAATAATAGTAAGCATTGGTATCCTGATTTGTGCAAAATATATATGTATACTTATGATTTATGTATTCAGGGCACTTACAAAATTTGATGTTGTGGTTAGTTTGGAATTTTCTTTACTTAATATATTCCTTAGATTATGGATAGCACTGGGGGAGCAGCTAATTGAGGTGATAGGTAATGTACAGGGCCCTAAAAAATTGTGATGGTGATTATCAAGATGATTTATCTTGCCTGCTAATGATTTCATCTCTTCTGCTGATGCCACCTCATAAGCTGCCCTTGCTATCTGTATTTCTGGACAACATTTCAGATTTTACTAGTACAGGTATAGGACCCATTATCCAGAATGCTCTGGACCAAGGGTATTGCGGATAAGGGGTCTTTCCATAATTTTGATCTCCAAAAGGATTAATTATATCTTAGTTGGGATCAAGCACAAGGTACTGTTTAATTATTACAGAGAATAAAAATCTGAATTATTTGATTAAAATGGAGTCAAAGGGAGACAGGCTTTCCGTAATTCAGAGCTTTCTGGATAACGGGCTTCCAGATAACGGATCCCATACCTGTATATTAGATCTCCCTGAAAACTTTTTATAGTATGGCCTCCAGCTTTTTTGTAAAGTGATTTTGCATGTTTAGGGTTTTTGTTTGCAGTTAGGAAAATAAAGTAATGGTTTGCTGATAGATGGGGAGAGTTTGCATTTCAATACTTTATGCCAATTGCAGTCTTTCTCTTTATTATGGATATTAGTTAGAACTGCTCTGATGGCATAACAGAGATGGGAACAAGGAACTTGAGAGAAACAGGGAACTTAATTGAACTGATAACTTACTGAGGCTATCTTTATTTCTGGGAACTATATATTTTGTTCCTAGTCACCTAGCACCACAATTCTGCAAAAAGCTGAATGCTTACACCAACAGCGAGCGTGGTTAGACTTGACGCCACTTCTTTAGCTAATGCCACAAGCTTTATTGTTGGCATCTCAAATTCTCACCTTTTAAGGAAGTACAGATGAAACAAAAGGGTTAAAAGATGCTCAACTAAATAGATAAATGTAAGCAGAATATATTTAGGGTTAAATTGTTTTTTTTAGCCATTGTTGCAATTCTGGGGAGCAATCTAACATTTGATCTTTTTTTTTTCTTCATTTCAGGCCAAAGCACAAACTTCTATGGAGAACTGCATCCACAATTCTGCATGTACAAAAGCAAGGATGGTGTTGCTAAGTAGCAGCAGGTGTGCACTTTCAAAGTATATATAGTTTGTGGGAATTTTACAGGTGTTTAGATTTAAATTCAGCAAGTTAATTACTTAGTGCACAGTCCCAAATGTAGAAATTGTCCCAGTTTTAGGCTGTTTAGTGGGCGTGTCTTTAGGTGCACCCATACATGTGGGGTACTGTTTTGTTCAGGGGAAGTGGCAGATTAATACCTAGTAGATGTGTTTAGTTGTCATGGCAATTTCAGGGAGAAATTTAACTTTGCATCTTTTTTCCCCTTTATTTTAGGCCAAACTGCAAAGTTTTTCATAGGACTGCGTCCACAATTCTGCATGTAGGAAGGCAAGGATGACGTTCCTGAATAGCTGCAGGTGTGCACTTTCAAGGAATATATCGTTTGTGGGAGTATTTTCCAGGTTTAGACTCAAAATATAACACGTGTGCACTTATAGCAGTGATCCCCAACCAGTGGCTCAGGGGCAACATGTTGCTCACCAAGCCCTTGGATGTTGCTCTCAGTGCCCCAAACCAGGTAGTTATTTTTGAATTCCTGACTTGGAGGCAAGTTTTGGTTGAATTAAAAACAAGATTTCCTACCAAATAAAGCCTCCTGTAAGCTGATAGTGTGCATAGAGGCTCCCTAATAGCCAATCTTAGCCCTTATTTGGCACCTCCATGAACTTTTATGGTGCTTGTGTTGCTCTTGAAGTCTTTTTACATCTGACTTAGAGCGTAGCCACAAATTTAATTATTGCCCCAGTTTTAGGGTGTTTGGTGGGTGTGTCTTTTGATGCTCCCATTCATGCAGGGTATCATTTGGTTCAGGAGAAGCTGTAGATATAGCAGGTTTTTGTAGTTGTCATGGCAATTTTGGGGAGAAATCTAACTTTGGATCTTTTGTTCTTCATTTCAGGCCAAACCGCAAACTGTGTCCACAGTTTTACATGTAGAGAAGCAAGGATGGCACTGCTGAATAGCCACAGGTGTGCACTTTCAAGGAATATATAGTTTGTGAAAAAACTGCAAGGTGAGCACTTACAGCGCAGCCCAAAGTTTCCAGCTAAAATTGCTCTTATGTATTGCCCCTGTTTTGGGGTGTTTGGTGGCCCCGTCTTTAGGTGCATTCCTGCATGTTGGGTATCATTTTACTTGGGAGAACTTGTTCTTTCATATTTGACTTGATTTTAACATTTTTATTGGATATTTTTCTCTCAAATTCTCTTTTGACTTTGTGACTTTGATGGCATTTCAGAAAAAAAAGTCTTAAAAAATATTGTTGAATTTCATAGTGATCTGTGTGACGGCAGCTGCATTCCGAGCAAAAACGACATCAGACCCAAAAACCTAGAGGTTTCTAAAAATACCTAACTTATGGAGGTCTTTCACTTTAATCATTAGATATACCATGATAACATAGAGGTGTGCTTATCTGCTTTGTTTCAATGTAAAATTGTAGAAAATGCTGTTTTATTATTTTTGTCAGTAAATGTAATTTTTCTTGCAAAAAAAAACAAAGAAAAAAGTGTTTTTATTTTTTATTTCACTTTTTATTTACATATTCGACTCAAAATTCTTGTTACATGTCCTGAAAAAGTACAATTTTTTTTTTTAGTGTTCAAGTCCAATTCGTTCCAGAAAAAAAAAGGATATATAATTTGTAAAAAGTAAATGTAATGAGTGCAAAATGACAAAAAATTGCTTGGCAGTAGATCTTCGCTTTTCGGACACATCGGCTGGCAGTGAAAGGGTTCATAAATGACATTTGTGGTTTAAGTGGAAATGAGTTTATTTGTGGTTTCGAAAGACTCTAAAAGAATGAAAATAAGATGGACCTCCCCAACTTTAATGTAACTGTACTTTGTATTTATTATTGTAATGACCCCTGCTTGTTCTAGAAATATATTGTTCTGTTGTACAGTGCTGCGTACATAAGAAGCGCTATATAAATAAAAATATACATATTTATGTATACATATTATTGCAAAACCTGTTTTGTTTTCTTACCATGTTGCATTTGGATTTAGGTGTCTTAAAGTATCGATTTTGTGCTATTACATTTATTGATGCACTTTTGTATCCTCCACTGCTTCTGTTGTCCTATTCAGGGCCACAAGGCAGAACCTATACCAGCCTGGGGCTCACTTCCTACGTAAATTCTAACAAAATGATATTGTTTTGTCAGCTGTGAAATGGTATCAATAAAAATCTCTTTTGTGTAATGTAGAGACAAGAATACAGTGTCGGACTGGCCCACCAGGATACCAGGAAAATTCCCAGTGGGCCCAGGTGTCAGTGGGCCCTCCTGCTCCTGACCATTTGGCCTGTTTCATAATCATTCCCTATTTCTGAATGGGAAGAAAGAGGAGAAATAGATCAAAGAATAGATGATAGCATGTAAATAAAAGAGACTAGGTGAATAAAGAAGTTGGGCGAGGAAAGGAGGAAAAATAGTTTGGAAAGCAGGCCTAGGGTCTAAGGTTTTCTGGTGGGCCCCTGGGTTCCCTGTCCGACACTGCAAGAATATATAGTAAGTGGAATAATAGACATTGCATTTCTAGCACATTCACCAGTTGTCACCCAGTTAAGGTCTTTGTCTATGTGGATAATTAGGGGGAGATTTATCAGGGTTCAAGTTAAGTTTCAAAAACTCGAATGTCTGGTATTTAGTAAGTGCAAAAGACACAAAAACTCAAATGTAAAAATTCCCCCTCTTAAAGCTTGTAAGTTTCTATAAAAGTCAATGGGAATTGTTGTTGTTTGTAAACTTGAAAAATTTGAGATATTCGAGTTATTTATTCAAATGAGTTTTCCTAAGTGAGCATTCGATATACAAGTTTACTTGATTTACTCAAATTCACAAAACTGATAAATAGGGGGTGGGTTATGTAATAAAAGCCACTAAATTTGCCCAGGTGCAGTAACCCATAGCTACCAATCAATATGTAGAATTTACTGGTCACCTGTTTAAAAGCAAACATCCTATTGGTTGCTATGGGTTGCTGCTAATGCTTTTTATTACATATGGCTTTTATTACATATGGGGGAAAGCGTAATCTTGCAAATGCAGACCTTAGAGGCACATTTAGCAACATTTTCAATTTGAAATCATGACTAAACTCATTTCCACTAAAACCACAGTTGCCTAGCCATTTATTAAAAGATCTGAATTGAAGAAGCATGAACAAAAATAGACACTGAAAAAACGCGAAAGCGGCAACTTTTTCGTATTTTTGTTTTCAGATTGGGTTTGTCGCATAATAAATCCAGAAAAAAATAGTTTTTTTTTCATGACAAAATTGCATTTTGGCACAAAAAATATGAATCATGAAAAAAATTTTTTGCTTTATAGTGATGAGGAAATCTGTCCTGTTTCGCTTCAGCGAAAAATTTGCAAATCTTTCAAAAGATTCGCGAAACGGCAAAAATGTTGCAACAATTCTTTTGACTCGTGGCAATTCTTTTTGACGTGAGACAATTCTTTTTTACGCACTACAATTTGCCCATCACTATTGCTTTATCTTAAATACAAAATGAACCCAACTTGGACAACACTAATTGTAAATTTTCCATTCAGTCACATGATAATCCATGATAATCCATGATTATTTACTGGAATAAGACTTTGCAGTGCGTGTTATTCATGTGATTTTAATCTGAAGTAAAAGAGCTCCCAAAGCAGTAGCTGAATTACATTAATATTTATGTGCAATTGTTCTGTAGATTCTTAGTAATTGAGACATAATAGGGAGCTAATACAGAGTTAAAACATTCCAATGTTCTGGGAATAACACAAAGGGGAGGTTTGCAATTTATTTCACAAACCAAGAGCAGAAGAGGGGCTGCCATAATTACACAGGTAGTATAAGGTAGGTAAGTGTTAACAAATAGCGGGGAAGGATGGCATATAGAAGTAAGAGAGAGATATAGCAGTCGCTTCATATTTAATAGCATGGAGGATGCAAGGAAAATAACGGCAATGTTGTTTTTAGACATTTTAGAGGATGTTTACAAAATATTCTTATAATGCATTTTTCTGTGAACAAAATAATACTTTATTCTCAAGATTCTTCTAGGGCAGTGCTGTCCAACTTCTGTGGTGCCAAGGGCCGGAATTTCTCTAGCATGCATAGTGGAGGGCCCCTAATGAAGCCAGTTTTGACCACTCCCCCTTTTTAAACCGCACCCATTTTATCAAAAGAGCTTTTAAGACCATGTCCACATTAATGGTGGTAGCGCAGCAAAAACCCAAATGCTTGGTGCTCACTATGGGATATCAACCATCATTCATATGTGAAAGAATTATATTATGTCATATTAAGACACACCCTTAAATCCATACGCCTCCTCCCCTGTGGATAGCTCAGCAACCCCCAGAACATAATTACACACCTTAGGGACCATTTAATGGCTATTTCCAAATGCTAACAAACTCCCAGAACAAACCCCTGCCAGGTTCACCTTCCACAGGCAGCATAGGGCAGGTAATACTCTGCCTGCCCTATGCTGCCCGTGTGTCCTTAATCTACCTGCCCTACCCTGTCTGTGTGCACCATACTCTGCCTGCCCTATGCTGCCTGTGTGTGCCATACTCTGCCTGCCCTATGCTGCCTGTGTGTGCCATACTCTGCCTGCCCTATGCTGCCTGTGTGTGCCATACTCTGGCTGCCCTACCCCACCTGTGTGTGCCATACTCTACCTGCCCTACCTCACCTGTGTGTTCCATACTCTGCCTGCCCTTATCTGCCTGTGTGTGCCATACTGTACATACAGTGACACAATGCTGGCACTGTTCCTACAGTCTCTCTGAGGTGTGAAGAGGTGAACAATGTGGGTGATTACAGTCTGAGCTTGAGGTGTAAACAAGGCAGGGGGGTGAACAATGCAGAGAAGGTGTGAACAGTACAGAGGATTACATGTTTAAACAAAACAGGGGAATGACAGCCTGAATCTGAGGTGTGAACCATGCAGGGGGCCAGGTAATCTCAGTACTGATACCATTTAAAGCTTACACAAGCCATCAAAGCAGCCAGACAGGTGGGGGGCCACACAGAGGGGGGTCAGCCCGTGGGCCGCCAGTTGGACAGCACTAGTGGTTCTAGTGGTACCATGGCTGTGATTTGCCAGGCACTTCCCTGCTATGACTTTTAGAAACACATTTTATTCTGATTAAAATACGTATGCTACTCTGTAGCCCTTTCCCCATTAAAGATTATGACATCGTCCTTTATAAATAGTAGTAGTAAAAAGGATCAGATTCCAAACAAAATGATTGTTAAGCAAGTAACCCAATCTTGGGGGGGGGGGGCACTGCTCCTCAAGATTAAGAGGAATATTGAAAAATACTATAACATAACCTCTTTGGTATTTCATTCATGGGCTTGAGATTCCTACCTGGGATACACTTCGTGTCTACGCTGGAAGCGATTAAAATATCTGATCCCCCATTAAGATTTAGTAGGTATAGTGTACATAACACATTACACAGCTGAGAATAAAGGAGCATTCAATGCCAGTATGCGTGACGGGCAGATAACCAAACAGAAGGAAAAGCACTTCATATTCTCATCTTTCCTTGCAAGGGGAATTCCCATTTACAGCCACACATCCTCTGGTGCCACTGCCCATCAGTTCTCTGATATAGGAAATGTTATAGCCGTGCCCGTGTTGTCTACAGAAAATGGCTCATTTATCAAAGTTCTAATTTTTTCAGTGATTCAAATTTGTTTGTGCAAAAACTCCCAAATTCAAATGACTGTTTCCAAAACTTGAATGTTCGATTTTTTTCTAATTTCAAACTTTAATAAATCTGCCCCTAAGATTCACAAATTCAAAAATTGAAGCCTCCCCGTATTTAGTCCAGTTGGCCACTATATGAAGTTTAGGTTTAGAAACTGGAGTAAGTCCATACGACGAGGCCCATTTATCAGCATTCTTATTTTCATGGTTTTAGAGGTTTTTGAAACCACAAAAAAAAATCTCTAAAAATGAATGCCAAGAGATTTATTAAAACAGCTTTTTTAAAAAAGCACAAACAAACAGGGGCGGGCCTAATCACTATTGCACCGTAGGCAATTGATTCACTGCACTCCACAGGAGGCAGGTAGGAGCAGGGCATGACAGTTTTACCAAACTCTCGCGAGAGTTTGTGAGTCCTGCCTCCGCCTTTCTCTGGTAGGGTGCAAAAGTTGTCTCCGGAGCCTCAGGAGGTAAAGAAGGGCCATAACTAGGGGTAACTAGGCAGAAGAAGTTCGTGCCCTGCGCCCCCCAAGTGTTGTGCCCTAGGCACGTGCCTCTTCTGCCTTTCCCTAGTTCCAGCCCTGCAAACAAAAGAAAAATGCACCAAAAACCACAAATGAAAGCATAAAAACATCCCAGAAAACCTCTAAAACCACGAAGCAAACAAAGAGTAGTCAACAGAAAAAGGATACCGGCCATTGGCCTGATTCACTAAAGTGCGATTTAACGCGCGCTATTTATAGCGTGCGGTAAAATTTTTACCGCGTCTTAATTTTGGCGATTTTTCGCACGATTCACTATAAGCATACTCGCGCTTTTTTACGCTTTTACGCTTTTTTTATGTGCTAAATTACGCCCGCGAATAGTCACCGCATATGAATGGTAGCTTAGAAATAGTGTATAAAAATTGTCGCCGCATATAAATGATGTATATAAATATTAGCCACATATAAATGGTATCATATAAATAGTAGATGCTTATAAATAGTAGCCACTAGTGATGAGCAAATGTGTTCTGGTTATCTTTAGTGAAAATTAGCAAATCTTTCGAAAGATCCACGAAACGGCAAAAATGTTGTGCAGGCAAAAAGATTGTTGCTGTGACTATTATTTTTTGACGCTTGTATAAATTTTTGTATGTGCGGTGAATTTTTGCGTGGCAAATTTTTTCAGGCGTTTCGCCATTGGCCGATTGTTTTGCGAAACGCATGAAAAAATCCGCCACAAAAAAATTCAACGCACGTCCAAAAATTCGCTGCGAATCCATGCCTGGCGAAACATTTCATCACTTGTAGCCAAATAGAAATAGTCGCGCAAATGAACGCACGCCATGTTAGCCATACACGCCAATACTTGCAGAAAATTACTGTATTAAAAATGACCATTTCCCTGCAAACTGGCGGCTGCGTCACTCTAGGGGAAACACATACTTGAATAAATAACACTGTAAGTCCATATTTTATTGCAAAAAATCATTTACTGTACTTTTGTATAATTTTTTGCCTGCCTGTAGTAGGTGTTAATTTTCGCATAGCCGAATGCGATATTTAGCGCGCAAAAGTTATAGTGAATCATGCGATCATATTCTTTTCAGCATGGAAATGAACGTATGTGGTAAAACTAGCGCGAGAAATACCGCATGCGAAAATGCGACTTATCGCATGCGGTAATGCTGTAGTGAATCGCGCGCTAATTGTTGCGTCTTTTTTACCGCAAAAAAGCGTGCGATAAACTTTAGTGAATCAGGCCCATTGGCTTCTACATGACTTCGGCAGCTTGTAGACAGGTATTTTTATTTTTAGATTTGTCACAGTTTTGACACAAAAAAAATGAAAAAATCATATCTTTGTGCCAAAAAACTACAAATCGGGAAGAAAAGTACGAACATTAGTAAATGCCCACTTGAGAGTTAAAACAACCAGATGTTTAAAAGTCCATCATTCAGTGTGGGGCTAAAATGGAAGGAATCTGGAGTATAATGGAACTGGAAAAATATTTGCATATCATATTTCTCATTGGGAAATGGGGGCCAACTCTCATAACATCTTAGGACAGTGGAAAACAATAACATGTAAGACGTAAAATATATGTTACTGAAAAAAATCAGAAAGCCAATGTAGGAGAAGAATCTAGTAGTAATACACCGGCAAAATGCTTCCTCTGTAGACAAGTGGAATGTCCACAGGACCTCTCAACACTTTTAATTCCAGGCTGCTAAACAGCAAACCACTGAATAGTTTCTTCGCTGATTTGGTTGTATGATAATTCCTTCTTTGTCAGCCAAGAAATGCCGATTCTTGCTCTCCTGATCTGTGCTGTTACATACATTCATATCATATTACCACTTGCATTACCTGCACAGAAAGTCTATCCTGTGTCCAGGATAACTTTACCAGAACAAATAAACTATTATGTGACTGAAAATAAGACCTTTATATAAGATAAAGGGACAGTGAGTACTAAATTAATTAATGTAGTAAAAAAGACCAGGTGGGCACAATAGCTAAACCCGACACCCTAATCTTATAGGAAATGCAAAATCCCAATTTATAATTTTGTGTGGTTTTCTACTTTAGTGGAGATATTAGATATTTGAGCTTTTTAAGCATTATAACCAAATATTTCCTTTTTGCATAATAGCATTCTGTAGTCATAAAACAAGTAACCAAGTGCAGCATTGAATTAAAACTGGTATATACAGTGGCTTGCAAAAGACCAATACAAAGTGGTGTACACGTGAGAAGTGGAACGAAAATCATACATGATTCCAAACATTTTTTACAAATAAATAACTGCAAAGTGGGGTGTGCGTAATTATTCAGCCCCCTTTGGTCTGAGTGCAGTCAGTTGCCCATAGACATTGCCTGATGAGTGCTAATGGCTAAATAGAGTGCACCTGTGTGTAATCTAATGTCAGTACAAATACAGCTGCTCTGTGACGGCCTCAGAGGGTGTCTAAGAGAATATTGGGAGCAACAACACCATGAAGTCCAAAGAACACACCAGACAGGTCAGGGATAAAGTTATTGAGAAATTTAAAGCAGGCTTAGGCTACAAATAGATTTCCAAAGCCTTGAACATCCCACGGAGCACTGTTCAAGCGATCATTCAGAAATGGAAGGAGTATGGCACAACTGTAAACCTACCAAGACTAGACCGTCCACCTAAACTCACAGGCCGAACAAGGAGAGCGCTGATCAGAAATGCAGCCAAGAGGCCCATGGTGACTCTGGACGAGCTGCAGAGATCTACAGCTCAGGTGGGGGAATCTGTCCATAGGACAACTATTAGTCGTGCACTGCACAAAGTTGGCCTTTATGGAAGAGTGGCAAGAAGAAAGCTATTGTTAACAGAAAACCATAAGAAGTCCCGTTTGCAGTTTGCCACAAGCCATGTGGGGGACACAGCAAACATGTGGAAGAAGGTGCTCTGGTCAGATGAGACCAAAATGGAACTTTTTGGCCAAAATGCAAAACACTATGTGTGGCGGAAAACTAACACTGCACATCACTCTGAACACACCATCCCCACTGTCAAATATGGTGGTGGCAGCATCATGCTCTGGGGGTGCTTATCTTCAGCAGGGACAGGGAAGCTGGTCAGAGTTGATGGGAAGATGGATGGAGCCAAATACAGGGCATTCTTGGAAGAAAACCTCTTGGAGTCTGCAAAAGACTTAAGACTGGGGCGGAGGTTCACCTTCCAGCAGGACAACGACCCTAAACATAAAGCCAGGGCAACAATGGAATGGTTTAAAACAAAACATATCCATGTGTTAGAATGGCCCAGTCAAAGTCCAGATATAAATCCAATGGAGAATCTGTGGCAAGATCTGAAAACTGCTGTTCACAAACGCTGTCCATCTAATCTGACTGAGCTGGAGCTGTTTTGCAAAGAAGAATGGGCAAGGATTTCAGTCTCTAGATGTGCAAAGCTGGTAGAGACATACCCTAAAAGCCTGGCAGCTGTAATTGCAGCAAAAGGTGGTTGTACAAAGTATTGACTCAGGGGGCTGAATAATTACGCACACCCCACTTTGCAGTTATTTATTTGTAAAAAATGTTTAGAATCATGTCTGATTTTCGTTCCACTTCTCACGTGTACACCACTTTGTATTGGTCTTTCACGTGGAATTCCAATAAAATTGATTCATGTTTGTGGCTGTAATGTGACAAAATGTGGAAAAGGGGGCCGAATACTTTTGCAAGCCACTGTAGATCCATGACGTTACCTTACACCTTGCATTGAGGTGGGCCTCCAAAATCTTCAAGTTATAGGGTTGTTTAATTGTATTCTACATTTGTGGATGTGCCATATCTCTCCTGCTCACTATTATAGAACAGTCACAGACCTCTTAAGATAATACAGTGAAGACCACAGTATCTTTGTGTTGTTGATATCCAACTTGTAACATAGTAATTTAGTCTGTAAAAAGAAATGAGTTCAACTTTTTGGTCTAAATGCAACTTGTCCAACTGCTAGTTGATTCAGACAACCTATTGTTTCTCATACTACCATGTAACTGTAGGAGTCCCAAGCCTGACTTGGATTTCTTACTATTGAGTGCTATTCTGATACCTACTGGGAGCTGCTATCTTGCTCCCTTCCCATTGCTCTGCTGATCGGCAGCTGGGAGGGGGGTGATATCACTCCAACTTGCAGCTCAGCAGTAAAGTGTGACTGAAGTTTATCAGAGCACAAGTCACATGGCTGTGGCACCCTGGGAAATGAAGAATATGGCTAACCCCACTTGAAATCTTAAAATTAAATATAAAAAAATCTGTTTGCGTTTTTGAAAAATGGATTTCAATGTAGGATTCTGCTGGATGGGATAGAAGCTCTATTTACTGATGTGTTTTGAAATTTTTTTTTTCCCATGACAGTATTCCTTTAACAACTTCACATGGATAATATATATATTTTTTTAAAAATGCCACACAATGGATTGCTGTATAAAATTTAGTATTGTCCCATCTATGTATGGAATGTTAGAATTATTTTGTTATTTGGGTTTCTACAAATTATCTGTTCCTAAAATGATATTCCATCAGAGAGTAATATATGTGGTTCAAAGTCTTTCTTTGCTGGAGATCATATCTTCTGACAGCTAGGGTGGATCTAAAGTCAGAGGGTCCCAGCTTGGATATTATTGTTTTCCTACCCTCAGCCTGGGGCCATCGTCTGCCTGCTTTACCCATGGCCTACTTCTCCCTTTGGACTTTGAGAGAATGACACAGAAGTTTAGTATTAAGGTTTTTGGTTTTAATATCCAGGAATATACCTGAATATAGAAAATATTTGAATTTATATAAGGAGTTCTATCAACATAAGAACTGCAAGGATTTTTGGTGGGTTTATTTTATTTTACTAAAAAGATTTCATACTGTGCTGCTGGCAGATCCTAGTTAGCCACCTAGCATGTTTTACATTGGCAAAGGAGAATGTTAAAGAATATAATAAGGTTTTTAAGCCACACAGATGCTTTTAACATGTTACCAGTGGCTCAATGAAAAGTAGTGCCAAGGGATAACCTATAAATGGACTCTGGGACTTGAGAAGGACTATGGGACTATGTAAGTGGCAGATTTATCAAAGTGTGAATTTATAGCTCACCACAGTAAAATCCCCCCCACTCCCTATTCATTCATGTGGGATTTTAAGTATTTATCAAGGGGTGAAAGCATACCTCCCAACTGTCCTGATTTTTGTGGGACAGTCCCTCTTTTGACAGCTCAACCCGAGGCCCCGAATTCTTACTGAAAAGTCCCTCATTTCCCTTTGATCCCTGCACTGAAGCTAAAAAAGATACAAATTTAATTAAAAAGTAGCTTTGGCAGAGATCCCAGAAAGTTAAAGGAACAGTAACACCAAAAAATGAAAGTGTTTTAAAGTAATTGAAATATAACGTACTGTGGCCCTGCACTGGTAAAACTGGGGTGTTTGCTTCAGGAATACTACTATAGTTTATATAAATAAGCTGCTGTGTAGCTGTGGGGGCAGCCATTCAAGCTGTAAAAAAGGAGAAAAGGCACAGGTTACATAGCAGATAACAGATAAGACACCATTGTATTCTACAAGGTTTATGTGTTAGCTGCTATGTAACCTGTGCCTTTTCTCCTTTTTTACAGCTTGAATGGCTGCCCCCTTGGCTACACACCAGGGTTTATATAAACTCTAGTAATGTTTCTGAAGCAAACACAAAACTTTTACCAGTGCAGGTCAGCAGTACATTATAGTTTAATTTCTTTAAAATATATACATTTTTTGGTGTTACTGTTCCTTTAACAAGCCACATTTGCACTTAGATACATTGTTTCTCAGATTTAATTAAATAAGTGGGCAGAGAGCCCAAAGTTAACAAGCTACACCTGCACTGAGATACAATTGTAACTAATAAGCTAAACAGGTCTCTTGGGGGAACTGAGACTTGCAGCTTAAATGGCAGTTTTACCTTTTTCAGCAAAACTGTAATAACACATAAAAAAGACCACAAAACCCCCAGAAATGTGTTCATATGGGAGTGGTATTTAGGGGGTGTGGTCGCAAAAATTTATTTTTGTCCCTCTTTACATTTTCAAAATGTTGGGAGGTAGGGCTGAAAGTTAGAGTTCACCATTTGATAAATAGGCCTCTAAAAATCCCATAGGAATGACTACACAGTGGGAGAATTTTACAGTTGTTAGCTTTGACTTCACTCTTTAAAAAATCTGCCCCCTAATTAGATCATAAAATAAATGAAACAGCATAGGGTATTACACACTCCCAGGTACAGAAACTGATGGATATCGGTTTATATAGATTTATAGTTCTTTTCCCTTTTTTTCTTCCTTTTTCTTTCTTTTTTTTAAAAAATTAACTGCAAAAGGTATTTATGTTAAAAAGTTTTCTTTGTAAAAATCTGAAATTCTTAGCTGTTTAAAAGGTGATTGCTGACTTCAAATAAACACTTTCATAATAATATCGACCAGTTAGCAGTTTTAGTTTGCACAAACTAAAAATCCCCCCTTTTTCTCTGCAGCAGGCGAGTTGCTAAATAGTTTAGTACAGGTATGGGATCCCTTATCCAGAAACCCATTATCCAGAAAGTTCTGAATTACAGAAAGGCCATCTCATATAGACTCCATTATAAGCAAATAATTCTAATTTTTAAAATGATTCCCTTTTTCTCTGTAATAATAAAACAGTACCTTGTATGTGAGCCTAACCTAAATATAATGAATCCTTATTGGAAGCAAAATAAGCCTATTGGGTTTATTTAATATTTAAATGATATTTAGCAGACTTAAATTGTGGAGATCCAAATTACGGAAAGATCACTTATCCGGAAAACTCCAGGTCCCGAGCATTCTGGATTACAGGTCCCATATCTGTATTTAAAAGGTGTTGCACATAAAGGAATGAACTATTTGCACGGAGAAATATTCTTCCCACAGTGCATCATTTTTCCATGAACAACCTTCATAAAATTCCCCCCAATCATTTTATAAAATGGGATTTTAAAAAACCCTTGGTGTTTAAAAACACCCTTGTAAAGAAAAAGAAATCAACAATAGCTCCTCTATAACTTCACTCGTGAGTAAAACGTGCGGAGAAAGCCTTTAAGTTAACCACAGATAAAAAGAGCTCACCATTTTCCCAAAGATCCAGTTTTATGGGATTGATTCCCAAACTAAACTCTGACAATGAAGTTCTGTTACACAGAGCCTGTTTTTATCACCATTTAAAATCTAATTAATCCATATTGTAGCACAATGATTACTGTTGTGTTTTAGGGTGAGGGGTCATAGAGCTTTCTTTGTTCACCAAAAGACTTGTAATCATCAGACATTGGGATATAATTTTACTCAGCAAATTGAAAGGTAACAGATCAAATGCTCATCATAAACTTAACTCCTAGATGCCAGAGATTCTTTTCACCTTACCATGAAACCCTATCTTGGCAAAGAACAAAACCCCATTTCAGAGCACATGAAGGGTTAATGTCAAAAGCTTATATACTCCGTGTAAGTCAGAGCCAAGATTATTAGTGCACTATCCGCATCAAGACACAGCTGCAAGACGATACACAATACAGAGCCATTCAGTAACAACATACAAGAATGGCATTGGTTAAAAGAACTAATGTTCAATTTGGAGGGATCTTGTTGTCCTTGACAGGATGGATTCTCTCCTGTGTCACTACCTATATTCCTGTCTGGAAAAACCTCAACTTGGAACTAAATGAGTTAGAAAATTGGACTATGGGACTGTGGCAAACTTGTGTGGTCCAAGACGAAGGCCCCATGCAATGCAAGGATTTTGATTCTTTTTTGGCACTGTCTTCTGAGCTCAAGATATCAAGGATCCTTATGTGCTTATCCAATGGCTCAGGTATAATTGGGCTTCTGCTCTCAATTTTTGGCCTGGACTGTGTGAGAATTGGAAAAGGAAATCAAGCACAGAAGAACCGTCTACTACTTTTTGGAGGAATAATGCTTTGGACTTCAGGATTAAGTGCCCTGGTCCCTGTGTCCTGGGTGGCTTATGAAACAGTCCAGGAATTTTGGGATGAGACTATTCCAGACATTGTCCCAAGGTGGGAGTTTGGGGAAGCCCTGTTCATGGGCTGGTTTGGAGGATTTTTCCTAATACTTGGTGGCTCACTACTTGCTTCTTTATACTGTTTTGCACGGGCAGATCATGCGCCTGTCTATTACACACCCACCCAGCAGCATGAGAAATGCCTTCACTTGGACCCTAAATATCCAGACCTCACTATATGAAGCTAATGAGCTTATAGGGAAAATGAATTAAAACCAAGCAAGGTAAATTCACTATAGGTAGCCTGTTAAAATATACACCATATTACACATACCCCATGCCTTATTAGTTGGAAATTACATGCAATTCTGTCTCCTGTGGAGGCCATGTCTCTCAGACACATACTTTCATAGAAGAATTTGTAAAAAGCAATTGTATATTTATTTTGCAGAACATCTTTTGAGGGGATCAAAAAACATGTGTTTTTGAGAAATAGGGCCTATCCACTTGAAATTACAATTTGAAATAAACTGCACTATTAGCTTTTACCTTCTACATGAATGCTTATTTCAGAAGTAGCACCTGCGTCACAGGTTTAGTTTGTTCTTAGTTTAGATTTATTCCAATCTGTGGCCTCTTTTTTCCTGGGATTTTACTAATGACAACTTGGAGAGGATTCCACCGAATGTACCATGAACCTTGGGAACAATAGAGGTTTTATGGGGTTTCTCTCATTACTGGTGCTGCATATTTTGACCTTTTAAATATCGTACTGAGAATTATGAGATCACAGAACATGAGAACTTGAACAATGTTCTCCTAAGAAGAATTCAAGACAAGTAACTAATCTGACAAATACAATATCTTGGCTAATTGAGCACGGAGCTAATTGCTGCATAAACCCTTGACTAATGTTACAGTACTTTTCCTATGTTCATATTATATCCTTTAATAAATTGTCCTCAGCAGGTCAATGATTAATATCCTGTGGCTCTCTCATTCTATATAGCATGGCTTTCCGTTATGACATATGTTTGTTTTTTAGTGGCTGTGCTTTTTCCTTTAACAACTTTATAAGGTTTAGGGTTCTCATTAATGTCTGATAGGAATCAATATTGTTCATTTTTGTGGGATTATGAAGCCTTGCTGGTCCTTTATAAACTGATATTTTAATCCCTTGTTTGCCTGGGCATAGACTCAAAAGGTTAATGAGGTGCTCAGAGCTCCTGCTTTCCAGGCAGTCAACTGGATCTTGATAAATCATTCAGTCTTGGTACTGTAGCCAGCCTGTCACTGCTTCTGTCTATGTCAGATCTGTGCAAACTCAGGCAACAATGCACATAATTCAGTTTGATGAGAAAAACTTGGTTTATCATGTAAAAACCAAATTAAAGTCTAGGGGGAAATCTGGAACAGAATAGGGAGATAAATTTTATCCTCAAATTGAATCTAGCCCAATGTGACCAGACTTTCCACAGATCTGCCCATTTACTAAACAGGTTAAATGACTCACAGGATATGTCCTGCTTATGTCCTGCTTATAGGCAGGGGCACAATTAATATTGTAAAGCTTGGATTTGATTAGGTGAACAGTTTCAAATATTAAATATTGCTAAATTCAACAAATTGTAGTAAATGGAGATGATGGCAAATAGAAAGACACAAATATCACCTTAACCACATGGATTCCCATACTTTATTGGCATAATAATACCCTAGTGCTATATGGTCATAGTTATTACAATATTTTAGATCTTGACCAAGGATGTTGGCACCCAAGTCAAGCAATCCCAGCATGCCATTTTATTCAGATGGCTTCCTGAACAGAGTACACTGTCTTCCTTCCAATCATCTAGCTCAGTGCTGTCCAACTGGCGGCCCGCGGGCTAAGCCGCCTGTGTGTGCCATAATCTTCCTGCCCTATGCTGCATATTTGTGCCATACTCTGCCTGCCCTATGCTGCCTGTATGTGCCATACTCTGCCTGCCCTATCCTGCCTGTGGGAGGTGAATCTGGCAGGGGGTTTGTTAACAGTTGTATATAGTCATGGGGGTTGCTGTGCTATCCACAGGGGAGGAGGAGGCATATAGATTTAAGGGTATGTCTTAATATGGCATAATATAATTCTTTCACATATTAATGATGGTTGATATCCCCACAGTGAGCACCAAGCATTTGGGTTTTTTCTGTGCTACCACCATTAATGTGGGCATGGTCTTAAAAGCTCTTGTGATAAGATGGGTGTGGTTTGAAATGGGTGTGGGTAACAATGGGAGTGGTCAAAACTGGCTTCCATTAGCGGCCCTCCACTATGTATACTAGAGAAATTCCTGCCCTCTGTGCCACAGAAGTTGGACAGCACTGGTCTAGCTTATTCATCCAGATACTGCACATTTCTGCTGCCAGCAATAAGAACTGGGCTGGCAGGATGATAGCATTATTAGCAGAGGTACATGTGGGACACCAGCGGATTTCAAAGCCATGGACGCAATTGCTGGTGTTTTATAAAGGTGTGTGGCGCTGATACTTAACTGGATTTGCACAACACATCATCAACACTTCTGCAATTGCATCTCTCCCTTTTACACAAATGGTTGTTCCCTTAGCAGATACTTTTGCTGTCTGTCCCTGGTTCCAACCAACCAGTTAATTCTTAGAGAAAGTAGGCCTTTTTGTGCCACTATCCCAAGATGACTTTTGTATGAATTCAGTATAGCAAAATTGTACCATTGTTAATAATGCAAAATGGATCATCCTTATGTCTAAGGTTCTTGTTCAACCCACACATCCCCGCAGTTATCCCATTGCATAGCTCTATGGCCCAGCTCATTGTATCATTTCAATCTGGATGTCCATGTGTGTGTGGTCAGTATATCATGTACTGTCCATTTAATCATAAGGCAAAATAATCAGACACACTTGTAGTGTAGTATGGTATTAATTAATCCTGTCATGATTTCTGAAATTTTTGTTTCAGGCAGTTTACATTTATTGTAGCTAAAATTCTGGTCTGCTGTATTCCCTGCCTGTGGTTGAGGAATGGGAAATGCAGGGACTAATTAAAACAGAGAAAGTATTGTCACTTTAGGTTATATGTAGATACCTGAGGCACCTAAGTACTTCAGCTGCAGCCACAGTCCATTTACCATGTCCCTCCTGTATCCTCCTCTACTCTGATAAACTACACATTTAGGGAAGAGAAAGTTTTGGCTTGTTAGTAAAATGTTTTGTTTCTATTCTGACAAAAGATGTCATAGACCAAAATTCTGGTCTCCAAATTGGAGGCCAGAGACCTAAGGCAATTCAAAGTGAGTAGAAGGCAGTGTGCAAAGTACATAAAATGGTATCTTGTGCCTTTTTTACCACTTTGCACATTTCCTCCCCCGTTGTAAATAGAGAGTTAGAGTTAGACAACATTTGGATCAACAGTTTGGAACCTTCCACTGAACACAGTACATCTCATTCAGTTACTTCATTAAGCCGGGTTTAACTATCTTACTATCTAACTTCTTAACTAACATTTTACTATGTTTAAATTTCTTGCCTTCTTTTTCTCTGTTACTTTCCATATTTCTTCACATATCCTCTGCCCCCCAAACTTTTCAATCAAACTGTCCTGAAATACAGATCTCATAACTACTCCCATCACCCTTTTACAATCTAATCTTACTATCTTTCATTGCTAACTTACTAACTTCTTTACCAACAATCACAAATCTAGGCCACACCTTATTTCACTTGCCTTAAGGTGGCCATACACTTTACAATTACGATCTTTCCTGCGACCATTGGATTTGTTTTGGTGAACAGTTTCAAATATTAAATAATGAGAAATTCAACAAATTGCTTCTAATTGTAGTAAATGGAGATAATGGTCTTGTAGATCCACCATACGCGCACTGAATATCATACGAAGCCTCGTTTTGTATGATAATATCAGTGCGTGTATTGCCAGCATTGCTGTTACTTGCAGGTCCCAGACTTGGTCCTACTCTCTCATAAATATACCCCATAGCTATTCCACACAAGCACATTTTAATCTCTTCTACAGCCTCTAAGTTCTTATGCACAACTAATCTTTCAAACCTTATTCACATAAAGCCATCTCCCTCCCTTTCTCATGTGTTCTCTGGAATGCGCAATCCATCTGCAATAGACTCACAGCAGTTCATGACCTTTTCATCTCCAAATCCTTTACCCTTCATTCTATTAGTGAAGCATGGCTCACTACTACTGACACTGCTTCACTGATGCCCTCTTCTGTGGAGATTTTTCATTTAGTCATTCACTTAGACCTGCAGATCATCTTGGAAGTGGAGTTGAAATTCATCCTCACCCAGAAGGTAGGTTGCAAACTCTCACCACACCAGCTTCTCTTTCCTTCACTTCCTCTCACTGGTGTAAAAAGCTTCAGAGGGGCTTGGCTGCGCACATACCCGGCCCTTCCCTCACCCACCCCCCCTCATGTCCCCCACTCCTCGGCTACTCACAACCAGAAGGTAACAGAGCAACTGGGGTGGCAGGACTTCTTTCAGCTATAGAGGAAGTATACCCCGCTGTCCATGACCCCCTGTCCCCAGCCCCCCCACAACTGTGGGTCTGATTTCTCTATAGTTATGACACTACTTCCTTTAAAGTCCACAGCATGCACTTATTTTTCCAAATTGCAGATATATATCACACCCCTGGCCCCTATTCTGCCTTTCTAGATCAATTTGCTTCTTGGTTCCCACACTTTCTTTCCAATGGCACACCAAGTCTGATTCTAGGTGACTTCAACATTCCTATTAACAACTGTTTTTCTCTAGCTACCCCGATAAAAACTTAGTTTAGCTTCTCTCAGTGAACTGATTTACCTTCTCACACTGAGAGTTTTTGATCTTATTTTCTTCCACTTCTGCTACTCTTCTTTCCCCATCTTAACCATCACATTCCTTTCAAATAACACTTACTCATCTCACTCCACTTACAAACTATCAGCAACAGCTATTAACAACTTCTCCTGTCCAAATTTGGCAGCTGCTCTCTATAACAATTCTCTTTTTATTAGCTTTTGACACCCTAACTCCTCCTACCACCCATCACGTTTATCCACTTGAACCCCAAACTTGGCACACTGACTCAACTTGCTAACTCAAAAGATGCTCTCAATCAGTCGAACACAAAAAGTCCATACACTCACGGTTACTCTTTGTAAACTCAGTCCATTATCCGTTGGTGCAAATCCTCCAGATGTACCTGGCTTGGCGCCTATATCAATAAGAACAAGAAGAGAAAAGGAAATGCACACAAAACGATTTGCTGGTGTAAAAGAATACCTTCAACCTGTTTATTGCGGAGTGCACATACAGACCAGACATTCAAGGGCTTCATGCCCTCTTCATCAGTGGAAAAAATACACACAATTCGTTAAGGATGCCAAACACCCTTACATAACCATAAGCACCACCCCATCCTCCATGTAGGCATCTGATGTAAAACACTCAATCAGTTGAATGCTAGTGAAGAAAATCACAGAAGCTCTCCTCTAACCTCACAAACTGCTCCTTTTCATCTCATTCTCCCAATTTTAGATGCACTCAGACCTTCACACCCACCTAACCTTTCACAAGCACTATAAGTTCCATTCTCCAAAAAACTTCCCTCGATTCCAACCTTCCTACCAACTGTCTCCCTGCTTCCTACTGCCTTAAACCGTTGGAAGGAACGACCCAGTCCAGCATCTTACTCATTTTACACTTCTTGATATCCTGAAATCTGTCTTCTGTCCCAATACACTTAACAAAAACTGATTATGATTAAAAGCTTACTTTTCTGATTTCTTGTTTAAAATTGCTTTCTCTAGCTCAATCTCTACCTTTTTCTCAAGACTCTGTCCTAGACCCTCTGTTGTTTTCACTCTATACTACCTCTATAAGAAAATATATTCAGTCTTTAGGACTTCGGTAACATCTTTATGCTGATGATACCCAAATCTACCTGTCTACTCTTGATCTCTCTCATTTTGTCCTATTCCAAGTTACATATTACTGTTATCTTCTCCTGGCTGTCACAGCACCACCTGAAACTGAATCTCTCAAAAACTGAATTTATTATATTACCACCTGTACCTCAAGGACTCACTTACAATCAACCACACAGGAGTGCTGCCCAGGAATTATTTTTAATTACCATCTTTCTTTTGCACTCAACATCCAATCCCTTGCCAAATCCTGTTGCTTTTACCAAGTTTCCAAGAGCATTGTTAGAGACTTAGCATCCTCAAAAGAAACTGAATACTATATAGAAGTATACAGTTGTAAGCTCTCCCATGGCAAACACAAATTTCAGCCTCCTCTTGACCTTATTAGGGTCAATTCCAGTAAGATCCTCTTGAAGAGATCCAAAACTGCCCCAAAGTGTCAAGGCACTACCAAACAATGTGTGAATACTGTAGATCTGACTTCTAACTGGATTTTGGTGAACTATTAAGGTGTCTGGTTAAAAAAGATAATCTGTTTTTATAAAACTACTAGCGCTACTTTCTTTCATTGCTAGGACCCAGGATGGATATAAGGTGTCTGGAGTAACTTGTGTTCAATCCCGGGAATAGCCAAAAAAGGAGCAGTTGGACACCACAAGATATCAATAGCATAAACCGGTATGTCAGAAACATGACTAACAATGAATAAAAAATCAATAAAGTAAGAACAAGGTCATGGAAAAATATGAACAAACCCAATATTGTAGGCCTATCAACCAGGAGGTGATAGTTACATGACTTATGCAATTTCTTTTATATTAGACTTTTAAGGAATGTGTTGGGGAACACACCAGGGCTCATCTATGACTGCTTCTGAAGTTGCTAAAAAGGACGCAGTCACGCTAATCAACCCCATTTATGAAGTTACTTCAAGTTACTGTTCAAAGACAGTTCATCTCAAAGGTTGCTGTGGAGCAGTGATCCCCAACCAGTGGCTCGGGAACAACATGTTGCTCATCACCCCTTTGATGTTGCTCCCATTGACCTCAAAGTAGGTGCCCATTTCTACATTTATGGCTTGGAGACAAGTTTTGAAAGTACAGAGACAGTTTTACTCCAAGCAGAGCCTCCTGCAGGCCAGTATTCCACATGGGGCTACCAAAAAGTCAATCACAGCCCTTTTTTGCCAACCCCAAATAACGTTTTTCACGTTTGTGTGGCTCACCTACACTTTTTACATCTGAGTGTGGCTCACAAGTTAAAAAGGTTGGGGTTCCCTGCTGTAGAGCATCTCTTCTTTGCAGCCACAATTACACAGGTCAAGCCTTATGGGAATAGGAGTCTTAGCTGGAGGTGAGCCGACTACAGATACATGTTACAATGGTATGAATACAGGGGGGAATAAAGGGTATTACCCCAATATTTCTAGAGAAGAACCATTTAAAATAATATTACAATTGCATCTTATTTTTATGATTTGGTTTCTGAATTATTTAATTATACACAATTGTTACTACCAAGAAAAGAAAACTTGTGAAAGGTTCCCTTCTTGCTAACTAAGTCACACCCATAGGAAATTAGCTATGTTAGGCAGGTAAGCAGAAGACCAGGAGCATAGAGACAGGGACACCACTTCTTTGGGCAAAAAACACAAGTTTATTTGGGGAAACTCCTCAAATATAAACATCACAGTTCATCTGCAAACAGTTAATTAAACTCATGATTTGTCTACCTTCCAGGCTACTGTCATACTCTAGACAGAACCTTTTCCCAGGGCTGACTCTCACACTCGTGAAGACTCTGGGCTACTCACTCAGCTCTGCTGTCTCTCCCCCCCTGGGAAACCAGCTCATCAGCTTCTGGCACACTTAGGCTTCTCATTAAGCCTTGTGTTTCCAGCACTCATACACCTGCTCACGGCTCCCTTTGCTCCTTGCAGGCAGCACCCCCAGCCCCTCTGGGAGTTCCTCACACAGACAGGCAGCACCCCCAGCCCCTCTGGGAGTTCCTCACACAGACAGGCAGCACCCCCAGCCCCTCTGGGAGTTCCTCACACAATCAGGCAGCACCCCCAGCCCCTCTGGGAGTTCCCCACACAGTCAGGCAGCACCCCCGGCCCCTCTGGGAGTTCCTCACACAGACAGGCAGCACCCCCAGCCCCTCTGGGAGTTCCTCACACAGACAGGCAGCACCCCCAGCCCCTCTGGGAGTTCCTCACACAGGCAGGCAGCACCCCCAGCCCCTCTGGGAGTTCCCCACACAGTCAGGCAGCACCCCCAGCCCCTCTGGGAGTTCCTCACACAATCAGGCAGCACCCCCAGCCCCTCTGGGAGTTCCTCACACAGGCAGGCAGCACCCCCAGCCCCTCTGGGAGTTCCTCACACAGGCAGGCAGCACCCCCAGCCCCTCTGGGAGTTCCTCACACAATCAGGCAGCACCCCCAGCCCCTCTGGGAGTTCCTCACACAGGCAGGCAGCACCCCCAGCCCCTCTGGGAGTTCCTCACACAATCAGGCAGCACCCCCAGCCCCTCTGGGAGTTCCTCACACAGGCAGGCAGCACCCCCAGCCCCTCTGGGAGTTCCTCACACAGGCAGGCAGCACCCACAGCCCCTCTGGGAGTTCCTCACACAGTCAGGCAGCACCCCCAGCCCCTCTGGGAGTTCCTCACACAGGCAGGCAGCCTTCCTGCCCTGAGAGTGCGCACCCTCTGAGTGACACCTTCGCACTGAGTAACCCCCAGTTGTGGGAACACACCCTTTTTTACCTCTCCAGGCAGCTCCCATCTCAGCTGCCTTGTAATTAGCCAACTGAGAGGAATTAACCCTATCTGCACTAGGAATCCCCTGCAGTCCACATCAGACACTTTGCCATACATGTTTAGGAAAGATAGTAAGTATATCCCCTATCCTATGATCTCTCAGCCTCTACTTACCTGTAATGAAGGGTTAAGAAATGGGAATGGAACCCTAAGTACTGGCCACTGTAGAAATAAAATTGTTAGTATTTCTGTACCTGTTGTGATCCCTCTAGTGTAATGAACCAAAGCACTTACAACAGGCAGCCCCTAACTTGTGAAGGTCACTTATAAAACACAACCTGTAGATCTGAGGCGCTCTTTGCTTTGGCTGGGGTCCACATAGTGCAAGTCAAGCCTGTTCAGCAACTTCTAATGTCACTACCATTCCTAGATCCAATTTTGTAACAATCATTAACAGACACTTTCACTCTTCTTCTGACTCCCTGACTGCTCCATTTGTTTAATACTGTAAATGAATCATAGCTGAGGCAGACTCTCACACCCCATTCCAAACTACCAGTCTTGGCTTCATAAACAAATGCACCACATTTCATTCATAAATTTAATATAAAATATCTCTCATTATAATTATCTGCTGCGGGTCTTCAAAACGTTCTCATTAAAAAGGGAGAAAGTATAGGATAATCCGTACATGCATGTACAAAATTGCTCCTTCAGGCTATGAAGGTTAAACATCCTGAGTCATGTATCATAATATATATATATTGTTAAATATAGTCGTATTATATAGCACCACCAACAATTTCCTAGCACATTCCAGAGACTGTTTAATCACTCACACAAGCCAGTGCAATTTACCATTTGATTTCTCTAAGAGGTGTATACTTACTAGTGACAATTCCATCTAAAGCTATTTTATTTTCTTAGGGCTTGAAAAGCTTGTTCCATATATTTCATAACTAGATGGAGCAAACCTTATCTAGATAAATGTCCCAGATGGCTCACCATGTCCTGCCCCGATTAATATTTTCAAAATTTTTATTTTTATATATTTTCTTCATAATTACAGCTCTTTCCATTAAAATAAATTCTGTGATGTTGTTCTGTGTTGCACCCTGCGATGACAAAAGATATTTTGCTTCATCTTTATGTAGTCTATGTATGTGCAGAGACAGTGTTGTACTGGCCCACCAGGATACCAGGAAAACTCCCGGTAGGCATAGGTGTAAGTGGGCCCTCCTGCTCCTGACCATTTGGCCTATTTCATAATCATTCCCTATTTCTGAATGGGAAGAAAGAGGAGAAATAGATGGAAGAATAGGTGCTAGCATGTAAATTAAAGAGACTAGAAGAATAAAGAGGTTGGGTGAGGAAAGGAGGATAATTAGTTTGGAAAGTGGGCCTAGGGTCTAAGGTTTTCAGGGGGGCCCCTGAGTCCCCAGTCCAACACTGTGCAGAGAACACGCACACATATACTGGCGAATAATACATTCCCTAACTGCAAATCCTGCCCTTGTCTCATATTAAATTCCCCTAGTTGTATTAACCACTTTGCATCTACATTCTCCATGCTAAATGCACTATTGGACTGCCATGTTGAACATTTACGGGAAGATTTATGGGATCCTATGGGATTTTAGAAGCTGGTTTATCAATGGGATTATCATTATAGCTGCAACACCAGCATCAATCCCCTTAACACCACCCCCTTTTTATAGGATATTCAGCATTCTGCATTGTTTGGGCAAGACTGATAGGTAGCTGTGTCATGTGGTAGCATTTCTTTGGGTGTTTCCATCCTTGTTATGTTGTTGCTGGTTTTCCAGATGCTAATACATATTGGTATGGCAGATGCACAGGGCTGTGCTACTCACTTGCACACTACATGAGTTGTTCCTTTTGATTGTGGATAGTTGGAGGGATGAGTCAGCAAACTAGATATTTTTATATGCCAGTTGCATTACAGATTGTCTAGCTCCCTCTTTGATGTGCTTCTCTGCTGAAGTTATTGTCTTTTTTCCAGCTTTTACAGCTTCCCTATATGCTTCCCATATAACCTGGTTTGTGGGACCATGAATCCTGTTGAAGCAGGTTTGTGGCTATGGAACACAGGCATGGGGCTCAGTATCAGGGCTGGTTTTTTGATGTGGCACTCCCATCATCTGTACTAGTTACATAGTAACATAGTAACTTAGGCTGAAAAAAGACATGGCCATCAAGTTCAACCTTTTATGTCTACTGTATATGAAACCTGCCTAACTGCTAGTTGATCCAGAGGAAGGCAAAAAAAAAACCCCTGAAGTGGGGAGGGGGAAGTCCCTTCCTGACCCCAAGATGGCAATTGGACCACTCCCCGGATAAACTTTGTGCTATTTTCAATAAACCTGTATTCCCTCACTTGCTAAAAAGCCATCCAACCCCTGCTTGGAGCTATATAATGTATCAGCCAGTATGACTAGTTCAGAGAGGGAATCCCACAACTACACAGCACTCACTGTAAAAAAAAAACTTTTTCAAACATTAAGATGGAACCTCCTTTCTTTCAAACAGAATGGATGCCCCAATCACGTTCTCTAGATTTCACACTGTCTTGTTGACTGTGCTTTTCTGAGGAGGTATAGCGCTCCTATATGGGTATCATATGTTTTGTATGTAGATCACGTTGTTTTGGGTGACTAAAATTCCACTTGATGGGGATATGCATGGTTACACGCAAAGTCAGTGAATACGTATGATTCTGAGCATTTGTCCAGGTTGCACAGTATACCCCCCTTGCCACATATGGTTGGGATTATGAGATTCACATCTTATAGAAAATTGAATCCTACAGTGGTAAATCCATGTATATTTTATTTCCTCCCTGACACAATTTTCTCTAGATGTTTATCATATGGGAATTTGGAACTGATGTAGTGTATATGTCACTGTGAGTTATGGAGTAATTTCCCCACTTTTTGTGGTTACTGTGTATTTTTTGAATTTTTGACGCTGGCTTTTGTGCGACAATAAAAAAAAGTTACAATTATCAGGCAAAAAAGTTGAAAGTCACAGTTTTTGAGATTTTTCCACAGCTTTTTCTTGCACATTTTTTTTTATAAATGTGCCACTCGTTGTTCACCTACCTGTTCCCTCTATACTGTATTTTGGTTCTGGTCCTCTGTGAGAGTTTCCTCTACTTTACTAGAATCTGTACCTAAAGTAATTTGTTTTATTTACCTATGGTAACCTTTAGTTGAGTATAGTTTCATGCTTGTGGATTTTCCAATAATACTATTCTAAGTGTCACATTTGGAGAAAAGTGGAAAAATTATATCATATTTGCCATAATTATTTTCCTTTCCAAGACAAACGACATGTCAGTATATACCCCACCCCTTATACAGTGGTTTTTTAGAAGTTTAGCACAGATACTGCTAAGCATTGGAACAGTCCTTCTGTTGGTAGCAGGGAGCTGGGGCTATCCCTAGTGAAGATGACATGTAGATTGCCCAGGAAAGGCAAATCATAGTAAGTATGATACAGTTTTCCTTTTTTTCTAATAGCAGTGAAGGTGGAGGAGTGAAAGAGGAGGTTTGGAAGTCTAACTATTTTTCCTAAATACATTTTTGTTTCTGCAGCTGGAAACATTTTGTGACGCTCTGAAAAATCTTCACTACATTCTAAACCATTTCGCTACTTTTCTACAGAACAGAAACAAAAAATCCAGTCTGATTTATCAATGCATTTTCCTGCTTTCTCAACTGCTTTCTAGCATAACTGATTCAGCATTTGTTCCCAATTGCACATTTCTGAGCCTTTTCCACCAAAACTCATCCTTACAGACCAGATTTCCTTGAGACGAATTCCCACACCTTTTCAAGAACAAAAAAGACAAAAAAACAGGTTCACATTATTGTTTGCTGTCATTTTTTTGTACGTTGTTCAATAGGGCCACTAACGTGTGAAACTTGAATTTCATAATTTTGTGTACAATAGAATTTTATTCTTTCTACAAACAAACTAATAAATGAATGGGCTAAAAACGGTATTTTCTGGAGTATTTTGAAAAGTCGCCAGAAAATTAAACATTTACAGCTTAGAAAACAGTTAAATAAATATGTGTAAGATAAATATGTGTAAGGTATCTTTTATAGAAATTACCTATAAATTTCAGTATTTTCTGAATCTGTATCTATTCTAGGAAATTATCTGAGGAAGTTTACATGTAAAACATATTTAAAATCAGATAAGTGTATTCAGTTATGTATATATATATATTACAGTTCAGTTTAAAAATAGCTACAGCAGTGTAACAGATCTTTCTTAATACCCACCCAATGCTCCGTTTTGGCATGATTACTCCATACTCCCTTTCTGCACAGAATCTGACATAATAGGCTATTGGCTGTAGTCCAGGAACTGAAACTGAATAATCCATTCATTCAATACAAACACAGATCTCACAGCCCTTATAGGAGTGTTTGCCAATAGCTTATAATAAGCACCACCAAGTATTAGAATCAACAGAGCCCATCAGCTAGTGCACGAGCCACTCACTTGGGAACTCTTCCACTATTCTCCACGTTTTTCTCTCCACTATGACTGTGACATGGAAGCTGAAACTGCAATATGGAGCACTGTTTTTCTCAGTTTTGGGATGTGTGCTGATCTGTGTAAGCACCTTTGTTCCACTATGGAAGTTTCTGAACTTGGATCTTAATGAGATGGAGACCTGGAACATGGGATTGTGGCACATTTGTGTAGTGCAGGAAGAAGGAGGGACGGAGTGCAAATATTATGATTCCTTTTTGGCAATGCCATATGATCTCAGGATCTCAAGGATTCTGATGTTTCTCGCCAATGGCATTGGACTGACTGGCCTCGTCATGGCTAGCTTTGGCATAGACTGTTTAAAGTTTGAAAAAGAAATAAAAAAGAAGCTGTCCATCTGTGGAGGTATACTTCTGTTGTTGTCAGGCATCATTTCATTGGTCCCTGTGTCCTGGATAGCCTACAACACAGTTCAGGAATTTTGGGACGAGTCCATTCCAGATATTGTGCCTAGGTGGGAGTTTGGGGATGCTGTGTTCATGGGCTGGTTTGGAGCTTTCTTTCTGCTGCTGGGTGGCTCATTGCTGTTGTGCTCCATGATAATTGCAAGCAAGCCCACCTTTGCTCTCAACAAAACCTCAGGAGAACAGTATCCTCTTGCACACACAACACTCAGGTATCCAGATCAGCTTGCACTTACAGCACTCAGGCATCCAGATCTGACAGTCTGACAGCTTTAGAGATGACCGGAAACTTTTTTAAAATCTGATTTGGAGTCGGACTTGCAGCGGCAACATCTTTGGTGGTTTGAACTGAAATCTCTGTGGATATGGGACGTTCTAGCTTGGGCGGGGAAGGCATTTTCATCTTGTTCATCTTCTTTTCATCTTGTTTCATCTTGTTTATTCATTTTATTGAAAAGTACTGGGGAATACTGGCTTTAGTTTAGATTGACTTACATATTATTTCATAGAACAGGGACAGAATATTTATTTTGTTCTACTTGAAGTAGTTACTGGTGGCAAATACAGTTAGTTATTGAAGGTATATTCATCTTCCTTGCTCTGTCTTCTTAGGGTTATAGTTACATTATGTTCAGGCAAAGAGCAGGACAAGGAAAACTGAATCAAATACAATGAATATTGCACAGATAATATCAGCAGTGAGTTGTCTTCTTGAAACATCTGAGGATGCAATGGATTTTAGCATGTTATACCAATTTTTGCATAAATGTTATTTATGAACCCTTAGTGTTCCTGTGTTAGTTTGTTAGTGAGTCTTGTGTTTGACATTACTGAGGCAAAATAAATCTGTATGAAAAAGAATAAAAGTTTGCATTTTGCCATTTAATACTGTGCATAGAAAACTGGTTTACCTGTGTGAAGGTGGTGTATTTATTGTTGCAGAAAGAATGATTTTTTCTTCATCATTAAGAAGTTCTATTACAACACAGCACATCATTGCAAAAGGCAGTTTTGAGCCTTTTATTGCTCCAGTACTTGTGCCTGGGGCCTTTGCAAATGAGGCCCTTTGTCTCATTAGGTACTTTATATTCCATTAATAGACCTGCTTTTTTGTAAGTAGTAAGTATCATTAGTTACTCACTGCTAGAGCAAACGTGAACAAATGCTACCTGTAACAGGTACTGACCTCTGCATTTACCTTTCCTCTATACTGGACTTTCCTTGGTTCTTGGGTAGATTGAAGAGGACCTGTCACACACACATAAAAAGTTGTATAATAAAATTCCTTTGCAAAATTAAACATAAAATACCATTTTTTAAATAAAAAAATCCATACTTCTTACAAATGTATTTAAAAAGCTCAGGCATAGCGGCAGGCAATTACTTTCACTTCCTATTCAGCACTTCCTAGATGTCACTCCTCACTTTCCCCCTCCCTGCACACTATAACTGAGTAGCCTGTGCATGGGCTGGGCATCAGCCCCCATTTTGGCACATTGGGATGATATAAAATGTGCCTTAACAACTTGCTGTGATTGTTCCAAAACTGAAGGAAACACAATTTATATAATGTATATAGTCAACTAACATAACAGATAAGAAAATGTCATTTGACTTGTGTCCTTCTGATTTGATTTGGCCTGTATCCTAGATTTGGTGCATAGCAGTTACCCACAGCAACCTATCAGATCTTTGTTTTACTTTTCTAACTTGAACTGGAACAATCAGAACCTGTTGCGGATTGGTTGCTATTGGTTACTTCACTTATCTAGCACATATGCTAGTTAATTAGCCCAGTGTTATTGTTAGATGTGTTCTCATTAGGATAGTGTTATTCTAGCCTTATTAAATTAATTCTAAAGTACATTATTATCAAAAATGAAAAATAAAAGTAATTTCATAAGGAAATGTGTTGCCTCTTATATACTAAACCTGTCACATTCTGTCATGCTGTGCACTGAAAATGTTTAAACCCACATTTATTACAACGGAACAAAATGTGATCAAAATGAATGACTGAAATGTATGCTTGGAAAAGGCTGGATTTTCTGGGAGATACTAATATAGTTTTTTTTCTTGGTGCTCCTTTTAGATAAAAAAAATTACACACGCCAGTGGAAAAAACTAACAGAACACCACCATTTTACTTACCTACCTTTCCCAGGTGTCCCTTGTACTTATACTCAAGCATTCCCCCGGTGGGGGAGGCCTGTCATGGGGCCCCAAACATGGGGAGATAAACTGCCAAATTTATCTAAAGGACTTGAATCGGCAGCTAAAATCTGCCCATGTATGGCACCTTTACTCTGTAAGTTATGTTTATTTATTCTCTGTAGTGTTTTTCTGCTACCTGGAAAAACATTTGTTATCCACATCTGCAAATAACAGTTATTACAAAGCAAACACAAACAAAAGTTTTATTACCGCTAGGCACCAAATAATATCATTATATCAGTCAGGACCTCATCAGGCTCCCCAAGGTAATTTATCCAGCCCCCGCTGCGTCCTCACCCCTGGCAGGGGGAGCGGGGGAGGTGGGAGGACGGGGAGCGGGGGTGCTGGGAAAGAGAGGATGCAGTGGGGAGTTGGAGGACACAGCAGGGAGTGGGGGGAGCTGGGGGAGGATGGGTGCAGAAGACAGCCGTAGGTCAACCCTGCAGTGGAGGGAGGGGGGGGTTGGTCTATAGTCCGCCCCCCCAAGAGCATGAGGGACCATGAACTGGCCCCCTGTTTAAAAAGTTTGAGGGTCCCTGTTTTAGGGTGACTGCCCAGTACTTGCAGGTAGGGAAAGCTTGTTATAGTTTCCATCTAACTGTATAGGCACTTCGGCAGCACCAAGGGGTTAATAGAGTCAGGGTGCGGCTGTGGGATTGCAAGAGTTTTAGTTCAAGATGGACAGTTTCATGGTATGAACTGAGAAAGCATAAAGAAACTGATATCTCTATTCAAAGCATTTGCAAGACTGAATAAATATAATATATGTCTGAAAAGCTGGAAACTTTATTCAGGATATGAGTCAATGTCAATATAATATGGCAATAACTGCATTTAAAGAACATGGAAACCCTACATTTTCCTACCATGTATATAAGTTGGGCACGTCTCCCCCACTGAAACCACATCATGTGTACTGCATATATCCCCTCCGTTCACCAGCACCATCACATTTTCCTAAAACAAATAGCAGCTTTCACCCATTGGCCATTTCCCCTCTGACATCATCAGTGACATTTACATCTGCAAACAGCACATGTGAACTGTAAAGTTCATGCAATGAAGAATGCAGGCTTACATAGGCAGATTTTACTTTGATAAAAAGTCTTGCTTGGATTGTGCCCTGTTATACTGAGCTCAGGAGAAGAGGTTAGGAGAAAATGCTAGGAGTGTATAGCTAGAGCAGAGTTTCTATGGAAACCAGCAGTACCATCTCTTCATTGGTCGCTAGACCGGAGGGTGTGTTTAGTAACCTGGGTTGATAAGAATTGGGCATGCTCAGTTAGCCAATGTCCAAAGTCAATTCCCAAAGTTGGCCATACATGGTAAGCTTGTTTGGGATGGTTGCAAAACAAGTGGATCTTCTCCTGATATGCCCACCTAAGGTGGGAGTTGGTGATGAACGAATCTGTCCCATTTCGCTTCGCCGAAAAGTTAATAAATGTTTTGAAAGATTTGTGAAACTGCGAGAAATTTGCAAAACAGGAACAATTTTTTTTACTATTAAAGGAGAAGGAAAGGCAAAGTCACTTGGGGGTGCCAAAATGTTAGGCACCCCCAAGTGACTTAAAGCGCTTACCTTGTACCCCGGGCTGGTGCCCCTGTTAGGAGAAAACCGCACCAGCCCGGGGTACCTGTAGCAATGCACTTCCTCATTCTTTTTCCGGCGAATGCTAGTGGCCGGCGCATGCGCAGTAGAGTGAAAAGCCGACTTTTCTGTTAAAGTTACACTCTTTCACTCTACTGCGCATGCGCGCGAAACAGGAAGGAGGAAGCGCTCGCTACAGCTACCCCGGGCTGGTGCTGTTCTCTCCCAACAGGGGCACCAGCCCGGGGTACAAGGTAAGCGATTCAAGTCACTTGGGGGTGCCTAACATTTTGGCACCCCCAAGTGACTTTGCCTTTCCTTCTTCTTTAAGGGGGTGCTGCATCCCTTTGAACAACCTTTGAACAACAGGAGTGGCAAGTATTTAAAGATTTCAACGAGGCTGTTTACTGAATTTTTGTCTGGGAAGTTTACATGTCACATTTAGTCTTATACTGGCATGTATTTAAGGTATCTCTCTGTACAGTCTATGACAATACCAAAAGAGTTGTTCTTGTTATGGAGGGATCCTTCTATTGGCCCATTCCTACAACATAATGATATAATGCCACACCCGGTCAGCTAGGCCCCCTTCTCAGGGGATGAAGGCACAGCCAGAGAGCTGAGGGACATCTTATCTTGTGACCGGTTAGCAGGGAACAGCAGCTGCTGAGAAATGTATCAGCTAAAATACAAAGAGAGAGTCGGCAGCAGCTGCTACCGGAAAACATATTATGAGAAACCTCCCAGTTGTTCTGATTTCAACTGGACAATGCAGAATCATGGACACCCAAAAGTTGGAATGGTCTTAAAGGAACAGGGGTGTGTAGGGGCACAACTGGGCATGTCATTTGGATAAGTGGTGTGCTTCATTTTTTAAAATCTCAGATTTTGTGAGAAATAATTTATTTGTAGGGTAGTCTATGAAAGTAATACACTTTGAGAAAGTAGGGGTTGCTGGAATCACTTGACTTTATTAACCCCTGGGAATGGGACGTTCCAAAATCAGTGAACTGGTTGCCTCAATCACTGCTGATGTTGCCCATAGCAACCAATCAGATCTTTGCTTTTGTTTCCTAACTTTTAGGTGACCATTCAAATGTAATCCCTGATTGGTTGTTCTTGGCAACATCACCGGTCATGATACACCCCTCAGTATATGCCTTCATTTATTTTATTGATGGTGCTGCCCAGTCATAGCCGCTCTGCCAGTTAATATCATTTTCTTAGTTAGGGTATCCAGCATATATGTCTCTATATATAAACTAGCTCTGAGAGAACAGGGCTACATACAAATAACCTTCTAATGGCATGATAGCCAGAAGCAGTATGATAGGACCTTTGGGAATAAGAAGCAGCTTCATCAGAAAATTAAAACACAGCTTACTCTCATAGGTGCTAAGTGCACAACTACAGTCTCCCATATCAGCTAGTCAGAAATTTGTTTTCACCAGTTTGAAATTGACAGCAAAGATCTGATTCGCTGCTATGGACAGCTACACTAGTGCAATTTAGCACCTGTTTTAGTAAATCAGCCACATGAGTACACTATTTGGCCAAAAGTATCTGGACACCTACCTTTCCGGCATCCCATTCTGAAATCCAGGGTGTAAATAGGAAATTTGCTACAGTAACAGCCTCTACTCTTCAGGAAATACTTTCTGTTAGATCAGTGCTGTCCAACTGGCGGCCCGCGACCCCCCTCTGTGTGGCCCCCCACCTGTCTGGCTGCTTTGATGGCTTACTCTTGTGTAAGCTTTAAATGGTATCAGTACTGTGATTAACTGGCCCCCTGCATGGCTCACACCTCAGATTCAGGCTGTAATCCCTCTGTATTGTTTAAATATGTAATCCTCTGTACTGTTCACACCTTTTAATCTCTGCATTGTTCACCCCCTGCAGTGTTCACACCTCAGGCTCAGGCTGTAATCACCCCCATTATTCCCCTGTTCACACCTCAGGAGCAGTAGAAACCCACAAATAATCCCTGCATACTACAAAAAGAACATATACTGAGGTGGTACTGCAATTCAAAAGTTTTTTAATATATAGTTATTGTGCAGAATGTAGGAGCAGTGCCAGCATTGTGTCACTGTAGGCTGCCTGTGTGTGCCATACACACAGGCAGCATAGGGCAAGCAGAGTATGGCAGACACAGGCAGGGTAGGGAAGGCAGAGTATGGCACACACAGGCCAAGTTTGGTACAAACCAGCCAAGAATGGCACACACAGTGAAAGTATGGCACACGCAGGCAGGGTAGGGAAGGCAGAGTATGGCACACACAGGCAGGGTAGGGAAGGCAGAGTATGGCACACACAGGCAGGGTAGGGCAGGCAGAGTATGGCACACACAGGCCAAGTATGGCACAAACCAGCCAAGAATGGCACACACAGTGAAAGTATGGCACGCAGGCAGGGTAGGGAAGGCAGAGTATGGCACACACAGGCAGGGTAGGGAAGGCAGAGTATGGCACACACAGGCAGGGTAGGGAAGGCAGAGTATGGCACACACAAAGGCAGGGTAGGGCAGGCAGAGTATGGCACACAGGCAGGGTAGGGAAGGCAGAGTATGGCACACACAGGCAGGGTAGGGAAGGCAGAGTATGGCACACACAAAGGCAGGGTAGGGCAGGCAGAGTATGGCACGCAGGCAGGGTAGGGAAGGCAGAGTATGGCACACACAGGCAGGGTAGGGAAGGCAGAGTATGGCACACACAAAGGCAGGGTAGGGCAGGCAGAGTATGGCACACAGGCAGGGTAGGGCAGGCAGAGTATGGCAGGTTTTTGCTGTACTACAACCATTAATATGGGTATGGTCATGTGATAACATGGGTGTGGTTTCAAGTGGGTGCGGTTTCAAAAAGGGGAGTGGTCAAAACTGGCTTCCATTATCGGCCCTCCACCACGTAGGTCGGAAAAATTCCGGCCCTCGGTACAACAGAAGTTGGACAGCACTGTGTTAGATGTTGGAAAATGGTTGATAGGATTGGCTTCCATCCAGCAGGAACATTAGACAAGTTGGGCCCTGATGATAGGGATCATTGTATAGTATTGTTTTCAATGGAACAAGGGGCCCTAGTGCAGGGATCCCCAACCTTTTCTTACCTGTAAGCTACATTCAAATGTAAAAATAGTTGGGGAGCAATACAAGCATTAAAAATGTTCCTGGGGTTACAAATAGGGCCTCTGATTGGTGATTTGGCAGCTCCTATGTGGACTGGCAGCCAACATGAGGCTCTGTTTGGCAGTACACCTGATTTTTATACAACCAAAACTTGCCAAAAAGACAGGAATTCAAAAATAATCACCTTATTTGAGGCCACTGGGAGCAACATCCAAGGGGTTGAGAAGCAACATATTGCCCCGGAGCCACTGGTTGGGGATCACTGCCCTAGTGCAACCATGGAAAACAGACCCAGGCCATTATTCCTTTTACATCAACATTTACCATCAGCATTTGCCAATGTCAGACTTTTTCATCTGTCTGCCAACTGGCAAAATTACATTAAGCTTTATGGGGGGTGTGTATCTGCTACTCCAGAGTCCATGACTTTTACATTATCTCAAGTAACTCTTGGCATTGTGCAGGTTTCATAAAACTCCAAACACTCTAGAAGCAAAGTTCTTATGGTGCTGCTGCTTCCAGAGACAATTTGGAACTCGGCAGTGAGTGTTCCAACAGAGGATATGTCATTTTAGACAGACTGTCAGGATACTTTTGGTTATATATAGGATGCACCCGGATTCGGTTCGGGATTCGGCATAATCCATCAGAGTGGGTTCGGTGCATCCCTAGTTATATACCTGTGTATCTTCAGCTGAAGAAGCCTAAAGGTGGCCATACATGGGCGGATTCTAGCTGCTGATGTTGGTCCCTTTGGCAGCTTATCAGGCTGTGTATGGGAAGTACCGACGGGCCTGTCTGACATCTTGCCTGAAATCGGGCAGATCTTGATTGGGCAGGTTTAAAAATTAGTCCGATCGGGACCACATTGGTTCATTGATGCGGTCCCCGAACTGACAGACGCCTATACCCCAGGACCAAACGACGGAATTAGCCCAATATCACCCACCCGTAGGTGGGGATGGCCACCTTAACTTAGCACTTTGGTAATTGGGATGCAGACATTTAAAGGAATATACATGTAAAAAAAAGCATTTAATAGTACCTGTAAAAAGCGTCTGTGTAAATTCACGAGGTTGGGAAAAAATGTTCTTTACTTTTGAGGAAGATATTTGCTCTTATTTCCTGGCATCCATGTGGCGGAAGCAAATGCAGCCCAGCCTTGCTTTAATTTGGTTTCTACATACAATCGTGTAAATAGAGCAGTAGTCTCCTGAGATTTATGACAATATCTATAATCCTATGTTTGAAAGAACAAACCACTAAAATTAACTGGTATTACACAAAATAGGATAATTATATGAAATTATCCCTTTAATACTGCTCCTTAGACTAATGAGAGCTTGCCTTTTAGTCATCATATAATAAAAATGCAACAAGTTCAATTTAGCCAGATTAGTTACAATATTGTGATTGTCTAATTCTCGCTTATGAAATTCAGTTTACCAGGAAGCCTGTAGTCAAAATACGGTAATAATTAGAGCAGCCCTCTCCCTTCTCTAAGGGCTTCCTAGGTACAGCCGGGCTCAATTCTGCACAACTGCTGGAACATTTTCAAGCATTTTGTTGTGAAAAAGCACTTCATGTGTCATTGCCTTAATGCTCCTGGCTTAGGTGCCTGGCCATAGTGTGGAGTTGGATCTGTTTTTTCTAACACAAATAAAGAAGTTGTTGGGATTTCACAATGATTCTTATATAATAGAATGAAAACTTGTAGCCAGCTGTAGTCTGTTTTTGTCCATCTGTCCCAGAGAGGTGTATAACTAGCTGCTGGGGGGGCAGAAATATAGATGACATGGTGTGAGGAATATTATACACTTTCAAAGAGGGGCAATGTGGATCTAATAGGGCTGAGACAAAGTGGGAGTAGAGGCAGCAGGCACATAAGTATTGTATGCTCAAGGGCTAAGGCACACGGATCTACTTGTAGGCAGCTACTTGTTACAGCTACTAAAAACCAGCAAATACCCTGGCATAGACAGTACTGAGAATTGCCTCTGCTAAAACACACACAGAGACAATTAACAGGAAATGATCAGCATTGTCTATTTTTGTAGCTGCCACTAGTAGCTCTGTGCCTTAACGTTATGTGTTGTGTTCAGGGGAGTATTTAGGTCCGGTGCTGCCCTAGGCATCGGACCTAAATACACCCCTACATTGTGTTCATGACATCATGGCATGCGTGTGATGTCATGCGCAGCGGCAGCAGGGAAGTGATGTCGAATACAGCATGCGCGTCACTATCGCAGAGCACTGCAACCCATTAACCCCTCACCCTCGTGCTTGGTCACCAGCTTTCTTATAGAAATCTCTGGCAAAGGCCAGGGGCATATATTTTCTATTCTTAATGAAAAAAGAAAATATAGGCACAAGCGGGCTGGCCCAGAGGGTGCCAGTGCCTATTAAGTATTCATAATAATTCCTAAATTAAATGTTAGTTATATTATTTTCCACAGGGTGGAAAGGAGCAGCTGTTGGTTGTAGGAAGGGCATCATAATAACCCCAATGACCTATGTTTTTCAAAAATTAATCTTTGTTTAATCAGGGGTTCAGGATCCCTGTTACTATGGCCATGACATTATATATGTGACAGAAAATCACTGTTGCAGCCAGCAGCATCTCCATCTGGCTTCAGGGACATTGGGGGGAATTCAGCATTTGAATCCAGGTCCCACAACATCCCTTCTATACTGCCTGTATGAGCCACTGCCTGCTGCTCCTGCTCCCCTCCTTCCCTCTCCTTCCTTTTTCCACTTTCCTCACTGAGCCATCCCACGCCCCCCACACTAAATAGACAGACAAACAGACAGAAGTAATGAGATAGGCACATTGGGTAGCTCATATCCATCACTCATATGTTTCTTGTGACAATTTTTCATTCCCATGCTACATCTTACAACACAGAAAGAATAACTTTTGGGCCCCCAGCAGCAGACAGACCCAAGGCAGGTGCCTAAATCACCTAGTGAATAATCTGGCCCTGGGTATAATCCCATCACAAGAAGGTATGTGACATGATGTAATTGGCAGTGCCAGCCAAACAGCACAGGTAATGCCCTTCTCCATAACAGGGACGACTCCCTATCTTATTTCATATTCTATGCCCATAGAACTGCTATACTTAACCTCTGATACATAAAGAAGTAAGGATTAAAGAATAGTAATGAGGATTAGGGTACTTTATTACTGAGTATGGGGAACTGTGCATCTTTTGGTCCCTTCTTCAACAAGCCCACCTTTTATTTCTGAACCACTTCTTGTCAGTGGACTCATTATTAAACAAAAAGGTGCTTGATTATAGGTCATACATCCATTAAAAGGTTTCTTTTGTAACTGTGCATGCTGTATTATTAACTCAGCATGCAGTTTCATTTGTGCATAAAAAACCTTTGTTGCTATGGGATAATTTTTTAAGAGTGGGAGGTGACTACCAGGCTTCATATTTCCCCTGATGCACCAAGTATAGAATGGGGTGAAAGATCATCTGACCCCAGCTATGCAACCTTTATACCCCCAGGGCAAGAAGGATAGGATAATAGAATCATAGGATTTAACTATTTTAAGGGAAGAAACCACTTCTTCAAGTGCCCTTACAAACTGACTGAAACCACTGAATTGTAAAGGGGTAGATACAGTCTTAACTGCACTCTCTCCCAAGTGACCCATATAGGATAAGTGCAATAAATTACAACAAACGATTCTTAAATTAAGTATTCATAATAATTCCTAAATTAAATGTTAGTTATATTAAATTGCAGTTTATAAATGACTCCTAATATAAGTGTCTATGTATAAAGTATCCACATTGCAATTTAATACACTAATGGGCTTATTTATTAGTTTTCGCGCTTGTGAATTTGAGTTTATTTTTCTAAATCGAATAAGGAAAATCCATTCAAATAAAAAACTCGAATATCTTGAATTTTTGATTTGAGAATATGGCTTGACTAAGACAATGCCCACCGACTTCCATAGAAACTCGCAATGAAGTTTAAAGGGATACTGCAATGAGAAAAGCAGTTTTTTTTCAAAATGCATCAGTTAATAGAGCTTCTCCAGCAGAATCCTGCATTGAAATCCATTTTTCAAAAACACAAAGAGATTTTTGAGATATCACCCCCCTCCCAGCAGCCGATCAGCAGAACAATGGGAAGGGAGCAAGATAGCAGCTCCCAGTAGGTATCAGAATAGTACTCAATAGTAAGAAATCCAAGTCCAGCTCAGGACTCCTCCAGTTACATGGGAGTAGGAGAAACAATAGGTGACCTGAAAGCAGGTCTAATGTGTAGCGCTGGCTCCTTTTGAAAGCTCAGACTCAGGCACAATGCACTGAGATGGCACCTACACACCAATATTACAGCTAAAAAAATACATTTGTTGGCAGCGCCGGATTTGTCCTTTCGGCGCCCCTAGGCCACCCACGTTGGTCGCCCCTAAGCCCCCCCCGTGTGCGCATGCGCGAATGCGGAACCACCACCCCCATGTGCGCACGCGCGAACGCGGAACCACCGCCCCCGTGTGCGCATGCGCGAACTCTGAACCACCACCCCCCGGTCGCGAGCGCGCATGCGCAAGCATTTAAAGTCCGATACGGAGCAGTGGGGAGAGGTCCCCATTGCTCCGTAAGGGAGGCAAACGTACACATTTTATTGCGGCGGGGCGGCATGCCGCCCCTAAATTTTTGCCGCCCTAGGCCCGGGCCTTTGTGGCCTCGCCACAAATCCAGGCCTGTTTGTTGGTTCAAGAATAAAATTTTCAATAGTAGAGTGAATTATTTGCATAAAAATCACGTCAGAATCCCTTTAAAATCTACTTTCAAATTAAAGGTTGATTACATCTGCGTTAACTGAACTGAAAGAGAAAAATGCATATTTCAATTCAAGACATTCCTGGTGAGTAACCTGCTTACTACTAGATTGCCTAATCCCCCAAGAATGACTTTGAGGCTCAAATGAAGCTTAGAAATAATAAGGGCATCATAATTAAAAAGGTGGAGAAAAGCACCATTGTGATGATGAATATGGTAAATTACCTAAAAGAATGGCAAGTAATTCTACTAATTATACCAGGTTAAATGATGATCCTACAATACAGTTTAAGGCAGATATAGTTACTTATGTTGCTGAAGTCTTTCGAAATGGTATACTCGACAGAGAGACTCTATGGAGACAGACTTTCCCATGGCTTTAGGAAATACTCTACATCTCCAAATGTGTCTTGTACTGATTCACATTTAGGGGTATGTTTACTAAGAATGGAGATAAATATCACATGTTGCCTGTAGCAACCAATTAGGTCTTTGCTTTGATTTCTAACTGGTAGGTGACTGTTCAAATCTTAGTGCTGATTGGTTGCTATGGGCAACATCACCGGAGATATTTATCTCCAATCTTAGAAAACACGCCCCCTGGTCTTTGAGCATGTAAAGTGTTTTTGTTTAGGATACCGCATATAATATGGAAAAATGTTCAACCATATGGAGAACGGATAAACAATCTCCAAACAAACAAACTGGTGTTCTTAGTTAAAATACTATGGGCCCGATTCACTAAAGTCCGAAATAAGGAGTGCTATTTATAGCATGCGTTAAAAATCTTATCACTTCTTATTTTTCGCTCGATTCACTAAAAGGACACTTGTCATAATTAAGAAGCGATGTTCTTGGTGTTATTTATCTTGCGACAACATATTTTCAAGCAACGTGCTGCGTAATATGTTGTGCACTGCGTAATATATTGCTTGAAAATATGTCGTCGCAAGATAAATAACACCAAGAACATCGCTTCTTAATTATGACAAGTGTCCTTTTAGTGAATCGAGCGAAAAATAAGAAGTGATAAGATTTTTAACGCATGCTATAAATAGCACTCCTTATTTCGGACTTTAGTGAATCAGGCCCTATGTTTTGTTAGGAATTTGGTAAGGAATTATTTTTGCTGAGTGAGGGAACCAATATGATTAGTAATACAGAACCCAGCTAACAAGCTAGTCAGTTTTTCTCTGAATAGGAATATTCAAAGTACATGGGTAGATACAGTATGTGTTCTTTGTGAATGACAAGGTATGGAGGGATGCAAGGAGGGAGCAGCAGGAGTATATTGATTCATTTGCTACATCCCACTCTGAAATTCCTGAAAACTGACCTGTATCATGATGGAACAGATAAGGATAATTTAGTATGATTTACTAGCTTTCATCCTGGAGGGACTGAGAAGGATCTTTTTTTAAGAGTAAGATGGGTGTCTGATGGCCAAATATGTCAGATGAGTTTAAGGGGCAGATTTAGAAAAAATGTGAGATTGCAACTCACTCACTGAAGAATGTGGGAAGCCACTTGGTTAGGGGAGATTTACATAATGTTGATGGGGAGATGTACTAAACAGGCAGGCATGTATCTTTATTAATCAGGCAATGCTTTAACAGCATAATCAAGGGAAGTGAAATGTATCATGGATTTTACTACTTGTTTTGCTGTGGGTGTCAGCCACTTATTAAATGGGCCCTGTGGGAAAGCATACATAGGAACCACAGAAAATGTTTATCTAGAAATAGAGAAATGTATTACCCCCATAGGCAATCATAATCAACCTATGGGTCATAGCAGTGAGCAGCCCTGGCTGAACTTGGGCCTTCTTGTCCAAATGGAAGGTACAGTATAGAGTCCAACATTGCTATTCCTATATTGTGCAGGGGGCCTTCCCACCAATTCACCCTTCCCCACAGGCCGACCCTATCCATGTGCAGGAATCTGTGTGTTTAAATATTTCTAGTTAAAGACATTGTGGGATGATAGAAGGCCAAGTCTTCTCACCAGCACTCTCTCAGAATCTTTCTGTCGAGCCAACATCAAACTTGTAAATCTTTTCTTAGCATAATCCGGAAACCAGCCGTGTACTACTTTTTAAGCTTTCTGTTCCCTCTCTCCATTGATACATAATCTTCTCTATTTATTAAGTGCCTGCTACGTCATTCCCCTATTATTCGCTTTGGGAGTGGTTTGAGTTGGATCTCTTTTCTTTTGTCTCTGCATTTGTTGTTCATAGCCTGCATTGTTATACCAATTCTTGCATGCCAGCATTCACCTTTACATAGGGAAAATACAGAGTTGGGTGGAAATCTATGCAGCTCGATGTTGGGTGTATTTAGTGAGTGTCCCTGTATGAAGGTGGCTGTTGGCATGTATGTAGTTGTCAGCTGCATGTTTAAATACCATTCTTTTCTACACCAGTCCGAATGGACTCATTATTTCTCTACATCAGCACATATGTGAGCTAACCCCATGTTACCAGGGTGAGAATTATCCACTTTTGGCATTTGTAGACCTTATGTAATAACCTCTGCTTTTGTGGACATTTTGGTTAAGGGCATTCCTATTGATTTACTATTAGTCTTATGATTAATTATCTTGTTCCTGTTTCCCACTTCCTGTCTGAGTTGAGACAATTATGGAGCAGGCCATTATTACCTGCCATGTACCAGAAGTTACTGTGCTATATAAATATATATATGTGTGTGTGTGTGTGTATACAGAGACCAATTGCAAAGTTCATAGGCATAGGATATTCTATAACATACTAAAAGTTTAATAAAAGCCTGACTTCATTTTGGTAAAACACTGGTTTTATTCGCTATTCCAGATGCCTCTTTAATGAATTGGGAACACCAAATGAATGCAGACAGAGTTGGAGTACACTTTAAGAGAATTTGAAGTTGGTGAAAGTCTTTCTTGGAGTTAATGGCGGATTTAGAAAGATGGAGTTGAATTGGCAAAACATCAACTTTTTCCTTAATACTTGGTACAAAAGGATTATTTGTCTTCATTTTAATTCCAAATTTACCTTAAATGGGTGGTTCAACTTTAAGTTAACTTTTGGTGTGTTATATGGCCAATTCTAACCAACAGTTTTCTTTTTTTTCTCCCTGGTCGCTAAAGTAATTTGGACCCTAGCAACCAGATAGCTGCTGAAAAATAACTAAAAATATATGCATATGTTTAAAGGTCGAACCATAGCCAAGAATTTGCTTTTCAGGGACATGATGCTATGCTCAGGTAACAGCATGGGACAAGTGTTTTGTCTCCAACAGAAAAGAAATTAGATCCTTCTGTGCTGTTGAGCTCGTAGGGTGCCATTTTTTATAATATAAGAATAGGGTGCCTGGAGGTGTCTTTTTTATAAGGTACATATAATTGCACAGGAGCAGGGTATTCAAGTTGCATTCATATGGTATTACTGAGCATCTACTCAAGAATAAATGTAGGCATATAGTTTTATCTAGGTTTCAGGTTCTGCTATTTTAGGAACATCATTTTTTTCTGGTTAAACAAGTTTGAAGGTGTCATGGAAACCATTCTGTTAAGGCAAAAGAAAACCAATTGATCCAATCAATAAACAAAGCCTATTTAGAATTTATGATGTTTGTTCATGTAAGGGGAACCCAGTGTCGGACTGGAGGGGCTGGGCATGACCCGGCTGTCTTGGTACATATCGGTACTAACGACAAAATGAACGGTAGGTGGGGGACCTTAAAGAGTGAGTTCAGGGATCTAGGCTCTAAGATTAAGCAAAGGTCCTCCAATGTCATTTTTTCGGAAATTTTGCCAGTGCCACGTGCAAGTTTAGGGAGACAGCGGGAGCTTAGGGAGCTAAATGCGTGGCTAAAGTCTTGGTGTAGGAAGGAAGGGTTTGGGTTCCTAGAGCACTGGGCTGACTTTTCCTTGGGGTACAATCTATACAGCCCTGACGGATTGCACCTCAATGGAAGGGGGTCTGCTGTGCTAGGGGAGAGAATGGTTAAGAGGTTGGAGGAGTGTTTAAACTAGACAAGGGGGGGTGGGTGAGCTAGAGTTCTATGGGAATATTAGTGTAGACGGGGCAGGGGGACTAGCAAAGGGTTGTGGGGGAGGAGTGAGGGGGGCATATAGTTTATCAGATAAGGAGCTTCCGTTACAAGGAAAACAGTTTCATATTTGCCTTAGCTCTAACTCTCCCTTAGCTAATGTAAACGTCAGAGGAAGAAGTAGTAATCTCCGCTGCATGCTGGCTAATGCGCGTAGCTTGTCGGGAAAGATAGGGGAGCTGCAAGCTATTGCATGTATTGAAAATTATGATTTAATAGGTATCACTGAGACCTGGTGGGATGATAAATGCGACTGGGCTGTGAATTTAAATGGGTATACACTTTTTAGGAGGGACAGAGTGATTAAAAAGGGTGGAGGGGTTTGTCTTTACGTAAAATCAGATTTAAAGCCATGTAATAAAGACATTACCAATGAAAACGTTGAATCTCTTTGGGTAGAAATTTCAGTAGGGCTGAAGGTCACAAAGAAAATGGTCATTGGTGTATGCTATAAACCACCCCGTATAGATGAGGGGGATGAGTCCCAGCTACTTTTGCAAATGGAGGAGGCTTCAAAACTGGGTCAAGTTGTTATTATGGGGGACTTTAATTATCCGGACATTGACTGGAGTAATGGGGTGGCTAAGTCAGAAAAAGCTAGTAGGTTTGTAAATATGCTAAATGACAACTTTTTATTTCAGGCAGTTCAAGAACCCACTAGGAATGACGCTATTTTGGACCTGGTAATATCTAATAATAATGAACTCATCTCTAACATTTGTGTGGGTGAGCATTTGGGGAACAGTGATCACAACATGGTCTCCTTTGAGATAATGCTGCAGAGACAGCTCTATAAGGGAGTAACTAAACGCTCAATTTTAGACGTGCAGACTTTGCCAGTATAAGGGCATCTCTGCAATGTGTCAACTGGGAAAGGCTTTTCATGGGGTTAGACACAGAAGGAAAATGGAACATCTTTAAAACATTGCTTTGTAGGTATACACAACAGTATATTCCCCTTGTAAACAAGGAGAGGCAGCGCAAAGCAAAACCTTTATGGCTGAATAAAAGTGTTAGGGTCGACGTTGGTAAGAAAAGACGTGCTTTTAGGGCATTCAAGTTAGCTGGGACAGCAGAAACTTTCATCAGGTACAAGGAAGCAAATAAAGCAGCAAAAAAGCTATCAAGCAAGCTAAAATAGAGATGGAAAGGGATATTGCAGCTAGGAGTAAAAAGAATCCTAAATTATTTTTTAATTATGTGAATAGTAAAAAAATGAAGCAAGAAGGGGTGGGAACTTTATTATCACGGGGGGGTAAGTTGGTTGATGAGAACGGGGAAAAAGCAGAAATTTTGAACTCTTATTTTTCATCTGTCTATACATCTGAGGAGCCAGATAATGAAGGCTTCCCTTGTAATATGCCCAGTTCTAGTAATTTAGCTACTGGCGCGTGGGTCACTCGGGAGGAAATTCAAAAGAGACTTGAACATGTAAAGGTAAACAAAGGTCCAGGACCGGATGGGATTCATCCCAGGGTATTAAATGAGCTGAGCGCTGTGATTGCCAAACCTCTTCACTTAATTTCTCAGGATTCATTGAGGTCTGGCATGGTGCCGAGAGACTGGCGGATTGCTAATGTGGTGCCGTTATTTAAAAAGGGATCCCGTTCTCAGCCTGAAAACTATAGGCCTGTTAGTCTGACATCAGTAGTAGGAAAAATTTTGGAAGGGGTAATAAGGGATAGGGTACTTGAATACATTGCAGTTCACAATACTATTAGTTTGTGCCAGCATGGTTTTATGCGTAACAGATCTTGCCAGACTAATTTAGTCGCCTTTTATGAGGAGGTGAGTAGGAACCTTGATGCTGGAATGGCAGTTGATGTCATCTACTTGGACTTTGCTAAAGCGTTTGATACAGTACCTCACAGAAGGTTAATGATCAAATTGAGGAATATTGGCCTAGAACATAATATTTGTAATTGGATAGAGAACTGGCTGAAGGATAGAGTACAAAGAGTGGTGGTAAATGGAACATTTTCTAATTGGGCCAGTGTGGTTAGTGGAGTACCGCAGGGGTCAGTCCTTGGTCCTTTGCTTTTTAACTTGTTTATTAATGACCTGGAGGTGGGCATAGACAGTACTGTTTCTATTTTTGCTGATGACACTAAATTGTGCAAAACTATAAGTTCCATGCAGGATGCTGCCGCTTTACAGAGCGATTTGACAAAATTGGAAAACTGGGCAGCAAACTGGAAAATGAGGTTCAATGTTGACAAGTGCAAAGTTATGCAGTTTGGTAGGAATAATATAAACGCAAACTATCTACTGAATGGTAGTGTGTTGGGGGTTTCCTTAATGGAGAAAGATCTAGGGGTTTTTGTTGATAACAAGTTGTCTAATTCCAGGCAGTGTCATTCTATGGCTACTAAAGCAAATAAAGTGCTGTCTTGTATAAAAAAGGGCATTGACTCAAGGGATTAAAACATAATTTTGCCCCTTTATAGGTCCCTGGTAAGGCCTCACCTTGAGTATGCGGTGCAGTTTTGGGCTCCAGTCCTTAAGAAGGATATTAATGAGCTGGAGAGAGTGCAGAGACTGCAACTAAACTGGTTAAGGGGATGGAAGATTTAAACTATGAGGTTAGACTGTCGAGGTTGGGGTTGTTTTCTCTGGAAAAGAGGCGCTTGCGAGGGGACATGATTACTCTGTACAAGTACATTAGAGGGGATTATAGGCAGATGGGGGGTGTTCTTTTTTCCCATAAAAACAATCAACGCACCAGAGGTCACCCCTTTAGATTAGAGGAACGGAGCTTCCATTTGAAGCAGCGTAGGGGGTTTTTCACGGTGAGGGCAGTGAGGTTGGGGAATGCCCTTCCTAGTGATGTGGTAATGGCAGATTCTGTTAATGCCTTTAAGGGGGGCCTGGATGAGTTCTTGAACAATCAGAATATCCAAGGCTATTGTGATACTAATATCTACAGTTAGTATTAGTGGTTGTATTTATAGTTTATGTATGTGAGTGTATAGATTGGTAGGTGTGGGTTAGGTGTGCTGGGTTTACTTGGATGGGTTGAACTTGATGGACACTGGTCTTTTTTCAACCCTATGTAACTATGTAACTATGGGTCCCTGGGTAATGCCTGAAGCTAAATTATTTGGATACCCCCAACGTCTTGGGAAACTACACAAATTACATGTACTCAGTTCTTTAAAGGATCTGTTATTTCCCTCTGTTCCAGGCAACCATTAACCACTACCACTCAGTGTCAGATTGGGACACCAAGGGCCTACCAGAGAATGTGATACTAAAGGCACACCAGCCCAGTCTTAAAACCTTTTCTTCTCATTAAGTAAAACTATGGCAGGCCCAGACTGGCTATCTGTGGGGCTGCTGTAAGATAAACAGTCGCTATGTATTGGGTTGGTATGGGCTGTTTGGGCCTCTGTGCACTGAAAAAGCGAGGCTCTATTTTGAATCCCAGTCTGAGCCTGAACCCTGGTATCCCCTTTGTTAAAATGTAACTGATTAATATATTGTAGAAGACTGTTCTCTTGATGCACTTGTCACTGATGCAAATGGAACACAACATGATGCAGTTTGGCCCTTGGATTTGCCGGGGTCACTATGGCCTGATAAGGAAGAATGGGCTGCATTTTTTCTACGATCCCCTGCGGTGGAACATGGGAGAATCCAAGGCGAAACGCTCATGTGTTTAAAATTAATGCAGTGTATGAGCTTTGTCATTAAAGGAGAAAGAAAGGTAAAAACTAAACTTTATCAGAAAGGTCTATGTATATACAGCCATAAGAACTTCACACAATGTGGATCTGAGCCAATCAGCTCACTAACTAACTGAGCATGTTCACTTGGTCTGGGTGTCTGTGCAGGAGAGCACAGCTCAGCATTTTCCTTCATGTCTGGCTTCTGATCGGGAGAAATATGGGGAGACTTAAGGGCACAATTGAGACAACTGAAGGTATGCCTGCAGCTTGAGATTAACTCTTTACTAGCCTTTCCTTCTCTTTTAACTAAAGAGACACTCAAATTTTTTTTTCCCGATTTGGATTTTTTTAGGAGGGGGGGCCAGCAAGTAAGGGGGGGGGGGGGTAGCACCAGGAAATCAGCAGTGGGGTTAAGAGATCCCGGACTAGGGGTTGGCAACAAAGGCACCTGCCTAGCGCCCCCTCACTGTTGCACCCTAGGCAGGTGCCTCTTCTACCTACCCCTAGTTCGAGCCCTGCCTGGAGGGTTCTTATTTGCTTCAGGTTTCTGATTTTCCATGGTGTTTTTTTTTTTCTGCGACAATTAGAAAAACAAGACTTTTCTGTGACTCTTTCCCGCAAACCCTTTATCAGTTCAGACTTTTTAGTAAATGTCAGACATTCATGGAAATGATTTTATTTACATTTAAAAAAAAAAAAAAAAAAAAAGAAGAAAATCAGAAAAGGTAGAGGTTTAGTAAATCTACCCCTAAATGTACAGGTATTCCAAAATAACCTGTTGTAAAATATGAGGATACGAGAAGTCACCGCAGTGTTCCACAACCTGGATAAAAGCACCTGGCCTTCAGCTTTGGTTCCTTTATACTGTATGGTCATGGAACTGCTCGGTGACTTAAATTATACAGGGAATAATATACCCTCTAATGTATAATATAAGCATTATATATTATTATATTGTAAGATTTGTTGCAGTAATATTGATGCACTTTTATTCTAACCATCATTAGAACCATTGTAAGGAACTTCAGCTTCATTCATGGATTTTATTTTCTATTGGAAGGAAATTATTTGTTGTGATTGTTAATGGGATATTTGCACAGCACTCAGTATGCACAAGTGGTCCCTATGAGTGTCCCATAAATAATATTCTTCTCCTCACTGCACACACCCGACCTATATAAATGATACCATAATTTGGATTTCATAAAGCAGCTTTTGTTTCTGTGTTTGCACAAGGTAACTTTTATTACCTTCCCAATACATGCCATGTTCCTGTCACTATATATTCATCTGCAAACAATGCACTTGGATACAACAAATTTTGAGGGCACACACATTGTGATCTCAACAAAGAAGCTCATGTTTAGGAACTGCTTCAGTTACAATGACCATTCGGAGTCGTATAGAGTGTTCCAATGGGCAGTGATGCTTAAAAAGAAGTTGCCTGGTGGCTTTTTTTCTTTTTTAATAACAAGACCATTGAATAGATCTGTAGTGAAAGGATAAGCCTGAAGGCACCAGCGGAAGAAGTGTCTATCCTGGGAGAGTCCTACAATGGCAGCCATTGCTATAATTAGAAATATAAGACCATGCAGAAGTCAGTGAGCAGGAATACCAAGTCTGATTTAGGGTAAATGATCAGATGTCAGGTTTGGGATCTCTATCTAACCAAGAAAAATGTAATGGCAGCAATGTTTACTGTGTAAAACCTACAAGTATATATAAAAATACAGTGGAACTTTCTTAAACCTTAATTAAATATAATGCCCGCTTGGGATGTGGCTGTTGTCCTTACAATCACTGCTCTGCTAACCGGGGTGGGGTTCTTAACCAGTCATATTGGGGAGAGATTTCATAGTCATAATAATCAGTCTTCTTACAGTTGGAGCAGAGTTGTATTAGTCTGTACCCATACACTGACAGATTTTGCCTATGCTGGAGTAAAACTCACAAAAAGACATTCAAAATCTGCTGTCCTATGGTTGACTTAAAGGAAAACTATACTTTCAGAATGAATACTTAAGCAACAGATAGTTTATATCAATTAAGTGACCTATTATTGAATCTTAACTGGAATTTTTATATCTGTAAAAATTGTCCTTTTACATTGTTTCCCTTGAGCCACCATTTAGTGATGGGCTGTGTGCTCCCTCAGAGATCAGCTGACAGGAAATAATGCAACTCTAACTGTAACAGGATGCAGTGTGGGAGCAAAAGGCAGAACTCTGTCCATTAATTGGCTGATGGGGCCTAGCAGAATGTGTGCCTTGGCTTGTTTGTGTGCACTGTGAATCAACAATCCCAGGATCCACAAACGGTGGAAGTGCCAGTGCTGTGGGATGCAAAGCTGTACCCCTTAAGGCTTCTGCATGCAACACTTACACCAGCATTGTGGGTTGCGGGATGCACTTGGCACATTCTGACATATTGCCCTTGACAGTGCAGGACTAGCAGGAGTAAGGGAGGTCTATTCTGGTAGGTATCCAGTAAGTACAGGGCTGCCCACTGCCTTACATCCCCTGCTGCTCCCTAGCTTGTGCGTCTACACTGAGGGGTGCCCAGGGACGCGCTCGCAAAACCTACTCTGTATGAGCAGCAATTTCAATTCTATTCTAGGTGTGAATCTGAATACAGTATATTATAAATAGACAGGAAAAGGACTTGTTATCTAGAAAACTTGGGACCTGAGGTTTTCCTGGTAAGGGGTCTTACTTTCTAGGTCTCCGCCAGCTTTTGACCTTTTTTCTGAGACAAAAAGTGAGCGGGAATATTCTATTGCGTATTTTTCTTAACCTAGCATTCGCGTCCGCATTAAAAAAAATAAAAAATTTAAACATGAAATAAACCCAATAGGATTGTTTTGCCTCTAATAAAGATTCATTATATCTTAGGATTAATTACAAGGTATTATCTTATTATTTATCATTTTTCAAATGGGTTATCCTATACCTGTACATACACACAAAAATATACCAAACAGTCGTTTAATTCTCAAAAATAAGGCACTGACAACAGGCGCTTTGTTAAAAAAATGTTTTTTCTTTTTTTTTTTTTTTTTTCAAATCACTGAAAAACACAGAAAGTGCAGAGACAACGTTAATCTAAGTGATGTAGCATTTCCATACTATTAAAGACAGCAGACAGAAAACATACACACATTCAGAATTTAACCTGATTACAAATTTAGTTCAGTTCTGAGCATTTTATATTTAACACAGTTTACAAAGAATACAGCTAAAAAAAAAAAATACTTGATTTCCGTGACAGTACAACTTTGTTCATTTGGCTAAAAAAAAAAAAAAAATGAAAAATGTTTTTCGTGTGCCCGTAATACTTTGATTTTCGACATAGCATAATGATAGTAGTATGATATCGAGGATAACAGTGAACATGTAAAAAGAATACTATTGTGTTTTTTACCAAGAATAATAGTTACATAATTATAAGAAAAGCTTAAACATCCATTAATCACAATATGTTTTATGGGATGCTGATTCTGTGCCGAAATGAGATTGCTGGCTCTTCTTCCAGCAACAATGAATGTACAACATGTTTGCTTTGCCTTTAAAATTTTTGAGTGTAATCTGTGCACCCTGGCTCCAGGGCTTTCTGTATGAGTTTGCTGGTCAGATACTGACCTTCAGAATGGATGATGCCTATGGTGTGTGTATGTATATGCAAGGGATAGATTGCTAGCTCAGTGCCCCAGGTCTGGGTGCTGTATACTGCAATTCCTTCTGTAGCACACTGTCTGTAGCTACTAAAAGGAAATGAAAGGGAAGCTATCATCAAAATAATTTTTTAAGCATATAATATTCATGGCCATGGCAATTTCTATTAAATGAGTGCCTGCTTTTGGGTAGGGAAGAGAAGGGGCCATTGAGGTAACATAGAATGTATATGGCTGCAGGATGGACATCCTAATATAAGTCATTTCACCCCTTCCTGCAGGGACCACACTCCTCCTTTCCTACATACTATAATATTGTATGCTTTGTTATATTAATATGAACAATTGATTCCTATCCCCTAGTACTGTAAATATAATCCCTCTGCTTATTAATGCAGCACAAAGAAGAACTGATCAGAAAGTCCTCTCTGCTAAGCAAGCAGTAAAACATTTCTGTAGGATTAACACAAAGATGCAATATTAACTCTACAAAGTGACTGGCAAACAGAATCCCTTTGTGGGTTTGATGATAGCGCCCCTGCAGCACCAGCACCGGCTCAATGCAAGGGACCTCGGTTGCACATAGGAATGACTGGCCTGCTCCAGACCTCCCTTTGTAATACTTAGATACTTACATATAAATAAAGTAACAGCCCCACGTGTAATTCAAGCTGTGAATTAGCCTGCTAGCTTCATTAAAATGACCAGAACTGAACTACATCAAAAACAGAACATAAATAATACCGTAAATAAATAAATGGGGGGAAAAATAAATCATTAAAAGCATACAACAGCTCTACACAGTTTGTTTCTCTACATTTTACAAAATCAAAAGCTGACACAAACAAAAACAGGCAACCTTCATTAAACCTTGACATGAAACCCTCAGCCGACAGCGGTCTACAACTGCCCTTAGCACTGAAGGGTTAAATAACTTCATATTTCTCACACCTCATCCCCACACTCTTTTGACCTTACAAGTCGATTACGGCTTGCTCACTAGTAGTCTTCAATGCAGTCAGAGTTAGTGTGTGCTGCCATAACCAGTTTACTGGGATCCAATGGAATCTGTTCTTGCTAATACAGGATACTTGATTGTCATTACACAATAGTCACATGGAGGTGTGATTTGCACACTCAAAGCCGTTGATCGCCAAAGCAGTGTGCGGTGCAGAGTTTCACCTAAAGCTTATATAACCAGATTTATAGGGCTTATTTTCAGATTCAGGTTATTTCCCAGCCGACAGATGCAAAATGCTCCATCTCTATATCATTCTACAGCTACTCAAATAGGATACAGAGGTTCGAGGCTGATAAACAGGGACATCACAACTCACTGTGGAGAGGAGTAGATTGGACTAGGGGACAAATATGTATTTCAGCACAGACCATGTGGCAAATGGCACTTCAGTCCACTGGTCACAACCAGACCAACCGGTCAATGAATGGCATTAGGGCTGGACAACACTCACCTCCCAACAATCACAAGATGATGAGAGTCATACCTGAGCACCAGCTACGTTTATGAGGTGTGACATGGCCTAACATGGTTACTTGCTTCTCTAGATCTTGTAAGTGCATACAACTTTACAGATACACAGCGACATCCCGCCTCTTCTATTCCAATCACAACCTGACTCACAAAAGGTTTGTTTCAGAACAAACCCCCTTCATAGCTCCACGTCCTTCCCCTTGTGCCCAACCTATTCATCATCATATTTTCCATGTTTCATTGTTCTCAGAGTCTGAATGTGGAAATACATTTGTATAGTGGAGTAACAGGTACCAAGCACACTGCTGTCTCACCCCTAGCAATTAAAGATTAGGTTAGGGATTCCCAACTTTTGTCCTTCAGCTCTTTTAGAACTATGGCTTCCATAATTATCAGCCATCCATTGGTTGAAAGGTGAATGGTGGGACTTTATCTAAGGCAGCTGGAGGGCTAAATGTTAGCCAGAATGCTAGCTCTGTTGAGTCACAATGGCTACAGTGTAAGTTACTCCCTACTTACAGCATACGCTTTCTGCACAACACACAGACCTTTGTGAGTGATGCAGATATCAGCTGGCTTTTTGCAAGTTTAAAGAGAAAGCATTACCAAAAATTCCCCCACCCCCAAAAAATTGACAGAAAGGGGAAGACAGAAAAGGCACTTTAAATAAGTAGGATTATATTTCCCATACAACAAGCAACACATAAACAGAATAAAGAAGCCTCTTGTGCAGAATAATAGGTGCCCATCTCTTACTGAACTAAATGTGAATGAGACCATTCTAATGAACATGGTGTATTTCACTGCAGATTTTATAAGGTCCTTTCAAAGGTTACAACCAAACCTGCAATAATACACAATGGAATACAAACCTTTAAAAATAGAGAGTGCTATTCCAAGCCCATCTGCAATTTACATTGATTATTTTGTGTAATATTGCCAGATATAAAGAAAAATGTAGGCTACAAATAGAATGAATTTTGTAACAACAGCAACACCTGCTGGTCAATTCTTCCGACAGGGATACAGGGAGAATGTGAGAAGATAAAAAAAGAACTGTTCTGAAGTTGCTCTACTCTGGGGAAACCTAAGATGTCTTTTCTTTCCTGAGCAGAACAACATCAGAACAGTTCGGTTTTTCTTTTGTCACAGTCAGAAAACATACCAGCTGTTTTTTTACATACATTTATTAAGGTTTGCATTTCCCTTAAGAAGTCAAGAAGAAATGGTATACATGGCTGTAACTGTATTAAAGGGGCAGTTCTGATTTAGAGAATATATACATTTTAAATAGTACACCACAAATAAATCATTTTTTTTTTTAATTCATTTCTATTTTTTCACATTTTTTAGTCCATTTGTTGTTTACCATTTGCAGCTCAGGAAACTGACACGGCTGGATACATTATTTGGAACATTGTTTGGCCATGCAGTAGCTTCAGCCCCTACTGAGCATGCTCCTTCAGTTCTACTATTATCTATTTTAGAGCAACTTGATGAATTAGTTGCTGGCATTCCTCTGATGCTGCTGAGAAATGTATCAAATTTTAAGAGTTGAGCATATCAGTGACATGACTCCTGAGCCTATATCACAGGGAGGAGTATTATTCAAACTCATTATTAAAACCTACAGCTTACAAAAGCAGTATATTAGAAACAGCAATTAAAAAAATCATTATTTGAGGCATACTATCTAAAACTGTAGGTTCTGTGAAGCTGAATGATGTATTTAAAGTGAGACCATTCCCCTTTTTGACTTGAGCTTATGTAGAAAACTAAACTTATATTTATTACAGGTGCATAGATGATTCTTTAGATGGAATGGAAACCACAATGGTCTGCCTTTGACGCTCAGGCACCATTTACTCAACCTCATTAGGCTTGATTTGGGAATGGGCTAATCCAATAATTGGCCCTAGGGCCAATGATCACTTTATCCAGTGGGACATACGGAAATCTGCCAGGCTTCACACTCCTGGCCAAATTGGGATTCAGATTTGGTTCGATATTCAGGCAAATCTTTCACAAAGTGTTAGGGGTTAGGCTGAAACCGAAAATAGTCAATTCAGTGCATGTCTAAATATTAGGACGATTTTTGCCCATATATCTGTAGGGCAGCCCAGTTGCTGGGTGGCATACCTGTGCCAATAAGCTGCTGATTTAGTCTGGAGGGACCTTCAGCCAAACCTTCCTTTGTAGTTATGCATTCTCTCTGCCATCCATGGTGGGTGATCCACAGATTTTCTGGAAAGCAAAGGAACTTCAAGTCCCAGAATCCATCACTTCAACATAAAAAAAGGAAAGAAATGGGTTGAATGACCTTCCAGTCAAAGAGGAGGTGAGGGAATGGTCCTTGTGAGCCACAGACAGACTATCATGGTTGCCTTTCAATCTGAGAAATAATCTATGTTTATGTAAAAATAAATATATATTTCTGACAATAAAATGTATATGTGCCTTTTTTATATGAGCCCACCTGGAAGGGAAATTATTTACATTTTTGGTAATGCTTTTTCTTTAGTCTGAGGGTCACTTGATACTTTACTATAACTGAAACTGTAAGGCAGCTATCAGACTATCATCAAACTGAACTCTTCATAACAACAAAGAAAGCACCACCAAGCTATCTCACAAGCAACTGGTTCATGAGCCAGCCTTTATGTTTTGGAGAAAGGTTTTGACTTTAAAAAGTCAGTCTCTGGTGCAAAAAAAATAATATTTATATATATATATTTATATATATGGCTGGTTTGCCATTTTCACAGTCAGCTTACATGAAAAAAAAAAAAGAGCGAAATCGTTAAACCAGTTTGCTATATGCAGTATTTCAGAGCGCAGTGACACTTACTTCATGCGTCCAATGTTTCTTTGCGCTGATTTTACAAAATATTAGGAATACATGTTTATAACACACAAACTGTACAAAATTACCATCAATGTACCAAATTAGCCTACTTTGGTTGCATTTTTTTTTTGGTATTTTTTTTTTTCTTATATGTATATTAATTCGGTATTTTACAAATGATGGGCTACTGTAAAAAAAATATTTTTTCCCATAAAAGCAGATATATCTATGCTACAAAAAAGTTCATCTATAAAGATGGAGGTTCGGAAAAATACAGCTATAAAAAATAGAATATGACTATACATCATCGGCTGACAGGGATGGTATGCTGATCTTTGCTCTCGTGAAGTAGGTAATCTTCTCCCTGCAATAAAAGGAACATTTGTGTTAAACACTAGGTACAGATTTCCCCCCATGTAGACCACTAGCTTAAACACTTACTGAACATCCTTGTACAATACACAAGCAAGGCATCTCCAGTCATTTCTGCTAGCATTAGCTTTCAAAACTCTCTGGCACTTGTGCCCCAAGTGCTAGATGCAAAAATGGGTAAAGAAATGCACCTTTTAAATCACTATTCACTAGGCTCATTGTGCCTATAAGTGGCCTTCTATGCTGTGTGCCAACATGCTTATTGCTAAGGCACAAAGTAAAGAGGGGGCCCTGTATTTGAGCAGGCAATAAGTACAGACAGGGGCGGGCCGAGCTGACCGGGCGCCCTAGGCAACAGGTCGGCCACCACGCCCCTGCACCGCGCACATCCCCCCAGTTTCGTTTGGCGCGCATGCGCAGTTTGAGAGCGGCAATGGGCGATGCGAAAAGGATCGCTGACTAGAGGTAGGCAGGAGAGGCTCCTGCCTGGCGCCCCCCAATCGTTGCGCAGCTGCCTGAGTACAGAGCCCCCCATTATTTGCTGCCTAGGTGTCCCCCATGCACCAGCTGAATTGATGCAACTGTTGTAAGGGGCACCTAAGATATGAAACAGATGCAACTTTTAAGCCAGGATTGACAACTCAGCCTAAGTTGTGTTGCATGTAAAATTCTGCACAATGATGCTGGTTTCTGGGAAAGAATGTTTCATTGTGTGTAAAAAAAACCAAAAACAAACAAAAAACCACACAGATTGCTTGTGGTGAACTCTTCATAATAACAACATGATGGTTTTTTAACATACCATGAATCAATGTGTAGCTTTTAGTGTGCACAATTGTTTTCTGCTCATTTGCATAAATACATAAAAGATAAATATTTAGATATTACAGACGTAAACTTAAAAAGTATCAAAGCTGTAAGAGGTATAAATGAGTAATGTAGTAGCAATGCCTGATTATACTGTACAGCACAGAGAGAGCCTCACCTGAATGACTGAACTTGAAGAGGCACCTTCTGGCTCTGTTCTCTGAGCCTGCAAACATCTTTTGAGGCTTTTCTCATCAATTTTTCAGCATTCAGACCCTGCTTTTGTTCCTCTTTTGACTGTTCAGCCTACAGATATACAGAAATGCTTAGCATGCTGTTAAGACATCGCCTGTCAGATACAAAGCACATTCAAAAAAAGTGCACAACTCTTTTCTGACAACTTATTTCTGTGTCTGATTTGGCAAGATAGTATGGGAATGCAATATGTTATGGGCAAATGTGTGAAAAACAAAAACTTGTGATTTATGTAGCCAAGATCAATTCTGTGAGTAACACCCTAGTGAAGTGATCAGCTGTAGGCCCCTGTTTAAAGAGGCAGTGTACCCCACTTTATCAACACAAGTGCAATGAATAGGGCTTGTGCTGAGCATATTTTTGCCTATTGCTTTAATTGCAAAAAAATCTATAGTTTTTGTTATTTCTTTAACAAACAGGCCAAGCAATGCTACTTTATTATCTTTGCAAGGTAGATTGCCAATGCACAGATAAACTTAAATCATGTAGGGAGATTATTCTAGCTCTAGAATCTAGAGGTTCCTTGTTTGCCCTGTTTAGCTCTAGAAATAAAAAAAAAACATAGATTAAAACAAGCAAACAGCAAGTTCAGCACAAACCCTATTCATTGCATATATGTTGAGAAAGAAGTATATTGTCCATTTAAGGCTTATTAATCTCACAAAGATTTGTTCACCCTGTACCTGTTTTTCAGCTTGTTTCAAGAGCCTCTGGAAACGCTCATCTTCCAGTACACAAAGTGGCAACTCTGTCTCTCCTCTGGCTTTCATCTCCTCCAGCCTCTGCTTTAGGTCTCGTAGAGACTGCAGCTCATCATTGAGCCGACTCTGTCTGGTAAGCGATGCTTGGAGATCCAGCTCCAAGTCTAGAGAGGTCCTCTCACGACATTCATGCACAGTTCTTCTGGTCATCGGCTGGCAGATGGGCTATGTACAGCAGAAATATTGCTTTTTTAACCTCTTAGTTTATAAAATGATACAGTACAGTATATAACATTAGTATATAAAAAACACAAATGCTTTGTGTCTATGAAGATGCATCTGTTGAGATACAAAATATAGGATCTTGTATTCATAAATACAGGTATGGGACCAATTATGCAGAATGCTCAGGCTCTGGGTTTTCTGGATAAGGGATCTTTCTATAATTTGCATCTCCATACCTCAAGTCTACTAAAAATCATTGAGATATGATATAAACACAAGAGGATTATTTTGCCTCCAATAATGTATAATAATACCTTAGTTGGGATCATTTACATGGTACTGTTTAATTATTACAGAAAAAGGGAACCATTTTCAAACATCTGAATTATTTGCTTTTAATGGTTTCTGGATAACAGATCCTATATCTGTAAATACAAATCATGCTCATCCTAATCTTACAAGGAAACCATTTGTGCAAATGATGTGGGCACCTAACAATGTGATCTATAAGTCTAGTAAAGAGTGATTCAGGTATTCAATAGTTAAACACACAAATAATGTGTCACTAATGATGTTATGGGAGCTGCACACCACTCTCCCAGTGATTGACAAAACAATATATTCTTGTTCCTACAGAACTTTCATAAAGGGGTGCAACATTCACCCCCATATACAGGGGGAGGCCAAGCCGACCGGGCGCCCCTAGGCAACCCGGTCGGCCAACTCCGCCCACCTTCATGCATGCGCGCCAAGGCACAGGAGGCGGTGCAGGGGGGGGCGGGGCGATTAGATCGGTCATTGCCTCCGCCGCTAATGACAAGCGGCGGAGGCAATGACAAAGTAGCACATGGGGTAGGCAGGAGAGGCTCCTGCCTGGCGCCCCTCAATCGTTGCGCCCTAGGCAGCTGGCTCTTCTGCCTACCCCTAGTTCCGGCCCTGCCCATATATAATAAAAAAGGTACTAAGTTTGCCCAGGAGCAGTAACCCATAGCAACCAATAAGATGTTTGTTTATAAACAGGTGACCAGTAAGCGCTACCTGGTTGCAATGGGTTACTGTTCTTGGGCTAACTTAGTGCTGAAAGTGTATATGCATTCTTATATGGTTTTAGTAGCGCTGAAATTATCCTTCCATATTTAGGGAAGTTGCTTGCAAATGGTTTCCTTGTAAGATTAGGAGAATCACTGGGTGGCTGTTTGAATATCAGCATGAGATTTTGTTTTTGTATTAATACAGCATCAGACTGGCACAGCTGCAGTACTTTATTATGAAACATGTAAATGGCTACAGTGTCAAGACTGAATTAAAGCTCCATAATTGCATACCCGCTTGACTCTCAGACTTCGTCTCTCATTGGCATTCCTAATGAATGGAGACTTTTTGGCGAGGGTAGAGCTGTCACTGTCGCTTCGATTCAGCTGTGAAGAGAGAATAGTGCATTAAATTTAAATAAGACGCATTATTTCTGGCCTGAGCTTAGACTTCCTTTCCCCAACCACTGAAAAAGCACCCAGATATCACCTCCTGTTAGTCTGACAGGCACAGTAAGCGCAAGGCTCGTCCTGAAAACAATGGCACAAGGGGCTTTTTATATTAAAAAAATAATATTCATTTAAATTTAAGCCATAAAATATTGGTCAGATTACAGGCAGCTTAAAGAAACAAAGTACAAGGAACAGGGAAGGACAGCAGGAAACCCCAGATCTACTTGATGTCTCAGAATGACGGAAAGGGTCTTCCTTACCAAGATGGTGGCCTGTAGGTCTAATGAAAAAGATTTGCTTTTAACAATAGATTTCATTTTAAAGAAAATGTAAACCCTCAAAAGTAATAAAATATTAGGACTATTACAGTGGGTAATATAACTGTGCCATCTGCTGGTAAGTACTTCTGACCATGTGTAGTGCAGTTAGGAAAACTGACCAGCAGCTGCTAAGTTTGCTAATATCTTGAAAATTAAATTAAAAAAATGTTGATTGCAAAAGTGCTTAGTAAAGCAATCTGAGCAATTTTACAGTATTTATTTATCGTGTGTTTACATGTCCTTTGATTTATTGCGATCAGAAAATGTTTTGAATATCTGGCTGTAAACTTCTTATTGAAAAGACGGAGTTCACAAAAGCAAAGTATCACAACATTACACCAATGGGACGCAAGGTACAGGTGCATATAAAACATTATACTCCATGGTTCTCATTGATAATGCTTACTGATGCAATAAAGTCTTTAAAACAAACATTAGAATATCCTGCATTAAGTGGTAATTCTGGGAAGGATTTCTACAAGCAATAGCCTGCAGCAATATGAGCAGGAATGCAGAGTTTGCATACAATGATGTCTGTAAGGGAAAAATAAGAGCTTTGCATGAGATAAAGTCATAAACTTCAAATGGAAGGTGCTGGAAACAGAAATCTAACCCTGGATCCCTTGATATTCCGCATAACAATTTCATTACCTCCGTTCTTTATTGGTAAGTAAAGCACATTTTGGCTTATTTTTGCATGTAGGAAAGAATTATTTTTTGCTTTGGACAAAAAGAAGGAATAATGTTCCAAAAAGAAGCCAATCAGTGTAATGTAACTGCTGCCCCCACAATCCTGACTCTGAGGCTATTACTCCAAGTACTGCCATGGGTGCTGTTATGTTAGGTGCAGAGGTGTACCGTGGAATCCAAGGGTGCCCTGCATTTTGTGTAAATTCTGGGGGGAACGGGCAAACATAGGCCCCCGAGGTATACTTGCTACTATAGGTGTTGTATTGCTGAACTTTTCCCTTTGGGAGAGGCCACTATGTGTGAAGCTCCCCCGGATGTTTGTGAACATTTTACACTCTCATTCAGTTTCTTGAAACCTGCCAATAACTAATATTAGTATAGTTTCTGTCAGGCTACTGCCACAGCTACCAGAAAGGGAATTCTGGGCAATTTAGTCTGTCTACCTTCTAGAAAGACCATGGCTGGGAGCAGAGATGTAAAAATTGTTGCAAGACATAAGGGCTCATTTATACCCGCAAGTGCAGTTGTGCTCCCTGCATTTCAATAAAGGTACTTATGTCAAAACAAACTCCAAGCACTTGCCTATAGTTGCACTTGGCACTGCTTAGTCCCTCCAGCAAATCAAGTGCTGAAACCCTAGAGCTTCTACCACCTCCTATGAGGCGGTAACTCCATGGTTCCCCTGGCGCTCTGCATCAATCGCTGGAAGAATAGGGCGCACACATCACTTGCACACTGAACACCAGAAATGACGGAACGCAAATTCATTTTGGCAAAATTCTCTTTGTCTCTTTGCTCGCTGCACTTGTGGACATACAGACCTCTAGTTTTGTTTACCTGCTAACATTTTTAGAGTGATATGGATGCCTTGAAAGCTTTATAAAGTCCCCCCCCTCCAACCACTCTGTAAACCAGTCCAACAGAATTGCTTTAGAATATGTTGAAACTTTAATATACAGAAAAATTAGGAAATTTGCCTGCAGGATTTATTTCCTCATGCACAACGCATTTTATAAAGGGTAGGGTCGCATGTACTTTTGGGTTACAAAATCTTTTCCTATGAAATGGATTCCCATAGAAATCCCAAGCTGTATGCCTAGTCAGCTCATAATTTGCATGTGGTTTTTATGTAACTATGAAAGTATCAATTTAATACGTCGACAACTCACCCCTGTGATTAAAAGAAATGCCTGTGAAATGTACCCTATACAGGGCTGCATCTTTCCCCCTTCCGCATTATGGGATGGTTACTATGAATTACACATAGAGTTATTACACATAGTATCCACTTTAATATTATGAAACACCTGCTTTATAGAAGCCATAGACAGAAAAAAACAATATTACAGCGTTCCTTATGATTGGATATAGTTAGCAGGGTATCGTCAAAGTATTTGGTTCTTGTACTAAATCATTACTTTCTGCTTTTAACGTATTGTGGGAATTATAGTCACAACAGTTGCTGGCTGTGAGTGGAACCTTTTATGTGAGGAAAATGGTGACAACCATCAGCAGAGACAGCAGAGCTCTCAGCTGCAACCTTCTGCATGGAGAAAGCAATAGCAAGAGTTAATGCTGCTGCTTATGATACAAGAGGCGGGGCCTAATCTCGGGGCAGATAATGCCATTTCTGGTCAGGATCCAGCTGGTCAGTTTACAAGAGGAACAAATGATTATCAATGTCTGATTGATGTTTCCAGCAAATTCATGGGGGGGGGGGGGGGGGGGGGGGGGCTGGTTCAGTCTGATTGTCCCCTTAAAATGAATGCAGATTACCTGCTGATATTTGATCTATATACCATTAGTATAGCCGATTTATATGCTTCCTGGAAATGATGGTATACTAATGTGTAGCTTGCACAATGACTTCTACTGAGGTGGTGTGGGTATATGCCAGGCACTGTAATGTGAGGAATCACTTAGAGCTACCGGCTAATGTTTTGTAATTGCAAGAGGGAGGGCTTGTCATGTCAGTTCCCTTGACTAACTCACAGCGGGGATCATGAGCCAAAGTTAGCAGTTTCTTAAAAAGATTTGCAAAGCGTTATACTGGCTTTACAGCATCCCCTCCAAACCCCTGTAATATGCGACTGCGCCATATTAAGCGGACAATAAGGACACAGCCCTTTCTACGCAATATTATACAATAATTAGCAGTGTTTCTATTCCTCTCTGCTATTTTCAATAGTGAACCATAACCATAATTGGCGCGGGTCATTTATGCAAAATTCAATTTTGGTTTATGATCTGTAGGATCTCCCCTGCCAGACGCTAAAATAAAGATGGATTTTTTTTTTTGAAACAAGGCGACTAATTGGTAGGAATCGTGTTAAATTTACAGACAGTTCTCTTTTCTAAGCAGAGCGGCATCTGATCTGAACTTCATTTAAACTGCTAATATCTTGAAATCTAAAAATTTTTTAAAAAAGTGCTTAGAGAAACAATTTTCAATTCATTTGTTTTGAGAATTTACATTTCCATTAAAGAGGTAGTTCACCTTTAGCTTAACTTTTAGTATGTTGTAGCATGGCCAATTCTAAACAACATTTCAATTGGTCTTCATTATTTATAGTTTTTTTAATTATTTGCCTTCTTCTTTTAATTCATTGCAGCTTTCAAACGGGGGGGGGGGGTCAGTGACCCCCGCAGCCAAAGAACGATTGCTTTGTGAAACTACTTATTATTATTGCTACTTTTTAGTAGTTATTTTTCTATTCAACTCCTTTCCTATTCATATATCAGTCTTTCATTCAAACCACACCCTGGTTGCTAAGGTCATTTGGATCCTAGCAACCAAATAGCTGCTGAAACTCCGAGCTGGAGAGCTGCTGAACAAAAACTGAAATATTAAAAAAAACTAAAAATAATGAAAAATGAAGACCAATTGCAAATTGTCTCAGAATATTACTATCTACATCATACTAAACATACTGAACAATCCCTTTAAGGACCAGTTACAGTTGAGAATGCAGGCACTCCCTGAAACATGCATAGTAAATAATCACTCAGTCTTATGTGCTTGCACTTCCTTTGCATGTAGTTGATCCTCGTGAGCTGTGAATGTTAGCAGCAATCTCCCATGGGCTCAACAGCAGATGCCTTTTTCCTTAAACATGCCTCCTAGCATAGCATTGGGCTGCTGCTGACGTGTGTAATGCCAGCTGTATGTATCAGTACTGATTACATCACTGTGCAGGACACTTCTATAGGTATGAAAAAATACTAGGGAATGATTTCTTGGCTGATCAAAGTCAGGCAGCCAGGAAAAAATGACTTATTCTAATGCATGATAATGATAAAAGATTTTAATTACAGCCTTACCCTACATATATATTGATTCTTTTCTCCTGGGGAAAAGGTCTGAGAACGGACAATCATGCTGTTACGAACAAAAGGCCGCTGCCTGGATCCAAGGTTTGCTCTCTCTTTTGGTCGAACTGAAAGATTTTCTTGAAGTGCTTCTTCTGTATTCGTTTCCTTGTCAACCTATTATTGGAGATCAAGATGAAAGAATAAGAAAAAAAAAAAAAAAAAAAAAAAGATTAGTAGTTTTACATTGATAACAGATACTCGGCATGGTTTGGGCTACTGTGTCTGCTTACAGAGCATTCTCATGTACTAGCCTGTCTAGCAAAGGCAAAGACTTTATGAAACACTGAGGTTTGGGAGGCTTTGGCGGTATGAATGTTAAACTGTTATTGGGCTCTTGCACCTCGGAGGGCCTGCAGTTCCCACAGATCATTTCTTGCATCATCACTTTTCAATATTTTCTCATTACAAAGTCATAGGATGTCATTGGAAGCATGGATTGGTTTGCCCTGTGGAGTCTAATATCTTAAAGTGCAAAGGAAATTACTGCTAAATTAGGTGCTTATTCTACATCAAAGGGTATTTTGTTCTTTCTTGGTCACTGCATTCCCCCATCTTTTTACCTATTGTTTCCTCGGTGAGCATGAGCTTTCATCCTACTGAGCCACCCCTTGGCAACCCCCAACTCTATGTCAACTTTTAGTAGCCTTGGAATAAAACCTTTCAGTAAAATATGCTTTTTATATTAGGAATTAAAAATATGGCAATGCATTATTCCAGCATCAGTACTGAAAGTTACAGTTCCGACTTATTCTAAGATGGGGCCACCAATCTTCCTGCAATGCCATTGTTATAGTCTTCCTTCAGCCCTGTAGAGAGGTAAAGGTTTCTCTAGACCCATTAACTCTCAGCAGCCAACCAGCATTTAGCATTTATTAGTCTGCTGTTTAAAAAGCAAACATTTTATTAGTTGCTGGACCTGACTTGAAGCTCGTAATTGCTATAACTTTGCCTCTAATTTATTTTAGAATAATATGCTTCAGGTTCATATGGTTTATGGAAACCCGGAAATCCTCTGTCAAATCGCAAAGCCTATATTTCATCACTTGTCTGCCATTGTCTTTCATAAAAGAGAATGAAGACATCATAAGACCATTAAGCACAAGTGTAACGGAGTGCTGATATGGGTAATAAATTAAGGCCAGGGACACAGGGATATTGGTAGGAATGCTGCCATGCACAACAGAGGTTAAAGCCTCAGAACCTTACTCCTGGGAAATAAAACTCTAATCATGCTTTGCAAGCCAATAGTTTGCTGAAAGGAGGTGGCATTTGCAACAGCTGCAGGGACGGGAAGGAGATGAATTTACAGTAAAGTAAAGCAGAGGGTGATTTTCCTAAATAAACGGATATTGCTGAAACTGATATTTACCTTGCTCAAAAATATGACTCTCAGCTTGCACCTGGGTGTTATTTGAAGATAATGTGGCCAAAGAAATAACAACCGCGACCGAAAAATAGAATTCTACCCATCTAAATGACCCAGAGCAGCATGGAAACATTCAATACTGCTTTAGCCTGTTTTCACTGTGTGCAGATATATCATATATTACTGTGAAGCACAACTACATGCTGAGGTGAGCTTGCCCAGCCAGTGCTCCTCATTAGAAGGTTACACTAGCTGTGTGAATGGGAGGGCTACAATGAAAATAAATAGGATTTCCAAGATTATCCTTCTCCCCTTGGATAAAAAAAGAAGCCCTGACTGCAAATATCCAACTTGAACTCCTGCTGGCATTTCAATGAATCAAACTGAATGATTTTAAATCTACTAGTGACATTATTTCTGGTATGGAATGAGCTCTTGCTGCTCTCCTTGTCTGGCCAAGAGGCAGTGATGCCTTCAACGTGTTCAGCAGGAAAGGCAGAGAGAGGGTAAGGTGCAAAATGTACCAGAGTTGGAAGCTCAGCTTGAGGGAGAGGAGACACAACAGAGTCCCAGTTGCTTGTTTCTCCATAGAGTTCTTCAGATTTCTCTGTCGTTTCAGAGGATAACTGCAGCGGCACAGCGTAGTATTCACCACTGAGCAGCAGGTCTGCCTCATGTTCCTCCAGGGTGCTGAACGATTCTTCTGGTGCCATCTCTGGCCTATAAACATATATTTATATATATATATCGGTCAATGTGGTATACAGTATCTATTATATTACTGTGCATTCTATGGCCTTGGTGCTTTCAAATAAGTAAAATTAACCAGAATGAAACATGCAGTAGTCCATAGGGTCTTGTGTAATAAAATGCTAAGAATGATTTATTAAAGGTATAAAGGTATTTTTTTAAATAAAAGGTGAGCCTGCCTGACTAAGTGCCTGAACCTGTTTTTGTATGAAATGATACTTTTCTTTTAAAGGAACAGTAACACCAAAAAATAAAAGAGCTTTAAAGTAATAAAAATATAATGCACTGTTGCCCTGCACTGGTAAAACTGGTGTGTTTGCTACAGTAACACTACTATAATTTATATAATAAGCTGCTGTGTAGCCACGGGGGCAGCCATTCAAGCTGGAAAAAAGGCACAGGTTACATAGCAGATAACAGACAAGTTCTGTAGAATACAATAGTGTTTTTTCTGTTATCTGCTATGTGCCTGTGCCTTTTCTCCTTTGAATGGCTGCCCCCATACTACACAGCAGCTTATTTATATAAATTATAGTAGACTTTCTGAAGTAAACACACAACTTTTACCAGTGCAGGGCAGCAGCACATTATATTTTAGTTACTTTTATACATGTGTCTATGAAGATTTTCATTCATCCAGGTCATGGTATATCTAGTATAAATAAATTTGAAGCAACTGGACTTGTTTAGTAATCATTGAAGACGTTTCACTACTCATCCGAGCAGCTTCTTCAGTTCAACTGACTGGTATGGGAAGTCCTCAGCATATATACTCTTCCACTAATCCAATCGCAATGGCACTATGTAACTCTTCAGAAAGGTGACATCTGAAACTCACAGAGGTGTGAATGCTGTGGAGTTACTTTGAAAGGATTACCCAAGTATCATGCAACTCTTCAAACAGGTGTTACTTGTTAGAGTTGCATGAATGGATGTGTGAAGAGTTCTGAAACTGCCGGGGTACAGATGTTAGAACAGCATTGTATGTAGCAGACAGATGGTGTCGAAGTCCCCCGCCTCTGTTAAGGGATGGTTTCTCCACTTTGACATGAATGGCCTCTTTTACACCTCTTTCAAACCAGCGGTCTTCTTTGTCCAAAATTTGGACATTGCTATTTTCAAAGGAGTGTCCCTTGTCTTTTAGGTGTAGAAAGACAGCAGAGTCCTGGCCTGTAGTGTTCGCCCTCCTATGCTGAGCCATTCGCTTGGAGAGCAGTTGCTTTGTCTCACCAATGTAAAGGTCTGTGCACTCCTCGCTACACTGGACTGCGTATACAACATTGCTTTGTTTTTCCTTTGGTGTTGGATCCTTTGGGTGTACAAGTTTTTGTCTCAGTGTGTTGCTAGGTTTGAAAAACACAGGGATGTGGTGTTTGTTGAAAATTCTCCTGAGTTTCTCCGACACTCCTGCTACATAGGGGATGACTATATTGCGCCTTCTCTCTGCCTCAGGACGGTTATTCCTTTTGGTGTTCCTGTTGGGCTCAGTTGCTCTTGTTTTGACAAAGGCCCAGTCTGGGTAGCCACAAGCTTTCAGTGCTCCTCTGAGATGTTTACATTCCTTGTCCTTGGACTCTGTATCAGTTGTTACACTTTCCGCCCTGTGGTGTAGAGTTCTAATGACACCCAGTTTGTGTTCCAGCGGATGGTGGGAATCGAACAACAGATATTGATCCGTGTGAGTGGGTTTCCTGTATACTTCTGTTTTCAAGATACCCCCCTCTTGAATGGATATCAAACAGTCCAAAAAAGCAAGTTTGTTCTCATGGACATCCTCCCTTGTGAACTTGATGTTGTTGTCCACTGAGTTAATGTGTTCTGAAAAGGCCGCCACTTCGTTGGATCTGATTTTAACCCATGTGTCATCTACATACCCGAACCAGTGACTTGGTGTAGTTCCATTGAATGTGAGTAGGGCCTTCCTTTCCACTTCTTCCATATACAAGTTTGCTACAATGGGAGAAACTGGTGAACCCATTGCACAGCCATGTTTTTGCCTGTAAAATTGGTCCTTGTATTTGAAGTATGTGGTGTTCAGGCACAAATCTAACAATAAACATACTTGGTTGGGACTGAGTTTCGTTCTGCTGTTGAGGGTGTTATCTTTCTGCAGTCGATTTCTTACAGTCTCAGTAGCCTCTGTGGTAGGTATACATGTGAACAGTGAAGTGACATCATATGATACCATAGTTTCTTCTGCCTCTAGTTTGACTCCTTGAATCTTGGTGGAAGTGTAACAACTGATACAGAGTCCAAGGACAAGGAATGTAAACATCTCAGAGGAGCACTGAAAGCTTGTGGCTACCCAGACTGGGCCTTTGTCAAAACAAGAGCAACTGAGCCCAACAGGAACACCAAAAGGAATAACCGTCCTGAGGCAGAGAGAAGGCGCAATATAGTCATCCCCTATGTAGCAGGAGTGTCGGAGAAACTCAGGAGAATTTTCAACAAACACCACATCCCTGTGTTTTTCAAACCTAGCAACACACTGAGACAAAAACTTGTACACCCAAAGGATCCAACACCAAAGGAAAAACAAAGCAATGTTGTATACGCAGTCCAGTGTAGCGAGGAGTGCACAGACCTTTACATTGGTGAGACAAAGCAACTGCTCTCCAAGCGAATGGCTCAGCATAGGAGGGCGAACACTACAGGCCAGGACTCTGCTGTCTTTCTACACCTAAAAGACAAGGGACACTCCTTTGAAAATAGCAATGTCCAAATTTTGGACAAAGAAGACCGCTGGTTTGAAAGAGGTGTAAAAGAGGCCATTCATGTCAAAGTGGAGAAACCATCCCTTAACAGAGGCGGGGGACTTCGACACCATCTGTCTGCTACATACAATGCTGTTCTAACATCTGTACCCCGGCAGTTTCAGAACTCTTCACACATCCATTCATGCAACTCTAACAAGTAACACCTGTTTGAAGAGTTGCATGATACTTGGGTAATCCTTTCAAAGTAACTCCACAGCATTCACACCTCTGTGAGTTTCAGATGTCACCTTTCTGAAGAGTTACATAGTGCCATTGCGATTGGATTAGTGGAAGAGTATATATGCTGAGGACTTCCCATACCAGTCAGTTGAACTGAAGAAGCTGCTCGGATGAGTAGTGAAACGTCTTCAATGATTACTAAACAAGTCCAGTTGCTTCAAATTTATTTATACTAGAATTACTTTTATACACTTTCATTTTTTGGTGTTACTGTTCCTTTAACACTTGGATCTGTGAGTCTTGGGGCATGTGAACCTGGACCCCAAGTTTCCACCATTGAGCTTATGCCTTTACATTAAGATATATAATTTAGATGTTTATAGTTAGCAAACCTAACTAATTTGGTTTTTCCACCTTTAAGCCTGGTAGAGTGTCAGCAGGGTGGCTCAGGGTTTTTTTTTTCAGAAAAATGTTCCACTCTCATTTAGAACCAATACCGATTAATGGAACATGTTAGTATCACTTCAATCCCACAATCACATTACTGCTTCGATTCTCATTGGGACCTTTAACAAATAAAGGTGAGAACCAAAACAATTGAAATATTACACAAGATTTTTGAGAAAGCTAGAGGTTCAGCCCCAAATCCTAAAATTCAGACCTTGAACTTATGCTTTTGTGGTAACTTACTGCACTGCAAAACTGAAGAAATAACACACAAAGATTCATTATTGAAATGTCAAGTTCATTTGCAAAAACTAATAAACAATAAAAAAAACGTGGAGTATCATTATACAGAACTGTATGAAGAAAATGACACCTACAGATTATAAGGAAGGGCAACATGAATTTAGTTCAACAGTCTAGTGCATTCCAGGCTCAGACTGGCAATCTGTGGATTATGGCAAATGCCAAAGGGGCTGCTGTAAGATGCCACAGGCAGTCACAGTGTATTGGTCTGGTCTATTTTGAGTCCCAGTCCAGACCTGGTGCATTCTATTGGTGTGGGTTATGTTAATAAGGGGGCGATTGGGCATTGTATGGGGGTATCAGGAGGGTGCCCTACAAAGTTCCAGTTTTTACATTTTGAAATATTGGAATGTATGGTGAGTGCACTATTTACATACCAATCATCACCAGGGCATAACTGTTCCTGATCATCATCTTCTTGGGCCAGTTCTTGCTCCACTGCTTCAAGCTCGGCAGATGTCCTTTCCAGCAATGCTGACACTGCATCCTAAAAGGCACACACACACACATAGGTTGCGTCAGTATAAAAGCACAACTAATCAGAGAAAGTTATTCAGCAGGAAAAGTTAAATACACCATTTACCTGAAGAAAGGAGCAGGATAAAAACTAAAACCACGCTACGTGTGTAATTAACAGTGTTTTTTCTTTACACTCCCACCTTCAGGACCGGAGAAGTTACCACCAGCTAACATGACATTTCTGCACCAGTTTCAACAAATCATGTACCAAAAGTGATATCACTAAACAAAGATTAGAACCATTTCTAGCAATATATCTGACAGGTCTGACATGAATCTTTTTATTTTAAATGTATTTGTATCTATAAATGTTGCATGCTCATAAAAGAACAAACGTAGGCGTACAAGAAAACATTTGTTCCAAAGGAAACTATATTAAATCAGTGCTGGCCATCTTTAGCTATTACCACTGGAATTATTGTACTACAGTGATGCACTAAATCCATAACTGGAATGTCAAATTCTCCACAAAAGATTCATCCAAATACCAACATGAATTAGAAGCCTAATGTTTCAGTTTTCCAGAGCTTTAAAGTCAGGTTTAAAGTGGTTGTTTACCTTTAAATTTAAGTTATGATGTAGGGATGCTATTCTGGGACAGTTTGCCATTGGTCCTGATTTTTTAATATTTGTGGTTTTTGAATTAGTTGGCTTTTTGTTCTGCAGCTTTACAGTTTGGACTTCATCAGCTTTCTGGTTGCTAGGGTCCAATTTATTAACACAGCAACCAGGCAGTGGTTTGAAAGAGAGACATGAATTTGAGTAGACGAGGGCCTTAATAGAAAGATAGAAAAAGTAACAATAGAAATAAAATTGTAGCCTTAGAGAGTAAGCTGGGGCCAGTGACCCCCATCTGAAAGCGAGAAAGAGTCAAAAGAGAATGTAAAAAATTCAAAAAAAATAAAAAAAAATAAAAAATGAAGACCAGTTTAAACGTTGCTCAGAATAGACTGTTCTATAACATACTAAAAGTTACCTGAGTTAACCTGAAGGTGAACTACCCCTTTAACGGTTTGGATTCTTTGGCTGAACATTTAGAAAGTCTAGATTCAATGAATCCCTATTGGACTGTGATGCCACAGTTGGGTACATCACCTTTCTAAACATGCCCTATCACTGTATGCAATGTCCAAGTGTAGTCAAACTTCCTCCCTCATGATGGTTGTGCACCAAGGGGCAGTGTCACTAAATGTACTGAAGCCAATGGGAAAAATACACAGCATACCAGGTCCAAAGCTGCAGTTTGGGTATTGCTTGCACTCAATACTGATTTCTCAAGCTGCTCCTTATAAAGAGGAATGGTTCTGGAAGGCAGCAAGGTATACCACTGAGTATGGACATCATTAGAAAAGGAGAAGTCTGCCAAGCTGATCTGCGTCCCAGCCTACAAAGGAAAGTTGAAAAAGATGAGCTATTTTGCTGCCCTTTTTTTTTTGTTCCCTTAAGCAGTCGGCTGCCGTAAAAGCTTCTCCAACAGCTCAAATGCATTTTTCATGTTTGAGACAATTTTAACAAAAAACACCCAAAGTGCATTTATAATACATTTGATCGGGACTCCACACTGCACAGGTCAAAAGGAATAATTTGTATTTTCACTCTTTTTTGCTAACAGACATGCCGTATGATCAATACAAACAGAAACTGGCTTTATGTGAAGGGAACCGATTCCTGGAGCGCATTGTGATGTGCTTACTGATATTCAACATAGTCCTGTGGTGCATCAGTCTGTGCTGAGAAATAATCAAGATGCATTGCAGCAGCCTGACTACCTGGAGCCCATATCAGCTAAACAGTGTTCTATACAATATCTACTAAATAGCCCAGAAAGCTGTCTCTCGGAAAACATAAATAGCCATATAAGAAGTCCTTACAATGAATGGTTTTATACAGTACAGTTCCTTCCTAAAGCTTTCATTACCTAACCTAACATTACCTAACCTTGGCCTGTGATTGGCAATGTTTGTTAAGTATAAAAAGGCATCTGTGACCCGTTAAAGAGCTGCAATAGGTATTGTTGGCCTAGGAGATACATAGCAACAGTACACGTTTGTTTAAGGCCTCTATGAGGCATCTATAACTCGAGCAGATTTTAAAGTGTTGTGGAATGGAAAACTTCTAGTCTGGTCTCTTAGCTGAGAAGCACGCTGTACTGGCAACAAAATACAGACACCAGGACCAGTACAAAAACCCTTTCATTTGCTTTGAGATAATACCAGATATTTAGTTGCAGGGGCTTGTCTCAAGAAATGTTGATATTGATCAAGATACAGTTGGCTTCAGGTACTTATTAAGTATTTTTTTTTATAGCAAAGCGCTAGGTTGTCACAGTTACTAGGTAAAAGTATCAGGTTCTCTAGTTTATATCTGGTGTGATGTTTAGCACTGCACCCCTGCAAGGAGGGACTACTAAGGTACAGCACATACATGTGTCACACTAACTTGTTATGGACAAATAATGTAACTGTGGATTGCCTGAGGCACATATACTTCTACTTGATCAGTGCACTGCTGTGGAGATGCATTAACTTTATGGTTATTCGGCATATACGTATTGTCTCAAAGTTTTGTGTTGATGTTCTTTTGGGATCTATCAAGTAGTTTGAAAGCAGAGCAACACAGAGTGTGCCAATCTTGGGATTCAACAGTTATGCATGAGACCTGGAAAAGGCATTGCTTGCTTCCCTCAGTACATGTCCATGTAACCAGGACCTTATCAGAGAATATGCCAATGTGAAATTAACTAGAATATAAAATTAAAAAAAATGTAGTTCAAAGTATACCAGGCAATCTTCCCGATGTGTTTTGCCAACAGAGCACATGTCCACTCTAAGAGTCTTTTGCTGCAAGGTGGTCTGTGAAATGGATACTCGGAACAGCTCATTAAATAAGACAGATTCAGTTGCAGGGTAGACTTTGGTCCGGAAGAGGCAGCTGGTATCATTAGAGGACGGAAGAACAGCAACTCTGAAATATCTGAAACAAAAATAACATTGTACAGGGTGACTCAAGGTGACACAAGAAAATATGGGGTGTGGGTTATTTAGTAAAGTGTGACATGCCATCCTATGCCTAACAACCATAACAATATCATATTGTATAAATTCATATGTTATAAACAAACAAACAAAACCCTCCTTGCTCTTTACTGCTCATAACCAAAAAGGTTTAAAGGAACAGTAACACCAAAAAATGAAAGTGTTTTAAAGTAATTAAAATATAATGTACAGTTGCCCTGCGCTGGTAAAACTGGTAAGTTTGCAACAGAAATGCTACTATAGTTTATATAAATGAGCTGCTGTGTCAACACGGGGGCAGCCATTGAAGCTGGGTAAAAGGAGAAAAGGCACAGGCACATAGCAGATAACAGATAAGCTTTGAAGAATATAATGGGGTTTTATCTGTTATCTGCTAAGTAACCTGTGCCTTTTCTCCTGTAAATGGCTGCCCCCGTGGCTACACAGAAGCTTTATTATATAAACTATAGTAGTGTTTCTAAGGAAAACACACCAGTTGTACCAGTACAGGGCAGCAGTACATTACATAGTAATTACTTTTATACACTTTCATTTTTTGGTGTTACTGTCCCTTTAAGCTCACATATTATAAACATATTGGCAAAAAAGGGGGGCTGGGGTAATAATGTGGCAAAAATAATGTACAGAAACTAGTCAACTAGATCATAACTGGCAACACTGCCTCTTGTATGAAAGACAAATCAATAAAAAAAGTATCACCCAGTCATTCGTAGACCCCTGATTTTATAAAAAGGGTGGGAAGGCCTGGGTTCTGAAATTTCTACTTAGAATACATCTTAGGATACAAACATCTTTGGGATGAGAGGAAACATTTTTTCTTTTGATCCAATGGTTCCTCATACACAGTAAATTAAGTGCAAAACCAGTTTCATGAATAGCAAGTAACAGTCTCAATAGAAAATGCAATTTCTTAGTATTTCAGTGGTAATAAGGTACAGCTCTCAAAGTCACCTTATCAACTCTACATTCTGGCAGAGAAGAAAGAAACCACAACTATACTATATAAAATACTATTAATTCCAACTGCTCCAAGGAGACAAATTGCAGTGATTTGTGTGGCCCCTTCATCCAGCGCCCATAGTAACTAACCCATCTAACTGATCTGGATAAGGTAAAAACTGCCAACAAAACTGAACTGGTTCTACTAATGGCACAAAAAATGTATCGGAGCAATCTGTGAATTCATTGTTCCTAGTAAAAAAAAGAAAAGCGAACGTGATGTGAAGCTGTTAGCGGCGGAAGTGCACAGCGGGATGGTGATTTGCAAACCTCTCAGAAATTAGGGTGTTCTAATGTCTGTGTCAACAAGTACATTTGTGTGTCCCTGCACGGTCCCCTGAGCACGACATGCCGGGAAGCTATTGAAGAACTTGCATGCCAATTTCTGTAACGCTGTTGCTTTTATAGTTTGAAAGCGCTTATGAGACTTTTAATCCTCAAGAAAAGGGAAAGAAAAGCTTATGTAGTTGCAATTAGGGAAGGCAATATCAGGATGAAAGAGATAAATCAGACATCAACCAAAACAGCAGTCTCCATTGTATCTCATAACTCCCCTTTGAACTTGCAGATCTACTGTAACAAACAGTACTTAGAACTTGAGAGGAAATTTTCTATTTCAACTCTGCTTATAAAGGGAATGCTTGCGCTCTTCCTGAAGGTTGATTTTAAACAGAAGTCAATGTGAAGCTGAGCCATCTCAAGTCAAGTTAACTGTTTCTCTGCACAACACTTGTCCCAGTGACAATAACCAATCAAAACTTGGGGGTTGGTTCCGCTTGCTGATTTCACCGTATAGCATAATAAAACAGGCAGTGGGTATTTTTTTAAGAGCATATGGATAGACGTGAGAAGACAATAGGTTGTTTGTTCTTTTGGCAAAACATACCTAAACTATATTCCCCAAAGTCTTACTAAAGCAAAATAGTATTCAATTTGCCATATTTTTGTAAAACCTTAAAGCATGCTAATATAGTAAAGTTGCTCACACTGCTCTTTTACATATTTTTTTGAGATACTAGCTGTTTTTCCACTGTTATTATACTGAATTTGAAACAACACCACCACCTGCTGGTCATTTCTGAGAAAATGGTCTTGTGATGTTTCTCTGCTTAGGCCTGACCAGGAGACTCTTTTCTGCTCTCTACCATCACAAGATGATTCTTTTCTAAGGAATTCATTCTAAACTGAGAGTCGCCCCAAACTGGCCAGTAGGTGGAGCTGTTGTTTCAAAGTCATTACCATAGCAGTTTAAAAACTGCTAATATATTGAAAATTAAATGATGTAAAATAAAAATTAAAAAAAGTGTCATATGACCTGAAAATATTAAAGAGAGAAGTCCATTTGCAGGTTCTCACAGACAGCCCACATGTTAGTTAGGCATGTTTAGGGATATGCATTTTTGACATACAAAATAATCCTGCATCATTTATTTTATGACTTTTAGATATACAGTGAATAATGTACCCCCTATTGTAAAATATAAGGATATTATAAGTCTCCAAGGAGTTCCATAACCATATAAAAGCAGGAGGGCGAGTGCTTTTATACAGGTCATATAACTCTGAGGTGACTTGTAATATATTTACAACAGGGGGTACTTTATTTATTATAATACACAAGTCATGTGACTACATCACTAAGCATCAATTATAGATGGTGACATTACCAAGCACTAATTCTAAGCATATCATTTACAGGATATTCATGGCTCTTGTGTATTATCTCATCATATTCATTTTTATTAAATACAGTCACTTGCAAATGCATCTCTTTCTTTTTATATAGAATATTTACACCAGAGTTTCTAACATGCTAATAAATGAACCCAACCACAAGTAGAAATATACCATCATTCAAGAACATTGTTACATCTGAACTATTATAACTAGGGCTTTTCATTCAATTAACTTTTGTTTAAAAGTATAGTAAAAGCTACTGAAATAGATTATTCTATACAGGATGCATATTTTATCTATTAGTTGCTTTTTTTAATCTAAGCTCAGCCTCTAATGAATAAGGGACCAACTGTACATAGGAAAATAATGCATTCTGTGCTTGTTCCTCCACTACTAAACCATAGGGATTAATAAAACCACTTTTTTCATGAGATGCCATCTGCTGGACAGCACTGAAATGTACCAAATGTTATAGCTGAAGATAGCTTGCACAAATTGCTCCTTAGCTATACATAGACTTATTGCCATGCAATCTGGCCCATTAAAATACACTGATCTCTGATTAGCTCTCTAGGTGGCCTACACCACTGCATTTGAAGTAAGAAGGTGATTTGACATTATCGGTTACTGTCAGCTAAAGGTGCCCACACACGGGCCGATTCTAGCTGCCGATATCGGCCCCTTAGACCAATTCGGCAGCTAATCGGCCCATGTATGGGCACTACCGACGGGCCTGCCCGACCGATATCTGGCCTGAAATCAGGCAGATCTCGATTGGGCAGGTTAAAAAATCTAGTCGGCTTGTTGATGCGGTCCCCGGACCGACTTTTCCTACATCCGTCGTTATAATTCGATCGTTTGGCCTCAGGGCCAAACAATTGAGTTAGCCTGGATTCACCCGATATCGCCCACCCGTAGGTGGGCCTAGTTAAGAGGTAGGGACAGCTTAGATTATCTGTGTAGACTGCAGTCTGGTGAGACAATACATTGTCCCTAGGCTGGCCATAGGGATGTACAGCACTACTTAAACAAATGGACTTGTAATCTAGCAAACAGATAAAATCGGTTAATCTATAAAAGTTTCCACATACATTCTGGAACCAAACTGGACATAGGAGAGATTGTTCCGTGCCTTTACAATTATAATCACAAAGCTGGAATTTCCGGAATCATATCTGGATGGAGAACAAGAGAGAGGAGATCAGGTTTGCAGTGTTATGATTCTGTATTATTGTATATTAGAACACCATAGTGTTTGTAAGTTCCCTCACCTAAGAATTAACTGAGCTTGAGCTGCCCCCAGAATAGAATAATCATCATTAAACACAGGATCCTCGCCAGGGCTGTAAGATAAAGAGAAAAAAATTATTAGGCATGAAAAAGGAGCTATCATTCAAATATTCCAACTGCCGAGGCCCTGGTCATAACAGCTATAAAATGGTTATTTCTGCAGCTTATCAAATGGATAAATTGCTTCCCATTCACTTGATTGGAAAGGGCTGCGGGTCACTGGGCAATTCTCAGGCATAGGGAGAAGCAAGTCAGCTAGTTCTGCATGAAACAGTAAAATGAATTTCGGAATTTAGGGAAATTGTAACCAAGGATTGTTTCTAGGCATCTATAAAGGGAGTGCTACAGAGGACAAACTTGATGGTATTCAGGTTACCCTCTTGTGGGTACTTACGGTTTCACTGATGGTTCATATACACCACTGTCCCCAGCCACTGACTCATCTGATACTGCCGCAGATACACACATAGCCTTTTCCTCTTGCACACGGTCAGGGTTCTTTCTTGGAAACTCAATATCTAAAAGGAAATGGACAATGAATCTCACTCACATCTTCTTATGACCCTTCCCCAGGCTATTCAGCTATTATCTGAACGAGGTACTTCCCAATGGTGCCTTATCTACGGTCATTTATATTTAATCAAATCTACAGTTTTGCTGATATGTGCTGAGATAATCAAAGAAAAAGTCAACTGTGAAAAGAAGTTAGAGCTTAAATAAAAAGACAAAGTATATATAATGTGATTGGGGCCCTATGGTACGTTCTGAAGGGCTGAATAGACAAGGGAGATATGGAGTTAACAGATTAGCCCTTCAACAAAAGAAAGATCAATATGTATCTGCCGTTCGCCCACGCAGCCTTCTTGGTAAAGGTGCCACTTGCTATTAATTTTTCAATTTTATTGGGTTTTGGTACTTCACTGACATGACTATTCTTTGTGCCAACAAAAAGGAACGCTATTTTATTTGAAACATGAAAGCTGATAAAACGTCCCTAGGCGTGACATCTATGGAGTGTAAAAGAAAGCTTTCTTGTCCCATTGAATCTAGTCCACCATGTGCTGAACCTCTTCACTTTGTTTCTGAAGCCCACATTCACATGCATGTCTCCTACAGTGTGGCAAATGCCTTTGTTTAAAGCCCTATTCTGCAGTTCCACGTGGGCCTTTCATCCACAAGTGACAGAGAGTGTTGGCATGCACACGCGAGCCCCTTCCGAGCTGATCTTGTTAAGATGTTTCAAGTATTAAAGCCTCAGATTGCTGATTTGATTGCTGAATGTCTTTTCTTAAGGTATTACAGAAGAATGCTGATTTCCCCCCTCTCTCATGACAAAGAGGCTTTTCATTTTTCCCTTTTGTACAAAGATTTAAGGTGGTGACATGATTTATTGATTACCCCTAGGAATAACCACGGCTATCATGAAACTCTGACAATAACAGATGCTGACTCTGGAAGGACTTCACATTTATTGCCCCTGCAATCGTACCAGCAGGACGCAGCTCTGGTCGACAAATTGATAGAGGACGTACGAGTATTTCTGATTTACTATGGAAGGATGCTGCACGCAAATGTATTGAAAAGTTTTGGTACATGCCGATATCACTTGCCCTTTATATATTCTTAAAATGATCATTAATCACTGATGGGAATGCAGTTATAATTGCTATGGTATGACTTGCTAGCGGTTATTTCTGACTTAGAAAGGCAGGATGGGTCCAGTGTAGCCTTTTTAACTACCGTTCCGTCTCTCTCCTGCCCCTAGCCTCTAAACTCCTGGAACGTCTTGTCTTTTCTCGTGTAACTAACTTCCTCTGCACCCATAATCTGCTGGACCCTATGCAGTCTGGTTTTCGGCCTGCGCACTCCACTGAGACGGCCTTATGTAGAGTGGCAAATGATCTCCAGACTGCCAAGGCCAAAGGACGCTACTCGGTCCTCATTCTCCTAGACCTTTCCTCTGCTCTTGATACTGTCGACCATTCTATTCTTATGCAAATTCTCTATTCTCTGGGGATCCGGGATCAAGCAGCATCCTGGTTCTCTTCCTATCTCTCTAACCGCTCCTTCTCTGTTGCTCTTACTAACAAATCCTCTACCCCGGTTCCGCTTAGTGTGGGGGTGCCTCAGGGCTCTGTGCTTGGTCCTTTACTGTTCTCTCTGTACACTCTCTCTTTGGGAGACCTTATTTCTTCTTTTGGTCTTAAATATCACTTATATGCAGATGACATCCAGATATATTTAGACACCCCTGCACTAACCACTGATGTTCAAACCCAGATTGGTAACTGCCTCCTGGCTATCTCCTCCTGGATGAACCAACGCCAGCTCAAACTTAACCAAGCTAAAACAGAGCTCATGGTCTTCCCGCCCAAACCTGGCCCTCCTCCTCCTTTCACCATTACTATTGATGGCATGACCATCAACCCTGTAAATTCTGCACGCTGCCTTGGGGTTATCTTTGACCAGTCCCTCTCCTTCTCTAACCATATTAATAACACTGCCAAAACCTGCCGCTTTTTCCTCCGCAATATTGCCAAGATACGCCCCTTTCTTTCACAAGCAACAGCTAAAACACTAATCCATGCCCTTATCCTTTCCCGCTTAGATTACTGCAGTCTCCTACTAACCGGCCTCCCAGACTCCCACCTCTCTCCCCTGCAATCAATTTTAAACTCTGCTGCCAGGATCCTCCTGCTCTCTCCTAAGAGGGAACCTGCTCAGCCTCATTTAAGCTCACTAGCATGGCTGCCTGTCAAGCAAAGGATAGCTTACAAAATCCTTCTGCTGACATTCAAAGCCCTTCACTCCTCTGCTCCTCACTACATTTCTTCACTGGTCTCCCTACATGTTCCTGGTCGTCTCCTCCGCTCCTCTCAGAGCCTCCGTCTTTTTACACCATCCACACACACTGCGCTCTCTCGTCTTAAACCTTTCTATCTCGCTGCTCCTTACCTCTGGAACTCTATCCCTGAATCCCTCCGTAGGGAACACTCACTAACTCTCTTTTAGAAAAAACTCAGCTGTTACATTCTGAAGCACTAAAACATTATTTTGCCCAGTCCTGCGCTTAAGGGCAAATGCCCATACCTGATACACTCTTACCTTCCAGTTTGTGCCTGTATGTTACCCAACCACTCAGATTGTAAGCTCAACGGGGCAGGGACCTCCTTCCTACTGTGTCTCATACCACATGGCACTTATATATATATATATATATATATATACATATATGTATTTATTGTATTTATTTATTATATCACTTGTCCTCCCTGTGTGTAATTTTGTATTCTGTAAGATTGTACAGCGCTGCGTACCCTTGTGGCGCTTTATAAATAAAGTTATACATACATACATACATACTTGATTTATAGCATGTGACATAAACCCTATAAATTGATTCACTTTAGGTGTTCAAGCTTGGGGCATCATTTTATGCAAGATGCCATGAGAGAAAAAAACTAAATAGCTGCCTTCCCAAAGCCTCATTACAGACATTATAGTCAGCTGCTCCAAGGTTACAATGACTGATACCAAGGCTTCACTTGGATAGATAACCAGTTGAGGAATGGATTACAAAGAGTGGTGGTATCGCAGGAGCTTCTTAACTAAGAAGAATTTGGGGATTTTTTGGATAACAAGCTGTGTAAGGTCCCTGGTAAGGCCTCACCTTGAGTATGCAGGGCTGTTTTAGGCTCCAGTCCTTAAGGATATTAATGAGCTGGAGAGAGTGCAGAGGCTGCAACTAAACTGGTTAAGGGGATGGAAGATTTAAGCTATGGAGTTAGACTGTCACGGTTGGGGTTGTTTTCTCTGCGAAGGGACATGATTACTCTTTTTGGGTACATTAAAAGACATCATAGATATATCAGATAATTTTTCCCACAGAAAAGATCAATGAACCAGAGACCACACCTTTAGTCTTAAGTCAATACACTTTCAGCTGAAGAAGCATAGGTGTTTTTTAACAATTAAGGCCGTAAGGTTGTCGAATGCCCTGCTGGGTGATGTTTTGGCTGCAGAATATCCAAAGTTACAGTGGTCTCAACATCTACAATTAGTTTAGTACAGGTATGCACTGGAGGTCATTGGGAAGGGATGAACTTCATAGAATATTGTATTATTCCAACCCAAATTTACAATTTATGCAACTTCCAAGGTTGCAGGATCAGTTTGCACTGAGGCTTAGTGGACAGAGGCTTAATTCTAGACAAAAAAATGATTTTTACAATTTCTATTTAGTTCTAATTTCTATTTTACATTTCTATTGTTTTATTTTGCGTTGCCTTATTTCTGCCTAGCAGCAGACTTGCAGGGCTAAATCCCCATAAGCAATTATTCTGGATAAAGGCTAGCTGCACAGACATATTCCCTCACACTGGGCATCTGTACATTAAGCACTCATGGAAGCCTAATCTAATCTGTGGTGCCCCAACAGAATATGGAACAGTGGAATGTAAGGATACATCCTTGCTTGTAAATTTATAGGGGTGAATCTTATCAGTTCGAAAGTCTGTCTACTGTAGTGTAGAAGGTGAGCCCTAGGCTTGCAGCTTCCATAGGAAAAATAATTTACCAAGAAAAAAGAGCCCTAACTTCCTCCAACCTGGTAATAGTCAGGATATTGGGTCAGTGTAGTCAACTCAGAAGTACAGGCTGGCTTTCTAATTAATGCAAACCTTTATCTGTCATAAAGTATAGAGTCTTCACAAAACAGTAGATATGGATATCACTAATATGGCTGTAATATGTACGGTATGGATTAAGTGTTACACATAGCCACCCTAGAGCACTTCTGTGTGCTGATACCCACTTTACCCACATGCTACATGATACAAAAGCTGCAACAATCCTATTGGCCAGTAGATGGCAGAGCAGCGCAGCAAATGTTTCCCTTTTCTCCTGTCTCCATTTTCACTCTCTCCCTTTTTAAAACACAAATTACCCCAAATAAGCTGAAGTATTAAATTCACACTGTTTCCATGCAGTGGGGAGCCTATACAATAAGAAATCAAGCAGCATTTTTTGTCACACAGCAATACAGGATTTCAAAGCGGCTCCTTAGCAGGGCGAGCACTGCAACAGTCACTTAGCCTGCCTTTGTTTGTCTTTGCATAACAACATGTCATCTCTGCTATTTCTGCACTAATAAGATCATTAGATGGGCAAATCTCAGTGCGGCTGCACCTGTTCAAGGTGCTCTTATCTAAAGTGTCTGCATCTCACAAATATATATATGTATGTGACACATAAAACACAACTAAAATTAGTTTCCCGCTTTCATATTGATGTTGAGTAACTTAAATTGCAAGATTCTTTTGGCCCGTGCCAGGGGGATTATGGCAGAGCTATGCCGGTGTATGGCCCCAGGCCAATAGGGGAGCAGGGACCATACCAAGTGATTTTATGTAAGATGTATATTTGAGGTTCATCTACCAAACACCTTTTTTGGAGGTATCAATACACTAAGGGGGCCATTTACAAAGGGTAAGATTTATTTTCCCTGATTTGGATTTTTTAATGGGAAAAGTCACAGAAAACCCCCCCACAATTTTGCGAGCTTTACTATGCTTAAAAATGTCTAAAAATCCATAAATCTGCCCCTAAGTAATGTTGCATGTGATTTTTTTTGTGGATTTAGGATTATTTTCTTTCTATCTAATTCCTATTCAAACTTGAAACTAGAAGCTACCCGTGGCTTTAGTAAATAACCTCAGCAACCAGAATGCAGACCAAGTGTGATTTTTAGATTCCTGCCTTATGTATCTATTTATTCATTTTGGGGTGAAGACACACTGAGTTACTAGTAGCAGCTATTTGTTGCGGCTACTAAAATAGACAATGCTGATCATTTACTGATAACTGTCAGTAAGTGTGTTTTAGCAAAGGCAATTCTTAGTACAGGTATGGGATCCGTTATCCGAAAAACCCATTATCCAGAAAGTTCAGAATCTCCCATAGACTCCATTATAAGCAAATAATTCTAATTTTTAAAAATTATTTCCTTTTTCTCTGTAATAATACAACAGTACCTTGTACTTGATCCAAACTAAGATATAATTAATCCTTATTGGAGGCAAAACACTCCTATTGGGTTTATTTAATGCTGAAATAATCTTTTAGTAGACATTAGGTGTTGAGATCCAAATTAACCCCAGGTCCCGAGCATTCTGGATAATGGGTCCCATACCTGTACTGTAAATGGCAGTGGATTTTCTGGCACTAAGTAGCTATGACAAGTAGCTGCTACTAAGTAGCTCATTCACCCTTACTATTGTTCTATGAATGCTTCCTTTAGATCAGTGCTGTATTTTCTACATAGACACTAAGAGGTGTGGGCTTATGGCAGGGGTCTGAGGGGAGAGGGCAACTGCCACTTACATCATCTTCCAACCTGCTATTCAAATCACTCTTGGGTTTCCCAGTTATGTAGATGTTTAAAGGAGAAAGAAAGGTAAAAACTAAGTAAGGTTTATCAGAGTTCTCTTTCCAAAGAAACACGTGATTTCTTGTCTCTTTGTTTTCCTGTGCCAGAGACACATGGCTCTCTCCCCCCTCCTGCTCAAGAATGCTAAGAACGCCCTCCCCCCCTTAGGAATGTGGATTTGAGCCAATCAGCAGGAAGCTTACTAACTGCACATGTACAGGGGTCTTGGCGCAGGAGTGTGGCATTATTTTACACAGCTCAGCGTTTTTTTCCTATGAGGCTTATGATCTGAACGGGAGAAATATGGGGAGACTTAAGGGCACTATTGAGACAACTGAAGGTATGCCTGCAGCTGGAGATTAACACTATTAGCTTTTCCTTCTCCTTTAAGTACTACAAAGTGTAAGCTGCCTTGTAATCTCATTACAGTACAGAGTTTGTAAGAAATATTCACTTTTCAATGTACCGTATGTGCTATCCAAATACCTGGCCAAAAAGCAGCTCTGTGTCACAGAATACGCACAACTTACTCCATTTCTAGCACCCAATATTAGTATTATTGATCTATTGTTTGACATCAGGTATTTCAGGTATTGGTGAATATAGGCTCCTTCCCCTGGCACAAACTTGGGAACAATAGTCTAGATCTTACACTCATATAGTTTCAGAAAATAAACCCTTTAAAAATAAGCAGCGAGTGCTTATTTAGAGCTTTAAAGCCAGATTCATTGCTCCAGGTAAGGACAGCATTATGCGCTGACTGACTATGAGGATTGCATTTTAATAGAACATACAGGGTTTTTATCCACAAGTGTTCTAGGCAAGAAATGTGACCTTCCCTTACCTGTCCTTCCTTCTTGTGATGCTGAAGACTGGTGCCTCAAGCCTTCCCCTGTACTCTTTCTCTCTGCCAAGGCTTGAGATTCTCCAGCAACAGATTCCATCAGTTGCAGATTCTCATGTAAGTTCATATCTGCAAAGGACTCAGGAAGCTCTGAGATCTCAAAACCTGTCCTGAGAGAGTCCTGAGTACATAAGGAGAACACCCCTTCCAAAACCGGGGGTGAGCCTGGTGGGGACAATGATGAAAGTGAAGAGAGAGAAGAAAGTGATGTCACAGATTTAGGAGGTTTGGCATCCTGTGTGTCCTGTTGGGCAGTAGGGGAATTGGTGTAGTCTATCCTCTCGTGACAATGGACCACTTCATTTTCATGTATGGTGGTGATGGGCCCACAAGGAATGTACCCACTTTTTTCCTGTAAGAGGAAGTCCAGTTTGTACTGATAGTCCAAGTCTGCTGCTGGTTCATTTTGATTGTAATACAGGTCAGTAGAACTCAGGGAATTGAGTGATCCGCGACTTGATGTGTTCAAAGAGCCACGACTTGAAGCTAAGGAGCCAATACTGCTTCCAGAGGACACAGATAAGGTGCTGGCAGAGAGACTGTAATGGTTGATAACAAAAAGAGCAAAAAAGCACTTGTTTAATAAACTGCAACTGCTAAATGCCATAAAAAAAGTCTGTTCTTTTTTGTTTTTTACTTAGGGTATTGTAAAAAATTTTGAGTTCTGAATAAAAAAATAACACCCTTCCCCTATTACTGCTCTATTATTGCTTTTAATGTTATCCAAAGTGGACGTGCCACTTATAAAGCACACAATGAGGTAAAAGGCAGACCCCCACCCTCTCAAACCCCAACATTAGAGCATTTGAGTCTTGTCAAAACCCTTGTGTGCTCTGAGCTTTAAAACAGCAAGGCAACACTGAACTAATTCTAAACTTTCCCAAATGTTAACTGTGAGTAATCAACTGGAGGGAGATAACAAATGCCTAATCCAACAAATCACAATGCTAAAAACAAACAATCAACATATATAAACCTAATTAAGACAAAGTGGTTTGTTGCCTTTCCTATATGACATTTTATAACCAGAAAACAGACTATTTTAGTTTTTGAAGTCATTAAAAGTACCAACGGTCCCAGAGAAAGTTACTGGGTATATATGTGCTGCTATATATGTCATGTCTGAAAACAAACCGGATGTATGGTTCATTGATTAGGAAAAGATTACTGCAGGGCGCAGTCTATAACCTATTACATGCTTAGTTCGATATCAGTACAGAGCTTTAGCAATCCCACAGTTTTACTTCTTTAATTCAGTCTTCTAATAAAGAGAGAAAGACCAAATTGATCATTCCCTTCATGCACTGCTCTAATTGCAGGAGGTATCTCTACACTGTCTCTAGGTTTGTGGAAGGTACAATTGCGTTCTGCTTAGTAGATTATGTTTCCTTAGAACAGAAGTAAGGAGGTGTATACAGCGTGGCTTACCAAGAACTATCCATATGTTGAGACAACTAAAGTGTTTTCATGTTATGGGGTATTAGCATTGCAAAAAGAACTTATTTTTTCTGCATAACAATACCTTTATGAATATGTTATTTGAAGGGGACAATTGGATTCCCAGTGATTGTCAGTAATCAGCTGATCAACATCATGAAACATATAATAACTACATAGAAAAGACTATAAATGCTGTCCCAGGTTTGATGAGGCAAAAAGTTCTGTCTGGCTTTGCTAATAAAATCACTTTTAAGTTCTCTATCCCCCCTCTTTAGAACATGCAGCTCTCCACCTGCCCCTGATCCAAATCCCACCCCTTTGCCACACCCCTTTGACATCACTTGTCCTCTCCCATCACTACAAGTGGGTAGGTTTTACCAATAATGTAGGTAACCCTGGTCACAGACCTACCTTTTCAGTTGAGAATGCAAATAGGTAGCAGATTTTGTGACTTCTTCCAGTTTCTTTACCAGCTCTTTCTTCTTCTCTTGGATTTTTAACCTGAGCCAAATAAACACAGTTTAGTCAGCTACAAAAGGAGAATTAAGATGTTATCACCCAAGTTTTACTAGCCCATACCAACAAAGCTGATGTTTGTAGAAAGCACTTACTGGTTTGTTGCTTGATAGAGTTCTATGGGATACTGGACCTAAGGGGCAGTTATATAAGCCCCTAAACTCTTTCTCACACCAACAAGGCATTTGGTAATAAATGAACGTATATTGCCTTAGCATGATGAAGATATTTGAGTAGCTCCATTCAACCTTACTACTAAATAGCCTGTGGCTGCATGTGATGGTCCAAAATTGCCCAACCATTTTAATCAAATTCCCAGCCATACTGGCTCAAGTGTAACCAGCCTTACTACAGATCCCTACATTCCCAAGGCAGCTAAGGACAGAGTTACAGAGTTCAGCAAGAAATGGGTAGCCATTGAATGACCCAAGATAATTTACAAAATTGCTCCACAGCTTTATTGGGAAGGGAATCAGGAATGTCCCATTAATTAGAATTCCAAGGGTGAAGACACACAGAGCTACTAGTAGCAGCTACTTGTCATGGCTAAAATCGACACTGCTGATCATTTACTGATAATTGTCTCTACATGTGTTTTAGCAGAGGCGATTCTCAGTATTGTCTATGGCAGGGTATTTTCTGGCTTTTAGTAGCTGTGACCAGTATCTGCTACTAGTATCTCAGTGCATCTTCACCCTAAGGGCTCTGGCACACGGGGGAGATTAGTCGCCCGCGATTAACTCCCTGTTCGCGGGCGACTAATCTCCCCGAGTTGCCTACCCCTGCCATCCCACCGGCGAGTCTTTTCCGGCGATTTCCGGAAATCGCCCCGTCGCGTCTGCCATCCCGCCGGCGACTTACATGTTCGCCGGTGGGATGGCAGGGGTAGGCAACTCGGGGAGATTAGTCGTCCGCGAACAGGGAGTTAATCGCGGGCGACTAATCTCCCCCGTGTGCCAGAGCCCTAAAAGCTCTTGAAGGCAGCAACAAAAGCGGTGGGAGTGTTTGTAAAACTATAAAAAAGCGCATACATGGCTGATGCTCCACCAGTGCCTGCCTGATACTCGGACTTTGGCCTAATGTAAAACATATATCATGCAGAATGCTTGGGATCTGAGGATGTCTGGATAAGGCATCTTTCCGTGCTTTTTGAGCAACAAAACACATTTAAAAAACCCAGTGGGATTGCTTTGCTGCCACATGGATCTAGGCTCACCTATTTAGCATCCTGTACAAGGCACCGTGTTATTGCAGAGATAAAGACAATCAGAGAATTGTTTATTTAAACAGGAGCTCTAGATAATGAGTTTCCAGATAAGAGATACCACACTGGTACCGTATTGCTACACAACGCAACCAAAACCTTCCTCCTAGTTTCAGAATGGCCCCCCCTCCCTCGCTGTATTGAAATTAGTGCCTCACCTATCAGTGACCCAAGATCACTAATACATATGTAAAATTTAAATTGTAATGTGCTATTATTCAGATACCGGCAGCTCATAAATAATGTATGTATTTCCACAAGCAATCAGTGTTACCATAATGACCAACATCAAAAATACAGCCTGCGTATCTCTGAAAAAAGAGAATTAATAAACAGAGAATCTATTGCAGGTCGTGACAAGAGCATCATTAGAGCACTATAAAAATAATAGCTGTAAAAGTAATTTACAGACTTGGCAGCTTTGTTCTTAAGGCTATATTTAAAGTACAATTACAGGGAATTTAAAATATTCCTCAATAAAAATCAGAAACGGAGAAATATTTACTTTGGTTATTTTTCATGCTAGATCACAGGGAAGAATAGGATTTTCAAGCATATGGGGAGGTGATAACAGCTCAGAAGGCATAAAATGCATAAATGAAAATTCTAAATCATAATGCGCTGTATTTTTGTGGTTATGCAGTATTTAAGGCGGGTGCAAAGTACCCGCTATGTACATAAATATGTACTAGGCTTGGTAGCTTAGCTTGACTTGTACCTACAGCACAATAAGAGAGAAAGCTGAAGCTGTGCCAGATGCAGCACATAGGTCTGTTCATGTGTTTGAGTGGGAGCAGCCTACCCATAAATACCCATAGAGATCCCTAGAGCATCATATGCCCCCTCCCATACTGCCCCATCTGCTGCTAATTTATTATAATAAAAGCAGAGCAGCCATGTTGGGCCACTTCATGTCCATCCCTAACTCTGGTCCCGATTTTAACTGTGGTAAACAACACAGTGCAGGTTTAGGGCTCTGGCACACGGGGAGATTAGTCGCCCGCGACAAATCTCCCTGTTCGCGCCCCAAATTGCCATCTCACCGGTGAAAACGTAAATCGCCGGTGGGATGGCATACGCGGCAGCGCGATTTCAGTGAAATCGCAGAAGTTTCCTCTCAAGGCAACTCTCCCTGTTCGTGGGCGACTAATCGCCCCAAATTGCCATCTCACCGGTGAAAACGTAAATCGCCAGTGGGATGGCATACGCGGCAGCGCGATTTCAGTGAAATCGCGGAAGTTTCCTCTCAAGGCAACTTCCGTGATTTCACAGAAATCGCGCCGCCGCGTATGCCATCCCACCGGCGATTTACATTTTCGCCGGTGGGATGGCAAATCGGGGAGATTAGTCGTGGGTGACTAATCTCCCCGTGTGCCAGAGCCCTTAGGAGGGGAAGCCTCTGAAGGGGATGTAGGATATATCAATGGCTTTCCTTGTCCTTTAAATACCTGTCATAGGTACACCCACAATAGTTCCCCTTTAAAAAATGCCTTTAAAAAAGCGTTACAGGAATGGTACCATTTATGCAGAATGGGGGCTTTCTGGATAAGGGATCTTACTGTAATTTGGATCAACATACCTTAAGTCTGCTAAAATTCATTTAAACATGAACTAATAGGACTGTTTTGGCACCAAAAAGGACTAATTATATCTTAGTAAGGATCAGGTACAAGATATGGTTTTTTTTATTACAGAGTAAAAGGGAACTGATTTTTAAAAAATAGAATTATTTGACTAAAAAGGAGTCTATGGGAGATGGCCTTCCCAAAATTGAGAGGGTTTCTAGGTGGGAGATCCCCTACCTGTACATCAAAGCAGATGAAAGACAAAGGCCATATAGATGGTACTTACCGCTCAGCAAGTGCTTTGCTAGGAGAGCTTTTCACTGAGAGGAGCTCCTCTTCCAGCCGCCTCCTTTCCCCCTCCAGTCGCTCTATCTCACCCTGAGTGCGCCTTCGGGTTGTTACAAACTGAAGTTCTTTCAGAAGTTCTTCCTTCTCGTTGATCAGCATTAGCTTCTCTTTCTCTACATCCAGAGCCCCGGGCCAGGCCTCGCTGTCCAGCTTTGCAAGTTCTATCTTCAGATTGGCCATGCTGGAAAGGCAGGGATGTTAAACCTGTTGCCCATAGGCTGATAAATTATACATGCTCCAACAGCGTTACATGGGGAAGTGCACACCTTTTGGGGCTCTTACATGTGGGTGTTTTTTTTACCTGCAATGGATTTTTTGGCTGTTCCACAGCACAAAAATGTAAGAATTAACTGACCCCTATCTCTTCTGTTGGATTGCATGTATAGAAGCACATGTACCCACTCTAACTCAGAATCTGCATTCAGGATCTGGCAGTGCCAGTTAACTTCTGTATTCCCATGGGTTGGAACACAAACAAATCCACTGCATGGTGTGATACTTCTGTACTTAACATGATGTTCATGTTGTTGCTGTACCAATAAAAATACCTCAGATTCATGGCAGTTCCCCTTTAATAATAACAATTGTGCGCATGAAGGTGTTTATCAAGCAGTTTATAGACGGTATAATTAAAACTGCTCGTTGCTGACCATAAATGTCAATCCATTTGAAGACAGCTAGAGAAGGTGGCGCTGAGTGTTAAGTAAAATCAATAGCAGCTATATTTGGAATTGTCGAGCAGAGCCACCTGAAAGCACAAAATTCCCATTAGCTGTCGTGAGTGCGACTGTTAAAGTATCGGGTTTACAGGCAAAAACAATGAAGTGATGCTCTTACTTGAAACGACAGCAAAAAAAAAACTAAATAGTGGAGCTATTGTGTCCCGGCTTTAGAAACAAACCCTAAAATGGACACTTAGAGCAGCAAATAGACAGAAATGCTCGAATTATGTGTCAGTGCCGCATTGGGACCAAACAGCCATTTAGGACAGCGGGGGCTGCAAGACTGAAAGGCAAAGTGAAAAATTTTCACTTGGGTAAATGGCAAAAATTGCTGCACATTTGAACTATTTCCATTATTTTGTCCCCCACTCTTAACTTCGATTGTAAGCTCTAGAGGGCAGGGACTTCCACTCTACTGTGTCTCACACCACATAGCACTTATTCTGTGTATTTATACTTATTCTTTGTATTTATTATAATACATGTCCTCCCTGTGTGTACTGTTGTACATTGTAAGATTATGTAACACTGTGCATTCTTGTAGCACTTTCTAAATTAAGTTATACACAAAATACACCCAGAAGTGTTATTTACAAAATGGAGCACCAGGAGTTTGTGCCTGTAGTGCCAGTAACTCCTCATCGACTAAGTAGGGACATGCCCACCCTGCAGCTCTCCAGCTGTTAATGAGCTACAACTCCCATCACTATAATTGTAGTTTAACTCTGGAATCTTTTTGACTTTTTCTGAATTGTTATGGTCTTTTCAGCTGTTTTTTTTATTTAACACCATAATCTGCAGACTGTGCCACTCCAGATGGTTTCACCACAACTCCCAACATTTCAACTGTCCTTAGTGGTCTGAGCCCATTATTTATAATTTAGTCTTCAAATTAAATATGTTACCCAATTATTGTAGAGCTTGTGAGAATAAAATGATTTAACTCTGCCTTCAATGGAGCTGCCTTCCCTTTTATTTTAACTGATGGTGCCCAGACAGTCACACATATCATCATCTTCTCCCTGGCTGGGAGTAGTAACCAAGGTTTTCATTAGAAACCTCTTTTTATCTTTATTTTTGGAGCTCACTGAATAGTGTATATTAGGCCCATAGTAATAACAACCCCCTTCAACTGCTCCCTCTAATGGCTGAGTTATCAACAGCTGGGAGGCCACAGGATGCAGACTAAGAAGCTTAGCTGGGCAAGAACTGATGCAAATAATCCATAAATCTGTAAAGCACAATGTAACTATGTCGCCACTGTATAAATAACAAATAATAAAGTTTAACCCAGTGGGGCAATCACCCTCTGCTTAAGCAAAAGGAGAAAAACATACACGGCTGCCAGTGGCTGCCAGCGTAACTCCTCCTGATGTAGTTTGCAGCTACTTTACATTTGCATGGGGTAATTCCCTTCTAACAGATCTGCAAAAGGTTCCAATGTGATCTAGGGTGGCCAGAGTAGCCAATTTTAGTGTTTAGCAACAGCCACAAACTTCATATCCCTGATTTCAAATACTTATTAATCTCTCTTATGCATATTCTTACACAACGCAAAAAATCTCATGAAGATCAGAATCAAATATGTTGGTGGATTTTCTTTATTTTGATTAAAGAATGGCAACAACTGATTCAAATAAAATCCTTAAGTAGCAGACTTGGTGATGCCTGTGATGCCCCGGCTATTGTGTACACATAGACTTGCCAATATATTATGAAATCAGTTCTGCTTAATGTAAGGATCATTGGCATCTCCAGAGAAAGCCTATAATATGCTCTTATAGAACATATTTTATTTCCCCAAAGTTTTCCCTGTAATTGAACTTCTTTCTAGGGTTATACTGCAAATGACCACTAGATGTCAGTAAGAGTTCACTGTTTGATAGAACAACTACTAGGACAACAGGGACCATGTGAGTACTTTACCTTCTTTTAGCTTCTTCATATTGCAGGCTTAATCTGACCTTTTCTGCCAGGTTTGACCTACTCCTCACTCCAATCTAAAATTAAAAAAAAAACAAAGAAGCAGCTAATTTCATGCAGAAAATATCATATAAAGCATACCGTCAGCATAACATAAAGCATACCAGGCAAGTTAGACTTTAAAGAAGCAAAGCCTAGAATCACTAGTAAGAAAATTAAGGTTGTACTTATAAGTAGTATTATTTGAATGCAATAATTAAGGTAAAATAACATTTTTAAAAGGATTGATGTAGTTTTCCATTACCCCTTCATAGCTCTGCTTTAATTTTCTAAAGAGAATCTGTAGATATTGAAGGAAAACACCACATCATTTGTAATAACTGAGCATTAAAATGAATAAAAGATTAGCCCCTTCTTATACATAGATAGAAACACGCATTTATGCAGATTGTAGTGGAAAGTAGCATCCACATTTTATTAGCCAGAGTTCACTGATTTCACACAAGATCCTATAACACTTTCCAATATGAAAGCATATTGGACCTCCTTATAGACAGGAAACTTTCCCCTCAAAGTTGTATGTAAACGTTACAATGGTTTAACTCCAGGAGTGCAAAGGTTAACATCTACAGATGGAAAGTGGGGTCCTGGCAGTGCTCAGGATTCCCTTTTGCACCCAAATGCCATTAAAGCTACTGAAATATATAAACCCAGAAAAAATGTGAGCGAGTGAAGGCAGAACACACTTCTCGCGCTACATTAATAGCCACAATATCTTTTTTGCACTGAATAATCTATTTTAATAGCTGCTCCTCTTATTGCATTTTTCGCTGATAGAGGTGGTGGTTAATTAGTTTTTAGCCAATTAAATATTATGTGCAGACAGTGCAGAAATAAATATGGATCCAGCAGTTATGATGAAAAGAACTCCTGGTGCCCCCATTGTTCATTTAGTTTACGCCTGGGTATAATATAACAACATTACACAGTATGTTTGTGAACTGAAAGGCGATTGGACTTTAATGTTTTTTTTGTGTTCTTTCTTTTTTTTTTCAACTTATATTACTTGTATGCTGTTTTTCTCCCAAACACAGCTTTAGGCTGGCTATGGCTACTTATAGTGGAGCAAGGCTGATAGCAGACACTAGCGCAATCCAGTTATGATACAAAGGGGAATAGATTTCTCGCTGAGTAAAATATGGCCATATTCTGCTTGCAGATTCAGCCTTGCCTATAGAAACCATTGTTCTATTTTATCTAAACCTCAACATTTCTAAGGGTTAAAGACACACAGAGCTACTAGTAGCAGCTACTACAGAAATAGACAATGCTGTTCATTTATGACATTATGTGTTTTTTAGCAGAGGCAATTCTCAGTATTGTTTATGGTTTTCTGGTGTTCAGTAGCCATGAAAAAGTAGCTGCTACTAGTAGCTCTGTGTCTTCACCCTTACAGGTGCTGAGAACTCATTCATCCTATAAGTCTCAGACAAAAAGGAGTGAGACGTGAAGCGCCCACATGATACAAGTTCAAGGTCATAATAGGGACAGGTGGGTATAGTAGCCCTGGCAGGGGCCCAGACTATGTGCAACTACAACGTGTGCTGCCGAATTGTAGTTATACAGGAAAACACCTATGGGGTGCCTGGTGATTTGCAATTGGACTAGCACCCGCATATGTTTATAATTTAGTGATTCTCTATGATCTCTGCAGCAAAACCGTTTAACCCATAAACTGAGTAAGAGAAGAGAGGCATGAAATCATCTGCATGTAATTAATACGCTTTTGGCACAAAGTGTGAAAAAATGTATCAGGTGATTTAAGAAAAATCCATTCCATGATAAGATTAGCTGCAGGCCTGACCTGCCCATGACTTGCATTCTCACCACATATTTTGAGACTTGGATAAAGAAATAACCAATTTGCTTCTGCAGGGGCAAAGAAAGTCAAGGGGTTTCTACAGAGAGATATAAAAATAATAGGAATGCAGGAATAAGAGAGCTGCACAATGTATATGATCAGAAGCCCGGAAGAAAGTTTTACGCAGAAAAGCCAACTAACAAGCATTTTTATAGAACATACATAGAAAGGCCTGCAACACAGAATGGCGGCAGTGCAAGAGGGCACCTTACTTTGTTCACAAAAAAAGCCGCTAATGTGTTCCGCATGTTTCCAACTTTAACGCCAGAGTGAAGAGGAGGACACTTGATTTACTGAACAGAACGCTTTCCTCTACAGAGATAATGTGCGAATGATCCACATTTGTCATTAACAAAACAACGGTTTTAGCCGGCTTAACGGGACACTGAAATCAGCCATATCCACATGCACTGAATGATTAGGTGGGACATGGATATTTGTGCCATGCTGAGCCCTGCGGAACATGTTGGCACTGTATAGATAATAATAACCTCCTTCATTGCCGACCAGACTGTCTGACCAAAACTGGAAGTGACATCCTGCATGTGCCGGACACTCATTAGCAAGTTACACCATAACATAGATATAGCCAATATTCCTGTTTGCACAAGCCAGTTATTGAAATTACAACATATACCCTATTTACACTTACTATCGGACGACACACCTTATTTGTACTGATCACAAATTTTCTGCACGCTGGCATAATTTTTTATATCTATGGACAGGGCTGCCCCCAACTAGGTCCAAATTTTTAGCCCATTCATCATCTGGTCCACCTGGGTGCCAACAAGTAAAATGAGATCTCAATTAAAAACCCCTAAAAACAGATCCAGATCAACACAGCACAACACCCCAATTAAGCTAAACCGCACTCCCTGGTAGGCGCCATCCCTTTAGCAACCTGCAAATTATACTTTTATACCCACTGACACGGGGCTCCTGATTGTAACCCCCCAACCTCAATGCGTTTGCCTGTCCCTGTGTAGGTCTGACTTTTTGATCGAAAAAAGGCCTGTGAATAGAGATCCGCCCTCCTCTTTAACTCTGTCCCCAGATTTAACCACAAGTGTCCGACAGCGAGCAGGGGTAATTCTTTTTGATGTAAAAGTCATCAGGCCAACGTTTCGGTCTGTATTTAAGACCTTTATCAAGACCACCGGTGGCCTGATCTACAATGTTTTAAGTATTAAATAATAGCTATATTATATATAAGGATCCCCGGTGTGCACCATTCTACACTCGAATATTATTTATATATATATATATATAGGCACCTGTGGGTTGCCCCCTAAAGCTTTTTTTCAAGGCATGGGCTCATGGATGACTAGGAGAAAATAGGTAGGTCCAAGTGTACCAGGAAATACATAATCTATATGAGCACAAAAAGACATAAAAACATAAATCTTTTTTACTTATTCAGTAAACTTTTCATATTGATTTCAAGCACAAATATATTTCTGTTGAGTGTTAGCAGCCTCTTAATTGATGCTGCACTGCACCAAACCTGTGTAAGAGCACCAAATCTGTGTGCTCTTAAACCTGTGGTTGAAGGAATTATGTAAAGGGAAATACTTTAAGATTTTGTTCTGTAATATACCAAGTAAATCACAAAAGCACAGTAGAAAAAAAAACTTACATCACCAGAAATATCTGTTTGAGATCCTGCATCCAGAGTTTGTCTTGACAGAGACAAATGAGAGTTTGCGAGGTTGGACCTTAAGTCCGGTTCCGATCTGCCCCTGGCTTCCTCTAGATGGAAACGCTCTTTGAGTTTAACAAGGCTCTGTAAAAAAAAAAAAAGACAAAAACAAAAATAATTACCCAGAATGCATTACTCACCAGTATATTTCTCGTTTGCCTCTTACAAGAAAATGAACAATTTTTTTTTTTTTTTGGGGGGAGTATAAAACTGTTCCTTACCTGCATTAAATCTTGTTTTTCCTTTTCTCCAGTGCTGATTGCTTTTCTAATAGATTTAAGTTCTGATAAGATATCCTTAGCTTCTCTCAGCTCATAGCCGCTCTGCCCACCTGACATTTTTTGGTCAATACTAAAAAAAAATAAAAAAAAATCCAACATTTAGACACAAAAACATCAATGAAAGTCTAGGTTGTTTTAAGCTAATTTTACATGACAATGTTTTTGACTGCAGATTGTCATATAAAATTGACTACACAGATATATATGCCATTGATACCTAAGTTCAGATCCAAATTTTCTAAATTCATGATGAGTCAGTGACACTGACTGATATTTCACTCCATTCTGCCAAAGGGCAGCTGAATCAAAAATGGCCAAATAGGACAACTTTGTCTGTCCCACATGTACCAAGCTCCTTGTTACAAAACAAACCCATCATTTCATTGTGCTGAAAAAGGGTGCCTGAATTTACAGTACTGATTGCATAATACTCCAATGGGACACTGAACTAAGAACAATAAACAATTAATCCAAAAAAATGTTGTTTGTGCCTTTATTTCCACCCACAAAATAGTAAAAGGTAATAAAAAAGAAAGGTAATAAATATGACATACTGTGAGAGCAAACCACAACCTATTTTTGTAAAAGGGTTGATTTTTACTGGTCACACTAGGTATTCAGTTCATAGACGCCAGATATAATGAGCCTCTGCAAGAAGCTATTCATAATACCCATCCAACACACAGGTTGAGCAAATGTATTGGTGGATTTGGCCTTAAATTTGGCAATGACACACTTTTTTCAGTTGTATTAAATGGAGTATTATTGTACCACATGTTGCACTGTGTTGAGCATTAATTCAGTATTATGTACCTATACATCTGTATAGTCTTTCATTTTTTTCAATAATTTAGTGCATCAGGGATACAGAAGTTAATCCACCAGGGGTTTGGACATGGTCATCAATCCCCCACACACCACTCTTGCCACATTGTGCCAAATCCCCCAATCAAGTTATGGAGCTTTTATACATATAGTGCTGCACTCTGAACTTTTGTTAAATTTTTAAAGCGATGCAAAGTGCAGATCAAAGCATAGCCCTGGATGCTAGTACTCTGTGCATGGGAACTAAAAGATGCAGTTAAGAGAAAATCCCCTTTAAGGACATATCTGAAAGAGAAAGGTCCGTATCCTAAAAGCACCCAGAATGATATTAGCATTGTTGCTCTTGTAAGCTTCTTCCTGATGGGTGTTCCAGCCCTGCTTATCACTGGTTAATACGGGGAGCACCAAACACAGAGAGGCTTTTAACTGTGGCAGGAGCACCATGAATACTGGCCCTAGTCTCAGTCAGTCCTCCTGTTTGAAGTTCATGGTATGATGTCTGCTTCAGTGTGGCCGCCTGACTTTCTTTAACAACTGCCCATTGTTCCCATATGGTATGTTGTTGACAGTCTCTCAAACATGCTTTGGATTCCTATCAAAATTGCTTCCAAGCAAGCTGATTTAAAACAATACATCTTTGTTGCACTGATATAATAACAACAGAGTGCTTGGCTAACCTTTAATCCTGGCCCACTGGAATGAGGTGTTATTGCTTTAGCGGCCGAATAATAAGACGTGCGTCTACTACTGTGTGTGAATTTCATTCAAAGCAAACACAAACATTTACATTCTGTGCCACTTCAGAGAACTGAGAACTGAGAACTTCGAACAAACACAAATAACCAAGCTCTCCTTATAACCACATGCCTATTAAAAAAGTGGGTGCTAATATGAGACATATCAGCTCTCTGTCCTATAGCTGTTCTGAATGGCAACACTGTGCATCCTAATTGGGCCAGTTGTAGTAATTACTGAGCCATATTTCATTGGAGGGTAAGCGACCAACAGTCCCCTGCCTGTGTGCGATGTGAATCATATTATTCCATGGCCCTTAGTACTTAAAATGGCAATTTTAAATCTAGATTAAGCAGGGTTTTACATATACTAAATATTTTTATAGAGACCTACATTGTTCTGGGGTATAGTTTTCCTTTAATGCAATAGAATTCCCATAATGCAAGTCAGAGATACCACTTTAAACACCAACAGCAGAAAAATATCTGTAAAATGCACCAGTATGAAATCAACTTTATACATCCAGCTTTTTAATAAACACATGAATTCTCCCCTCGCATAAAAGAGCTTAGCATCCCTATATCCTCATTCAAGTACAGTGCCCACTGCCGTACAACAGAATGCACTCATATAATGAAAAACTGTGAAGAGTTTTAAAAGTAGAGCATTTTCTTAATGGTACAAGAGATTTCTGCTTAGATTAGATGAAGCTCAATGACCTGTCTGAAAGCAAATCTGCACAAGCTTGAAATAAAGCAAGGGCCTGGAGGATGTAGACTTAAACTCTTTTATAATGATCCGAAATCAAAGAGCCAAAATCTAGGCCACTGAATGTGTCCTGCTGGCATGTCTGACCTTATTATGGCACACAGGCAATAACGTCACAAAAAAAATCCAAAATAATTCACTTTTCATCACCACATTCAGCTATGTCAGAGCAAAGGGATGTTATTTGAGGATGACAAATCTAAGAGATAGCCAGCAAAAATGCTAGTGTGCCAGTCAAGCAAAACTTTAACTATAACAAAAATGGCATAGGAAAAGTATTTTATCCTATGCACTGCTTGCTTCTTTGAGAGACTACAGCAGAATAATATGATGACCAAAACCAAATTAATTACCACATTTTCGCTACAATCTATAGAAGAACGTTATCTTGGCAAAGATAGCAGTTGGCCAGCTCCTATTCATTTGAACCTTGTGGTGGCTCTAAATCCAGTGATGTTGGCAACACATGTGCCACGAGAATTTAGAATCTGTGGCTCCGGCATGATGAACCTAAAAAGCCTGCACCACAGACTCTGTAATCTACAGCTTTAAAATGGTTAATACATATAAATAGGGAAATAAATAAGGATCTTTATGGTGAACTCTTTATCTTCATCTTAATGTCAATGGGAGAAATTCAGAGAGCAAGTTAATGTTAGTGTAAAAAAAAAAAAAATACTGGTAGTGTAAAAAAAAAGTGGGCAGAAAGTCACACCTAAATCAATACATCATTTGAAAAATGTATTTTTACACAGGGATGGCAGTTGGAGATGTCTGGTATATTTTGTCACTGTTGTGCATGAAATATAGGCCCCCGAGTGAGTGCCCCAGCTCACTTTTATAGGCATGCGTGTTACAGAGGATCGTGGGATGCAATGTGAGTGTCAGAACACTCGACAGGGGGCTTTTCTTAAAAAAAGCTATTGTTTCTGCCATCTGGAGCGCAGGCTCTGGTAGCCCGCACCTCCGATGGGGGAATCAATTTTTAGGTGGAGGGTGGGCCAAATCTTTCAACTATTGTTTGGTGCATCCATACTTCTATTGTAAAGTAAATCTGTGACATCTATTAGGGCTGAGAGGTAGTATGCATGCAGTCCCATCAAGAAGAATTATACAGATAAAGCAGAATCTTTTTTCCCAACACGTCTCATCGTTATCCAAATTTTTTCAGGTAAAAATAATATTATTTTGCCTGATAATTATTTTATCCTGCTGTGTGTGGTATGGTTATGAGGTCTAAATAATCATGCACGGTACCCACCCCAGAGTACACAATGAAGGGAATTCTTTTGCAGTTTTTAACATTTCAGAAATATTTTCTAACTCCCCCCACCTCCACCCATTAAACTTTTCCTTCTCTAAGTTTTCCATCACCCTTCGCAGTTTAGAACATAGATCATAAATATATAGGAAGGTACCTTGCAGCTGTCCTGGGCTGTGCACATGTGGAGTAGAGTAAAATCAGAAAAAACTAAACTTTTGCTCTACTACACACAGCCAATGGCTGCAGTAAAGATACTGGGGACAGGAAAGAAGATGGCAGTGCAGCCTAAGATTTCTCTGTGCCACATGACCTCAATTCTCAAAATCACCCATATGCTGCTAAATAAATAACCACTTTCCAGATCAATTCCAGAGGAATCAATTCTGTTTCTGCCTCTATACATGAGAGTCTTCTCATGACATTCATATTTCAGAATAAGCATTCATTTTAAAAGCATATCATTAAAAGTATAAAAAAAAAAGTTCAGGCATGTCTTTTACTTTTGTATTTTTTTGTATGACTGTGAATGTCATAATGTCAGCAGATATGTGGGGGATTAGTCTTTGGGAGTAGAACTAATCTGTGTTTTATTATCGGATCATATCGTGTTTTAACCTTCTTTCAGCTCACAACACCACAATTTGTTACGGCATAAAAAAAAAGTGTCATGTCACAAGCAGGGGATTATCATTTCAAGGCTAGAAACATGGCAGAATCCCATGACTTTTGAAGGAAAACACTCTTTATTTTCCTACATGTCCTTAAGTAATAAGGTTACGGTTAATAAAAAGGGGTGCTGTGCCAAGATGCTCAATGAGGTGCTGACAGAACAAAGATCTGCTTTAAACTTACCGCTGTAATGTTTCAAAGCCTTGCTCCTTGTAAAGTAGTTCTTGTTTCATTTGTGACAGTTCCCTCTTCAGCTTTTTAACCTGGTGCCAAAACAAACACAGGTTTTATGATCTTTGGGTAGAGACAGTTATTTAGAATTAGAATTAGCTATGGAAGCAATGGAGTCAAACAGGACCTACACTGGCCTGGGAGCATGTCTGGTTCCTTAGAAACAAATATTGTAAATAGTGAAGACTAACAGATCCACATTCAAGCCAGCCAAGGATAAAAAAATTCCATATATTAGATGTTGGGCAATTAAGTCAAACAGGTCCCTGGGGAAGGACCAAGTCTCCATAGTTATTGACTGGCAGGGGATCACATACAAAATACAAGTTCTTAAATAAACGTCAACCAATGGGGAAGCACAGTACTGGAAGATTGGCTTAGGTACAGAGGCAGGGAAAATGCCTGGTAAGCCACTGGCCAAAGAGGACAGATATGATATATAGTAGACAGTTTAAGGAAGAAAAATATTAATGTGTAATATACACCAATGGAATGTTTCACATAAGTTCATCAAATAGGACTTCTTTTGGTCATGAATTCAGACAGTTCTTGGAGCATGATTTTATATTAACTACACCATAAAATTCCAGTGCAAATAACTGAGTGCTTCTGTCCCTCACAGAGCACAGGTGAGTTCCCTATGTACCTCACCTCTTGTAAAGCTTTAACCATGCTCTAAAAATTACTGCAAAGCAGATGAGGCTAGGGAACACCGGGGGTCTCAATCCATCCCCCCCCCCCATGTTTCTCCCAAATGACAGTATTAACATTAAACATAATACTAGAAGCCTTACCCTCACTTTTGTGGTGGATATCTCTGCCTTAAGGATATCAGGGTCATATTTTGTACTTGATGAAGAGCCTGAAAATACTGAAAAGAAAATAATTGTTTCATAGTTAATTTTAAAAGACAAAAAACAAAAGTGTATCTTTATATGTCTTCCAGGCTCCAAAGTTTGGAATTCTGTTACACCATTGCCCACCCACCTTGCCCCTAAATTTAACTCAAAGGATGACATGTCTACAGTACTCTAGCTCAGGAAGGCCAGGAAACTAGCATTTACGCCACTTCTATGTCTCGAATAAAAGTTTATGTTACACTGTAACTAATGTGCCTATGACACAGGAAGTATTCATATTAGAAAAGGGGCATGCTTGTGGTCATACGGACTCTTTACTTACAGCTTGTGCGTGAACTGGATTTCTCTTTATAGGCATCATTGAGGCGCACATACTCATCCAGCGCAAGTGCCAGCCTTTGCTCTTTGATGTGGTAGAGTTCTTTCTGTGTGCTTAGGGCATCCTGAGCCACCATGAGGTAATCCTTCAGCATACGTTCTTGCTCGTTCCTCCATAACTTCCTTGGGTCTTCTATCTGTGTGGTTTCTATAAAAGGCACATATAGTATTAATACTACACAAAAATACTGGGCTGGAATAGGTTTGACGGTATGATATTATTTGTCAGTGAGAATGTGTGCCCTGTTGGCAGCCAGTTAATGGCCCTTTTCTGCACGGGTTCAGGGCTTCAGAGAGAACCATAAAATGTATTTATTTGCATTATGGATTTATTTTGCCAGAATGTACATGATGTTCTTCCCTACATGCTCATGAGAATATAATTTTTCACATATTTCTAGACTGAAACATTCACATTCGCATTCCCACCTATGGAATTCAGCGAGCTAAAGCAAACAGGCCCCACCAATCACCTACAGAAAAAAGGAAAGTGCTATTGTGCATCAGTTTCTTATATACTTACCTGTGAGTTACAAGATAACCATGTTTACCTGGCATCTCTACTGTTCACTGTTAACATACATTTAAAGTGACTCTGGCACTCCTTACCTTAAGAGAACATGTCAGCATAATATAGGGGCCTATGGAACCGTATCCACCTTTTTTAACATATAATTTTATTCTGGAACATGGCATTTTTTATTAGCAGGCAGCATCATGACACATCCACAGCAGTTGGTGGAAAAAAAACATAGCATAGCTAAGGTCCCTTAACCCTTTGCTGACTTGCATTCTTTCCCTTTTGTCCCTTCTTTCCCCTTTGAGTGGCTTTAACATTGCCTTGTCTAAAGGTTCCCATACACGGGCTGATTCTAGCTGCCGATATCGGTCCCTTAGACCGATTCGGCAGCTAATCGGCCCGTGTATGGGCACTACTGACAGGCCTGCCCGACCGATATCTGACATCGCCAAGCGAGCGGATCTGAAGGAGTATGGGCACCTTAACACAGAAGGTACGATGGCAATTTTTTCCTAAAGGCAAGTAGCCCAGACTTTCAGTTTTATGTCAAATGCTATATGATAGCTATAATTCAGTGTCCTGGCCCCACAGATAAACCTTTTAGGGCCTAAAATGTTTGGATAAAAGGCCTGTTTCACAAACATATTCCATTATCTGGAAACCAATTATCCGGAAAGCTCTGAATAACAGAAAGTTCATCTCCCATAGACTTATAAGCAAATTTTTAAAAATGATTTGCCTTTTCTCTGTAAAAATGAAACAGTAGCTTGGACGCAGAACTATCCTTTTGGGTTTATTTAAAGTCTAAATTATTTTTTTAGTTGACTTAAGGTATGGAGATGCAAATTACAGAAAGATCTCTTATTCAGAAAACCCAAGTCCCAAGCATTCTGGATAATGGGTCCCATACCATTATTGCTAATCAACATCTGTTGGGCTCTCACTCTGGGCCTCTCTGAAGTCAGCTTAGCCTACTGATACGTCCATGCTTATGCCAACTTGAATAGAAATGGGGAACACAGTGGTTAGCAATGCTTCCTTGCATAACTGGGGTCCTGAGAACAATCCTGATCACTCATTTTCATGAATTCTTAACCTATGGGTCAAGAGCATAATTAATATGCATGGGAACCGATAAAAATAGGACCCTATGCTGTTTATGGTGAGTATCAGAAGAAGGCAAGTCATTTATTTTCACCACGTGTGGTAGGGAGCTAAGACTGTAAGCTCTGCTGGGGCTGTGACTGCTGTGAATAATGAAAAATCACTGTAAAGCACTGCAAAATATGTTTTTACTATAAAAAGGATAACATACATTATAGCTTACAAATTGCTCAATTAATCAATACAATGTCCATTTAATGGCATTTACAGACTCGGCATACCTCTCATTTATATGAGAAGGAGCGGTCATGCTGTTCCTCACAGCAACTGGCTTCCTGTGGTCATACCCTTTGATTAGTCAGTTCACAAAAAGGCCTGATAATGATTGTTGTTTTCCAGGTGCACCAGTAACACCCTTTGTTGTCTCTTGTTTAACAGCACAACAGAGAAAGCACAGTGCAGCAGCAGAGACTTCTATGCCTAGCAACCTCAAGCCTATTAGGGAAGTTTCTCACAAGCCCATCCCTAACCTCTAGTCTGGAAATATTCAAAAAATGCAACTGTGCAATGAGGACCAACCAGCTTTGCACATTGCTATTTAGTGTATAATAACCGCTAGAATGTCGCCCTCTAAGAGGTTTGCCTTAAAGGGATACAATGGTTGCATTATTAACCATTTTATTTACCCTGTTTAATTTGTTATAGAGGTAGATTTTACAAGCACTTATGAAGGGAGCATAATGCATACAGCCTAGTTTTTTTGTTCTCAGTAAAAGCAATATTATTTTCGGACTTTCTTAACTTAACAGTAATAGCACTGTGAAAGCAGCCATTTTTATTCTCTATAGCCCCTCCCTTATTGTCCTGTGGCATGCTGAGCTAATTTGGGTTATCTCAAAGTTGTCAAGATGGTGGGAGGGATATTTCTTTTGAAACAACAATATATAAAGGGTTTGTGCTGAAAATGAACACCTTATTTCAGCTGTTCCCGGGGCTGAGCCTATCCAGCTCAATGGCCAGTTATCCTTCCAAACATATTTCTGATTCTACCATTCAACTTTAAAGGTTTCACAAAGACCCAGAATCAGTCCAGAAGCAGGAGAGCCAATAGACTGGATATTTAAATTCTCACCCAAGCTAATCCAAGTTCTTTGAGTTTTGTTTCATTAAGAAACACAACATTTGGTAATTTACTTGCAGATGACTCACATATCTACAGTACTCCTAATGGTCAATGCTCATACACATGGACCCACAGCTTGAAAGGCTGAGAACAACTATCTTAAACAATCCTTATAAAAGGCTAAAGTTGCCTGTCCTTCCACCGTTTCTGTTTATTTTCTGCTAAAACTTGCTCCTGTGTGCTATTTAAAAACTGAAGCAGTAAGAGCGATATCATCCTCATCATCATCATTTTATTTATATAGCGCCAGCAAATTGCGCAGTGCTTCACAATAAATTTAAACAAACAGGGATCTTAAAGGAGAAGGAAAGGCTAAGTCACTTGGCCAAGTGACTTTAATCGCTTACCTTTTTCCCCCGGGATGGTGCCCCTGTTAGGAGACAAACGCACCAGCCCGGGTTACCTGCAGCAAGTGCATCCTTCATCCTTCTGTGTCAAAATCCCTGGGCCGGCGTATGTGCAGTAGAGTGAAAAGTCGACTTTTTTGTTAAAGTTACACTCTTAACTCTACTGCGCATGTGCAAGCGCGTGAAGAAAGAAGAAGGAAGAGGAGACTACGCTCGCAGCTTCCCCAGTGCGGTTCTCTCCTAACAGGGGCACCAGCCCGGGGTAAAAGGGAAGCGATTAAAAGTCACTTGGTGGTGCCTAATGTTTTGGCACCCCCAAGTGACTTAGCCTTTCCTTCTCCTTTAAAAAGTTTAACAAACAAGGGTATACAGAGTAACAATAGGATATCATAGAATGATGTAGTCTTTAAAATGATAGACTGTGGTATCTGTGAGCTCAGCACAAATGATATGCAGTGGGAAAGGTTCCAAACTATTACAACAACCCTTTCCCAAACCTAGAGGATTAACTCTCAATATGCTTAGAAAGCCCTTACTGTACTAGTGAATAATGCATTTTTTACATAAATACAACCAGCTTCACCCTGGATTTTCAGCTGGTCAAAGTATGATAGAAGCCTTATAATATATACAAAAAAGTTCATTATCTGCTAAACCAATAGTTGCATGCACATAATCCAGTTCTACTTTCTGCCTCACTTGACTTCATTCTGTACTAATAGATTTAGCTGTAACACCATTTTGGAAGTTTTTCTTTGAATTCAGTCCAGATTGCTTATGCCCATCAGAAGATATGATCTTCAGAACTGGATGCTATGTGCAGTTATCTCCTGCTGTGAAGCCAGCGGCATAAGCTTGTACAGCATTCACCATAAGCTGCTAAATGCACCAAGATAATTCAAAAGCGTCTTCACAAACTTTCAAATTCCCGTAGCAACTTTGACCAATCTTTAACCCTTTTTGTGACCAATGCACATTTTCTCTAGTTTTTGTATCTATTCACTACCTATACCATTTGGAATTAAATATATATCTAAACCACATATGTGTGTATTTGAGTGTTTCTGAAGCTTGTGAAAACAAGACTGCATGATAGTTGGAAGTTAGGAAAATGTTTGCAAATGCATATATTTGCAAGAGATTTTAAATTCGACCACATGACAAAATTATACAAAAATATCAGCCTATACAAGAGCAACAATACAAAAAAATGTATAGATGTGTAGCCAGCGTCTGTAACCCACATGTGATACTGCAACCAGTGGAACAAACTGGTGGAGTGGTCTAGTTGTCTAATATCAACAGAATCAAGGTTAATTTCAGAGAGGGGCTGTAACTGCAAGAGGCAAGCATTGGCAAGATGGGCAATAAATGTAGGTAGCAATGTAATGTAGAAGCAACGTTTGCAGCAAGCAATGCGGGCACTGTGTTTGGGGCTGAGCCAAGGGCTTATGAAAAGGTTAGTACCCGTGATCATACTACTCACTTCCTTGGAAGGCTCTTAGCAATAGGCTGTACAATTGTAACTGTAATAGCGTGTCTATCACCTGACCAATCAATATCACCAACCAACACTGGTGGCTCAGCTTTGAGACAGAGGATCCACTGGGAAACAATCCCCAGCAGCGTTGACTAGAGAGCATTTATTTGGCCCTAGATAATCAGGGCTCACCATAAAAATGCCTGTTAAGATTTTCTTTATGGATGCAGACAGCCTGCAAATATACAATAGGGGGTCCATATAAATTTGTTCATGCAGCCTATTGTATGGGACCTAGCTGGCATGCAGGTAAAGGTAGCCATAGACGGGCAGATTTCAGCTGCCGATTTGGGTCCTTCAAACTGATTTGGCAGCTTATTTGCCTGTGTATGGGCCCCCCCCCGACGGGACTGATATCTGGCCTAAAACTGGGCAGATCTCGATCAGGCAGGTTTGATTTTCAGTCAGGGACTGCATCGCCTTGTTGACGGTATTATGCCAGTCGTTATAATTCAACCTGAAGTGGGCATATTGGGTGACCTCACCAAATGAGTGGATCTTACCGTGGCTTTCATTCCTGGCTTTATAGGGAAGTTTAAGCAACTGGAACACTCTTTCTTCTGTAGCACATTCCTTAAAGGACAAGGCAACTTGCCTAATAAAAGAAACCAAAATTCTAAGCAGCTTTGCAATATGCATTTATTACAAGTTTGTAATGGTTTTTGAGTTATTTGTATATATAAATGCTATTAGAAGCAGTACTTGCCTGTCCTTTTCTATTCTCTGCCCTGGTGGCTCAGACTGTTGAAACAATGTAACACAGGGCAGGAGCCTGACAGACCTGACTCGCTGGAGAAGCAAGACCTTTGCAACATTGTTTTAAAATGTAACAACCAGGAGTTCAGCAAATGCAGCTTTCAATAGCAATTACATTTACAAATAATGTTTAAAGCGCTACAAATTTTTAATTACTTCATATTGGAAAGTTGCTTAGAATTATGTTTTCTTTCATTATGCAAAACATTATTTTTGGGGTTGACATGCCCTTTAATAGATTCAGCAATACCATGGGCTGGCTCTACTAACACTATGCTTACAGCTTTAAGCTGCTAGGCACTATTCTGTAAACATGTTTTTAAAAGAAAAAAGTGTATTAAAAATACTTTATTTTCCTGCTACACTGCAATATTGTGTTTTCTTTAGTTAACCAGAAATACCAGTATAAAATAAGACCACTACTTGTATGCAACATTCTCAAAAACAAGAGGTCAATACCACAAGGAAATGAATCTCAATATTGCCTGTAAACTTGCCTACACATGGGCAAACTCTTCTGTGGTCTGTAAGGATTTTAAAAAATCACTGTAATAGCTAGGGGTTTTATGCCAACTTGCACCTTTTAGAGATTTTAAAATAACCAGGCTTATACATTGTTGCTGCTAATAAAAAAATTAATGAAAAATATGTTTGGTTGCTGCAAATTAAACACAAAAGGAAAAAATGAATCTACAAGTGGCAGCTATTCAGTAGATAACTAATGGTTGCCTGTTCCATAGGGAAATCTGTCACTTACTTACATACCCGTGTCATTTTTTGAGTCAAATCTGGCATTTTTGATACATGTTGTTGACTTCAAGGCGGTTGTAAATGGTGAGTGCTCTGCAGGAGGGGAATAATTTTGCAAGGTAAACAGTCAAAAGTTCAAAGAAAGTGTTTTGATAAGCCTCTGGGAGCTCAGTGGAGCACATACCTACAACACATCATATGTCAAGTTATCTACAATATGCAGAATGCAGTAAATCAAGCAATGATAAAGATGTCATGTCCCCATGAGAAGCCCACATTCCAGTAGTTCTTTAGCTAGGAGAGGAGAACAGAAGAATTCTATGGCTAGCCTCATTTATTCTCTCTCTTTTTTTTTTTTTTAAAGAGAAAGTAGCACAGTAGCACTCACATACTACAGGTAGAATTAATTAACATTTTTCCTTGTCTTTGATTTCTCCTTGCATTGTTTTGCACATTCTGTATATAGTTATGCACAATCAATAACAGAGATTACTATCACTCATGCTGGACACACAATTCAGTCCTTAAATGTCACTTTGAGTAATGAAACTGATGGTTTAGTGGTTTAGTAACATTCCAGGATTGGTTGCTTGCTGAAGAGCAGACTGAAGACGACTGGTATAGTTCAGATTTCCAAATGCCATGATCAGGTTCATGGAACTTTTCTCTTCATTAACCTCTTTACATTGAAAGCACGTTTTACATGTGTAAAAATGGTTGTATTTTAAAAGTTTTGAAGCGGCTGTGAAGCTACAAGTAAAACCTGCATTGGAACCTGGGCACCTCTATAAAATGTGTAGAAACTGGTGCAGCTAATAAAACAATAGGTAACTATAGAGGTTTCTGCACAAGTTTCCTAGACTTTCACTAATTTAATCTACACTTCAATAGACTTCAGCAAGACTAAATTTATGCTTTTGACAATTGACATTGTTAAAATTCAATAAAAATATAAGTAACGGAAAAAAAATTATGCTTTTGGCATATATTGTAGTGTAACTTGGGTGAACACATTTTCATATATTGAGCATTTACATATATAATTTATTGTATAGAGGAAGGTTGGCACAGAAACAAAAGATTCTGCTTTAGAATTTCTTTTACAACCAAGCCCCTATGTACATTTGGAGGCATGTTAATTCTTTCTGTATTAATGGTTTTTATGCAAATAATCCACATGAAACCCTGCTGCTGTTTCCTCCACAGCCCTATTTCTCACTGCTGCTGTGACTTTCACCACAGCATTGAGCAGAGTGCAATAGGAAGGGCACATTTTCAACAAAACAACAAAAAAGCTAAAATGACCAATTTCAGATTTCCACGTTTGATTTTTAAAATATAATTTTTTTACTTCACTTTACTTTGTTAGATGGTTTGTACAGAGTTATGAAACCAAATAATAAATAATCATTTGCACAAATGAGGGAGTTTTCAGCAGTGCTTCACTTCAGTAAATATTGCAGTCACAGCAAGTCTGTCTGATCCAAGTTGTGATGCCACAAGTTTGGCTGGCATGACAGCCGTGTATGCCAAGTTGCTGGTCATAACGTTAAGTGCAACACTAATAAATGTCACAGAACATTTCAGTAAAAACCCTTTTAACCTCCTGCTACTTGCATGGCTCACTCCAGCTCTAGATCAGACAGTGCTGTGCAGGCACAATTATCTAGAGAGTGGTTACCCAAGATATTCCGCAATGGAATACAGGTATTTGACATTTATTTGCCATTTCTGACAAATTTATATATACATTTTCGTGAATAATTGGATTAAAGAGAAATTTTCAATCAAGTTTTTGCAGTACAACCTAATTTAAATGTGTTGACTTGGAAGTTGATCACATTTTATTGCCCCTTATCAAGAAAGTTAAATATTATTTTATGAAAATGGGATTGCTCTACAGCCCACTAACGTACATAATCTAAACATCAGTCCTAAAAATATTGCAATACTTCCCCAACAAGAGGCTTATGAACCCATTGTCACTGCTCTGTCCACAGGGTTCTCAAATATAGAGCTAGATGCTGCTTTTTACTAAAAGAGGCTGCAAATGAATTCCAGTCAGCAGGCATGGCCAAAGTAAAGCCACAGGGCAATTAAGACCATTAATTAAGTTCCCAAACCCCCAAATTTGTGGGTGGGAAGAAAACTTTCAAATTAGGCTTTTTGGCTTTTCAGTTGTTCCTGGGCCGCCCGCCCACCTCTCCCGCGCATGCAATGCATACAGAAGTTTCTGCGTGCCCTCTCCCCATTGCTCCGTATGCGGGCAGAATATTCCAGTGCGGCTGGGCCGCATTTGCCCCACTGGCACCTGCAGATCAACAACAGCTGGGAGTTTAATTATTAGTTAGTTCAGGAAGACATGTGTTAAGACACCTGGAGATAATTCCTAAAGGTGTCATGTTGCCAGTGTGCACCTAACCACTCAGAGTAGGTGTCCTTCAGTGGGCTATCATAGTCCCTTGCTGAAAATACTGTATTATTACACTGAACTATCATATAAGTAGTGATGAACATATAGACATTGACTCACAATGGTCAATATTAATTAAGAATATTCAGTCCCAGTTTGCAAATCAATAGCCATAATGCCACAGTTAACTACAGTTTGTCACCACTTGCCTAAAGGTGGCAATACACATTACGATCTGTCTCTCGACATGCCCACCTAAGGTGGCCGATATTGGGCTAATTCGATTATTTGGCCCTAGGACCCAATTCAGCAACTGAAATCTGTCCCTATATGGCGACCTTAACAGTCAGATTAGCTGGTCTCCATTCTCTTATTTACAGAATGTCAGCTAATTTGATCTATACAATAGCAAGTTCCTCATTTAATTAGTTGCTGCCTCAACTTAAAAGTCACTAACATTCAGGTCATATGGAGAGAGCGATGAGGCAAAAGGGAATAGGTATTAACTCAGCATGGTGTGTAGGTTTAGCTTCATCCAGCATCTTGCTGCTGCTAGCACAATAGGATGATTAAGTATCTCTGTGAATTAAAATTGTTAATATCCTGTGATGCCTGTCAGTGTGCGCCGTTAACATGAGCTGCATTTGCAAGGCAATCTGTTCCTATAAGCCTCCGCACCTGGCACCCTGTACCCAAAGCCACACGCTAATCTCCCCAATTAAACTGGGTCAAAAAGAAAAATACTCTTTTCCCATTCAGTTAGGAATTAAAGGAACAGACAGCTGGTACTGGTCTTACTGGATACAATTTGATAATGACTGAAAATTAGTAACCCCTCACAACAACATGCAGCTATTAATAAATGTTTTGCTTGTCTAGAAAGAGTCAGATATAAAAGAATCTGTATTTATTGAAATATTATATTTCTTAGAACATTAGCTGTATGTTTTACACATTACATTCCTGAAATTTTGGAACCAAAACACTACTAATTTGCAAAAGCTGTAGGTACAACATCTTCATGTCAGTTTTACTCAACAATTGGAATCGTTTTACCTGCTTTAAGTACTCAATGCCCGTTTTAGTTTGCAGTTTGGGTATCCAGTATGTTTAACAACAACAGGCATAAATAAAACATTTTATAACAAAAGCAATATCAAGCCACCACTCACTCTCTTTAGGGATCAAACATATGAGGGATATGCCATATTCTATATGTTATTCACCTAGTTTTCAAAAGATTTCTCTTTTTGCCCAGGTATTTTAGCATTGCATACACTTAACATGGCTGGCGGCTATGCCTGATTTCATGGGCAGTCCCTGGTCCCAGAATTTTTAAAAACTGACCAAATATCAATTGGAATCGTAACACTCAATGACCAGAAGTAAAAAAAAAAAAAAAAAAGTCTAACTTTTTATAGGTAACTAGTAATTTAGAGCGCACTGGAAATACAATAAAACAGCAGGAATAATGACCATGTTTACCATTCATAATGTAATGATCACGAACCTCATACAGAAAATTATGCATTTCCAGCACAGAATTCAGGAAATGATTTTCAAGCATTCTCAGCTAAGGATTCTTAATGTATCCAAGTTCAAAGCCAGGCAGGTGCTTTTTACAAGGACAATAAAATTTTTAACACAAAAAAAAAAGGGTTGACTAGCACTAATCCTGGTAGCAATTAACATGGGAAGACCAACGGTGAAGGACCAAAATAATCTATTATTGGTAAAAGCAGCAGCAGACCCACACTAAAGTCAACTGTAGGTTTGCCAGGTTTGTAAATCTGGCAAATCTGGCAATTTCTTCCCTTTATTTTCCTAGTCTCTTTTGTTTACATACTATAATCTATCCTGTCTTTTTTAGGGTAAATATAGATATAGAGTAAAAAGACTTACGGTTAATATGGTTGATAAAGTAGACTCCAATCTGAGGATCATAGGAAGACTCCCATCCCCAAGGCAACTCATTGCCAACGCAGTCAGCAAATGACAAAGGTTTTGTTAGCCTGTGGGATAATAAAAAATATACATATTAAAAAAGATCTAGCTGAATATATGTAAATTTTGTCTCAATTCCATTAAACCTTCAATTTTAAACCTTCCATTTCATGATCAGGAGACATTTCTATACCAAGGCCTCTTATACACTGTAGTGGAAAAGTTAAATCCATGAATATAAGAGACACTGTGGGCCCGATTCACTAAAGTCCGAAATAAGGAGTGCTATTTATAGCATGCGTTAAAAATCTTATCACTTCTTATTTTTCGCTCGATTCACTAAAAGGACACTTGTCATAATTAAGAAGCGATGTTCTTGGCGTTATTTATCTTGCGACGACATATTTTCAAGCAATATATTACGCAGCACACAACATATTACGCAGCACGTTGCTTGAAAATATGTCGTCGCAAGATAAATAACGCCAAGAACATCGCTTCTTAATTATGACAAGTGTCCTTTTAGTGAATCGAGCGAAAAATAAGAAGTGATAAGATTTTTAACGCATGCTATAAATAGCACTCCTTATTTCGGACTTTAGTGAATCGGGCCCTGTGGGTGCTGACATACATACGCTTTTTGTTTGAATTTTGGTTTGACACCACTTAGTTATTCTTTTCTGCAAGTTGTAAAGAAATAGTAACACATAAATTATTTACAGAACAGTAACATGTACATAAAATCAAGCAGATGTAATTTGCTCAATAAATCTCAGTGAGGGATTGCTAGTGTCATGCCTGGAAAACAAGCTCATCCATTCTGCAGCGCACAGTGCAGGAGGTTGCGTAGAATACAGAGAGAGTCTTGTGATGGAACTGCTGTCATGGCTGTCTCACTCCTTACAAATAATGAGTTCACAAGGAATGCTAAATGTTCAGAACACATTGAGAAGTTGTTTTTAGCAAAAAGCTGGCAAGTCCACAACTATACAAATTATTTACTACCAGGCTCTCAATTCACAACCGGCTACACCCAGCCACTGCTGGACTAGGTCAGAGATGTCCGGCGTGTCATACATGAGCAAATGAAAACTCCTAACTTGTCAGTCATTCAGGAATTGCTTGGACACCCCATGTGCTCTACGGGAATACTGAACATTGCAGTTTAACTGGGGGAAGGGGCATGGTCTGAAATTCAGGTACAGGGCTGAAGGCTGGACATCCCCATTCTAGATATCAGACCACTGGCTGCTGGAAAACACTGGCACTTAAGAACAAGCTTGAAAGACCCTTGTTGTAGGTTTAGGGCTATATTATACAGGCATGGCCAACACGTATCCACCTCAGATATATTTCTACCACAACCCCCAGCATCTAGAAAGCTGCCAGCTGTCAATCACTGATACAGATAGATTACAGCACAAGACAACGTCGACCCTATTTTACACATTTTTCATTTTCCTAGCCCTGTAATGATTAAAGGAGATACAAATATCCCTAAAAAATAAGATTTTCCAATTAAGACATTTTATGCCACAGAAAGCAAGTATAGTTACATAGGGTTGAAAAAAGACCAGAGTCCATCAAGTTCAACCCTTCCAAGTAAACCCAGCACACACAAACCTATACTTACCAATCTATACACTCACATACATAAACTATATATACAACCACTAATACTAACTGTAGAGATCAGTATAACAATAGCTTTGAATACTATGCTTTTTCAAGAACTCATCCAGGCCCCTCTTAAAGGCATTAACAGAATCTGCCATTACCACATCACTAGGAAGGGCATTCCCCAACCTCACTGCCCTCACTGTGAAAACCCACCTACGCTGCTTCAAATGGAAGCTCCGTCCCTCTAATCTAAAGGGGTGGCCTCTGGTGCGTTGATCGCTTTTATGGGAAAACACAACATCCCCCATCTGCCTATAATCCCCTCTAATGTACTTGTACAGAGTAATCATGTCACCTCGCAAGCGCCTCTTTTCCAGAGAAAACAACCCCAACCTCGACAGTCTAACCTCATAGCTTAAATCTTCCATCCCCTTTACCAGTTTAGTTGCGGGCGGGCGACTAATCTCCCCGATATGCCATCCCACCGGCTTGAATGTAAATCGGAACTTGCCTTGAAAGGAAATGTAATTGAATGTCATCGAACTGCTGTGCAATCACATGGGTCAGAAACTGAATTAATATTAATTACTTGTATGATTGTATACATGGCCAACATAAGAAAAAGCAAGTTACTTCCAAATAAATGTCGGAGTGTTTATATATTATGTACTTCAATAAATAACTGTTAAAGTACCTGACCCCTACCTGTTGTAAATCCTAAAACCCTAACTGGAGTCCAATGAGTGCACTGGAACAAGTGGGTGGGTTTACCCAAGGGGGTAGTTCACCTTCACAAAACATAGTATTTTAAATTTTTACTTTCCCTTTTTAATGTTGTATTTGTTAATGCTTTTCCTTAGTATTTCTGTTGTTGAGTGCATCCCAGAATCCTGCTAACATAGGGTTAAAGTGAAAAAGCGTGGCAATTAGCCAAGACATAAATGCAAATTTTCCAATGTTCAGCTATCTATAAGATTAATACTGGGAAGAGCTTAGAAATTCTTAGTGAGGCACAGAACTGACAATCATTTTGTCATATCTATACTATGCATACTGTGCAGTCTGTGGCTCCTAAGGAGTAGGTGAAGGGAATAGACTGAAGTCAGCAATAGAGAAAGGAATAGGAGCAGAAAATGAAAAGATAGGGAAAAATACTAACAGATAAAGGAGCAGCACAGATAGGATAACATTACAGGGGAGGAAAAGTAATTTCCATAATGTAAATTATTGACAATACAGTTTCAGATCACTGACGATGACATTTACTGGTGCAAAACACTACCCTGGATGGAAGGGCTCTTTGTGATAGAAGCCTCTGTGTCATCAATGCAGGAAATTACCCCTGACCCACCCTTCTTGTAGGGACCTATTTATTAGATAAAGATACATATAGTTACAGTCTGCAAAACATAGGGCAAGTGCCAAAATGAAAACCAATATTCCTCTATATATAAAGGAAGCAAAGGTCAGTCAATGCCACAATGCAGTAAATCATGCTGGATAGGACCACACCAGTATGTTTGCAAAGACCCAGCCAACGTTTTCACTTAAGATGTTATCCATCTCCATGGTTTTACATGGAGAAGTAAAGAAATCACATATTTTGTTACAGATAAATTAATCTTTCCGTGTCTGACATTCTGCAATGCACACATTCACAAAACACCCATATATAAACAATATTACTTAACTGTAGGTTCAGATAAAAGAACTTCTTGGAAAGACCCAAATTTATAGGGAGTTTGTCAAATAATCAAACTCAAATTCATACTCAATGCAAGTAATTATATCATTGTCACTAAATCTTGATGCAACATTTTATGCCAAAAAGGCTTAAAAAGACACTTGGAGGCATAATTTAACAAGCAGCTTGTAAATAGACAGCAATAACAAGCTTCTTAATTGAGTCAGCAGTAGCTTAAATGGCATATTAGTAGTCTAGAATTGTCCTGTATAGCATTGGCCTGAAGCTACTGACAAATATGAGAGTCATAAAAGCAGTAACCAGTGGTGAGGGTGAGGCAATCTTTGTATTTTACTTTTAGAGCTTTAGTGAAGGACAGATTTGTTATCAGCCAGTCTGATGCCAGTGTCCCACCATGTTGAAAAGCATGAACTTCAAGCCAATGGGAGGGAGTTCAATTCTGCCATGAGGGTCAGATAAAACTGACCCCATTTCTCACTATATGTCAGAAACGAGAAACAAGGATTTATGAGAAATAGTTTCTATGGGGAAGAATGGAATATAGTTCCTCTTCTCTTTACTTTCTTTAACTGAATGGTTTACAAACAGTCTCTAAAGAGTGTAATAAAGACATTTCTAAGTAAAAAAAACTCCTAATGTCTACACAGAGGTCAGATTACAGTAATGCCTGACCACACAGGGCCATGATTTAGCTCCCTTTAGCCCTGGGTATACTTGGCCACATGATAGAAAGGCAGCATTCATCTAATTTTATTACTATATATTCATATTCCCAAAACAACATGTGGCATTACAAAGCAGAAGGAAGCCGCAGCAATAATATTACATGTCATCACTCATGACAGATGGTCCAACTATGTGTGAATTACCAGTTCTTTATATTCATGGAGAAAGATTCTTCCTTCTGCCTACATTTTTATAAGCCAAGAACAGATCCAAAGAGAACTTTCCAAACCTGTCTGATCCCTAAACCTATGCATATCCATAGTATATGGAGACTGTTTATATTATTGGTACGTGTAGAAGCAGCTACAAAACCAACATTAAAGTAACAGTAACACCAAAAAAATGAAAGTGTTTTAAGTAATCAAAATACAATGTACTTTAACCCTGCACTGGTAAAAACATAGTAGTACTACTATAGTTAATATAAATAAGCTGCTGTGTAGCCACGGGGGCAGCCATTTAGGGCTCTGGCACACGGGGAGATTAGTCGCCCGCGACAAATCTCCTTGTTCGTGGGCGACTAATCTCCCCGAAATGCCATCCCACTGGCGAAAATGTAAATCGCCTGTGGGATGGCATACGCGGTGGCGTGATTTCCCCCGAAATCGCGGAAGTTGACTCAAGAGGAAATCGCGCCGCCGCGTATGCCATCCCACCAGTGATTTACATTTTCGCCAGTGGGATGGCATTTCGGGAAGATTAGTGGCCCGTAAACAGGGAGATTTGTTGCGGGCGACTAATCTCCCCGTGTGCCAGAGCCCTTAGTCTGAAAAAAGGAGAAATGGCACAGGTTAGAAGATAACAAAAAAGTTCTGTGGGATTGTATCTGCTTATCTGTTATCTGCCTGTGCCTTTTCTCCTTTTTTCAGACTTAATAGCTGCCCCCATGGCTACACAGCAGCCTGTTTACCAAAACTATAGTAGTATTATTGGAGCAAACATGTTGGTTTTACCATCGAAGGGCATAGTATGTTATGTTTTCATTATTTTAAAATACTTTTCTTTTTTGGTGTTACTGTTCCTTTAAGTCTTAATGGCACATGGGATTTAAGGAGTCTGATGAAAGAGGATGTAGGTATATAAATTAAGCATAATTCAATATGAATTTCTGTCCAAATCCCATGATACAACATGCATTTGCCATGGCACAGTCATGAAAACCCCAATCTGTGATGACAAAACTTTTATATAGTTTATTTTAATACCAGCTATATTATTTGCTGGTGCATTCTGGCCACACCTTCCCCACGTCTCCATTCTGCTAAGACCACATCTATGTTCCTACTACAGCCAGTTATCTTGCCCTCTGTTCTGCATGCTCCTGAGGATTTCAGGTCCCTCCTCTATGAATTTCTAGAGATGGGTGTAAGGTGCAAATTAATACTATGGAGAGAACTAGGCTGTTACTGCAAATGACTGGGTGAGAGCAGAGGGAAGAGATACTCCTTTTCCATAAGCTTTGCAGGTATACTGTATAATCGAACAGGAACCGTCAAGAAAAGAAACCTACCTACCTATTAAAACGTTATCTATTCTTCCACTTTAAAGCATTTATAAAAAGAATGTATAATCCAATCTTAACACCATCATTAGACAAACATAAATGCAAAATGAAGTTATAATGGCTAATGGTACTACTGATATTACTGATATTGTTAGAGTTGTTACTAGTTGAGGGAGCAGGTAATACTCACTATTCTGTGGTTTATTTTATCACTATTGCATATACAGGTATGGGATCTGTTATCCAGGAGGTTGCAAATTACAAGAAGGTTATATACCACAGACTCCATTTTAATGGCATAATTAAAAAATTTAAAACATATTCCCTTTTCTCTGTAATAAAACAGTACACCTTGTATTTTATCCCGACTAAGATATAATAGTATGGTGATCCAAATTATGGTAAGACCTTTTTGGAAAAACCCCTGGTCCTGAGCATTCTGCATAATAGGTCCCATACTTGCATAAATGTTTCTCCTCCTAAGCACCTGACGCCCAGTCTGCCTCCCCTCTTGCCCAATATACTCCAAAGGTTAGCCATAAAAGAAATATCAGGGGTCAAAGGAAAGAGAGAGCAGTAAATGGAGGATACAAAAGAGACAAGACAGTATTCTGCACATGACTTATATGTAATGTTACTGTATTAATGCTAGCGGGAACTGAAACAAAATCCTCATTGATTCATGACTACAGCAAGATATTCTGGCGCAATAAGAAATCCCTCGGGTGTTTTATGTTAATGGACTACTACACATACAGGTCTTCCACCTAATTACAGGAAGCTTTGTTACTAGTGCAATGGAACGATAGGAATTTCTGGCAGATCTTCAAGGTACAAGGGTCACAAGACAAGCCAACTGAAATCAGCTGACCTATGAACCTAACATAAGAAGGACAAGACTGTGACTCTAAATTTACTGTGAGTCTCTTCATGAAACTTGCAGGTTAGAAAAATAAAAATAAATAAAAAATGCAAGAATTTTGTGCATGTTATTTTGTATGATCACAAAAAGTAATTTATAGGAGGTCAGCCTTGAATTTAGTTGTGGTTTATCTTTACTCAATTATTCATCTGATTTCAAATGCACTCCATTTTTTATCCATTTAAATATAATGGCAGTAGTTACATTCTAACACTTACGTGTAAGCCTCTATCAATGCGCCACCAGAAGTACAAATTATATTGTCATTAAACAGGAAACCTGTGTAGATCCAGATTAACTCTTCTGGCTAAAATCTGCCTTTCAGTTGTGACACCTGGCCATGAGCAAGTGCTTTCCTTAATTAACAGTAAAAAATGCCAGTGGCAAATACAGGTTGTGTGCCATAGGTCTAAAGGTGGCAATACATGAATTTTCATCAAATGATCAGATCTTTACCCAGTGTGCAGTGGATCATACTGTGGGTCCACAGGGACCAGCTGGGAAAGGACACAGACAGGAACCCCCGAGTGCCCTCATACACAGGCTGGTAAGATAAGCTTGGTTTGGAGTGGGCCGATTCAGCAGCTTTTATTGGCTCGTGTATGGCTAGCTGTGTGAGCAGCTACTCTCTCCCCAGATTTCTTGAGACAACCGTATCACCTCAATAGTCCATCTTTGATTTTTACTCCCATTACAAGGCATCAGAATGATGATATAGCCTAGCAGTCCACAGGCATGACATGATTTCATTGTGAAGCTGAATAATTGCCATTGCCTTACCAAAGGCTGCTGGGTTTTCTAATATTCTGTACAGAAGGATACAATATATTTACAACCACAGGTATTCCCTTCCATGCATCTCCTCTGTACACAGAACAACATACAGGAAGGTGATGTTAAAACAGACCACTAATGAATATCAAATCCTTTGCAAAAGATTTGGACAAAATACAGAACTGAATCTAAGAGAACCGCATGCAAATAATTTGCAGGGGACCGATGCCAACATAAGAAAAACAGGAAAAAAAATTGTTTTACCCAACATATCCGATATGTGAGGAGATAGCATTCACTTATTTTAGCATATATTTTCTACCCATGTGCTGCATGCAAAATTATTCCCACTGTTCACAATGTAAGACTAAAATCCTTAAATGCAGAGAAAGTAATTAGCAAGGTCTATTGTCTCCACAACAAATAATAGTCAGGGTTGGAGAGTGCTGGTGCTTTTGCAAGGGTTCCCCGGTTATTGTGGTTTTAGACTCTCACTTTTCACTCTTTGTAGCAGCAATGGATTAGGATACACTATTAACCTGGAGGAGTGCTGAAAAATGCATGAGAAACTCTAGACATGAAAACAGGTATAGACCCTCAATTTTTTATGAGCTTATTTCCATACTGGACCTACACCAAAATAATTCAAAACTTTTACAACAACTAAAGAAGCCCGGATGATTTTATTACATTATAATTCCAGAAATCAGCTGTTCCAGCTCTTGAACATTTTACAAATAAATAGTGGAAAGTGCCAGTCTTAGTGAAATCCAATACAACGTATGAATTTCCCTTCTCCCCTGCCAGAAATATTGTGTGACTGGCCTAATGTGAACTTTAGGCAGTAATGATACACTGCACTAGCTAAATATTCTTTATATCCTTTCCCTCACTCAGTCTACCAAGAGAGAAGTATATGGGGGAGCCAGTTATTAAACCACAGACCAACGTGAGCCTTAAGTTAGCTTAAAAAAAATAACAAATTAGTCTTACCTTTCATTTAACCATAAAAATAATGCATGTACATTGCTTGTATTTATCTTTATCATCTTCTTAAATCATTTTTATATATGTTATTCTAATTATTCTCTCTTTTTTCCATCTATGAATTTGTTCTAAACGATCTAGAGGGACCCTAAACAACAGATGTCTAATTAGTATTTAAGCAAAACACACAGTATAGTCCAATCTGCTGTATATGATTGGTTGAGTAGAAAAGACACCTTTGTTTAGCATTATAGCCAGTCAAAAGTTTTAGTTGTTGCATTCCTGTAAATGGGAGGTATTCAGGCTGACAGTCAAGGCCCAACTGGGCAATCTACATTCCTGAGTCCTTTCAGTAGTTACAGAGTCCACTTCCAATACTGTAGCACCTCTCACAGCAGAACACATAAAAGTGATAGACTGACACTACACCTGCAGACAGTGCCACAAATTAAGGGAGAAACATTTATACAGCTACATGGATCATGCATAAATAGTCAGATGGCTGAAACAACCATTGGCAAGTGTTAAAAATGTGTAGGATAGGGCTGAATGCTACATTATCTGATAGCAAATACAGGAATACAGGGTCAGACTAGCCTGCAAGAGGATCTCCAGGTGTGAACCCAACCCCTAATGGGCCCCCAACTGGAGTGTCACCACTGGTCTATATAACACCTATATAACATTAAGTAGCATGTACAACTAGCTGCTGTGAAAGTGGCCCTAGAATTCAGTTTCTGTTGTGGGCGCTAGGAGTCCAGTCCAAAACTGGCAAGATACTAGAAGGCCAGAAGTCAACTTTATGTCTGTCAGTGACTCCTGAGCCTTGCTTTTCTATGTACAGGAAGAGAAGTGTGAGAAGCACATGGAAAAAGGGAAGAATGTTCTAAAGCCCTTAGTTTGTGCCTTGTGTGGGTGTCACGGGGATATCAGCAAGTGTTAATGGATTCTCTCCCAATATAAATTGTTAAATAAAAGTTCTAGAACAATGAAGAGTTTTCCCAACAGAGACATGTGCCCTTATGAGGCTGGCAACAAAGGGACTTTACACGCAGTCTTCCTCCTTCAGATGTGCAAACGGTTTATTTTGCTTGCCAGAAGAGAGGCGGAAGAAAGCAATTGCTGAAGGCATATTTGCATGAGACCAAAAGACTATGAAATTTTAATTAATCACAAACCAACGCTCTCTGGGGTTTGCGCTGAATACAAAAAGCATTTTATTCATGTAAATAAGGCTTTAAAGGGGCAGTACAATTGGAAAGCAAGAATCCAGTCGTACAAAAAAAATTACACATGTAACAATTTAATCCATTTGGTACACTCGGTTTGTCTATTACTTCACCTGTTTGATTGGACTTTTAAGTTCAATCCCTTTGTTTAAAAATAACTCTTTGGATAGAAGTAGAAATTGTATCTTTTTAAGCTGTATCAAATACAGAGACTGTCGCTGCTCTTACTCTAAAGAGCACAAGATAACACTTTAACACTCTGCACAGCCGGCAACCACGTTGCAATAAACTCAGGCAGAAATTATTTAGACGGTTTTCAGAACAGACAAAGAATTCCATGCATCGTCCTCTAAAGAGTTCAGCTTTATACGTAAATTCGGTATATGGCCTTTATAATTCCCATTTGCAGTTGCTAAATTGTCAAAAATTTAAACTGCATTCCTGTCAATGTAGTAAAAAACTTTTCTAAAAGTGCCTTTGAGTTGTAGTGACCTGAAAGCAGCAATTAAGAAAGAATCTGGACATTTTTGTGAAATTATAAGAATAGGCAGTCTCAGTCTATTTACCAGGCTTGTGTTAAAAATAGGAGTAAATTGAGCCTCTAATGCACCATAGCAACCACAGGCTGTCATTGAAGTTTTCTGTCATGTGAACAACAAACATGGGACACTTTTGTAATTATTACCCTTTATTTATATAGTACTTTACAGAGACTGTACATCAAGTCACTATCACCTTCACACACTAGAGGATTTCATTATGAGACAAATACCTGCCTCTACATATGAAAAAATCCTGTGGAAAAAAAGTATTCTTAAAAATAACCAAACTTAACTAACTTATACCATATTCATTGGCCTATTAAATAATCTTAGCAAACTTAGCACTTTAAATAGCAATTTTTTATGGCACATACTACTAAAAAAGTATATTTTTATATACATTTTTTACTTAAGAACTTTTTATGCAATATAACAGGCCTACATTGTTTGGTTAGTTTTTGCTGGTTTTCCTTTAAAGAAAACAAACTCATGTTGTGTGGGAGCTCATTTTCCAGGTAGGACACCCACCCTTCCCACAAATGTATGTTCCTGCATATACTGAAGGACACAACAATTTTTGGAGGACAACATAAATGATAAACATTAACTGTATGACAGAGATAAATCATAAGCGCTATTCTTAGTAGTTTGTTTAATTAGTTTTGAGCAACGATGCTGAACATTAATTAAAGGTATAATTATCATGCAAGGCAACAAATCTGGCTAACTACTGCAAATAGCTGCGTTCTTCATCTAGTTCCTGACCTTTTTCACTCAAGGTTTTACTGCTTTGCAAAATGTGTCCTTATCAGAATGGAATCCATAATGCTCTTTATCTTTCTCATTCCTTACATACCAGTCACCAGCTTACTCCTTACTTCACACAGGTAAACAAACCAGCCAGGCAAGCTAAGGTCTAACTCTGCTATTCAGCTGCCTACACAAGTGTTACAGGCACTTTCATATGGACGGGATATTCATTTATCTATTACCCCTGATTTATACAGCACTGACACATTAATGCTGGGCTTCACATAGACTGTTCATCATTTACATCAGTCCCACTCCAGTTAAGCTTACAAGCCAGGGTCCATAACTTATCCATATATCATCAAGACAATTAACTTGCTTGTATGATTTTGGAACGCGGGAGGAACCCCAACAAAACCAAAGCATATATTGGGGATAACATACAAACTTCTTGCAGAAAGTGTCCTGGCTGCAATCAAACCTAGGCCCTCGGAGCTGCAAGGCAGCAATGCAAACCACTATTCCACTGGGCTAAATGTCCTTTTAAACTGCAACTCCCAGCACCTCTGTGCTGTCACAGCCAAGTCAATGCTGCCCCCCTTGCTTTGTTTTTTTGCATTGAAGAGGATAGAGGGGGGCTGCATCACTAGTGCAGAGAGCGCAATAATGCTCTCTGCACTAGAAAACCCAAAATTCTGATATAAAAATCGAAATTTCAGCACTTCTAGTTACCAAGAGCAGCTTTTTGCTGCCCATGGTAACTTGCCAGCCTGAGGCAAGCTGTTAAAGGACTGGAAAGTTAACAAATGCAGAATCATTGTAGTTTAAGGAGACCTTAATCTTAACAATGAAGTAATCTAGACAAGCTACATATTTTGGGCTTCTGCACCGGCCCAAGGCTACCGCATCCTGGACATACCTGTATCTGTAAAAGCTTTTGAAGGAAGCACTTAACAGACGTCATATTTAAATATTAGCTGGAAGAGCTCTACCGTTTTAACTTTTTTATTGTTTTACTATTTTCCGTTACTTTACCTAACTAAAGTCCTTATTCCCATTGAGCACACAGCACTTGCCAGTCAGATAGAGTTAATATATTCTTAGTTCCAGAAAATGCATGCACAGGGCACAGAATGAAAGGATCGTATTAAATATGTATATTTTATTAAAGAAAACACATAAGTGAATGGTGTTTGGGAGTCCATAAATAATAATTCTATAAGTATAAAAAGAGAATTGATTCTAAAGAAAGTCTGGTTATTCCACTTTGATAGATGACTGGGTTTCTGGGTGCTTAGTAGTATTAGGGTCCTACTACAGCATATATGTTGGGGAAGGTGGGCTTGCTGGGTCCCACAAATGGGATATCTGTCCTGACCACATACCTTTAGTAGGCATCTTTAGATTTGTGTCTCTAAAGATGCCCCCAATAGTCCATTCTCTGGGCTGTTACCACATTACTTGAGCTTAGGGACAGCTGCACAATATACAGTATATAGACAATAAAAAATGCACAATGCTGAACCCAACCAGCACTTAACTGCCTCCTACCCACAAAGCACTCACATGAGTTATAGTGCCGCTAAACCAAACCACTGTAGGGAAACTTAATTAAAGCAGATTTCTCCTACAGAGAGCATATATAATATACTGCTGGATGGCTTACACAGTTATGCTGAAAGTTATTCTTCAACAATACAAAACTTTTGTTGCTTACTATCTTGTGTATAGAAATCAAACCAGTATTAATGCTGTAACCAGTAACAGAAGATACTTGTTTTTATCTCACAACCCCTCAACCTGAAAACATGAAGAAGTATTACTGCAGGTGGACATGTGACTTGATCGACTTTCTGCCAAAAAGAAATGGCGGCGCATTGTTTTCTGACAGTTACCCAACTCGTTCTACAGCACAAAACAAGGCAAGATTATTTACCTGGATTTCTGCTGTTTGCTATATTCAGTTCACATTCCAAACACCTTTTTCACTTCAGTGGTTTTCAAATATATAGTACAACAGAAATAAAGCTAAGAGAATTAGGTTGCTTTCTACATTTTTTTTTTTCTTTTGCTGTAAGTTTCTGTTAGTTTAAAATGGCAAATCTCTAAAAAAAAGTTATAATTTGATGGCACAATACAGTCAACTGTCCATCCTCAGGCAGAATTAAGCTACTGATTCAGCCCTTTCAGACTGCCACCAGTTAACTGTAAAATGTATGGGGTCCTCCTATGGGCCTCACCTGTCGCTGTGATACGATTGTTTGTCTCGAGGAAATGTTTGCTTTTTCGCTGACCTCATCAATATAAGGCCATCTTAATAATGGATACATTAGTTCATACATTCCCCTGTTGCTGATATGCATCCATTAATGCAGCACAGTTGGCAACCTATTGGGAACATGAGAGATTTTAATAAAGCAAATAAGATGGGTCCTTCAGACCAATTCAGCAGCTTATTTGCCCATGCCTCGGAGAAGATCTGCTTGTTTGGCGACCTCCCCAACTAAGCAGATCCTACAGTGTAGGACCACCTTTTTCCAGGTCCCAAATGTTTCAGGCATGAAGATGTTTTGTGTTTGGAACAAAGCAACATTTAGATATCCTCGTACAACTAAACCTTTCACGAAAGTGATTAAAAATGAAAAATCCTGTTCTGATTGGTTCCGATAAACATTAAATATTACTAAAATCCAATGGAAAAGATAAAAAAAAAATCAGTCTTTTTCAGAACTTCTAGAAACCTAGTTTCGTATGATTTTCAGACCATGTTTTGGCTCCAAATTATCATCCTAATAATTTTCGTACCGTGGCGTTCAGTCGTTTAGTCGATCGGCCAGGTTAGAAATTTCCGGCAGCTAATGAAAAAACCTGAGCATGTATTGTGTATCAGACAATATCATTGGGGGGGTCTACAATGGAAGTCACTTTTGTACGATTGGTGTCTGTTAATTACTTCATGTTCAGAACATCCTACAATTCGTATCTTTAGGGCTTTATCCTACAACTTCAGTCTGAATGTTAATTTCAGATTGTTGCATTTAACGTACGACCGATATCCGCTGGAAGAAGACTAAAATGTATGAAACATGTATGGCCACCTTAACCGTTCCAAAATGCCTTTCCACCAGCAACAATAAGCGTTACAGTTGAAAAGGCTGCTGCATCACTCCAGCTTTCTGAAGTCACACAAAGTTTCTTTCTGCACTTTGGAAAACTGAAGCGTTAAGGCCTATCCACCGGTGACTCCTATTGTTGCTAGTGAAAAGGCATTTCAGAGCAGTTAGTTAGTCGCCCACTACAGAAAAAATCTAACATGCTCTGTAGGGCATCAGCCTAATTAATAACAAAAATAGTAGCAAAGTATATTATTAATAATTAACAGCCTAATATAATAGAGAAGAATGTCCATTTTCTAATTGGACCAGTGTGGTTAGTGGAGTACCGCAGGGGTCAGTCCTTGGTCCTTTATTAATGACCTGGAGGTGGGTATAGACAGTACTGTTTCTATTTTTGCTGATGACACAAAATTGTGCAAAACTATAAGTTCCATGCAGGATGCTGCCGCTTTGCAGAGCGATTTGAAAAAATTGGAAAACTGGGCAGCAAACTGGAAAATGAGGTTCAATGTTGATAAGTGCAAAGTTATGCATTTTGGTAGAAATAATATAAATGTGAACTATCTACTGAATGGTAGTTTGTTGGGGGATCCTTAATGGAGAAAGATCTAGGGTTTTTTGTAACAAGTTGTCTAATTCCAGGCAGTGTCATTCTATGGCTACTAAAGCAAATAAAGTGCTGTCTTGTATAAAAAAGGGCATTGACTCAAGGGATGAAAACATAATTTTGCCCCTTTATAGGTCCCTGGTAAGGCCTCACCTTGAGTATGCAGTGCAGTTTTGGGCTCCAGTCCTTAAGAAGGATATTAATGAGCTGGAGAGAGTGCAGAGACTGCAACTAAACTGGTAATGGGAATGGAAGATTTAAACTATGAGGTGAGACTGTCGAGGTTGGGGTTGTTTTCTCTGGAAAAGAGGCGCTTGCGAGGGGACATGATTACTCTGTACAAGTACATTAGAGGGGATTATAGGCAGATGGGGGATGTTCTTTTTTCCCATAAAAACAATCAACACACCAGAGGCCACCCATTTAGATTAGAGGAACGGAGCTTCCATTTGAAGCAGCGTAGGTGGTTTTTCACGGTGAGGGCAGTGAGGTTGGGGAATGCCCTTCCTAGAGATGTGGTAATGGCAGATTCTGTTAATGCCTTTAAGAGGGGCCTGGATGAGTTCTTGAACAATCAGAATATCCAAGGCTATTGTGATACTAATATCTACAGTTAGTATTAGTGGTTGTATATATAGTTTATGTGAGTGTATAGATTGGTAGGTGTGGGTTGTGTGTGCTGGGTTTACTTGGATGGGTTGAACTTGATGGACTCTGGTCTTTTTTCAACCCTATGTAACTATGTAACTATGTCCAACCTTGGTCCCTTCAGTTTCTGTGATACCATCATTAAAAAAAATAGTTTGCCTCTAAAAACAATGTGCAATATTTTAAAAAGCAGTTGTGTGGGGGGGGAGGGATGTAGAAGAGGCGTGTGTGTGTGGTGTAGGAAACAGGAGAGAAACGCCAGCCATCAAAACCTAGCATGCCATTTTTACCACCATTGTTTATTTACAAGCAGATAATTACCTAAATCTGGCTATGCCTCCTGAAACACATGATTAGTTGCTCGCAGTAAAGCCACAGACCAAAGGCGTAACTCCATGAAAAAGTTGCAGGTGACCATGACACAAAGAAAATCATGGGTCATCCACGTTTTCGTCCCCACCTAGCATCCCCTGCACAAAGTCATTGGCTGCACCCACCCCCAGGCACTCTGTAGCGTCTGCTTTCTCTGTAGTTACACCATGGCCACAATCAACTTATCTCCAAAAATGCTTCCACCCGTTAATATGAATTACCAGTTTAGAAAAATTTGCACCGCATAGTAGCCAGACGTGTGCCATCACCCTAAAAGAATTCACCTAACATTGCTGGTATGGGCGGCTTTCAGACTGAAAACACACAATCGAGGGAAAAAGCAATAAGCTTAGCAAGGCAAAGCGAAACAACTCAGTGACCTAAAAGTAATTATTTTTTACTATGCTTTTATATTGTGCCAATATTTTTTGCAGAACTTTACAAAGATTATACATAATTCACATCAATCCTTGCCACATTGGAACAATTAATGGGCCTATTTAACTTAGGCTAATGGCACACAGGGCAGGGGATCTGCTTTTCCTCACCTGCATTTTGTACGCAGGTGAAGAAAAACTGATCTGCTCTCATCCACTTTTTTTGGTATCTGCAGTGACAGCACGAACCTGTGACACATGGAGTGGATTTTGGTACAATAACTGGAAAGTATGCATTTTTGTGCCAATATCAGCTCCATGTGCAGGACAGTGGCATGTCTGTTGCTGCAGATACAAAAAAGAACGTATCATATTTTCTCCCCCTCTCAATCTCAATCTTATCAGAAGGCAACTTAACTGCCTGTATGTATTATAAGCGTAGGAAGAAATTAAAATACTCAGAGGAAACCAACACAAGCACCAGGAGAACATACAAATGCCTTTCAGCTATGCCCTGTCTGGAATCAAACCTAGCACCCTGGTGCTGAAAGGCATCAATGATGACCAATCTGCCCCTGTGGTAATAGTCCCTTTCTTTAAACTGCAATTCCCAGCAGCCTCTAATGTTAGTCCTTCGCTGTTGGAGGACAGCAATTTAAACATCCCTGAACGATTTGACTAGTATAATTTTCACAGAAGAGCAGTAAATGTGAAGTTTATAAACCACCCGGTGGCTAAATGACTCCTTGCAGAGTAGCAAGAGAATATAAATGGATGTGAATGAATTCCAGAGCTCAGGGATCAATGAATGCCTTGGCTTAATCATTCTTTTTAATACGTAGTAAAAGTAAACTAGCGCAAGGTATTTATTTATGTTGCTATAAAATGCCCAAGGCATTCGGAAGACAGCCATTTGCCAATACCTCTGGAAAAAACTACTGAAACACTTGCTGAGCTTCTCACCTAGATTTAAAAGTAAATTGGTCATTTAAAAAAATAAAAATAAAGAAATCAAATATATCTGATGTGTCTACTTAGGTTGTGCAACCTGTGGCCTAAGCAAAAGAATACATGGTGCAAGTTGCCATAAACAGCAAAAAAACCCACTAAAGTGTATAATTAAGTCATTCCAAAAAGCTGAGTATAGAAGGCTAACTCACAGTTCACCCCAGTCTGCGAATGCATGATACAAGATCAAAATGAGAATATGTCATTTATTAGGACATCAGGAAAAAAGGCAAAATGCATTTCATGCCTCTTGAGGAACTTTTTTGTGCTAATAAACACATTTTTATTAGCTACTCATAGCTCCCAACTGTCCCGATTTTCACGGGACAGTCCTTCTTTTGACAGCTCAACCTGCAGGATTCTTACTGAAAAGTCCCTCATTTCCCTTTGATCACCAAAGGGAAATGATCACCTCATTTCCCTTTGGTCCCGCATTTAGATACAAATATTTCTTACATTTAATTAAAAAGTAGCTTTTGGAAGAGAGCCCAGAAATCTTAACAAGCTTCACCTGCACTTGGAAACATTGTTTCTCCCATTTAATTAAACAAGTGGGCTTTTGGCAGAAAGCCCAGAACGTTAACAAGCCCCCCCTGCACGGAGATACAATTGTAACTAATAAGCTAAACAGGTCTCTTGGGGGAACTGAGACTTGCAGCTTTAGGCTGATGCCACACGTGGCGTTTTTCCACTGCGTTTTTTCTCGGCCTAAAAATGCCGCACAAGCCACGCATGGCGTTTTTCAGCCTAGTACTGGTGACGTAAGCAAATCCCGTTTCCATGGTGCTAATAGTGCGAAATAGCAAAAAAACGCCGCGTATTTCCGCTAGGTCTGCCAGATGCCTTTGCGTATACATAGGAATAGCTTGCTTTGCAAATACTGGCGTATTTCAGCCTACGCTTGAAAAATCCGCGCTAAGGCGTTTTCTAGCGTATTTCCGCATTGTGTGGTTTGCTTCGAGTCTTTTCAAGCTGTTTCTATGGATGATGATATCGGGCGTTTTTCAGCCGCCGAGAGAATTAGAAAATATGCAGCGGAAAAACGCCACGTGTAGCATCAGCCTAAAGGGCAATTTCAGCTTTTTAACAAAACTGTAATAACACATAAAATAAGACCCTAAAACCCACAGAAATGTGTTCAAACTATAAATAACCTGCCAAATTTAGTCAAATGGGAGAAGTAATCAGGGGGTCTGGTTGCAAAAATGGGCATTGTCAAAAAGAATTTGCCGCACTGCGCACCGCATTTCTTTTTGTCCCTCTTTCCTTTTTATAAATGTTGGGAGGTATGGCTACTGTTTTGACTTTTGGGAGACTCTTACTGTATTCTCATTGCAACCTGTAGCCTTCCCACACAAACTCCCAGTATCCCACTGACAGGGGTGTTTATGAATCCCACAGGCTTACAAGAAATTGCATTGCACTGATTTTCTATACATGGAACTATCTGATTCACTATCTGATTCCTATATTAACTACATGCTTCTCATTTCCACCATTATCACATTAATTTATCACTTATCTTCATCATTCTACCAAAGTGAACTTGTCTTCAAAATTCTATTTTAAAAGACGCATAAGGGTTAAAATAAATCAAGTAGAAATAAATTGCAGATATCCCTTTCTTGCTATGCGGAAAGTATCTGCCAATCTGGATGGCGAGGGCATGACAGCACAGGAGACGGATGCTTGTTAGCCTCACTGACAGGTGTTGCTGAATTTACACTTTAGTGTCACAATGTGCAGAGCAGTGCTATTCAGAATGGTAGCAGACATAGGCAGACTTAAATGTTGATTCAGCAACAGCAAATTTTAAACAGGAGTGAAAGTGCTTTGTTTATCCGTCAGGTGCAGCGGAGACATGTTTAAACCTCCTCGTGGCTGTCAGACAGCAAGTGCACAGACTGACAGCACCGTGACAGAGTTGGACCTTAAAAAACCCAGAATCGCACATGCAAGAAATAGCCAAGGTTATGTTCAATCCCAAGTCTTCTATTATAGTTTCATTTAGGGATTCAATCATGACACACTTCACATAGAAACTCCACATGTTTAGGTGTGGAGATAGCCGGAATCTCAGTTACTGCCATGACAGCACTGCTGCCAGTCTAACAAGGAGATAGAAGAGTAGCAATAAACAAACTGATTCCAGCCAAAAATAATCAAATAAAACACTAGTGTAGTACACATTGGTTTTGATTACAAATACACCCTTTGAATCCTGATGGGAGTGTTCTGTAAGAGCTAAACTACGTGGAAGATTTTGTTGGATGTTGTTGGATCCTACATCCTACAAGTCGGATGTATTTGCATGGGTTAAAAAATAATGGAACAGAGAGAAAAATCTGATGCGTAAACTACATAAAAACTCTCCACCCCACACAACATGCTTGATGAAAGGGAATGCTGCATCTGACAAGATAAAATCTGATGGTGTCTGAAGGAATTGGATATAGATGCAGAAACAAAAGGCGCCATCCGACTTTATCTGATCCGATTTATATTATAGCTAGGAGATTAGATTTCGTAGGATGTTAAAAAATCTTGTGCTGTTGCATGAAAAGATTTAAAAATCTGATCCACAAAATCTGATCACCATTTCCCATGTAGTTTAGCCCATAAAGGTCAGTTCTCCTGACTGGCGTAAATAAATACATTTTAGGTAAGAAAAAAAGGTGTCAGAAAAGGTTTGGGGGTAGAACAGAAGGGGCAAGTGCTCTAGGCCCCCAGCACCTCAGGGGTCCCCTGGGACTCAGGGCAAATGTTACTAAAAGCACATCACATGAAGGATTTCCAACTTTTAGCTGCCACTACCCTCCAGGGCTGAATTGGAGCATGTGAGACCCCAGGAATTGCGAAAGACTGGGAACCCCAAAATAAGAGGAAAATGCATGTAATTCAAATATGTGCAAACTGCAACATCCCAGCGCAGCTGTGCTGCAATACAAAGTACAAATGAACATATGGGCTCTTGTGATTAAAATACCCAAGGATCATAAAAAAAAAATGAAAATCAGTGGCCTGGAAAAACCAGTTGACAACAATGGAGTCATATATAAAATAATGCAAAGAATACCACAAAAATATACAACATAAATATATGTAGAGTTTCCGATTCCCTGCTCCTAGCTTACAACTCTATGGCCTTTAAATTGGAATCATCCGATGCAAAAAAACAAACTACTACAATTGTTATAACTGACATTATCCTATTGATACTAGTATTGGAATTAAAGGACACCCCAAGTCCGTAGCCAGGAAAGTGTTAATAAAATAGCCATAGAATGCATGAAAAACTCCAGGAATGTTATGCGCAACCAACCTGCTCGACAAACACTGGAAAGTTCAGGCCCAGGTCATGAAAGCAATAACAAATAAATAATTCCTACTTCATGGGTCCCTGCATTGGCTTTCTATTCAGTGCCCCACTGTAGGATTCTAAAATACAGTCCCTTTAGAAAGGCTTTGCATAAATTATGAGAAGTGAGACAGTGCTGAGATGATGCTTTGGAAAGGCAGAACTGAATGCTGCTACTTATAAATAGGAACTGTACCAGATCATTGCCACAAATATTATCCACATGTAACTCTAATGAATATTGCTTTTAGCCTGTTCTGTGTAGCACAGAGCACTGCACTAGAATAACAGATATTTGCTACTTATATGTCGGTGCTGCAGGACTGACTGAAAGAGAAGAATTCCTCATGGGCACACCTGCCGCAGACTGTATTGCTGCTGAATCTATGCTTATAGAATACGTAACAATGGGCAATTTGCTCATTTGTTGCACTGAATAACCCAATGGAGTGCCTGTGGCATGAATTAGATTGCCTATGTAGGCAGTCCTAACTTCCCAACCTCTTATGTATGAAGTAAGCAAATTCCACCAACAATGTTCAAACATCTAGTGGAAAGCCCTCCTATGAGAGTAGAAGGTAAATGTTGTTTTAAGACCAACTTCATATTAATACCCTTGGTTTTTTCAATGACATGTTGGACAGGCAGATGTCTGCATACTTTTGGCCATAGAGTGTATGTCCCATCTAGGCATTTTCCATTAGCAGCTGCTGAATGCCAGGTATAAATGGCCATGTGAACAACCTTCAATGCGCTCCAAAAAAGCAAAAAAACTAATTCAAGAACAGTAACATAGTTATTAGCGTACAAGAAGAAAATGCCAAAATTACACCATAGATGGACAAGCAATGGAAAAGTTAAAACAATTATGGTATCATCTGACAAAAGAAAACTTGAGATGGTCTCCATAATTACCCACAACGTTCTGATATAGTGCCATACACATAAGAGACTGTACGCCACAAAACTTGCTGGTGAACTGCAAAAATCTAGTGCCAGCCAACAGCCAGGTCAGGGCATCAACAATCAGCCTTCCTAGACAACAATACTTGGCACTAGAAGAAGACATCATGAGCCTTCAGGAACAATCTTCTTAGGGTTCATTGCTATTGTCTGCACTTTTTCTTATTGTAGAAAGATCTTCTATCCAGGCACCGGTGCTAGCTATATTGCAAAAGGCCTTGCAGCACCTCAAATTAATTTGTGTTGCCCTGCACTCGACTGGCTGTCCTACTCACATAATAAAGAAGAATGGGATATTGGTGATGCCATATATAAATAAGAGTGGAAAGGAAGAGGGGGAGATCACTGAGCTGTAACATAACACACTGGCTTCATTTTCATTCACTTTCAGAGTGTATACAAATGCACGAAAGGCTGGTAAGGAGGTGAAAGAAAAGTTCTGATGTGCTGTTCCCCTGTGACAGCATATGCTTGTAAATAAAATAAATACTATGCAGTAGTAAACATGTTTACTATCAATAGCAATGTTAATTATATACAAAATGGGAAAAAAAATCATGAGAGCTGTTAAAGGGGACTAAAATAACAGTACTTGTGCCTGTAAAAAAACCATGCAAGGCATTGTGGGAACTGGAGTCTATGCTGGAGGAGAGCTGCCACATTGGTCCAATAGTCAGAAGCAGCCTCGCAGAGAATAGGAATGGGCAGACCGATATTGCTTTTAATAGCAATTTCCTAATAAAGAAAAAAAATGTGTAATTAATGTAGATTGAAAAGTTGCTTTGAATTATATTTTCTTTTATTGGGCCCATGTTTACTTTTGCGTTTACATCCCCTTTAAAGTGGTAGAATTGTATTTACCCTACTTATTCACACCATTATAGATCTTAGCCCTTAAATGGGATTCATACTGTGAAAACAAATCATTAATCAATACACTACCAGAAGGCATCTAACTGAGCAAGTAATGTATACACCAAAGAAGCATCACACATATATTTTTCATAGAAAGCACACACTAAGAAATTAAACTGCCGCTGAACTATTGATTGTCAGACAAAACCCAAAGCTCTCTTTGAGTTTTGCCAAAGGCTAGGATGGACATGAGTTACTATTACGAAATTAGCTGAAAACTGGGTGCAAGTGGGCCCTGTGAAAGCAGTATATGCCATTTTATCATCCATCCTTTCAACCCTATGGGGCCCAATCATTAAAGCACAAATTTTCCCCAATTACCACAATAATTTCTGATGTGCAAAAATGTTTGTATCGGAATGTAAACGGCACGGAAACCTTTCTTCCATAGGACTCAATGGCACCCTGCAGCTCCAACCTGGCCAAAAGAAAGTCACGATACCAAAGCTTGAATGAATTCTGAAATGGTCGTAGTCTTTGTGAAAAATACGTCTTTTTCGTGGAGTTTAACGAAAACCACGAAAAAGTTGTACTATCTTCACGATATTATCGTGGTCCATACGAAAAGTTCTAACAATTTGAAAAAATATGAGTTTTTCTCATTCGTGGTCAATCATGCTTTAATGAATGGGCCCCTATGTGTCAAATTCAACCCTTTCTTCTCCACTCCCCACATGATACACTACTTTAGAAACACATAGCATAATTCTCATTGGTTGCTATGGATAACATCCCTGATGCAAATTAGCACCTATTATTATTATGCATTTATAATTCAAATTACTAATACTCTGTATATCTCGGCCACCACATTCCTTTTGTTTCAATGTACCCCTAAACCCTGCAGATTGTAAGATCTTGTGAGCAAGGTCCTCCTATTGTTACTCTGTATACCCTTTTTTGTTGATCCCTGTTTGTTTAAATGTATTGTAAAGCGCAGTGTAATTTGCTGGTGCTATATAAAAAATTAAATGATGATGATAATGAAATTCCAACATATTCTACAGAGTTGTACAAAAAAAGTGTGTGTATACATTAAACATACATGAAAACAAAAAAAACAATCATTAACAGACACTAAAGGTTAAAAAGGAATTTACAGTTAGTAAATTAACTTCCTTAAGCAGATGGTGTACAGTGCTGTAAGGCTTGATATCAGGCTAGAATGTTTTGAGTATATGTCACCAGTCTATGCAGACATGTTTAACCTTTTCAGTGCTTGTCATTAGATAACAGATTTTGCAGTACCCATATTCACTCCCTTTGGCATCTATGTATTGTTCTACAACTTGGACATGGGCATGCACTACAGAATCTGCCAGCCTAAACAATGGTGTTGGACAGCTGAAAGGCTCCAGGGTCAGACATGACATTTTTGCTTCTAATAAAACTTGCCCATATATATATATGTAATAGGGACCTTAGATTGTAAGCTCCACTGGGGAAGGCAATGCTTTGTATAATTTCTGTAAAGTACTGGGGAATATGTTGGTGCTATATAAACAATTAATAATATATAAAAATGGTAGAATGTCCCTTCACAAAAACAAGAACACGCAGCAGTAAGAAAACTCCTGAGTGTAGTTTTAGTAAAAAAACAACTCCAGAGGAGGCTGTGAATGCAAAAGCCAATGAAGCAGCAGCAATAATAAGGTATTACTGCAATATAAACCTCCGGCTCAGGCATCTGCTTTCTTCCTCAGGATTTGTTGGGCATTAGGGTGCATGGTTTAGGTTACTCTGCTGGCTCAGGTTCTTATGGGGGCTGTTTGAACAGAAATTGCTTGGTATATTATGAAGTAGGAAGCCAGGTAATAATCACGCATTCTCCTCTTGCATTTCAAGACTGTAACCAAACAGCCTTTCAGTAATCAGATTTACCAAATAGTTTCCTTTCAAAGAAGGAAAATGTGACTTCAAGAATTTTGCTTTTCTTTATGCTTCAATGAATAAATGTAATTGAAATCTTGAGAAAAAAAAAAAAAAGTTCTGCTATGAAAAGGCCAACGTATTTTAAGTCCTGGTGCTACCTCAAGGGTAAAGACACCAATTCTCATCTGACAGCATCCTGCTAATGAGTCCAGGGACTACATGAACACTGGCGTTCAAGCTCATAACAAGTTCACAAGGTTACTAGAGGAAGAAAAAACATGCCATTTATTTCCAGTCAAGTGAAAAACATGCTAGAACTCCGAGGGAAAAAATTCACAAGTAATAACCATCACAGCACTGTAAGTAGTGTAGCACTGAGGAGGCATAACCTGCAGCCATTAGGATGCACAGCAATGGCAAGGCAAAGCAAGAAAGCCTGATACAGAATGAATTAATAACTTATTCAGAATGCCATGCACAAAGGAGGTGGCTTTTGTTGTGGGAGACATTTTTTGGAAAATTACAGTTTACAGATTACATTCTTATGCTTCAAACCCTTATTTACAGCGACATAAAACAGCCTACACCATATTTATTATAATCATTTTCACCTCTAAATTAAAGTTTTAAGCTGGAAAGTTTTATGTTTTTACTCTCAATGTTACCAACAGAGGTATAATTATTATTATTACAGGTATAGGATACTAATTACAAATATACCACCAAATACAAAAAGGTTGGGTCCTGTCCATTCCATAATCTGCTTTCAAGCCACTCTGCCGGTTCATACCTGGCATTTGTGATCACTGTTATGTGCCTTTGATCCCCAGTCAATTTTAGACCAGAACCTTTCTAATCCAGAAAATAAGTAAACCAAGCATATTCACTGTAATAGATTAGGGCAGGGAACCCCAACCTTTTTTTACCCGTAAGCCACACTAATGTAAAATTAGTTGGGGAGCAACACATGCATGAAAAATATTCATGAGGGTGCCAAATAAGGGCTGTGATTGGCTATTTGATAGCTCCTATGTGGACTGGAAGCCTAGCATCCAAGGGGTTGGGGAGCAACATGTTGCTCATGAACCACTGGTTGGGGATCACTGGGTTAGGGCAATGTCACATGGTTCGAATCTTGCAAATGCCAGAGGGACTGCTGTAAGAGGCCATAGACAGTTACTAATTAGTGGGCTGGTGGGGGGCTGTTAGGGCTTCCGTGTACTTAAAATGCCAGGGCCTATCTTGAATCCCAGTCCGGGCCTGGTGTTCTGACTCATGAGTAATTTCCAGCTAAGTGGTCAGGAACAAAATACAAGAGACACTCCAAATTGCAGTAGTCAGCATTTTTGAGCAGCAAACTCCTGACCCATGCATTAATGTCACTGAAATTAATAAGGGGAGATTTCAAGTGTTTTGTTGCCCTCCTTCTGAGCTGAAAAATATTCAGGTGACAAAAAGGCTTGAATGGTGCTGTAGGCCATTGCCCTTATAGGAGCCAATCAAAAAAACGGCGGACTGTGTTGTTCAATAAAATACTCACCAATATGTTCCTTTTTCAAACAATTATAATATATAAAACCCAACAGTGCAGAATAAACATCGTAGAAAAACTTGTTTTCCACGACCAACTGAAACTATTTTCCATATGCTTTGTTCTGCTACATTTCGTAAAAGTTTAACTTAAATATCTTTGAAGGCCAAATAATAACAAGTAATTTTAAAGCATTAACATTCCTTTCAGCTTGTGGAATCTGGGGGTTATTCAGTGACAAGGACAGAATTTGCCCCAAGCAAGGCTGAAGGTCAGGGAGTGCTAAGTACAACAACATCTGGAGGGGCACATGTTGCCCATTAACACTTAACACGTACAATAACAGAATGGAAATTAATTTACTATAGCGGATTTTATTCGTACTTATTAATTCATATTTTGCACTAGCATTGTGTTCCACATACAGGGAAAATATGCAAAGAAAAAGGAACTCAATTAACCCAATTTCACAGTGCTATGACCATCCACTTTGTTCTGCTGAATTACAGTCTTGCACAGCTTCTTTGAACAAAATAATTAGGGAGGCAGCTGTTTTGTTTTCTTAATTGAAATGATTAAACTTTCTAAAAGTTTAAAGAACTACAGTTAAGCTGTTGGCAGGTTCCAGAGTTTGAAAAGAACAGTCATTTTCTGATTCATAAGACAGGTCATTTAAAGGAACAGTAACTCCAAAAAATGAAAGAGCTTTAAAGTAATAAAACTATAATGCACTGTTGCCCTGCTCTGGTAAAACTGGTGTGTTTGCTACAGTAACACTACTATAAATTTATATAATAAGCTGCTGTGTAGCCACGGGGGCAGCCATTCAAGCTGGAAAAAAGGAGAAAAGGCACAGGTTACATAGCAGATAACAGATAAGTTCTGTAGAATACAATAGTGTTTTATCTGTTATCTGCTATGTGCCTGTGCCTTTTCTCCTTTCAATGGCTGCCTCCATGGCTACATAGCAGCTTATTTATATAAATTATAGTAGACTTTCTGAAATAAACACACAACTTTTACCAGTGCAGGGCAGCAGCACATTATATTTTAGTTACTTTTATACACTTTCATTTTTTGGTGTTACTGTTCCTTTAATGGGGAACTGCCCCTTAAATAGAATGATTTTTTTTTTTTTTTAGCTTTTTTTCTTTAGGAAAACAGAGTCCTCTAAGGCAGAGCTGTTCAACTGGAGGCCATGGGTCAGATATGGCCCCCTGAGAATATTCATATGCACCTCATTTCTTAAGAGCTCCATTGACCTTTTTGGATAAAGTAATACTTTTAACATAATGAAACCTCCATGTACGCCCCTCTATATGACACTACGAACAGTTGGACAGCACTGCTTTATCTAATGGAGGAGAATACAAACCAACAAAGAAAACGGAAGTTCAGGGCTACCCACAATAGTGGCATTGCTTATGGCAGTCAACAATCTCCTGTGTTCGACTGAAGGCACAATGCAGAGTCCCCAATCATCAAGGAACAAACCAGTGAACCACCCCCTTAAAAATGGATAAGCACCATCACATTGGCAAACTCTGACTGCATGGGCAGTACAATGTAAGAACCATCAGATTAAGGGGTGCTCGTCCCGCTGATGCTGAGGGACAGCTTGTGAGTCTGCATGTTGCATAGGGTATATGGCTGAAAGCCCCTCTCTTACAACCCCAAGGCCTCAGTCTTCGACTTTCATACAACTTAGTAAGACCAAATTTAGTCCTACAATTTGAAGGCAAAAGATACTTTTACATGATGCTAAATAGATGTAATCATACTATGGACTGCTGGGGTTTAAATCCTCTCTGACCTACTGATAGTGTTGCCACCTTTGCTGGAAAAAAATACCAAACTTACTATATTTTATTCTTATTTCCCTATTAATAACATTGGCATGGAGCATGATTAATAATGGCCAGGCTGATAAAATAATGGCCAGGTTACTAAATCTCTGCAGAACAAATGAGATGTTGATGCCTGGTCTAGAGCTGGTGTGTTGAGAAAGTGCTCTATTTGGTCATATTAATTTGTTAATACATACTCCATATTATGTTTACTTTTACTTAGTTTTTTCCTCTATATGAGGGGAGTGACAGCTAAACATCAATCATAGACACAAATGAGTCAGTAGGCAGCAGTGACCAAATCAGCAAAGAAGTGTCTAGTTTAAAGTGCTGAAAATATAAGATATAAGACACTTCAGCTCCTGCACATGTCACATCCCTGCCTACTGCTTAAAGTGTTATTGCCAGCTACCACTCCGCAGAAAAACCATGGGGTAGGGAGAGTATAGAAAATACAGGAATGTTTCACAAAAAATGCTGCTTTACTCAATATACTAAATATTTTAATATTAAGTGAATAATCAGTATTTACGGTCAATAATTCAGAGCACAAGGCCAAAGCTATACTGGAACAGGGATCAATCAAGACCTGACTTTAATTCAGTAAGAATTAAATCTGTGAAGAGAAGTTCAGACCCAAGACAATCTGACAGAGACAGAAAATGAAAAAAACACACCCAGGTTAGTCAAGTTTGTAGAGACTTACCCCAATAGGCTAGCAGCTCTAATTGTCTAATGTCAAGTATGCAAGGTAGTCAATACAATGAGACGCCTACATGGTTTTGGTATTTGCCATTTGCAGCAGCTAATTTTACCGATACGTTTATACAAAAGTTACAAATCAGCCTGCTTTCATACTTGATGTCATTTAGTCGGCTTAAAAGGAAGGATAACTAATATGTACCCCCATTTTTATACATTGCAATGGGCTATTATAAAGGTGACTTCTCTGAGTGACTGTTCAAAACATATCTATAAAAACATACTGCATAAGCGATACTAGAATATATTTTTTAGAAGTATGCGCCACTGGGTAATCCTAAATAGCACACTGCCATTTTAAGTACGTAAGGTGCCCATACACTATAAGATCCGCTCGCTTGGCGATGGGGACTTTAAGGGCCGACCCTGGGATCATACACAAACAAACCAAGTAAATATACATATAACTCCCACACTTACTTTACTTCCTGTTAAAGTTAGAGCTGATATAAATTCTCTGTTGGTAAACGTATTAATTCTGGGGATATAGTTCTCCTTTAATGGAACCCTGAGGAGCACTTTATATAAATTAAAAAATTCAAGTAAATGCCCCAGGTACGAAGAATAGATAATTCAAAACAACCACAGGTATGTGCACCCACTGGTCCAAACTACAAAGAGAGGAACTAAACATTTTCTAATCTTTGTAGTTCTCTCCATACTTTTTTCCCTCTATCCCTTCTCTCCTTAGTCCTCTATTTCCTGTTTCTTTGCTGATTTCTTACTGTAACTTTCTTTTAAACGATAATGCAAAACATTAAAAGGATACTGTCACTGGATAACTACCCCTTTTATAAGAGTGTCATTTTAACATAAGCTTTAAAAGTGCTCTATTATTTTTTGTGTTACATTAAAAGGTTCAGATTTCATGTATTCATACAGATTATAAGTACAATGTATATGTTTACACTGGCTCAATTAAGTCTCTTTATCTCTTTCACTCTCACTGTTAAGCCAGCCACAGGCACTGCAAGCAGCAGTCAAGTAAATGTTTATGAGCAATACAGATAAAGGGCAATTTGTCCTGGGAGTATATTTAAAATCCTTGCCATAAAGCAAGAAAGGACTCTGTTTGCCGGAAAGGAAATAGAAGTAAGCAGGAGAGTACCAAAAAATAGATTCCCCCATATAGAAAAAAAAAATGACAAATTTGTTTGCAAAATCACACTACTCTACACAATATTTAACATTGTTTTTAGGTAAATGTAATCACAGCATCCCTTCAAATCAACAAGCTTTCCACTCTGTCAATTATCTGTACCGAAAAAATACTTTAAGGGCAATGGCCCACAGGGAGATTAGTCGCCAGCAGTTAAATCTCAGCTACCACAGACGACTAATCTCCCTGAAATGCCTTCTCACCGGCAATTAAGTGAATCACTGGTGGGAAGGCATACATGTTGCTCGTTCCTCCTCAAAGCACTGAATATTAACTAGTACTACCAAGTCCATTTTATAGGGCATAAAAGCATGTAAAAGAATGGTATCAAACTTTTCCTCTCAAAGCAATTCTTCTAAAGATTCCAAAAATTCACCTGCAGACAATCCCATATGTCTCTCAACCCCCTCTGTAATATAAATATATTACAATGTATGTACTATACAGATGTAGCTGCAAAGTAAGCATTCTGCTCATCACTGGCCCACGTCATACTGCTCATGGAAGGGGTCACCAATTCCTTTATACTCTTTTAAAGAAGAATCGCTGCTCAGCAAACCTGTACCTTTGACTCAAGCACAAGTTCTCCTCTATTATGAATAAACCTAGTGCATCTGGTTAACAGTGCCTACTGGGACATGTGCTTATACATAGATTACACATGATTACATGATCATTAGGCATGATATTGAATATAGGCTTGATGTCACAGTATGAATTAATAAATGCTTATAATGCATAATAACCCAGCCATAGGTCTGTGAATTAGTATACACAAATATAGAGCCTGGAGTCTTTATAAACAAATTTGCTTCATTGCCCATTCTAAGAGTTGGTTTACTGCTTAAATAGCACTGCTACATACAGCTCTGAATAATAAACAACTATATTAAGCTTAGCAATATTATAATTTCCATATTTACTCATATTGTTGCTCCAAGAATATAAATTGATAGTAAGGGGAAGATTTATCAAAGTGGAAGATTAGAGCCCACCGCAGAAAAAGTCACCCGCTTTTTATACATTCCGATTGAATTTTTAAAAGCGTATTTATTAGATGGTTTACTTTCACCCATTGATAAATATACTTATAAAAATCCCATTGGAATCAATAGAAAGTGGGTGAATTTCTGTGGTGAGCTCTAATCACACATTTTGATAAATCTGCCCCATAGAGAAAGTGGTGACTTTCCTATAATATAATAGAGCCAGCCATCAATGAATAGCGCCATGTGTGCTTTCAAAGTTCAGTTACATATTGGGAAAGAGCAAGAAATAAAGTATAAGTACAAGCACATGAGAGTTGGCCTGTTGAGTTTCTGCTAGAAAAGCCAGTAAGATGATAATAAAGCTTAAATTAAAAAATATATATATGATATAAATCAATCAAAAAATAATTTTCTAGTTTTCTAAAGAGCAGCTGTCAAATTAAAAGTATACTATAATTCAGGGTCCCCAACTTTTCTTACTGGTAAGACACAGTCAAATGTAAAAAGACTTTGCTTTTACAAGCATTATAAAAGTTCATGGAGGAACCAAATAAGGGCTAAGATTGGCTATTAAGTAGCCTCTATGCACACTATTCAAATTAAAAATAACTACCTGGTTTTGGGGCACTGAGAGGAACATCCAAAGGGTTGGCGAGCAACATATTGCCCCCGAGTCACTGGTTTGGGATCACTGCTGTAATTACTCAGTACTCTGGTACTCACAGGGAGCACTATGTAATTTACACCCGGGAGGGAACATGCGGACAGCCATGCTTGGTCAGACAAAAGCTCGGAATCAGTGAGTCTCCTGAATTGTTCATTATATACATGTGACTTTACATCCATGTGTATAACGACTGGGACACAATTCATTATTCCTATGCTTAAAGTCCTGAGGTGGCAGTTCACACCAGGAACTCCTGGTGCACATAACACAGCGCTTGCTAGGAGCATTCTCTGACCCAAATAGTATTGTTTCCTCCAACCGGAGAGCGGGCGCTATTAGCAATGACACAATTGCTGGCATCTTGTAGCCTATTTGCCGCGGCCACAAGAAAATAGCAAAAACCCTGCTATAGATAATATTGAGAATTGTTTCTGCAAAAACACTTGAATTGCGCAATGGCTCAAAGATGCCTTTGTAGGTATTTTCTGGCTTTTTGTAGCAACACAAAGTGGGCAATAAATAGCACTGTGTCATTGCCCTTAATAAGAAGGTAAACGTGCCTTTAACATTTTTTTTAAAATGTTTTACCTAGAAAGAAAAGGATTAACATGTTTCCATGCCAAACCTTTTTATTGGGCTTGTGTTGTTAACAAGTGTTTAGTCACACTGATAAAGAGACATTTTTCAGGACTCGGGGAGTTTCTATACCTTGAAAAGCTTATAAAAAAACAACAACAGAGGAATGTGTTTTTAACTGTTATCTGAGATAACTGAGATAACAAAGTGGAAGGCCAAGAAAATGAACATGGGTGAAAGTGTCACTTTTCTATTAATCAGTAAAAAACAAGTGTACTGGAGGTTTTCCAACCACTGCACAATATAAAGGTTTAGGGCCACTTGTAACATACAGATAATGAGCATTCTGCTGACGGTGCGCTAGTGCATTGCTTTTAATGGAAGATGACAACCTTTGTGCTGGAATGCTGTGCACTTGGGTCATGTTTCTAAGAACACAGCAACTCTCTGCCCACACTAAGTTCACTTTTGCTCCAAAGATCATAAGGAATTATGTTTGTATATGTGTCCATATTAAAATAACCCAAAAGCACAAATTTAGAAATTATTTATGCTGCAGATCTTTCTAAAACTCTACATTCATGAGGCCCTAATGGCAAGAATGTTATCATTACACTTAATTTACATTTGCAGGGAAGATGACCATGGCATTCCCAGGCCATACCAGGTATGGATCTATCAAAATGTTCTGCAGAGATTAACACATAATTTAGGTACATAAATCTCTCTCCCTGTGCAGTCTGCAATCCAAATATATCATATAAACACACTAGAGAAAATTAGGAGACAATTAAAAGTGCACCTATGGCATACAAATTACTTTCCCAGTAGCATCAGCTCGAAGGCAAACCTCTCAGCCTTGGACAGTGGTGGCCGGCACTGGGTTCCTAATCTGGGATACTTGCTCAGCATGACCACCCACACTGGGAGTAGAAAGCCGCTGTAGGCCAACACAGAACTAGGGGATGCATTTCTCAGCTATTGGTTCCTTCATAAATAGTGTGGGTGCTATCAGTCTGCAGTCGCGGTGAAGGAAAACATTTTAAGAAATAGATGCCATTTGGAATTGTTATTTGTGGCCTCTTCCACAGGTGGAAGAAGAATGGGAAAATACCTTTTTATCCAATAGAATTCGGCAAATCCCTTAGTTCAGGTCATGAAGTAAATAAGCAAAACAATTTATCTGGCCACTTAGTAGACTGGGATAAAACACCAAAATACCCTATGCCCCCCACCCGGCTACAACTTACAGGGCAGAAAGAGTTATTTTAACTCAAAATGTTTTTTCACCCAATGTCATTCAAGTGCAAAAACACAAGTTTTCTTTAAATGAAATAAAGTCAGCATAATAATTGCACAAACTAATCACTCCAAAAAAAAAAAAAAAAGTGAAATGAACATAAAATAAAATCAAAACATGGTCACTTTTTACACAGCAATCAGTGCCAAATTCCTGAAATAACTAAATATTTAAACAGGTGCAAAATGTTGTTTTGGTCTTTTTTTTTTTTGAGTCCAACTGTTGAGAAAGCAGGCAATGGCTTAGCAATCTTAAAGCAGACAGTAGGACAAGTATGAGGTTAGCAGTGCTCCAGAGCCAAGCACATACTAGCAGAAGTTGTCGCTAGAGGTTTTATTCCGAGGGCTAGGGGTTTCTCGACTCCGTTCAGAGTTTATTATAGATTTAATTTAACTTAAAACTAGAGGCTTTACCCATAAGGGTTTTCTGTACTCTTTTTAGCACTTACTACTTACAAAGAGTTCTAAACCATCTAAAGGAGTGTATGAATAATAAATGATTGTCAACATTCCATATGGTGTGGTCACATTTCCAGGGTCAGACTGGCCAGAGTACCAAAAGACATTCTGTAGGCCTAGTCCCTTAGGCTAAAGACCCACAATAGATTTCTGCTATCGTGGGTGACTAAACGCTCCAAAATGCCTTTCCACAGGCAACAATTAGTGATGATCTTTCCGCTGGCGACCCCTATTGTTGCTGGTGGAAAGCATTTCGGAGCGGTTGGTTGCCCGGGACAGCAGAGATCTATTGTGGGCCACTAAACAGCTCCGTGGGTCCTTAGCTTTAGAGCCATTCCCAAAAGCCTTTTCTTTTTTCCACCACAGATATTATTTAGTACTTTCTACCAAACAATATAAGACAAATAAGATGACGCCCCTGGCTACAGCCAGTTATGCCTGCACACCCCTGATCTACCCAAACTCCCACATTTCCACCAATCCCAGTACCTTTTCAGACCTGCAATGTGGGACTGTCCACAAAAATCTAACTTTCACCCATTGATAAATACACACTTACTTTCTACAGGGACAGAGGCTTTATGCTGAAGAAATATTACTGTTAGTGAATGACAGCCCCCCGTTACTGAGCACACAAGGCAAATGGGTGCATTATTGGACTGAAATCCACCCTGTTTGTGCAGTGACCGATATCATTTTCAACATATGTTCAATGGACAACACTTGTGCTAAACATGCTTTTTGCCAATTGTATTAATTACGTAAAATCTGTTTTTTTGTTTCAATGGCTTAATCAAGAATGCAGTGCTTTCTGCCTGTTGTCCTTCTCATACTGCAACTGAAGCATGCAACCTTCTCCTATGAACTACAGCTCCCAGAATCCATTTGCAGTCACAATCCAACAGCTTATACGCAAGTATATTTTACTTTATACACACACACACATATAATATATTTTTGAGTAAAGACTGTTATTTTGAACATGTTTAATAAAAGAAAAGTTTCTAATATGGTTTCTAATAAGTTTCTAATATGGCCCATGCTCCTTAAATTATCCTTCCTTTGACAATGTGATAAATAAATGATAAACATGTAACCAATTACTGAGAGAGCTTCTCACTCTGTAATATAATAAGGGGGCAGACAACAGAGCTGGGGGGTGGGGCACATGAGCATGTACATTCGGCAGTCATCCATAAACTGTGCTGGAGGACCTTACTGGCAGGGCATAAGTGGCATTCGCAGAGAGGTGATTGCGGTAACAACCTGCACCCCTTTGTCTGCTACTGATAAACTACATCCCCCAGCATGCTCCAGCAGAATAGAAGATACCCAACTGCTGAAGAGATCATATTCCTGTATTAAGCTAGCCATACACAGACCAATAAAAGCTGCTGACTTGGTCCCTCCAGATCTTGCCAGAAAAACAGATCTTTGAACATATGGCTAGCTCTATGATAAGGGAGGAGCTGTGGCTATCCCAATTGCTATTTGGTACATCTCATCCAGGAATCTACTTTAGAAAATCTTGCTGTTAGTTTCAAATTAAATAAAAAAAAAATATTAACTTTTTTTGGATTGTTAACCCAAAAGAATTGAGTATTTAAGTAATTTACTAAAGTGAACTAAAGTAACCAGAATAAAATGGATATATGCCTGTTGGGGATATCATACAGCAAAAAAATCCAGTAGCACACTGAAGTTGCAAGCTGCGAAAAAAGTGTTTTGTTTGCCCAAGTACATACAAAAAACAAGAGCAACATTTCGGGTCGCTCCGGACCCTTTCTCAAGCGGAGGGGCCCGAAACGTTGCTCTTGTTTTTTGTATGTACTTGGGCAAATAAAACACTTTTTTCACAGCTTGCAACTTCAGTGTGCTACTGGATTTCTTTGCTGTTGGATATTGACCCCCATGCAAGGAGAGGTTCTTTCAGTAATTGCACCTGATACCCATTTGGGTAAGTTAACAGAGAATTGAGCTCCCCAGTACTGCTATTGTTGGGGATATCATGATATATGAATTGGGAGAGACAGCATGTGATATATTTCAGCCGCTTATTCTACTCAACCACACAAAATCCTCAACGAACATGTAAAAATTATAATAAAGAACAGTTTAACTGCAGTAGAGGTAATGAAGTAACCTAGATATGTTGTGGCTACTCCACAAAGGTACATGTGCCACTGTTTGAGAATCTTGGGGTACTGCATTGATACTGAAACAAGAAGAAATATTGCAGCACAAATACACAAAGCATGGAACGGCAGAAGGGTCCACATCCGTAAATATTTCAGCATGCTACACTTGATATACAATGGCTCTGCCCTAGTGAGGGGCGAGCTTTCTACATGCTGCTCTATGATAAGTGCTGCTGGACTCAAACTCTAGTGTCCAATCTCAAAAGGATGTAGAATGAACTCAGGTGAGGCGACATGCCAACACTAAAAGAAAGACCTAACACATTCTATCCCATCTTTATACACTATACTGCAGATTTCCTGATCGGGAAGTGAGGAGTGCACAGGAAACTGCAGCATCAGATAACAGATTCTTCGAAGTATTGAACTCTTTAACCCATATATTTCTGTTATGTGAGACTTACAGCGGGACACTGAAAAACAGAGAGGTACTAAAACATCATGAATTACACAATAATAGTCATTATATCATAATACACAAGAGCCAAGAATATACTGTACATTACATCCTTATTAAAGAAATGCTTAGTGATGTCAATAGTAATAATTTGTGCATTATTGTATATTATACAAAAAAAAAAAAACACTTGGCGCAATTCACTGAACTTGTGTATGTTAACAAGTAATTTATCGTGTTTACATCATTAGGATTTGTAACAGATAGAGTTCCACAACCCTTTACTACAGTCTTATACCATTATAGCCATGGAAAGTTTTTTATACAGTATTTTAGGTGAGTGCATTATTAGCTATGTAAACTGTTGCAACCTGATCTATCATACGGCAGCAAAATTGATTTTCCCAGAGTTAGTACATCAACGACATTGACACTTTGTATGAATAGTGCAAAACACTGTAGAAAATCAGGATGAGATGTTGAATGAATAATTATTTGCTGTCCTACGTAATTTAAAAAGTCATCAATGTTTTCACTTCTGTTTGACATTAATGTGAGTTAAAGGGAGACCTTACCAAATATTAGACAACAAACTTGAAACTAAACAAAATGATCAAATCAGTTTGCACTTCTTAAGCTGGTCAAACTTCAAATCTACTCGCTTAGGATCTCGGGACAATTAGGCCATTGGGGACCAGGTGCAGGAAGAGATGCATCATATGAGGGCCGCATCCACAAGGTCCTTACTTATTGGGATATTTAAACGTGGGATTTTCATTTGGCCATGCTGTTTGAAAGCCCCCCAACAGTCAAGTAGGCAGCTTATATCAGCCCATGTATGACCTGCTTTTGGCAATAAAAATCCTTTTTACTGAAGAAGAACTGAAACTGACCTGAAGGTGATATAATACTACCTGCCACCAAACCTTTTTATTATACCAAAAAAATAGGTGGCATCCCCTTTAACAATATTATAACGCAAGACATCCACAAGGGCATTTAATGATGTAAAACATCATTGTTGTGGTACGTCATCCTGTATTTTCTGTCATATTTCCTACCTGATAAACAACCCAATTACAGACAACTACACCATTCAAAACATCCCTGGTCATGTATTAACTGGGGTTTTACATATTATACATATAGGAAAGCAGAGCAGTGATGGTCACCCTGCTGTAGTTATCGGCAGGGTTATCCAAAACTGTAAATAAGCATTCACACCTAACACCTAAAACTGCACCCTTATTGACCTTGTGGTTGGACCTCCTTTCCATTGCATTGGTCCCTCTACATTGGTTAGTGCCACATTTTGAGGACTACTCAACATATATTTTAAAATGAAATGACTGTTTTTGAAAATTGAGAAAAGAAAAATATGTTTTATATCTTTCAATTACCAATCAACAAAAAGAGGTGCTAAAGTCCACCAGTCCACTTAGGGCAGGGATCCCCAACTTTTTATACTCATGAACACATTCAATTGTAAAAAGGGCTGGGGAGAAACACAAGCATTAAAAAAAGTTTATGGTATGCCAAATATGGGCTGTGATTGGTTAATTGGTAGCCCCTATGTGGACTGGCAGCCTACAGGAGGCTCTGTTTGGCAGTACACATAGTTTTTATGTAACTAAACCTTGGCCCCAAGCCAGGAATTCAGAAATAAGCACCTGCTTTGAGGCCACTGGGAGCAACATCCAAGGGATTGGGGAGCAACATGCTGCTCATGAGCCACTGGTCAGGAGTCAATGAGTTAGGATTATTGGTACACCTGGAGATTAGTGGCCCAGGACAAATCTTCACTACCATGGGTGACTAACTTCCTGAAAAGCTTTCCCACCAGCAATAAGTGAACCGCTGAAAACATACACAAGTCGCCAAAGTTGCCTTGCGAGGAAACCAGGTGACTTCATAAAAACTAAGCCTCGAGTGGGTAGGCATTTCGGGGAGACTAGTCACCTGCAGTAGTGAAGATTTATTGTGGGTGTCTAATCTCCTAATGCACCATTACAATTACACATCAACCATTTACACCATTGCTTTAATGTTTAAACTTTTAATGGACTTGTCAGTAAGCCAGGGGGGCAAACTTTAAGTACAAAGAACATATAACACTGTTTTGAATTTGTTAGCTATGTTCAGTGTATCTATCAGGACTGTGCACCCTGCAGCCCTCCAGTTGTTGTGAAACTATAACTACCAAACTGCTAAAGGCTGGCACTGGGAGTTGGTGAGAGTTATAGTACAGTAATAGCTGGAGGACTGCAAGTTGGATTAACTCCAACCCCAAGTTTAGTGGCCCTAACTTCATCGGTAACTGTGCAAAGCACGTGGAGTCCAAGACACAACATTACCAGAAAACAGGGCTTTCAAAACTAAAGTATGCAAGCCCCCTGCAAGCAATGCAATCTTGTGGTACTTGTACTCACTCTGATACACAAGCAAAGCTGCAAATTCCTGCACCACTGGTATTTGTACCCATGCAGTGACAAAACACATTCCAGGCATTGAGAGAACCAAACTGCAGAGGGCCAATGAGCAGCCACTAAAGGAGGGAGCCATTATTTAGCTGCCAGTGCCTCGCATACCACAACCAAAGGCTTCTTTTACAAATGCCCTGGTTTCCAAGATGAGGAACTTTATAACTGTAAGCCATTGTACGTCCCTGTCCCCCAGGATAATGAAACACCGCTCTTAACCACTTCATGCCCACATGCACTTTGCACAGAATCAGAACAGGATTTAGGAGGTAAAGTAAAAAGAAAAAGTTAACTTTCATGCGTACGGGTCGGACATTCCCCAACCTTAAATCAGATTAAAGATCACTGGAATGTACTGTGAGTTCTTGCAGACAGGGCCGATACAAGTTAACTATTTCAGGATTAATACACTGGGCTGTTACTGATTACTAGCCTGTGGCCCAGGGATTTGTAGCTCAATATCCAATATAAAATTGCTGTTCCAGTACATTCACTATTAGGAAGCAACCGGTGTTTGTACACTATGTAATGGAACTACTACTTTATAAATAATAATGGTGATAATGGAGGAGAGTGTGGGAAAAAGTTAGTTGCCTCTTTAGTCTTGCAAAAAAGTCCCATGCCCCACCCCCCTCAGGGTTAAGCCTCTCTCTTGCTTCACCACATTTTTACTCTTTTTTTTTTTATCCTCCTTGCAGAGCCCAACATTCCTGAGCTGGCTCCTCCCCCCACCCTCATTACCCAAAGTGACTGCCACTTATTGGCCTCCCCCTTCCCTAACAGCTCTCCTCCCCCTGCCCTGCCTGTCTTTCTCCCAAACAGCCTCCCCCTTCCAGCACAGATACAACACAAGCTTACAACTCGCTCAGCTGCCAGATATATAATATTCACTGTATCACAACTTTGTATCAGTAAGTGTGGGGGCTGCACCATTACACCCTCAGTAGGAAGCTGCACAATATAAACCCTAACTCCGCAGGGAGGAGGGAAAGTAGGACTGTTCCTTCCGAGGGGGTGTTCCAAATTGATTTGAGGGGGGAACTTATGTACATACCTGTCCCTTGGGTCAATCCAACTGGTCTGTCTGCTGTTGTGATCGATATAAAAGACTTTCCCGTCGTAATCCCTCGCTTCTTCCCAGCCATCCGGTAAAGGCAGCTGCCCATTCCCTTTCCTAGGCATGATCAGCCTCTACCAGCTCCTCCATAAGTACAGAACGGGGCTGGGAAGGGAGCTAGCGATGTCTGTGTGGAGGGGATGAAAGCAGGCAAGCCCCCGGCTTTATCTAAGGGCTCGCACCGTAGGCAGGGATTCCCCGAGCATGTCGGGCTGGCTCTCCCGCTGCATGAAGCGTGTGGCTCTGGGCTGCTGGGCTCCGGGGCAGGAGATCGCAAGGAGCCGTCTGGCTTAGGATCCGGAGAAGCCAATAACCTCGGCCTGTTCCCAGCCTGAGACTCATTAGCATGAGATTAGCATCCGTCTCATCTGCATGCACATTCCTCTCTCCCGCATTCCTCACGCTTAACCCTCCGCCTTCCGCAGCCCAGGCTCTGCCCCCAGCCTGCCGGCCAACTGCCTCACACACAGGGGAGCATGTGCTCTGGGCCCCCGGCAGCACAAGGGCCCCCCGGCAGCACAAGGGCCCCCGGCTCATTGCAGCCATTATACGCGGCGCTTTTATAAGTTTAGCTGCTGTGTGAGAGGAAGCCATTCCTGAGACAGAAGGCTGTGTGCCTTGGTGGCACGCTTTGTGCAGCCTGCGGGAACTCTTTAGATAGTCAGCTCTGTGGAGCAGGACCCTGTTTACCTCACAGTTTACAGCACTGTAGACAAAGTTGGCTTTTTTTTTACAAGTACATTTTATTTATAACGTTAGATATGTTTGGCTTCATCCGCTGCAAAGAAACACAATTGCAACAATAGCCTTAAATAATTGCCCCAGTGTTACTGGTGCTGCTGAAGTGATGGAGTTGCTCCTTCCAAGTACTTATTCCTCGATCTCCTTCAGGCTGGCTCTGAGCTGTTTCATAGGGAAGCTAATGTGCCAGTGACTGCGCCCAGTAAAAGGCAGCTAATTGAGCTGTAGTCCTTAACATGGTTATTGTTGCCTTCTGATACACAGCACACCTAAAGTTCAGGCCACAAAGTGCAGCTGCCTTGAGTAGCTTTACAGGTATCCTGTTTTCCTGTAGTAACCCCAGTTTAGCTGCACTCACCTACTAGCTTAGCAAACACAGAGCATTGGTTACACTGGAGCCTCTCTCCCAGCTCACATTCGGGTGTGGAGGAAGGAAGCGGTGTTGCTGAACGACATCACTTATTGACAAATCATAACTCACTGACACCACTTAGTAGTCACTTGGCAGGATCCCACATAACCTCTGTGAAACCCTTTAGTAGACCTGGATTATCTCCAGTGAGTACCTCAACATTGGTGTCTGCAGAAAATGTTCTACTGGGCAAAGTCATCAAAGATGCCACCTTTTGTAATGCTGTTGTCTGGGGGGATCTGAGATTTGTGGCTGTGGTTAGAGATGTAGCGAACTGTTTGCGCGAACGGGTGTTTGCGAACTTTTCGCGTATGTTCGCAATTTGGGTTCGCGTGGTGTTTTTCCGCTGCGTTTTTTCTTGGCCTAAAAACACCGCACAAGCCACACATGGCGTTTTTCAGCAAATCCCGTTTCCATGGTGCTAATAGCGCAAAATAGCAAAAAACGCCGCATATTTCCGCTAGGTCTGCCAGCTGCCTTTGCGGTTTTACGCAACGCTGTGTCAACAAAGTATTTTTCAGAGAAATTTTTGCCCTTGATCCCCCTCCTGCATGCCACTGTCCAGGTCGTGGCACCCTTTAAACAACTTTAAAATCAGTTTTCTGGCCAGAAATGGCTTTTCTAGGTTTTAAAGTTCGCCTTCCCATTGAAGTCTATGGGGTTTGCAAAGTTCGCGAATATTCACACTTTTCGGTGTAAGTTCGCAAACGCGTTCACGAACTTTTTTTTTTTAATTTGCCACAGAGGGGAAAAAATTCCTTCCTGACTCCAAGATGGCAATCGGACCAGTCCCTGGATCAACTAGTACTAAGAGCTATCTCCCATAACCCTGTATTCCCTCACTTGCTAAGAATCCATCCAGCCCCTTCTTAAAGTTATATAATGTATCAGCCAGCACGACTGATTCGGGGAGGGAATTCCAGAACCTCACAGCTCTCACTGTAAAAAATCCTTTCCGAATATTTAAATGGAACCTCCCTTCTTCTAAACAGAGTGGGTGCCCTCGTGTCCGTTGGAAGGACCTACTGGTAAATAAAACATTAGAAAGGTTATTATATGATCCCCTTATATATTTATACATAGTTATCATGTCACCTCTTAAGCGCCTCTTCTCCAGTGTAAACAGACCCAACTTGGCCAGTCTTTCTTCATAACTGAAACTTTCCATACCCTTTACCAGCTTAGTTGCCCTTCTCTGGACCCTCTCTAACTCAGTAATGTCCCGTTTGAGCACTGGAGACCAAAACTGAACAGCATATTCTAGATGGGGCCTTACCAGCGCTCTGTAAAGGGGAAGAATAACCCCCTTCTCCCGTGAATCTATACCCCTTTTAATACAGCTCAAAACCTTGTTTGCCCTTGCAGCTGCTGCCTGGCATTGCTTGCTACAGCCAAGTTTATTATCTACAAGGACTCCAAGGTCCTTCTCCATTATGGATTTGCCTAGTGCAGTCCCATTAAGGGTATACGGGGCTTGCATATTTTTACATCCCAGGTGCATGACCTTACATTTATCCACATTAAATCATCTGCCACTTAGCTGCCCAGATTGCCAGTTGGTCAAGATCCTGCTGCAGGGATGTCACATCCTGGATAGAATTGACTGGTCTGCAGAGTTTTGTGTCATCTGCAAACACTGATACATTACTCATAATACCCTCCCCTAAGTCATTTATGAACAAATTAAACAAAAGTGGACCCAGTACAGAACCCTGAGGGACCCCACTGAGGACCTTATTCCAAGTAGAGAATGTACCATTAACAACCACCCTCTGTACCCGATCCTGTAGCCAGTTTTCTATCCATGTGCAAACGGCTTTACTAAGACCAATAGACCTTAGCTTAGAAAGCAGTCGTTTGTGGGGAACGGTATCAAATGCTTTGGCAAAATCCAAATAGATGATATCTACTGCATCCCCACTGTCCAGCTTCTTACTTACCTCATCATAAAAAGCAATTTAATTGGTCTGACATGACCTGTCCTTCATAAAGCCTTGCTAATTACTGCTCATAATGGCATTCTCCACTACATAATTTTGAATGTGATCCCTTAACAAGCCTTCAAATAACTTGCCCACCACGGATGTCAAACTTACAGGCCTATAATTGCCAGGCTGAGATCTTACTCCCTTTTTAAATATGGGAATGACATTCGCCTTCTTCCAATCCCTAGGTACCATACCTGATGAAAGAGAGTCTGAGAATATCAGAAACAAGGGCCACTGCAATTCTGCCCCTAGCTCTCTCAGTACCCGAGGGTGTATTCCATCTGGCCCAGGTGCCTTGTTTACATGTATCGTGTGTAACCCTTTAAGCACCATATCCTGTGCCAACCACTGTGTAGTTGGAGCTGAGGCAACAGTGAAGCTATTGGGTGGGACTTGGCCCACTGGCTCCTCTACTGAATACACAGAAGAAAAGAACTGGTTAAGCACATCTGCCTTTTCTGTATCCGCTGTAACCATATTGTTATTATAACTCAATGGGGCCACACCCTCAACCTGCATCTTTTTACTATTAATATACTTAAAAAACTTTTTGGGGTTAGTCTTGGCCTCGGCCGCGATGCGCTCCTCATTTTCTATCTTTGCCTTCCGGATTGCTGTTTTACAACACTTGTTATAGTGTTTATAATCATTAAACGCAGCTACTGTCCCCTCTGACTTATATTTCTTAAAAGCTTTCCTTTTTCTCCCTATTAACTTCTTTACCTCAGAGTTAAGCCACATAGGGTGATTCTTAACACTTCTACTTTTTCTTATTAATGGAATAAATTGAGAACAGTAATGATTTAATATCATTTTAAATGACAACCATTTCTGCTCTGTGTTTTTATCAGAAAACATAATGCCCCAATCTATGCCCTGAAGCGCTGCCCTTAAGGAGCTAAAATTTGCCTTCCTAAAATTCATTGTCTTTGTTGCCCCCGTGTAAATTTGTTTCCTGCACCAAACATTAAATGAAATAACATTATGGTCACTATTACCCAGGGGTTCAACCACTTGCACATTTGCTATACGTTCTGGGCCATTAGAGATCACTAGATCTAGTATAGCATGGTTCCTGGTTGGCTCCTCAACAACTTGTGACATAAAGTTGTCATGCAGCAAGTTTATAAACTTGTTCCCATTTACTGTCCTGGCAGTACTATTGCCCCAGTCAATATCAGGGTAATTAAAATCCCCCATTATTATCACTTGCCCCAAACTAGCAGCCTTTTCTATTTGCAACAGGAGCTGGGCCTCCTCCTCTTCGCTTACATTAGGGGGTCTATAGCATACCCCTACAATTAGTTTGGTAGATTCCTTACTATCTGTGAGAAGCTCAACCCATAAGGATTCAGCTCCCTCTGTTAACCCCATCACTTCCTCCCTAATATTCACACTTTTCGGCGTAAGTTCGCAAACGTGTTCACAAACTTTTTTTTTTTGGTTCACTACATCCCTAGCTGTGGTCTATTTGATGTGGGGTCCTGGCCTGTTGGAAGGGCCCCTCTCATGTCACTGAATGCTCACTGCGTTTGCGTACATCTTAAAGGAGAACTATACCCTAAAGATTTATAAAATGACTGCACTAGCTTAAAATTTCAGGATCTCTGTAGTAGTAATGATATGGGTCTTTACAGTTCACACTGGAGCTCCCCATCTTGGATTCTGTTAAAATTGTCCAGGACAGTGCACATGTTCAGTGGTCTCTGAGCGGCTGTTGAGAAGCTAAGTTTAGGGGTCATTTCAAAATATCAAGCAGAAAATGAGGGTGGTCAGTCATATAAACTGATGCTACAGGTTTGATTGTTAAATTCTGATGCTAATTGCACTGATCCCCATCGGATCGAGAACTGCATTGGCTGGTCAATTCAGTCCTTGCCCCATCAGCCTGTATTTCTGTTGTTGTGATCCAATAATATAGGTTCAAAAGATCAGATCAGTCCACTATTGCCCACTTTGGGTGGGCATATCAGGGAAACACCCTCTTTTTTGGCAACCTAGCCAAAGGAACATACCTTTCAATGTATGGCCAGATTTACATGGATGGGGAAATTGTAAAAATCAGTGGAATGGCTTGGCATATAATGATAGGAGTGCAGGGTTTTAAACCAGCATTAATGTAATGTAATACCAGGTTTGTAGGAAATATACTTCATTGGCAAAGTCTATGAAGTTGCTCACAGCTTCTATAATTGTTTAACTAGGGGGTGCTGTTGAAATATATAGTATACCATGAGAATGTGTTGCACTATACATAATAGAAAAAAATAATACAGTAATTCCATTTAAATGGAAAACAGTGGATCTGAGGTTATGGCCTCTATAGAAAAACTATTCCGAAATACGCAGATATATACATTTCAGTAAGTCTCTGCTAGATACTAATAGCACATAAATTAATTATCTAATACAGTGGCCACAACCAAACTTTGGTGGGGGCAAAGTGAGTATCCAGGGGTTTGTGGTGCAGTGAAACATAACATGTCCATATTTGGTATTGGGAAATGCATGTGTGGGTAAGATGAATGAAGGTGAATAACACTTTAAGAATGTAAGTACCTGTGTCTGCAGACTAAGGGGCTTATTTATTAAAGTACGACAGGTATGAATTACAAAAAATTTGTATCTAATCGCACTGTACTTATTTTCTGCAACTTTTTCGTACTTTGCAACAACATTTGTGTGACAAAATCGTATTGTCTCGCCGAGTACAAAAGTTTCGGATTCATTCAAGCTTCGGTATCGTGACTTTCCTTGGGCCAGGTTGGAGCTGCAGAGTGCCATTGAGTCCTATGGGAGGCTTCCAAAATCATGCACAGATGGATCAAAGTCGGAAAGGTTTTCCTGCTGTTTACGATCGTTCGGATACGAAAATTTTGTGACTTTCGGATCGCCAATACGATATTATCGTGACTAATACGGTTTTTTTTCGTAAGCATTTTCGTGATATTTCGCCCCGCCTCCTCACCCAGGGAGTGAGTGGGGAGGTAACCTGCCTGACATCTGCAGGCAGTGGGGTGGACGGAGTCTATCGGTTTTGGGGCAGCTGTATATGTTGGGGTAATTCTTATCGGTTCTTCCCTCTGGTGGGGGGACCATCATGGGAGTGGGGGCCAATTAGCTTAAGGCCAGCCCTGCCTCTTCTCGCCACTCATGTGTGCGGGCCCCGCATCTGGCAGGCACGCTCATGAGCAGGTGGGGAGATTGCTGGTGCTACAAGCAGAACAGAAGCAGGCTGTACTCGCCGGGCCCCTCCAGCTTGTTACACCACAGCACCTAAGGTATCTTGTAGTTCTATGGATTTGTCATAATTTCGACACATTTTAAAAAGTGTTATATACACGGTTATTGCAAAAAAATTTTTATACAGACTTAAGCTTAATATGAAAATTTTTTGCCAAACATTTTTGTTATGGTAGAGATATTTTAGTGTAAAAATGTTGTGGATACAACTAATTCTCAGAAAGGTCATACACAATAGCCACACACACTTTTTAACAATATTTTTTTTGAAAATTGTTTGAAAAAAAAATGACAAAAAATTGGTCTGTGAAAAAGTCGGCGCACAAATGCCATTTTTATACAAAATTTTTAGGACATTTACCGTTACCATTTTTTTAAATTTCCCCTGATGTGTTACATTTTTTTCAACATTTTAATAAAAGCTGTGGTTGTTAGTTCCCCACCAATATACTTTTTTTTATATTATTTACAGCCACACAATTGTTTCACCCTACCATCTGGTGGGCATTTAAACAGTCAAATCTGCCCAAAATCCTTGAATAGGTTCCAAGAGAAATGTTCCATTTACCACCACTCTTTGCAATCTATCCTTCAGCCAGTTCTCTATCCCAGTACAAATATTATGTTCCAGGCCAATATTCCCCAATTTTATCATTAACTTTTTGTGTGGTAATGTATCAAATGCTTTAGCAAAGTCCAAGTAGATGTCATCCACTGCCATCCCAGAGTCAAGGTTCCTGCTCATCTCCTCATAAAAGGCAATTAAATTAGTCTGGCAAGACCTGTTACGCATAAAACCATACTGGCACAGTAGTTAATGATTTGCAATGTATTCAAGTACCCTATCCCTTATTATCCCTTCTAAAAGCTTTCCTACTACTGATGTCAGAGTAACAGACCTTGAAGATAATTGAAGATCCCCATAAAAACAACTTGACCTAGTTTACTCCATTTGGAATAGTAGTTGGGCTTCATTTTCCTCACATATACAGGGTGGTTTATAGCATACACCAATGATAATTTTATTGCAACCTTTAGTCCTGCTGAAATCTCTACTCAAAGGGATTCCACACCGTCCCCATTGCTGTCTCTGGTTATTTCTTTAGCACATGCCTTTTATTCTGGCTTTACATAAAGACAAAGTCCCTATGTCCCACCTAAAAGAGTGTAACTATTTAAATTCAGAGTCCAGCCACATGTTGCATCCCACCCAGCGCCGGATTTGTGTTCCGGCCGCCCCAAGGCCACCCCCCCTCACTGAGTGCGCATGCGCGAACACCCCCTCCGCAGCAGAGAGCACGCATGCATTTAAACTCCAATATGGAGCAGTGGGGAGAGGTCCCCATTGCTCCGTATGGGAGCAAAATTCAAAAATTTTGTTGTGGCGGGGCGGCATGCCGCCCCCTAAATTTCTGCCGCCCTAGGCCACGGCCTTTGTGGCCTCTCCACAAATCCGGGCCTGATCCCACCAGGTCTCAGTGATACCAATTATATCACACACACACATATACTGTATATATATGTATATATATTTTTTTAAAAAAAGACCAGCAACGCCAAGTTTATTGCAAAAAAATCAATTGTGTATTAAAAAATGCATGAACAGCCAACGTTACGTTTTGTTCCCCATAGTAACGTTTAAGACCAAACCCTAAAAACAAATATGGCTAGAAATGCCATATTCTATATACTAAACTTACTGCATCAGCCTAAAGTCTCAGGGCAGCTGAGAGGTTCACATGACATAGAAAATGATATTTAATGGTTGGTTCTAATGCTAACTGCACAGGTTTCTGAGTTGCCATGTAATGAAAATCTGAATAAATTACTAATCAGCCTTATACTGTGACATTTATATTGTATATATACAGTATAGTGTGAGTGGGTCCCTAAGCTCAGTAAGTGACAGCAGCACAGAGCATGTAAAGGGAATCAGCAGAAAAGAAGATGGGGGCTACTGGGGCATCTTTGGAGGCACAGATCTTCCCTGCTAAAGGGCCATGGGGTTGCCTTGGGCTGGTACAATGGTAAATACAGAGAAATAATGTGCAGCATTTTTAGCCTGCTACTTTGTTAAAGGACATGTAAAGTCTACATTTGCCTACAATGTATATCAGTTGGGCATGTCTCCCCCACCCAAATGGCATAATTTGAACTGCATATATCCCTCCGTTTGCCAGCACCATCACATTTTCCTAAAGCAAATAGCAGCTTTCACCTGGTGGCCATTTTTCCTCAGATACATTATCTGTTACATTTAAATCTGCAAACAGCATACACACACACAGGCCCTTATTCAGCATACATTTCATCAAGAATACAGGCTCACACAGGCAGAACTGTCTCTGGTAAAAAAAAATTGAAGCAGACAGCTAGAGCTGAGTTTCTATGGGAACCAGCAATGCCATCTCTTCACTGGCTGCTAAACTGGAGGGCGTGTTTAGTAATCTGAGTTTAGAACAACTGAGCATGCCCACAAGCCAGAAGTCAAAGCAAATTCCTAAGGGAGGGGGCCGAGTGGGTTAGAGGAGGAGAAGGAAATCTAAGTGATAAAGGGGACACTGCAGCCTTACTATTAACCTCTGAACAACTAGAATGGCAGGTACTGACAGATTTCAAAGAGGCTGTTTACTGATTAAATTTTTGTGTGTGGGGTTTACATGTCCTTAAAGCTTTAACTCCTTTAAGGTTATTGGTATTGATGTTAGATGCTATGGGAGCACAAATGATTCCAACCATAGCAACTAAAAAAATGCCCAGTAAAATAACTAGCATGCCCAGTATGGGTGCAGGATGTGCCCTCTCCCCAGACAGGTTATTTCCTGCCATCCAGCATGCCCCAAGGTAGTGTGGAGCTGCACCCCCGCAAGTTATGCAACTGTTTTTTATTTACCTTCCCAAGAACTACTTTTCCCAAACATGCCATTTATATTTGTGGCTGATGGGTCTAAATAACACAAAAAAAAAAAATTGATCTAGATCAAAAAGACCATATAACCAGAGAAAGAGCAGAGACAGTTACAGGAGCAATGTGCATATTCTTTTAACTTTGCGTAATGCCGATACCTGCAGCTCCTTTCTTGAATAAAGCACTGTCAGCATTTGGCAACACTCTATTCAAGAGAGGTGGGTGAGGGGGCATGAAGACACCCCCCCCCCCCGCCCTATGGCATACAGTGAGGAGAAGGCTGGCCTGTACCTTTTTTCACCTGGAGCAAGGAACAGACCTCAGCGAGACCAGGGGCAGAAGTGATTGCTGAACAAGCACTAAGGGGTGCAGTGTTGCACTCTGCACTTCTTCCCCCAGTCAGTAGTAAATAGCCTCTGAAGTATATAACCAAAAGATCTTACATTCGCATGAAATAAAGGGGTTTTAAACAACTTTCTAGACTCTCTAAGCCAGTGATCCTCAACCAGTGGCTCACAAGCAACATGTTTCTCACCAACCTCTTGGGTGTTACTCCCAGTGTTCCAAAAGCAGGTGCTCTTTTTTGAATTTCTGGCTTGGTAGCAAGTTTTGGTTGAATAAAAACAAGATTTATTCAAATAAAGCCTCCTGTAGGCTGATAGTGTGCATAGAGGCTACCAATCAGCCAACCACAGTCCTTATTTGGCACCCGCAAAAAGCTTGTGTTGCTCCCCAAGTGTTTTTACATTTGAATATGGCTCAAGTAAGAAAGGTTGAGGCACAATATACAGAACAATATCAGCAACATTTTTTTTTTTTCCTAGGAAAGTTAACAAAGTTCTTTTTGAGCACACAACATGCCTTGATGACAAAAGGTTTTCATTTTGATAGGTAAAAGGAAAATTCTAAATTTTTGAGGTTTTATTTTAGCATTTGCACATAACATAAGATACTGTTATATTAAAGTAACATTAAAGTGCATTACTAGTAACAGGTATTGTTTCTAAGACAGTTTCCCCTAGTGTTCTAGAAAAATGTCATAAGAAATATATTAAAATATGGATTACAAAAATTATACAACATTGATACATGCAGAGAATTGAATTGTCACTACCAATGTTAACCTGTTTTTAACATGTTTACATACAGTAGCACCAACACACTCTGCAGCGTTATACATTAGCTGGGTTTATACATCAAACTTCACACAAACAAATATACAACAGATAACCTATACAAGATGTAAAGAGGGTAAAGCTTAATATTTCTTACAGTTTAAAATACAAAACTGTATCAATACATTTCAAGGGTTTGTCAGCTCTTCCACCCAGGTGTCTGACACACGACAGTGTGGATTAATGGCACATAGCTGGGTGTTATCCCAAGCTCCACTATGATGTATGTATTGTTAAAGTCATAGAATGAGCTTGTTAATGAGAGCCAATGTCATGCATTGCACTGGTTGTGACAAAACCTGTTGTATGGACGCTCTTACAAGAAAGGCAGGGCAACAAATTACTGCTTTCAAGCAATACTGTCATGGGAAAACTTTTTTTTTTTTTTTTCAAAACAGATCAGTAAATAGAACTTCTCCAGCAGAATCCTGCATTGAAACAAATAGATTTTTTTATATTTAATTTTGAAATTTCACATGGGGCTAACCCCCATTTCCCAGGGTGCCACAGCCATGTGACCTGTGCTCTTGTAGTTGGAGTGATATCAGCCCCCCCCCCCAAGCAGCCGATCACTGCAGAACAATGGGAAGGTAGTAAGATAGCAGCTCCCAGTAGATATCGGAATAGCACTCAATAGTAAGAAATCCAAGTCCGGCTTGGGACTCCTCCAGTTACATGGAATTAGGAGAAACAATAGGTTACCTGAAAGCAGATGTAATGTGTAGCGCTGGCTCCTTCTGAAAGCTCAGACTCAGGCACAATGCACTGAGATGGCACATACACACCAATATTACAGCTAAAAAGAATACAATTTTAAATGGTAAATTGTTTGCTATGTAAACAGTGTAATTTAGAAATAAAAAGTATACCATAAAAATCGTGACCGTATACCTTTAAGAAGTGAGTCTTGCCAAATGAAAGATGACTGCTAAGCAACTTGAGCAACCTGAAAATGTCTACACCTGAAAATCATGTGCTAGCAGGTGCTAATTGCATGGCCACCTTGTGTCCATCTTCCCTGTACTTTGCAACACTTTGCCTATTTATCAGGAGTTGTGAACAGGTCTAAACTAAGATTTAAAATAGACCCTGGCATTTCAGGAACACAGAGGCTCAAACAGCTCCCCCCAGGCTCAATACATAGTAACTGTCTATGGTAACATAGTATACATAAGGGTTGATTCACTAAAGTGTGATAAAACGAGCGCTATTTATAGCATGCGTTGAAAATTTTATCGCGTCTTAACGCATGATTCACAAAAAGTATATTTGAGTTAATTTAGACGAGATGCTGTTTGCGTTAAGTCGCGAAGACTATTTCCCTGCGTTATTCGTCGCAACGTGCGCTAGTTAATGCAGCGCGCTACTTGTCGCGCATGCTAATTAATGCACGTGCACTACTTATTGCGTGCACGCCATATTAGCCATACACACCATTACGTTCGTAAAAATACTTTTTTTGAAAATGACATTTCCCTGCAAACTGGAGGCTGCATCACTCTAGGGCCAACACAGACTTGAATAAATCCCACTACAAAGTCCATATTGTGTTGCCAAAAGCTCACGAACTGTACTTTTCTATAATTACGCTATTTAACACACACGATATGCGACTTAACGCATGCGATAATACTTTAGCGAATCGTGCGTTTTTTTGCGTGTCAATTTTTAACGCAAAAAAGCATGCGATAAGCGTTATCGCACTTTAGTGAATCAACCCTATAGTAACTGTCCATCTTACAGCAGCCACTCTGGCATTAGCCATAACCTGCATTAGCCATAACCTACAGATTGCCAGTTGTGAATGATAAGAGAGTATGTAAAACGTTTTTGAAAATCCAAGCTTAGCGGGTTACTTTTCCTGCTGAATTTTCTGCCTAATTTTGAGACAGTTATGCGGCTTCATCGGCCATTTTGGTCTCCCATTACTGTGAACTGATCTATGTGAGATTCTGCACTGTGCACCGTTGTGCATATTTCTGGCAAATATTTGAAAACCACAAATTTCATCAAAAACTTGTCACAGTCTTGAAATCTTGAGATTTTGAATACATTATTGTTTCTAAGAAATGTATACTTTTTGGGTATCTGCTGTTGCTTCAGGGCAGAGTAGTCCTGTAAAACGTGTTTTGTGTGTTTTAGCTATGTGAATAACTTGTAGAACTCTAAGCTGTAGATTTATTATTAGTCGTAGTCCAGGTTTATGCATATCATTTAAAAAAATGCGATTGGGGTCTTTATTTCACTTGTGTTTCTATACATCAGATTACTTTTTTTTTCCACAACTGTTTTTTTAATCACTTATCAGGTTTTTCATAAAATAAAGCTGTGATAGGATCTACTAATATACAGTTTGTTGTTATTTTAGGACAAGACCAATGGTGAATAACTAGTAACACATTTGGGGTGTATTTATTAACAGTGGAGACAAACATCACTTTTGATAGCAGCCACCCCATACCAACCAATCAGCAATTAGATTTAGATGCAATTACTAAAGTTGGTTTTGTAGATTATACAAAGGAAGGTTTTCCTGAACCCTCAAGTTATAAAAGGTAAATGCCAGTTGAGGCTTTTACTTAAAGTAGATAAGCACTTTTCACTCTACCAAATATGTGGCTCTCTGCTTTCTGAATTCCATGAAATCTGTTTTTCTTAACTTCTCTTTTACACTCTTTTCAGTGTTTACCTGCTCATCATCAAGTTGTTTCCTCATGTTGCTTGTCTGTTGCCCTTACTTGGCTTGACTTATGTTCTATCTTTGATCTCAGCTGTGTCTGGCTTCAGATTTCTTCTGAGGTTTCTTCAAAACTATAACTTTTCTATCCTACTGAAGGGATTGTAAAGCTATTTCTATATCACAAAGATATCCCTGGTGCGTTCCTCAGTTATTCTTCTACATCTCGGTGTGAGAATGTTTCATATGTTTTACAGTCTCTCTCAACAACCATGCAAAGAAAATCAAAAGCCAAAATGTAAGGGACACATCAGATGAACTGAAAGTCCAGATCTAGGTACTTAATATTGTGCTTGGGCAATGTGGCCTTGATTAATGTGTGATTAAGTTCCCTCCAAATATTTCAGCCAGCACAACAAGTAAAGTGCAAGCGGGATATTTACTACAAAGGGAATGTTACTGGATCTGAGCTTTAAAAACAATGTATCCTAGAGGACTAAATGAAGAGTGCATTATGTCCTGCTTCTTATGAATTTTGTTGGTAGTATGTTTAGTGAATTATATATAAACATTTTTCTCTGCAGATAATTTACTATATATTTGAGGAAGCATGCAGAGCTACAGGGACAGGGAATCCTTTCTTGCTTCAGGTTGAGTCTGAGTTTTGATCTGGTAACTTTGTGTTAACTTTGGAAACAAAATTCAGGTTTTGTAGTATTGGTTACATTGTATAAGGTTATAAAGTTAGATGAGATTATGTAACAACAATGAGTGTGAAGGATATAGAAAACTGATTGAAGGGATAATGCTTTTAATTAAGGTTGATGTGCATGTTTTTATGGATTTTTATGTATTAATCTTCTTAATCTATTTACACTGTTTGAATTATGCCGTCCCTATGGAGGTTTCACTTATGGACATTGAACATTGGGAAGTTTTGTCAATTATGTATAACACAATTTATTAATGGTTTTTGTGAACTATGTATTGCACAATTTGGGAAAAGCTTTTTAGAGTGTTTTAATGGTTAATATATCAGTTATATAATTAAAAGCTTTTTAGAGTGTTTTAATGGTTAATATATCAGTTATATAATTATATATGCTAATGTTGTGACTTTAATCATGTGCACTGGTGTGTCTGTATGCCTGACGAAGGGGTAGGCCCCCAAAACGTTGCTTTTTGAATAAACATGCAGGGGCTAAGCCCCGCTTGCACTTTACTTGTTGTGCTGGCTGAAATATTTGGACTGGACTTCATTGAGAGTGCCGACTCTCTGGGCCGTGCACCAAGTAGTAAACTTTTGGAGGTGTGGGTGAGGTGAGGGTGTGCTGGTGTAGAATTCTTTTTATTGATTAAGTTCCCTCACCACCCTATATGAATCTAATTTAAATGGCTTGGTTGGATACATATACTCTTGAAAGGGATATATATATGGGTTGCCGGTCACAGTAATTCCCCTTTTATAGCTCGTTGTTGCCATAACCTCCACACCAACAATCAGTTGCAGGTCTAGAACACATTTTGCCTGTTTTGTCATTTTATCCATTTATACTATCACATTTTTCATGGCATAAACACAAAAGTACTCTTTAATTTCACCAAACATGCATCTGGTACAGGCAGGGTTTCTTGCTTTTTAGAATACAAAGCATTGTGTTTAAAGAAATATTAATGTATGTCTGTTTAGCAGGATGTCTACTTATTGTATGTTTTACAAAACCTATGTTTACTAATATCATTTGTCTGTCCATATGAACAGCATTATGTGTATTTGTAAAAATACTAAATATGTGGAGAAACCCACCAGTTTTACGAATTTGCTTCAATATTCTCTTGTTGGGTTAAGAATTAACTGAATGAGAAAAACTTAGCTCAACAGTGACTTAACTATAGAGAAAGTAGACCCTGCAGTCGTGGGAAGGGGGGGGGGCTGGGGGACAGGGGGGCCTGGACTGTGGGGTCTGCTTTCTCTATAGCTGTATGATGAATCCTCTCCTCAGCCACTCTCTTACCTACTCAGTAGGAGCAACTAGGGAGCAAAGGGGGGCACAGATGGCAGGTTAGGTGCGTGCCAGGCCCCTCTGAAGATTTTTTTTTTGCAGGAGCCCTGGCGTAGGGTTGTTAAGCCATTGTATCTCAAGGTTGTATAGATAGCCCTATGTATGTGTTAATAGGGATTATGAACAAACTAGAAATATTTTTGACAAACTAGAAATATTTTACTAGATAAATGGCAACTGTATTAGAGATGGTGTTGCCTGATAAATTTCCTGTGTTGGCCAGACATAGGTGAAGAATGAGGCAGTCTGTTGAAGAATCAAGACTTGAATACTAATTAAAGTCATCTTAAAGGGATACTATCGCCACAATTTTTTCTAATCAATTTTCATTTAAAAAATGTTAGTTCATTCCAAAGGGGAGCTGCTTATGACACCAGAAAAGTCACTTAATCTTCATGCGAATAAAATGATCCCATTGTGAAACATATGCATTTTCAGCACATTCTTTATAGGTTCTTTGTCTCTTTGCTTAGCAAGATGGTGATTTGTGGCTGAGATTTTCCAAGGAAATTAGCAGACTTGATTAAACAAATTATCACAAGGCCCATTAAATTTGCAGCCAAAGTGACTTTGTTTCAATGAAATTGTGAAGAGACATAAAACCCATGAAAATCAAGTTATTATACAGTTGAGTTGTTCTTAACATCTCTGAGTGTTTGGACCTGCTCTTAATCCTAAATATTGCAAATTCTACAATAAGGACTAGACTTTTTATTTTTTTGCAGATATGCACCATATTATTCAACAATATATTTATTATATGCAAGTACAAAATGCAATTAATATAAATTGTGGTATGCTTTAGGATCTTTGCATAGCATTTTTTTTTATCATATATGACATATTTTTTCTGTCAAGGCTATCTGCTTCATGGATCATATGTACAAGTTCTAGGCCATATTTTAGGGTCTGTCTGCTTTCAGTTTAAAGCCTTTTATTGAGCTGTAGATACAGAAACAGGGACAGGACTGAACTAAGACTTATTAACAGGCCCTGACACAGCCACAGACAGGCCCAATAACCACTGTCTATGGCATCTTACAGTGACCCCACTGGCATTTGGCAGAATACAGAAATTGCCAGGTCAGTCCTGGAAACAAAGATGGAAATTCTATCTACAACAATAAAGTTTTATCTCTGTCTGGGTTTACAGAACATTTGGATAAATACATGTACAGGTTTGCTTGGGCTCCAGAATTGACAAAGGAATGGTTATAATATGATACAATATGAATATTTTTAAAAGAATTAAAATAATATATGATTCAAAAATAATTTTGTCTCTAAGCCAGGGCTTTCATTGGACATGAACCATCTTTGGTCATCAATAATGGATGACTTTGCAAGGTGGATCATTCTTGGTAAACTACTCAAAAGAAGACTTCTCTAAAATGGTTGTTTACCTTTAAGTTAACTTTAAGTATGATGTAGTGAGTGTTATTCTGAGACAATTTGATCTTCATTTTTCTTATGTGTGGTTTTTAACTCCTTTAGCTTTTTGTTCATCAGCTATCTGGTTGCCAGAGTCCAATTTAACCTAGCAACCAGGCAGTGATTTGAAAGAGAGACAGAATTATGAATATAGGAGGATCTAAATAGAAAGATAAATAAGACAACGTAACAATAAAAATAAAATTATAGGCTCATTGAGGATTTGTTTTTTTGGCAGCTGAGGTCAGTGACGCCCATTTGAAAGCTGGAATGAGTCAGAAAAGGAAAGCAAATAATTTCAAAAACTATAAAGAATGAAGACCAAATGAAAACTTGCTATATAGTCGATTCTATTACATACTTAAAATCAGCGCCGGATTTCAAATCCACCCGCCTCGAGGCCGCCCCCCCCCTCTCCCCAGCGCGCAAGCGCAAACAAACCTCCCTGCCGCGCTGCGCCGACACAAGTGCGCATGTGTGCCCATTTAAACTCCTATACGGAGCAGTGGGGAGAAGTCCCCATTGCTCCATATGGCCACTAAATGTTAAAATTTCGTTGCGGCGGGCAGCATGCCGCCCCTAAAATTGTGCCGCCCTCGCCACAAATCCGGGCCTGCTTAAAATGAAAGTAAACCACATTTTTAACTGTCTTACAAGGAACAGTCAAAGAGAGGAGTACGTTTGGTGGAAATACCAAGAACATGTGGAGCAGAGAGTGAACTTTCACTATGCCTGTCCCTGCATTCATTTAACACATAAGGCAAAACAGGCTCTAAATATAGTCACCTAGTAATGTAAAACTAATAAATAACCTAATATTATGGCTGAGCTGAAATGCTTTAGTAAACTTTATGTGGGAGATTTATTTAGGTAATTTTAAAAAGGTTGATTTCTCTTTATTACCCTTTATTTTTCTGTTCTTGTTCACAGCTTGTTAAGGGTTTAAACACTGGTTTTTAAACGTCTAAATCAATGTGTTTTACGGTACAGAAAGTCAGATAAAAATGTACTATGAAACTTTAGTTCCAATATCCAAAACAAAGAGATGATTAGACAAATCATTCCTTAATGCTCTCTAAATATTGTGATGTATGCCATTGTCATCATTTACTTCTACATTAGACAAGATAAAAGTGGTTTCTCAAGCAAAACAGTGAAAAAACCTCCAGAGAGAAGGAAGGTAGTTAGGCTTCAGCAATAGCTTCTAGTTACTAGGGCTTAATAACCTATGCAACCAGGCATGTTTAGGAGTTAGAATGGAAAATTATTTGGAAAGGCCTGAAAAGCTAGTTAAATAATACCAAAAATCTACAACATAAATATCATTTATGCAAAATTCTTATTTTGTATAATAATTCTGATTAGGATTTATAAACATAGATTTCACATTATAAGTTACACAGACATTTAAACACAGTCTACATTCTTTATGGGTGAGCTAATTTATTTAAGAAATACAATGTGGTTTTGTTTGTCATAAACCACATATATCAAAATAAGACTTTAAACTCTGTCTTCTCAGAGACTATCAAGTTGCTAAGCTTATGCATGGACCGGTGCTATGGAACTTTTGGCATACTGTACAGACAAAGGATTGGCTCACTGATCAGAGTTTCTCATACATTTAAAAACATACATGCTGCTACCTATATTCCACACGGATCTATTGAAATTAACAACCCAATTATGGGTTGACTAATTAAAGTAAAACACAGCCATAAGTGTTGTATATATACACAACAAGACCATAATAGGGAAACAAACAGGAAGTGACATCAGAGAACCATAAAGTGACTACTCAACAGTTACCCTAGAGCTATCTACTCAAAGTCGAATGCAGAAAGGCAACAGAAGCATAATGAAGATCTTATAACAAATCACTACACATCAAGAAATACTAAACTTAGGAATACATAATTTAGCAATATAATATAATGTTAAAGACAAATCACACACAGTGTAACCAACATTTACCATTTCAGAATTTTCGCCATTATAATGTAGAGGCAATACTGGATATTCAAAATCACAGAAAACAGTTCAATGACAGTAAGCTATTCAGGCCTTTGGGATGCACACAGTTTAATTCATGTGTCCAAAAAGCACGGTCAGTATCACCACCACTTAGTAGATCTGGAACACAGTCAGTAGGCATACATTTAAAAGATGAAGTAGGCTGTTTAGTAAGAAGTGTTGTGCCATCAGCTGTTTGAAAATATCTTGTTTGTTGTCTTTCTTCGACTTTGTTAGTTTAGGTTCAAGAGCTGCCTTAATGGTGGCACAGTGCGTGCTAATCCTCTCTCATAGCTACCCATAGGTTTTCCCACAATAAATCACCTCACATGGGCACTTAATGATATATAGCACATTACGTGAGGTGTGTGTGAGTCTGTACCTAATGGAGTATGCTTCCCTGATATGAGGATGAAAAAATGTATCACCCACAATTAAAGAATTACACATTGCACAACTACCACATTTGAATACCCCTGTTTTGCTTGAGGAGTATACTTGCTTACCGGATCAGAGGGGGATGGTAGTTCTTTTAATATTTTATTCCTCTTGTATTCAAATCTAAGAGATTTGCAGAAAAGAATAGGTAAACCATTGGCAACAGTAAAGCCATTGGGTGTTTGGTTGTGGCTCAAGGTACAATTTTTAAGACAAACTGTGATTGACATTATATGATGGCACACAGCTTGGTTGGTTTAGCTCCATACAGTTTATTTGCATGAAATCAGTGGGAGAAACAAATAGCTGAAGACAAAAATGGAACAAAAATATTAAGGAAGTTGTCAAGTGGAAAGGGCTCAAGTAGGCATGGAAATTACACAATTTATGAAAATATATGGGTTAAGCAGGAAATAACCAGAAAATTATGGATGGAATGTAAACTGAAATTGTTCAGGTGGTATTCTTTAGGCACACAAAAGGGAAAGAAGTAAACAGTAACTCTGCTTTACAAGAGAGAGGCCATAGCACTCAATGGTTTGCACAAACAATGGAAGGATAAAGCTGCAGTACATGAACAGTAGTGATAATACTCAAAATATTTCCATCTGGTTTGTTGCATTATGTTCTGTCACAGTGTCACAACATAACCTTTGTTGCAAAAAACAATCAAACTGTAAATAATCCATGTGCTATTTCTTGGTTAGATTATTTTGCCTTCCTCTTTGTTGCTTTCCTCCTCCCAATAAATTACCTGCTTGTAATTCCAGAATTATTAATAAACTACCGTTCAACAACGCCACCTCCAACAAAAGCAGCTACATCTCCAACCTTACATCCAAAAATTCTCTGAAACTCTCCACTAATTACCTCATATTTTCTTCCTTTTTTGTGCCACCCTTATAGGTTTGATTTGAAAAGTTTATAGTTCAGTTCAGATCTTGTCATTTAACTGCATAAGAAACTTACACAGTGGGACAAAATTGTTATATTTCAGGCCTCAAATAAAGAAAGACAATACACAACACATATTTTAACAAAGAGTGAATACAGTGTACAAAAAAAAAATACAATTTGGATTTCGAATTTCAATGTGTTACCACAATACATAATAATATATACCATTTCCTCTCCCCTGGGCCCATGTTACATGCCCATAAAAGAAGGAACAATACACAACACATATTGCAGCAAAAAAAGTGAATAAGGCAACAATACAATGTGCATATCAATGCAATGTTCCAATGGGTCACCATAGTGCATAGCAAATAACTATATTATCTTAAAGGACAAGGCGACGGAAAATATAATTTTTTTCCTAATAAAAGAAACCAAAATTCTAAGCAGCTTTGCAATATGCATTTATTACAAGTTTGTAATGGTTTTTGAGTTATTTGTATTTATAATTGCTATTAGAAGCAGTGCTTGCCTGTCCTTTTCTATTCTCTGCCCTGGTGGCTCTGACTGTTGAAACATTGAGGCTGATTCAAACGTGTGCTATTTATAGCGTGCGGTAAAAATTTTACTGCGTCTTAATTTTCGCGACTTTTCGAACGATTCACTATTAGCACATTTGCGCTATTTTACGCGCGATACTGCAAGCGATATTTTTGTCGCGATAAATAACGGGCGAGGTATATTTCGCATGCACACTAATTATCGCAATCGCTAATTGTCGCGACATTACGCACGCGACAATCGGCAGCATAAAACTGGCGACATTTTGCCCTGGGAGAGCACAGAGTGCTAGAGAGGGGCTGTATAAATGTTTATTTGCAAAAAAAAACCCCAAAAAACAATAAAAATATAAGTAACAAAAAAAAAAAGAAGTGATAGAGATAATAAAATGGGCTAAAGACAAAATTGTTGGCAGAATATTTGCAAAAATTTAAACCATATAGCATATTGATGCTGTTACTGATAAATGTAAGAGTGTAGGAGAAACTATGGCAAAATAATTAGACATTACCCAGTTCAAAAGTACAAAAATAAAAACTTTTTTTAACAATAAAACATTTTTTTTAAAAAAAAAATAAAAAAAAAATAAAATTAGGGCTTGCTGCCCTTCATTTCCCTGATGTCCCCCTGGAGCTGGGCCAACTGGGCCATGATGTTATTCAGGTCCTCCTGCACTGACCGAAGTGTGGAGTCAGTCCTCCCAGGTGGGAGGGGTTTTCCCTGCTACTGCTGAGTAGAGCCTGTCGGTCAGTGCTGTGACCACTTCCTGTGGGAGACTGAAGCGACACTCCCATCTTTCATTTCACTCTGGCTTCTGATTAGAGAGGTTCTGTATGCAGCTCTCATATAATGACAGTTTTAGGAGGTAAAATGCTTTCAAAACATCTTTCTTTCTGCATCATTTCACATTTTGAGGTAGGATGAATATTATAACTGAATATAAACTTTATATAAAATGTCTCCTTTAAAAATCGTATAGCGACATTATAGGAGTAACAACTTACTAGTGAAGTTAGTAACCACCCATCTTTTATCCTTCCACAGAAGCCTGTATAGAGACCACTTAATTTCTACCCTAAGTAGGACAACAAATGTAGTATTCTTCTAAACCAGGGAGTAAATACAGATTCTCCACAACTATCAGTTCAACAACAATTTTGATCAAACTTTAAAGGTTCTTTTTTTTTTTTTTTTTTTTTTGCATTTTTTTTTTATTATTTATTGTTTTTATTGGTGAATAAAATGAAATTAACATCAAAAAAAAAAAAGTTACATTGATCTTACATTATACCATATGAAGTATAAAGAAACAAGGTACAAAACGTGCCCAAAGCACTAGAATATGATGTAACACTGTTGTGTTGTTTCCATAGCAGGTAGGTGAACACTAAACACAGTTTCACCAGTTTTTTATTTTTTAACTATCTACAACTAAACAACTAAACAGATCTAACAGAAGGATAGGGTAAAGAAGTGAAAAAGAGAATAAGAAGGGCAAGAAAAGAAAAGTAGTCAAGGCGCATAAAAAAAGCATATCAACAAATAGTATATCAATTATTTAGCTGCATCCAAGGCCTAACAGCAGAGACATTTTTCAAAGAAAATTCCTAATTGGATTTTCCCCTACATACTTGCTGTTATTCCATAAGTCCCATTTTGCGTGGTATTTGTGCAGAAGGTGATTATTTCTAGCATTGAAGTATTCCAAGATGCTGTGGTTGTTGAGAATTATAGTTACCTCTTTTAGTGAAGGAGTCGTGGTCGACTTCCAGCATCTTGCTATCAATAAACGCGTTAAACTTTAAAGGTTCTATTACAGTTTCAGTGGAAAGATTATTATTGTGGGAATCCCTGACATATTTTGTGACATAGTTCCCTGTATCATCATTTATCCCATCACCATAGCTCACCTACCCCATACTTTTAAACAATCATTTTTACCATTGTAAATATGATAGAACAGTTATCAGGCAAACACACAAAGTAAACCTGTAAAACCATTAATTCCTTCCTTTAGACCTCCAAATAAGCTCACCTGTATGGTTCTAGGGGCACTCAAGAGAATTTTTTGCCTCTATCTTTCAAAAGGGATACTTTGACTTGTATGTATGAGGTCATCATATTAAGACAATTCTCCAACAAACAGATGACCAGCACTGCCCTAGGGTGGTTTATTAAATTGTATAATTATCAGGGATTGTTTTTACCCCTACATGGACTAACTCTAATATCTACATGGTTTATTTGCCCAAAATAACCTTTTTTTGCTAATCCTGCAGTTGAGAAAATGGTCCACTCTTTATGCAAGTAGAATTCATCCAAGTTTTCTATTATATTACAATTTATAGCTTGAAGATTTAGCTTGATTGATAAACATCATAGCTGAACAAGGAGTTATGGAACTTAAGGTATGATCTGATGAAGTTTCAATTATATTGTTATATCTTATTACCACTTGTATATGTGAAGCACATTTTGTAATTTATTTGTACAAGTAATACAATACAATGAATAGTTATATCAATAATGCATTATGTGTTTGAGTATATACAATATATTATAATCTTGATTTTTATAATAACTATCTTTTTAAACTAATGTCTTCTTGGTGTTAGTTATATGCCACATAGCATTTGGACTTATCATTTTTAATTTTACATAAATCTAATATTTCAGGTTCATTGCTTTGTATTTGGCCCAGAATGAAATGTATGTTAGCTGGTCATTTTATGTGATGCTGTTTTGTTTGAATTGTTTATTGATTTTCCCATGTTTATGCCACTCTCTGAGTTAACCATTACTGAAATGAAACCGATAATTGCTAATAAAATGTAGACTTTATTATTGTTTTGTCTACAAATAACACATTTTAGGATGGATATTTATGTGCCTCATGATGGGCCAGATTTGCAACAAAGCACAAACTCAGTTGCGTCCATTTTGGCGAATCAGAAGCAACTGTGGTAAGCACAGCACAGTTGCGTCAACAGAATCTCCTGTTTGCATCCACAATGATACCAGAAAAAATGCTGTGCTGTGGAGAAAACATGGTGAATGTGCTTATAATTGCACTATGCCCACCGTATCAGTGTATGTGAACGCGCCTGCATATTCAAGTGGAATTATGTTTATCTTTTTTGCTAAAATAAACAATCTTTATTACAAAAAGTAATGTTGGCACCTAGTTTCCCGTTGGCATAACTACGGAGGAAGCATACCCTCCAGATGAAGGGGGGCCCAGGAGTGTAGAGGGCTGAGTAAGGCCCTAAATAATGAGCAATTTCAATATCTTGGCAGGATAGGTCAACTTGGAGATGTTTTGGGACCTTAAACAACTCAGTGGTGTAGCTACTTGGCACAGGGCCCCCTACAAAAAATCTTTAGAGAAGCCCAACACCCATCACAACCCCTAACTTCCAGCCCCCCTCCCCACCCACCATCCCGCTAGCCTGCCTTGCTCCCCACAGCCTATTCTCAAGCAGCAGAGTGCCTGGGAAGTGGGGATCTCTACAGTTACAGAGGAAGCAGACTCACCTAGTACAGGTTCCCCTGTCCCCAAGCCCCCCTCATGACAGCAGGGTCTGCTTTCTCTACATGGGGAGATGTGTAATATGCCTATTATAAGGGAAACGAAAGGCCCACATTTTGCATGTGGAAAAGTAAGTTAACCCCTACATTTATTACTAGCTCAGATAACTAAAAATAGGTATCTGGCACCAGGTTAGAGACAAATGATTGTCACATTTCTAAAGATCATCTTAATTTGTTGTTGAATTGTGTGTGGTATCACCATACCTAGATTTTAAGAACTCTTAGATTAATGCATATAAATCTGTATCAAGAAGCCAAATAATTGGACATTAGTCACTCCAGAAGTTGCCCAGACCTGGCTACCCCTGCAAGTTCTGCAGAATGCAAGATGCATAAAGAAGTCTTCCAGATTCCCAGAATTTTATCATGGGATCTCTTCTGTGCAGTGTTTACTATTAGAAAGAGATTGCACAAATTAGATCTGCATGGTAGGTGTGCCACATGGACACCTTTGTCCAGAAAGAACACGAGGCAAGACAATAGTTTTCCCATGAACACCTAGGCAAAGACCAGGACTTTTGTAACAATGTACTTTAGACAGACAGAGCAAAGGTAGAATGATGTGCTACATTAGCAGAAGGCATGTTTGACAAAAACCAAAGAAAAAAACAACAACTGTAAAGCATGGTGGAGGAAATGTTATGGATTAGTGCTGCTTGCTGAATCAGGGCCTGAGCATCATAGAATCCACAATAACTTCTCCCTGTACCCTCTGTAAAGAAATTGAAGCTCAACAGAAAGTAAGCCTTGCAACACAATAATAATAATCATAAACAGAAAATCCACTAAGGAGTGGCTTAAAAAAGAGTTCTAGATTGTCAAATGAAGCTCACAGATCTTCACAGATAAGGATCCCCTGCTAACTAAACAGTTACAACAAAGGGGGTAGAAAAGTGGTTGTATACAGTAATATATTATCTCACATGATTAAAACGATAAGTAAACAGTATATTCAGTATAAGCCCTATCCACTGACCTGATGTTGAACAAGGGGTGTATTGCCTCTTTAAGAACCAGATGACACTTATCAGATTCCCAGAGTTTTACCAGTAGTTTAATATTTTTTAATGAAGTACTTGGAGAAGGAAAATATGTTTACCTTCCCTTTAAGTTAGCATCTTAGTGTACAGAGGCACATTTTATGGGGCATTTTTATGTCTTATTTAAGTATACCCAGCTGTTTCCTATATTACTGTTAGATCTATTATCTGTCATCTCATCATTTTTAAAAAATGTCCCCCCACTGGGCCTCCTATAACTAATGTTTCCCCCAAAAGTTGCACGGCCTGCTTCCATTATAGTAATGCCTCGAGAAAGGAATTCATGTATTCTGAATACAGCATTTTTTGTGACCCATCTGATCATTCGACACAAGAAGAATCAGTTAGATTATCTTTAATTAATTTTACTAAGCTCAGTTAAAAGGGCAGTAGAAATATTGCACTACATTGCGCAACAATCTTTGTAGGAAGGATAAATATGGAACAGAATACTGTTGATACAGCAGACCCAGCTGCTGTTTTTTATAGAGGTAGTTATTGGTTATATTAAGATGTAACTTTTTTGTGTATACCAAATTGCAGTGTATAAACCCCTAACAGTGATTTACTAACTATGTTCTACTACAGAGCTGTATTTAAGGCATTCAACCAAATGTAATTCAGTGTAATGAAACACTGCCTAGTACTGAAATTCATGCCCAACTTATCTCCATGAAACTGACAAGTGAAATAGAATATCAATATAATGGCATATGCAGTGAAGAGGTTTCTGACTCAGCAGCATATGAGGCATGCCAAGTGGGCAGCATTATGTTACTACAGCCATTGACTGAAGTTTATTAAAGTATAGCTGTAAATGCAGTGTTACAATAAATACAGTTTTCCTAAAAATCTTCAACACTAAAAGCCTAAATTACTCCATGTCCATGTATGCTCCACAGCTGTTTGTGTTTCTGAGCTATTTGCATTACTGTCCTTTATATACTCTTGTAAAAAAGGGTTTCCAGAAGCACAGCCAAAATGCTTACAGAAAGGCACCTGGAAATATCCATTTGTATGGCATTTTGCAGAAATGAAATGATGTAATAATATTTGAAATAAAAAATAATTTATCTTTTTAAGCCCAATAAAGAACCAGTGGTGGATTACTTTGAGCAGTACTAAAGAAAGCTTCCACCTTAACTTCAAGAGGACTTACAAGACATACAGGCAAAAGGGATCAATGAACACTGAAAATCACAATTTATGACACAAATAAATGTGTTTACTATAGTATTTGTTTGCACTGGGTCTAGTAACTTAAAGCACCCAGTCAGATGTTTGCTTTACCTATAGGCGATCGGAGATGATCCCCTTTATTTAGGTCCAGCTTCACATACTGCCAGGTAAATTTCCTTGACAAATGTGCATTCAGTTTTATCAGGTCAGCTGAATGGGATGCTTGCCATAATACCATCCGCTTTCCAATGCCAGCTTTGGCCTGTGATTCAAGCAGGTGGTATATCGAGGAACACAGGTAATTGATGCACAGGGACATGAAGGGATCAAACACAGATTCAAACACAAATTACATGAAATCAAAAGTCAATGGCTCACCTCTAAAGCCCCTTCATCTTCCATCCCATAGCTGAATTCCAATCATATATGTTAAAACATACATATTTTATTTGCTTTATGATTGTACAGAACTATTAAGGTTTATGATTACTGTCTATATTCATTTTTGAAAAACAATTCATAGTAAGAACACTATTTAAACGGAAACTCCAACTTCCATAGCAAAGTTTGTTAAAGAGCTCCACACAACACAGAAACCCCTAATATACCCACTGTAATCTGTTCCTCCAAAAAGTATGAATAATAATATATGCTGAAATCCAGCTGCAAAACAGTTGTTCTCATCCTGCATCATTTGAAATCCTAGCAGGGGAGGAGGGACTAAAACATTGATGTTACAAATTCTCACAACTTCTCCACAGCTTACAGACGGCATGCAGGAACTGTACTGTGACATTCTTTTCCTTATTGACATCTGTGTGCAGGGAATTGTGGGATTTTGTAGGATGCAGGCTGAAGCCAGGCTGAGGGCGGCCGACTACTGTTACATTTATTTGAGTCTCAAAGAAGATCAGAAGGAGAACAGGGGGCCGGGCTTAGGTAACTGTTCCAAATCATATTATTACATTATAAATCGGAATTTTTTTTTTAACTGTTGTATATTGCAAAAATTATGTTTAGTTTTCAAAAAGCTTAATTTGTGTTTGGGTGGAGTTTCCTCTTTTTCACTTTTATTGGGCAAAAACATAGGATAGTGAAAACCATACTAGCTGAACACTGGGGACAGTCACTTTTGCTGCACTCCTTACTATGCCAAGAAATTGTATATTTTTTATATGTTTTTACAGAACACTAGGGTCCTGTTCTCCTGTATGATGCCAGCAGCTCTAGCAGAGCACAAGGGTTTTCAGTCAGTCACATAAGAGTTGTTGACTGGAAAGAGCCATTTGTATGTTCACAATGCTGTTTGCCTCAGCCAACAAGGCTTTTGTGCATTGATATGTGCATTATATACATAAACGAAAATGGTTCCCAGAAGCTGTTCAGAACTCGAATCATTTGTCTGGATGAAAATAACAAGAAGAACCAGTCACAGTAATGGTACACCAGTAAGGAGGCGTATAATAAAGGGGGCATAAAACACCTACTTTGCCCCTACACCTTGCTGTCCTTGATTAAAACAAAGTCTTTGCCTCTCTCTTAACTCCGTAGGAGCCTCAGCTGCCTGCCTACAGCCTAACTCCAACTATGAGTCCTTAGTGCACATGTAAATCTGCAAGTACAGTGAGCAAAGTACAATTTTGAGTGTTTCACCTTTTGTTACTACATATTTTGGGAAAAAGGGACTAGCTCCCAAAACATGTTGTGATATGCACCAATAAAAGGTGAATTGCAGAATTCAGTACTGCTGTGTCCTGCGTGTTTCTACATTTTTGCCTTTCTCTGCACCAACTACCAGTTAGGCAGGTTTTAGACACAAAAGGTTGATGTGTGTCTTTTTTCAGCCTAGGTTACTATGTTACTATATAATATATTAAACATTGATTTTTAGAGGTTCTGCCTCCTCCTTAAATGAAGACTATAGCCTTATTTAGAATAGAGGGTCCTTTGCTATTGTTATGCATGCATATGCTACATTTACCCTTTCCACTGATATTTAGCTATGATTATTTAAACTAGTTAAGTCAAGGAGCTTTGGCACCAAAGGCAAAAGTTAATTTGTGCCCCCTGCAAGGCATATAAATACAGGGCTTGTAGCGCTTGTTAAACAGCAGGGGAGTAAGAATGCATTACTAGACATGTTATGAAGGTGTGTGGCTCTCTTATTGATAGTTTATAGTAATATCTGGGCAATACAATGAATTGCTCTTTTTTTAAAAAAAAGATGGTCCTCTGTACAGGTGCCTATGAAGCTCCTTGTGTTATCAGTATTTGGTAACTATAACTAAACCTTCTAGTGCTATTTCTACTATTTCTAGGGCAATATATATATATATATATATTTCATTTATACAGTTAGTAATAACAGTAGTAATACATATGGCACACACGTTTTAAATCACTAATTACTGAAACATTTTATCTGACAATTAGGGGACTAAAGTCTCTTTAACACACATGAAATTAATTAGATCTTTGCATGATGGAATAGGTTTCCATGAAATGTTAATTTAAAATGAGTGACTATAATTATTGTTGACTCTCAGTATAATCATTCTGTTATATTGAGCTTTATTTAATTGATTTCTTTCTTTGGTTTGATTTTTTTATAAATTAGCTTTAATGGTAAGAAATATTCCCCTGCATTTAGAAAAATATATAATTATGTTACCAGTCTATAAGAAATGTCCATACCTCCTGTACTTAAATTGTTATCTCTTTCTGTTTTTGCCAATATTACCTATATAAGAGTGCTCGGACTGCAGCCGTCTGGCTTTATATGGTCATGGAACTTCTTGGTGGCTTCTAATACAGTCAGCTCACATACCAACGAGTGTTACACTGAATACTGCAGAATTACAAGAATCACTTGATCAATGTCCTAATCGTTTAATGGCCATTCTCATTAAATATAGAGGCTGCCAGTTAATTAAGGTCTGCAGAGAAATTGAATCTCTACACGAAAAATTTAAGGATAATCCATCTTGTTCCTCACTTGACTTAGCTATTAAGCTAGAAGAAATGCAACAGAAGAAAAGCGGAAAATCTAAGAGAGATTAGATAGCTGAACATTTGATTTTAGAAAATGTGATGCTCTAACAAAAGTTACAAAATATTAATAAAAGTTACAATGAGGTGAATTATATTTTTTCCCTATGAAACGGAAATGGCCACTGGCCTGATTATCTTTTGATCTCCTTCCATTGGGTCAGTGTGTACATTGTTTACAAAGCTTGAACTTATTACAGGTATCGGATCTGTTATCCGGAAACCCGTTATCCAGAAAGTTCTGAATTACAGAATGACCTTCTCCCATAGACTCCATTATAAGCAAATAATTCTAATTTTTGAAATGATTTCCTATTTCTCTGTAATAATAAAACAGTACCTTGTACTTGATTCCAACTAAGATACAATTAATCCTTATTGGAGCCAACACAATCCTATTGGATTTATTCATTATTTAAATGATTTTTTAGCAGGTATGGAGATTCGAATTATGGAAAGATCCCTTATCCGGAAAACCCCAGGTCCCAAGCATTCTGGATAATAGGTCCCATACCTGTAGGAATTTTATTTTTTAAACCTAACCATCATGATCAATCAACTTTTACTATCATCTTCACAACCACAGTGGCTAATGTAGTACTAATAGTTGGTTTAGCCCAAGTTAAACAATAAAAGCAACTTTCTAACTGGTTGCTTAAAGTTACTACACTTGGTAAAAAAGGTTGCTCACCTGTAAATTAACTTTTAGTATGATGTAGAGAGTGTTAACCTGTTTGCTTTTGGTCTTTTTAATTATTTCGCTTTAGCAGGCCTTCAGTTTAGAAATTGGCCAACTATCTGGTTGCTAGGGTCCAATTTTATCTAGCAACCAGGCAGTGGTTTGAAAGAATGATAAATAATAAAAAGTAACAATAACAATTGTAAAAATTGTAGCATCACAGAGCAACAGTTTTTGGCTGCTGGGGATTAGTGACCACCATTTGAAAGCTGGAAAGAGTCTTACTGTAACAGGAAGAAGCATGGGAGTAAAAGACAGAGTTCTGTCCATTAATTGGCTGATGTGACCTAACATGTATTTGTGCCCTTAGTTTGTTTGCGTGCATTGTGAATGGAATGATCTCGGGGGAGGCCCTTAGTACTTTAAATGGCAATATTGTACTTAGGTTTATTCAGTGACACATACTACTAAAAAGTAAATTTTTATCAAAACAGTTTATTAAGATGAAGCAGGGTTTACATATGGGCTGTTTTATGCAATATATTTTTATAGAGACCTTTAATGAAATGCTGGTGCAAGGTTAGTGTTGTACCTTGACTAGACAGAATAAAATGCTCTTGTGCAATATCTGCTGCAAGTATCATATTCATCTGCCCCATAGTCATGGGGCATAGTTAGTAATGAACTCCCCAAGTGCTTGTCATTCTCCTAGAAAGAAGAGAAATAAAGGCACACTTCAGAATGCATAGGTAGTAGGGTACACTGATTTATAATAGCTTAATTTACTGTCATACTGTGGTCAATATTCACATTCTCTTTTTCACAGGCCTTGTATTCTTTTTTTCTGCTTATCAACATAATAATTTTTCTTCAGATTAGATTTTACTTGAATAATAATGTTCATCAAATAATACCAGTATGTATTAGCAACAATGAAATCACCAGCAAATCCAGGTGACTTTCAGCTCCCTGTGCTGCTTACAGTTTCTTTAGACTGTGAGCTCTTTTAAGCAGAGTTAAGCAGTTTGTTTGTACTTAGGTAAACTTTACCTGTGTTGCAGTAATTGGTGGCCAACTAATTTTGTTGCTTGGAAATAAAAGGTTATTCTTTATAAATAAAAAGACAATGAAAGTGATTATATATAATTTTTTCAGCTCATATAAAAAGGGTTCTGATCAAGCTGTTTTTCCTTCAAAACCTTTTACTACTCAATGCTTCCATCTAGTGGCCAATTAGATAAACTCATTGTAAAACAACTGATGTTGGAAATGGAATACATTATGCGCAATGATATTTTCCACAAATGGCAGGCTACTGTTTATAATCTGCGGATAGAGCTGTTAAACATATGTATTTGCTAACCTTCTAAGACCTGTAAAATACAGCAGGAACATGAGCAACTTTGCAAAGATGTTACACAGAACTGAATAAACAGCAAAAAAGAAACAGAAGCATTTACAGTTCAGTTTGTAAAGGGAGGGATGTGTGTTTTGTTCCTTTGAGATGTCAAGAAGGCATTTTTAAGAAAGTGAAACATGACATAAATTAAGGTTTTCACTCACTTTGAATTTTTAGAAATGCTTAGCAAAACATTAGGCTTGGGTCATACTGCCTAGTCTTATCCCCATTTGTGTGTTTATTCCTGTGAAACAGATCAGTCATTCTTGTTATTCTGAGGAGCATATCCATAGACGGCATTGTGAAATAGTGCCTCTTGTGGCAAAACGGTCATAAAATGGTAGATCACATGCTTGGTAGTAAAATCCACTTTCACACAGTACAATAATGGAAGTTTTATTCATGGAGAGATTTTACTTGTGTATTTGCTGAAGCATAGGTCAGAAACCTGCAACCTTGGATAAAAACGTCTGAAATTGTGCTAGGAAAATAGCTGAGAGTAGGCTGTGTACAGGAATATGTTGCTTTACTTTTAAGCTTGAAAGTTTTAGACCAAGTTGGGTTGATTTGATCATTGACCCACTGACCAACAGTTAGATTATAAAGCAGGCGAATGGAGACCCACATCAACGCAGACCGACAGGAATTTTAAGCCTGCCTGATTTCTGGAAGATTTTTGCTGATACAGGTCAGACAGGCCATTCTGAGAGCCCTATACATATGACGATAAACTGCTGACTGTCATACTGGAGGGTCTGTATATGGCCAGCTTTACTCAGCAACAAGTCAACTAAAACACTGGTGGTTATGCAGCCCTATAACTTGGCAGTATTCTGTCCCTTAAAAAAAATGGTGTCTGAATAAAGATTTAAGCTGCAGAGTCATGGCTAAGTTTTGGAAACCTATTCTATATAAAAGGGCAATTGCTTCAAAGGTTTAACAATTGAAAGCAGGAGCTGAAAAAAGTAATTACTGTATAGGAGGCTACATGTGAGAAAGGGCTCAAAATTCACTTTGTAGTAGCCTATGTGAGGGAGTTTCTCTGTTCTATATATGTATATATAAGGTTAATGGTGGATTTAAAGTGAGTAAAGAAGCAGTTCATTCATGTAGAACCCTGAGAAGAAAACATACACTACCGGACCTTATTAAAGAAGCATGAATGGGGACGATATTATGAAAGGAAACTGAAGAACTTCAGAAAAAAGGTGTCCATGGAATGACAAGCAGCTGAACATCCAGGATAAGAATTCAAATCCAAGGGGCAGATTTACTAATGCACGAACGGACCGAAAGTGTCCGAACGCGTTTGTTCGTAATGATCGATATTTTTGCGACTTTTTCATCGCCGTCGCGACTTTTTCGTATGTCCCGCTATTTTTTCGTCGTCGTTACGACTTTATCGTATATTTTCTGCGACTTTTTCGGTGATGTTGTGAAAAAATCGGATTGGTTTTTCCGCCGTTTACAATTGCTCAATATGAAAAAATTGTGACGGCGACGATAAAGTCGTGACGGCGATGAAAAAATCGCGCAAAATACGAAAGAAACGTGACGGTGACGAAAAAGTCACAAAATTTTTCCCATTCAGGATTCGGATTAGTAAATGTGCCCCCAAGATTTAAAATAAACTCTAGACTTCCATAGTTGATTGCATAGGGATCACAACATTTGTTATTGGTTAACAGGGAATGTTAGACATTAGGGCGCTAAAGTAGTAAAATAAGTTTTCACATTTTTTGGATAATTTTCCTGATGTCACCTTGTCAGCTTTTACAAAAGTTACAACGCTAAACTAATGCAAAATAGAACTGAAATGAATTGCCACTTCAGATGTAGTAAAATCTCATTCTTTCCTAGGGGAGAATGAAGACATTTAGTGACATTTTACTGCCCATCTGTAACTTTGTTAATTCTTACTGAAAATTTGTGCTGAAATTCTTACAATGATCAAACTTACTGCTTTGGTAAGAAGAAAAGAAAAAGGAGGATGATTGTTAGATAGAGGGACAAGGAGCGGCTGGAGAGGGCACAGATGCCAGTGAAGACATCACTGTGAGTGTATACAGTAAGTCTGGTGGTGGATATAGACCACAGGGTCACTGTACATTTCCATACAGAGTTTCCCATTAGTACAGGGAACTAAGGTTTCATAGTTTAATGGTATTTCTCAGTGTATTTAACACTTTTTTTCCAAAGATTTTATCCTTATGTATCCTTGTAAGTGAAAAAAAATTAGTTTTGTTATGGCATTGTAGACCCAGACAGGAAGTCACTGGTTACCATTTGTGGGGTTAGGCAAGAACTGATTTGGTCCTCTACAAACATAAATTTCCAGCTGGCCTCCTGATGGTTTTGTCTTTTAACAACCTTGCTTACTAACTATGCCAGCTAGTTCCCCTCTCTTATGTATCTTTATAAACATTACTGTTTTGTTTCAGGTAGACAGATCCATAGTCACGTCTTATAAATAATATTTAGTTACAGTTCATATCTAAATGGCTTATGGCAAAGAAAATGGACGTACAGCGTTCTATACATAAAATGCTTAAAGATAATAAAATGCTTAAAATAATAGGGCGATTTTATTATATAACCATATTCTACACTTTATGACTACCAAAATCTATTTTATTTGCAAGAGAGCATTGTGGGTTGCGGAAGTTAACTGTTCAGGTATTCAAAGAGTTTTAATTACTCCATAAGGCACGGACTCTCAGAACTTGTTCGATTTCACCTTTAACAGTTCTCACCATAGGGAATTAACTGTCCTCTTGTGTTGTCAGGAAGTCCTTTATGCTCAGTAATGGAAAATAGCAGGGGTTTATATCAGGTAAGCCATCGTGATTTTTAGCAGTTCATTTCTTCTTAAGTTAGTTAATAAGCAGCAATATCACATTTATTTGAAATATACTATTTTTAAATTAAGATTAGATGCAAGTCTCATTTACTTATTACAACATGCCAGCTCCTTATCTATAATTATGCACTGCCTGTTTGAATAAGTTTCTAATATGCAAGGCAGGTTCTGTATAGCATGCATTCTGCACAACATAGAGTTGGTATCTTGTATTGAGCAGGTTTCACTGTATAGTATTACTGGGGAAATATAAGAGCTTAGTTAGTGGTGAAGCACTAAGGTAAGAACTTGCACCTGAACCATTGGCAGGGTTAAAAATCCAATGCACAGCGTAGGTACATTTGTCTGATGGGCAAAAGGAAGTCCTGTACTTAATGTACATACATGACTTGTATTACCTGGTGCCCCAGAGCTTGTATATACTTCATGATGCATAACCTAAGGGTGTTCCAGGGGGGAACCCACCTCCTAACCCATTCTTTTGAAGTGCTGCCAAATGCAGCTCTGCTTTTTCAATCTGTATACATACTAACAGTCTTTACTATGCAGAACGTAGTATTTCCTGTCTTATTCACGTCCTTTACATACAGGAGCTACTCCAGTGACACATCATGGGAGACAGGATTGTTGTCAATAAAATAACATTTGTAGGCTTTGTATGATTCTCAAACAAAGGTCAGTGAAAAAAATAAGATATACCTACCTCACTGGAGTGAAGCAGAAATAAGGCATAATCCAGTCTGTCATTCACAAACATAAACTGCCACAGGGGGGCTTAAACTATTTATTGAAACCACCAGTGCAGTCACGTGACATTTGCCTGATGAGTTAACCTAATGCCACAATGTCTTTAACAAAATGTGGTGTTTTCTACTTTATACAGAATGTGAAGCGTTGTTACGTGCAAGTAACACCATGATTTCACATAGACTGCATAGACCCACTTCCCATATACCCAAGTGAGTAAAGCTGGCCACAGAGTTATTGATAAGAAGTGGACTTTTGTCCAATTTGGCCACCTACACTTTTAGGCTAAATCAGGCTGATTTGGGCTTTTGTCCAGGGGGCCAATTATTGTACTTTAAATGGGAGTCTATTGAGATAGAGAGATCGAGTGGCTTTAATGAAGTCCTTACCAGAACAGATTTAGGCAGAACAATCGGCAGGGTGAGAACCTTGCATCAGGCAGCAGTGCCCTGCAATGGTGGCAAATAGCCACTACTGGTAACTATAAGAGACAAAATTCCAATTATTAAACCAGAAATTATTTCACTTCTAGTGCAGGGAGCACAACTGAGTTGTTACTAATAATTCACCCCCCTTGACCCACTTCGACACTTAAATTGTAAGCATAGAGGGTAGCCTGCTGGAGGGGTAGACTGGTCAGCCTGTGTATAAGCAGCTTTATACCAGTGCTAATAAATGTATAGAATGTTGTCAGCCCTGCTCAATAAAAACCCAAACCATTTAGCACCACCCCCATACATGTACCATATTAGTACCAAGACACAAGGGGTGATTAGTCACCATGACTTTTAAAAAAGCTGTTCCCGGCGACTAATCACAGCTACTTCCCCAACATAGGTTACTGTATAAGTCAATGTGTCTAATCATGCATGGTTTTCACTGTAAATCCTATAGTTACTGCCCAACAAACCAGATTTCAGAACATCAAGCCATGTTGTACACACCTATAAGAATGTGTTGTATAGAAGCTACTCCACCAATAAAAATACAAAAATCACCCCAAAACATATGCTAAAAATATGTTTGGCTTGTTGTTTTTATTTGAAATATCTAATAACATCTTCCTGTATTGCTATCCCACACTACAAACACCTTATTGCCCTTTGTGATGATTGTGCTTTCAGATGGAACTCATGATGCACTGTAGGAAAATATTTCCAGCAAAGCCTAACAACAATCAAAGGCTTTTCACCTGTAATTAGTCCTAATCAGGAATAATTTAATTTCACGAGACACAGAAACATCTAATATATAGCTTCAATAGGGTACCAACCAACTTAGAGATAAACAGAGCAGTAATAATAAAGTAGATTTCCTCAATTCTGCTCAGTACTAATAAATTAATTATTTAAAGATGACGTATACCCCACCCCCTTTTTAACATTATTGAAATGAATAGGGATAGTATTGCATATCATTTTATTGTTTTGATTAAGATATACGTGTTTATATGTGTGAGGAAAATCTAAAATTGAAAGTAAAGTCACATTTAATTTCCTCATTTCTATGAGCACAGTCAAAACAAACCATCAGACCACTAAGAAGACCTCTGTTTAAACCCCCTACAGCCTGTTGGGCTTTTAGAAAAGAAACAACCCAATATACAAAGGATTCACAGTAGACTGCTAATTTGTTTTAATTGTGCTTGTAAGAACAGTAGAATGTGGCTTTCAGTTTCAGATTTTGCCATTATGGGACCTGTTATCCAGAATGCTCGAAACCTAGAATTTTCTGGATAAGGGATCTTTCTGCAATTTGGATTGCCATACCTTAAGTCTACTAAAAATTATTTAAACATTAAATAAACCCAAAAGGACTATTTTGCCTCCAAGAAGGATTCATTATATCTTAGTTGGGATCAAGTACGAGGTACTGTTTTATTCTAAAAAAGAAAAAGGAAATCATTTTTAAAAATTAGAATAATATGCTTATAATGGAGTCTACGGGTGATGGCCTTCCCGTAATTCAGAACTTTCTGGATAACGGGTAAAGTCATGACATTCCTAAAAAAGACCTCACCTGGAACAGACTACACAGCAACTCAACAAAGTCTGACTTTGGCATAAGCAGACTACAGGCAACTACAGGTTCACAATAAAAAAAGGGAAAGTTATCTGCTGTGTATATATATATATATATATAATTTGTCTATAGGCCAGAACCCTTCTACCAAGACATGCCACCCAGGATATTTTAATAAAACCTTGAGATATAAACTAAAATGTTCTTATGGATAATTCATGGCATTCTTTTGCACTGCACATATTTACTGAGGACTAGATCCCCTCAATCATATGAATTGTGATACACAGAGCATACTGATCATGGTGGTATTTCTACACCTTTTAGTCACAATTTTTAATGAAATCATTATGTTTTGAGCCATAAAGGATTTTTGTTGTAAGGCTTTGGAAAATGACTGATTGATATATGTACGTCAAATTGATCGCTGACTTCAGAGAACAGATGATAGAAATGTAATTGAGAACGTGTGCAGTAATGACGAGCAGTGCAGAATTTTGACAAGATTATTGTAATGATTTGTCAAAACTGCTTATTAAATCTCCAGAAAAAACTATAATAAAAACAAGAAACAGATGTTCATATGTTAGCTATTTGTTAACTGTTCTTACTTTGAGAAGTGTTTTTTTTGCCCGTGTATAGCACAAGGCAAGCCTTCTTTTCTATTCAACAAGCAGTGATTAAAAATGAACATGAATTGCAAGATTTTTTTTTTATAATTTTTCTCTCTATTCAGTTATAAAGGTTTGTGAGACTTGAGTGTCAGGGGGCCGGTGCATTATTCCCTAACCATGGTTATTAGGGACACCTGCCAAATGTCATCTAACAATTGCTTTTAAGTAGTTGGTTAGTATAGTCATAGGCATCACAAAGGTCAACATTTTGTATAACAGCATGACACACCATGAGAACAATTTTTTATATAAACTTTGTCATTAAAGGGTTCAGTATACCAGATTACTCAGTATATAGTGCAACAAAGTGCCCTTTGTGATCAGCAACTTCAAAATATAGTCAGATGGATCTGTATTCCTATATAATGACATATATAACATAGCCACTATATTATGTTTAATTAAAAGGATACTATCATGATTTTTATGGGATACTTTTTATTTCTAAATTACACTGTTTACATAGCAAATAATTCACTCTACCATTTAAAATATTATTCTTGAACCAACAAATGTATTTTTTTAATTATAATATTGGTGTGTAGGCGCCATCTCAGTGCATTGTGCCTGAGTCTGAGCTTTCAGAAGGAGCCAGCGCTACACATTAGAACTGCTTTCAGGTAACCTACTGTTTCTCCTACTCCCATGTAACTGGAGGAGTCCCAAGCCGGACTTGGATTTATTACTATTGAGTGCTGTTCTGATATCTACTGGGAGCTGCTATCTTGCTACATTCCCATTGTTCTGCTGATCGGCTGCTGGGGTTGGGGGTTATCACCCAACTTGCAGCACAGCAGTAAAGTGTGACTGAAGTTTATCAGAGCACAGGTCACATGGCTGTGGCACCCTGGGAAATGAAGAATATGGCTAGCCCCATGTGAAATTTCAAAATTAAATATAAAAAAAAATCTGTTTGTGTTTTTGAGTACCTAATGCGTTTTGAAAAAAACAAGTTTTCCCATGACAGTATTCCTTTAAATTCAAGTTAAATTTATGTCATTTGAGAGAATTCTTTTTTCTGGAATCAGTTTCTATTCATTTCATTCATTAAGCCTACACCTAACTCAATCCCCGTGTATATATTTTCAAGAACTTAAACAGCTGCAAGGTTTGCACGCTGGGTGAAAGCCATATTTATTAAGCAGTGAGATGTTTTTACAAGATCATAGTTAGGTGGAGCGTCATTATTTTTTTTAACTCACCCCATATGGAGTTATATAGTGGGCAATATACCCTATATTGCCTGGGTGCCAGAATGAAAAAAACTATATAACATCATATAAAACTGCAAAAGTGATAATTTATCGAACCAATGTTAGGTCTCAGCAATGTTGGTTCAATAAATTACAACTTTTTTCACGTTACAAGACCTCTGAGTGCAGTTTAATATGATGTTATATATAAGTGTGATATTACAATTTATTCATTTTTCCAGTACATTATACAATATATAACATGTAACAGTAACAAACTGATAATATGAAATAAAAAGCCAAAATAATATAGTGCTTTATAGATACATTTATCTGCCTAATGGACTGATAGGATAATATTACATGTAGAGAAAAACCTTATGAGGGGCAGGAACACTCATTTTGTTTATGAACAACTTACATTCTAGCATTGTTTATGACCAAAAGTGCAAGTTAGATATTGCTAAAATCAATGCAAATGTTGAACATATTAATGTCATTTATTAAATATACTTGCATTTAAGTACACACCATGCACTTCTCAATATATATATATGCATTCGTCCTGCCTTATCTGAAGAATCACCAAATGACACAGGGAACCCAAGAGCCACCACCACCTTTGGATGTGCAACTAATTCCCACAGAAGGTGGGTGGGAAGGTGGGTTCCCACAGAAGGTTGTGTGAATAGGTGCAGCAGCCTTATGCCAAAATAATCACCCCCTAATAGCATCCCACTCTGCCAATTTTGACCACAAAACATGTGGTCATAACATGCACAGTTGTGTCCATTTGTGTAGACACTTTGTGCTCATTTACTATTACAGTAAAATTGTGGGTGAAAAAAAATCTGCATTATGGGACTAAACATGGTGATTTGTGGCCAAAATTTGCACTTAGTATACTGCACTGCTTTTTTGAATGAGCCTTTCAGTGTTAAAGGGGCATTATACCTGTCAGGATCAGGAACCCTGGAACTGCTTAAAAGACTGCACTCATTAATGAACAGGAGTAAGGGTTGGGTAGTGGGGATGGGACAACCCTTTAAACCAAAAAGGGCAGCAAAAGAGAGTAAGAAAACAGTGCTGGTATAACAGTGTGGCATCATGATGTTTGCAAATGACCCTCGGAACCCTCATGTTACAGACAGAGGCACCCTGGTCTCCCAGGGCACTACCCCCTTGTTTAAAATGAGTTCAATAAATAGGACTTTTGCAAAAGGGATTTTAATCACTAAAAACACTGAAACACTCCACGTTTGGTCCTTGCAAGGGATAATCCCCTGCATAATGGACTCCTACAAACAAAACATGATTAAAAGAAAAGTGTGTTTATCACAAGCCATATTCATTGGACTCATGTCAAACATGGAGGCATACTGCTCCTTTTAACTGCTGTATACTGCTGAAAAAAAATTGTATGGTGAAAATTCCATTATCAGTTGGCAGTCTTTCTTTTTATTAGAATGGAAACATGATACAGATGGCACAACACAGTAGCACTGAGGTGAGTAGCCAAAAACAGTAGCTGTCTCAAGTTAAAACACCATAAACCCACTTCCATATGAAAACTCATGCAGGGATGAAAAATATTACATTAGTCATTGTTATGGATGTGTGTTTTTTTCAGTTACAGTAGCAGACAATGGTGCCATTAAATTAAACAATAAACAATATATATTTCTATGGGAATACTCAATTCTCCTAGTGAATAATATTTTGTTCTTTTCAAATAATGAATTAAGTTGTATGCCTTTAAATGGGGGAATGAAATACCATATGCAAAGTTTGTAGCAAGCAATCAAGTTTTTTTCAAAATCCTAGCATCTGTCTGACTTGGTCAAAAGTACATTCTGTTTTACTGCCATTGACTAGGAATATATTCTCTATGTAGCCTAAAACAGAATTATACCGTTTTCTATGTTTATGTCTGATATTCTCCGACTCCGCTCGATACATCCTTTGGGCACATGATCCTATCAGCTCCTAGCATGGCCTTATCCAGGCATATGTAAAATATCCGCTGATTTCTACTACTGATCCTGTTGGAACTGAACCACAGGTACAGGCACCTGACTAAAATATAACAAAGCACAAGGCGAGTTTAGAGAATGTATCTGCAGAAATGCTAAGGATCGGTACTTCAAAAGATTTATTGAGAAATCTTTGTTCAGGCAAGAGCTAAAGAAAAGTAGAAAGGCAATGTGTAGGTGGTGATAATGAGCCCAGCAACATTTGATCTCTTCCATCTAGAAGGAGCACCATTAGTGTATTGGCAAAGCAGATATCATTCTTATGTTTCTGTTGTAAGTGAAACAGAAAACTTTTCTTATTCTGTAACCTAGCTTTAACAGTGTGAAGAAACCCACAACGGTGACACATATTCATTTCTGACCATCTGGGATCAATTTATCAAGCTCTGAATTCTCTTAATGATATAAAGTCTCACAGCTTGACTTTTATTGGTACATTGCAAAATGGTAGACCTGTGGCAAGGATTTCCATATTAGCACAAGCTCTTATGGTGATAATTAATTTGCTTTACAACTTTTTACCCTTCCGCAGAACAATGTGAATGAAATGTGCAGTAAAGTTTCAGAAGGAAGAAAAAATCACAGAAAGCAACACTTTTGCCTGTGTGCAATGCTCTGCAGTTATATCTCTCTACAAACACTAAGGTGCAGATTTACCAAAATGTAAAATTAGAACTCACCACAGTAAAATTTACCCACTCTCTAATCATTGCTATGGTATTGTATTGCATCGGTTTGTTTATGTGGTCCCCGAACCGACAGAACGCCTATACTTGTTGTCCTAATTTGATTGTTTGGCCCCAGGGCCAAACGACCAAATTAGCCCGATATCACCCACCCATAGGTGGGGATATCAGGAGAAGATCTTAGCATGTATGGCCACCGTACGAGTTCACAAATTTATTAATACACTTCCTAAAAATTCCATAGGAATGAATAGAGAATGGACAGATTTTACTGTGGTGAGCTCTAATTTTATACTTTGATTAATCTGCCCCTTTGAACTTAATGAACTCATGGACCCAGGTCCTTCTTCTTTCTCTAATATACTTACAGTGTATTTGCTTGGCATGTTTCATTAATTATTTTTCACACACACACACACACACACACACACACACACACACACACACACACACACACACAATGTCATCTCTCCATCACCAAAACTGCAGAGAATTTTGGTCTATAGTTTTGGCTTTAGATTTTTGGCAGAGATGATGCCAGATGTTCTACAAAGTAGTTGCTCACACTGCCAGCCGCATTAGACAGTTCACAATACAACCACCACAAAACTGAACTGAAGGAGTGGTTCAATTTTTATCTCTCTTACCATCTTTGTCACTACTGTAAGCCCTCTGGGTGCCAGGGCTACATTGGAGATTACTTTACTTCATCCACATTATAAGTTCAGGATTGGTGTGAGCAACTAGAACATCTAGAATCATCTGTTCCAAAAGTGTAAAGCCAAAACTCTATGGAGTTATAGTGATGGAGAAATGATACATTATATATGGTAAAAAGGGCCAGTGATAGGACTCAAAGAGAGCTATGCATTCTTTTTTTTTTTTTTTTACAAATCATTGCAAAGTTCTTTATAACTTGCTGGTGCTATATAAATAAATGATGATATTAATTAGAAATAGATGTCCTGGAGTCAGTATCAGACATGTAGACTTCAAATAAGTGTCTATATTCACAGGTATGGTTGCTACCTCCTGACGAAGGGAAACTTGGGCAGGGCAGTCATGTCATAAGGGTTTGATGATTGACGTTGGGGATGGCGTTATGGTGTGTTGATTGGCCAATCGTCCCTTCAATCTAAGAGAGTTTTGACTGGAAAAAAACGGGCTGTCCGGGTCAAAACCGGATAGGTGGCAACCCTACTCACAGGGCTTTAATGGTGTACAGTTGCTTCTGAATAAACGAAGAAGTCAATGCCCAGGTTCCTGGATTCTGTCCACTAGATAAGGATGGACCATCTCTGTCTCTGCTGTAAGCCCTCTGGGCACAGGTATAAGGGTAAAAGACCTCTGGGTGCAGCTCCTGGGATAACCTCGTAAAAGGACCAATGAGAAGTCACTGCTTATGTGCTGGCTACCCAGGGCTATATTGGAAATAACTTTACTCCATTCACATCATTAGTTCAGGATCCATTGCAAGAGAAGAAAGCATACACAAAACCTCTTCCCAAAAACAAATTAGAGGTGATAGATAACAACCAAGTAAATAGCATTAATGTTGTGGAGAACTTTGCCCTAATTTTAATAACAACAGAGCAAGGGAATACTGTCATGGAAATACTGACTTATGGTCAGCCTCTTCAAAATACTGCTTTTACTTTGGTACCTGCTTGCAATATGTTTCTCACTTCAGCTACTGAGCTTGTCACTGGTGTCAATGAGTCTGCCAAAAGTCAATGTGTGTTCACTGAATGCCAAAGCAGATTAGCTGCTTGCTTGGTTTTGTTGTTTTTGGCTGGAAGGCAGCACACTGCAATTACAGGAGGAAAGGAGTGAAAGAGTGTGTAGTACATCTACCTAACATTTCTCTAAAATCCACCATTGCAAGAGTAAATTCAGTTTACAATGTACAATGATGCTTTTCTTGCCAGAAGATATCAACTTGAAGGATCAGGCCCTAATATTTTTTAACCATGTGCCATTTCTCTATGGGTGCACAAATGTATATTATATATATATGTTCTTCTGAAATACATTTTGTACAATTCATATAATTATCTCTTTTTCATAAGAAAATGCCGCTAGTTTTCATAATGATGCTCTGCATGTTTCTTCATTATGGAAAATACATGTGACCCCTGGTGCTTAGCTGTAAACAATGATAGTTACTAGCCTCATTAGAACTACAGCAGATGGCCTATTAAGTTATCGCTGACGTTTTCATCCATTTTTGGCTTGCTGAGTAAAATTGTCACCTTTACACATCATGCAAACATTTCAAAAGAAGCAAGAGCAATCTACATTTTATTGAAATCCATGATCAGAATATTTTCTTTGTTGTTAGGTTCATATTAAATATTCACACGTTTGATTTTGTCCCCAATTTATGTTCTTTATAAACACAAATGGCTCAGGCGAATTAACCTGGGATTTCCAATTACAGCATGAAGGAAGATTTGTTTTTCAGAATGTATCTGGCTCTACTTTGTTATATTGCACTTTGTTTTAGGACCAATCTTCATTCATCTTTGTCTTGGCAGCACATTTACAACTCATGCAGTTTGACCACAGGAAATAAAAATAGAGTTGCCTTTAATAAATATATATATATAACTATAAGTCAGCCTGGTCCAACTTTTATATACATTTGAAAAATCTCTATTGACATCTTTCTGTGTATAGAATTGTGTAAGTATCACTAGTAAAGAATGGATGTACTTCTATGGGCTGGAGTACAAATGTAAACAGATGTTTGGCCTTTAGAAGATTTTACAAAATAATAGTATGTCCCTTTTTTACTAGTGACAGTGACACAAACATATAAATTAGAGAACTGTGTAATACAAAGAAGTTAGTAGAGTTCTTGGGAAGGACGTACCCAACCATTACACCAACAGAATGAGGGTCTGTTGGTATCTAACAATTCCTGGAAGGCCATTGTCCTGCCACTAGCAATACACAGGCAAACTGGAGTTAAATTGTATGTATAAATGTATTTATTTAGCACTATTAGAATATGCAGCATTGTAATTCCAAATAACTGAAATCCAAGGGGTCTGTTAAAACTGCCACCAAATGACATATGCCACAGGGCTAGCGCTATAATGGACAAGTCCAGTTTGTAAACATTAGTGATGAGCGAATCTCTTCTATTTCACTTCACCAAAAAAATCACAAAACTTTGCAAAGATTCGCAAAACAGAGAAAAATTGGCAAAACGCTGAAAATGTTGCACATCAAAAAAGAAAAGCACGCGTCTAATGCATATATCGCATCTGTCACTGACCTATAACTTATGACATAAGCCCTGATTATTGGGTTATTTAGTATTCATTCTTCATTTATCTTTCATGCATCAATGCCCTAGGCTTTTTTCAGAATGCAGTCCTATGCAAGCAAACAGGTTTAGAGTGCCAGCCAACAGAGAGGGGGTGCCCAATCACATGCAAAGGCACTAAAATGGCTAAAATGGGCATAATGTCAGAAACAGCAGGAGTACAGAGGGCAAGTAAAAGGTATGACCAAGATGAGCCATGACCCAGAGGGATAGAATGTTTAATGAAAAAGTTTGCAGTTTATATGGGATAGTGCACAGCAACCCTATGCAGCTAAACACACATACACATTTTTAGTTCAGTTCTTTACCTGTTACGAGTCTTTAAATATGCGTGTTGCCATTACATAAGAGCAATCAACATCCTATTTAAATATACATAGCAATGATGTGATCATTTGCCAGTGAGCCTCTATGCTGCTGAACAAGCTAATTTTCTTCCTAAATTAGTAATTAAAACACATTAAACTTGGAAAACGCAGTGTTTTTAAATGACTAATCCTCCTGGCAGTATGAAACATGTTTTTCTGAAAAAAAAGAAAAATATGTTCGATAACTGAAGTAATGGTTTACAATTCTTGTGTGGTTAACAAGGAGAAAAACTGGTATGTTCTTTGAGAAACAGGATATAAGCATACCACGACTATCAGTAAATCAGGACTAGATAGAGAAAACTATAAGGCAATAAATGTTCTGTTTTATTTTATCACGTTGAACACAGCACAGCTCATGAAATTATGCAGCAATATTCCAGGGCTTGGATGTCAGGAGCACACATGCTGTTTTGGGACCAGATCAACATTCACTGCGTGCCTATTACCAAGCTTGTTAGGGATTTTTTTTGTATCGTATTATTACGTTGAATTCGATAGATCATTCAGTCAAGCACATAATTGGTGATTTAAAATGCAAACATGTTCTATTATACAAACACTGAGTTATAAGTGACTAAATATAATCTAATCATGCTACCACAATAGGACCAATTATCTAAAACACTGTGGTAAAATAAAAATGTTGCAATATTCCAGTGTTTGTAGATCAAAACCAAGTTATTTAAAAACAAAAAAGTTACTGTGAATGTGGGCACATTTCACAGCATGTTGTGTGCCATGCTATATAGAAACAAAGCTTATTTCTGGGGGATCTGTAATAAAAAACAGGGGTTTCATTTGATGATTGACCACGCAATGTTTAGTGCCATAATTTCAATCTATGATTACTATATCACCCTCATAATGTTTTGGCTTTGTATTAAGTGCACTTAATGCCCACTGTGCACCAAAAGTCATGTAAAATGTTACATATAATATCCTTGTATTTTACAATAGGGTTGATGTTATTCACTATATATTCACTACTTAATATTTCCATTTGATATATACAAAGGGGAAATAAAAATAAAGGTATTGGGCCCCTTTAGAGCTGATACCTACTAAGTATTTTAATCAAAACACATTGTTCTGCTCTTGTTGCCACTGGGGCTAGCGAGTTATGATTATCAATTTTTTTTCCTTAGACTTGGGTCAGGGTCAGGTGGGCAAATGTAATCAATGGGTTTTACCAAGAATCCGCTATTTGTGTATGTTTAGATTCTATAGGGTTTATTTACTACAGCAACATTAGTGGAATTTGCAAAAAATCAATGCAATCCAACATTCTTTCCCAACATTATAGACAGTGGCATACACCGTGCCAGCCCCCCCCCTACAATAAATATATTTGGAGGGGTTTGGCGCATTCTGCAACCATATCCCCCACCCACCTGCTACTGTCCCCCAACCCCAGCTGCTCACTCTAGGGTGGGGGGGGGGGGCGTTTCTCTACAGCTACAGAGGAATCAGACCCCTATGTCTTTAGTTATGCCATTGACTACAGGGTAATTTGTAATTTAGTGGACCACAAAAGGCGGAACAGAACAAGGCTCCTTTGTGGCCTTATGCATCAAAGCAGGTGTAACAAGCAGATTACTAGAAATGCAACAAATCCAGGATTCGGTTCGGGATTCAGCCAAGATTCTGCCTTTTTTGGCAGGATTTGGATTCGGCCAAATCCACAATCCTGGCCGAACCGAATCCAAGTCCTAAAAATGGCATGACTTTTTGTCATGTAAACAAGGAAGTTGCAAAATTTTCAAGCTAGTGTAGTATAATTTGCTTGTAAATGGGGTCTAACTGACCAAAATTTCTGCACCCATTTTTATATGCAGCGTATCTAACAATTGTAATTGAGCCATTATATCTCAATCAAAATTAAGAGTGAATAAGAAAATTTTATGAGTAGCAAGAAATGTACTCTTCCCCTCCCAAAATCGACTATACATTTCCCACACTTTAGCTTATGATTGTTGTAATATGATATAGTTATAGTTACATATTTTTTCCAGCCATAAATAAAACATTTCATTTTTATGACAGTAAATAAATATTACAGACAATAAATATTAAGTAAAATCTCAATTCATACTGAGAAAGAAAATAAGAATATATTTCTTCCACTGCAGCAAAGCCTTGGGTATAATCAAAGAAATAAGCAAGAACATACAGTTCTGCAGGTAACGTGGGAAGCGGCAACCTGCAAGGAGAGAATATTTTCTGCATCTTTCTCTGACTATGTTTCCTACCGAATAAATACTAATTGCAATGGACGTCTGCAGTGAAGACGAATTTGGATTTGGATATGATCTCTTATCCATGGAAACAAAATTGGTGGATGATTTTGATGTCTTAATGACATATAATTACTTGATTCATTTATCCGTGCACTTAAGAGATTTAGTAAAGAATATGCTAGTGTGGTTTCCTTGGGTTTTCAATAGATGGGGAAGAAAATAGAGGCAGAAAATGTGGCAAGGTAAACAAATTATTTGGAGCAGGATGATATAGTCTGAACTATATTGTTCTAACATATTTGGTTCTGTTAAAAGAGCCAGATTTCAGAACCCCAGGCATCTAACTAATAAAGCTGCTATCAGGTTACAACTGGCAGAAGTTTAAGTTTTGTTTCACTTATGTTGGAGTTGCTACTATTTAGCAAAGAATTGGTACTTTAGGGAGAAACGGTAGAGGCAGTATATTGTAAATAGTGGATATAATTTGTATATCAGTTGCCATTTTTACTTCCAATCACTAGTTGGCAGTGTGAGGCAGAGAATTCCTTTCAGAAGGTTCTTAAACAGGTCTTAAAAAGGGATTGTGCTAGTTAGGATATAGAAGGGATGAGAGCAGTGGGCCACTTTCTTTCTGGCTGATGTAACAAGGTAAGAGTGGATGATGCCAAACAGCCTGAGGTCAGTCACCTTAGATAGTTGCCAAGATGAGCCCTATAGCTAGGTTAGCTAGTGGCAGATCAGATCTGTGGAGTTCATTGTAGCTTGGAGATATAGGCCATATAGGTCATGTGTGGAGCTTCAGTTTAATCAATACTAAGGGGCACATTTATCAAAGTACAATTGTACAAAAAAAAAAATTTTTTTCTGTTTTCGTACTGTGCTTTTTTTGTGTGACTTTTTAGGTAATTTTACTTTTTCGTACTTTGTGACAATTTGCGCAGCAAAATTGTATTTGTCGTGCCGAGTACGAAAGTTTCGGATTCATTAAAGCTTCGTTATCGTGACTTTCCTTGGGCCAGGTTGGAGCTGCAGAGTGCCATTGAGTTCAGAAAGGTTTTCCCGCCGTTTACGATCATTCGGATACGAAAATTTAGTGACTTTCAGATCGCCAATACAATATTATGGTGACTATTCCGATTTTTTTTGTAAGCATATTCGTGACATTTCCGATCATCAGAAATTATCGTATCTAATACGAATTTTACTCATTTCGGGATTCAAATTCGTATTTTGATGAATCTGCCCCTAAGTCATGGTACACCATGTTACACAATGTCTCGCCAGACCACCACATAAATCTCTCACCTGACAGCCAGCAGATTTCTAGGAGTATAATCACATTTACAAAAGGTTTACAAAAATATGCTTCCTTCGACCAAGTAGAATATTCCATGTTCACAGTCCAAAAACCTATTAGCTTTATATGATGGAAACATAATATTGCCTCCATACATCAATGCTCCCATATTAATGTATGGTCTCCCTGAAGGCCCCTTTTGTCAATGAATGCTGGTAGCTGGAGATACCATATATATAGTTGCAATTGCTTAGACAGGTAGGCTCTGGAAGCTTTAAAACGTTTCCCTTAAAATACTGCTAAGTTCACTTTTGATATCTTTTAGGGCTCTTGCACACGGGGAGATCTCCCTTGTCTCGGACGACTAATCTCCCTGAAATGCCATCCCACTAGCGAAAATGTAAATCGCAGGTGAGATGGCATACGCGGAGCCGCAATTTCCACGAAAAGTTGCGAGAAAATCGCGGCACCGCATATGTCATCCCAACGCCAATTTACATTCTCGCCGGTGGGAAGGCATTTCGGCGAGATTAGTCGCCCGTAACATGGGAGATTTGTCGCAGGCGACTAGTCTCCCTGCGTGCCAGAGCCCTTAAGGGATTTAAGGTTTAAAGTTTTGCACAGAGGAAGCCTGATTTGGCCAAATAATTTGTTGAGTTTGCACGAGGGTGGAAAAATTACTTAACTAAAAGTCCTGCTTATTAAAAATAAGTCCTTTATAAATATAAAAATCTAAGCATCATAAACCTAAGCAACTTATCATTAATTGTATAGTAATTATTATAGTTATTTGTATATGTATATCAACTACTGAAAGCAGCATTTCTATGTGCCTTTTCTTTTCTTTGCCGTAGTGGTTCTGTGGTTTTTAAACAATGCAGCAGAAGCCAGCTGATTAACAAGACCTGGTTCAAAAGACAGAGCCAGCAGTGCAGAGAGGGACAATCAACTGCTTTCAATTGCAATTACAAATAACTCAATAAACCATTGAGAGTTTTTAATGAATGTATATTGAAAAGTTGCTTAGAATTACAGTTTCTTTAAGGCAAAATGTTATTTTTGGTGTGACATACTATTTAATGGATTTTATGGCCCCAGCTTGCCAAAGGTTTTATAGATTTCAATGTTTGTCAATCTTTGTGGACAAAAAAGCTGCAAAATATTGATCTACACCAAAAACTGTTTCTGGAGATTCCTTCAACCTCTGACTTCAAACTCTCTTTTAACCTGTTGTTTCCAGCGGCCTTTTCTTGTTATACAGATATGGGATCCATTATCCGCAAACTCATTATCCAGAAAGTTACGAATTACAGGGAGGCTATCTTCCATAGACTCCATTATAAGCAAATAATTCTAATTTTGAAGCAGATTTCCTGCTACCTCCAAGTGTACATGCGCAAGCAGGTTCATATCGGCGAAGAGACCCAAAGTGTCTTCAGTTGGTAAAAAGATGTCGGCCAGGTATGCTGCTGCGCTACTCTGCATTTTTAGCTAGGGGTTAGCTATAGGGACAGTGTTTAAACTTAGGAACTATGCGATAAGGGAGAGGTAAGAAGGGTCAAGGCAGTGATAGTTTCTCTTTTAAGGTATGGAGATACAAACTATGGAAAGATCCCTTATTCAGAAAACCCCAGGTCCCAAATATTCTGGATAACAGGTGCCATACCTGTACTCTCTCTTATTTCTTTACTCCTGTTAAACAAGACCCCTCTGATTGTTATGATCATTAAATACTTTTAGGAGAACCACACTACTCTAAAAAGATCATGAAGATGCATCTACTTATCTGACACAGAGGGATTATAACCCCAGAAATCCCCTGAGCCCCTTAATACCATTACTTGGTGGTTCTCTATAAACCACCCATACAACATGAACATGAGTTTACCCCTATATTTATAGCAAGATCACCTGAAGAAGAAGTGAAACCAACTAATTGATCAGTTCTACCTAGATAGTACCTGTATATGAAGTGTATATGAAATATAAAGATATAAGCTCACTTTAATTTTAGTTTAAACAGCAAAGGAACAGCCCTTCAATTAAAGTACACAGCACCTCTCTAGAAACAATTAGTCATTACTAATGGAGAGTACAGTATTCTACAAATAGCCCCATATTTTATAGAGAGAATTTTATATACGTCTTTGTAAACTGCATACTGCTTTTACTGTAAGCAGACATATATAAATCTGCTAACTGGAAGATATTTTGGTTCTTCAGTCAATCAGCTATAACATCTTCCCAGCACTGATATATTGATCACTCATAGTGCTCAGCAAACTACACCCTGGGTTAAAACACAGAACTAAATTATGCTAAAAGTTGTCAGCTCTGACAATGCTGAGTGATAAGTGGTTTTTACAATAAAACATTTACTGCAAAATACTGGGTCACACAGTACAGATATGGGACCTATTATCCAGAATGCTTTGGGACCCCTGGATAAAGTTGCCTTGAAAGGACCTTTCTGTAATTTGGATCTTCATACTTTGTCCACTAAAAAAAATCATTTTTAGGATTGTTTTGTTTGTAATTATCATTAATTATATCTTAGCTAAGATCAAATACAAGGCACTCTATTATTATTATTATCGAAAAAAAGAAATCATTTCTAAAAAGCTGAATTATTTGCACGTCTGAATGAGTAGTCTGATGGTTTTATACAGCCTTGTGCTTTTATATGGTTATATGGTCACATAACTTCTTGGTGACTTATAATATGTTTTTGAATTGCAGTAGGGGGTACATTATATAAACCTTGTCCCTGAGGAAGAGCACTGTTAGTGCTCGAAACTTTGTTTCACTTTTTGCAAAGCCTCTGTGTGTAGATCTCTGCCTTTATGTATATATATATATATATATATATATATTATATTTCCTTGCTTTTGCCAGCACCCATTTGAACTACAATAGGGTGTGCTCCGTTCATTCTTGTGTGGTTCTTTCTTTCTTTCTTTCTCTCTCTCTCTCTCTCTCTCTCTCAAACATGTTTATTGATAAGCTAAAGTATATAAAAAGTTGTAGAGAATATATAAAATATATCAAAATAATCTTTGTCAAATATCAATGCTTATTTTGTGGTATTATTTATAAAATGACATTTTTCAAATGCTCTGTATATATTATATACATGATTTAATACAGTAAAAATACAGAATTAGAAGAAATTAATATTCATTTTTATTTTTGCAGGAACAGCTGTTTTAGTTTAAATAAGGTAATTTATACATTTTTTACAGACAGGCCTCATAAAGGAGGACAAATTAATGTTGTGCATGAGGTGGCACAATTGGCGGTCACTGCAGTAGAAGAGCCGAAATTCTGATTTAAAAATTTGAATTTTGGCTCTTAAAGTTACCAGGAGGAGCTTTTTGCCACACCTGGTAACCCTCTGGGCACTGCCATCTTAGACAAGAATCTCACAGCAGCAGAGCCCTGTCTGGGAAAAAAGGTAAATGAACTCATCATAGGCATGCCAAAGGGGCATCACCAAATGTGGGAGCTTGTGTGGATATGTTCCTTAGAAGCAACTGTAAAGTGCAAGTGCTCCATGTCCTTGCAAACACTTGCTTTCATTCTGAATATTAAGTCAGAACTACTGCAGTTGTTAAAAGGCAGTGCTAAATGAGGCCTTACAGTACAGATAATTTCAAAACCTGACAGACTGACCACAGATCAATGCAAATATTTGTCTGCACATACAGCCCAATGCCTGTAACTACCTGCCACCTTAAGAGCTAAGATTCAGGGTATTCACCTCCATTATCCCTGTATGCACTGTTGTTTAGATTATCATGGGCTCTCTTTCTGTGTATATACCGCATTAATAATGAATGAAAAGTTAAACGTACATGTCTTTTTTTTTCTTCTAAATGAGATCTCAGTGGTTTCAATTTAACCTTCAGGTCCAACATTGGACGACTAAGCTAATGTGCATTATGGGGTCAAGCACTATCCGGCTTTGTTTTTTTTTCATGTTTTAAGGACAATCGAAAGTTGAAGCAAGTATGGCTTATTTGCAAACTCTTCAACTCTGACCCCCTTGACTTTGTAAACTCAGTATTCTATTTCACCAGTAAATTGTACAACAAAATGATTGAAGGCTCACCTTTAAGCCTTAGAGAGAGGAAATCGTCTGCTTCATACAGAGCCGTTGGCTCACAAACACATCTTAGTTCCTATGCTTTTTATCTGCTTCCTTAGAGTCATTTCTGTAAGAATAAAGACTGATCACTATGTGTATGTGAATTACTACTGTGATATGGTGCTGAGAGTCAAATATGGATCACCAAGGGAATGGACCTAATCACTGATCAAGGGGAAGAGAATAGAAGCACAGTGCTGCTGTGTGACTCCATTTTAAAACTCCTTCATGTGTGAAAAAAAAACCCTTTGGTAGCAGTACTTACATATGATCTGAAATGGCATCCCAGGGTCTGTATAATCTTTTGAGATGTACCATGTGGTTATAATGGCGAATAAAGTCAGAAGTGAAGGTTTTAAACAATAAGAACTGGAGGGCATTTACTACTAGGATAATGACTACAGCAGCGCTATATGCCAGAGACATGTAGAATAAAGCAGCGTTTCCAAGGTCACTTTTCATCTTGTAGCCTACATGCGCCGGGTAAGACTGAAATTACTAGATACAGAAGGAAGGCATAATGAATGGAAAATAGTTTTCAATACTTTGCAACACCATGGGACCTAACAAAACATAAAAGTATTGTGATGTTTTCTATGGATTTCTGCTTAATAACTTCCCTATTGCTATGCCTTCTCTGCTGTTCCTCTTATACTGTGCATTGTGCCCCCCTTACCCACCCCCTATTACTATCATCACCACAGCACTTTCCCACTGGGAGGAAATGGCTTCTCTAAAGCTTGTTTGTGATGTGTGGCAGGGATGCTGCAGCTATACAATTTAATAACTTCTGCAGTTAAATGGGAAACAGACAGTAATTATACACAGATTTATTTTCAGTAGTCTCAGTAAGGTATACACAGTCATGGATTAAATTAACTTTAATCCCCCCCTACTCCTCCAGGTCCTAACGTGTTTTGACTTTGCACATGTTATACACTTTGCACACTCCTCCTGTAGCACTGATTGGTCATTAAAAGATTAATGGCAGCAACAAAAGCAGGAAAGTGCAGGGCCCGTTGCTTACTTTTAGGAGGGTATTAATGCAGTGCAATTATCAGATAAATATCATTTAGATTGTTGGGGGGTAATGTTAATGCTGTGCAGGCATCATTAAATATTCATTAAGAAGGTGGCTACAGATATCGGTCAGATATCGATCAGACAGGTTTAAAAATCCAGCCAGGCTGCATCAACCGTATCAGTTCAGTATCAAAGAGCCAACACATTCCTCGTCTTGACAGCCTGAGTTGTGATCCGATATTGCACATTGGCATATTGGTAAGAGATTGACGAGTGCCAAACAACCGGATCTTTAAATGTATGACCAGCTTTAGATGCTAGTGTAATTCAGCACTTGATATAGGGATACAGGGACTACTGGCATCTCCATCATATTACACAATATGGGAAGGAGGAATGGCATCTTTAGCAAATTATACAATAAAAAAAATCAAAAGCAACCTGAGAACATTGGACAATGGAATGGCATCCTCCTATGCATGATTTAGTTACAGCACTAGGTAATAGCATTCAAAAACATTATTTTTATCTAGTGTCATTGTTTCCCTCAAAGCTTTACATAGTAAAGGGATACAAATACAAGACAGATGTGCAGACCGATGGCTAAATCTGGGGTGTAGTTGGTGCTTAGGGTGTTATATATCAAGGTGTGGCACATTATACAGTAAAAGCAATTGAAAACAAGATAGTATGCCAAAAACCCAATTTACAAGAAATTGAAAAAAATATTCAGTGAGAAATATGTCATCAGATCTATATTATATGATCAGAGAAGTGTGTCCGGCAAGAACAATATGCAGTATATGTCATTATATACTGAGAAGCAGTGGACACCCCAAACTCACTGTAAAGTGAGTGCTTCTAGCACTCCAAGAAAATTGTATAATGAAAGGTAGTGGCTACTGGCATCCCAAGTACATTATAAGAGCAGTTGCTATAGTGAGAACCATTGAACACTGGCACCCAAATACATAGTAAATGATAGATTCTGGCATCCTAAGCATACTATACAGCACAAGGTAGAGGATACAGTGAAAGCCACTGGTTATGGGCACTTCAAGCATTATATACATGGAGAATTAGTTGGGTATTAGCACCTAACAACATTATGTATTAAAGAGACAATGTTAATACAGCAAACACATTTTAAAGTTCTGGTGCCTAAAATGCATTCAGCAATGACAGGCAGTGGGTACTGACAACCTATGTTAAGTATTATACACTAGAGGCCAAGAGTTTTAAGACACCTGCCTGTCCAACATCTCGTTCCCAAACTAAAGGTATTAATATAAAGTTAATCATTTTCTTTGCCATTAAAGCCTCTACTCTTCTAGGAAGGCTTTTTCACCAGAATTTGGAACACTGTTAGTGGGATTTGCTTCCATTCATTGACAAGAGCATTCATGAGGTTCGCCACTGATATAAGGGGCCAGACCGGTTTACTGACGTCTTTCAGTTCATCTGACTGCCTTTGTGGCCTCCTGCTGGAGAAAAAATGCCAGTAACAGCTTCCACTGGCTCCCTTTGACTTCAACTGGAATTGGGTGGTGAAAGAGTGAAAACATTCTGATGCATTCCCTTATTTGTGTGCATTTATTTGCAGGGGTACTGACACCCCATTCTCATTATACAGTTAAAGGCAGTGGACACTGACACTCTAAGCACATTATATAGTAAGCGGTAGTGGGTTCTGGGAGAGGCAGTAGTTACTGGCATATCAAAAAAATCCAAAACTTTTTTGATATGGTGGTTTGATTTGGCCTTTAATCTGGGGGCTATATCCCATTAACTCTGGCCCTGACAGTACATTTAGGACCATTGTGTACCAACATATATTATTGTTCTTATTATATTAGAGTCTACTTCCTCCATGTCTTTTTTTGATCCTCTTTTCCCACTTTTTGTGCCAGTCTGTGATTTCAGGGCTTACTGAAGTTTCAGACTCATGCAGTGCTTATGTATTGTTCCTTGGATAACCTTGTGAGCCAGTTCAACAAAGTTGGACAGCTGGCATTCACTTGGCATTAAATTGCAGCATGACAAGTGCCTAAATATAAGGGCAATTGTGTTCTGTGAGGTAGTAATGTGCAGAGCAGGGCTACAAACTGGCCAGGGGGTCAAAAAACTGCAAAGGAGACTAGTGTAGTTTATTTACCTAGACACTAGACACATCTTCACCTGACCAACCAATCAAATGTATGCTTTCATTGTTCTACCTGCACTCGACTGCAACCTATTTGAATGGATGTTCCCAATCACTGCTCAGTGTACTTTACAATCCATTCCCTTAGCAAGCAAATTACTTTGTATTGAAGGTTTAGTTTTTTTATTGCACGTGATTGAGCAAGAAGCTAGAAAAAGCAAATCACTGCGGATTTCTAGTTACCAGTCTGGCTTTCTCTGCACTCATTCAATGCTTTGCAGCTCTATGTACAAAGTTGTTGCTGTCCTGCACCTTATCAATAGGGTGGATTTGCAGATTGAATAGTAGGGTTGAAACTTTATATACATTACTATTATGTAATACTATGCAATAAACTGTAGGTATAAAAACTTCATTAATGATGTGTGTTTGGAAATGCTGGCACCGGTATTTGAGAAACACTTAGTGGGATCAAACAATAAACTAAAGAAATAACCTGCATTATAATAAGCATAATGTTATGGAAAGAATAAATGGACTGAAAAGGCAGCTAAATAGATTTTGTCAACTCTATAAAGCTTTGATTATTTTTGTTATCTCAGACGAGTCTTCTACTACAAATAAAGGGCGTCATATTTTATGAGGTCATTCTGCTGTAAACCCGAAAATCTCATTTGAAAATTAATGAGGATTTGTTCCAGACAACACCGAAAAGGTGCTTTAAAGAATGCAGAGATGATTTGCTTCACACGCAGGAGGAAAAACAGAAATGCAGTAGGTGGCAGTGCGTGACTTCTCTGTTCCGAAGAACGCAAGCCTCTCACTGAGATTTCTGTGGCTTAAAAGTATTCCGGTGTTCTCTCTCAGAGAATGACAAGTGGCCTAAAAGAACTACAGGGTTAACAAACTAAAGCTAAATAGGGTCTGGTCAGGGTAAACAGAACAGACATATTTTAACATTAACACTTCTATTATTGTCCAAATCTATACCTTTTTCATTCTTCTTTCTCATATCTCCTTTCTCTTTTTTATCCCCAACTAGGGGGCTGATTTACTAAGACACGAATTCGAATCCGAATTGGAAAAATTCAGATTGGAAAACGAACATTTTGCGACTTTTTCGTATTTTTTGCGATTTTTTCGGCGCCTTTACGACTTTTCGGAAATTATCGCGACTTTTTCGTTACCAATACGATTTGCGCGAAAAACGCGACTTTTTCGTAGCCATTACGACTTGCGCAAAAAAACGTGAGTTTTTCGTAGCCATTCCGAAAGTTGCGCAAAATCTGGCGATTTTTTCGTAGCGTTAAAACTTGCGCCCCTAAGTACCAACATATTGCACAGTGCTGTACAATAGAAGGGCGTGTACAGTATATTAAACAGGGATGGACTGGGCCAATGGGACACTGGGAGAAATCCTGGTAGGGGTTGCTGCCTACCCAGGCACAGGGGGAATGTCTCGCTTTGCAGCAGCTGCAAGAGGTGGTACACGGTCGGTTGGTGGGGTTTCATCGCTGGGGTGGTAGACCATTGGGTAAGGTCCAGTGGGCCACAAACACCCTAGTCTTACACTGATATCAGACATACAAATTCTGATCATTAAAGGAGAAAAAGAGGGCCCTGCATATGTGAGCTTATTGTTTTATTTGTTACTTTGTTTGTTAATTTGTAACTCAAACATGTGCTCTGGTTGACTATAAGAATTAAAAGGACGTATTGACTCTTTTGGTGTTATGGTCGGGCGCCATAGAAGGCGCCTGACCAAAATCTGCCTTCAGCGCTGAATCGGCAGAAGGAGGTAGAAATCCTATTGTTTCTACCTCCTTATCTGCCTGTTTTAGCCCTAAAGGTTAGTGACGGATCTGACGATCTTTCGTGCGACCGATGGTCACATGAAAGATCGTCAGATCGCCACATGTGTGGCCACCTTTAGTGTCTGCCAACTATTTTATGTTCAGAACATTATCTCATTTGTATTTTAAGGGCTTTATCCTACAATTTCAGTAAATGTTCAGTTTCAGATTGTTGCATTTAAACGTACGGCGAATATCTGAATGCTTATGGGAAGAAGGCTAAAATCTGAATGTGTATGGCCACCTTTACACTAGCCCCAGCAGTGTGCAGCACAAACAGACCCCTACACAGAAGTGCAAAATCCACACCCCCCAACTGTCCTGCTTTTCGCGGGACAGTCCCGATTTTTATGGCGCGTCCCGCTGTCCCGGATAGTTCCATGAATGTCCCGCATTGCCCAGCACAGCGGGATGCGCTGGCTGGAGCTGGACGTTCCGACTTCTCCTGCGGCTTCTCTCCATATGCGGCTCCTTATACAGCGCGACAGGCCCTTTTATAAGGTTGCGTCCCTGGGTATGTGTGACGTCATTACGCACGGGCGCAACCTTATAAAAGGGCCTGTCACCGCTGCACAAGGAGCTGCATAAGGAGAGAAGACGAAGGCGGAGCCCTATGGGGGGTACTGTGTATAGGGGGCTACTGTGTATGGGGGCTACTGTGTATAGGTGGTACTGTGTATAGGGGGCTACTGTGTATAGGGGTACTGTGTATAGGGGGCTACTGTGTATGGGGGGCTACTGTGTGTGGGGGGCACTGTGTATGGGGGGGCTACTGTGTATGGGGGGGCTACTGTGTATGGGGGGTACTGTGTATGGGGGGGTACTGTGTATGGGGGCACTGTGTATGGGGGGGTACTGTGTATGGGGGCACTGTGTATGAGGGGGGCAAAACTGGTACTTAGTTATAACTCACTTATAACTGACTGCCTTCTCTCTATATTTGTATTTTAATGTAGGAGTTGCTATATTGTTTTCCTTAGGTCGTTCAGTATGAGGGTATAGCACATTTGCGTCTGATCCTGCCATTTCATCTATATAAAAGGAGTATTTTTTTTAAAATGGGGTGTGGTAATTGGGGCGTGGCCACAAAAGTGGGCGTGGTAACAAATTGCTGCGCTGCGTGCACCAAATCTTTTTGTCCCTCTTTTCATTTTTCAAATGTTGGGAGGTATGAAAATCACACACAGGACTCAGCAGCTATCAGAGAGGGAGAGCCCTGTATTGCTGGGCCCAGGGGCTGGGCAGCAGCTGCACATTGAAGCCATGTTCACTAAATACATTCCAGCTTCACTCACATGCACCACCCGGTTCCACTGCATGCTGGTATCGTAATCTTATTTAACAAGTGGGGCACACAAAAGCTAAAAGAACTACGTTACCCAGCAAGCAATAGGCCATTCGGCTGGGAAAGGGCAGAGGAGGGGCTGCTAAGGCTGAGCACAAGTTGTCCACTTGCAGTTTGCGTAAATTATTTTTGGCGCGCTTTTAAAGTCGAAACCAGCAGCAACTTCCAAAACTATCCCAAATATGTACACCGGCTCATTTGGACTTTCAAAACCCGCCACCCGATTTGAAAAGCTGCCCAATTGGGCTGGAAACCCACCCACCTGGCGAGCCAGCGTCTGGGATTAACGGGTGGGAGGGGCCCCGTCTGTGGAGCGAAACAGCAGCCAATCAGCATTAACCCGGGATAAAGTGAGGAAGTCAAGTTGCTGCTGGTTCCCTGGGTGCGAGGTTGTGCGGATACTGACAGAGCCCGGAACACTACAATTCCTTAGCGGCAGGATGAGCGAAGATTGCGCTTCAACCAATGGGTAACGGGACCGTGCGCCTCTCTTACCCACCTGAGCGCTTTGTAAATTGGTGATTTTGCGCATGCCAGTGGTTATTCAGGAGTCAGTAGATGTTGTGGCTATTGATATAGTCAAACGATCAGCCGCCCCTAAGAGGACTGGTGTCTCATAATAAAAGACAATTGACATTATGACCCAAGGCTCATAATAAGAGCCTAGGGTTGTTTGCCAATACAGCCATCATAGTGCATTGTGCCTGATTCTGAGCTTTCAGAAGGCTACACATTAGAACTGCTTTCAGCTAACCTATTGTTTCACCTACTCCAATGTAACTGGAGGAGTCCCAAGTCTGACATAGATTTCTTAAGCTGGCCAAACACATTAAGATCCGCTTGCTTAGCAAGGTTGGTCCCAATATCCAGCTTATTCGGTTGTTTGGGCCTAGAGCCAAACAGTTGAATTAAAATGGTGGGTATAGGCGCCGTGGCTGATGCGGTCCCCAATCCGACGGAGAAATCAAACCTGCCCGATCAATATCTGGGCGATTTTAGGCCAGATGCTCGTTGGGAAGCACTTTGTTTGTGCCTATACACGTCAGATGAACTACCAAATCGGTCTGAAGGACTGATATTGGCAGGTAAAATCGGCCTGTGTATGACTACCTTTACTATTGAGTGCTATTATCATATCTGGTGGATGCTACCTTCCCATTGTTCTGATCAGGAAGGGAGGGGTGATATCACTTCAACATGCAGCTCAGCAGTAAAGTGTGACTGAAGTTTATCAGAACACAGGTCACATGGCTGTAGCATGGCTCTATTTATTAAGGGCAATAACATATCATTTATATGCCCTTTTATTTTTTGGTTATTGGGCTCCAATATGGAGAAAAGTAATAATAACAAGGACCAATAGTGTTTTGGCTGCCAGTGTCTTCGACCCCAATCTGAAAGCTGAAAAGAGGCATAAGAGGCAGGCAGATAAAGCAAACTATAAAAGAAATAAGACCAATTTAAATTGCTTAAGGTAGGCTGCTCTATAACATACGAAAAGTTAACTTAAAGATAAACTATCCCTTTAAGAGAGTGGTGCAAGGAAGTGCTGGTAATGTGTGTTCGTGTAAATTTCTTTTCCTATTTGTTTTTAGAATGGCAGCTAATTCTCTGTCTAAGAAGCGAGAAGACTATTTGGAATGGTGTGAATATTTTATGGCTGTAGCATTTTTAGCAGCTCAGAGATCTAAAGACCCAAACTCACAGGTAAGAAGATACCAAAGGCTTTTATTTTTTTGCTGCCTCTATCAAGAGTGCAAACTGGCAAACATTTTGGATGTTTTAAACTATTCACACTCTTAAAGGACAAGGAAAGGCAAAGTCACCCCCAAGTGACTTTAATCGCTTACCTCGTACCCCGGGCTGGTGCCCCTGTACGGAGAAAACAGCACCGGGGTACCTGGAGCGCAGCACTTCCTGCTTCCTTTCTGAAAATGCCAGCGGTTGGCGCATGCGCAGTAGAGTTAAATGCCGACTTTTCTGTTAAAAGTTTGGCTTTTCACTCTACTGCGCATGCACGCGCAGGGAACCCGGAAGGAGGAAGCGATCGCTGCTACCCTGGGCTGGTGCGGTTTTCTCCGTACAGGGGCACCAGCCCGGGGTATGGGGTAAGCGATTAAAGTCACTTGGGGGTGCCTAATATTTTGTCACCCCCAAGTGACTTTACCTTTCTTTCTCCTTTAAGAACATGCCCACTCGTGTTAATGGCTGCCTGCCATCAAAACAAAGCTACCTCTTGTTGTTTTGTCAAGCGCCACATCTGGCATCTTTAGATTTTTTCTTTGATTTTAGTGTAGAGGGGAGCACAAGCAGAGGGCTATTATGACAGCTGGTCACATGGTTGGAGCAGGCTGTGGTTTTGAGGACATGTTTTGGTTTTGGTCATAAAGCAAAGATATTTCACCTTTTGAGACCTCCTCAGTAGCCAGACAAGCAAGCTCCTCTCTGACTACTAATAAAATTCTATTTTATATTAATCCCCCATGAACATATATTCTCTCTCTCTCTCATATAAAGTGTGTGTGCCTGTATAATATAGATACTCAGTAGAATAAACAACATGGCACTTTTTATTCATATGCATCAATACACATGCAAAAATATAAATGTTTGCAGTCTATCTACATGTAAATTCTTTTTGAACATATCTTACACATAGATTATATTTTTCCTTACAATGAGAAATTTCTGTCATATGAAAGAGTGGCTAGTATATGACCTTCCCTAGCTTTAATTAATTATACCTACATGTTAAGTTTTGTAGTATAGCCAGTTCTATTTATTTCAGGTCGGTGCATGCATTGTGAACTCCGAGAACAAGATAGTTGGAATTGGATACAACGGTATGCCTAATGGCTGTCACGACGATGTGCTCCCATGGGCCAGGACTGCAGAGGATAGGCTTGATACAAAATACCCTTATGGTAAGTACAGCTAGCACCTAATTGTCCTTGTGGCTCTCTTTGCCATCTATTAAAGAATATGCGCTAACCTATAGTATTAGAATAGTATGCAATGCTATTTGTCTTTCATGTTCTATACCTTTTATTGAAAAAGGCACAGAATATAGGTTTGCTGTAATTTTTATTCCAAAGAAATACATTTCCTGCCAAAATGATGGTTTATAGAAAAAGGGAGAAAGTCCCAAATAGATGTACCTTGTAGGTACCAAGCTACATGGTCATACTTTCACTATTTGTAGGCTTACCAATAGGCATTTGAACACAGTCACAGCTGGGTGACATTTTTAAACATTTGAAACCTGGAAAGACTTTAACGAAGTTTGATTTTGTCCACAGAAATTACAGTAAGTGATTATCTTACATAATTTTTATCTTGCACAAATTTTCAGGAGATAGCACAGGCTTTCTGGTTCTGCTTTAATGTCATCTTGATGACTAGAAACATGTAGCTCTTTGCCTATATACATTTTTGGCATATGTATCTTTTTATTTATTTTAAGTAAATCTCAGGTTTGTTTCCATACATTGGGCTAATAATAATAACACAATGTATAAGGCAGCATTTAAAGAGGTACATAATAATGCTTCTGGTGAAGTATTAGAATTGTTTGGATAGGGACCACTCAATGTACTATGCATAGTAATAATATAGACACTGATTTTCAGTTTAAGTATAAATTGTGTTTTGTTTTTATTTGTCTTTCAATTATACCTCTTACCTAAAATGTAATACACTCTGTTTTGCAATTTCTGAAGCAGAATTTTTTTTTCTAACTACTACTATATAATACTGGTCCTTTTATAGAACTGGTACTACCCATTAATCCTGTCTCCTGCAAAATTATTTGTACTTTTAATATATGTATCATTGGCCTTAGAAGGATCTTGCAAGAAAATGCTTTCCTCCTAAAATACAGGTAACTCGAAGCACACCCTTGTGATTGGGGCTCAATCAAGTGCAAATATTCGCTTCTAAGTTGGTCATTCTTGGCAGCCCATTCATTGAGAAAAAATGGGCAAAATATCCCATCGGCCATGAATTAGATGTGCTCCTCATCTGAGATGCCTCCTTTCTTGTGGCTCCAGCCTATCTGGAATTTGCCTTTCTAAGCAACATCCTTGCTTGTTGACTTCCAAAGATATTTGCCATGTCAGAGTATATGAGTTGTTACATATATAATTTCATTAGTTTAAATGCTCTTGAATTGTCACAAATTTTACTCTTTAAAATGTCTTTCCTTTGTTTTAGTTTGCCATGCTGAGCTGAATGCCATAATGAACAAAAACACTGCTGACGTGAAAGGCTGCACCATGTATGTTGCTTTGTTTCCTTGCAATGAGTGTGCCAAACTTGTCATTCAGGCTGGTAGGTGCCACTCTATTCTAGTCTACATTATTTGCAGTCATATTTATAAAATGTATCCATTCGCACATCACTTAAAATGTAAGATTGTAAAGCTGTATTTAGTTTGCATTAAAGTATTATTTGTGATATGGTTTCTTTAAAGGGATAAGGTCTTGAAGCAAGAAGTTTTGTGCCTTGTCCCCTAAACATTAGACTCAAGTTAAATATGAGTGATTGCCCCTTTATATCTTAAGTTTAAGAAAGTAAGTTCAACAGGAAATTCAGCCAGAAACGTTGCACATTATGCTATGGGCTTTTGTACCAGACTCTGCAGCCTTTAGATTTGGAGATCTGTGGCTATGAATGTAGCTCTGCCTTCTGCTTATTTACAGTGTGTGCCTCAAAGACCGACCTGCAAGTTACAGAAATATACAAAATTAGAATCCCTACAAGGCTGATCAGTTATTAATTTAAATTCATATTACATGGCATCATAGAAACAAATCGGCTGATTTAAGTTCAGTCCTGTAGCATCCGGTCCAGACGGGCAATCTGTGGATTCTGGCGGATGCCCCAAAGGGGCTGCTGTAAGATGCCATGGACAGTCACTATTAATTGGGCAGGTGGGGGATGTTTGGCCTTTGTTTGCTTGAAATGCCAGGGCCTATCTTGAATCCCATTTCAGACCTGGTAGTTTGTGCTTTTATTACAGATATAGCTGCACATTCTGCTAATCTTTTGAAGATTTCCGAAAACACCCAAGATTAGCTTCTCAACAGCAGCCCAGAGCACACTAAAGAGTAGCACTGATGCTCAACAGATGGCTTTACAAGACATAGGGAGCCCCTAATGTGCAACTTTGAAGACATGGGTCATTACTGTCGTAGGGATGTTAGGGAAATTTACTGTTGCCCTGTACTGGTGAAAGTTGCGTGTGTGCTTCAGAAAGACTACTTATATAAATAAGATGCTGTGTAGTCACAGGGAAGCCACTCCAGTTGAGGAAAAAGGAGAAAAGGCGCGGGTTACATAACAGATAAGCTCTGTAGAATACAGTGGTGTTTTTACTAAGCTTTAGCCCTATTTCAATTTTGAATTGGGTGATTTTAAATGATCTGCTACTTGATACACAGAACTTCTGTATTCTGTAGCTAGGTTAAAGAAATTCTAATGAGCAGGAAGCTGAATTTTATGCGAACACTGTTTTCATTATCTGAGAGACTGAATTGATGTACATACAAAATACAAAACTTTTGCTGTACTTTGCTTATGTAGATATTTGTTTTCTTTAGGTATAAAAGAAGTTATTTTTATGTCTGACAAGTATCACGACAGCCCAGATATGAAAGCTGCAAGACACATGTTTGATCTGGCTGGTATCAAATACACGTAAGGCCAGGAAATCAGATTTTAATAGTGTTTTATTTGGCAAAACTTTATTTGATACATTCTAATAGGGTCTGTGCATAGATTGTGTTGTGATAAACATTATGGGATAAAAATAATGAACTGGGATTAAGTGTTTTCATAGAAGTTTGCACTGCCTGGGTTTAACCAGCTGCTACAAAGGTAGTTTCTGCAGTATCGGCCAACCTTACATGTAGGCAGTGTTTCCGGTCTCATGTCCAGCTGTTTGTGTTTAATATATAATACACATACACCGCTAGACGTACACAATATATATATATATATATATATATATATATATATATATATATATATATATATATATATAATATAATATAATATAATATAATTATATAGACTATACTTTTAATAGTCAAATACAGCTCATTGTCTCTGGCTGGACATTACTGAAATAAAATATACCAGCAATACATTTTTGGGGAGTACTGGCTTTGCCATTTGCTTGTCTGTTGACTAAAAAAAGCTGCTCTGGTTCTTTTTCGACCAAAAGAACTGTAGCTAATGGACATCATGACATGTTTTTCCAAATAAAACTATGGATAACTTTTAAATAAAATAATCATGCTTTTTAGAGACTGTTGAAAAAGTCTAGGCAATGGTTAGAGGAGAAGGAAAGGTTAAAAACTAAGTAAGCTTTAACAGAAAGGTCTATATAAATACTACTGCTCAGTCCTCCGTGGGGAAAAAAAGACTGCATTTCTTTACTTCTATTCTGTATGCATAATCTTCTTTGCCAGACTTCCTTCTGCAGGAAGTGAAATCAGACCAAGCTAAAATGGCAGCTGCTTTCTAAAAGGAAAAGTAACACTAAATTTAGGGTTTGTTTGTTTTTTTGTAAGGAAAAAATGTATTCTACCCTGCACAAAGTTTTTTATTTTCAATGTTTTTAAAAAAACCCTTCTAAAACACCACCATGCGATGCTCCACATCTCCTCCTAGCCTTCTGCTTACTGCCAAAAAATGGAAGTCAATTGCTGCTGTACAAAGATATATATATATATAATATATATATATATATATATATATATATATATATATATATATATATATATATATATATATATATATATATATATAATTTTTTTTAGCCTGCCTTTTAATGTTCTCTATCTTAATATAATAGCCAGAGCACTTCTCTTTACAGCTCTCTAAGCTGTTGGTAGTCCGCAACCAATTAGGAACTTATGGGACATAACTTTTCATTTAGTTTGCATTTGAATCTGACTTGAGTGCTCACAAGCTGTGTGACCCCCCCCCAAATTCACTGACTGACTAATAGCTTAGAAAGCTGTAAATGAGGAAGTATTGTTCTGGCTATTATGTTAGACATCTGTCCACTCCAGCCTTTATATTACATTTTTGCCTAAATATGAGAAATATTTATTTTGCGCAGTCTATATATTTTAGCCAGTTTCATTTTGTACACTAAACTGTCCCTTTAAATATTCTTGAGTATATTCACATTCGTGTATTTTGCTGTGTTTTTTCTTGAATTGTGAAAAAAAGCTAACTCAAATTTTGATATGTATGCTCCTCTTTAACAGTACTTTACATTTAAATGCATATGAAAACTTTTTGGATGTTGCCGGCCCTTGTGAACATTTTGTTTTGAGAAATGCCAAATTTTTATTTTGCGTGCATAATTTCAAATCTAAACAAATCGTTTCTATGGCAGGGAAGCATTAGTCCTGCAAATTTCTACATGTAAAATTTTTCAAACATCAGTAAAGAAAAAGTGAGAGAGGGAGAGAATACATTTAACACAAAGGGAAAAACTTTAGCAATGAAACCAGCTCCTGGTGCTAAGTTGTTTAAAAAAAATCTTCCATTCCTGATGATAATTTATGATGTCTGTTAGCTGAAAAACACACAGCCTCAGCAGCTCCATGTGTCTTTTTGTTTCAGTCTATCCCTTCTAAAGATTCTCTCTGCATGGGGCACTGTAATTGGCTCCTCCAGAGAGCGCTTGAATCCTTGAAAAATATATCCATTTTTTTCCAGATTCTACTGTTTTAAAATGAGTTCTGCAACATATTCTAACATTTTCCCCTCTGTTTTTTTTTAAAGGAAATTCATCCCCAAACACAGAAAAATTGTCATTGACTTTGATTCTATCAACAGCAGCGGGCCGAGTCCGAAGCCACTGTGAACTGAAGTCTCTTGCATCTCTGAGTTGCTTTTTGCAGAAATAGGTGGAAATTGTATTAAATGGTTTATTGCTTTCTTATGCAGGGACGCTTATACTTCAAAAGGATGCTTTAGAAAGTATTTCGGGTACTGTCCTCCTGTAGATCTTAGTTTATACTTGTGGCTCACTCTGCTGGGGGGCTTCTGTATCCTGTTGATTAGTATCCTTTTTTTAATATGGGAACAATATTATAAAAACTTGTTAAGTTTGTGCGTTATGCTTCCAAAAATAGAAGTAGGAAGTAACTTGTACAGTTTTTAATGTATTAAAGATGTGCTGTAAAGTGCTCTTTGCAACCTATGCTGCTATTAAACATAGTTTTAAATTGAGTCCACAAGTGCTCCCTCATTATTATACAATATACCATTTTCTCAGTTTTTATTAATCATCTTGGTGGCCAGTTGGTGATTAATGCAATTTGGCTACCCATGTATAATAGTAATATTCAACCAATTGGATGTCCTGAAATGAGGGTTGCCGCCTTTAACAGGGAAGATATCTCCTGGGGAGGATCCATAAAGGGGTGGGTTGTGACATAAATGGGTTGCGTTTTGGTTTTGGGGCATTGTTATGACATCAAGGGGCAGAGCTGTGGTGTCGACACTTAATCAGAAGTGGATTTTGTGGGAGATAACAAGGGGGGAATAGGGCAGATCAGAGGAGGGTGGGGTGGATTAACAAGTTATTACAAATTTACTGGCATCTACATTGCTGGTAAATTTATTCAGTATCCCATAAAGGAGGTAATCGGCAATCATTCAAAGACTCAACAAAGATATGTTTTTAATAAAGCAAGATTTCACTTAATTTATGGATACATAGAAAGAACCTATATGAAATGATGCCATCAAAATATACTTGGCTAGCTATATTAAAAGTGAAGTTGGAGGCGATCCTGCTGTTTACTATCATCGGAATGAGGTGTTACAAGGGCAAAAATGTTTCTTGACCACATCTTTACCCTCTGCATCCATGCAACAAAATGTAAATGCCTAGTCACATTTTGGATTAATAAACTGATATTTTGCTTGAACTTGCAGCAGTTTATTTTCTATAGGTTGGAATGGTTTGCTCTAAGTTGCAGGAGCTGCCAGTACAATGTGCTTTTTCTAATAGATACTTTATTACTCTGTATAAGGAACAGACAATGCTCAAATATATACAGTAACTGCATTACAACAATAAGCACATTCAAGTCAGGCGCATAGGGTTTTTAAATGATAAATAACGCTGTGGCTTTCTTAACCACTACCTGTAATCCGAAGAGTGTGCACCTGATTTGAATGTGCTAATTGAGTTCTCCCCTTGCTGCAGGTTTGGTTTAATTTATTAGGAATCATTGCAGTTGATTTCAAATGATTGAGGTGCTTGGGCACCCAAACTAATACTGTAATCTGGTGAGCATTGGTTTAGAACACCCCCTTTTGTTTAAACAAATTTCTCTAGTTGCGATGTGATTATGCAATTGTTCAAATAATATTTGAGCTGGAAGTACCCAAAACTGACCCAAAACTAGCATTGAAATGTTCAGTAATATAAACATTATATACAATAAGCTGCTGCCTTGACCACTTATTTTTTCAAAATTCATTAATCGATTTCTAAATTCATTAATGATTTTCTAGAGCTGGTTCAGAAGACATTATTAGTTCTTATAACTGAAGTGCATAGTGCATTTTTAGCAATAACAATGTTACACCTTGTTCAACTAAGACGGGCCCACTTACCCACATTCTTCTTCTTTTTTTTGAAACCACAAAAAAACTCATTTTCTCTAAAACCACAAATGCCAAGTGATTGGTTAAAGTAGCCTTCTAAAAAAAAAAAAAAAAAGCACGAATGGAAAAACAATTTTTTTCCTTTTGACGCACAATGAAGGTGTAAAAAAAACCCCCAAAAACCTCTAAAATGAAGAAGCAAAGAAAGATTAGCCAATTGAAAAAGGAAAACTACCATTGACTTCTACATGACATCAACAGTTTATAGATTTGTTGCAGTTTTGATGCATAATGCTTTTTTGCAAAAAAATACTAATTGTGAAGAAAAATAACATTCACACGTTAGCAAATGCCCCCATAGTTCTTGCAGAGTGAGATAGTTCAACAATTAAATGCAACTGCTTAAACTCAAAGGTCAACAACCACAGATGCTAACCCAAAAGTGATAAGATGCTCACAGAGATTTTTCTGGTGGAGAGGCACAAACTTACAATAATGTGTTATAGATTCTGATATCCAAAACATGCAGTTTTTTACTTTTTACAGTTTATTTAACTTGCCATCTTTGTAGGTAACAAATGTGTGTCCAGCATTATATTTAGTGGGAAGTTACATGTGCTCTTTAAGAAATTCCCTTGGACCTGGGCTCAAAATTGTGCTGGATGATAAGGGGGTAATCTAACAAATGGTCTTAAACTTGCTACTTGTATTGTAACTTATAGTAACCAATCGAAAGGCAGAATTTACTGGACAGCTGAACCGTTCCCCCATATCTGGCACCTTGATAACAGTGCAATAGAATAGAGGCAAGCCCCCTGGCATTTCAACAGTGAGGAAGGAGACACACTACACACATGGTGGACCTAATCACTGATATCCATAATGTTGAAAGAAATATTTGGATTTATGAACACACTATTACAAAAGATATTCCTCTAGACCCTTGGCTAGCATTACTATTCCCCAAACCTGAGGGAGAGAAAATATGGTGAATTTCCTCCATGGAAAGACTTTCTGCTTTACTTCATCACAAACTGGATAACTATGATGAGATTAGATCTGCATGTACAATCTGGTGTGAAAGTCACCCTGTTCTGTTCTGCATCATATCTCAATGGTATTATATGTGTATCTGGATATACAGTGAATACTGGACAGGAGCCCCCCTCCCTCCCCACCTTGGCTTTCACGGTGCACAGAAACAAATCAAGGGCACACATACATATTAGATATATCTTAGACATGCCTCAACTGAGGGCAAAAGTATGGCTTCTTCTAAGTTCTTAATTGTCTACTTGAGAGTAAATACATTTAAGGTGATATTATTTATATTTCCTTTTAAAGATTTCAAAGTCTCAAGAGAAAATTGAAAGGTGAGGAAGTTTTTGTTCAGATTAAAGAAGAAAGCATGTATTGGGGATACAGTGATGATTTCTGGTCCCTCAAGCTAAGCTACATTTTTAATCCTATAACTGTGATATGATAAGTCTTAAGAAGCTTAAAAAAGGGCAGCTCAGAAGTGATACACATTTTTATTAACCATTCAGGAAAAGTTGGCTTTACTGATCTCTCTTTCTTTCTGTTGATGTATACTGTCTTCACAGCCTGGCTCTTTTCACTGAAGGATCTGTAGATTTAAAGAATAAGCTTAACAGAAAAAGGCTAATCAAAGAAAATTATTTAGACTTTATAGCGCTCAGAAGCAGATGCAACACTAAGAATTTATTAAAGAACCCTGAATATATTTATCAGGGCTTAAGAAGAGGAACCTTTGAGCCCCCTGTCCAAAGCTCAAATAATGCATTTTTTATCAAGGGTGAATTAAAAATCTTCAGACAATGTCTACAGTAAAAGTGTAACAATCTTCAGGTTGGCACCAAACAGCTACTGTTGTCCACAGGAGCTAGATAGTATGGCATCTACTAAGTGGCCAATAGTGAACAAGGATTGCGCTGGGAGGCCTGCCCCAGGATGTCACAGCTGGGACCCTGACTAAACACAGCAGGCTACACTTAACTATTACATGGCAGACCAATTGCCATTTCTCTTGGCCCCACAGTTCAACAACTGAAAACACATTGGGGCACATTCAACAAGTACGAGTTCAAATCCCGAAATGGGTAGAAATCGGATTGGATATGATCATTTCTGATGATCGCAAATATCACGAAAATGCTTACGAAAAAATCGCATTAGTCACGCTAATATCGCATTGGCAATCCGAAAGTCACAAAATTTTCATATCCAAATGATCCTAAATGGCGGGAAAACCTTTCTGACTTTGAACCTTCAGTGCATGATTTTGGAAGCCTCCCATAGGACTCAATGGCACTCTGCAGTTCCAACCTGGCCCAAGGAAAGTCACGATACCGAAGCTTGAATGAATCCGTAACTTTCGCACTCTACGCAGCAATATGATTTAGTCACGTAATTTTTGACTCACAGTACGAAAAAGTGCAAATTAGTGAAAAAATCGGCAAAAATACGCAAGGTAGGAAAAAGTCAGAGTTGGACCGATCATACTTAATATAATACTTAATAAATCTGCCCCAATGTGTATCCTTGTCAGAGAGCTTCCCTATGTTTCTAGATAATATGCAAGGTCCATGGTGAATTCCATTCAGATGATTACACTTATTAATTGGAATGGAAGTTTTTCTTCTAAGCAAGAGGTTGTTGATCAAGCTCTTATAAAAAAATGTTTCCCATGTTTACTTTACCATGCCTGCTCATTTTTAAGGGGGATGTATATTTCTTTCTAGTATTTCTACTAACAAATATATGAATGTCTAATACAAACAAAATATTCATGTTGGGAAAAAAGAACTTTTTATTCTCTGGCTGTTCCATGTGGTTAGTCTTTGGTGTGTGGAACTAAATGTTTCATTCTTTGTGTGGATTTTGTTTTTCACCTCATTAGAAGTTTTTGCCTAGTGCACAATAGCATTCAAAATATTCTGTATTGTTTTAGTCTGTTTCACCCCACTGCCTGCAAAAGCTACAACCTTGACTTTTTACATTTTTTTTATCTAATATTCTTTAAAAGTCTCTGTAGTCTTCACCTTTGAAAAATCCTTGTATTTCGGTTTCAGTCCACTGCATCTGAACAATTGCAAACATACAACTCTAAGTCTCCTTTTTCAGAGTCCTCAGTGGTGATTTCTATTGATTTTGGGAAGTCTGATCACCTCAGAATCCCCACTGATAGGCTGACTGAAGCTTCAACATAAATCCTCCATGTCACTCCAATGCCAGTGCTGTCGACAGAAGTCTTTTTTTTGTAGCAGATACAAAGATCTTTAAAAAACATATAAAGCAACCAACACTAACAAGGATACTGAAGATCATACCACCTTATAGCACTGGTGTATTAACATCTGCTTATCTTTGATGGAAATGATCAAATATGGCAATGCCATTTGCTATAGAGTCTTTTTTGAGCTAACAATTCTTTATCTTCGTTTGATTTGCTTGCTTTATTGGATTCTAGCACATGTTTTAGTAGCTTAAACGTTTGCTGCTCCAAATTATAGAAAGATCCAGAAAACCAGTCCAGTTTCTTATTCCAGTTGGTCCTCCCTTTGAGACTTATTTCTTATGAAAAGACTTCTCTCTAGATTTTGGTACATTATAGGAACATTAAAATTTGTTCTCACAGAAACCAGGGGATTTAGCCAGCCCATGAAATTTGTTCTCACAGAAACCAGGGGATTTAGCCCAGCCAATGAAAAATTGATGAAACTATTATTCCTCCTCCACCAAAATTACAGTTGTCATTACATAGATAGGTAGTGTTCCCATCATGTACCAACCCCAGACTTGTCTGATGGAGAAATGTAACCCAGGAAAAAAAAGATATTTTATCCACTGAGGGTGCCTAACATATTGCCACCTCACAGTGAATTAGCATTTCCTTGTTTTTCAGTATCACTCTTTGCAATTAACTATATGTTTTTATGTTAGTTTGATATTAAGTCTTGAATTAATTTGGTGGGGGTGCCTAACATGTGCCTAGTGTTTTCTTGTCCTTTAAACTGATAAAGGCTGGAGACCCAGACGAAGCATCAGTCTCTTCAGTAAACATATTTTGTGTGTATATATATATATATATATATATTTTGTGTATAACTCCTGCAAGTGTGGATTATATTGTTCTGACATATGCACATACATTGGCCAATCTTTCTTATTTAGATGATCAGAATTGCTTTATTATACCTTAAAATTGCTGTTTTGGTAAGAAAACATCTTTTTCACAGAAAAGAACAACTCTTGGAAGCATATTATTCATACATAAAGGTAAAGCTCTATTGGCATTTCAGGTCAAACAAGCTGATGTAAGACATCTAAGCTTGAGAGAACGTGAAGGTATGAATGACTGATATATCAACTGATCCATATCGGAGAAATACAGTAAATGCTTCTCTGTCCTTTAGCAAAGTAAAGAGATTTTGATGGTTCAGCAATGTACTTGCAGGGATAAATAATAACTGGGGTGGAGGTACATAAAGGGAACTAATAAGGACACTGTAATACTGTATTTAAATTAAAATGTAATGAGCAGGAGTATAACAAGTACATTTTCTGAAGTTTCTTGAAATTCCTTCAGATACTTGAAAGAATATAATATTCAGTGATGGAAACTACATTTTATTTTTATTCCATGGGAATACTGTGTTGCTCAATTCCCTCTAGTCTTCCCCATCTGAGAAAGTAATTGTGTTAAACACTGGGGTTTTGTTCTGTAATAATTTCTGTAAATTGTACAACCTAAACCTTTTGATTGGATTTAACACTATTTTCTGTATTCATGTGTTTGTTAAACTGTTTTCCCATGGGCTAATTGCAGAAGGTCCGGTGTAATATTATGTATTGTATTCCCACTCTGCCATGCAATTGGTTATAGGAAGAATATAGAAGAGTTATAAAGAGATGTGTGTTTTCTACTACATGCTAATTGGATTTTATTTGTGCTGGGATTTCTACTCAACACCTCTCACTCTAAAGGTCTTTTACTCATAACACAAGCAATTGATTCTGCTGCTTACTCTAGCATTCAGAATTGACAGGCCTGACTATTGAGTTGAATCTCTTGTACTCACTAAAGTAGAGTTGTTCATGAGTTACAAGGTTTATTTATTAGTGTTGATTCCATTGATATTACACAATTGCTGACCCCTTTATTACTTGACATGTTAACAGATTTTTTTTTTCTTTTACCTCCCATGTCCTCCAAACTTCCCCACCACCATTTCTGTTGCTGAAGGAAGGAATAAAATTATTTTGGAGCTTTTCTAGGGAAATAAATTAAGATGATATGTGGCTTGGATGTCGAGTGGGTGTATGACAATAGGGGAGTGGCCAAAAGTGGACGTGGCATATAAACATTTTGTGCAGCTTACTGTGTGCACCACAGCCCTTTCCTGTCCCCAGATTTTACATTGGAAATCTGGTAGCCTTATATTATTTTAGCAAGATGCCCCAGTAACTTTGATGAAAAGCATCCATACAGTGCTACCACCAGTATGCATCACTTGTGTATGGTTTAACTACATCAGCTCTGCATAACACTGGTCTGTATTGGGGAAGGGGGGGGGGTGACACAGAAGAAGCTATTATTATCAAAAACAACCATGCCAAAAAGCATGTTAAAAAGGTTTTGCTGCCTTTTGAGACCTAGACAAAGCTTTCTGTCAAAGTTCAAAGCAATATCTTTTTATTGTTGTTGTTTTTGTAGAGACAAATGGAAATGACCTTGCTATAAATTAAATTCCATATACACTGTAACCTCTAGTCATTCCCTTATTTCTGCCTCATGTTCTAGATAAATAAATGAATATATTTCTCCACACAAAAGAAGAATGGCTATTTAATGGGCAAACAATGTAAATGACATGTTTCTCTTTCTCCCGGTGGACAAATCACTTTCTATGAACATCAGAGTCCTGTCATTGTTATAATTATTTACACATGTTGTAAGGCAATAAGAAGCCACTCAAAAAATGCAAATCATAGTGCTCCAAGGGCATCTTCTCCGCTGCTCCAAGCCTTCCGTTATTTAGTGTAAATGCAAATGATTAGGTCTTTATATGAATGTAGATGGTGTAAGTGTGTATTCACAACACAAAGAAGCACTTTCACAAATAGAACCACTTCACCTGCAAGCAAATTCATGTGTATCACTCAGTTACTTATAATACAGATCGGCACAGCAGTAGGATGTCATTTAATTTCATATCCTATAAATTGGTTTGGCTGGTCACAGATTGATACAACACCAAACCAAGATAAAGACATTTTTTTTTACTCCTAACTTGGCAAAGCCAATTTCTGAATTGTACTTCTTGTTATACCCCCAGCCCCAGAAGCTCCCCTAGGAAAATTATATACTAAGGGGCACATTTATCAAAGTACGAATGATTCCGAATACAAAAAAATCTTATTTTTTTCATTTATAGAACTGTGCGTATTTTCTGCTTTTTTTTTTTGTAAATTTGCGCAACTTTTTAATACTTTGTGACAATTTTTATGCGACAAAATTGTATCTGTCACAACGAGTATGAAAGTTTTGGAATCATTAAGCTTCGTTATCGTGACTTTCCTTGGGCCAGGTTGGAGCTGCAGAGTGCCATTGAGCCCTATGGGAGACTTTCCTTGGGCCAGGTTGGAGCTGCAGAGTGCCATTGAGCCCTATGGGAGACTTTCCTTGGGCCAGGTGGGAGCTGCAGAGTGCCATTGAGTGCTATGGGAGGCTTTCCTTGGGCCAGGTTGGAGCTGCAGAGTGCCATTGAGCCCTATGGGAGACTTTCCTTGGGCCAGGTTGGAGCTGCAGAGTGCCATTGAGCCCTATGGGAGACTTTCCTTGGGCCAGGTTGGAGCTGCAGAGTGCCATTGAGCCCTATGGGAGACTTTCCTTGGGCCAGGTTGGAGCTGCAGAGTGCCATTGAGCCCTATGGGAGACTTTCCTTGGGCCAGGTTGGAGCTGCAGAGTGCCATTGAGCCCTATGGGAGACTTTCCTTGGGCCGGGTTGGAGCTGCAGAGTGCCATTGAGCCCTATGGGAGACTTTCCTTGGGCCAGGTTGGAGCTGCAGAGTGCCATTGAGCCCTATGGGAGACTTTCCTTGGGCCGGGTTGGAGCTGCAGAGTGCCATTGAGCCCTATGGGAGACTTTCCTTGGGCCAGGTTGGAGCTGCAGAGTGCCATTGAGTCCTATGGGAGGCTTCCAAAATCATGCACAGAAGGATCAAAGTCAGAAAGGTTTTCCCGCCGTTTACGATTGTTCGGATACGAAAATTTCATGACTTTCGGATCGCCAATATGATATTATCGTGACTATTGCGTTTTTTTTCGTAAGCATTTTCGTGACATTTCCGATCATCAGAAATTATCATATCTAATCCGAATTTTACCCATTTCGGGATTCGAACTCGTACTGTGATGAATCTGCCTCTAAATGGTCCAGGGACATCCCTGCCCTTGAACTCTGGAAGGATATTGTGTGGCCCACAAATTGGGTAATAACGCAAGAACACCACCTAGACTTTGTTCTTCAGATATCAGATGAGATTTACTTTTACATCAATGGGGAGACAATGTACAAATGAAATATTGTGCATGAAACCTCCAAGTTGTTTACATTCTATCATGCCTTTTTATACCCTTCAGTGGGGGATTTCCAGAAGCCCCCACTGTCCCCATATCTTGTCCAATCAGAGTCCAATATTCTTCTGTTATCTGTACATCGTTCGCGAAGCTTCTCCTAATGTTTGACCATCCATGATAGCAGAAGTTTCTGGACTTTCCAAACCAACATGTGACATCTGGGGCCCTTCGATAGCTTGGGGTGACGATATATGATTCAGCATGTAGCAGTTAATCATTCCTTATCTGTAAACAACTTACATAAAATGTTCAAACAACTTATATTAAATGTCTAAACATTTGCTGCAATTTCTTGCCAGTTTTAGGCCTTAGATTTACTAGTAGGCCTAAAGCCTAAATACCTAAAATTAAACCTGTCCTTACAATATTTTGAAGACTCACCTTGATTTCCGGATAAGTGTCAAAGACAAAATGATCCAATTCTGCTATATTTACAGATTTTATTTAACACCACCCAACATATATATAGTCACGGTGGTGGTTTCTTTCCTTGTTGCTCCATCCCATTCCCTTCCCCCAACCCCCTCCCCTTGGTAAGGCAAGAGGGAAAAAACAGTTTACCCTATAAATTAACATATTCATTGCATTGGGATGTTATACCATATATATTATTTTCATTAACAGTTGGTAGCAAACCCATCACCGAACTGGAACTTTAAAAAAAAAAAAAGATTCAATCTAATATTGGTCTTATTGTGACTGTCTTGAATTTCTTCACCAGATCAAGGGTTAATGACCTATTTGGAACTAACTTGAACTTACTCTATCCTCCAGAGATATTTACTTGTGTTCCTCAAGGGCCCATTCATGACATTCACAAAATTATGGTTTTTGGAAGAAATGGCAGCTTGCACTCCCAACTCCAAGTTACAGGGATCTCACAGAGATTCTAAGGGATCTCTGCACTTTATTTATTGATGCTAACATTACTGACAAGTGTACAGTTTGCATAAACCATGGCTGAAGAGAAAGATGCAGCTCCTTCCATGTTCGTATGGACCTCGACAAGATGAAAATAAGGGGAATGAAGACTAAAGTTAATTCACTATAAACCTATATGTTTATTATACAGTAATATTCAGAGTTAATGGTATTGTTACATTAGACAGACACTGTATGGACCACAGAAAACAGATAAAGCAGTGGTTCACAACTACCAGGCATGCCCAATTTAAAAAAACATTATAAAGCTTTAAATATGTTTACACGTGTCCACAAACACTATATATACATGTTTACATTGGTTTTACTGAGGTCTCCACCAAAGTTTATGGCAAGCCCATAAAAGACAGAATGGGGTTGCATACAAGCTGATTGGTAGCTTCCATCTTGTTAGTGACCAACAAGATTTTGGATGACACTGGGTTATTAGCAAAAATAGAATAATGAACTGTTGTTGATCAAAGATAAAGATCAAAGCTCCTCTTTTGCACTACTGGCTTTCATAACCAGTCAGCTTGTCATTCTGATTATAGAAATGAAACTGTCTCTCCTTTTTGTAACTAAGAATTTTAAAGATCTCTTTCAAAAAGCTGCAGATTTGGTCCAACCTGAACCGTCAGATCATTATGTCCCCATTCATCTCTGGGCAAGCTCATACAACTGAATGCTGTTACATTAGATGGACATGATCAAAGAATCTTTGTTCATCCTAATACAGATTAAAGCACAGCAAAGATTCATGACTTGTTTTGCTTTGTGTTGGGCATGACTGTATTATGCCATTCCAAAATCTTCATTAACATGCTTATATGACTTTTACTTTGACTCTGGGTTCCTCTGATTGAAGAGGTTTCATTTTGGTCCTTTTTGGAAAACTGCACCAAACACAACATGATTGAAGAGATAAAAGAATTGTGGTTAAAGTGAAACTTAACCCAAATAATGAAATAAAATGGAATTCTAAGCAACTATTAAGTTAGATCATTTTAAATTTGTGATGGGTGAATCTGTCCTGTTTTGTTGAAAATTCACAAAATGGCTCAAATTTGTGGAATGCATTGAAAATAGACATTTATTTTTTTGCTGCGACTTATTCCAAGCCGCACGCTATTTTTTACAATATGGGCATTTGGTCTATGTGCATTTTTTTGCAGCAAAACTTGGCAAAAAAATTGACGAATCACCAATTTGAATACTTTTACAATTATTTGTTAATGTTATTGTGATTTCAACTGTAACTGTTTATCCCTTCTCATGAACCATGTCCACCCAGTTCTCATTATGCTTTGCATGACTTGCTATTAGCAGCTCTGTGAAGAAGCAGGCAAGATTTTTTTTGAATTTTATTCTTGGCTGAGAAGAGCTGGTTTTGCTGCATTGTCCCAATAGCCACTACAGACTGTACAATGCTCTGTTGTGAACCATAAAGTCCCAATAGAGCCTGTTCCATTTCTGTTCACATATAAAGGGTATACACTGCCTAATAATAAAAAAAATCCACAAACACTACTAAGGGATAGGGAATACTCCTGTGTTTGTTACTATTGACACAATATACACGAGGGACAAGCCAATATACATGTGGGACTGCCGTGTTGAATAGCCTTGAGTGCCAGTATGTTCAATTTTTCTGCTAATATGGCTGGGGAGTACCATATCCCCAGAAATCTGTGCACCAGGCTTATCTATCTATGCAAAGGCCTGGGTATGCCCATGTATATTGTTACTACAATACTTCTAGAGAACATCCTAAAACAGTGGGTCCCTAATTATAGGGCTGCCCCCACCCAGGGGTGCCTGGAGCACTGGTGGGCCCCAAATTAAAAGCAAGTTATGCTAAGATTTGTGGATAATTTCTACTTCTGCTCATAGCCACAGGTCAGTTAGGTTGAGATTTGGTGTTAAAACTTATTTGCTGTCCTGCTGGAACTATGGCCAGTATATTACTGCCTATAGTCACTGGCAAATGTTCTTATTTGCCCCATTTTCACAGATCCTGTGCCAGTGAGGACCATCTAAGCTTTGTACTTCTCAGTCCCCAGCTCAGGAAGAGATCAGTGCCAACTGAAATTTTTCATTGCCCCCATACCTTTGGATATTCTGTAATGTATAAATCATTTTACAAGAATATTTATGAATATTACCGATTGTCAGTTACATTTGAGCTGTTTGTATTGCAAGTGTAATTTTACTTTCTTTACTTACTATAAAATTGCATACTATATATACACTGCACATCATATAAACAGTTTTTTTCTGCAAGACCAACATTAATAGCTTTTTTGGAGAAACACCACTAAAAGCCACAACCTGCGTATATGGGTAGAAGTCCCAGTGCACACTCTGCAATGTTACAATAATCACAGTTTAGCAATCCGTGTAGGGAAAACTGGCTGTTGGAAACATATTCTGCAAATGAGCTTCAAACCACACAGGATAAATATAAAGCTATCACACGGATGAGTTAGTGTTGCTTAGGTAACTATCAAAATGGGCAGAATAGATGACACAACTCATTTTTTTTCTACTGACACATTTTTTGTTTTACTTTTGCCAAAATCATTTCAGCCCATGACAGCTTTTAGTTCCTTTTATCTAAAGAACTGAGAATAAATTAATCACTTACTCAAATAGAGATAGATGATAGAATGTTATAGAATAATGGGATCAAACTTTAAATAAGGTTACAACCTTATTGCACCCTCTCCTAATGGTTTAAAATTTAATGGTGACACCGACTTTGCCTTTTTGGCTATAGTTTAAACAGAAGCAGTGACCAGCTCCATGTTGTAGCTCCCACCCTTCCCAGCTACAGTCAGGTGATCCCTGTGGTGGCCAATAAGAGCAACCATTTGGGGGTTTTAACTTTGAAAGCAAGCAAGTTCTAGGTAAAACTCAGTCCCTTTGTAAAATTTATATTGAAGCAGTAGAATTGTTAATGAATCAGATGAACGTGAGTGTAGGACTGGCCAGGCTAGGGATGACTTTGACGTAGTTGGCCAGCTTGAATATATTGCAATATATGGACAAACAAAGGGCATTTCTTGGTAGCTTAATGCACAGAATGTCTTATATACAGTATATACTGATAATGGGTGAGTGCAGAGGACCTCGTATTTGTCTGTATGAATTTTGTGGTTCAGCCTCATTGCACCCCTGCCTAATGGTTTAAAATTTAGTGGCAAGCACAATTTTGTCTTTTTTTTACTCTAATAAGAATGAATATATTAGTGCTAGGACTTTTAATAAACAGTGGGAATGAGTACATTATTTTGTTTATCATGAATCAGTTATAAGTCATTTTTACACAAATGACATCATGAGCATAGCCTATAAGGATATATATTATAGGTACTCAATATTCTGCCTAGAATGGGATCTCCTATCGGAAAAACCCATTATCCAAAAAACTCTCAGTGATAGAAAGGCAATCTTCCATTTTAAACAAATGATTCTAATTTTCTCAAATGATTTCCTTTTTCTCTATAATCATAAAACATTACCTTGTACTCCCAACTAAGCTGCATGAATCCATATTGGTGGCAAAAAAAAAAATCAGTTGGGTTTATAAAATATTTTTAGCAGGCTCAAAGTATGATAATCCAAATTATGGAAACACCCTTTATCTGAAAACCCCAAGTACTAAGATAACTCTAAAAGAAAGTAAATCAAGTAAAATAAATGTTACATGGCCAAATACAGTACATTAAGTTGGTATTTATTGACAGCAGGAATAGAATAATCTCTCTACTTTACAATTTGTCTTGGGATATTCCTGCAAACTGAGGTAATGATTTCTGGGCTATACTTATTTTAATATCTGATTTTATTTTATATGTTTATGTTTCAGTAGATGCCATAGACTGGTCAACTCCAGATATTTTAAATATTAAACAATGTACTATCTGCCTGGCTACATGGACTCCTGATATTCTAAACTGTCTTTTTAAAATATTGATTCTTTAAAGTAATATGCAGATAAATAGTTTTTGATAATGTCATTTTCTAATGAGACCTATAACCTATTTTGCTGAAATCATGCTTAGATAATATTTTAGATAAAAGAAGTTAAACTGCTTTGTTTCTGTGCTTTGAGGTAAGGCATTTTACACTTAGGTATATTGGGAGATGTTAGGATTGCATTAATGGATCCCTTATCATTTGCATATAAAAGGTCCTTCTTTGAGGCTCTGTTTCCTTTCGCCGTCTCATCATGATACCGTGATGTACTGTATAATGTTTCCCTTCATTTCCTTTAGTAATGAATATACCTTACATTCTATATTAATACAGCTTTGCAAAGAGCCAGCTCATTTCTTTATCTATGTCCCCTGCTGCTTTTCTTTTAGTCTTTAAGTTTCTTCTGAACAACAATTATGCTCAAACTTTTCCGCACCTTTAACCTTAATATAAAGAAGACTACCTCTTGGGTTCTTTGAATAGAATATTCATTTTCCATGTCAATTTGAATGAGAGAGAAAAGAGACACCAAGGGTGGAATGGAGGAAGATATGCATAATAGGAAAGAGGCCATTTTGAGCATAGGCATCTGTCACAATTGTCACTTACATCATACCCCAGTAGATGGTAGAACTGTTATGGATGAAAGATCTGGGTCGTATTATTAAAAGCATAGTTACATTAAATGAGTCATCATAGGAGAATGACTGTGTAGCCATAGTTAATTTATACTTCAGTAACATCATGTCAGTTCTTTGGTTTATATATTGTGTTGTTCTTGAAGTGAGAAAGGACACTGAACACCAAGGGGCAGATTTATTATCCTGTGTAAGAATCGGGAACAAAATTTGACACACATTGGCAAGCTTCGCCATGTAAAAAAATGGTGTAAAATCATCGTCATTTTTTTACATAAAATCTGGCATTCGGACGGCGAACTTCTCCATTTATTTTACATAGCTTTTACACCATTTTTTGGCGAATTTCATTTTACACAGCATAATAAATAGGCCCCATAGATACAGTGTCTTGCAAAAGTATTGAGGCCTTTGAACAATTTACTTATGGTACTGAATACATTATTTTACCCTGTAAATAGTTTGCCATAACTGGAATTCAAAACAGGCCCTGGCATCTCCAGTTTTCATTGGGCCCAAACAGCCCAATAAATATTGACTGTCTATGGCATTTTACAGCAGCATCTTTGGCATTTACCAGAATCCACAGATTATTAGTCCGGGTCTAACCGTGATGGCAGAAAAAAACCCCTCAGTGATTAAATTGCTGAATTTTTTTTTTTACTAACTGATCTTATAACCTGTGGAAAAAATGGTGAACATAAAAATGAATAACAAATAAGAAAATCTAAATTGGTGGATAAACTTACAGACACAAATAGGAAAGTAAGAAGTTCTATGGTTTACATTTTTGCAGCATTGCCTTATATGTGCCATGACTGTATCAGATATAATGCCAATAGTCCAAGAAGTAGTCCTTTAATTTAGCTTTGAAGAGACTCAGTGAGCCAATGCAGCAAATAATTTCAAAATGCAAATATCAAACATCCTGATTCAGGATTTGTCTTGTTGCTAGAGGTTCCAGAACTTAACTGCTAGTTAAAAATCCCCTGTTGGTTCAGCTGGAAGATCTCCTCAACATGATCAGACACCCTTTCCAGACCTGTCCTAGTTATATGAGATGAGGAGGCTTTCAGGTGTGGTTTTCTGTCTCTGAGATGTTATAGCTACATTTGCTGTAAAAATACCAAAAATATTAATCCACAATGCTTAAGATTTTCAAGGTAAAATGAGCTTGAAGCACACTAGTTGTTCAGTTGCTTTAAACCACGGTGTTTATTGTTTTTTGGTATACAATAGATAAAGAACATTTTACAGAAAGGTGTTTGACATCAGCAACCAATAGGATTCATTACTATGTGAGGTCTAAAATAATATTACAATATAGTGGCATATTTATTGTGTGTAAGTCAACATCACTGGTGATGTCACTCATAGCAACCAATCAGCAAAGATCTGATTGGCGCTAAGGGCAGCATCACAGGTGATGTTGGCTTACACACTATAATAAATATGCCCCCAAATGTAATATTTTCCTTCATTTATTTCACCTTACGGTAAACATTATCTTTAGTACAAAAGCCCATATAATATACAAATGGTCTATCTATCTGTTCTGTGTTGAAGTGGCTCTACAAAGGATCTTTAGTTCTCCCTACCCAGATCCCTGTAACATTCTGTATGTTTATTAGCTTTTTTTTTAACCACAGACAATCTACTGAAAGTGTCAAACTGCAACAACTCAGCCTGCTAAGACAATTTCAATAAATACCTAAACATTTATATTTTTATTTTATATAAGTTACAGTTTAAATAATCATGTACAGAAAGATTACATTTTCTTGTTGGCAGTCAGGCCTCAAATACATTGTTTTTTGGGTCCTGGCAGACTCTTTGCAATAGGAGAGCAATTAATCTGTTGGCTTACACTTTGGCCTCTGAGCCTTTTCTACTGGCAGAACCTTTCAGACAAGATGCAGATCCAACTGTCCTAGATAATAGCTGACACAGACCCCATTTCATTGCTCCTCTGACTGCAATTTGTCCCACATTGTAGGACCACAGACAACTCCATTAGTGCGTTTTTGAAACACACTGGTATATAACGTTTTCCAAATTGTTTCAGAGTGAAAAATAACTGTTTAACTCCTTTTTCCTGCATTCTGCTGCTGAGTAGCAGAATGGCTCCATAGATCAGAGTGTATGACTGCTCAAAGAATTCTGGCAAACTGAAGCAGGTATCAGCTTTGATAAATATGTCAATTTGTTAAAAACTTTGCTGATCAGCCCAATAATGTTTTTATGGGTTCTTTATAGAAAAGGAAGTAATGACTGAAATCATTGTTAAAATAGCTTAAACAAATGCTAATACAGTGAATTTGTATAGTCTTTGTAATATAATATTGTATATGATATTAAAGAAGACACATTACATGTTTGTTTTTAATGAAGATTCCATATATTTTTATAGGTAAATGTCATTTCAAATTTCAGATAGCATATGTTTCTAGATAGAAATGAATTTTGAGACAAAAACAACTGGTCTACATATATCAAACTGAAACTGGATTTATGATCTTGTGAATGGGCAAACGTTATATATGAGAAGCAGGTTTAATACATTTACACACACAGTAAATCTGCTCATGTAAAGTAACATGTTATTATGTACAGGAATAGGACCTGTTATCCAGAGTTCCGAATTACAGGAAGGCCATCTCCCATAGACTCCATTTACAAAAAATAAGGCATGGAGATCCAAGTTACGGAAAGATCACTTATCCGGAAGACCCCAGGTCCCAAACATTCTGGATAACCCATACCTGTGTTATAAACAACCTAATGCTAAAATACCAGATCCAAGGTGCACATCAGTTGCATCAAAGAAATATAAATGTCCAAATTAGGTAAGTTATTTCCTAGAAATCCATGCAGTATTAAATGTATAGGTAACCATGGAACAGTTGCATGTGCTTTAGACAACAGCTAGGAGGCTATCAAGGACCATTCAGGTTATTAAAGTTCTTGTAGTCAATTCCAGTTAATAACCATTGCTCTATTTATTTTCTATTTCTGTAATAGATTGGTTTAAGGCTAAGAATCGTAATTTAATGGCCATGCTAATGGAAGTGATGTACAGGGGTACCAGAAGTACAGGGTTAGAAACCTGATAAAGCTGGGCACTTCATGGTATTGTTTTACACATTTGTTTTGTGCTTTTTTACATCTGAACTGTGTTAGTGCTGACAGAATTTAGCCACTGTACCTCCAGAACTGGTGTAAACACTTCCATAGCGTTAATCTGATGTGGTGATGTGAATTATTTTATTTAATGTATGTTCACATCACAATTTTGTATATGTGCACTATGGCTGTAGCAGCCTGACTCTTGACTGCTAGATGGGGTTTCCCATTTCTTCAAAAGTTTGTTTTAACTGGGATTTGTCTGTTTGATCAATTACCTTTGGGTTTTTAGCATACATTGTATAATGCTATTCATAGGAGGTCTTGCTGTAGGTAACATAGTATGGAAGGCTGCATCTATTTTCTTTTTCATCAGATATAACTAGTTTGATGCTCGATACAATTTATGTGTTGAGTAAACTGATCAAGAACAGATGCTAATTAATTATGGTAGATGAAAGCTGCTAAATTGTGAATATAAATGTTATAGTAATAAGGCTGATTCAAAGAGAACATAGATTTGCTATTTGCCCTGACTTTGAAAGATGTATTTGATTACTTTAAGGGGTCTGGAGATTTAAAAGGGTGTAGCCTTATGTTAGCATAAGGTTTTAAGCCATCTGGGTTTCTTGAATATAATTATGGGGCAGATCTATCAAATGTCAAGCTAGGAAACCCAGAAGGATTGCCAGCAGTGTGCTATTTCCCCCATTTATCAACACTATTACTATTGCAGGTGCTAGGTTAATGCTGTGCTTTATTAGTTTAATAAGGTATGTGTTGAACCCACCCCATTCCAGCCTGCCCTTGATTTGTTTTTGCCAGCTCTTGTCTTTGCTGGGTAAAAAAAAAAAAGCAATACAGAGTAAAAAAAAATAATAAATGACATTCAGGAAAAATGTGAGAAAAAAAAAAAACAGGAATGTATCACCTAAAGGGAGTTGTATTTGAAAAGAAGAAAATCATTCACTGGGAATGGCTCAAACTCAGTGGACATTTAGCTAGTGATGAGCGAATATGTCCCGTTTCGCTGCGCCATAAAGTTTGCAAAACGGCAAGAAAATTTTTGTCGCCCGCGTCTTTTTTGTCGCCGACGTCTATTTTTTTGTCACGCGTGCTTTTTGACGCAACTGCGCCCTTCTTTTACGGGACTGCGCCCCTTTTTTGTCGCTGTCACGCCCGATTTGCAGCGCCCGCACCCTTTTTTTGCCCCGACCATGCCCGATTTGATGCGACTGCACCCTTTTTGCTGCGACCGCGAATATTCATGGAAGTTTTGCAAAACAATTCGCCAGTGGCGAAATGCAGAAATTCGCTGCGAATCCATGCCTGGTGAAAAAAATTTGCTCATCACTACATTTAGCGAAATATTGGGTATATTTACACATCTGCGAAATGATGCAGAGATAAATGCAACATACAGAGCATATTAAATATTGATGGCAGTGTAATGACTGTTTAGTTATAATTGGCACCAATAATTTTATGCTGAAATATTCACAGATATGTACAAGAATGTTCTTCTTCCTGGGTTGGTGCAATTCGGCCACATTGTGTACATGTGATCTGGTGATCAGTTTGGACTACAGAATGTAGTTGATGTTATGTCAGATGCTAAGGCATCTTTAGCTCTCAGCCTACAGGTCCCTTTGGTATCCATTTAATTCTTTGTATAGCATGATCAATGGCTTGTCTTGAGAAAAATGGCTGGACATTTGAAGAAAAATGCTCTGGTCTAAGTTATAGGGCAAGAGATGTTTGGAAAGATATAAATAGAAAGGGGTGCAAGCCCATAGTGTTTACCATTCAACATTTATTAGAAAATATATTGTGCTTACAAGGTATTAGAAATAGAGTAGCTCATCACTTCACCTCCCAGATCGCAGGGATGCTTGTCCCCCTTTATAGTGACGTTATGATCTATATTCCGTGCAGGTAAGATGTAGTGCCACAAGGGGATTTTACTGAGGATTTTGATGTAATGTCTGGTGTTCGTAAAAAAAAATCTTGAATTTTTTGTGATTTACTATGCATCAAAATAGCTAAAAATCAGAATCTGACATTTTGCCAGCTAAAGCCGATATCATGTAGAACTCAGTGGCAAATGTCCCTTCCCTGGAGGATCCTTTTGCTTCAAAACTTTAGAGTTTTCAGATTTTTGACATTGGTTTATTGTGCAAAAATTCGAGTAGAGGTGCAAGAATTCGAAAATTTGACTTTTTCCCGCACTAGCTTCTTCAGTTAAGACTTATTAGTAAATGTCAGACATTCATGGAAATGAGTTTATTGGAATTTTTAAAAATAACAACGTTAGAAATGTTCATGGTGGGGGACTTTAAAGGCTGAATTGGGCTATTGGACACATTTACATAGCAGATTACAGGCTTCAGTTCTTTCACAGGATAAACAGGAGCCACATGATAATAAATAGATAAAAAACATGTAAAAAAAAGTTTTACTTTATGATGTTACTGGTCCTTTAAAAAATGCCAATTCCTATAAATCTAAAGGTGGCCATACACGCACCGATATTATCGTACGAAACCTCGTTTCGTACGATAATCGGTGCGTGTATGGCATGTCGGCGAGTCGACCGATATCGCAGGAAGCTGCCGATATCGGACGACTCGCCGATCGGACAAGTTTGAAAATTTTGATCGGGCGCCATAGAAGGCGCCTGACCAAAATTCTCCCTTCAGAGCTGAATCGGCAGAAGGAGGTAGAAATCCTATTGTTTCTACCTCCTTACCTGCCGATTCAGCCCTGAATGGTGTGTGGCGGATCTTACGATGTTTCGTGCGACCGATGGTCGTACGAAACATCGTCGGATCGCCACGTGTATGGCCACCTTTAGGCAACTGCAGTACCATTTTGAACCCTAGACTAACATAAAGTTTTGAAATCTAACCTTTCCTATTGATTTTTCAAACTGCTAATAAAATAGTCATTTAAGACTTTTGGCCAAATGTCTAAAATGTACATTAATCAGGAATAAACTTTCTTTTTGTCATTAGCATTTTCATGGAAAAACTTGATAACAAAAGTAGTGCTAATTCAGGGAAGAAAGACTTCCAAAATAAAATGAATAAAATACACCTTCCATTGACATATAGAAACTGACAATATTTTTCATTAAAATTTTCATGATTTTTTTTAATGATACATTTAAAAAATGTGAGTTAAGAAACTGCAAATTTAAAATAATTGATTGAATTTGTTACTGTGATCTTCCCAAATCCTGAAAAATCTTTAAATTTGAATAAATCTGCCCCCCTAGTATTACCATATTGCAACAGTGGAAATCACAACCATTAAAATATTCATCTGATTTACATTTCCCATAGGCAGTGGCAAATTGACTTCTTATTAAATAGCTGACATGGACAATTGCATTGCTTTGCACAAAACCCAATATCTATCATGTTCAAATTACGCCGGAACATGTGCAGAAATTATTTTGTATTTACTTCAGGCATAAGGAAAGGACCCTGCAGAATTAAAATGGTGTTGAGATGACATTTTTCCAAATGTTTGTTATTTCCGTGATGCAAAGTAAATTGCTTTCTATAAATCTTGGTTAAACAGACTAAAAATACAGTTCTGCTCCCGTCGCTTGTGTTGTCTTTGGCACCAGTACAATATAGATATTGTACGCTATGACTTTTACCAAGCTTGATAGAAACTAATCTTCAGTTCTGACAGATCTTATCTTTGTCAGAGAGAACCATTCAATTCCAGCAGGAAAAGGTCTTGATTAATTTACCGGAGAGCGAGATGGAAAGTGATCCTGGCCTGTGTACAGGTGCATTTGCTCATGTCTAAGTTAATGTTCGGAAAATAAGAGTGCCTCCTTGTTTCTGTTTTGCACTGGGAGACAAGATAGTAGTTCCTGGATGTAACATTAAATACGGTTATTTTGTGTGCGGCTTTTGCTAGGGTGAATCCCAAAGAATTGAATAGCTCTAATTGGTTTGGCTTTACTTAGATTTGTGCTATTGAGCATGGCAAAATTGGGGGCTTTGTCCAAATAACCTGGAGAAGAGGCTTAGGGAAAACTGCTAATGGCAAGGGCAATTGAAAATGTCAGCTAATTTATTTCCTCAAATCTGTGGTAAACAAAGGTTTCTGTTGTTGAAATGCAAAAGGCAGTAACAGTTGTAGCACAAGTTACTGTATCTCAGCTACAGGCAATAGATGATATGAAGGCTCTTCATTCTTAAGAAAAAGTGGCCCTTGGTAAGTACATAGGGATGTGAGATTATGCCTATGATTAAGCGCGCATGCGCATGAAATGTGTCAGATGTATTGTTTTTAAGAGAATAAGTAAAGGTCGAGCTTTTAAGGACCTCTTACAGCTTTCCAGTGTGTGACTGAAGCACCTTCCTGCTGAATTAAAATGGTAGACAACACTGCCAAGAAGAAAAAAAAAAGTAGGCACTTGTATGTTCTCCCTTTTTCTGCATGGGTTTTCTGTCAATACTCCAGCTCGCTCCAACATTCCATAAACATAAGGGCATTTTCATTGACTTTGATAAATTTGCCCATAGTAAGTGTGAATGTGATAGCGACCTTTGATTGTAAGCTCCACTGGGGCAGGGAACGATGCAAATGATACATACATCATTATAATGTACAGCAAAATATAGTGATGATATATAAATAAAGGATAATAATTGTATAATTGTATATTTTTAAAAAATATGACATTGTGACAGGTTCAGGATGGGGTTTAAATAGAAATAATGAATATGAAATATAGAGCATTTGGATGTATGTAAGATCCATATGGCACTTTTCTATCAACTCAATGGGGGGAATTTCCAAAAGTAAGGGGCTGATTTACTTACCCACGGGTCGAAATGAGTCCGATTGCGTTTTTTTCGTAATGATCGGTATTTTGCGATTTTTTCGTATGTTTTGCGATTTTTTCGGATTCTTTACGAATTTTTCGTTACCAATACGATTTTTGCGTAAAAACGCGAGTTTTTCGTATCCATTACGAAAGTTGCGTAAAAAGTTGCGCATTTTTCGTAGCGTTAAAACTTACGCGAAAAGTTGCGCATTTTTCGTAGCGTTAAAACTTACGCGAAAAGTTGCGCATTTTTCACGTAAGTTTTAACGCTACGAAAAATGCGCAACTTTTTACGCAACTTTCGTAATGGATACGAAAAACTCGCGTTTTTACGCAAAAATCGTATTGGTAACGAAAAATTCGTAAAGAATCCGAAAAAATCGCAAAACATACGAAAAAGTCGCAAAATGTTCGTTTTCAAGTTGGAACTTTTCCAATTCGGGTCGGATTCGTGGGTTAGTAAATCAGCCCCAAACTGTTGCACTGTGAAAATGGAGTTTGTGTGCCAAAAAATTTCTTTATATAGACTTAAGCCAAATCAACCTATTGACATTTTTCTCCTGATATTTTTGTTATGACTTTTGGGAATAAAAAATGTCTGTAAAAATGATGTGGGTACAACTAATTCTCAAAAAAGTCAACACAATAGCCACACATACTTTTTAACTGCATTTTTGAAGAGAAAATTGGTCTGTGAATAAGATGGAGCACAAACAGCATTTTGACGGCATTTTCCATTGCTGCATTTTTGTGAATTCCCCCCCAATGGGCTTTTTGTAATATTTCAGTGAGGTTTTTGACACATTGTTAAAATTTGAAGATTAACGTGTTAAGATTTGAGTAACGGTTATTTGACTGCCCCATTAGCACATGAGCCCTAACCCAGGTAAGTTGGAAGGGTCCTTTCACACTACAGAGAACATAAAACAAATGGATGTAAAGTAAAATTTCTGAGGAGAGTCAGTTTTTTTAAATACAACAGAGCTGTAATACTATTTTTGGAATCCAGTGATCATATAAGTTTATGGGTACCTGCATCAATGGTTTACCCACAGGCATACATTTTTCTGCCCCAGAATATGAAAAGAAAACTTTCACACCTGATAAGTTGAATTTTTAAATCTTTTTAGAACTGTTTTTTTTTACTACACAATTTCAGCAGCTTTTGGTGGCCAAAGGCTCTCAGGATCATGTGTGTTGTAGTATAACAACAATACAGTCTGTTTTGATGAAGACCTAGCCATCACTAATAACAGCCCTGGTAAAGAAAACTTGTAAAAACAATTTGTTTGTGCTATGAATGCTTGTTATTTTTCTGTATACCTTCCTGCGGAACAAGCTATTAGCAATAATGCATCTATATTTGATTGTAACTTGCACTTGCCAGGAAATGTGCACATAAATGTTAGGATATGAATAATTACAAAGAAATTCAACAGACAAATAAAGGCGTTACCACAAGCCACAGATTGCCAGTCCGGGCCTGCATGCTCAATTGCTTAGCAGCAAAATTTTTCTCCTCCCTAGACATTAAGGGGGACGTTTACTAACAAGCAACTTTTTTCGGGTTAGGGATTTTGACACCATAGAAGTTGCAAACCCCCAAAAAGTTGACTCTCGACCTGTTGAGGTCATATAGTCTATTCCCTTCCTGGAAATTTTTTCTTTGCTTTGTACTTTTCGAGTTTTTTGTTTTTTTTAAGCTGTTTTTTGTGCGACAATTCAAAAAAGTTTTGTATATCATACAACAAGCTAAGTTTTTGCGACTTTTCTGTGACTTTTTCCCACATGTGCTTTCTCACTTTGGATTTTGTGATAAATGTCTGACATTTGTGGTTTAAAAAAAATAAAATAAAATAAAACAGGATAATTTCAAGTTTTAGTAAATCTGGCCAAGTCCAGTTATTACAATCCTGGGTCAGCTAGTTATCACTCAAAAATTCACACTGTTGTGTTTTTGAACTTTATTCTTCTTACCCGTGATTGCACTAGAAGGGTCAGGGTGATTACAATAAAAGTATTGTGCCGTGTTCCATTCCCTGAAGGAAGTAGTGGAATGGAGCATAAATAGTGCAGAATGTAAAAGGTGTACATACACAAATAAAGAGCAGGTATAGTGAGTGGTGGGATGTAATGCTGAAAAAAATGAACACAGGTGGTTTAGGGGTTATCAGTACTGTAAAGTTCCCCATACACGAGCAGATCCGCTTGCTTGGTGATGTTGCCAAGCGAGCGGATCTTCACCCGAAATCCCCACCTACGGGTGGGCGATATCGGGGAGCGTTTAGTTAAAAAAAAAAAAGAATTCGATTGTTTGGCCCTGGGGCCAAACGATCGGATTATGTGGGCGGCAATGGGGCAGTCGGTTCGGGTCCCCAATCCGACTGAATTTTCTAACCTGCCCGATCGATATCTGGCCAATTTTAGGCCAGATATCGGTCAGGCAGGCCCCTCATTTCTACCTCTACACGGGCCGATAAGCTGGCGAATCGGTCCAAGGGACCGATATCGGCAGCTACTATCGGCCCGTGTATGGGGACCTTTAGTGGCAAATAGCATTGCACTCCTTGGCCACAGTAGGGGATACATTATCCTCTATATATTTTACACATTATTCGTGGCTCTTGTGTAAAAGCTAGATTCACAATGATTCGCAAAAGCATCCATCTCTCGATCAATTCTAAATACTCTGAAGTAATACTGTATGTGTGTTAAACTTAGGTATGGATTGTAAAAGTTGTTGAGGAACAAATGTAGTGCATAAAAGAGGATGATTTATCCACAGTTTTCTGAAGAGGGTAAGAAGCTAAAGTGGTTAATTCCCAAATCTTTTGGGAGATAAATGTAATTTTGTTTAATGTTAATTGTTCCACAATGTCAGGATTGACTGATAGTTGATGTTGATTGATTGCTATGAGATTTTTGTTGAATGAATAAAACAAGTTTAAAACACCAAAGAGTAAAGGCAAGGGTTGCATTAAATAAAAGCATATAAACGCATATCATACCCCAAGACGCTTACATTGCAAAATTTTCATCCATGTTAACCTCTAAGACATGTTGTGTTGCTTTCATGGGCCTCTCTGGACATAGAGCAATTAAGCCCACATCCAGTAACGATGCACCGTGCTATACCTTAAAGTGCTATCAACTCACTAGATTCATGACACTTTATGCTGCATGATTTTTTTTACCACTTTCTCAGAATGTCAGAGTTTAGCTGGGCATAATTTCCACAGCATATAATTAAATTTCCCAAGGTACTTTAAACATGAAAATTCTTATGTTTATGGATGGTTTATCAGACATCTGGTCTATCCATCACATTTAGTGCAGTCCCAAAACTGGTGTTGCTTTATTGCTGCACAATGTGCTTTTTATTTTTCAATTTTGCATTCATGCCTGCTGAGGCTATTTCATAAACCCGGAGATACTCTATCTTTCGTCTGCATTATGCTGCACCATATAAAGAAGGAATTTAAAATACAAATGGCTGGAAACTGGAAAGCAATATGAGTACAACATCAGCGCTACCTGCCATGTTGCACAGATGAATGTGCTAGACAATCTACTATCAATATATTCGTATTTCTTTGTGTTTACTATAGAACATATGTGCTGTGAAATATCCTACTGGGCATGAATCACAGACCTTTTTTTTTATTTCCCTTTCAAGAGATTTCTCTCATGGTGAATTGCAGTTCTTTGCTGAGGCACACACAATAAGGGGAAATTCATCTTCAATCTTGGGGCAATCATTAAAGGGCTATTTAGTAGACACAGGATAGGAGTTAAATAAAGAATACTAAAATTTAATTTAAAGGTACCCTTCCCCTTTAAGAAAGGAAGAAGAGGTAATTATATGCTACAGAAAAAAGGAAATCCTACTGTAAAAGTTATAATAACTGAATATCAAGTGATCCAGGCACTAAACGCCATTAGGGCATTCAACACGTAATATACACAGGCTATTTCCAAAAAATAAAAGCCTGCCATAATAGTGATTTTGACAGAAAATTGTTTATTATTCTTTCATTTGTCAGGCCTTGCTCACTGAGTGAAAGTCATGGCCATTAATGTCTGTTTTATGGCATTTTACCTTGCTGGCTTGCTATTATTGCTATCATGATTACCTTACACAGGAGAGGGTTATTTATGAGTGTTTTCCTAAAATTGTACGTGCAACATGAGCATCAGCAAAAAATATAAGCATGGCAACAGGTCTGGGTATTTTTGGAAGCCTTCTGACTACAGAAGCAAACATTCAGCTAACCACAAGCAGATACCTCATGTCTACCAGTAATCAACACTTTGACCTTTTTTTTTTGGCTTGCTATAACTCTTTCATTGTAGGTCTGTTTTTAAAAGCATTCATTGCTTAACTTACAAAGTCTCACTGTCTGTGTTTTTTCCCACTTTGATGACATTATTATGTATTATTATATTTATTCTTAGACACCTTTTCCAAGTATCCACAGAAGTGTACTGCAATGAATCCCTGCCCTACCATATGGAATCTCTCTCTATTACCGAGTACAACGTGAGATGTAACCTTTGCTCTGCACACCACAACTCCTTCTCTCCAACTTGCTCATCACTTCTTCACATTCCCATATCAAGGACATTTTACTGAAATTCCCTTCCTCAACCTATTAGGCACTCCCAGAACCTCCAGGCCTTCAAACTATATCTTAAAATCAACCTTAGCAACCTCAGCAACATGACCAGCTCACACACGTTTACCATCAGGACCTCTACAATAGGGATGCACTGAATCCACTATTTTTGGATTCGGCCAAACCCCGAATCCTTCGTGAAAGATTCATTCGAATACCGAAACAAATCCTAATTTGCATATGCGTGGATTTGGCCGAATCTGAATCCTGTTGAAAAAGGTCTAATCTTGGCTGAATCCTGGATTCGGTGCATCCCTGCTCTACAGACACACTGGTCACCCACTATTTGTCTCATTTCTTCCTTCTTTTAGATTGTGCTTACAAGCAGGGCCCTCCGTCATACATCTACTGCTGGATGTTATAGATAGGGCAACATGTTGGCACAATGGTTAGTACTGCTGCTTGCAGGGCTGGGTCCCAGGACTCCTAGGCTTGATTGAAGACAGGGCACCACCCAGAAGGGTCCTGTGTTTGCGTTCTCACCCAGTGTGTGTGGATTTCTTCTGGGTACTTTGATGTCTTCTCTCATTCCAAAGTCATACCAGCAGGTTAATTAGTTCCTGATGAAGCTGACCAGTGTGTGTGAAGGTTATAGGGATCTTAGATTGTTAGCGCCACAGGGCAGGGACTAATGTCAACGAAATGTAATCTCTGTAAAGAGCTGTTGAATATGCCAGTGCTATTTAAATAAATAATATATATATATAATGCTTACCTGCATGTCAGTAAACTGCACGCTGTGTCAATCAGAACATTATTGTTTGCCTTCTATAAATGGTAGAGTGCAGCCATTAATCTGTCTATGACTTCACTGATAACAGCCTTGCATTTTATTATTGGAAACTATTTGTTCATAATAAACTAGGATTTGGCAAAAGAAGATTTCATACCTTGTGCCGGGCATACAGGAAAATTGCAGACGGAGTGATGTTAATATTTAATATAATGATTTATTTATAAAAGAGAAGTAAGGATGCCAGGATTATCATATTCACAACAATGCATTTACCTGCTGATTTCCCGTAACTCATTATAACAAACAAAGGAGCAGGTGTGAAAGAGTAGAAACCACAAATAATGCCTATAACTGTCGTCTGGGCAAGGCAAGTAAAAAAAGACAAAATAAATGAGATTTCTGGCAATATGAATCTTTCAAAGAGAGCTTCAGACAGCTTCTTGACTCTTTATTTATATTAACTTTCTCTTTTACTTCATTTCCATCTGCACTGTGTGGTCTGTTTCCCCGAGACTCATTTGGAATGTTGTCAGAAAGCCATAAGCTCAAGCCATAAGTATAACGGATGAACCTTTATTTACATTACTGGCATTGGCAATGATTGATTTCAAAGTATTCTCACATATGTACTCTATTCTTCACGGAGCATATTCAGAAGGGAGCTGTTTGAATATATAACTCCAGATCCTCTAAAAGAATGACTTCCTAAGGCCAAATAATAGCTAGAGCAGCTTATGAACAGGACACATTTTCCATAATTTCATACCTGGCAACACAGGGAGTAACTAAAAACCTGTAGTGTTGTTACGCTCCATACTTACTAAATTAGTAACCTACATTTTGATTCAAAGTTGTATAATATATTGACTGCTCATTATTTTGCAATTCAGTTCTCTATTCAAGTGTTATTTTTTTATTGGTTATTTTACTGATCTATCTGTAAATCCTGTTTTAAACTTTCATCCGGTGATATATTTTATGGGCTAAGAAGTGAGAGTTGCATTTGGAAAACCAACTTTCTGTTACACTGTCTATAAAAAATGATGTTTGGCTCAGACTTCTTAAGGCAGTCACTCAACTTACAAATAAACTGTTGATAAAAACGTTAAGGATGAAGGACAGGCACTTGTAGGACACTCCACGAGTATTTCGCTTGACAAGGCATTAGTGATGTGGCTCTTGACTGGCAGCACCACTGTGCAGTACAATTTTGCTCCTTCTTGTCTGTATACACTTTCCCTGTACTCTTCAGACTTCACATTGACCTAAAAAATAATCCTAGTTCTTTCTGTTAAAATTATCCTCTTCTCTGTCATAATAATATCATATATATCGCTGGTCTTATTAAATGGGTGGTTCAACTTTATGTTAACTTTTATTATATTAGAGAATGGCCTATTGCTTGGTTTACATTATTTAATTTCTATAGTTATTTGAATTATTTCCTCTTCTCCATCTTTCCAGCTTTCAAATGGGGATCACTGAGCCCGGCAACCAAAAAATTATTGCTCTGTGAGTCTACAAGTTTATTATTATTGTTTTTTTTTTTATTCCTTATCTTGCTATTCAGTCCCTCTCCTTTTCATATTCCAACCACTGCCTGGTTGCTAGAGTAAATAAGACCATACCAACCAGATAGCTGCTGAAATACCAGAATGGATAGCTGCTGAACAAAAAGCGAAATAAATGAAAAACCAAAAAAATATATATCGCTGGTCTTATTAAATGGGTGGTTCACCTTTATGTTAACTTTTATTATATTAGAGAATGGCCTATTCCTAGCAACTTCATAATTGGTTTACATTATTTAATTTCTATAGTTTTTTATTTGCCTTCCTCTTCTCCCTCTTTCCTCTTTTAAATGGGGGGGGGTCACTGAGCCCAGCAGCCAAAAAATTATTGCTCTGTGAGGCTACAAGTTTATGATTATTGTTTTTTTTATTCCTTATTTTTCTATTCAGTCCCTCTCCTTTTCATATTCCAGTCACTCATTTAAATCACTGCCTGGTTGCTAGAGTAAATAACGCCATAGCTACCAGATAGCTGCTGAAATACCAGAATGGATAGCTGTTGAACAAAAAGCGAAATAAATGAAAAACAAAAAAAAAGTAAAATGAAGACCAAGGGGCTGATTTACTAACCCACGAACGGGTCGAAATGAGTCCGATTGCGTTTTTTTCGCAAAGATCGGTATTTTGCGATTTTTTCGGCGTCTTTACGAATTTTTCGTTACCAATACGATTTTTGCGTAAAAACGCGACTTTTTCGTAGCCATTACGAAAGTTGCGTAAAATCTTGCGATTTTTCGTAGCGTTAAAACTTTCGCAAAAAGTTGCGCTTTTTTCGTAGCGTTAAAACTTACGCGAAACTTCGCACCTTTTAAGTTTTAACGCTACGAAAAAGGCGCAACTTTTCGCGTAAGTTTTAACGCTACGGAAAAATCGCAAGATTTTACGCAACTTTCGTAAAGGCTACGAAAAACTTGCGTTTTTACGCAAAAATCGTATTGGTAACGAAAAATTCATAAAAGACGCCGAAAAAATCGCAAAACATACGAAAAAGTCGCAAAATGTTCGTTTTCAAGTCGGAACTTTTCCAATTCGGGTCGGATTCGTGGGTTAGTAAATCAGCCCCCAAATGTAAGTTGTCTAAATCATACTAAAAGTTACTTTAAAGGCAATCAACCCCTTTAAACACTACAATTCCGTAATAACTTTCCTGATTTACCAGACAATGCACTTACTATGGGAGGCCCTATAAATAACTGTGTATGAATGGCCAAATGTTATTTTAAGCTTTTCCCCAAAAATAACATTGTATACACTTATGGGCAGGGATTTTTGTATTTACACTCAGTCTGATCATCTCTTCCATATCATGTATTTGGGTTGTATAATAAGTGATAAATATCAATATGTTCATTTAATGTTTGCTTGCCATATATATTTCATATAATAAATGTTTATGATTATTGAAATATTGCATATTTAAAATCAATACGATATTTTAGAAATGTCTCAGTATGACAAGCTCATTTGCTCAACACAAGACGTTTGCAATCATAAGGGCAGATATTTTACAGGTATGTGTTGTTTTGCAGAACCATCATATTCTTTAACACTGACATAAGGCATACGCCGTGTGAATTGGGGCTGAATTGGCCTGCTTTTTAATATTCAAATGTTGGGAGATATTCATTCGCACCGGGTTCCATTGGGACCTGCTACACTAAAAATAATTCCAAATTTCTTTCTTTTGTGCTAGTCAGGCATAATAAACTTTACTTACATTATATTAATTATATAAATCTTGTTTCCTTAATTCAAAACAGACCCTGGCATTTCAAGTACACAGAGGCCCAAACAACCCCCACCAGCCTAATAAATAGTGACTGACTATGGCGGCTTACAGCAGCCCCTCTGGCATTTGCCACAATTCACAGATTGCCAGTCTGGGCCTACCTTCAGTCTTTCACAATCACAATAAACACTGTTATTAAGACAAGCTTTGCATCAATCCCAAAATCTTGTTAATGTGCCAGAACAGGGGGCCTGACGCCCATGCCCAGGCTATACAAACATAGGCATTTAGGAGGGAGGGAGAGTGGAAAAGTGCAGTGGTGTCACAAGGAAGTGCAAAATGGAAAGTGAAAGTAACTGTTTGCCCCACCTCTATTCCTGAGACATATAGGCAGGGAAGACAATATATGATTGACAGTTGATCCATACAGGTATAAATGTTTTAATAAAAATACTTTTATTATACAGCTTTTTATGTGTGGGAGACAGGTCCCCTTTAACACTAGATTTATTATTACTAAGAGCAATTTTACAGCAGGGCTGTTGTCTATATAAATAGGGGGGATTAGGAGTCAGCAAAGTATTATTTTACATATATTGAAATTGCAATTTCCCTTACATTGCTTTGCACATTGGTCTGCCTACACTTGAGACAATCACCTATCGCTTGACCATCAAGCAGCTCTATATCCCACACAACCATTGCAGCAGCTTCCTAGAGCCACTTTTATTGAAGAAGCCCCATGAACAAACTGAACTGAAGAAGCCACTTGGATGAGTGGTGAGATGTTTTCAAAAAAACTCAGAAGGTCCAGTTACCTTAGACTTTTACTAGATAATGCATCCCACAACATTGATAGAAAAATCAGTATACTTTTCTACTTTTTCTCATCAACTATATACAATATATATATATATATGTAGAAATCCAAAAAAAGCTTCAGCAGGTTTACTGCAAAACATTTATTGTGGGTAGTGGTAACACGACAAGTTTCGGGTCAATACCCTTTATCAAGTGTACACTTGGTTGCAGCACAGAGCAACAACTAGGAGCTAAAGCTTTTGTTCGCAAGTATTTTATACAAATTTCACCAATCATTTTTTATTATATATATATATATATATATATAATTGAACTATAATGAATATAGGAAAAAACAAATCTTTACAAGAAGCAGGGCAAGTTTTGTCTCTTTGTTTATCTCTAGAGGTGACCTTGTACCCAACTGCTATATCCAGCATGCCTTCTTTTGAACAAGAACCTTCCCTCCTCTTAAACCTGAGGACACACAATCAGTTGCCTTGAAGAGGATGGAAACATCTATGGCACAAACTGAAATGCTTTTCTGTGGTACATTTTGTATAATTTTTCATAACTATCCTAACATTTTCCATACATATAACCACTTATTTTTTTGTTGCAGCCACTTTGGATAATATATACACATCGGGTGTATTTGACAGAATGATAAATATTGTATGCTTTAACAAACAATATGACTCTGGTTTAAAAAGCACTATTGACTAGAGGCTCTATGGCCTTTCTGTCACTTTTTTTCTAATTTTCATCAGTTATAGAGAAAAGGTATTCCAAAGCTAACTTTCCTGTAGCATGGAGTTCTATATTAAGGACCAGTGTGTAAAGGCGACTCCCTCTGTTTATCTGTGCAACAATTACTAAATCTTTGTCCAGCGCCTGCAGTCTCCCTAGTACCAAACCAGCAGTTTGGAGGGTAATACAGAAAGGCATGGTGGTACCCTTATTCATTTTTTGTTGCTACTGTCTAACATACCAGGGAGACGTGGAACATCAAACTACAGACTGAGAGCTTCATTTATGCAAGTTTGGGAGAACTAGGTGTAATAGAGCCTTCAGCCACTAGAGGGAAACAGAGGGCAGAAAGTATATATGTAGGGTACCACACCCAGTTTGGGACTTTTTGCTGGCAGATTGGCACGATAGACAGAGAGGGTGTCATAGTGAGAATCACTAGGTTTTTCAGGCAGATAGGCTGTTTAGCATGAGTAGCCCACGCCCCAACCAGGAGTGAGATGGGTTTGGAGCCTTGGCTATGACACAGTAAGGGATGAAGTGTCAGTGTTAAGACTAGCAGAAAAGTCCTTTGGCAGAGGATGTCGTCAGAAAATTCCTGTTTGGAGAAGGGCAGAGGGGCGTTGGAGGAACGCTGAACTGTCAAGCGGACAGGTGGGGAGTGAGCTCCCAGCGGGGGTGACGTGGAGGAAGGCTAGTCAAAGTGATTGGATATTGTTATTTCATTATGGTGTCAGCCTGTCTGTGTTGCCCAGTAAAACTGAATGTTGGATATATGTAACCAGCTGTAATCTGAATACATTTTTTCTTAACAGCATTTAAATGTCTGGCCATTCGTCTATTTGTGCTTCATGCTGTCTCTTATTCAATCTCACTGTAACTGCAGTTTACATCAAACTTCAGTAAGTTCATTTAAAGAAGTTTCATACATGTGTTCATAGGTACATGCTTAACGTCAGAACACTGCTGTTTCACTGAGTTTTACTTTAAACTGTAAAATCAATTTCTGGATTTAGAAATGCCATTTACACTTGCTTGGCATTTTCAAGCAATAAAGAACAAGCACAGTAACAGGTTGTATTTCATCCATACTTATTATACCCAGGTGTAGCTCAGTAGAGATTTTATATGATTCAGCTTTAATGTTACCACAGATTACTGCAGCACACCCAGGCATAGCCACACAAAAGAGGTACATCTGTACATCAAATAAAGTGCAGAATAAGTTGGATGCATTGGTTAAACTGATTGTAAGGATAAATAAAACATGCTTGGGTAAAACCATACATTCCTTAATAATTCTAACAAGGATGGATTTGATTTAGATGCTAGAATAAATAAAGTCTAGAAAACAAAGTCATATTTTAATATTATAAATGGGAACAGAGGGCATAAATAGAAATAGTTCCTTTACTCAGCACAGTATGGACCTAAAGAGAAAAATAATAAATAGAAAGTAACTATAAAAATCCAATTTTTGCCTCAAAGAACAATAGTTTTTGAATGCTGGAGTCACGGACCCCGTATACAAGCAGGAAAGAGACAGAAGAAAGAGGCAAAACAAATATTCCGATTAAAATAAAGACCAGCTGAGAAGTTGAGAAAATACATTGTATAGCATCAAAATTAGATTAAAGGTGAAAACCCAACTACAGTTAGCAGAAACAAATATGCAGCTTCCAGGAGGCCTTAAGAAAGTGGTGTTCATGTGCCAATAGGCTTCAGATGGGGTTTAGGCTTCAGATGGGGTTTTTTGCCTTCCTCTGGATCAACTAGTAGTTAGGCAGGTTATATATAGGCATTATGGTTGAACGTGATGGACTTATGTCTTTTTTCAACCCAACTTACTATGTTACTATGTTACTATGTAATAGTGTGACTATTGTATGTAGCTTAACAGCATAATCATTATTTATTTATATAATACCAGCAAGATACTGCATGCAGCGCTTTACATTAATACCTATGTTCTTTTATTTCTGTTCCATCTTCCTTTCCTTACTATTTAAAATATCACTTGTATAGGATGTAGGATCTTTTTAAATGAGATTGACCAAACTAGCCATGGCTTCTTTATGTAGTACACATAGGGGCACATTTACTAAAACTCTAAACTAAACTCTAACATTTCTAATTTTTTTTATTTTTAAAAATTCAAACTCTTTTCCATGAATGTCTGCCATTTGGGGGCAAATTTACTAAAATGACTAACATTTCTAATTTTTATAATTTTAAAATTCGAATAAACTCATTTTCGCTAATGTCTGGCATGTACTAAAAAATCTGAAATTAAACAAAGCACAAAAAATCAGCTCAATAATCCGAAACCTCCAACATTTTGCAAAAAAAGAAGACCCTCCAGGGAAGGGAAGAGGCATCTGCCATTGACTTCTACACAATCTCTGCAAGTTTTAGCTGGCAAATTGTCGGATTTGGATTTATAGTCGTTTTGACTCATAGTAAAGCTTGAAAAAGTTGCAGAAATCCGAATCGGAAAATAAACGAGCACTAGAAAATCTCAAAATCTCAAATTTTTCTCACTTTTATTTTTGTGAAAATTTGAATAAACGTATTTCCACGAATGTCAGACATTTATCGAAAAATCTAAAATGGAAAAGCATGATCCAGGAAAAAGTTGCAGAATAATCGCAAAAACTGCAACTTTTTCAACTTGTTGCATGCTAACTGCAACTTTTTCATATTGTCACAAAAAATCCAGCAACAATAATTTGAAAACATCTAAAAATTCAAAGCAAAGAAAGATCTTTCAGGGAAGGAAAGGACATCTGTTATTGACTTTGATTTCAACAGGTTTTAGATGGAGTATATTCGGATTTAATAGTGTCGCAGTTTTATCACATAATACATCTCAGGATTTTTTTCAAGTTTTAGAGCAACAAAAATCAGAATTGTGAATTTTTTTTTTCCGAACATTAGCAAATGCCCCCCTTAAGATTCCTATATTATGGGTTTTTCAAGGGCACCCTTTTTGCAGTATCTAAGAAGCACATAACAAAATGATGATGTTATCCAAAGAAGTTGAGGGCCTACACCAGTTTGGCTGTGCCTCCATTGGACATTCTGTTGTATAATGTTGTTTTAATTCAGTTGAATTTGCTCCAAAAGCTCAGTGTTTTATAGCCTATTGCCAGAATGACCACAGGCATGGCTGTTGGATAAAAATGAGATCTCTCTGCATATTGTCATCTTAAAGAAGATTTGAATGTTGTTCCAGATTAGTTGGACTCTATATCTGTTTTTTAGGATTCAAAATACTTGATGGCAATCTTGAAGAGGGTCTCATTTTACAGGAATAAGCAAAACTGCTTCTAAATTTGAGATATTTTATTCTGCCCATTCATGTAATATTGATTCATATATCCTAGTTTTTAGTTTAAAAGACAGAGTGTTGTGCATGTGGGGCCTTATCCATGTTTACTTGGCTTAGCAGGTAAAAGTTTGTATGAAAATTGTTTATTTAAAAAAAATGTTTTGATAAATCAGCCAGTTTTCTGTTGCATAAATCTTGTTAATGTGAAAGTGGCATTTGTGCAAATGAACAGACATGCAACTCGCCACATGTACAAAAGGTGAATGAATTATAAAGAAAAATTTCTGTGAAAATATTTACCAAATGTGCAAGTAATTTGATAAATTGAACTCTTGTGGATTTATTACACAGCGGCAATGACCTCCTTATGGCTATGCCAAGTATTTCTTCATCTGTTCGAAGTTTTTGAATCCAACTGGCTTGAAGGTCAGTGTATGATAAAATGCTAAGTATATTGCTGTTCTGCAGAAGGAAAAAGGAAGGTGAAATCAAAGGTTGCACATTAAGTTAATTGATTCATTTTCTTTTTACATAGGGACCTTCATTAGTGCTCTTAGTTTTAGTGTCTTTTGTTTATTGTTTGTTCATGTGGAATTGCTTACACTTGGGTTTGTTTTTTGCACATACAAAATATCTGAAAATGTTACTTCTATAATGAAAGAATCCATTTAATTTAGGAAAAAATGAGGAGACTGGATAGCATATTTAGAACTTTGAGGCTATAGAAGTATAAGTTTTAAAATGTTTCTTGATTAAAGAAAGTGCACGTTCACAAAATGGAGTTGTCTTAAATAGAAGATGGGGAGGCCATAAAATACTAATATTGAAAGTTCTCTCGAGACATTTACAAACCCTCAGTAAATGTGGTATTCAGTGGCTTGTCTTTCTCTTAGTTTCCAGGGCTGATGCGGGGGAGAAGAAGCAGCCAATACTGTTGTGGACGGCCAGACAGCAATACTTTCTTCATGCAGCAACACTTCGGCCTTCTGCTTCTGTGCAGCAAAGCATTATGGTTCTCTTACACATGTTAGGGCAAGGTGCAAAGAAATATATGCTGCAATGTTTTTCACCCACAGACATAGGTTCTTGCACTCGAGAATGGAGCACAATACTGACTAGGATAGAGTGCTCTAATCACCGCAGTTGGAGGAAAGGATCCTGGGATGCAATAAATTTCCATCAGAGAAGTCAGGAAATTTTCATTGTGAGATTGAATTCTCCACAAATCCATGCTTATTCACTCAGTGACTTAACCATTGCCCGTGTTAATGTTATGAGAAGAGGTCCCATGTACTTCCATGTTCCATGCAGTTTTTGCTCAAGGGGTTGATCTAACCAAAATTTCAAAACACTTCTCTGATTAGAAGTTATATAAAAGCTGTGCCCCAAATCTGTTAATCATTAAGAAAACATTTCTTCTGCGAGAATATAAATTTAGCCCTTATTAAGCTGATCTTATACATTCAAAACAAGTTCTTATGCTGGCAGATGAATTTCTGACAGTGATCACTAGCTAAAAGTGCAAAGGAACCTAAGTCTTAGAGGTGCATGCTTTTTGCACCACCTTGTATTTCTGACTTGGCAGTCCTGAAACACTGTACATACTGTACTTTAGCTCTACTATACTCTACCTCAGACTTTACTTGACAAGTTATTTTAACCTTCTCTTTTCCAGAGCTCTAAGATGACATGGAATCTTGGTTTCTTGACATTCTCTCTCAGTTCTCCTTCAAACATCAAAGCCTCTATAAAACATGCAGTTTAAAACACAGCCATAAGAAACCATCAATGCACACTCAACAAGAGAATTAAATGCACTTTTTCAGGTAAAAAATGCTCTTAAAACAATGCGCTCTGTGGAAAACTCAAATGAAATATGTCTGAATGCTTGCTTGGCCTTACTGAGAAATACTTTCTTTACCAAATATTTCTTACTAAATGTTTAACTTTAGCTCATTCAGTTCCTGTACACAACAGCTGTCTCATGGCTGGCCAGTATAATGTCTCTTCTGAATTCCTGCTGAATCGTGCTTAGTACTTATAGCACTGTTTTATGGGTAAACTCAGAATTACTTTTTCTCCCCATGATTAAGAATTCCACCCTGTCTCCATTTCCTTTCCATATACTGGATGCACAACAAATTTTGAAGGAATCGTGTGTTGCAGTTGTGATGTTAAGGTACCCTTTAATCAGTGTTTGATGGGTTTTTGAAGATGATCTTCATGTTCTCAGAAAGAACTGACACTATCTACACAAAAACATTACAAACCATTTCACTAAATAGTCAGAGGCAAACCAATTCCCTTTGTTCTGGATCTAATGGGGTTTTTCTTACAGGTTATATTTATAAAACAGAAAGCTTGCAGGCCAATGTTTCTTTTGATTTGCTTTGAGATAAACGTTCAGGGAAAGTGTAAATAGTTGATAAAACATGGCATTTACTTGTAGCTCATAACAGTGTTTAGAGGTGATTTATGTTAAAGACTGATTCCCTTAGACCCTACTGGAAACTAAAATATGGAAGAGTTTTGGGATGAAACAGAATTCATTTTTCTTTGCCCTATTGAGGTGATGGGTTTTAAAAAGAGGAATATAAAGAAAATATTGGATAAGCTTATAAATGAGTTTAGTATCTTTAGGGCACTTAACGTTTCAAGGCTTTAAGAATCACTCCTCATTGATTTGAGATTCAGTCACCTAGAATCACAGGTGCACCCCCAGCCAATTGTTGCTTTAAAAATACTGGCTTGTTTTAGCAGGTGAGAGCCACCTTTAAGTCTTTCTGTTGGACCCTTTCAATATGACTATTCTCCAGCCCAGTATAATAATAATCAGTAGAGATTGGTGATAATCAATGGATCATCAGCAAAAAAATAAGAGAAATTTATACACTTAATATGTGTGCTGGTGAATTTGTTAAATGTTATAAAAGTGTTATTGGCTTGTTAGCTAAGGGGCATATTTATTATGCTGTGTAAAAAACGGCGAGAAAATTCGCCACACATCACCAGGCTTCGCTGTGTAAAAATGGAGTAAAAACGTTTTTTTCTTCCACCGGAACTTAAATAACGGCGTGATATCCGGCGTTCAGACGGCGATCTTTTCCATTTATTTTACACAGCTTTTTACTCCGTTTTTTCGGCGAATTAGTTTTACACAGCATAATAAATATGCCCCTAAGTGTAATTTAGACGACTGGCCACCAGAGGACACTGCAGACAGGAAGCTATAAAATGAGCAGCCACACCCAGGTTCAGGGTCTTTTGACAGGAGGTCGGGGTTGAGTTACTATCTACCAACAGGAGGTGAGTTAGGACCTGGAGCAGTAGTAGAGGAACAGCTAGAATAGGCTAGAGGTGTGTAAGAGCGAGCACTAGGTGCACAAGGCAGTCAGGGTAGATAGAACGGCCAGCCTCTGCCAAACTAGGAGAAAGGGGAACCAGGTTCCATTGGGCACCCCATTAGTCAGGGAATCCAGTGGCAGTGTAGGAACAGCTAGTGAGGAAGTGCAAGAGGCTTTCCCATGGTAAGGGAAACAGTAAGTGAGTGTGCCTAGCTGTGCAACTGGCCTATGGATATCCTTGTGAAAATAAATTACATGTGTGAAGTTTATTTGTTAACCTGCCTGCATGAATGTCTTGGTATGCTCACTTCTTAATAAAAGTTATCTGTGAAGAGTGAGAGACTGCACATTATTCCATCTGGAGTCAGGGATACCTTGTGGTAGTAAAAGGGTTGTTACTGCAGTGGAGCTGTACCTAAGAACTGTTCTGCCCTACAAACTAAGCAGAGCAACATCAAAAGACTTTACTCTTCTTCTGAATTTTTCGGTCAGGCCAGTCAGCAACACTGAACAGCAGATGGTGCTGTTGTGTGAATTTTGTTATATTAACAGTTTAAAAACTGCAAATATCTTGAAAGCTCGGCCCATGTTTCTTCACCTCTATACAGTACATACATTTTCTTTAAGCATCCTACAGGTACCTCCCCCATTTGCTAACAGGAGTACGGATTTGCAGTTTCCAGTGCAGTAACCCATAATAACCAATAAGAACGTTAAGGTGATCTACTGGAATTGCGTGGATTTGTGACTGGAGAAGTAAGAGATGTGGGGCAGAACGGGTAAAGTTATGACATTCCCAAAAAACATGTTTTCTGATAATAAATATTTGGGTTGTCAGTTTGTTAGCTGCTATCATAGCAGCAATTATTATCATTAATACATATTTTAAAACGCCAGCATATTCCTTGGAGCCGTACAATAGAAGGGTGTACATGGAAAACATAGAAATTACATTGTGATTGATACAGGAGTTACAGAGAGCCTTGTTCATTAGAGCTTACAGTCTGAAAGGAGAGGGGGGATATAAGGATTGGGAATATATCACTATTGCCTTTAGTCCCTTACCATTTTGTACAAATTGCAGTCTGTGTTATATGGTGTAACTGTTGCAGAAAGTAGCATTTTAACTATTTTTCCCCTTTTTTCACTTAAGTCTCGTCTACAAAACAGTAAGAAAGTAAGAAGTCCTGACCAAAAATTTAGTCCAGCAAGCAGGGACTTTATATAAAAATTCTAGAAATGTCTGTCTTAGAACTAAGCAGACAGTTATTGTGCTTCATCCACCTCTGAAGGCTTCTTTATCTTGCAGAGGCAGCTGCTTATTTTAAAGTGTCTGAATAGGGATGCAATATAGTATATTTCCATTTAATGACTTTGGGTGCCTGTATTCTTGCTGCAAGATGAATGATTATAGAAGCAATGGAGCAGTCATGCTTTGTAGCTAACCTGACACTAGTTCACCGTCCATTACACACAGAAGCACAGCAAACATATATAAGAAATCTTTTTTTTGGAATTGTTGTGCAGGAGAGATAATGTATGAAAGTTTTCGAATGCAGTCGCAAAGATAAACTCGCACTGAGGGGTCAAAATGTGCATTTAAATAAACTTTATTTCAAATTCTATGCAGGGATGGAATCATATACAAAAACTGGGGTCATTTTGTTTTGTTTTGTTTTTTTAAACGGTGTTTAGCACAAATAATTTTATGCTTACTGCAAAATGTTTTCTATCCTCTGCAAACAGGTAAGTGGGACTGATCAGGTCATTGGTGCATGCAACAAATGTATTCATTTTATAATGTCTCTTTAAGAGCCTGAGTTTTGTCGTTTTCAGAATGTCTTCCTGCTTCTGTTTGTTCTTTTACAGGACTCTATACATTTGTATTTCTAATAATGGTCTCTGTGTTCCCGCTTCAAATTTTCCACCACCACAACTTCACATTAGTGCACAAGTGCAGTTATAGATGAGATTGCTGTTATATGCAGTGCCAGGTTAGGCCCAGTTACATTGCATAGGGCAGATCACTAGTGATGAGCAAATCTGTCCCGTTTCACGTCGCCATAAAATTAAAAAAACGGCAACAAAATTCACGAAACAGTGAGAAATTTGCGAAACACATTTGTTGCACAATGTTTTTTGTCGCCCCGCGTCTTTTTTGGTTGCCCGCGCCTTTTTTTTGTTCCCTGCTCTTTTATTTACGCAACAGTGCCCTTTTTTGACGCGACCGCGCCAAATCTGACAAATTTTTTAGCTGCAAATTTTCGCAGAATTTTCGCAAAACAATTCGCCAATGGCGAAATGCGGAAATTCGCTGCGAATCCATGCCTGGTGAAAAAATTTGCTCATCACTACAGATCACACTTGCCCAAGTGAATTTCCTACTGCTCTTGAAAAACCCCTATGAGTTACTGTATCTAGTTACACTAGAAAGAGTCCAGTAGCCCAGGCACAGGGCATAGTGCTAGGTATCCCTTTTATTCTCTTTAGTGCTCTTCAATAGGATAGGGGTGTATAGTATGTTCCCTAAGAACCCAATGATGTAATTTCCTTTATGGGCTTTTACATTTTCTGAACTGACCTGCTGTTCTACAAAGCCTGATAAAGGGCATAATACTTACCGTATATACTTTCTACAAAGCCTGATAAAGGGCATAATACTTACCGTATATACTTGAGTATAAGCCGAGTTTTTCAGCACCCAAAATGTGCTGAAAAAGTCACCCTCGGCTTATACTCGAGTATAAGTTCTTAGGACACACAAAGCGACTGGTTCTCCTCGCTGGAAGAAGCCAGCCTCTCTGTGCAAAACCCATCCCCTACCCCTAGCCCGCTTCTCTCCTGGGAACGGGGGTCCCGCCGCTGGTTCCTGCTCTGCCAAGCCTCGCCAACCCCACAGCCTGTTCTCGCTCTTCTCAGGCCCGGATTTGTGGAAAGGCCACAAAGGCCCGGGCCTAGGGCGGCACAAATTGGGGGGCGGCATGCCGCCCCGCCGCACCAAAATATTAAATTTTTTCATATACGTAGCAATGGGGACCTCTCCCCCATTGCTCCGTATGCGATTGAAAAGACAGCGCATGCGCGATCGCGAGGGGGCCTAGGGGCGCCCGACTTATAAATCCGGCCCTGGCTCTTCTGCGCATACCAGTAGTTCTTGCGGCGGAAGTGACGTCATGCGCCCTTGCAGATAATCCCGGCCTCGACTTCCACGGTCCTAGTGCTAGATACAGGTATGTATAGATATGTATATATTACAGTTAATCATAATTGATTGAAGTTAAACACATATCATGTGTGTTTAACTTCAATCAATAATTACCTAAAATTAGTACAGAACTAAGTACAGTATTTTTTTGAAATATGTCTTTATTGGTTTTCTAAGTAGAGTATTTACCAGTATTAGCAATACTGATCAGATATATCCATATAATGTGATCAGCATTGCTAATACTCGTGAATACTGTTATTATTAATTACCATAATTTAAAGGTACACACATACAGTACGGTATAGAACAAAAAAAAAAACTCATTACCACCCTAGGCTTATACTCGTTTCAATACATTTTTCAGTTTTCTTAGGTAAAATTAGGTACCTCGGCTTATATTCAGATCGGCTTATACTCGAGTATATACGGTACCTTACCCAATGGCACTACAGCCCTTAAAGAGCCTTCCTTAATGATTTTGCCTCATCATTCTCTATCTTGTGCCTTAATGTGAGCTTGATTTAATACACGTTTTTGATCTTTAAAATAGTGGGTGCTGTCTATCTTTGTTTGTGGACTTTTATATGCTGCTTTTCTTATTTTTTTTGCAGTTGAGTCATTGTTTTGTAAAATGCACAATTTCCAGTGAAACAATTTAAACTGCTTATTGTACAACAATAGTCAGTAATTTTGCCCATTTGCACAGTAAGCTTGATAGTTGACACAGAAAGGCCCTCAACAACTGCTGCCATGTACACACAGAAGCTACAAATGCAAGTGAACACTTGCTTACTATTTTATCATTTTTAATTTGAGAGTTATTGCAATTTTAATGTGGTTATCCTCATCACCTTTAAACTTTTCGTAGACCACATTTATTTCCTACTGCTTTTTAGAAAAATCTGCTTGCATTTGTGTGCAAGGTGTGGTAGTTGGCTTATTGTGGTGATGTCAGTTATGTGCAATGTTATCTTTTCACTTTGGAATTATTGTGCATGTTGGTATAAGTTCCTCTCCTTCATTTACTCAAAGAGCAGTATCTCCAGCATCTCATTTAGCAAGGAAGTTAAAGTACATTTACATACGTGTTCTACGCTGCTGTAACAGACCCTGCAAAATAGACTTACACGTGAAGCATATGGCATTTCTAAGACAAGACATTTTTTGGAGAATTCTGTCATAATTGTTTGGGTTACCATGGTAATCCCATTCCCGTCAAGCTAACATCCATGTTCTATAGTGAAAGAATGAAACTGTCACAGTGTGCGTTTGCAACACAGAGCCCTCCATCTGTACCATTTATCACCATCCCACAGGATTTGACACCTTCAAGTTATGTCAGTCTCCTGATCTCACCATGGAATTTCTGTCCAAAAAATGTATTGATCTACTTAAAATAAAAATACTAACTACCTCATACTGTAGCTTCACTTTGAAACTTTGCTCAATGTATTTTAATTATGTTTCTTAACATTCGTAACTGTGACAATTTGACTTTCCTTTGTTTGATATGGTATCCACTCTCTGTTTCTTTTTCTGAGATTCTTTTTCAAATCTATAGTCACTACCAATTCAAATGGCTTTGATCTTGCCAAATCTGTTTTTATTATCCAGCACCTTCTTCTCATTGTGCAAATTAGTTTTTTGTTTTAGATCAAAGATGATTTTTTCCCAAAAATAATTTTTAGACACAGACTAATCAAATTACTTTTAACTTTGTTTGACTTCAAAATGGAATGGCTAGGGGGAGCACAAAACAGGCAATAGTTTCAAAAAGCTGTTTATTTACTGTGCCATACACAACATTTTTGAGGCTCCTCCCTTTAACAAAGGGTACTTTTCTCAGAACTCTATTAAGCACATGAACATACAACAAACCCACTGTTCATATTGTGACCAATAGTGTTGAGGCAAGCAATGTCCATCACTTGATCTGGCCTCTAACAATGTCCATATTTAGTCAATAGTAAAAAGTCCATACCACACTATGTATACTTAATTTCACCTCTCTTGTAGTATTGCCAACATATCTTTGGCCATATGGGCAATCCAAAATAAACCACAATTGGTTTTTGGTGGAAATAAACCACAAAGGTGTATATGTATATATCAGTTACAGATGAAGCGCAGGTTTTCCCAAAACTTAACTAGTTACAAGATAACACAGGCTATCCTGTTGTGTTATCTCGTGCCATCTCCCTGCTGTGTCAGGGGAAAAAAAGCCTTCTTAGGCTGTTATTCTGTTTTTAGACAGCAGGTGGTGCCTGGAAAGTAAGGTGAACGTGCACAGTAGGGGGTTCATTTTGACACCAGACTTCTCCAGCCTTATCTTTTTTCTGGAATGTGGGAAGTGCTAAGAGTGATTAAGATTACCCCCTGGTAAAAGCAAATAGAGCACTAGTCTCTCCTGTGGGTAATTACACACTGGGCTGTTTCTGGGCAAATCCAGTTGGTACAACGTATATCAGGCGCATAATCATATATTTTTAATACTGTAGTTTGGCATTTTTCCCTCCTCTTTTCACATTATGCAATTTTGTTTTCCTCAATCATTTAACTATTAGAGTTCCCAGATCCCTGCAAAGAATGGGCCCAGACAATAAATAAGTTCCCTTTTCTCTGTAATAATAAAACAGTACCTGTACTTGATCCCAACTAAGATATAATTACCCCTTATTGGGGCAGAACAGCCCTATTGGGTTTATTTCATGGTTAAATGATTCCCTTTTCTCTGTAATAATAAAATAGTACCTGTATTTTATACTGGGTTTTTTTTGTGGTTAGGATGGTTTTGAGAGAAGGCCATTTGTATAACTCAGCCTGCAGCCTTGTGCCTTTATATGGGCACAGAACCCCTCAGTGACTTCTAAAATCCTTATCATTTACAGTAGGGGGTACATTATCCCTTATAATACATGAGTGATACTCAGAGTTCCCTGTATAACTCAGCCTGCAGCCTTGTACCTTTATATGGGCACAGAACCCCTCAGTGACTTCTAATATCCTTATCATTTACAGTAGGGGGTACATTATCCCTTATCATACATGAGTGATACTCAGAGTTCCTGTATAACTCTGCCTGCAGTTTTGTGCCTTTATATGGTCACAGAGCCCCTCAGTGACTGCTAATATCCTTATCATTTACAGTAGGGGGTACATTATCCCTTATAATACATGAGTGATACTCAGAGTTCCCTGTATAACTCAGCCTGCAGCCTTGTACCTTTATATGGGCACAGAGCCCCTCAGTGACTGCTAATATCCTTATCATTTACAGTAGGGGGTACATTATCCCTTATAATATACGAGGCCTGCAGCTTTGTACCTTTATCACAGAATGCCTCCAATATCCCTTTTAATACAAAAGAGATTATTACAGCCATGTTTTTCATTTATAGTTATTAAGGTTAAGGCCACAGGCAGTGACAGCAGCTTTGGACAAGTATAAATGATAAATAAAGCAGACATTATCATTAGTTAAGAAATATATCTTTCCACAACTTGGGACAACCTATCTGTACTGAACCCAGTGAGTTTCTTACGCCCTGTAGGCAACACTGACACCCAACACTGCACCACACCATACCTCCCAACATTTAAAAATTAAAAAGAGGGACAAAAGTATATGCCGCGCTAAGTGATGCAATATTTTTGACCACGCCCCTCTGACCACACCCACATTACAAAACACCCCCATTTTCCATGGTTGGAATGGCAGCATCAGACACACCAAGTGCACTAGTGTTTTAACTCTTTTACTGCCAACGACGGATGGCATACGTCGTGGCAGTAAAAGGGCTTAAATGCCAACGACGTGTCCCATACGTCGTTGGTATTTAAGCGCAGCTCTCTGCAGCTTCTATCCATGACAGCCCCCCTGGGCAACGTGCCAGGGGGGCTGTCATGAGGGTCCTGCAAGACGTTCGCTTGCAGGACCCTCCAGGAAGCAGCAGACGCGATTGCATTGCGTCTGCTGCTTCCTCCTTCCCCCCTGCCGGCCCACTGAAGAGGAGGCGATCGGGTCTTCAGGACAGGTAAGAACTTTTTTTTTTTTTTCATTTACACACTTACACACACACTTACATACATTTACACACACTTACAGCACACATTTTAGCAGTTTTTTTTCCTTTTTCACACTTTTATACACTTATTTACATTCATATACACACTTACACACTATAACAAAACTTTTACACATGTACACACATGTATACACAAACACTTAGGTTTTTGTTTTGTTTTTTTTTCATTTTGCCACTTTGTTTTTAGTTTCTTTTACCCAAAAACTGTTTATTTTGACAGCGTGACTATTGGATCAGATATTCTGACCACTAATTACACTGTCATGTGACTTATTTTGTTGTTTCACTGATTTGCACAATTTTTGTGGTTTTATCGCATTTTATCCCTGTATAAGTGTTCCTAATCTGTTTTTAGCGTAGCTTTCCCAGGTGTAACTTTGGTGTGCAAAAATAACTTTGCCTATTTTGAATTCATCAGAATGTGTACTTTCCAAAATATATGGTTTCCTGGGGCTCTTTGTATAGTTAGGGGGGGGGGGGGTTACTGCACATAATACGCTGACAGGGGGCTCTGTGTGCAAAAGCTGAGTTGGCAGGCGAGAAATCCTTATGCGCTATTTTCATTTTGGGGTCAGTACACACCGCAGACTTTGGTATATCTATGCATATTGGGCATCAAACTGTTCAGTAGGCCTCTGGTGTTCCTATTTGGGGTGACTTGCCTTTGTACGCAAGAAATTGTGTGAGATAAATGCGGCAAATTGCAACATTTTTAGGCGATTTTCTGAAATGTCATAAAAACCAATAACTTTAGGAAAGCTTTGCAGATTGGTACTTTGGTGTAGAAAGGACTCTTTACCCTTGTTGGATTTGTCAGAATGTGTACTTTCCAAAAATATATGGTTTTGTGGGGGTCTGTGTATAGTTAGGGGAAGTTTCGGCACATAATACACTGACAGGGGGCTCTGTGTGCAAAAGCTGAGCTGGCAGGCGAGAAATCCTTGTACTGCTGGGAGTTTTTGAGAAATCTCCATAAAACTATATATATTTGGTATTGGCACGTTCAGGAGACATGGCACTTTCCAAATCAGTTGTATATACGTGCATAAAATAATTTTTGTTTCTAGTATGTGTGTTTATATTATGGAAAATTAGATTTTTTTTTGCATTTTTAGACATTTAGAAGCCTAAATCTTGTTACAGAATTGGAATTACACAAAAATTCTACCATATTTTGAAAGCTTAGGTTGTTCTGAAAAAAACAATATATTGTTTTCCTGGGTAAACTAAAAGTCCCCCCGAGGAAAGGACCCTAAAGTGAAACAGTGCAAAATGTTCAAAAACTGTCTGGCAATACAAGTTCCGCTTTGACCAAAACAGCTGGCAGTAAAAGGGTTAATAGGTGGCATCATAAATCATGAGCTGCCCTTGAAAATACAAAAAGGAGGAGGCCAGGACGCGCCTGTGGCCATCAATGGTCCTTCATAGTTCAATTCCCTTGGTGCGTCTGCCTCTATCAATGGGGCTCAATGCTGATACCATTTCTGATACATGCCCTACCTAAGGCATCAGCTTTGAGACCCAAGGAAGCTCAGCTGCCAGGGCGGGACTCGAACTCCAAACCTTACGGGGTAGGAATCGAACTCCAAAGCCAACGGGGCAGGAATCGAACTCCACACCCGGCGATGTAAGGGCGTGCGCTCTACCACTTCGCTATCCTTCCTCCTCCCACTTGTAACATGTTTCTTCGTAATCTTGTCTTCTGCATATTGGCGGTTGGTGTATCCTAACCGACTGACTGAAACACTCAGGGTTAGAGCCTGCTGCTTGCCCCAAGCCCTATATAACTAGGGGGGCTGTTATAGTAGGGGGGAATGAATCCTCCATTTATCAATATTCTCTGGGGGGAAATGAATACAAGGGTATAAGTTTTACCCCCGGGGCAAGAGAGGTCCCCAAATTTGCCCCACTGACTTATGATGGGGATTTTGGCAAATAACTAGTTTGTCGTAGACCCATGAATGAGGTGTTAAACTGTGCGGCTAATTCGAGAATGGGGTGCAATGACTTTTCTGAGGGGTGGGCAGTTAATTGCCCCAACAGGGGGCAATTATCCGCCCATAGACTTAACATTAAGACCAACTTTGACTGAGTCCCTCACCGTTTGTCGTAGACCCATAAATGAGGTGTCAAACCGTGCGGCTTATTCGGGAGTGGGGTGCTATGACTTTTCTGAGGGGTGGGCGGTTAATTGCCCCAGCAGGGGGCAATTATCCGCCCATAGACTTAACATTGAGACCAACCTTGACTGAGTCCCGCACTGTTTTTCGTAGACCCATGAATGAGGTGACAAACCGTGCAGCTTATTTGGGAATGGGGTGCTATGCCTTTTCTGAGGGGTGGGCGGTTAATTGCCCCAGCAGGGGGCAATTAACCACCGTTTATCGTAGACCCATGAATGAGGTGTCAAACTGTGCAGCTGCTTCGGTAAGGGGGTGCTATGACTTTTCTGAGGGGTGGGCGGTTAATTGCCCCAGATGGGGGCAATTATCCGCCCATAGACTTAACATTGAGACCAACTTTGACTGAGTCCCACATCGTTTGTCATAGACCCATGAATGAGGTGTCAAACTGTGCGGCTTATTCGGGAATGGGGTGCTATGACTTTTCTGAGGGGTGGGAGGTTAATTGCCCCAGCAGGGGGCAATTAACCACCGTTTGTCATATACCCATGAATGAGGTGTCAAATTGTGCGGCTTATTCAGGAATGGGGTGCTATGACTTTTCTAGGGGGTGGGCGGTTAATTGCCCCAGCAGGGGGCAATTAACCACCGTTTGTCGTAGACCCATGAATGAGGTGTCAAACTGTGCGGCTTATTCGAGAATAGGGTGCTATGACTTTTCTGAGGGGTGGGAGGTTAATTGCCCCAGCAGGGGGCAATTAACCACCGTTTGTCGTAGACCCATCAATGAGGTGTCAAACTGTGCAGCTTATTTGGGAATGGGGTGCTATGCCTCTTTTGAGGGGTGGGCGGTTAATTGCCCCAGCAGGGGGCAATTAACCACCGTTTGTCGTAGACCCATGAATGAGGTGTCAAACTGTGCGGCTTATTCGGGAATAGGGTGCTATGACTTTTGTGAGGGGTGTCAGTTAATTGCCCCAGCAGGGGGCAATTATCCACCCATAGACTTAACATTGAAACCAACTTTGACCCATGGGGTGGACCCATGAATGAGGTGTCAAACCGTGCGGCTGCTTTGGGAATGGGGTGCTATGACTTTTCTGAGGGGTGGGCAGTTAATTGCCCCAGCAGGGGGCAGCAATTAACTTTGACTGAGTCCCGCACCATTTTTCGTAGACCCATGAATGAGGTGTCAAACTGTGCGGCTTATTCGGGAATGGGGTGCTATGACTTTTCTAGGGGGTGGGCGGTTAATTGCCCCAAATGGGGGCAATTATCCGCCCATAGACTTAACATTGAGACCAACTTTGACGGAGTCCCACACCGTTTGTCATAGACCCATGAATGAGGTGTCAAACTGTGCGGCTTATTTGGGAATGGGGTGCTATGACTTTTCTAGGGGGTGGGCAGTTAATTGCCCCAGCAGGGGGCAATTAACCACCGTTTGTTGTAGACCCATGAATGAGGTGTCAAACTGTGCGGCTTATTCGAGAATAGGGTGCTATGACTTTTCTGAGGGGTAGGAGGTTAATTGCCCCAGCAGGGGGCAATTAACCACCGTTTGTCATATACCCATGAATGAGGTGTCAAACTGTGCGGCTTATTCGGGAATGGGGTGCTATGCCTCTTTTGAGGGGTGGGCGTTTAATTGCCCCAGCAGGGGGCAATTAACCACCGTTTTTCATATACCCATGAATGAGGTGTCAAAGTGTGCGGCTTATTCGGGAATAGGGTGCTATGACTTTTCTGAGGGGTGGGCAGTTAATTGCCCCAGCAGGGGGCAATTATCCACCCATAGACTTAACATTGAAACCAACTTTGACTGGGTCCACCATTTCTCGTAGACCCATGAATGAGGTGTCAAACCGTGCGGCTGCTTCGGGAATGGGGTGCTATGACTTTTCTGAGGGGTGGGTAGTTAATTGCCCCAGCAGGGGGCAACAATTAACTTTGACTGAGTCCCGCACCATTTTTCGTAGACCCATGAATGAGGTGTCAAACTGTGCGGCTTATTCGGGAATGGGGTGCTATGACTTTTCTAGGGGGTGGGCGGTTAATTGCCCCAACAGGGGGCAATTAACCACCGTTTTTCGTAGACCCATGAATGAGGTGTCAAACTGTGTGGGTTATTCGGGAATGGGGTGCTATGACCTTTCTAGGGGGTGGGCGGTTAATTGCCCCAGCAGGGGGCAATTAACCACCGTTTGTCCTAGACCCATGAATGAGGTGTAAAACTGTGCGGCTTACTCGGAAATAGGGTGCTATGACTTTTCTGAGGGGTGGGCAGTTAATTGCCCCAGCAGGGGGGCAATTAACCACCGTTTGTCGTAGACTTTTCTGAGGGGTGGGCGGTTAATTGCCCCAGCAGGGGGCAATTAACCACCGTTTCTCTTAGACCCATGAATGAGGTGTCAAACTGTGTGGCTTATTCGGGAATAGGGTGCTATGACTTTTCTGAGGGGTGGGCGGTTAATTGCCCCAACAGGGGGCAATTAACCTCCGTTTGTCGTAGACCCATGAATGAGGTGTGAAACTGTGCGGCTTATTCGGGAATAGGGTGCTATGACTTTTCTGAGGGGTGGGCAGTTAATTGCCCCAGCAGGGGGCAACAATTAACTTTGACTGAGTCCCGCACCATTTTTCGTAGACCCATGAATGAGGTGTCAAATTGTGCGGCTTATTCGGGAATGGGGTGCTATGACTTTTCTAGGGGGTGGGCGGTTAATTGCCCCAACAGGGGGCAATTAACCACCGTTTTTCGTAGACCCATGAATGAGGTGTCAAACTGTGTGGGTTATTTGGGAATGGGGTGCTATGACCTTTCTAGGGGGTGGGCGGTTAATTGCCCCAGCAGGGGGCAATTAACCACCGTTTGTCCTAGACCCATGAATGACGTGTAAAACTGTGCGGCTTATTCGGAAATAGGGTGCTATGACTTTTCTGAGGGGTGGGCAGTTAATTGCCCCAGCAGGGGGGCAATTAACCACCGTTTGTCGTAGACTTTTCTGAGGGGTGGGCGGTTAATTGCCCCAGCAGGGGGCAATTAACCACCGTTTCTCTTAGACCCATGAATGAGGTGTCAAACTGTGTGGCTTATTCGGGAATAGGGTGCTATGACTTTTCTGAGGGGTGGGCGGTTAATTGCCCCAACAGGGGGCAATTAACCTCCGTTTGTCGTAGACCCATGAATGAGGTGTGAAACTGTGCGGCTTATTCGGGAATAGGGTGCTATGACTTTTGTGAGGGGTGGGCAGTTAATTGCCCCAGCAGGGGGCAATTAACCACCGTTTATCGTAGACCCATGAATGAGGTGTCAAACTGTGCGGCTTATTCAGGAATAGGGTGCTATGACTTTTCTGAGGGGTGGGCAGTTAATTGCCCCAGCAGGGGGCAATTATCCACCCATAGACTTAACATTGAGACCAACTTTGACTGAGTCCCGCACCGTTTGTCGTAGACCCATGAATGAGGTTTCAAACCATGTGGCTTTTTCAGGAATGGGGTGCTATGACTTTTCTGAGCGGTGGGCGGTTAATTGCCCCAGCAGGGGCACAAGTTTTGCCACGGCAAGCACCACTCACATTTTCTTCAGGAAATGTACCTCTCTAGTTATTATTATTATTAACATTTATTTATAAAGCGCCAACATATCCCGCAGCGCTGTACAATAAGTGGGTTTCATACATTGGACATACAGAGTAACAAATAAAGCAATCAATAACCGATACAAGAGGTGAAGAGGGTTCTGCCCAAAAGAGCTTACAGTCTACAAGGAGAAAGGGTTGAGACACAAGGTGTGGGAATGGGCATGACCAGAGTTGTGAGAGGTGTGGCACATATACCAGCAGGGGGTAATATCTCCTGTATTATATACCTGCTGGGCACTTATTGTCAAACCGCCCATAGACTTAACATTGATACCAACTTTGACTGAGTCCCGCACCGTTTGTCGTAGACCCATGAATGAGGTTTCAAAACCGTGCGACTTTTTCGGGAATGGGGTGCTATGACTTTTCTGAGGGGTGGGCGGTTAATTGCCCCAGTAGGGGCACGAGTTTTGCCACGGCAATAATAATAACTAGATAGGTACATTTCCTGAAGAAAATGTGAGTGGTGCTTGCCGTGGCAAAACTCGTGCCCCTGCTGGGGCAATTAACCGCCCAACCCTCAGAAAAGTCATAGCACCCCATTCCCGAAAAAGTTGCACAGTTTGACACCTCATTCATGGGTCTACGACAAATGGTGGTTAATTGCCCCCTGCTGGGGCAATTAACTGACACCCCTCACAAAAGTCATAGCACCCTATTCCCGAATAAGCCGCACGGTTTGACACCTCATTCATGGGTCTACGACAAACGGTGGTTAATTGCCCCCTGCTGGGGCAATTAACCGCCCACCCCTCAAAAGAGGCATAGCACCCCATTCCCGAATAAGCCGCACAGTTTGACACCTCATTCATGGGTATATAACAAACGGTGGTTAATTGCCCCCTGCTGGGGCAATTAACCTCCCACCCCTCAGAAAAGTCATAGCACCCTATTCTCGAGTAAGCCGCACAGTTTGACACCTCATTCATGGGTCTACGACAAACGGTGGTTAATTGCCCCCTGCTGGGGCAATTAACCGCCCACCCCCTATAAAAGTCATAGCACCCCATTCCCGAATAAGCCGCACAGTTTGACACCTCATTCATGGGTATATGACAAACGGTGGTTAATTGCCCCCTGCTGGGGCAATTAACCTCCCACCCCTTAAAAAAGTCATAGCACCCCATTCCCAAATAAGCCGCACAGTTTGACACCTCATTCATGGGTCTATGACAAACGGTGTGGGACTCAGTCAAAGTTGGTCTCAATGTTAAGTCTATGGGCGGATAATTGCCCCCTGCTGGGGCAATTTACCGCCCACCCCTCAGAAAAGTCATAGCACCCCACTCCTGAATAAGCTGCACGTCACCTCATTCATGGGTCTACGACAAACGGTGGTTAATTGCCCCCTGCTGGGGCAATTAACTGACACCCCTCACAAAAGTCATAGCACCCTATTCCCGAATAAGCCGCACGGTTTGACACCTCATTCATGGGTCTACGACAAACGGTGGTTAATTGCCCCCTGCTGGGGCAATTAACCGCCCACCCCTCAAAAGAGGCATAGCACCCCATTCCCGAATAAGCCGCACAGTTTGACACCTCATTCATGGGTATATGACAAACGGTGGTTAATTGCCCCCTGCTGGGGCAATTAACCTCCCACCCCTCAGAAAAGTCATAGCACCCTAATCTCGAGTAAGCCGCACAGTTTGACACCTCATTCATGGGTCTACGATAAACGGTGGTTAATTGCCCCCTGCTGGGGCAATTAACTGCCCACCCCTCAGAAAAGGCATAGCACCCCATTCCCGAATAAGCTGCACGGTTTGACACCTCATTTATGGGTCTACGAAAAACGGTGCAGGACTCAGTCAAAGTTGGTCTCAATGTTAAGTCTATGGGCGGATAATTGCCCCCTGCTGGGGCAATTAACCGCCCACCCCTCAGAAAAGTCATAGCACCCCACTCCTGAATAAGCCGCACGGTTTGACACCTCATTCATGGGTCTACGACAAACGGTGTGGGACTCAGTCAAAGTTGGTCTCAATGTTAAGTCTATGGGCGGATAATTGCCCCCTGCTGGGGCAATTAACCGCCCACCCCTCAGAAAAGTCATAGCACCCCACTCCTGAATAAGCCGCACGGTTTGACACCTCATTCATGGGTCTACGACAAACGGTGTGGGACTCAGTCAAAGTTGGTCTTAATGTTAAGTCTATGGGCGGATAATTGCCCCCTGCTGGGGCAATTAACTGCCCACCCCTCAGAAAAGTCATTGCACCCCATTCTCGAATTAGCCGCACAGTTTAACACCTCATTCATGGGTCTACGACAAACTAGTTATTTGCCAAAATCCCCATCATAAGTCAGTGGGGCAAATTTGGGGACCTCTCTTGCCCCGGGGGTAAAACTTATACCCTTGTATTCATTTCCCCCCAGAGAATATTGATAAATGGAGGATTCATTCCCCCCTACTATAACAGCCCCCCTAGTTATATAGGGCTTGGGGCAAGCTGCAGGCTCTAACCCTGAGTGTTTCAGTCAGTCGGTTAGGATACACCAACCGCCAATATGCAGAAGACAAGATTACGAAGAAACATGTTACAAGTGGGAGGAGGAAGGATAGCGAAGTGGTAGAGCGCACGCCCTTACATCGCCGGGTGTGGAGTTCGATTCCTGCCCCGTTGGCTTTGGAGTTCGATTCCTACCCCGTAAGGTTTGGAGTTCGAGTCCCGCCCTGGCAGCTGAGCTTCCTTGGGTCTCAAAGCTGATGCCTTAGGTAGGGCATGTATCAGAAATGGTATCAGCATTGAGCCCCATTGATAGAGGCAGACGCACCAAGGGAATTGAACTATGAAGGACCATTGATGGCCACAGGCGCGTCCTGGCCTCCTCCTTTTTGTATTTTCAAGGGCAGCTCATGATTTATGATGCCAGCTATTAACCCTTTTACTGCCAGCTGTTTTGGTCAAAGCGGAACTTGTATTGCCAGACAGTTTTTGAACATTTTGCACTGTTTCACTTTAGGGTCCTTTCCTCGGGGGGACTTTTAGTTTACCCAGGAAAACAATATATTGTTTTTTTCAGAACAACCTTAGCTTTCAAAATATGGTAGAATTTTTGTGTAATTCTAATTCTGTAACAAGATATAGGCTTCTAAATGTCTAAAAATGCAAAAAAAAATCTAATTTTCCATAATATAAACACACATACTAGAAACAAAAATTATTTTATGCACGAATATACAACTGATTTGGAAAGTCCCACGTCTCCTGAACGTGCCAATACCAAATATATATAGTTTTATGGAGATTTCTCAAAAACTCCCAGCAGTACATTACCAAATTTCCAAAGCACTGCTCCAGAAAGCGGCATACCTTAGATTTCAAGGACAAAATTTCCACTAATAGAAGGTTTATCCCAGAAAATTTTACATTTTTGGAAAGAACAGATTCTGGGGAATACAGAATAGGTACAACTGTCTGTCTACTCCAAACTATCAAGTCGCAATGCTTTCCTAAAGTTATTGGTTTTTTTCAAAATTTGTGATTTTTTTTTTTAAATTGTTTCAAAACTTCCAGTCTATAGTATCTTATCTCCTACAGGTCATAAAGCAACCAAATAAAACACCCTAAATATGAACGCCAGGGGTCCACTGAACAGTTTGATGCCCAATATGTATAGGTTTAGCTAAGTATGTGGCATGTAGGGGCCCCAATGGGAACATACCCCCATATGATGTATCATTTCAGCTCTTGCAAAATCAACACATTTACATCCTTTATGTGGGATAATGCTACAAAAAAAGTACGCTCACCCCAGAAAGCCATATATTTTTGGAAAGTACACATCCCCCCGAATCTATAATGGGTAAACATTTCTTTTTGCTCCAAAGTACCAAGCTGTAAAGCTTTCCTAAGTTTGCAGATTTATATGACATTTAGAAAATCGCATAAAAATGTTGCAATTTGCCGCATTTATCTCTCACAATTTCTTGATAAAGATCAGATAAAGGCAAATCACCCCAAATAGGAACACCAGAGGCCTACTGAACAGTTTGATGCCCAATATGTATAGATGTACCAAAGTCTGCGGTATGTACTGACCCCGAAATGAAAATAGCGCATAAGGATTTCTCGCCTGCCAGCTCAGCTTTTGCACACAGAGCCCCCTGTCAGTGTATTATGTGCCGAAACTTCCCCTAACTATACACAGACCCCCACAAAACCATATATTTTTGGAAAGTACACATTCTGACAAATCCAACAAGGGTAAAGAGTCCTTTCTACACCAAAGTACCAATCTGCAAAGCTTTCCTAAAGTTATTGGTTTTTATGACATTTCAGAAAATCGCCTAAAAATGTTGCAATTTGACGCATTTATCTCACACAATTTCTTGCGTACAAAGGCAAGTCACCCCAAATAGGAACACCAGAGGCCTACTGAACAGTTTGATGCCCAATATGCATAGATATACCAAAGTCTGCGGTGTGTACTGACCCCAAAATGAAAATAGCGCATAAGGATTTCTCACCTGCCAACTCAGCTTTTGCACACAGAGCCCCCTGTCAGCGTATTATGTGCAGTAACCTCCCCCCCGCTAACTATACAAAGAGCCCCAGGAAACCATATATTTTGGAAAGTACACATTCTGATGAATTCAAAATAGGCAAAGTTATTTTTGTACACCAAAGTTACACCTGGCAAAGCTACGCTAAAAACAGATTAGGAACACTTATACAGGGATAAAATGCGATAAAACCACAAAAATTGTGCAAATCAGTGAAACAACAAAATAAGTCACATGACAGTGTAATTAGTGGTCAGAATATCTGATCCAATAGTCACGCTGTCAAAATAAACAGTTTTTGGGTAAAAGAAACTAAAAACAAAGTGGCAAAATGAAAACAAAACAAAACAAAACAAAAACCTAAGTGTTTGTGTATACATGTGTGTACATGTGTAAAAGTTTTGTTATAGTGTGTAAGTGTGTATATGTAAATAAGTGTATAAAAGTGTGAAAAAGGAAAAAAAAAACTGCTAAAATGTGTGCTGTAAGTGTGTATAAATGTATGTAAGTGTGTATAAATGTATGTAAGTGTGTGTGTATGTGTGTAAATGAAAAAAAAAAAAAAGTTCTTACCTGTCCTGAAGACCCGATCGCCTCCTCTTCAGTGGGCCGGCAGGGGGGAAGGAGGAAGCAGGAAGCAGCAGACGCGATGCGATCGCGTCTGCTGCTTCCTGGAGGGTCCTGCGAGCGAATGTCTTGCAGGACCCTCATGACAGCCCCCCTGGCACGTTGCCCAGGGGGGCTGTCATGGATAGAAGCTGCAGAGAACTGCGCTTAAATACCAACGACGTATGGGACACGTCGTTGGCATTTAAGCCCTTTTACTGCCACGTATGCCATACGTCGTTGGCAGTAAAAGAGTTAAAACACTAGTGCACTTGGTGTGTCTGATGCTGCCATTCCAACCATGGAAAATGGGGGTGTTTTGTAATGTGGGTGTGGTCAGAGGGGCGTGGTCAAAAATATTGCATCACTTAGCGCGGCATATACTTTTGTCCCTCTTTTTAATTTTTAAATGTTGGGAGGTATGGTGTGGTGCAGTGTTGGGTGTCAGTGTTGCCTACAGGGCGTAAGAAACTCACTGGGTTCAGTACAGATAGGTTGTCCCAAGTTGTGGAAAGATATATTTCTTAACTATTGATAATGTCTGCTTTATTTATCATTTATACTTGTCCAAAGCTGCTGTCACTGCCTGTGGCCTTAACCTTAATAACTATAAATGAAAAACATGGCTGTAATAATCTCTTATGTATTAAAAGGGATATTGGAGGCATTCTGTGATAAAGGTACAAAGCTGCAGGCCTCGTATATTACAAGGGATAATGTACCCCCTACTGTAAATGATAAGGATATTAGCAGTCACTGAGGGGCTCTGTGACCATATAAAGGCACAAGGCTGCAGGCAGAGTTATACAGGAACTCTGAGTATCACTCATGTATGATAAGGGATAATGTACCCCCTACTGTAAATGATAAGGATATTAGAAGTCACTGAGGGGTTCTGTGCCCATATAAAGGTACAAGGCTGCAGGCTGAGTTTTACAGGGAACTCTGAGCATCACTCATGTATTATAAGGGATAATGTACCCCCTACTGTAAATGATAAGGATATTAGAAGTCACTGAGGGGTTCTGTGCCCATATAAAGGCACAAGGCTGCAGGCTGAGTTATACAGGGAACTCTGAGTATCACTCATGTATTATAAGGGATAATGTACCCCCTACTGTAAATGATAAGGATTTTAGAAGTCACTGAGGGGTTCTGTGCCCATATAAAGCACAAGGCTGCAGGCTGAGTTATACAAATGGCCTTCTCTCAAAACCATCCTAACCACAAAAAAAACCCAGTATGAAATACAGGTACTATTTTATTATTACAGAGAAAAGGGAATCATTTAAGCATGAAATAAACCCAATAGGGCTGTTCTGCCCCCAATAAGGGGTAATTATTTCTTAGTTGGGATCAAGTACAGGTACTGTTTTATTATTACAGAGAAAAGGGAATCATTTAACCATGAAATAAACCCAATAGGGCTGTTCTGCCCCCAATAAGGGGTAATTATTTCTTAGTTGAGATCAAGTACAGGTACTGTTTTATTATTACAGAGAAAAGGGAATCATTTAACCATGAAATAAACCCAATAGGGCTGTTCTGCCCCAATAAGGGGTAATTATTTCTTAGTTGGGATCAAGTACAGGTACTGTTTTATTATTACAGAGAAAAGGGAATCATTTAAGCATGAAATAAACCCAATAGGGCTGTTCTGCCCCCAATAAGGGGTAATTATATCTTAGTTGGGATCAAGTACAGGTACTGTTTTATTATTACAGAGAAAACTGGAATCATTTAACCATGAAATAAACCCAATAGGGCTTTTCTGCCCCCAATAAGGGGTAATTATACCTTAGTTGGGATCAAGTACAGGTACTGTTTTATTATTACAGAGAAAAGGGAATCATTTAACCATGAAATAAACCCAATAGGGCTGTTCTGCCCCAATAAGGGGTAATTATTTCTTAGTTGGGATCAAGTACAGGTACTGTTTTATTATTACAGAGAAAAAGGAATCATTTAACCATGAAATAAACCCAATAGGGCTGTTCTGCCCCAATAAGGGGTAATTATTTCTTAGTTGGGATCAAGTACAGGTACTGTTTTATTATTACAGAGAAAAAGGAATCATTTAACCATGAAATAAACCCAATAGGGCTGTTCTGCCCCCAATAAGGGGTTATTATATCTTAGTTGGGATTAAGTACAGGTACTGTTTTATTATTACAGAGAAAAGGGAACTTATTTATTGTCTGGGCCCATTCTTTGCAGGGATCTGGGAACTCTAATAGTTAAATGATTGAGGAAAACAAAATTGCATAATGTGAAAAGAGGAGGGAAAAATGCCAAACTACAGTATTAAAAATATATGATTATGCGCCTGATATACGTTGTACCAACTGGATTTGCCCAGAAACAGCCCAGTGTGTAATTACCCACAGGAGAGACTAGTGCTCTATTTGCTTTTACCAGGGGGTAATCTTAATCACTCTTAGCACTTCCCACATTCCAGAAAAAAGATAAGGCTGGAGAAGTCTGGTGTCAAAATGGACCCCCTACTGTGCACGTTCACCTTACTTTCCAGGCACCACCTGCTGTCTAAAAACAGAATAACAGCCTAAGAAGGCTTTTTTTCCCCTGACACAGCAGGGAGATGGCACAAGATAACACAACAGGATAGCCTGTGTTATCTTGTAACTAGTTAAGTTTTGGGAAAACCTGCGCTTCATCTGTATATATTAATATTGCTATATATATATATATATCAATATCAATATACCAGTGGGCCACAATATATTAACCCACTGAAGGTTACAGTATCTCTTTAAGAACATATGCCAAACTTTGTAGTTTATTTCCACCAAAAACCATCCACCAAGAACCTATAGTGGTTTATTTTGGAATGCCCATAAGGCCAAAGATATATCAGACATTTTAATGCAAAGTGCCTAGTAGGCTGCAGTTTGACTGAGAACTTCATTCCGCTAGTATTGTATAAAGATATATATGTTATTCAAGACCTTGAAAGGTTGATTAAAATGTTTATCTTTTCTAGAGTTCTTGAGAATAACCACTGCTGTATCTTGCAGTAATAAATAAAGTCAACTGGACATGCTGTGTTTTTCTTGAAGATATTTTGCTAGTCATTTTACTGGCTCTCTCACTTCAGAATCACTTGTAAAAGGATCTTTCTAGAATTATTTATATATCTAAATGAATATACCATGACCTGGATGAATGAGAACCTTCTCAGACAACCACTGCTGTATGTTACAAGTATCATTCAGAGGAAAATAGTTTATATGTATTTAAAATATACCTCATATGTACTTACCCATTTATATTAACAAATAAACTTACATTTATTTCATTTTGTGTTGGGTCCAACTTTGAATGAAATAATTCAGTCCTTACAGAACAAAACTGAAAAAAGTGCTTACTGATGACCAAATTGCATTCCTACCCATGCCTTCTTTAGATGTAAGACATTATATTTACCAGTGCCTTCCTATATTCACAGTCAAACATGAGGTCAATTATATTTATTGAATTCCAGGTCATTGATTCAGTAGATTCACTTCCTTTCAGAAGTGGTAGTGGTGACTAGGAAGAAAAAATAATATTTAAAGGAGAAGGAAAGTCATTTTGGCATTTTACTGCCAATAGGTTCTCCACATTAGTGCCACCTAGAACAATATATTTATTCTGCAGAAAGCTTTACTATACCTTAGCAAAGAGCCATAGAATCTCCCTCTGTTTGTTTAAGATTGCAGCTGCCATTTTAGCTTGGTCTTCCTAGCTTTCTGCTTGCAGTCTAGTCCTTATAGCTCAGATCATACATTCCTAAGAGTGGGAGGAGTGAGTTATATGAATTTTTATGGGAGGGGGGAGCAGGAGAGAGCTGCACAGACTCAGGCCCCTGGAATGAAGGATTTTTCTGAGAACGGAAGTCAGATACCCTAAGAACATGTTTACAAAAAAGGAGCCGAAATCCTGTGTTTCTTTTGATAGAGGACTCAGTGCAGCTTTTCTTTGAGTGCTTATGGCTGTATTTACATAGACCTTTCTGATAAAGCTTACTTAGTTTTTACCTTTCCGTCTCCTTTAATAATTGCTATTATATCTGTTACCTGGGGGAAAAAGGGTCCTTCGGTCATCACAGAGCATCTTGCCTTATGACTACTGGAAACATGAATTAAAAAAGAAGATTTTTTTTAAATCATTTATTTACTGTATACTACCTTTGTTAATATCAAGTACAACGAAATGTATTTTTACTATAAAGCCAGACATATTAAATATATACTTGGTGTAGATCTGGTCTATGATCTTTATGTGCAAAAGAAGCCGTTTCCTTAGCAATCAGTGCAATGGGTTAATGTTTTAAATATGTAGTAAGGACTTTGCATGAGAGTTACTGTGTCCATTTTTTACTGTATATCTGCTAAAGTAATACATGCAGCTGCTCCACTAATGTTCCATTAAAGGCCTACACTACCAACTGCATAGCGGTGATCCCAAATCCAGAGACCTCCTGTCTGTAATATATTTCAGGTAAAGTTTCTGTTAATATTAATCCTTTTAACAATTTTCCATAACTCAAGTATGTATGGAAATGTTCCTTACATATATTTTAATATTTTTTTTTATGGGCACAACTCCTTATTGCACTGTTATACTCATTAAAGCAACGTTAAATGGTTTGTGAAGTCAGGCCAACATACGCTCAACCACAAGGACATAGCAGTGTTGAAAGCCTAAAATTGTCTCTAGGCGATGTAATAGCCTGGAGGGATGTTATCTCAGGATCTTTCATAATGCTGCTGCTATGCATGTAATTGATGCAAGGGAATATTCATTTTTCCTGTGTGTATAGTATTATTTGTGCATTTTTGTAGTGCTAGGGATCTTGGTTCTAACCACAAAGTTAGCAGCTTGCCAATAAGTGCTGAGTTACTTGCCAACACTTCTTAAAGATATTTTTATGTGAAGGGAATGTTTCTCAGAAGTAAAAATGAAAGAAATTCAGTTTTGCTCTGATTTCTGGATTGTAGGTTTAAAGGATTTCAACTTTTTCCTTTGTTTCAGTAAGAACAGCTTTATTGTATTCTTGGCTGGGAACCTGACTGTTAAAATGTCTACATAGATGTCATAAAGCTATTCATTAAACAGTCCTTTTGCTTTGCAGGAACTTAAAGCCTGGAAAAAATTATTCTTATCTGTATCCTTCCTGTACAGATCAATGGCAAAATCTTTGGGAGGTACTCCAAATCAGCCTGAGAGGCAGAAAAAGTCAGCAGTGGAGGCAAAGACAAAGCTTAAGCTTTTATGTGCAGTGGACACGAAAGCCTTTGTCTGAAGTGCCCCTGTGGGAAGGCAGATGCTGTGAAGATCAAACGACAGGTAAAAATACAACTAGTTGAACACAAATGTGATACCAGAAATGTAACTTTGGGAAAAAAAACATTGGTGTGATACTTGTTCCTAGGAATGTTAAGAATTCGGAAACGGGTCCTTCCAAATAGGACACAGATTGGTTCTGCATGTCCTGTACTGACCACCTACTCTGGTGATATAAAACTACTTTGTGTATAAGACATGACAGCTGGTTATACCTTAGATTGGAGAACATCATTATCATCTAGCACATTCACTTATTTGGGCTGTATACAGGAGAATTTGTTCTCTTTGAATTATAAAGATACTGGGAACTGGGATTTTAGCACAGTGCCTCCACCTAGTGGACACTGAGGAGAATACCTCAAGGGGCTTTCCACTAGGAATAATCACACACAGTTTTGCAGCAATATAAACTTTATATAATGTTGAAATAGAATGTAAAACAACTTTAGGGATAACTGAATTTCCTGCCCTGAGGAACTTGTGCAGTCTATCCACTCTTGGCACAGTCTCTGTAGGTGCCCAGTCCCAACTTGGAGCCGGATAGACCCCCAACCCTTAAATCAGTTCAGTCCCTTCCCCAAGAGCTCTTAAATCCCCCCAGGTAGCGCTGCCTGCCCCAGAGTACCTTCCCCTCTGGAAAGATGGCTGCTCCCACGTAGCAGGCAAACGAGCAATACCCGTTCTCACCAGGGGACACACACGGAGATTCCACAGAGGACTTTGTAATCACTGGCAGCCCAGCAGACTCTTCTCTTTTCAGTCTCAACTCACAACACGTGGTACTGGCTGCTCACTCTGTATCTCTCTTCCAACAACTGGTAAAACAACAGGGGCTCCCGTTATCAACTCGTGGGCCCGCCCCTTGATTTTTGGCTCCAAACTTAAGCACACCTCCTCCCAGAAGTGCACTGGGGCATCCAGCCAATCGGGTTTCTCCCCAGTTTGTAGCTAGGCTGGATGATGTCGCAGACTGAGAAACAGGGGACAGCGTTCTCTGATCCCCTACATATATATATATATATATAACATAAATGCAAGTGCAAGTTATGTACTAAATCAGTGATCCCCAACCAGTGGCTCAGGGGGCAACATGATGCTCACCAACCCCTTGGATGTTGCTACCAAATAAAACCTCCTGTAAGCTGATAGTGTGCATAGAGGCTGCCTAATAGCCAATCTTAGCCCTTATTTGGCACCTCCATGAACTTTTATGGTGCTTGTGTTGCTCTCAAAATCTTTTTTACATTTGACTTTGGCACAGGAGTAAGAAAGGTTGGGGATCCCTGCACTAAATGATGGTGTGTTGTGGGTTTTCTTAATTAAGGATAACATACACTGAACAATTAAATTGTGAGTAAGAACTTTCAACATGGGTGTTGTTTTCTCTTGAAAAAAGGCACTTCTAAGGAGTCATGATCACTCTGTGTAAGTACATAAGAGGACATTAATGACAAACAGTGGGGGATCTTTTTTCACATAGCAAGGAACAAAGAACCAGAGGTCACCCCTTTAGACACGAGACACAGCTACAGCAGTGTAGGTGGTTCTTAAGGGTGAGGGCAGTAGGTTGGGGAATGCCTTTGCGAGTGATGTTGTGATAGTAGATTTTATTAATGCCTTTTAGAGGGGCTTGGATGACTTGCTGAACAAGCATTATAACCAAGACTGTTGTGGTTTTAATTATGTTACTGTGTAACTATGTTAAAACAGTGATTATACTCACTTTTTTTTAAAAAAACACGCACTTTTATTGTACATTTGAGTATGGCAGGTATTTGCCTTCTCTAGAGTTTGTGTAGAGTATGTGTATATATACATATGCTGCCTGCCCATTGATTTTCTGTTCTTTTCTTTAAAGCTCTTAATAAAGCCTGGCATTATGAAATAGAGAAACAATAGTTATACAGGTATAGGATCTGTTATCCGGAAACCCATTATCCAGAAAGCTCCGAATTAAGGAAAGCCTGTCTCCCATAGACTCCATTTTAATCAAATAATTAAAAAAACAATCCTATTGGGTTTAATGTTTTATTAATGTCTTAAGGTATGGAGATACAAATTACAGAAAGACCCATTATCTGGAATACCCTTGGTCTCGAGTATTCTGGATAACGGGTCCTATACCTGTACTTGCAATGGAGTCAGTGTAAGCGTGAAGAAGAAATACTGTTGCAAAGCAAAATGTGGGTGCGAGACGGGCCGGGAGACTGGCGCATCTCCTTACTTCTCAACATGGCTGTACTTGGTGCATTCCAGTCATGATGTGAACATGCGTCCCAACATTTGGCTCTGTGAACATGTGACTCTTCGTTCATACAGTCCTGCCTGCCTTTTCTTCTCATCTATTAACTGTTTTCGGCTCTGATTGTTCCCTGCCTGCCCTGACCCCTTGCCTGCCGTGACTACAATTCTGTTTAATCCCGTGTTTTGGATCAAACTGATGTGTTCAGGGTTCTTCCTGTTGGTCTGCAGTAGAAAGTTTCAAGGCCCCAAAAAGTAATTGGGAAAGAATGGTCCCAGTAGTGCTCTCCTGCTCACCAAAGGGTGCAATCTCCTAGCAGTCCCAGTATTCCTGCCTTACGGAACGTGATAGTGTGCATCATGAGCAAATTCACAAGACAAACTAAACTGTAAATAATGAGTGCTCAGGCATCATCAGTCTATGTCCAAATACATTGATTTAGTATATTTAGAGCTTAGTAATGACCTATGCCAGAGAACTCACACGCAAAAACCTTTGTAAATGTGAATGTGGCATTATGCATCCATTTTAATGAAATACATAGAACGCAGCATTTAAAGTGGTACTGACACTAAAAACTACTCTTCAAAATATTAATGTACATTAAAAGTTCCCTATAGGTCACATTGGTCCTTTTCGCTGATAGCTCTGCTTTTGTAAGTAATTGTTACTTAAAGTTCCTAAACCTGACTGTTTTGCCAACCTGACTGTCCCTTCTCAGCCTGTCAGTTACAGCTTCTAATGCTAACAGCCTCCTGCTGCACAAATATGGCAGCCCCCTTATACAAGAACACGGTTGATGAAATAGGTAATGTAAAAATAGATGTATAAAAAGGTTTAAATTCTGGTGTCAGTATCTCTTTAATATTTTGAATTTTAAATATTTGACATTGTTATGTATATATTTTTCCTCTTCATGCTCTTGCTTACTGAATTCTGTTGATTTATACATAACCATATTTGATGTAGGCACTTTGTGCAAATCTTCAGTCAAACCTTTTGTTGTTTTTTGTTGAGTGACTAGACCCTAATGATCAAAGTATTATTTAATTTAGTATTTTAAGTATGATACATCATACATTTTAATTTGATTTTGAATGTGAAAGTTTTTACAGCATAACCAGTTTTAAATGATAAATAAGAGTCATAGCGGGGCAGAGACTGGTGAATCATATATTTCATGAATATTGTTAGCTGTGAGGATAGGTAAGACTGGTCTGGTAACTTGCTTTGCTTTGCTTTTTCTGGTTGGTAGGTTATGTTTAGAAAAGGAAGCCTTAGAAAAGTTTGTATTTGTGCAGCAATACAGGTATCGGACCCCTTATCCGGAAACCCATTATCCAGAAAGCTCCGAATTACGGAAATCCCGTCTCCCATAGACTCCATTTTAATCAAATAATTCAGAATTTTAAAACTGATTTCCTTTTTCTATGTAGAAATAAAACAGAACCTTGTAATTGATTCCAACTAAGATCTAATTAATCCTTATTGGATGCAAAACAATCCTATTGGGTTTAATTAATGTTTTATTGATTTTTATTAGACTTAAGGTATTGAGATCCAAATTACGGAAAGACCCCTTATCCGGAATACCCTTGGTCCCGAGCATTCTGGATAATGGGTCCTATACCTGTACAAGAAAAAAATGACAGAATCTCCACCATTTTATCTGAGCCAGTGTCCTACTACTTTTCACTCCAAAACAGCACGTAGATGCATTATAGCCTATATATGGAATACGAGGAGCGTTTCATATCATGTTTAATATACTTGTAGGTAGCAGACACTAATTCATTTCTAATAGGTACTGATTGAGGCTTAATAATAAGAATTAAGGGTTGCCTTTCACAGTGAGTACTTTTAATGCCCTGCTTATTGGGAAGGTGTCCTTTGGCTCTCACTTTTATCTTACAGCCCAGCTAACAGGTGCATACTACTGTAGCTTTGTCATGTAAATTCACTTCTTCATAAATGATTAGCTGAGCTGTATGGAAATCAGGGCTACAGTATTCATACAATGAATTATTTATTTATCTTGTGTCTGTAGGACAGGGGCATCCAAGCATTGCAGCCAGAAATTGAGGGGACAGGAGCACAATTAATGTGGGACATTCTTCAATGATTCTTTTTCATTCACAGAAAATGAATTGTAGAAGATGCTTTGTAGGCTTACTTCATTGCATTTTAAAAAGTAGGATGATGCTTTTTTAAAACAATATTAACTCTTTTGCTAGTCTTATCCATGTGGGGCTTGTAAGCACACTGGTCAGAGAACATATTCTATACACAAGCAAATGCACCCTACTGCACTTAATTATCTGTAAATTACTATGTATCAGTAAGTCTAGACCAGGGGGCTCAAACTCAATTTACCTGGGGGCCGCAGGAGGCAAAGTCAGGATGAGGCTGGGCCGCATAAGGGATTTCACAAAAAATTGGCTTTCAAGGGATAATGCAAGGCACGGCGGGCGGGAGCTGCTGATTGCGGAAATGACGTTATGCCATCATAACAGTTATTATGGGAAGACGTTCTGTGTGCACAATTAGCTCCTTAGCAGCTAATTGTGCACACAGAACGTCTTCCCATAATAACTGTTATGATGGCATAACGTCATTTCCGCAATCAGCAGCTCCCACCCGCCGTGCCTTGCATTATCCCTTGAATCGCAATAAAAATCGTGATCCATTCATTGCTTTTGAGAAGGCGTTGGTGCGGGCCACAAAATATTGTACCGAGGGCCGCAAATGGCCCGCGGGCCGCGAGTTTGAGACCCCTGGTCTAGACATACTGAGCAGACAACAATGAACTTCGTCCAAACTGTCAGATCATCTAAGGATATAGGATCCCTTATCCAAAAACCCACTATCCAGAAAGCTCTGAATGACAAATACGTGCAAATACGTGTAATTATTATTATTGGAATATTATGTAATATTTAATAAAACATAGTATGTAGAAAAATATAGAAAGTATATAAACTATTCTAGGTGTAATTCAAAGAGTTCAAACCTGCCGTCTTTACATAGTGAATGTCAAGTCTAATTCATAACAATTTGTGGAGTAAACACCAATAGCATACGCTTTATTTTGCCATATTTACTAAAGCAGGACATTATTTTCCCATGTTTTGGGAATGGAGTACTTGAGTACTTTTGAGTTCTGCGTCCTTCTTTGGGCTTGTGAATAGGGTAATGCTAGAAACACAGGAGTGGCAGAATTAGTTATCTATCTGTAATAAAGGGATTCTGTCATGATTTGTTTGGTATCATTTTTATCGCTACTTTACACTGTGTACATTACAAATAATTCATTCTACCATTTAAATTAACCATCTCAAGTCATTGTGCAAAATCCTGTGCTTTTACAAAAAGCCATCACTACACACTGGAATTGCTATTAGATAAGCTATCATTTCACCTTCTCGATGTTATCTAGAACAGTTATGTCATGACTATTTCTCCTGCTTGGGTGCCATTCTCATACCTATCACTAGTTACCATTACTGCAGTTTTGGCAATGCAAATAATTTCTGCATATTAACTGTGTATAATGTATTTGGGGCCAAAGTTCCTACTGCATCTCACTGTATTTTAATGTATTTGAGATGTCACCCAATTTATTTCAGCTCTCTGAGAGGAAAACACATTCCTGGGAGCAGTGTGGCTAATATTTAGAAAATGAGAAAGGCAAGTTTTGCATACAGCAACCCCAATGTTAGTCATCCTCAGAAATGTCGCCTCACGGTACCGCGAAAATACCTTTTTTGTGTCAGTGTGAACTGCAGGTGGTATAAAATATAAATCGCATAACCACCATAAAAAGCAGGAGGAGAAGGCAATTTTCAGAGGTTAAATAATTCATATATTAAAGATTCCAGCTAACACCAAGGTATTTCTGGACGATTTGTCATCTGCGGATAGTGCAAATTTTCCATGTGCCATTACCCTAAAGTAATGGAAATTTTACTGGTTTCCACACTTACTAAAAGGCTTTCTCTACCAGCAGTGCTATTATCCCAACACATAGCAGTGACAGCAGCATACAAATACGGAGGCGCTTTTGGATCAGGCAGCTGAATCCCTCAGCAGAGGTGTCAGGGGGCTGTTGTCTTGTTACCTTCCCATTGTCCTGCTGATCGGCAAACTGTAAAGTGTGACTGAAGTTTATCAGAGCACAGGTCACATGGCTGTGGCACCCTGGGAAATGAAGAATATGGCTATCCCCATTTAAAATTTCAAAATTAAATCTAAAAAATCTGTTTGTTCTTTTGAAAAACAGATTTCAATGCAGGATTCTGCTGGGGAAGCTCTATGAACTGATGTGTTTCGAAAAAAACATGTTTTCCCATGACAGTATTCCTTAAAAAAGAATGTATTTTTTATGTTCTAGCATGTGCATTCCGTGCCATCAAATTCTTACTGCTGCAGTCTGAATTTTATTACTGTTTGTTGGTGTATGAATATATTACATACACAAATTACAGTATATGATGAAAAATAAATATTGATATCAAATCTTTAGTATGCACTTTTTAAATGCCATTATTTTCACCAGAACCAACAGCTGTTCACTTTCCACTGTGCTCATTTTTCAGATTTAGACAAATAAATGTAGCTCTAAAGAAAAATGGATTTTATAATTTCCATAATAAATGTTATGGACCTTGTAGAGTGTTATTATTTTACGCAAATTAATTTGTAATTTAAAGCAAAGCTGTGACAATTCCCATGACGAAACTGCAAAAGAAATGCAGTGCTTTTAAAAGGAAACATTTCACAGTCAGGTAAAGGGAACAATAAAACAGGAGATTTTGTGTTTAAAAATCACAACTAGGGTTGCATTTTTACTGCCATATACATTTGTGCCTCCACATGAAAAGTGTAATCAGAGCAAGTGTCATGCAGTGTATTAGCTCAGAAATGCATTCTAGTTCAGGAGCCATTTTAGTAAAGGAAAAAGGCAAGATTGGATCTTTAAAGGGGAAGTTCATATTTGCATTAACTTTTAGGGGCTGATTTTCTAAAATTCCTTTTTTTCTGGCCTTGAAAGTTGTATAAACTCGACATGGTATAAATTCAAATTAAACCCGATCATTGTTGTATTTATAAAATGTCACAATAATGCTTGAATTGTTTGTATTTGAAAATCCTGAATTTTTCAAGCAGAAAATATTGTTAAAACTCAAAAACGAGTTTAAACAGACGTTTAATTCCATGAATCCTCTTTATTTTTCCCAAACAGGAATTACTCCAGCAGCCATTTTAGGAGCATTGGCACTCATTCTTGGAAAACAATAATTTACTGTATGTTGTGTTTAGTGTTTAAGTTTCACTTGAAACTGGGTGAAATAGAAAACAATGAGGGGATTAACTCCCCATTGAAAATGTGTGAGGTAGAAAACAATGAGGGGATTAATTTTCCCTTGAAACTGAGTGAAACAATGAGGGGATTAACTTCTTGAAACTGGGTGAAAAAGGTCACTAAACATTAATAAATCATGAACTATGGGAGCTTTTTTCGAAAAACTTCAATTTTTCAAAAAACAATATCAGAAAACCCAAGTACTGGCAAAAACCCAGTTGCAAATCTCAAAATATCTAGAAGTAAAAAAATCGTCTTTCTTCTTCGTCCCTTCCATGTCAGTACGCATGGGCAGTATTGCCCCCACAGCTAGGAGGTAGGACCTATATACCAAAGCCAATCAAAATTAGCCCTTACCTATAAGACCATGTGACTTCCTCCTCACCACTGTTATTTTTTGTCCTACTGAACAGGAGGTAGGATCTCCCTCCTCACCATTTTGTGATTTCACAGTTTGATTTTTCTTTTGTTTTTGTCATGTTATTTATTTATTTTATTTTTTACCTCTGTGTATACATAGAGGGATGATTCCCAGGTAATGGAGAAGATTTTACCTGATACCCCAATAAGTAAAGTAATCAAACTTTCACCTATTGGGAAGAAATGCAGGTGTGGGCATACCCATGGTCCTAGCCTTGTGCTAAAATAGCCCCCCTGCTCTATTCCCATGTATGCACAGTATGCAAACAGCTGCTTAGTGGGAAAGTATACAGGCGTGGGTATTTCCACATTCCTGCCTGTGATCAATTGAGTCTCCTTTTTCCTATGGTGTTTTGAGCCTTTGAAGACATTTCGGACTAAAGGGCCATGGGTATGGATATGGGCTAGTGATAACTAAGCCTGAATCTGGTGAGTATGAATCTTCAGTCTCCACTGTGTGTTTGAAATGCTCAGTGCACTGAGAGGCCTGCATACTAATGAGCTAATTATGTCCCTCAGCTGAAGGCTGTCTGGGTTCCTGTGGGAGTTGCCATGCTGCTGACTACTCACTGCTATCTGGTAAGGCTCCTTTAGGGCACTTTGCTATTGATATCTTTAGTGTTTTTACTGTAAGCCTGAGTCCTCTGCGCAGACACAGCAGGTATGGGTGCAGGTATGTGTGCAGGTATGGGTGCTCATTTACACCAGGTGCTTCCAAGACTGTTCTAGGAGTTGCACTGCTGTAGCAGTATGGTATCTCCTTTTCTTACGGGGAGTCTGCACCTTATAACCAGCCTTTTTCCAGGGTTCTGACTGGAGTTTGCATTTTGCCTACAAGCCAATTTTATCCTGTAAGGTGTTTGTGTGCTTCTAGGCCTCCTTGCTATTGCTGTTTCATATGGTTAGCCTTTCTTGGTGAGTCGAGTCTACCATGCAAACTCTGCAGGTATTGGGGCTCATTATTACACTGGGTACATCCAGACTGGCTAGGAGTTGCACTGCTGTAGCAGTATGGTATCTCCTTTTCTCGCAGGGAGTCTGAACCTTATAACCAACCTTTCTCCACGGTTCTGACTGGAGTTTGCATTTTGCCTACAAGCCAATTTTATCCTGTAAGGTGTTTGTATGCTTCTAGGCCTCCTTGCTATTGCTGTTTCATATTGTTAGCTTTTCTTTGTGAGTCTACCATGCGGACTCTGCAGGTATGGGAGCTCATTATTACACCAGGTGTGCCCAGACTGGCTGGGAGTTGCACTGCTGTAGCAGTATGGTGTCTCCTTTTCTCACAGGGAGTCTGCACCTTTTAACCAGTCTTTCTCCAGGGTTCTGACTGGAGTTTGCCTTTACCTACAAGCCAGTGTTATCTTGTTAGGTGCTTGTATGCTTCTTGGGCTCCTTGTTATTGCTATTTCATATATGTAGAATTCCTTGTGAGTCAAATCTACTGTGCAGACACAGCAGGTATAGCAGCCCTTATTTCATCAGGGGCTTCCTGGTTTAACTGGGGTTTCTGCTGTGGCAGTGTTGTACCTTTTCCTGCTTATTTTATTTCTGCAGGCCCTGGTTGGGTCTTTGGCTTAAAAGGCAGTTTTTTCCTACCAGGTATGAACAGAGTTGTAGTTCAACAACTCCTTTTTCTTTCTGGTGTGTTTACAGGTATATTTCTGTCTGTTAGCATGATAGGAGCCAACATTAGTAAATGTTTGATTGCTCTGTGACTGTCATTTTGCATGACTGCCGGCTTGTGCTATGACCTTTGCTTACGTGCCTGTTGGTCGTTGTCCTGGTTATGGCCTTTGGTCAGCGTGACCGCTGTTCTTGGTCCCTCTTAGCCAGTTTTTTGCTATGTCTCTGGCTTGCATGACTGATGTTCCTTGTTTTGGGCTTTGCCTGTGTGCCTGTTGACCCTGGCCGTGATTATTGTTTTTGGTTTGCTTGGCCGTTGGTTCTGTCTATGGCCTTTGCCTAACTTGGCTGCAGTTTCTGCTTATGGCCTCAAGCTCATCTGTCTACTGCCTCTGACCCCTGGCATCAGACTTTCTGCTATAGCCTTGGCTTACTTGGCTGCCGGTCCTTGTCATGGACTTTGCCTTGTGTGCCTGTTGGCCCAGATTACGGTCTTTGGCTTGCTTGGCTGTTGGTTCTGTCTATGGCCTTTGCCTAACTTGGCTGCAGTTTTGCTTATGGCCTTGAGCTCATCTGTCTACTGCCTCTGACCCCTGGCATCAGACTTTCTGCTATAGCCTTGGCTTGCTTGGCTGCCGGTCCTTGTCATGGACTTTGCCTTGTGTGCCTGTTGGCCCAGATTACGGTCTTTGGCTTGCTTGGCTGTTGGGTCTGTTTATGGCTTTTGTTGCCCTTGGCTGTGGTTCCGGGTTATGGCCTTTGGCTTGCTTTGCTACTGCCTCTCACCCCTGGCAGCAGAATTTTTGCTATAGGCTTGCCTGCTGGTCCTTGTTTTGGACTCTGGCTTGCTTGCCTGCTGGTCCTTGTTAGCTTGAGTGGCCACTGGTCCTTGGTTTGGCAGTTTTCTTTGCTTGGTCGCTGGCCCTGGTTCTGGCCTTGACTCACTTGGCTGCTTCTTCCATTCTGGCTTTTAGCTCACTTGGCCGCTGGTTCTGTCTTCTGGTTTGCTTGGCCGTTTTTCCCAGTTCTGTCCTTTGGCTTGCTCGGCAGTGGGATCTGATTCTGGCCTTTGGCTTGCTTGCCCATTGGTTCCAGTTTTGACCTTTGGCTTGCTTGGACATTAGTTTAGTCTTTGACTTGCTTGTCCATTGGTTCAGACCTTTGGCTCTGGTTTCAGCCTTTTGGCTCTGTTTTGGGCCTTAGTTTGCTTGGCCATTGACTCTGGTTTTGGCCATTGGCTCCAGTTTTGACCTTTTGGCTCACTTACCCATTGGTTTTGGCCTTTGGCTGGTGTGACCGTTGGCCCGGTTCTGGTCTTTGGCTTGCTTGGCTCTGGTTCTGGCCTTTGGCTTGCTTGGCCGCTTGGCTCTGGTTCTGGCCTTTGGCTTGCTTGGCCACTTGGCTCTGGTTCTGGCCTTTGGCTTGCTTGGCCACTTGGCTCTGGTTCTGGCCTTTGGCTTGCTTGGCCGCTTGGCTCTGGCTTGCTTGGCTCTGGCCTTTGGCTTGCTTGGCTCTGGCCTTTGGCTTGCTTGGCTCTGGCCTTTGGCTTGCTTGGCCTTTTGGCTCTGTTTTTGGCCTTCAGCTTGCTTGGCCATTGGCTCCAGTTTTGACTTTTTGGCTTGCTTGCCCATTGGTTTTGGCCTTTGGCTTGCTTGGCTGTTGGCTCTGTTTCTGGCCTTTGGCTTGTTTGGCTGTTGGCTCTGTTTCTGGCCTTTGGCTTGCTTGGCTGTTGGCTCTGTTTCTGGCCTTTGGCTTGCTTGGCCGTTGGCTCTAGTTCTGGCCTTTGGCTTGCTTGGCGTTTGACCAGTTTTGGCCTTTGGTCCTGGTTTGTGGCTCATTTGACCCCGGTTTTAGCCTTGGTTTGCTTGCCAACTTGCCCTGTTTTCTGTCCTTTGGCTCCCAGGGAGACTGGCCCTGGTTAGGAGCTTAGGCTCATAGGATGCTGGCAATTGTTTATGAGGCTGCCAGTTTTGGTGTGCTCCTTGGCGCAGGTGGCTGCTGGCCTTGGCTTAGTCCTTGGCATATATGGTTGGCAGTCATGCTGTGGTCCTTGGTGCAGGCATGTGGTTGGCTGCCTTTGATATGGTCTTTGGTTCATGTCATGGTTTGCCTTGGCGCTTGTGGCTGTTCACCTTAGCTGCTTTCTTGGCATGTGTGGGTGCTTGTTTTTCACCTTGTATTCCACTCCTTACTAGCAGTGGCTAGTTTGGGAAGCGGTTTCTTTGCAGTTACAGTATCTGAACAGTCCATCAGTGGTTGCAGAGTCATGTATTGCAAGCACAGCGCTAGTTTTTTGCTATTGCTTGTGTGTTAGCTGTCTTTCACTCTGGGCTCTTGAATGCAGGGATGGCAGCTGGCGTGTTCTCCAGTGCTTTGCTTGACATGTCCACCGCTGCTTTCTGGCAGGGTGTTGGTTTGTCCGCTGGTTGTTTAGCATGCATAGTATATGGCGCTTCTGACTTTCATGCAGGGTGGCTAGATGGTACATTGAGTATGGGCTGGCTGTGCACCAGTTGTTCCATGCATGTTTTCCAGTTGAATCCAGTCATGTTTTACTGGTTAGCTGATCTTCCATCTGCAGGTCGTGTACAGTTCCTAAACCTGGCCCTAACATTGCTGGTTAGGTAGCCTCTCAAGGTTGGTAGCTACAGTGAGTGGTAGGCAGTTGGGTTTCAGCCTGTCATGCTCTGTTACAGGCTGGAGTCCCTAGCTTGTTTGCGCCATAGGGGGGCTTGATGGCTAGTGTGCCCTTTCACTGTTCGTTGCTTCAGATCTGTGCTTGGATTATCTTTGGCTGATCTCTGGGGGTTGTTGAGTTTGACGGCTGTCAACACCAATTTAAGCTGATACAAGCCTCTAGCTCCAAAGCATACCGGTGTGTCACAATTATTTTTCTAGGGCCCCAGGTTAGTGCTAAGGATTGGGGGCATAGAGACAGCTCTAGTGGATAATGCATCAGAGTTGTGGTTAACTGGTCGGTTGCTGCGGGGCTGGTAACACCAGTGAACTGCCCAGTGTCAGAGTTATGATTGTGACCATTTTCTTCTTGTTGGCAGAGGATCCTCCCGAGCCGGGCTTGGATGTTTATGGCAACCGTAGTGTGGAAATCCCTCTGGTCCCTGAGAGGATTCTTGTAGCCGGGAATTGTCCGTTTTTTCTTGTGATGCTTGATTTGTTTTTAGCATCTGTTGATATTATTATTCCCACCCCTTATATTTTAGGGGCATGGCTTGGTAGATCCCATGCGTACTGACATGGAAGGGACGAAGAAGAAAATGAGAATTTCACTTACCTCTTATCGTAAATTCCATTTCTTCTAGTCCCGACATGTCAGTACGCATGGGCAGTATTGCCCCCACAGCTAGGAGGTAGGACCTATATACCAAAGCCAATCAAAATTAGCCCTTACCTATAAGACCATGTGACTTCCTCCTCACCACTGTTATACATTTGCCAAGCAATACAAGAAGCAAATAATTGGGATGGGAAACCCCGTACTGACATGTCGGGACTAGAAGAAATGGAATTTACGATAAGAGGTAAGTGAAATTCTCATTTTTTCTCAAATTGCTTAGTAAATCTGCCCCTTAGTGTATTATTGACTGACCTCTTCTAAGCTTTTTTCAGTTGCTATTGATTATTAATTTTGTGTGTTTTTTCATTACTAACTTCCCTATTCTGCCTTTTTTCCAGTCTGCAGCTGAAAATGCATTTTGATTGGCAGAATCCCTGACCCCAGCAATAAAAAACAGATTGACTATTAAGATTCAGTTTTATTGTAATTCCATGTTTAAAAGCTGCAGAACAAAACAGTAAATAATAATAAACCCACAAAAAATAAAAAACAAAACACAAAGACCAATTGCAAACTGTCTTTAGAATTTTGTTATTTACATCATACTTAAAAATTTCAAGATCAAGAACTGCTTTAAGAGCTATAAAGAAAGAGCCTTGGCGGATTTGCTGAGGTTTTTTCTGCTGGTGGCAGGGAACTGCTTTCTCATAGCTTTGTATATAAAAATGGAAACTACACTGGAATAGTAAATAGTCAACTTCAAGTATTGGATTTCATTGGGTTTTCCATATATTAACGTGTTGGTAACTACAGGTTTTTATTCACTCAGTAGGTGGGACATGTTCTTCAGGCTCCAGAAGGAAATTATGTCTCTGCCAGCTTTAAAACAGATTTCATTGAAATTATGATTGAAAATCAGGTAAAATGGTTTACAAATAATTAGAATGATTTCAAACAAAGATAAATACATAGAGAATCAAAAATGTGAATTGCAATGGACAAAATCCAATATATCAGACTTTCCTGTTCAAGCGATTAATAAACCTCTATGTTCTGCATGGCTATACTCCCACACATAAATATGTTTCATCCCAGAGTTATTTCTTGGGAAATTTTCAAGATAATATTCTTCAAATTTATCTGGCATCAGAAAAATACTTTTTTTTTTTACTTTGCTTGTCAAATCAATGGGAACATATTTAAGTCTCCCTATGCAGATTAACCAACATCTACAATCTATTTTTACTGGATGTTTGTAAAAGTAAAAAGACTGTAAAACTTGGTTATAAATAGTGTATATTTTATCCTGAGAAGTTAACCCAGATTTGTATCTTTATTTATCATTTTCATTATATTCCCTATAGGCTAAAGTTTGCCCACTGAACTTTGGACCCCTTACCCAGTGTACATTTGAGCAGTAATAAACTACAGGTTTGAAAGCAATTTGGGCCAAGAATTGTGGTTGTATACTTTAATTAATAAGTGAAAATAATACAACAAAAATACAGTTATATGGTGTATATTAAGCAATCCTGTGGTTTACCTTGTTGATAATCTTTGGCCAAATTTTTCCAAGTAATGCATCATTGTTTACACCAGGTCTATAAACCCATAACAAATAATCAGCGGGTAGTATTTATGGTCTTATATTTAAAAGCAAACATCTGATTAGTATTAGTATTATTAGAGAAGTCACCAATATCAAAATGGAACAACAAGCACACCGGACTGAGAGAATCTGCTAGAAAACTCGGTCTTTATTTCTTCATTTTAAAAACAAAAATGCATAGGCATTGGCCTATGATTAAGTGCGTGAACGCACGAAACGCGTCAGGCATTTTTGTTTTTAAAATGAAGAAATAAAGACCGAGTTTTTTAGCAGATTCTCTCAGTCCAGTGTGCTTGATGTTCCATTTTGATATTGGTGACTTCTCCCTTCAGCTGCGGGTTCGGGGGCCTTGAGCACCCGGACCACCATTGGATTTCGGTGAGCATATTGATTTCTCTGAATTAAAAGCCGTATATGAGACTGGTCTTTGGATCTCAAGTGACAGACTCGGGGTTTGGACACCCGAGTCCTAACTAATTATTTTAATACAATGATAAATTGTATATACGGCAAATTGATTGTTTGTCCACTCATTTAGATATTTATTTATTTATTCATTCTTCTTTTCCATATTGAGAAATCCGATTTAGTTTCGCTCCTTGAGTGCATCATTTTTGTATTATTAGAATTAGAATTTTTTGGAATTTCTGTCTTATGATCCGTATGCCTGTGATTCCCTGCCTCAGGTTTGCTGTTGGGAATTATGGGCTCCATACATGCACTTGGCCACATCACTGATCTGCACAACCTCACTCTAATCCACCCAACTCTACCCCTTTAGCAGACACCCCATCTCTTTTGGGGTCATCCAGATTCCACAGTATTATAATCTTATTCCTGCCCCCCTCATCATATGGTATTTATAGAGGTGGCAAGAGTCCAGCCATCCTGGGTTAAACTAAATCAATATCACTGACAGTCCTTCTGCCATGTTGACCACTAATTGTTGTTTCTGCTTGGTAATGACAGAGGATGAATAAATCAACCAATTAAAGTTAGTAAAAATATCACTGAGAACCAGAAACGCCACGTCTTGTGCAATCCATTTGGCTTTATACAGTAGATTATAACATTAATTAATCTACATTGCTTACTCTGTTTTTGTCTTATAAAGATTAATGCAGTGTTTTAAAAAACGCTATAGCCATTCTTATTTTGCTGAGATCAGAATAAAGGGACATGGTGTGATCATGTTATCATATTAATGACTAAAATATTAATAGCCTGCAGAAGCAATTCATTAACTAACATGTTGCTGAAATATGAAAACATGAATATGTGTGGGTTTTGAGAGAAATAATGTTTTTCTGGAAGGTGTTGACATCCCTAGATGGTGCCACATTGAGTCATTCTGTATGCACCTCATTACACTTAAACATAATGGTAACATATTTTACAATAAAATATAAGCTTATAAAACTTTTAAACACACTACTGACAATATTTTACTTCACTTAATATAGATCACATAAATTTAGTGAGGTACTGGTTTGGGAATATATCTGTATTATATAGTATAAATATAGCTGATTTCTCATTTTAAAAAAATGCAGGTTTTTGATAATTCAAAACCTAATTCCTGGTTTTATATTAACAGTAATGAGAACATTGACTTAAACAGTCTTTCCCATGGATAGGGTGCACAGAAAAAGTTTGTAGCCTACCTGGTTAACTGTGTCTCAGCTTTAGATGTATTAGAACTGAACAGGCTGTCATTGATGAATACACATTTCCCCCCAAAACAGGTCAGTGAGTTTCAGTTAAAGAACATACACACTAAGAAAGTGGCCATACACTATAGGGCTTATTTATTATGCTGTGTAAAAAACGGCCACAAAATTTGCAACACATTACCAGGTTGTTTTTTTCCATGTTTTCCTTTTGCTGTAACTTACGTAAAATAGCGATGTAAAATCTGGTGTTTGGAAGGTGAAATTCGCCATTTATTTTACACAGCTTTTTACACCATTTTTTGGCAAATTCATTTTACACAGCATAATAAAAAGAGGTCCCCAAATCTCTCCAGTGATATTGGAATAATCCAATTGTCCTTGGGCTAAATCAGTGGTTCTCAACCTTCCTAATGCCGCAACCCTTTAATACAATTCCTCATGTTGTGGTGACCCCCAACCATAAAATTATTTCTAAGACCATCGAAAATATGTGTTTCCCCGATGGTCTTAGGCGACCCCTGTGAAAGGGTTGTTCGACCCCCAAAGGGGTCCCGACCCACAGGTTGTGAACTGCTGGGCTAAATGATCAAATTACAAAAAATGGGAATAGGACCCGTAAGAGTGAAAGCCATATCAATGAGCCGATGCAGTCCCTGATCTGAAAGGAAAATCAAACCTGCCTGATCGACATGTGCCCAATTTTCAGTCAGACATGGGTTGGGTAGGCCTGTCAGGGGTCCCCATACATGGGTAGATAAGCTGCCGTATTGGTCTGAAGAACCCCGAATTGACAGCTTAAATCTGCCCGTGTATGGGCATCTTTAAGACAACAACAGGACCTAGGTTTTTTTCTTTTCTGTCTGAGATCAGTTTTGTAACAAAAGTTTGAGTAGAATGAGTTACACAGGTCTGTTTAATACTTTGCAGGGTTCCCACCCTTGAAAATTGGTTGCCTTATCTACGAAATGCACCTTCGAGCTCCCACTACATGAATACTACAGTGCTGTATAATGTAGCTGGCAGCATTCAAAAAGTCAACATTTAGGATTATCTAAATAAAAGACAGTTTATAAAAAATATACATTTGGCCTTGTTAAAATGAAACTGGCTATGCTCTTTGTTGAATGTAACTGCTTCTGTAAGTCCTGTCTACCAATACAGTATACCGAAACCCAAAGAAAGAGCACAGCTTTATTTAAACAAGCACATAATCCCAGTAACTATAAGAATAGATTATGATACTGAAGTTCTTGCTAAAACCTCTGGGCTGAACATGACCTACTTATTTTAACAAAGGAAAATGTTAACTACAGTACCAATAAGTGACGGATAAAAAGGCACTATCACACTAAAATACTGAGAGAGTCAAATCAAGAGTAAATGAAAGCAAAAAACAAACAAAGAAGATGTTAAGGAAAAGTGACACATCATTCATGTTGAATAGGTAGCATGCCTGTCTACCTTCCTAAACACCAAGCAACACACCATTTAGTTCCCCCATCAACCTATCCCATCATTTGCCCTGGTAGACTAATATTTTGTGTCCTAGAAGAACCAGTTTTACATAGGGGTATAACTTGCTGGATAATAGCACCATTAGAACAAGGGGAGGCATATTTATTACAATGTAAATTTGTGAGGTTTCAGTTTCAGTTTATTGTGTGTTTATTTATTAAAAACTTGATTGAATAAAAATGTGAAAAGAAAACTCAAATAAAGCAAATTCACATTTTACTCATCTTTACTCATTTTACTCAAGGTTTCAATGCCAAACTTTTACATACGAGTTTTTGGATTTGTTTGCACTTAATAAATAATAAACATTCAAGTTTTGGAAATTCTAATTTGAGTTTGTGAGTATTAACACAAAAGGATTCAAATCAAAGAAAACTATTATGATTATCACTCTGGTGACCAACAGTTCCATTGATTAAATTGTGTAATAAAGTACATGAAAGCCAATAGACTCCATTTTAAGCAAATAATTGAACTTTCACCCATTGATAAATACACATCCAAAAATCCCATAGGAATGAATAGAAAGTTGGTGAATTTTTCTGTGGTGAGCTCTAATCTCACATTTTGATAAATCTGTCCCTAAATGTATGGTGATAAAAATTACAAAAAAACATAATTATCTGGAAAATCCCAGGAGCCAAGTACATTACAGACTGGCATTTGGGGTGAAACCTGCTATTTGCATTTTACCTTTTTATGTCTGAAGAGAGATTTCCTTTAATGGAGGCCACTTATATTCTGAATTGCGCTGATTATAAAGAAGTGTTTAAAGGTATAAATTCTATAGCTGGGAGTATGATGATAGGGCTGAATCTAATGCACTAACTTTTTCAATAGACTGATGTATCCCACAGTACTTTCTGCCACTTTATAGCAACATGTACTTAGTAGGAAGTTGGGCGCTGTGGTTTGTTAATGTTCCTTGGGTGACTGGGGGCTAGTAGGTTTTTATGAGTAGCACTGCATTATTAAGAGCCTGTCTTGTATACAGTAAATTTGACTTTTATCAGTAAAAGTGGTAATACAACTTATATTATTCCCACATTCTCTTTTATTACTTTGACTTTCCTGCTGGGATCTTAACCCATGAATCTTTCATTTTTCATGACTTCTGTAACTATATTTTCCTGAAATTTCTAGTATTCTACATTTTCATAGTGTTTCAATGGCATTTACTGTGATGGATACATTTAGGGGGGCATTTACTAATGCTACGGGTAGTATGTGTGCTAATTAGTATGTTGAGGACAGTAGCAAACATACAGTTCCAAGGGCTGGAGGCCAGCCATGTTTCCAACCATGTACTGAGGCGTGATGCCATGGTACCAAAACACTTATATGTAAAGTTCTGTGCAATTACATTTCATACACTTAAGTAAAAACATGCTTTTGGTTCAATGTATCAACAACAAAAACTAAATAAATTAGACTATTATAGTAATGTAATTTGTGCAGGAACAATGAACTAGTATTTATCTTTATTCTTAAGTAGTACTAGTACTTTTTGTGTAATCATGAATTTTCTTTTTTATGCAAGTACCTCCTATATATATTCTCTTTCCTTCTTAACTAAGTAGTTGAATGCTTGGCATGATCACTGACATTAAGGAGACCAACTGAGCTGTTTAGACCACCAGCCAAAAGGGATGGTACCTCTTTAAGTTGCAGAAAAAATTATGCAAAACAAACTGTACTGAGTTTATCAAGACACACTGCAACTAGATGCTTCAAAAATATCAACTACACACTACTACTAATCCATAGTTCTATAAATCAGTAGCAGTTTAGGGATCAGGAGAACCACCACAAAGAGGGGACAAGCAGTGGTGCTGGCTTGTGCATTCAAATAATTTGTTTGGTGAAAATATACCAGTAGATGTGTTATTAAAAAATAATATTGTTGTAATATTTTGGTTGGATACTAATGTATTTTTTTGTAAAATGACTGTATATTAATTTGCAGAAGACGTTTCAGATCAAATTCCTTTTTTTAATGAACCACTTTATAGTGAATGACACTGTGCATGTCTGTGGTTTCTAAAGAGGAGATACACATATGAATGAGGGTCAGTGTATTGACACTACAGAGACAAACCACAAAGACAAGATTAAGGGGGGGGGGGGGTGGTTGATTAAAAAAAAATGATTGGAAAAAAATACAATCTTGATTTTTTTTTTTTGATCAAGTTTTCCAAAGTCAAATATTTGGACTTTAACTAAATCTAAAATCTAGAATGAAAAATTTCCGCAGTAGTGATGGGCTAAAAAATTCACCAAACATGGAATCTCAGCATTCCGCTATCGGTGGATTTTTAGCCAAACAGGCGCAAATTTCAACGCACAAAAATTTGACGTGCAGCAAAAAATTGTCACCCACATAAAAAAAACTGTTGCGTGCTTAAAAAAATGCCACGTGACATTTTTGCTGTTTCTTCGGCGAAGTGAAATGGGACAGATTTGCTCATCATTCCAACGTTTTTTTAGATTTAAGTTTTTGTGTAAATATTCAACCAATTTGGGGAAAAAATTGTGTTTGTAAAAAAAAAATCAAGGTTTTCTTCCGTGATTAACTTTTGATAAAACAAAAATTCAAAAATTGATATATAGGCCGCTTCAGTAAGGGTCATTTCCTACAAATCTTCAGTAGTTTCACATTTCCTAACTACATTTAGCATTTAGTTAGAAGGTTTCTATTGATGGATGATTTATTATTTAAAGTATATAGGTTACATTGCTATTTCATTACAGACTATAGTTATTAATACAGAGTTTATATATCTATCACTGTACTATTTAAAAATATGTGACATTTATATTAAGTAACTCACGTCCTAAGACAGAATACAGATAATAGAACATTTGTAATTGTAACTAAAATTTTATATAGTGGCAATAAATTACACCCAGCCTTTTTATATTAGACAGGAGCCTCAACACACAAATGTAAACTGGGGTCATAGCATAAATGTCCTCTCAGACCTTACAATTTAAAATGTACATTTATAGAGTGAGATCCTTTTATTTTGTTTGTCTTTTTAGATATCAGAGTGTGTCTGATAAACTTCCTTGAAGAGGTGGAATTCAAGAAGCATCTGAAGATTGGCAGCAAAAGAGAGAGACAGAGAGAACATGGCAGTGAAGAACTAAAGTTGACTAAAGACAACCACGTGGGAACGAGTTATAAAGGCAGAGAACATAAAGACATATATTGTCCATGATATAAGGCAGGGGTCGGGAACCTTTTTGGCTGAGAGAGCCATAAACACCACATATTTTAAAATGTAATTCCGTGAGAGCCATACAATATGTTTGGCTGCGGATGCTGCGGGACAAGGTAGGGTGGGTCCCAAGGATACCGGATGGGCATGGCCTGCCCTTTGCAGATAGAAGACGTGTTCTAAGACTTAGAACATGTCTTCTATCCGCCGAGCGCAGGCCACGTCCCCATTAATTTTTTTATTAAAGATTTGGCAGCGAGCCAGAAGCAGCCATCAAAAGAGCCACATCTGGCTCCCGAGCCATAGGTTCCCTACCCCTGATATAAGGTATTTACAGAAGACCATAGCTATATATTTTAGAACAAATGGCCCAGATGGAGGAGCATTAGGGGCAAAAACAAGTAGTAGGCGTGGGCATTGTCATCCAGGTGATTAATAGCTCATCAGGTGTCTATAATTCCAGTAATAGTCTCCACTTATGGGTGTCAGCCTCATAAAAACTGTTTATAAGAGTCAGTTACCTGATATGAAGATGAACTTCATGCAATTGCTCTTCAATAAAATAAATAAAAAAATGGTTTTAATCGTCTTTTACCTGCAGAGGTAAACTGTGTCATTACGCTACAGCAGGGATCCCCACCCTTTTTACTCATGAGCCTCTTTCAGAGTCAAAAAGTGCAGGGAAGCCACACAAGCATAAAAAAAGTCCCTTGAGGATGCAAAATCAGAGCTGTGAATGGCTATTTGGTAGCCTCATGTGGACTACTGGTCTGCAAGGAGTCTCTGCTTGGAGTAAAACTGTGTCTCTGTGCTTCCAAAACTTGCCTCCAAGCCAGATATTTAAAAATAAGCACCTACTTAGAGGCCACTGGGAGCAAAGGGGGTGGTGCAATAGAGGATAGTGAGTCTGGTTATTGAAGATTTAGCAGATTTCCTTAGTAGAACTACCCTAGCCTACAATATAACTATAGATTGGTTTCTATTGTATGTGTTGCTGCAATGTTTCAGTAAGAAACGTTCTCAAGCTGTGTTTAAAGGCAGGTTGTCCCAGAGCTACATTTACATGTGTCTGTAACATAACCTTAGAGAAGTTGAGAAGTGTGAGATTAAAGCTCATTACAGAAAAATTCACCCACTCTCTATATTTATTCCTATTGGATTTTTAGAAGCATATTTATCAATGGGTGAAAGTTCCCATTTCACCATTTGATAAACAGGATAAATCTGCCCCTAGGGGTTTATACTTATATATAAATACATAGTGGTTGATCTCTCTTTCTTACCTATCACTGTCTTGTATTTGTGAACATTCAGGATGTAGGGAGTTGAAGGAATTCTGTAGGGATGGCAGAGAATGGTCAAATCAAGCCCAGATTACCAGAAAACACCCCTGTTTAATGTATTTTCATGTGGACTAAAAGCATTAGTTTTGACCATGTTTAATGTACTGTGCATTTTCTTGCGCTTAGAAAAACAGCAGAAAAGAGAATAGATTACAATATTTTATGTAGCTATAATTTTTAAAGAGAAAATTGTAAGGTTTCATTTAAATCATCATGCAGTCATTTCATTACAGCTGCAAAGATACTGGGAAGAATATTTTACATTTCTTGATGTCAAATGAAATCACAGAAAATGACTTTTTGTTACTGAAATGTATGTTATTCAGATTGAACTTCAATCAGCAAACAGAGCCGGGAAAACTGTAACTGGCAGAAAATTCCTGCTGCTTCCAATGCAATCATATCAGAGCGAGCGGTAGCTATTTTAATGCAGGAAAGCATAGAGCGCTGTGTACAGCAGGCTAAAAGTAAGTATACTAACAAAAGTGTATGGTTATATAGCATAATGTCTGACAATCATAAGCAAGTTGTGTCCCACTGGGTCACAGGGGCCCAGGGAATCTGAATCTTCCCTCCATAACAAGAAACCCTAGTTTAGAGGCTGTACAAGACAAAGTTACTAGACTTCCAAAGCAAAATTTGGGGACAGGAAGGGGCTGTGGCGCACACAGCGGGCCACACAAAATGTTGTATATGCCACGCCCACTTTTTGGCCACTCCACTATTGTCATACCCCCACCATCACAGCCACAGTTATTTCCCTAGGAAAGTTCAAAAATAATTTTATACATATTCCTTCCTACAGCAAAAATACTGGCTGGGGACATCAGAGAAGGGAAGGGGTTCAGGTGACAGAAGATCACTCCTTCCTTCCGCTTGTCATGGAATAGCAAGTATTGACTAGTGGCAGCTTTGTTGCCTAAGAGATAGCTGGGGGCTGTTTTCAGAGGCAGGGATGCTTGCCGGAGTCAATATTTAATTGAGCCAGTCCCCCTGAAACGGGGACTAATGGTAGCATTAGTACAAGGTCATCTCTTGTATTGACGTATCATAGCTTTGGCTTGGTTTAACATAATTTTACATGTATTATGGTTATTAGTAATTCTGATCAATAAATGTGTCTAAAATGTATATGTGAAGGAGCTTCTAATGCTCATTATCGAAAAAAGTCACATGCCACAATGGTACTTTTTCGCCTACAGTCATAGTGTGGCATGGAGATTTTACCTGTGGCTCTCAACTTCCAGGTGATGTCCCCACCTCTAACAGTATAACTAATCTAAGATATATTCCAGCTCTTCTAGACATGCTACTCTTACAGATATACAAATCCATCAAACTTTTGTCTAAAAGCACTCACGATAAATCAAACTACTAATTTACTTATGTCACAGTTATACTGAAATGTTTGCTTCTGTATTATTTAAATAGCTGGAGTTAAAGTATACAGCTGTCAAATCAAATTCAGAACTCTGGCATTTGTCCTTCTTAATCCAGTAGCGTTATTGCACTAAGGGCAAACAAAGAATTAGGCGTCACCATACACCAATAACAATCCCTCACTTCTAAAAATAGGGTTATATATAATCAATCAAACTGCTTACTAAGATACAGTCATGTCACCATCCGTCATTAAACCTAGGCATCTGTCATCATTAGGTTCTTTGTCTTAAACTTGATATCATGATCCCCCAACACACATGAAGGTTTGATCGATAATCATAGCACATAGTCTCAATACTGAGAAAGGTTGTCTATTTATTGGATTGCAAAATCTGACAGATCCACCCACATTTTGGGGTATGCTGTTGCCCTGGTCAGAAGAGAAGTTACAGAACTGATGTGATAATATTACACCGGATTTCCAACATTCTTACCTAATGCTAAAAAAAGATTGAAAGGGAAATTCAGAAGAGTTGGATTCTAGCACCTAGTGGCCCGCCAACATGCACAATAGAACCATCAGCTAGTGATCTTCTATTCTAAACAATGGGGGTCACTCAGAGTCAACAATAACAACAACAAACATTTGTAAAGCGCTTTTCTCCCGTGGGACCCAAAGCGCAGAGTCGTGGTGTGGGGACATATACATAGCTGGTTTTTGATTGAACAGGTTAATTTCTTTTCAAAGCATAAAAGGCCATTTTTTCCTTTCAGTGTTTGTACAGGTATGGGATCCCTTATCCGGAAACCCGTTATCCAGAAAGCTCCGAATTATGGAATGCCCGTCTCCCATAGACTCCATTTTATTCAAATAATTCACAATTTTAAAACTGATTTCCCTTTTCTCTGTAGTAATAAAACAGTATCTTGTAATTGATCCCAACTAAGATACAAATAATCCTTATTGGATGCAAAACAATCCTGTTGGATTTAATTGCAGTTTTATTGATTCTTTGGTAGACTTAAGGTATGGAGATCCAAATTACAGAAAGACCCCTTATCCGGAATACCCTTGGTCCCAAGCATTCTGGATAACGGGTCCTATACCTGTATTAGTTTGCATATAATTGCAAAGGTTGTACTTAAATGTAGTTCTTTTATAAAGAGTCTTGTTGCATAAGTGCCTGGCCATCAGTTAACATACAGTAGGCACAAAAGATGCAAAGCTTCACCAATAGTGATGAGCGAAGTTTTCTCTAGGCATGGATTCGCTGCAAAATTCCCATAGTGTAAAAGACCTTGTGTTGCCATCCACATAATGTGGGAAAATCACCTGCTCTCAGGGGAGAACAACTGCAAAGGAAATATTCATTAGCTGGAGAGACAGCCTTAAGCCAATGGCATGTATTGCTTTTATGAGCATTTTATGCACAGATGATTGATAGGTCCATGATAACAATAAAAGAACTGCATTCATTTGAGCAGCAATCGCCTGCAATTGAGGGTGCACTCATGTTTCAGCTGATTAAACAAATAAGGAGCTATTTCAAGTGTTTTGTTGCTCAGCCATAAAGCAATAATGTGTGTGCTTTGCTCACATGTAGAAAAGTGACAAAGCAATATGGAGGTCAGTGGAAGAAGCTTACATAGTAGTTTCAAAGGGATAAAGCAACTAACACCGTGGAAGAAAGAAGAATTAAATATACATAACAATAATATGCACATTCAGCAAATGTATAAGGCCCTTTGAAGAACAATCTTTCTTCCAGAGTGGGTAATTGGACTACATCAAATATTTAGAACATGAAATACCTTAGAACCTGCAAGACTGCTAGCCTCCACCCCCTGCAGGTTATCTTGCAACTGGGGTACATCAAGCCCTACACACGATTCTGAAGGCAATAATAGCATTGAAAAAATCTCTCTCTGTTAAAGCCTTTGTGCATATTTTGTGCGGTTTTTTTATTAGAGTTGTCACTATCCCACTATGAGAGGTTTCCCTTATGGATCATCGACTTACGGGAATAGATATTTGCCATTGTACCTGAATTATATATTTAGAATGAAAACCCTTATACACCCTTCCTTCTAGCATGCAGTGCTTGCTTAATTGTCACTTAAAGCAAATTAATCATGTGCTTCAATCTAGTTCCCAGCTGACTAATGTCTTTTTATATAATTCCCAATTATACTAATTTGATCTGGAGCTGTTCCTCGGGGACGTATTTTCCCACCGTTCACCCCAATGATATTTTGCAGCAAGGCCTAGATTCTAGTAGCTACGTATAATCAGGGCAAGCGATGGAAAAGCAACTAGAGCAGGAAGGGCTTTTATTGTCCTGCAGTTTGCTTTATAATATTATGATGAGATTTTGAAATATTTAACAAAATTAAAGCTTTCATTTTTTATGTAGTTTATAAGAAAATGCTAGAGTCTTGGCAGCTTACAAATATTGAATACAAATATATAATGAACAATGTACCCCCTATTATAAACAGCTTTGGACTGGGGCAGCATACATGCACCCCATACAACCTGGCAACCACGTGTGTACAAGCACATGCCACATTGTGTTGCCTTCTTACGTGGAATCTTTTATGGTGTGGCACAGGTAGGGGAGCGGGCCTGGGTCGATGGGGGCCCATGAAGGCCTGGGCCCACTGAGTTTTCTACCAGTGTCCCACCAGCCAAGTCTGACCATCATTGTAAAAAAATGTTTATTATAAGTATATTAAAAAGAGATAATTCATGTAATATAATGGTGTGGGTTGTACCTATGTCAATTGCCATTGTCATTATTATAATATGCCTTATCCTGCTAGAAAAACAGGTAACTAATTTAAAACCAAACTAACAAACTTACGTATGCATCACTACTTCTCTCTGCATTTCAGCCTCACTTCTTCCTACGAGCTACACAGCAAGGCTCCATGTGATTGGCTGTACCACCAACTATAGTGATGCAATCAAATGTGTGTCTGATTGATGAACTGTACTTGCTATAAGCTGGAGCTGAGTAATAAGACACAGTATTCTGGAATGACTATTGGAAATGCTGCCTGTAGCTCTGCACAGCATGCATCTCTTGCACTACACTCCCATCTCATTTTTACTGTTGAGGGTACTATGAGACACTTCACGTAGCACTTACATGGCATGTAAAAGAGCTTAAGTTAGGCCAATATTAACTTTTATTTTTAGCTCCTAATCATTGCCTCTCACAGCAAGAATGGCCCAAAAAACAAGACACCAAAAGGTCATGTCCAAAATAATGTTAACCTACAGACCAGTTTCATATTTTTCTCTTATTGTTTAAGAAGTAGTACAAAACTGGCAGATGAAACACTAATAATCCATGTTACAATGAAGCTGCAGGATCACCCAGAAAAGGGGATAATTAGGGTTGTGTGAGTGGTACTGGCACAACAGGAGTCCATTTGTACATTATATGCATTTACCTTTATAATGGGATTGATTCAATCATTGAAACAGCTTTACTTTCTCTATGGCTGTTATTTTAAGCAATGTAATTCTGTGGATTGTGAACTTTGTGCTTAGAGTGTCATTTAAATGTAAGGTAGGTGGCGGAAAAATAAACTGATACATCAAATATACATCAAATATGAAAACCCTAAATAAGAAATATGATATAATTCGCTGAGGTACCTGGTGTTGCCCAGGAAATTGGCTTTTACATCTTTAAAATAAAATAATAATTTGCAAAACAAATTGCTTAGCTTGCAGAAGGTAATTGATAAACAGTCATTTATGTAGATATACTGTATATGTAGATTTTTATTTATATAGCAGAACAGTAAATTAACAGAACAAACAGGGGTCATTACAATAATAAATGCAAAGTGCAGTTACATTAACGATAAAGTGCTACGTGCATATAATACAAAGTGCTACAATACTAGAAGTGTAAAAATAAACACACAAAACACAGCAATGACATGCTAACCTAAACTGATTTCTATATCTGATTAGAACATAAAGAGATTCCCACACATTGGAGTGCACTATATGGATCCTTACTTATCTACTCCATCACTTCTACCCTGTCTCAAGGATTACTATCCCGCACTTGCACCTGAAATCATTAAAGTCTAAAAACAACCTCAGAGTGCCCAAACTGGACCAAATGAGGGGATTTAGCCTAAAATGCCATATTTATGTTCACATAAATCAGCAGTATTCTAGCATATGTAACAATATGAAATATTGAGGATATTAATATGTGCAAACTCTGGACTCTGCCACTTGTCTATAAAATACTGATGGCCAAAAAAGATAAGACTAATGATCCATAGGCCATCTAAGAAAACTATACAAAAATACTATTTCAGATTTATGCTATTGCTAAAGGAAACCACAATAAGTAGTCATTGTTGAGCTTAACATGCTTCCTTAATTGCTCTTTTTATTTTATATGGAGTCCTTCCCAAGAACATCTGCTTAAAGAATTAGTCATGCCTGCCAAGAGTTACCAGACATACACAGCAATAAACCCTTATAGAGGGTCTGAAGATCTAAGGCCGGTTAATGTGAACTAAGAAGAAGCCCTGTTAAAACAAACAGACTTAGTGGGGTGCCAAGGTTTATTGCTGATAGTACAAAGTATAACCCAGTGCCTAGTAGAGATGGCTTCTGCTTTCTGAGGCAATAATCTGATGACACAGGCTTTGATATACTCATATTCATCATTTATTTATACAATGTCAGCAGTGCTTTATAATGACTGCACACTTGGGCACAGGACTGGCCTAAGGGTTAAGAGCACCCAGTGAAGTGGGTGCTAAGATCGTGTCAAAAATCAGGGTCACTTCTAGAAAATCCTACTAGCAGTGCTGCAATGAGCATTTCATTTAGCTGTAATCAGTGTGTAATCAGTGCAAGCAAATATGCTGCATTTAATAAAAGCAACTGTGATGTTTCCAATGATGTTTTCTAACACACAGACCTTATTTTACTACAATATCCATAATCTACAGTTCATAGGCTATTAAAAGTACAGTTCATAGGCTATTAGTATTTCTGTAACTTTGTTCAAGGGTTTTTATAGAAGGAAAATGATCACTCTGGTGCTCCCTTTCCTTGTGGCACTGAACCTGTTTACACAGAATGGAATATACAGTCATTTGCATCTTAAATCACTGTCTGGGTCTGGGTTGCTCCTTCTCAGATGCTGCTGTCACTAGGCTCGTCATGGCCCGGAGACTTCAGGAGAACACCTTAAGATCTCTTACCAATGGTAAGTAAATCCCCTAGGACCTGCTTATATAGGTTTTTTAAGTACCGCCTGACCTAACCTGCTACCTGTCCACCAATAGCTAACTACCTTGGTTGTTACCTGCCACCATTGGCCTAAAAGCCCAAGTTGCAGCTACCAGTCAAGCATCATCTGTGACCTGACAAATTATACATAATGGTAACTTAACTATTAGCCAGCCAGCGCCACCACCCCATGTTTCCTATGAGCCTAATTGGCTCCCACCCATCAGTTAATTAAGACTTTCAAGGTGAACTGCTCCTTTAAGCTCACTAGTAGTTTTAGCTTGGAAAGACTGAAGTGATGAGGAATGTTGGCACATTATGGGCAAGTCCGCTTTAATTTATACATCTTTAATTTATACATCTGTGCACCACTTGCCTGAGATACATTTATTTCTGTTAGGATCCTGAAACATTTATCAATAATATGAAGAAAATGACATCAGTCTTTAGTGTTCCTTCAAAAGGAGCATTAGCAATAAATGCAGGTTTCAGAACATGAGTAAAATTCTCACATCTTGGTAAAAGATAGAAATTATGTCTTTTTTTATCAGTCTGCAGGAAACAAAAACCTTACATTTTCATTTCCTACTGAACATCAATACAGTAAATGACAGCCTCCTTAAAAGCAAAGCAGTACAAAGCAAAGATGTCTCCTCCACCTTACCCGCTATCAATGGATTGAATATTTTACTTAGGTATTTATTAATATGACTAATGTTATATAATATAGTAACACATTGTATTTTAGAGGAACTGCTGCTTTAAAATCCAATTTTCATTTTGGACATTCTGTTAGACACTAGAGGGCACTGTAGCCAAACATCAGCTTCTACTGAAATGGCAAAAATCTGTTGTTTTACTCAGAAAACAAAATGCTTCCCAGAATGATTGTGCCAGACCATGCTGTCTTCACTTACAAATGTAGCAACATAGTGGAGTTTCATCTGGTTTGTGTTTATTATTCTGAAAGGAGATGAGGGGCCCAGGACATTGCATAGAGCCTGAAACCCCAAATAGAATGGGTGGGGGTCAATGCACGCAGTTAATTCATACTGTGACCTATCAGGTGTTGCTGAACTGCAGCTCAGCTGTCACAAAAATGTGGGGACAGTAACTGGAGGGCAGCAGTTTGGATGTCCCTGTATATACAAAGACTAAAATTGATATACAGCACATTAGGTGTGCAGAGTGCAATTTCAAGCACAATCGGCAGATGCAAACCAGCAATACTCTTGGTGCACTTGCACTGTGCACCCTGTGCGGTTGCACCCGATTCTCCGAAATGGATGCAAGTGTACCTGCAATTGTCACAAAAAAGGCTCTGTTGTGCCAAATATTTTTAAAGTCTGTCCAGCATAATTTCCGGTGTGTGCATAACGTTTGCACCATAATCTTTTGATTTTTGCGCCTAATGAGGAAGGGTGCTGAGGGAGCCCTGGAGCTGAACCCTGATCTGGAAGTGCCAGTAGCTCCAGGGTTTGCATGCACCATTACGAATGGAAGGCAGGAGGGAATGAGCAGTGCCAAACACAACTATATGGAAGTGTAGGGAAAGTACCATTAATGAAAGTGGTTTTACCTGCAACCCACTGCAAGGAAAATGCAACTTAAATGTAAATGAACCCTATTTTTAAAAACCAGTGTGTGCTTTTATGGGCCAGAATGTTTGCATGTGTACTGCACTGCCCAAAGGTGCCCCTTGTCCCTGACCGATATAAAAACATGGCTGTCTTGTGCCTCCACCTTGCTCCTAGCGGCTTATTCACAATAGGCTCACCTGGTAATAGGTAAAAGGCAATGCAATATGTACAGCAAACTTGCTTGATTGGCAGCACATACAGCACAGTACATGCAGGCGTCTTTTCATGTAAGTTGATAGCTATAATGAATTACACTTTGGGAAGCTACAACCCTCAGGGTAACATCATAGGCCCCAATGGCCCCAAAGTACAAGTATAATAAATAGTAAAGAAAGGCAAGGCGCTAGATATGGTTGTCACTATCCTGCACATTGTTTGATTTATTGAAATATGCGCTAGTGATTAAAATATGAAGTTATAGTGAAGCAAAATACTATAATAAACATACTGTGATATGACATCTCATCTAGCAAAGGCCCACATGAGACAGCGGTCTATGAAGCCAATACTTCAGAGATGATAATTGGGAAGAAATAGCACCCAACCGAGGCCCACTTTAGAGAGTTCATGAAGCCTGTGCTACAGAGAAATTAGTTTGAATGCTCTGAGCAAAGCAGGATGCACATTAATAAAAACAAATCTTGTCACCTTGCACATTCCAGGGAGGGGAATAAAAAGAAAGCTGACCCGGACCCCATTTGAAACTCCCAACTTCCTTTGCACTTTGTGGTTATGGCCACCAATCCTTGTCCAGCTTCAAATGCTATCATAATATCCTAAATCCACAATCTTTGTCCAATGGGCTGCCCCCATACCGAGCTAAACCATTATAAGAAGGGGCATTAAGACCAGCTAGGATGAAATTTGAGGGTGATTTAATGATGTAGGATATTAATGTAATGTAAATTACAAGAGTGAAAATTACGACCATGTTTTTGTAACATAACATAGTTATGAGGGGGACTGAGCAAATGTTTGAATGCAAGAAGTGGACAAAATAAAAGAAAAATCTAAGGCTTTCTAACCTATAGGGTGATTTGAGAAGGCAATATAGGAAAAACAACATTCTCTGCAAAGGTTACATTAAAGTAGCCATACATTTCCCTACTCTTTCTTCCTTCAGCGCCTGCTAATCTCATTCACAGCCAACACAGTCTGATTCCCTTTATAAAACTAGGGGTAAGTTCAGACTGAAAAGCAGCAGCAGTCCATTCAGAAAGACTACATATGGGCAACCTGTAAAGATCAGTGGAAAAGTGAAAGTGTGCCTGCAGCTGGTAGAGGCCAGTATACACTAATAGCTTTCGGCAGTCTTTGTTGGATTCATTTGATTATTAACATATTGAAGTCAAAGGGCTTGTTCACACTAACCTCAGATCAGCAACTCCCATTGTAAAGGTCTGACGGTTTTGCAGGATGCTTCAACTTTTGTGCAACCCTGCCAGTTAGACCATTAGGCAATTGCTTCCCCATTGATCTTTGTGTCGTTGCAGTAAATCTTTCTGTAATTTCGCTGGAATCACACAGTCTATTGGATATTAATGATTTCCTTGCTTAAAAATCTTAAAGGAGTAAAAATCAGGGTTAGGTGCATTTTTAACTATTTGCTTTCTCTTTCTGATTCAGCACAGCTACTGTAATTGTCTAGAACAGTTTTGGCATAAAGAAGAGACTTTTCTAGCAATTCATAGTAACATTGCCAGGCAAACTTACTTCAGGTGATTTTCTGCTGTTTCTCTAAGAATTTGGAAAGTTTTTATTCTATCAACAGATGAGCTGTAGGGGATCTGGGCAGGCAACAAGACATTAAACCAGCTGTCAGCTTTACATGACAGATTTGGAATCTTCCACTGACTCTGCAGGCCATGGAGGTGAGTCTGCAACTTGATAGGGCCCACAGGCCAACAGTTGGACAGCCCTGAACTAGAATGATTTTCTGCAGGCAACTGATTCAGGGATATCTCATTGTTTCTGTCTTCATATAAAACAATTTGAGAGACATCTGAGATAGAATGTATACATTCATCAAGATTTGCCGCTGGCTAATTATATTATTTGCCCAAGGCTTACACAGCAAGTTAGCCAGTAAACCCTTACATAACATCAGCTACCCAAACTGATTGGATCACTTTAACTCCCGACATCATGCAGGCCTATCTTAGTGACACAGAAGCTGCTTCCTCTAGCCATGAAAGCCAGAGTATTGGTCATCAGGATCTGCATTAAATTAGGGGTCATTTATGATGGCAAGTGCAGTGAGTTGTGCCTAAAACCACTTTCATGTGAGGTGATTGCATCAAAATGTACTCCTTGCACTTTCATAGTTGTGCTATGTCGCTCAGTCCTTCCTGCCTTCCATTCCAAAGTGCCTATTGATGCAGGGCATCCCTGCAACACACTCACACCTAAGGAGTCTGGCAGATATAATTAGCAAGCAGAAAAAATAAATGACACCAGGCAGACTTCTATATCTGATTAGCAACAAAATGCGCATACAGTCCAGTATGACATTTTCTCCCCTTGATAATGCTTATTATTTACTTATTGGTTTATAATTCTAAACACATTTTAACAGCTTCCTTCATTGCCATCATTTGCTGAATACTATTGTAGAGAATAGATTTCTGGGGAGGGTGCACCTTGTGGCCCCTAGTGTACCAGACTTTATTATGGAATTGAGATGCTGTATATTTTAGCTCACGCTTTCAAAAATATCCAAGAGGCAGTAAGCTTTGCCTATTATTATACCAGTATTAGGGTGAATTAAGTACAGGTATCGGACCCCTTATCCGGAAACCCGTTATCCAGAAAGCTCCGAATTACGGAAAGCCCGTATCCCATAGACTCCATTATAAGCAAATAATTCAGAATTTTAAAACAGATTTCCTTTTTTTATGTAGAAATAAAACAGAACCTTGTAATTGATCCCAACTAAGATATAAATAATCCTTATTGGGTGCAAAACAATCCTATTGGGTTTAATTAATGCTTTATTAATTTTTTAGTAGACTTAAGGTATGGAGATCCAAATTATGGAAAGACCCCTTATCCGGAATACCCTTGGTCCCGAGCATTCTGGATAATGGGTCCTATACCTGTATTAACATGTTTTAGTGTTACTGTTCCTTTAATAAAATGAGCCCAGATCATTATAAAACCAGTTTTTATTTAGTGTGAGTAAGGTGGTACTTGGAACAGAGGGTGTAATGGTGCAACTTTTGAGTGGGGCCCTGCCACCCCAGGCCTGCCCCATTAAAGGAGAAGTAAAGGTAAAAACTAAGTAAGCTTTATCAAAAAGGTCTATGTAAATACAGCCATAAGTACTCACAGAAAAGCTGCACTGAGTCCTCTATCAAAAGAAACACTGGATTTATTGTCTCCTTTTTTGAAAACATGTTCTTGGGTATACGACTTCCTCACTCAGAAAAATCCTTAATTCCCGGGGCCAGAGTCTGCGCAGCTGCTCCCCCCTTCCATAACAATTCATAAAGCGCACTCCCCCCACCCTTAGGAATGTGTAATATGAACTATAACAGCTAAGCTGCAAGCAGGAAGCTATGAAGACCAAGCTAAAATGGCAGCTGCAATCAAACAAACAGAGAAAGCTTCTAGGGCTCTTTATTCAGGTTTGATAATGCTTTCTGCAGAATAAATATAGCATTCTAGGAAGCACTACTATGGCAAATCTATTGGCAGTAATATGGCAAAATGACTTCCCTTCTCCTTTAAAGTTAAGAAGGAGGAAAAAGATATGCGGACAGGGGGAAAATGTTGAAAGGAGGGCATAGTGGGCCGTGGTGCCAGTGAGATGCTGGACTGGCAGAGATGGGGTGCTGCTGTGCATGTTAACAAGAAATAAATATTGATATTTTCCAAAGTTAAAGTTGTTTGGCTGCTTCCATTAATGAAAAAATAATATAAACACTAGTGGGAGTGGTTGTGGGTCCTATTACTTTTCTCATGTGTTTATGGCATAGTTAACAACAAATATTCATTTGCTAAGTGACAAAAACTTGTAAGACTTTTATATATCTCCAACTGTTTTTATCCATTTAGCCTTCAACTTGATTTCCATTTCTAGATCTACTACTGCTTTGAAGTTTTTCAGGTTTTATCAGTAACACTGACGGAGCGGCACTGATGTAGAAAACATTAATATTGGATGCCTTAAAATAGTGCCCCAAAACCCCAGAATCAAGATACAAATAGGGTAGATGTTTCATTGGCTTCCCCTGATATAAATCTGCATATACCAGCGTATTCATTATGGCCTTAATAGATAAAACTGAATATGTTTCCCCTCTAGACCGTAACAGTTCAATAAGTAGCAAAGCCATCCATCCTCTCATTGTCATGTTGCGCGCTATGCAATTCCACGGCACGGAGAAAATAACTCTTTTAGTGCAATTTCCTCTTATTTACTTAATGGTTTTTAAGAGGAAAGAGCGATGAGTCCCTAAGTGATATTAAACTGAATTTGGTGCTCCATTATTTTCTTGAACAGCTGCAGTAACTAAATAATGAAACACACAGGCAGAACTTGCACTCTGTGAACGACTGACATTAGAGTCCTCCTTTTGTAGGGTCACTTTCAATAACCAGGCGATGTATTAATTTGTGGGGTAAATGAAATAAAGCTTTTTCTTACAGTAATATTTTTAATGTGATGAATGTACATGAATGAATGTATAAAAGGAACCAATATTAATGGAGGACTGGCACATAAAGGCTCTAATCTATTTATACTGATAATGTTTTTTGCTGATGTCAGACAAATATCTTGTATTTATTTACAGGCCACTTTGCAATAAGGATTAAGGCTTTTTTGCTGGCTATTTCTTGATAATTTTGAGCAGTTATTAACATTAACGTCTATTGTGAAAAGTTAGTGATTGGTGACAAAAAACGATTAAGATAAAAGTGGTAATTACAGAATGAAATATACTTTCTATTTATTAGTATTTTTTCTTGTTAAAGGGGAGCCTGGATACAACCCCATATGTTCTTCTCTTTGCACCTATAGCCAGAGATGAGTGCAATTGTCACTAATAGAGTCTGTAAGAATGTTTTTGGTTGGTGAGATGAAATGGCAAGCTGCAGTCTCTAGAGACCAGTATTTTAAACATCTCACTATACTCTACATGCTGTTCCTCAGATACATCCCCTTCTAATTGGCTATTATCCCCACTGCAACTAAGGCACCATCTCTCCCTACTATACCTGCTATCCCACAGCCACAGTCCCTTCCCAGAGGCTATTATCCCCCCACTGCTACTATAGGCACCATCTCTCCCTACTATACCTGCTATCCCACAGTCCCTTCCCAGAGGCTATTATCCCCCCACTGCTACTATAGGCACCATCTCTCCCTACTATACCTGCTATCCCACAGCCCCTTCCCAGAGGCTATTATCCCCCCACTGCTACTATAGGCACCATCTCTCCCTACTATACCTGCTATCCCACAGTCCCTTCCCAGAGGCTATTATCCCCCCACTGCTACTATAGGCACCATCTCTCCCTACTATACCTGCTATCCCACAGCCCCTTCCCAGAGGCTATTATCCCCACTGCTACTATAGGCACCATCTCTCCCTACTATACCTGCTATCCCACAGCCACAGTCCCTTCCCAGAGGCTATTATTCCCCCACTGCTACTATAGGCACCATCTCTCCCTACTGTACCTGCTATCCCACAGCCACAGTCCCTTCCCAGAGGCTATTATCCCCCCACTGCTACTATAGGCACCATCTCTCCCTACTATACCTGCTATCCCACAGCCACAGTCCCTTCCCAGAGGCTATTATCCCACTGCTACTATAGGCACCATCTCTCCCTACTATACCTGCTATCCCACAGCCACAGTCCCTCCCCAGAGGCTATTATCCCACTGCTACTATAGGCACCAACTCTCCCTACTATACCTGCTATCCCACAGCCCCAGTCCCTTTCCAGAGGCTATTATCCCCCCACTGCTACTATAGGCACCATCTCTCCCTACTATACCTGCTATCCCACAGCCACAGTCCCTTCCCAGAGGCTATTATCCCCCCACTGCTACTATAAGCACCATCTCTCCCTACTATACCTGCTATCCCACAACCACAGTCCCTTCCAAGAGGCTATTATCCCCAATTCTAATATTTGTTTCAGTGCCAAACAAAGCATACATGTCATGGGCTTTCTGTCACTCTTCATATTGAGAATTACTGCACTGCTGGGTCCAAACTGAGGGCAATTATCCCTTCTTTGACCCCTCTAAATGCAGTTCACCTTTCATAAACAGAATGCTCACTATGTGCTAACACTGGGAACTTAATAATCTTTTTTTCATCAGGGTTGAACTGTGCTGAAAGGGTTAAGGAAGGGTTGATATTTACAAATATATTATTTAGGCACCGGTCAATCAGTCTGAAATGACAAAACATATAAGGTAGAAAATTTTTATTAGAAAACTTTGTTTTCACCTCTGCTACCAGAGTTCACCTTTTAGATCGCCTGCCAAATCAGTTGTGTTGCTTGGGAACCAGGGCATGGTGCAGTGATTTAATGAAAGGTTTGCCTTTACAAATATTAATAGTAGACCCAAAAGCTTGATTAAAATTGAAGGAAATCGTGAAGATTGGGATCAGCAGGGTGATCAGTGTCATCCAATGGTTTCACCCAGGACAGGCCTAGTCATAATGATAATCAGATTCTGCTGGGTCTCTGAGCATTCTATATATATATAAGTCTCTTATTGAAGCCATATGTCATGTTGGAGTGACATGGATGAAATAGCATGAAAATGCTGAGAAACAACGGTGATTAAAGAGAAATGAGGCCAGTATGTGAAAGGGCAACGCATGATAAAACATAAATAAATATAGGATAGAAATATTGACCTGGTGTTAGTAGATTGAATTTAGCATTGTTTTCTGTACTTGCCAAATGCCAGCGTGACTTGGAAATGGTTGGAAATTTAGTGCTTCACATTTATACAATTTTCATAATCTGAAAACAAAAGAATATATAGCTGCTAAATGCTAAAAATGTTAAATGCTGGTAAGAAAAAGATTTGCCAATTCACGTGCAGTTTATGCTCATTGTGCAGTGTGTCCAGCTTATCAAGTGAAATGCAGATAAAGTCATAAACTATTTGTATTTAATTTTTTTTTTGTTGCTTTTAAAGGGTTAATGGGGCAGTCTACCTTTTTTGAAATGAGCAGTTGCCTTAGTTCAAAAGATACCATTTTTGTTGTAGCCCTCCTCGGATAGGAGGAGTCCCTAATATCTGTGCATTGATAAACTAATTAATTATCTTCTCCCACAATTTTTAAAAGAACCAGGCAGCTGAAAAATGAAGCCCATTTCAGATAATCTGGTTGCCCAGTTTAATTCAAGAAATAACTCTAATTCTTCTGACACTTTGCATTTGTGCATGTGTTGGGCACTGACCTCCTCGTGAATATATGCAATTTTGCCATCAGTATTTTTTACCTTTGGACGTTCAGTATCTAGCCCTTTAACACTGTGAGAAAGTAGCTGTGAATATTGTGCAGGTACCTTAGTTTCAGGTGCTTGCACTGACTATCGAGGTTTACCATTACTGGCCAATAATGTAGTGAGTATTCCCCAGAGATTTTGGAAGCACTGTCATAATGTGTGCAGGGATTCTCCTGTGTTTATGGCAGGCTATGGCCAGTTTTGGATATAGCACTAGGTAAATTTTGCAGTACAACCAATCATTGTGAACCTCATGCCCCCCAAAATACTGAGTGCTGTGCTTTACCCTACAGCTGCAACCTTTTTAATAATGAAGTTTTCTATATTAGCTTAGATTACACTGACCATTTAATTAAGCCAATTTAGTGTAAACCTGTTAATATATAGTGAAGGGTTTCATTTTAAGAAAACTAGAATCAAAACAGACCAATTTATAAGTTACTAGTGAGGACTGATCCCTGAAAGATCTCAAACCTCACAGCCCACAGGGTATTTAAGGTATCGTCCAATTGGGCAGTCCAAGCCTCTATCTAGATCAGTGATTACCAACCAGTGGTTCCTGAGAAACCTGTTGCTCCCCAACCCCTTGGATGTTGCTCCCAGTGGCCTCAAAGCAGGTGATTATTTTTAAATTTCTGGATTGGAGGCAAGTTTTGGTTGAATAAAAAAACAGTTGTACTGCCAAGCAGAGCCTTCTATTGGCTGCCAGCCTACATTGGAGCTACCAAATAGCCAATCAGAGCCCTTATTTGGCACCCTCATTAATATTTTTCATGCTTGTGTTGCTCCCCAACTCATTTTACATTAGAGTGTGGCTCACACATAAAGGTTGGGGATCCCTGACCTAGATGATGCCACTGTAAGTATCCACTAATACCTCCCATCCTGACTGCCTGAGGAAGCAAAGAATAACTGCATTTGGGAAGGGTATTCCATGTAAATGGAAATTTTGGGAGAAATCCTTCCCAGAATTCCTTCTGCAATGCTTGGAATAGGTAATGCATAATAAATGTCTTTTTAGGTAGATTCAAGTCCTAGCAAATGTCTTAGTAAATTTCTTTTAGGTGATCGATTGTCTTTTAGGAAGATTAAATTGTCTTTTAGATGGTAGAAGGGAAGAGGTAGTTAATACATAGTAAAATGTCTTAATACATGTTTCTTAGGTAGACTGAAGCTGGAATACACATATAATAACATAGTTATAGTTGCTGCAGGAGAAAAAGATTTGAGCCCATCTAGTTTGCCAGTTCTGAGAGTTCCTAGTTAGCAACTCAATGAGGCAGAGGGAACATTCTAAAGCTGTATCAAGTACAGTATTCCTCCGTCACAAAAGGAATCCTTTCTTACTCCAGTCTGGTGAATGGAGCAGTCCCTCAGTGTTATTATAAGTATTAATGTAATGTAACCTGTCATGACACTATCTTTTATACCTGCCAGTGCAATTTCTTTAGTCAGAGAGTTCTGCAACTTTATTTTTCATTCATTAAAAGATGAGCCTGCCTTTCTTGTAACATGGAGCTATGCCCTTGGGTCCTGTGGGAAGATTTGTTCCTATATGACCTTCAATAAAACTTAGTGTAGTGACGCCTTATATATTTATACAAAGAGTTCCTAACATCACTTGTCACTTATTCTTTAAAATATATGTATACAGTTGAGCTTCATAAATGTGAAACATGTTATCCTTAAGTACAGGTATGGGATCTATTATTTGGAAATCCATTATACAGAAAGCTCAAGACTATGGGAAGTCCATTTCCCATAGAGTCCATTTAATAACAATTGAATGTTAAAAAATGTTGTCCTTTTCTCTGTAATAATAAAACAATACCTTGTATTTAAGGGTAACTAACTGCATGAATCTATATTGGAGGCAAAACAATCCTATTGGGTTAAATTCATGTTTAAATTATTTTTTTTATAGCAGACTTATGGTAAAGACCCCTCTGGAAAACCCCAGGTCCTGAGCATTCTGGATAACAGGTCCCATATCAGTAACAAAATATGAGTAAACATTATTTCTTTTCTTCAGATTGGATGTGATGGAATTTTTGGGGGTCATTAGCCTCCATATATTTATAACTCAGATATATATGAATTATTTTATATTGTGAGTTAAAATATAATTCAGAAAATGCAAACCAATTAACAGTTTGATTTAATGGAACATTTTAATTGGTGGTATGCATGTCCAAGAGTAAATTCTGCTTTGTTAGGAGAAGTTCTGCTTGTAAACGAACCTCTAATTAGCAAGTGATGGTCCTAGTTAAAAATATTATGGTGTTCAGCATTGTTAAAGTGGCATCATCACCTTTACTAACATCAGGAATACAATTTATTCTTATGGTGGAAGGGTACAACCACTAACAACGCAAGAGTTCTAGTATGAAGAGTAGCTATATCTTAGACCACAATTTGACATAAAAGAATAATTTAGGGCGCTGAAGCTAGTGTGCCAGAAGTGTTTGAGCTGGCCCAAGGCAGTTTAAATTGCACCAATAAGCTGCTGGGTATTGATCACGAGAAGGTTATTAAAAGTTAACTTTATTAAGTAGAAAAAGCTCTTCCTTCCTATTAGGAAAAGGGCCTGTGGGGCAATTAGATTATATATGTCACTTGAATGAAGAAAAATAGCTGAGCTTTCTATAAAGGCTCTTCTTTTTAATGTGATGGTGCAATGTATTTATATAATTTACTGTATAAGCACACAATCACATGGGAAATCTTGACATTTCTCTCTCTAATAGCTTTGGTTGTTACTAGAAAATGGATTCGCCATCTTAGTACAATTACAATAGCACTATTACATCATAATTCACTTGTTATCACGTTACTGTTGTTGCTGATTGTGGTACCCTGTATGTACAGCAAATGTACAGTTTAATGAAACCACTTTCTTTTCTAATCAGAAACCCTGTGCTACATTAATGAATTCCAACATAGTGACGGCTCTGTGTAACTGCGCCCAACAATTACATAAATAATCTTAACAGTAACCAACAGATTGTTGTCTTACAGAGTATCCCATGAGAATAGAAAAAATTGGAGCAAATGGGACTTCTTTCTCAGGGATACTGACAACATCTAAAGCATGTAATGAAAGGTGTTTTCCCTCAATATACAATGGAGGCCTCCAGCTGAGCTTGCTTAGCTAAGGAGGCAGCAAAATGTGTTATTTATAAGTTAAGATGGAGAAACCCCTAATCATTGCTATGTATAGAATCTCTTGGCAGCTAACTTGAATATATTGGCCTGGCATCCCATCTGAATGTTGTCCATATATCTTGAAAACTGACATGAATGTAATTAGCTTTACCCAATATGGAACTGCAAATGCAAAATCATTAATCTTTAGCTTATTTTGTTGAGGGGGTATATGCTGTTTAGTGGTGATATAAACAAGAATGCTCATGGCCAGTTCTACTACAAAATAAAAGCTTCACAATTACTCCTTGCCTATAAATACTACGGATGTCCAAATCCAGGATTCGGGCAAGATTCTGCCTTTTTCGCCAGGATTCGGATTTGGCCGAATCCATGCCTCTGGCCAAACTGAATCCATAAAATCACGTGACTTTTTGTCACATAAACACGGGAGTTGAAAGTAGTTGTCTTTAACCCTTCTTTACCATGCAAATTCAGTTCTGTATTCAGATGAGTCTTTCTCAAAGGATTTGGGTTTTGGGCAGATCCTAAAATAGTGGATTTTGTGCATCCCTAATAAATACCATGTTGTTATTTCAGAAATGTAAATACACAGTATATAAATAGGCCGTGTTGTGGCACTTACGACCATCATGCAGAAGCATATAGATCTGCAAGACTCTATGCATAGTAGATAGCAGATAGTATTCATTGCTATATTAACATGTATTTATAAAGCCCCATTGAGCATACATAAAACAAACAGTACCTTATACAAAAGGTAGAGAGGACCTGCCCAAAAGATCTAGGTACTTAAATAGGTGCAGAATTGCACCCATAGCAATGGCCATAACCAGTATATCTACCCGTGCTTATCTGAGTTCGCTTTGTGCGGCAATATGCCTTCTTTGGTATGTGTGGTGCATTGAAAATCACATTCTATTACAAGGAAGCGCTGTCCCTAACACATTGCTTGACTAGGTTGACAGTGTTTCACCTATAGGCACTTGCACCCAACTGCAGGAGGTCATAGTAACACCTATGTTCCACCACTTTTAATGCAACTTGCTCATATTTTCTGCCTCTACTACTTACACCTCTAGTATCTGAGAATTACTTCTGTGCCTGATAGCTCTGGGAACATTTATGCTGGATTTCTTGAATCAGAAGATGCATTGTGTGTAAAACAACATAGCAAATTGCACCACGATTTTGCACTTTACGTTCATTTGAGCTGATGTTTCTAGTGCATAAGCAAGGTTCAAACAAAAAATGTGACTCACTATACAACTACAGAATGGAAAACATTCTTATAGCTAAAAGCAATGCTACTGCCAAGAAATATCTTATTTGCAGATGTTAATTAGACGGAATCTATAAATCTACACAAAGCATTTTCTGTTTTGCTGTTACTAGCCTTGTAAAGAAAATTTAAAAAGAACATGAGCCAATAGCTTAATGTCATCCGTTGATGTGAAAGAGATGGTGAAAAGTTTATTACAAAGTGTTTATTGTGAAAGAGAATCATATTAAAGTAGTTTTGGCTTTTATGTTTTGTGTGGGATGCACTAAACCCACCATCTCTCCTTTAATTTTGCCAGTGCAAAAACAATATATAAACTATGAAGGAATCTACCCCTAAAAGCGTAATGAGTTACAGAACTCTAGTCTTAAATGTCACATAATAAACCCAGATAGCTGTTTAATGTTGCTTAAGACTCCTTTTCTAGAAGGTGTCAAAGGGCTATAAAACATTATAATTGCAGCGTACTGTCACAGTTCTCCCTACAACAAAATTCTGTTTGATAATGTTTTAATAGGCAAATGTTTGGTATTTCTAGATAACTATAAGGCAGACAAAATGGAATAATCTGCAACACTCAATAGTGCCACCCAAATGGTGAAATCATGCAAAAGATTAGGTTAAAAAATTTGTATGATAGGTTCTCTCTCGGGTTATTGTACTGGCTGAGACATATAACAGCTCTGTAGTAGTCATGCTTGTAAACATACTATAAGGTTCTAATAGTACTCAATTTATTTGTTACAGACAAAAAGTAAAAAGAGGAGAGCTTCTGTCAATGAATCGATACATAAGTAAAAGGTCTGCATTAAAGCCATTCCTGTCATCACTTATTGTTATTATACAGCACCATATTGCTTGGCAAGGAGCATGTAGAATGGAGCATGGTAGCAATGCATTCTACCATGGTGGCAAGTTGTTAATCTACTTGGGAACATAGTAAAATCTGCATTCTTGGTAGAGAAAGGATTAGGATACCTTTTTGAATGGCAAGTTAAATCAAACAGGTCTTCCTGAAGACCACCAATTAAGTAGATTTATTTACTATCCAGTGCTGCAGGGCTGATAGCCGCTGTTGGGAAGACTACTGATTATATTTGTATCAAGGGCATCTCAAATAATTTTAACCAGTCATGTAGCATGTAAATGTCACTCTTGTTTTACATCTATAGTGTTTGTTAAATCATCCCTTTCAAATCAGACACCAATTAAGTACTCATGTTGCACGGCCTATAAATGTATAAATCTACACATAATGCCAGTGCATCTGAACTGAATATTGCAACTGGGCTCACTGCACTGAGAGAGCTACATGTCCAATAGAAAAAAGCAGAGTTACAGCTCTTATTACCAGGGATGTCTTTCTGCTGCCCAGGTACAATGATGTCCCAGGTAAATTTCTCTGCGTTCATATATTTGTATTTTAATCACCCCTAAAACCACACATGTATTCGCTGAAAGGCATAGAGAGGCTAGTAATTTAAAAACATACAAAATACAACCAATTCAAACATTGCTTAGAACAGGGTCATCTATAATATCCTATAAGGTAATTTAAAGAGGAATTCCCATCTATGATTTATATCTTTATGTCTCTGTGCATACGCTGTGCAGTCTAAAAGGAAGGATGTGGCACACCAGCCTGAAGTCAATGGATTCCAACACAAAACAAAAACTAAGCCCCAAGCCCTTAGCAGCTTTATAGAATTTATGAAAACAATGCAAGAGGGAAATGAAATGCTTGCAAGTCTTTGTGGCGGATTTATCAAAATCTGATTGACCCTAATATAGCTCAATTGCCATTTCTTGTTTTCATTTTGCTCTTGCACATTTATTATTTCTTGCATCCATTTTCATGGAGCAAATATTCTAGAGCAGCATGAGGTCCCTATAGGGTTCTACTGAGTGGAACTGTTTTATACTGGCATGACTTCTAAGATCCCATGATGTTGAGGTGTGAATGTGCTGGTAGAAAAAAACAAGACACTTGAAGAATTATAGAAAATTCTTGATCTGTGTAAAAATTGTAATTAACCTTCAAATAAACTTTTAGTATAATGTATATATTGATATTCTTAGACAATTAGCATTTGGTCTTTATTTTTTTAACAATAACATTCTAGCTTCTAGTTTTTGGCTGCCAGGTCAAAATGTTTTTAGAAAAAGTGAGATATTTATAGTGTACAGGTATAGGATCTGTTATATATACAGGTATAGGTCCAGAATGGTTAGGACCTGGGTTTTTCCAAATAAGGGATCATTCTGTAATTTGGATTGCCAGACCTTAACGCTCTTAAAGATCATTCAAACTTTAAACAAACCTTAAATAAACCCAATACGATAAGGATTAATTTTATCTTAGTTGGAATCAAGTACAAGGTACTGTTTTATTACAGAGTAAAAGGAAATCAATTATAAAAATTAGAATAAATTGCTTAAAATGGGGAACGGCCTTCCCATAATTTTGAGCTTTTTGGATAACTTCAAGGGTTCTTTAAGGGTTAAGCAACACAAATGTGATGGGAGAAACAAGAAAAGTCAAATATAAATTCTAGATGAGAATAATTTTTGCAATTAATTAAAAGTTAGATAATGACACTCAAATGATGACAAGATGAAAGATAAAGAATATATAGATAAAGACAAGTATACATTAAAATGGGAGTATAAACCTGGGAATGAACACAATAAAACTGCAACACAAAATAAGCGGAAGATTAATTGTTTAAATAAAAAAAATGCATGAACGGTAGGTGAAGAAAATCATAACAAAACAAAGGAAAAGGCAAGAGAGTAAAAGTCAAATAGTTTAAGATAAGAAGAATCGCTTCAAACAACTAATTAAAGAGGTCTCAAGCGAGTGGCATAACAAACAAAAAGACAAGAGACATAGATATATATGAATAATTCATACACAGAGACATTGTGGTTGAGGGGTGAATGCATTAAAGGTAAAGGACTAAAATATGAAGTGAAAACATGGCAGGAAATTTATCAAAATATTGCTAATTAAAAAAACAGAGATTGACAATATTTACTGTTGGGACAAGAAACATAAAAGGGCTTCTGAGAGTGAAACTGTATAATAATTATACATTATTCAGACAATTCCATTTAAACACGGTTATTGGGCTACAAACACTTCTGTTCATTTGAAAGTATCCATTCAACTGAAAGTGACACCATTCATGAATCTCCTGATAAAACCTGGGAGACTATAAAGAGATAAAATACAAGTTTATTTTAACTTTCAATATAATACTATTGTTCATATTTAAAGACACCACCAGCTGTTTTCTCCTTATTCCCCTGATGAAGCCACAGGAGTGATACTGAAAGCCAGCTGAACTGTGGATACATTGCCATTGTCTTCATTGGTTGTTAGACAACAATGGGAGCAGGTGGGCTTACTCTTAGGAATACTGTCATGGGAAAACATGTTTTTTCCAAAACACATCAGTTAATAGAGCTTTTCCAGCAGAATCCTGCACTGAAATATGTTTTTCTAAAACACAAACAGATTTTTTTAGATTTAATTTTAAATTGTGGGGGCTAGCCATATTCTTTATTTCCCAGCGTGCCACAGTCATGTGACCTTTGCTTTAATAAACTTCAGTCACACTTTACTGCTGAGCTGCAAGTTGGAGTGATATTACCTCCATCCCAGCAGCCGATCAGCAGAATAATGGGAAGGGAGCAAGATAGCAGCTACCAGTAGGTACCAGAATAGCACTCAATAGTAAGAACTTGGGACTCCTCCAGTTACATGGGAGTAGGAGAAACAATAGGTTACCTGAAAGCAGTTCTAATGTGTAGCGCTGGCTCCTTCTGAAAGCTCAGACTCAGGCACAATGCACTGAGATGGCGCCTACACACCAATATTACAGCTAAAAAAATACATTTGTTGGTTTAAGAATAACATTTTAAATGGTAGAGAGAATTATTTGCTATGTAAACAGTGTAATTTAAAAAATAATAAGTATACCATAAAAGTCATGACAGTAACCCTTTAACGTACTTAACTGTATACATACAGAATTTGACGGACCGGCTTTCTATGGGCTCAGAAGGATTGGTTAGAATGAAGGCTGCAACCCTTTTCTGTTTGCACTTAGAATCATCCATTTAGAGTCAAATTGTATAGACATTGACATAGGGGCTGATTTACTAACCCACGAATCCGACCCGAATTGGAAAAGTTCCGACTTGAAAACGAACATTTTGCGACTTTTTCATATGTTTTGCGATTTTTTCGGATTCTGTACGAATTTTTCGTTACCAATACGATTTTTGCGTAAAAACGCGAGTTTTTCGTATCCATTACGAAAGTTGCGTAAAAAGTTGCGCATTTTTCGTAGCGTTAAAACTTACGCGAAAAATGCGCAACTTTTCGCGTAAGTTTTAACGCTACGCAAAATGCGCAACTTTTTACGCAACTTTCGTAATGGATAGGAAAACTCGCGTTTTTACGCAAAAATCGTATTGGATCCGAAAAATTCGTAAAGAATCCGAAAAAATCTCAAAACATACGAAAAAATCGCAAAGTACCGATCATTACGAAAAAAACGCAATCGGACTCCATTCGACCCGTTCGTGGGTAAGTAAATCAGCCCCTAAGTGTAACTGGCAAACTTTGGGAATTACATAGTGGTTCCAGATCTAAATACTGTGACCCTGCACCTACTGGGTCTGCTTCCTCTATAGTTACGTGCCTGGAAGGTTTTATATCTTTTAAGACCCAAAAGTACTGAGCTGTTGTCTCGGTAAAGCATTATTGTTGGATTCCAGCAATAGGTATATACCTCTCTTTTTTATTTAATGACTTCACCAAAACTAATATTTATCACAATTCCACACAAACTAGTATTTATCACCATTACTTATAAGGGATATCTGTTTACAACTGTGTAACTTGATAATTTCAATTTCGTAATTTGATAATTTCAAAAAAACTGATAAGGTAACTACCCATTTGGTAAGTTCTAATTGTAAAGCATTATGACACAGTTTATATGCATACAAAAGCTTTTCCTTTTACCCCTTATGAAGACTCTCCTTTTACCACAGCTGTTCTGCTATCCTGTTGCTATAAACCAGTACTTGTTTCGCAGGTCCATTGTCAGATGACATTATTCAAATAAAATGGAGAAAAAAGCAGATAAAAACTGTAAAGATCCCCTCTTTATAATAATATTTCTGGATTTCTTGGTGAAATCTTCAATCCAAAAATACCCCCCACCCAGTTCTAAAGTTATTTGAGCTTAAAGCTGGCCATACACGCACCGATACTATCGTACGAAACCTCGTTTCGTACAATATTCGGTGCGTGTATGGCATGTCGGCGAGTCGACCGATATCGCAGGAAGCTGCTGATATCGGCCGACTCGCCGATCGGCCAGGTTAGAAAATTTTGATCGGGCGCCATAGAAGGCGCCTGATCAAAATCTCCCTTCAGAGCTGAATCGGCAGAAGGAGGTAGAAATCCTATTGTTTCTACCTCCTTACCTGCCGATTCAGCCCTGAATGGTGTGTGGCACATCTGACGATGTTTCGTGCGACCGATGGTCGCACGAAACATCGTCAGATCGCCACGTGTATGGCCAGCTTAAGTAGTATCTCTCAGCAACATATTGCCCCAAATAAAGAAATATGCCTTTAACCACCATGGGTCCTTAAACACCATTCCTAGGTGATGCTGTAGAACGTTTTACTCTAACTGTAGGAAATATAAATAAATATATAATGTGGTGAGCTCTCAACCACAACAGCTCACTCAGTCTGATAAAACTATTTTGGGTCCCCACTTGCTTTTTCCGTTTCAGACATCTAACTTCTCATTTCTGTGCTGTGAGATCTCAAACCTCCAGAACAATATTCAGGATGAAGCCTGTTCTGTTATAGTAATAGTAAGATGCCTGTGCTTTAAATGTACCAAGCTGTGTGTTCAGATCCAGAAAAACTTCTGTTTATGCTTATATAGATCCTGTATCTGGGATTCCAGCCAAGACATTTGCATACTTTTCCTAAAAATAAATAGACGGTCCCTCCACATGGTAAAAAATATTCTCTGAAAATAGTGGAATCACAAAATGAGGTTTATGTTGAAACTAACTTGAAAGAGAACCTGATGCTGCATACACACAGTGCATCTATTGTTTGCCCATTGTTACCCCATTCACCATACAAGCTCAGTATATCAGTATGTGACTTCTCCACTCTTGCCCCCTACCTGCTAACTGCAACACTGTCTGTGTATGATGACTGTGTCCCAAAATGTTCAACATCGTGATCTAATTGTCATGTCTTGTACTGCTCTCATACAAAAATATTTACACCCCTGTTCTATTATTAGCATATATTTAGTGAATAATGTACCCCCTGTTGTAAAATATAGGGATATTTTTAATCACCGAAGCCGAAGGCCGAGTGCTTTTATATAGGTCATGGAATTCCAAGGTGACTTCTAATATCCTCATGTTTTACAAGAGGGGGTACATTATTTATTTTAATACACAAGTTTCAGTGAGTCATGTGACAGAAATTACATCACTAAGCACCAATTATAACCTAATAACATCACTAAGTTCCATGTAATTTACAGGTTATTCAAGGCTCTTGTGTATTATATACAGTATATACACACAGCCTAATATAAATATACAACTTCATTGCTCCCCGGCCTATTGGTTTAAAATGTAGTGGTTGAGCACAACTTCCCCCTTTTTGCTGTATATATATATACAGTATATATATATATATATATGTACACATACAGGTATGAGATCCATTATGCAGAAACCTGTTATCCATTACGGGAAGGCCATCTCCCATAGACTCTGTTTTAATAAAATAATTCCAAATTTTAAAACATATTTTTCTTTTTCACTGTCCTTATAAAACAGTACCTTGTACAGGATCCCAACCAAGATACAATGAATCCTTATTGAAGGCAAAACAATCCTATTGGGTTTATTTCATGTTTAAATCGTTTTCAGTGAACTTATAGTATGAAGATCCAAATTACAGACAGACCCAGGTCCCAAGCATTCTGGATAACAGGTGCCACACCTATATATATATATATATATAGGTATATACTGTATAAATTTTTTACAGAACCCCTTGCTACTCCCATCTACAACAGTTGTCTCACTTATGTGCCTATGTGTTTAACACCTGCCATGTCCTTTTCAGGATTTTACCTCCTTACAGACCTTCACATGCCCCCTGAAGACTTTTTTATTCAAGGTTGCCTATTTGACACCATCTGGTTCTTGTAAGCCGTTGTAAATATTAATGAACTCGTCCCTAAAAGTTCCTTATGTTTCATCACTTATCTTCCTTAGCATATGCTCTCTCAGGTAGTGTCCTCTGTTTTGCCTTTTTCATATTGTGACCCTTCTAGGAAGTTTCCAATAATACTGCAAAGTATCTGTACGGTATGAACTGCAGAATCAGCATTTGTTTTGTATACACCAAATTCTTACAAATATTTTTTCATTTTGTTCACAGAAATTGTATTTTTTTTCCTTTTTTTGCTCTATACGCCATGGCATTTAATAAAAAGAATCTTGTTTTGCTGATATTTATTAGGTTTATTGAAGCCACTGCCCGGCTCTGTCATTGAACTGTGGTTTCGAAAATAAAGACAGATCATTGATTATATAGGTCTTTAGAGATTTAATTAGCAGATTTGGCCATAGTAAATAAATGCAAAAACAACATAAGGCAATTTTGACCTCAGCCCTAAGGAATTAAAGGAATCTGTTCCTGACTCAATGTAACCAAAGTAATTTGTATTCACTGGTTCAATATGTAACTCAATGACCCCAAGAAAGAAACCAGAATTTAATGTATTTGCTCTAATTCAGTGCTGTCCAACTTCTGCGGTGCCGAGGGCCGGAATTTCTCGCGCATACATGGTGGAGGGCCGCTAATGGAAGCCACTCCCCCTTTTAAACCACACCCACTTCAAACCACATCCATTTTATCACAATGGTGGTAGTGCAGCAAAAACCCAAATGCTTGGTCCTCACTGCAGGGATATCAACCATCATTCATATGTGAAAGTATTATATTATGTCATATTAACACACACCCTAAAATCCATATGACTCTTCCCCTGTGGATAGCAGAGCAACCCCCAGTACATAATTACACACCTTAGGGACCATTTACTGGCTATTTCCAACTGGAAACTCCCAGAGGCAGCATAGGGTAGCACTCTGCCTGCCCTACGCTACCTGTGTGTGCTATACTCTGCCTGCCCCATGATGCCTGTGTCTGCCATATGCTGCCTGTGTGTGCCATACTCTGCCTGCCTTATGATGCCTGTGTGTGCCATACTCTGCCTGCCATATGCTGCCTGTGTCTGCCATACTCTGCCCTAACCTGCCTGTGTGTGCCATACTCTGCCTGCCCTACCCTGCCTGTGTGTGCCATACTCTTCCTGCGATATGCTGCCTGTGTGTGCCATACTCTGCCCTACCCTGCCTGTGTACCATACTCTACCTGCCATATGCTGCCTGTGTGTGCCATACTCTGTCCTACCCTGCCTGTGTGCCATACTCTACCTGCCATATGCTGCCTGTGTGTGCCATGCTCTGTCCTACCCTGCCTGTGTGTGCCATACTCTGTCCTACCCTGCCTGTGTGTGCCATACTCTGTCCTACCCTGCCTGTGTGTGCCATACTCTGCCCTACCCTGCCTGTGTGTTCAATACCCTCCCTGTCCTATGCTGACTGTTTGTGCCATACCCTCCCTGCCCCATGTGCCATACTCTGCCTACACACAGGTCTGAGGTGTGAACAGTTGAACAATGTGGGTGATTACAGCCTGAGCCTGAGGTGTGAACACTGCAGGGGGTGAACAATGCAGAGATTAAAAGGTGTGAACAACACAGGGGATTACATGTTTAAACAATACAGAGGGATTACAGCCTGAATATGAGGTGAGAACCATGCAGGGGGGCAGTTAATCTCAGTACTGATACCATTTAAAAGTTATACAATGGTAATACATCAAAGCAGCCAGACAGGTGGGGGGCCACACAGAGGGGGGTCGCGGGCCGCATGCGGCCCGCGGGCCGCCAGTTGGACAGCACTGCTCTAATTTATCTCACATGGAATTTGCTGTACACTGACGTTGGCTCAGCATTAGACTTCTTTAAATCTGTTCTCATAGATATTTGTGGAACATCATAGAAGGGCTCCAGCCTCCAGAGAGAAATGAAAATATATTTAAAAATAAATAGTGGGTTTTTTTCGCTCCTGACGAAGGTCCCTGAACTGAAACGTTGAGGTTTGCAATGTTCTTTTTCTTTCTCATTTTCTAATAAAAATTACTTTTTATACATATAATTTAAATTCTGTGTGTGCTGACACTACTTTTTTTAAATTTTGTTTTCTAAAAATAAATCACGGTATAAAGCACCATAAAAAAGAATGTGAAACTCTAGGTTATTGAAATTATTGACTAAGGTATCCAAAGGCTATTTTTAGGAAGGGTATTAATTTACTGTATATACTGAAGGATTACTACCTTTTCATATTACAGGTATGGGATCCCTTATCCGGAAACCTGTTATCCAGAAAGCTCCGAATTACAGAAAGCCCATCTCCCATAGACTCCATTTTAATCAAATAATTCAGAATTTTAAAACTGATTTCACTGTAGTAATAAAACAGTACTTTGTACTTGATTCCAACTAAGATATAAATAATCGTTATTGGATACAAAACAATTCTGTTTAATTAACGTTTTATTGATTTTTTAAGGTATGGAGATCCAAATTACGGAAATACCCCTTATCTAGAATACCCTTGGTCCCGAGCATTCTGGATAATGGATCCTATACCTGTACCCCCAAAATAATGACTCGATTTCATTCTTTTTATCTTTAATGTATATCTCTAAATAGATAGATTAGTTGTTGTCATTTATCAGCATCTGCAGTCCCTAATAAGCACGCTCCCTGACTGGAAGATTTACCAAAAACAGTTTCAGAGAAAATGTAACTGGTACATTAGTTGCTGGTTGGTGACTTTGCTGTCTTCTCTGTTATGAATAACCCAATTGCAAATGCGTATACAGTACATGGGATTCAGTGTGGCATCACTCTTGGCCCCATATTCGGCTGTTTCCAACTGAATTCCATTGTATGACAGAGGGGGCTGTGCTAGTAGCAGCACTGGACCTGGGTTAAAAAATATTACTAAAGGGGGCCTGTCACCCAGGCATAAAAAGCTGTATAATAACAGTCCTTTTCAAATCAACGTTTCTATTAACACATTCATACCCATTATAAAGACATTTAAAAATCCCAGCTGTCAATCATATATTGCCTGCCGCGGCAGGCTGGTGAGCGAGAAGATTTCAAATCTGGCCCTGAAAGCACATGGTATACTGTGGTGCCACATAAGTGAACTCATACATTTATATCTTTTATGGAAAGGGTTACTGGTTGTTTGTCCCTGTTAGAGATCATCATCTGTTCCAAACATAAATATAGGTATCTGACCGGTGAGACCACACAAAAAAATCACAGCAATTAAATTAGCGTGGAATGTAGATAACAAACATCCATATTGTTTATTTTGTAGGTCTGTGAAGGAAACATATGCATCCTCCGCAACCAAGGTCCACGCGATGCATCATGCAGGTGCGCAACATATGTTATACATCTCCGTCAGCGCTGTAAGAAAGTCTGTTCTTGCTTTACACCTTAAAGATACATACCGATTAACAGCTGCTTGTGATTTCCTCCTTGGCGCTCACTGATACATGATATATTTGTTATACACAGACATTAAAATAAACTTTTTGTTTGTTAGCTTTAATTCATGCCTAAATCAAAATGTCATGTTGTTTAATGCAGGCTGGTTTGAGGGATAATCCTTCTGTATTAAATCTAAATACTTAGAGCTGAGCAGGGTAGTGTATATTCTGTACACTTTTGTTTTCTTTATGGCACAATATTGCAGCCCTGACATTCTTTCTATGCTTTTTATATATAGATCAGACCAAACTCATGGCAAGATGAATATTTCTTTCTGGGTTTCCTTCTTTTACATTAAAGGCTTATTTATCAAGTTTCTTTCAATTCGCATAAATGCTAAATTTAACCAGAATCAAATGTTTGCTTATTTATTGCAAAATTTGAATATCAAAAACCTAATCAAATTAAACCTTTAAAAAAAACTTGAACGCATCAAATGTTAATTCTCTCCATCATTTTTAATTGGTCTTCAAACTCCTAACAAAATTTTTAAAACTTGAATGTAGATTTTGCCTAGGCAGCACAGGATTTGTCTTTCAGGCGCCCAGAGGCCACCCCCATTCTCCGCATCCGTCGGGTCGAGTACATGTATGTTTGTATGTATATCTTTATTTATAAAGCGTTACTTATGTACAGTAGAATACATTAATACAAACAGGGGGTTAAAGATAATGGATAAATACAAAGTATAACAATAAATACAAATAAATACAAGGTGCAGTTGCAATAAGAGTCAGAAACACAAGAGGATGGAGGTCCCTGCCCCGTAGAGCTTACAATCTATATGGGAGGGGTAACTAACAGACACAAATGGGCAAATGTAAGTGCTATAGGTCACAGTGGGTGACCTTACAATATAAGTACCAGTTCCCAGATCAGGTGCTGGGTGAGTGCTCCAAAAGGTAGTCTTTAAGTTTAGTTTTAAAAAGACTGGGGGAGGATTCTCTCCGGAGGAAATCAGGGAGGGAATTCCAAATGTAGGGGGCAGCAAGGCAGAAGGCAGCAAGGCAGAAGGGTTTACAGCTGTAGTAGTTGGGGGCGCAACCAAACGGTTGCTCTGCGAGGAACGAAGGAGTCGGCCAGGAACATGTGCATCCTTACACCTTTTTATACAGCGTACTGGGGACAAGAAGTTTTCTGTGTGTTCCACCCCCAGTGCTCTGTCTGTGAGCAAATTTAAGTGCGGTTGAGTGGCATGCCAGGCCAAAATTTATACCGCCCTAAGCCCGGGCCTTTGTGGACTCGCCACAAATCAGAGCCTGTGCCTAGGACAACTCGTTGACTTCTACATGGACTTCCACATGAGTTTATTGGATTTCTTGCTCTTCATAAATATAGAACATTTTTGGAAGTTTTGGAATCCATGATTAAAATTTGGGAGGTTTGCACTCTACAAGAAAATTGGAAAATTGATAAATAACACCCTTATAACCTGAAGAGACTTGATAGACTTGAGCAGAAGATAACAAGAGACAAGGTTAACCAAAGAAAATGAAGTAAAAGTGCCAAATTAATATTTGCAAATGTATTACTGTTACATATTGAGTTTCATAATGAAAAAACCTTTGAGCTCTGGTTAGTATGCCAGAGATGCCAGGGATTCAACTACCAAAACACAACACAATGTTTAAATACATTATAAATCACTGTTTTAACACTTTACTCCTTATCCCAGAAATTCCTCTGCGCCTGAAATTGTCCCACTGACTTCACTGGGTTATGGCAGCTCTGAGGCGATGATGTCACTTTTGCCTTAAATAAATACGCACTTTTATAAAGTGCAATGCATGTCATATTGTAAGTGTAAGGATTACAACATCGTTTTATAAATACACCATTTATTTTACACAACTTTTTAATCCTTTTTTAAGAAGTAGAACATTTTACTCGACTTTATAAACATGGCTCAGGTTTAATGTACTTCAACCAAATGTGTGAATACGCCGCAACCTGATTCTAGTAATCTTGTTTGTAACGTTGTTTGCAACTGTTCTTGTACGTTTGGTGATTTTAATGTGTCATTAGATTATCCCTGTGAGTCCATAATCCAGAATCAACCTGTGTGAATTTACCATTAATTGTTTAATAAAGTGAGTGGGCTGCATTGAAACGATGGTTCTCCAATTCTCTGTTAAACAAATGCCTAATCTACACCAACACAACCAATGATGTTTAAAAACATAATAATAATGTGTAGATATAGCCATTCTAATATGGATTTAAAAGTCATGATAAAATGAAACACAACATAATGGTGACCCATTTGAAGGCACGGGACCACAATGCTTGGGACCTCTAAATCAACATACTTCAAAGAAGAAGGAAAGTCATTTTGACATTTGCCTGTAGAGTTGCCCCATTAGTGCCACCTAGAACAATATATTTAAGCTGCAGAAAGCATTACCATACCTGAGTAAAGATCCCTAGAAGCTTTCTCTGTTTGTTGAAGATTGCATGTGCCATTTTAGCTTGGTCTGCTTCCTGCTGCAGTTCTAGCCGTTATAGCTCAGATCACGCATTCCTAAGGGAGGGGGGAGTGAGTTTTATGAATTCTTATGGGAGGGGGGAGCAGAAGAGGGGAGAGAGCTGCACAGACTCTGGTCCCGGAATGAAGGATTTTTCTGAGAGAGGAATTCAGATACCCTAAGAACATGTTTACAAAAAAGGAGACAAGAAATCCTGTGTTTCTTTTGATAGAGGACTCAATGCAGCTTTTCTGAGAGTGCTTATGGCTGTATTTATATCGACCTTTCTGATAAAGCTCTCTTTTAAGGTAGTTATTTTTAACTACAATTTCCATAATCCCTATCACCCTCTTCCGGTTCCCTCCTTCCCAGCCCTGTCATGGCCCTGTTGTTCCCAGTTCCTGGCTCATTCTCCATGGGTATTCATTATATAAATCCATTAGGGTTGTTTTGCCACCATTAAGTATTAATTCTCAGTAGTGATAAAGAACAATGTACTTTATTACAGGGAAAATGCAAATTATTTTTAAACATTTTAATTATTTGATTAAACTCCCAAACTTTTTGGGAGATGACTTCTCCTTATTCAGAGCTTTTTTTTATAATAGGTTTCCGGATAATGGATCCCATACCTGTACAACATAGCAGACTGGGGAAAGGGGTTATTCAATACAGACAGGCTCTGTATATTGCCCCATATACAGTAGAGCGCTCTGTAAATTGCCCAATATACAGTTTTAAGTTTTTCAAGGGATCTGAAAAAAAAGTGTAAAAACTTAATATAAAATAAAGTAAATGCATTATGCTTTATTAATTGGTGGGGCCACAAAAATGGTGTAAAATATGGTAAAACTTAAAATCAGGAAATGTAAAATTTAGGTTTATTTTGAACATGGTTGTGGTTAGTACATATGTGAAGAAAAAAGCCAGTTCTCCAAGATCCCAGCAAATCGGATTATCTCTATTTGAACTCATGTTTGTTTTCTGCTCAAAATCAAAATCTCAAAATCATTTTCGGATTTTTGTTTACAGATCCCCTAATTCTCAACTGCTATATTAGAGCTGCTAAAGTAACTCATTTTTAGGAATTGTAGAAGGAATAAATCCAGCAGGAGTTAGCACTTATTCTTTGCTACTCGCATACAAAAAGGCTCTGAAAAGAAAAAAACATTATTATACAGCTGTCAGTTACTGTAAGACTTCTGTTATAAAGCAGTAAGATTTGAGACGTGTATATAGAAATTAAGAGGCATTGCAGACATACTGCTGAAGTCAGACAAGTAAAAAGGCTGGTAAATATTATTCAATGAGGCAAATTAATTTCAGTTAACTCAGCTGGAACTGACTGATCCGCAGACACGTGCAGTACTGTAGGTTGAATTGTATATGAAGGTATACAGTTGCTATAATTACAATACTCAATGTATTAATTGGAGTGCCAATTTGAAAATAATAAATAGAAGCAAATAGTGGATATAGAGAGATTAGCAGTTGCTTGTTTGCAATCTTTGATTCCCAGTGAATGGGATTGTTCTTTGAGGGCCAGATTGTAAATATAAAAATGATTCTGTGACCTGTTTAGGAAAATGTAAATGCTGTACTACTGTAAAAATATTTGTTTTCTTTATGGTAAACCAATAATATGCATTAATGAGATTCTGCTATGCTTGGCTTTGCTGTGTACTGCCATATATACTTACTGCTACACTGAGGGGCAGTTGGATTAGCTTTAACAGTCAAAATTGTGCAGCAATTAACATTAAAGCATTAAACTGTGATCAAGGAAAAGGTCACAAACCACAACCGTAAAAATTAGTAACTAAACCTCTCTAGGGGATATATTAGTTTTAATACAGCGTTCTTTGTTTAGACAGGTAGAATGGGGCTTTCTAAGGTGACAAATACAGTTGTTATGTTTGATATAACGGATCTTCCAAGTACTTTACTTTGGTTGTCATCTTTCTTAAGAGAACTGTACTTCCAAGCACTTTATATCGGTTATCTACTGATGGATTCATTACTGAAAACATTTCTTTACTGTGTTTCAGTACATTATTTATTATATTTCTGCACTTATAGCACTTACTTTAGACATTATGAAATATGATAATTGGTATATTTACAGATACATATAAGCACAATATGAGTTAATTCCCCAACAGAAAGGACAGGTAGCCAATTATCAATTTCCTAATCCCCTGATACATCCTTCTTCCCTCCCTCTCCATGATGTATTCATAGCTAAGTGATAAAAGACACCAGACCAAAACATACAGCAGAAATTAATTAGTTGACCTTACAGACTAATGGAAAAAAATGTCATTGTAAATATACCAATTTTCCTATTCCATTATGACCTCAGGCAGCACAATAAGGGGATTTTCTACCTTGAGGAGGGAAATTTCAAGGACTGCATGCAGCACCTTCTCATCAAAAGCTGCAGGTTGGGCAGGCAAGAGGCCTCATTTGTGAAGCCAAACAAACGCCAAATATGTTTGCAAAAAAGGCTGCAAACATATGAGGTATTGGGTTTAGGTTCTTAAATATGCTATTGAACATAACTTCCAAGCATCTTACGCTAAAAGCTATGTTTATCAGGGCAGTCACCTGAGCCAGGAGGTGGGTGAGCTACAAGCCTTAGGGTCTTCTGAACCCTATGCAAAAGGAGTGATACATAATTTGTTAAGGACCAGATTAAGTCCCAGTGAAGGCACACTAGGTTTAACATGTGAGCTGATTTTGAAGTTAGTTTTAGGGAATCTATTGACCAAAGGGTGGTTAGAAAGACTAATGTTTAGATCAGCCGTTTGGGAAATATTGGCCTGAAACTTTTAAGGTGAGCAAGCTTGTTATTGTGAGAAGACACAGGGAGAAAGGAAGTAATGAGGACATTTTGGGGTTTAATTAATTGGCAACCTGTTCTAATAGGGAGAGGTAGGAAATTAACCCTTAATGCACTGCATGAGCTTAGGCACATTTGGACAATTTTAAATATTAATTAATGACTACCGAAAACATCTTGTGTTTTTTAATGTCTACTGCAAACATAAACTTGAAATTGTCACGGACGGTATCCCAAAACTCAGAACAGTTCCCAAGGGCCTGGTCTCGGCTCACGCTTCTGCCTATAACCGCCGCCTTTCACGTCGGGAGGAGCCCTTCGCTACTCGGATGCCGCCAGGTCTTACAGTGAGGAGCCCAGGGAAAGAGTTCTGAGCAGGCAAGGGAACCAGAACCGTTCTATAGGGAGAATGGGCACAAGAAGACAAAGTCGGGGATTAGGCCGGGGTCAGCAACGTTTCAGAGAGTAAAGTACCAAGTCAGAATCCAAAAGGGTAGTCAGAGGTCAGGCCGGGGTCAACAACAAGAAGGCAGCGCGGTACCAAACGGAATCCGGAAGAGTAGTCAAAATTCAGGCAAAGGTCGGTTCAGGCAGCAGTACAGGAAGTTCAAAGACAGGCAGAGGTCAAAACAGATCAGCAGAACAGGAATAACACACCCAGGAACTCACAGGAGGAAAACCTACGTTGGGCAACGATTATGCTGCAGAAACCGCTTTAAATATTCGAATTTGGCGCCATAGTGACGTCACACGCAGCGCCGGATGAAAGACGCAAGTGCGCATGCGCGCGCAGCCAGGGAGAGAACGCGCATGCGCCGGATGCGCGTATGGGCTCCAGAGCTTAAAGGGCTGCGCGCCGAGCGCGCGCACCCCTAGGAAGAGTCGGCGGGCGTCCCCGCAATGGAGGAGGCGGCGGGCGTCCCCGCCGCCCCACTAGACCACCAGGTACCTTTACAGAAATATACTGTCCATGTCTTACAATCTTTCAATATACAGCTGGATAATTGTGAAAGTTACACCACTGTATTCCTGTATACCCCATAACTTAGGCCTACATAAGCATTACATAGAAGAAAGTATCTAGTAGAATTAAGTTTTAGACTTAATTCTACTAGATACTGTATATCATGACCTGGATGAATGAGAATCTTCATAGACACATAGAAGAAAGACATGTTCACTATGCCCCTACCAAGTCCTTAGTCTTGTCTACCACATAAATATCTGACCATAGAGAGAATGGTATAGAGAGAGATCAGAAGATCAGTCAGTTGAATCATTCATTTTTTAGATTTGTGTGGTGTAATGAACTCAAAATGGATTTATCTTACCATGTCTTTTGTTTAAAACATTTCTAAAAATGTCAATTATGAAATAATTCAAAATGTTGTAGTTATGTGCCCCAGTGTTGTAGTTTCCAAGTTTGATTGAAGCCCCATACAAATATTACAAATATTTATATATGTGTACATATATATATATACTGATAAATAGTTCTTAATCAACAATGATAAATAGTTAATGTGTTTAGTAGAAAGTAAATAGCAACTGAATGACTAAAACTAAAAGCCACATCAAGATAATTTCTGTTTCCTGGATTTAATATAGCTTCTTTCATTAACAGATCACTTAATATACTTTAAATATTCTAGATATACATCATTTAACTTTTTCATTAGGAAAATTTGTATTAAAATTAAATTACCTAAAGGTACTGTAATTAAACTTTGCCATCAACATGTATTATTTACATAATAAATTGAAATTATTTCAGCTGAAAAAATAACGCTAAAGGTTCATTTAGAAAGGGTTTTCTTTTTAAATGTTATTAGTTTAATTCAGGGTTACAGTACCGCCCAACCATAGACTGCATTATTTCTCAGCCCTGTATTCTTTGCATGGGCCACAGGCCTTTTAAAAATATACTGTAAATAGGATATTTTATTTGCTTAAATATTAGGTATTTAATTAATTTGTTAAATGAGTCATTTTATATAATACTCATCTTTAATAATAAACATTTTTGAATGCATGAAAATATCATTATGTCAGAGCTACAGAAAGATCATTTTGCTTTACAGTCTAGGCTGCACTGAGGGGTGGGAGTGTCATTTTGCAGACAGGAAGTGGTCACAGCTCTGACTGACAGAACTCTACAGTAGCAGAGAAAGTCCCTCCCACCTTCCTGCCTGTATTTCTCTGTTCCCAGTCTGCACATATTTGCCTGCACATAATTCCCCTAATGCTGCTGCCAGATCCTGCCTTTTGACACTGTGGATTGTAGATCACTTATATATGTCCCTAACACATTGAGACACACTATGGGCAGTTTAACCCTCGAGCAATCAGGATGCCCGTATGTAATAGGAGAAACCATAGAACCAAGAAGAAACCCAGACACAAGAAAACATAAAAATCCATCAGGATAGGGCCCTTGCTGGAATACAACCTTGGACACCAACATTGCAAGGCAGCAGTGAAAAGCGTTTATAATAAACAAATACCGCAACATGGATGTCTGCTCCTGAAGCTCACTACCATTCTGTAGGGTCCAGCAACAGTGATGGGGCTTTGTGGCTAATGCACATTGTTTGGGCAAATATTTTCCCCTCTATTTTATGTGTATAATTCACAAACAAGGGGCATATTTATTATAGTGTATAAGCTAACTTCACCAGTGATGTTACCCATAGCAACCAATGAGCAATTAAATTTGAATAGTTACCTAAAAATTAGAAAACAAAAGCAAAGATCTGGTTGGTTGCTATGGGCAACATCCTGGAGATGTTCGCATACACAATATAATAATTTTGCCGTAAGTGTTTGCACTTGAAAGTAATATCAATGTGATAAATGTTTTCTGCACATTATTATTACTTTTTATTCAAATAGACATTATCATTCTTTTTATTTTCACTTCTATTCTGTTTATCTATTATTAATGTTATAAAGCATATACAAAAGTAGTAGTAGTTTTAATCCCATTAAAGAACATTTTTGGTTTATCTGTAACTCCCTGCATCTCATATTAATTATGATATACTGTTTCTGTACATTATTATTTATTTTACACTATGCTATTTGGAGTATTAAATGCAACAGCAAAAAAGTATATGTATATCAATAACAATATCAATGTTAGATACAGGGAGTTAAAGAAAAAATATAATGTTCTCTTACTGGATAATAATACATACTTATGTGCAGAAAGTACAGGGCCGCTGCTGGCCAAATGGGTGCCCTAAGCAGAAATTTACTTTTGTGCCCCCTCCCCCATAAACAGTGCCCCCAATTGCCCCATAGACAGTACCCCCATAGACAGTAGCCCCCACACACAGTGCCCCCAATTGCCTCATACACAGTACCTCCCATAGACAGTAGCCCCCACACACAGTGCCCCCAATAGAAAGTGCCCCCATACACAGTGCCCCAATTGCCCCCATAAACAGTGCCCCCAATAGAAAGTGCCCCCATACACAGTGCCCCAATTGCCCCCATAAACAGTGCCCCCAATAGAAAGTGCCCCCATACACAGTGCCCCAATTGCCCCCATAAACAGTGCCACTGCCCCAATTGCCCCATAGACAGTAACCCCCACACACAGTACCCCCATAGACAGTAGCCTCCACACACAGTGCCCCCTATAGAAAGTGCCCCCATACACAGTGCCCCAATTGCCCCCTTAAACAGTGCCCCCAATAGAAAGTGCCCCCATACACAGTGCCCCAATTGCCCCCATAAACAGTGCCCCCAATAGAAAGTGCCCCCATACACAGTGCCCCAATTGCCCCAATAAACAGTGCCACTGCCCCCAATTGCCCCATAGACAGTACCCCCCATAGACAGTAGCCCCCACACACAGTGCCCCCAATTGCCTCATACACAGTACCCCCCATAGACAGTAGCCCCCACACACAGTGCCCCCAATTGCCCTCATAGAAAGAACCCCCAACAGACCAAGTCATCGTCGGTGGCTCCTTCTCTCTTATGCCGTGGCAACAGGCACTTCTACAAGGTTGCGCCTCGTCGCTAACATGTGACGTCATACGCACGGGCGCAACCTTATAAAAGGGCCTGTCGCTGCCGCATAAGAGAGAAGGAGCCACCGACGATGACTTGGTCTGTTGGTGCCCTACGCAGACTACATACTCTGCGTATAGGAAGCGGCGGTACTGACAAAGTATATCATTTATAATATGAATAATAGATGCTAGGAGATATGTTGAAATCCCCCCAAAATCTGATCATCTTTATTTGAATTCAATGTACAGGTATGGGACCTGTTATCCAAAATGCTTGGGACCTCAGGTTTTCTGGATAAGGGATCTTTCCTTAATTTAGAACTACATACATTTTGGGGCTGATTTACTAAGACACGAATTCCAACTGAATTGGAAAAATTCCGATTGGAAAACGAACATTTCGCGACTTTTTCGTATTTTTTGCGATTTTTGCGGCGACTTTTCGGAAAGTCCTGTAATAATAATGTGCAGAAAAGGCTGATAATATTTATATAACTGGAAACTGTGCGTTAAGGGGGGATCTAATAAAACTATTTTTTTTTTAGGATTTATATTTGTTTGAAACCACGAAAAAACATTTCCATGAATGAAAAAGCACATACAAAAAAAAGTTGTGGAAAATTCACGAAAACCACAACTTTGCTTAGTTGTTGCTACTTAACCGCAATTTTTTCGTATTGTCTCACAAAAGCCAGCAACAAAAACTAGCATATTTTCGGATTTGGCATTGCCGCAGTTTTGAGCATAATAAATCTTGGGAAAATTGTGCTTTTCTTTTCCACAACAAATTCAGGTTTTTGGCAACAAAAAGTCCAACCCGAAAAAGATGTGGTGAAGAAGCGACCAGGAATAAGGGTGGGACAGAGCAGGTCTGCAGTGAAGGACTGAGCAGGGGAATGCGCAGGAAACTGAAACTATTGGGAGCTCCTCCCACACCTACCCGACCAGTCCTCATTCACTAGATCTGCTTTTGTTTCCGAAACTGAAAGTTGGGGAGGAGTATTAGACTGTATATAAGGGAACGGGGTGGGACAGGAGCAGTTTTTTTTGCTTTTTTGCAAACATACATTTACCTGATGTTCTGAGCAGAGTATGTGCTTTTATTGCAATTAACTTCATGTTCTGGTGTTGGTGTGGTTATGAGCAATTATTCATTGGTTTGATTGTTGCATTTGCCAAGTTGTTTTTTTTTCTCCTTTTTCATTTTTATTTTCAGATTTCATGTTCACCAAACATTTCAGCTGCGTCCGATTGCGTTTTTTTCGTAATGATCAGTATTTTGCGGTTTTTTTTCGGAAAATTATCGCGACTTTTTCGTTACTAATACGATTTGTGCGAAAAAACGCGAGTTTTTCGTAGCCATTCCGAAAGTTGCGCAAAATCTGGCGATTTTTCGTAGCGTTAAAACTTGCACAAAAAGTTGTGATTTTTCCGTAGCGTTAAAACTTGCGCGAAACGTCGCACCTTTTAAGTTTTAACGCTACAAAAAAGGCGCAACTTTTCGCGCAAGTTTTAACGCTACGAAAAAATCGCCAGATTTTGCGCAACTTTCGGAATGGCTACGAAAAACTCGTGTTTTTTCGCGCAAATCGTATTGGTAACGAAAAAGTCGCGACAATTTCCAAAAGTCGTAAAGATGCCGAAAAAATCGCAAAAAATACAAAAAAGTCGCAAAATGTTCGTTTTCAAATCAGAATTTTTCCAATTCGGTTCAGATTCGTGTCTTAGTAAATGTGCCCCTTAATCTTTATTCTTGCAACTATATATTGTTTCTTTAAAATATGGGAGTCCCTCAATTTAACCTAATGGACAAGCACCATACATTTTCATTAACAACAATATAGCACACCTATATTTTTAAAAGGAGCAAGGTGCATTAACAGCTCATGAAAGCATTTTCAACAGAAAATTACCTGACAGTACTGGCAGTATCCATTTTACGCCCCCCCCCCCACAATAAATGTGCTCCTATTAGCAAAATTGTTTCTCAGAAATGTTTTTCTATGGCACGAATAATTAACCTGTGCAGCCAAATTAGTAGATTTTTTAAATACATTACACTGTGTACATGGCAAATAATATATTCTATGATTTCAGATATTATACTTCAACCAACAAATGTATTTTTTAGCTGTAATATTGGTGTGTAGGTGCCATCTCAGTGCATTGTGCCTGAGTCTGAGCTTTCAGAAGGAGCCAGCGCTACACATTAGAACTGCTTTCAGATAACCTGTTGTTTCCCTTATTTAGAGCTATCACCTAAGTCACTAAAAGGACTTGGCTTTCACATGTTTGGGTGCTACACACATATCTACCACTAGATGGGGCATGGGAAAAAATTTTCAATGCAACGATTTCTGGGTTTATTTTAACCTATATAATGCTGAATCCTTCTCCAGCCTTCGGCCTAACTTGTTTTTTGAAAGGGTTATGATATCTGTGGTGTTAGGAACCATTGTTTCTTATCATATAATGTATTTGCAGCTAAAGAGCCCATTGCCTCTAACTGTATTTAATGTGCTTGTCATGTCACTATTTAGATACACAGATGCTGGCACAACAAGGCAATTATATTATATATTTATTTAGTGCAACGAAGTAACGTTTCAGGGTGAACCCCTTCACCAGACAAACTCGATGAGGCCAAACAGCATTTAAAGGGTATGGGTGTGACATCACCAATTACATTTGCATAATAAATTATCAGTGCATAGGTATGTGCTAAAAGTCCAATTTAAAGTCCATACTATGACCACACATGTAATACAAAATTGATAAAGCAAAGCAATACACTAATAATAGCACCTTGCAACGTAAAATAATTATTTTATACGTATGCAGTAAAAGATTTAGTTTTTAGAATTTTTTTTTTTTTTAGAATTTTCTTTTTAGAGAGATCATTACCAGCCCCATATTGTCTTGTTTTGTCCAGAGGACTCAAAATATGCATTAGTAGCTTAAAGGAGAAGGAAAGGTAAAAACTAAGTAAGTTTTATCAGAAATACAGTCCTCTATCAAAAGAAACACAGGATTTCTTGTCTCCTTTTTTGTAAACATGTTCTTGGGTTATCTGACTTCCTCTCTTAGAAAAATCCTTCATTCCCTGGGCACAGAGTCTGTGCAGTTCTCTCCTCTCTCCTCCACTCCCCCCCCCCCATAAGAACTCACCCCCCCCCACCCTTAGGAATATGTGATCTGAGCTATAAGGGCTAGACTGCAAACAGGAATCTATGAGGACAAAGCTAAAATGACAGTTGCAATCTTACACAAACAGAGAAAGATTCTAGGGCTCTTTACTCAGGTATGATAAAGCTTTCTGCAGAATAAATATAGTGTTCTAGGTGGCACTAATGTGGCAAATCTATAGGCAGTAAACTGCCAAAATGACTTTCCTTCTCCTTTAAAGACAAAGCCGGTATAGAGTAGAATAAAAAATATGTAGTATTCACTTATTTGCTAGCTGACAAAGGATGATGGGATATGTGCATCAAATGTAGGTCTCTTAGCTTGACATGATTCTGCTTTCCATTGAGAAATAACTGGTATCTTTACATGAATCCTAGACAATATCACCCCAGCTTACCAAGCAATGAAATCATAAAAGTGACAATTACTTTGTTTATGACAGACAACCAATTGTAACTTTTCCTGTAATGATTTGAGTGTATAAAAACAATAATTGTAGTGCTATAGGAATAAAAACCACATCTTACCAGTGGTCTCAAAGCTTGAAGGAGTTAAAAATGTTGGAGAAAAAATGGATTCTTAATGTAATCCACTGGCATGCTGCTTTATCTGTAACGATATCTGCCAGGCTTTTAACTTCTTAAGCAGTTTCCTGCACACGTCCGCTTACATAAAAGCTTCTATTTTTATTGCTTGAACTTCAGTAATGGGAGTGGAGGTAACAGGTGAGTTTTTTTTACTCCTAGTAAAAATTTAAGATTCTTAAGGGCATTTTATACTCTATAGCTTCCTATGAACTTTAAGGAACCCTTGAAATCTGCTATACTGATCAGAAGGTTTTATAACAAGCATTAAAAAAAACCCCCAGCCCAATCAGTGGTTGTTATTTCAACCTTTGGGTATATCATTGTGCCAAGTGCAGTAAAACACCGATCAAATTACTTTCCATATGTCAATTTATAGCTGCATAGCAATCGACAAAATGTGCTGCTGGGTTGAATTTCCTCTTTGCACATTACTAAACAAAACGTGCTTACTGAGGTAATATACGCCCATAATCCGTTACCTTTCATATCCTATTTTAGAATTACACTGTCATGTTTGTTTAGCAATGAAAGGTGAGATACACATTTTTTTTAACTCAAGCTGAATTGAATTTAGTCTGTCTCTAATTTACAGGTTTCTCAAGATATAAGAAATTATAATACATCATCATTTGTGTACAGGTATGGGACCCCTTATCTGGAAACCCATTATCCAGAAACTTCCGAATCACGGAAAGGCCATCTCCCATAGACTCCATTTTAATCAAATAATTCATATTTTTAAAAATGCTTTCCTTTTTCTCTGTAATAATAAAACAGTACCTTGTACTTGATCCCAACTAAGATATAATTAATCCTTATTGGAGCTCAAACAATCCTATTGGGGTAAATTACTGTTTAAATATTTTTTTTAGTAGACTTAATGTAGGCAATACAAATTGTGGAAAGACCCCTTATCCGGAAAACCCCAGGTCCAGAACATTCTGGATAATGGGTTCCATACCTGTAGAAAGTAATTTAAAATTCTGCTGTTTTCTGCTTTGGGTATCCTCAAGGCTAATATTGGATTTATGCACCCAAAAAAAAGAATTAAAAAGGCAAGAAAAAAAAAGTCCTGTAGTTTAAAGGAGAAGGAAAGGCTAATAAAGAGTTAATCTCAAGTTGCAGGCATACCTTCAGTTGTCTCAATAGTGCCCTTAAGTGTCCCCATATTTCACCTGTTTAGAAGATCTGAACTTCCCAGAGGTATTACTTAGTATTACTTTAACAAATAAAGTTGGTGATTTGCTACAGGCAAGGGGGCTCTACAATATATTAGGGGCTATAGTAGAAGCCTTTCCTTGCTCTTTAAGGCTGGATAGATATATCACCCTTGCATAATCTCAGCTAACATGGGCAACTAATCTCCCCAAAATGCCTTTCCATTGGCAAAAAGTGAATAACTGGCGGAAATCATATGCATCGCTTCATTTTCCAAAGTCGTTTCCTGCAGGAGGAAACTTTGTTCAACTTCATAAAATTAAGTGACATGCATGCCTTTCCCGTGGGCCATCAACCTAAGGAGCATCCAGATAAAATCTTGTTTTGGCAACAAATGTTGTCTCACCAATGCTCCTTTTCACCCAACTTTTCATTTAGAGGAAATGGAAATTCTCATAAATTTTGCACCAACAGCAACCAATCAGAGCTTAGCATTACATGCGGGGGGAGGCATGTATTAACTTTCAGATTTTTCATGGTTTCAAAGCTTTTTTGAAACCACAACTAAACTCATTTCCAATGTCAGATCTGAACTAAAAAAGCACAAATGAAAAAAGTGAAAAAAATGCGAAAGTGAGTGTAACAATACGTAGACCATGACTTTTTCGTATAGTCGCACAAATGACAGCTTTAAAAAATGAAAACCATGAAGGTTGGATGGATTTCAGCCATTAAATTTTACATGATCTCTACATGAAGTTTTAGATGGTGTATTTTTGTGTTCACATTTGCCACATTATAAATTGCAAAAAAATTGCATTTTTTCTGTGAAAAAATTGTATTTTGGCACAAAAAAACATGAATCATGAAAAAAAATGTGATTGTTAGTAAATGTCCCCCTTAGTCTTGAGCACTCAGACTAATGAAAGTAAATGTGTGCTGCTTTGCTGTGATTGGTTACCACACTGGTTCAAAGTTTCATCTTTTTTGAATTCCCATACAGTCTTAAATTTCAATTAATGCACTCATAAATTTAACAAAATTGTTCAATGTGGCTCTTGGTCCACATCATGCCATAAAGATTGTGCCATGGACCTCCTTTATAAAGTGAATTATCTGCATGCCTGTAGCACCCACTAAACCCCGTCTCTCCCAGTTTTTATCTTTTTTTTATCAAGTATACATTTGTTCTCTTTGCAGATAAACAATAATAAAAAGTTGTATCAGCTGTGGGCTGCATGCAACACACAAGGACAGTTGAAATGGAGGGGGGCAACATGAGCAAAAATAGAGCAAATGTTCCAGGTTCCACAAGGCAAGGTGCCATAACGTTCAGGGCTGTCTTGCTGCCAAAAACACTAAGCTTTGCTCGTATTTGTGTCCAGGGTAATAATATATGAGCTCTAAGAAATCTTATCAAGGTTAAAGGGAGTTAAAACTCAACAAAAATATAGGCTTGGCATGCTGTACCTTATGTTTTGTGCTTCTGTGCCAGCTCAAAGCCACCACAGACCTTCATCAGTAACATTCTATGCCTTTGATGATGCACTGAGTAGCTTCCCAATTTCTTACCAGCTGACTCCTAGCACATACTCTGGGCTGTTGTCAGTTACCTGAGCATCAGCTTCTCTCACACTTTCTGCTATGGCTTTGATAATTTCCAGTGACACCTAAGCTCAGAAAACAATGTGCATATGCATATAAGACCATCTCTTACATGCTTTGAAAACCTTGGTAGAAGGGGTCTCCCGCAGAAATCCTTAATCTCCACTCTCCATGGCATGTTAAATGATTTGCCTACAGATCCCTTCCCTAAACACAACTACATGCTTAAATGGGAAAGGATATCTGCAATAGAACTACCATTGGAGGAGTGGGGAACATGTGGGATTACGCTAGGCAAAATGTATCACGTTTTAAGCAATTAGAAAGTATTTACAAAACCTTACTCTTTTGGTATTATACTCCAGAAAAATAACAAAAGATACATCCAAACACATCCAAAACTGCGGAGAAACCAGGACATTACAGCACATAATGTTGCATTGTCCAATTATCAGTACCTTTTGGAAAAGCATAGAGCAGGGGGCTCAAACTCAATTTACCTGGGGGCCGCAGGAGGCAAAGTCAGGATGAGGCTGGGCCGCATAAGGGATTTCACAAAAAATTGGTTTTCAAGGGATAATGCAAGGCACGGCAGGCGGGAGCTGCTGATTGCGGAAATGACGTTATGCCATCATAACAGTTATTATGGGAAGACGTTCTGTGTGCACAATTAGCTCCTTAGCAGCTAATTGTGCACACAGAACGTCTTCCCATAATAACTGTTATGATGGCATAACGTCATTTCCGCAATCAGCAGCTCCCGCCCGCCGTGCCTTGCATTATCCCTTGAATCGCAATGAAAATCGCGATCCATTCATTGCTTTTGAGAAGGCGTTGGTGCGGGCCACAAAATATTGTACCGAGGGCCGCAAATGGCCCCCGGGCCGCGAGTTTGAGACCCCTGGCATAGAGGAATTAATACATAAAGTTTTCTTTCAGGAAATTAAACTGGACATTCACTCTACCTTAGCTGGAAAACTCTTAGACAATGTAACAACTAATGAACAGGGACTTGTGAATTATATCTTAACAGCAGCCCGCCTTGCAGTTACACAAAATTGGAAAAAAAACCCTACCACCATAAAGAACAGAGGTTATCTCTAGAATAGAAAACATGAGGGAGATTGAAAATATGACGACAAGACTAAGAGGGACCATACCAAAGTTTACCAAGATCTGGTCTAGATGGGATTTATATTCCTCTGCGACTTAAAGGGACATGGACTTTCTCCAACTAACATACAATCAGGATATGTACTATTCATTCACTCCACTACTCCTCCACAACCTACACTGTTCTTGTACTTTCTCTGTTCTCTCTCTCCCTCTACTCTTTTGTTCTCTCAAAAAAACCTCACGACAAGCACTCTATAAAGTGTAAAACGGCTTATAGATGCACAATATTAGGATACTGCACAGACACAAAACATTTGGGGGCCATGAGATACCAATAGACACTGTTATGTGCAGCAGATTTTAAACACTTTGTATAACTGATGCACCATGGATTGTTATTCTATCTGGATGTCAAAAAATCAATACAATTTTACATTGGAAAACCAATTATGGGTTTACCATAATTTTAGCTAATGTTAAAGATCAGTAGAATAGTTTTGCAATCCAGCCAGAGATTTTTCTGTTACTTTCATTGTTACAAAACCAGAGGTTGACACATTTTTCAGACAAGATGATGAAGTTTTTACAGGCATCTACCCAAAGCCGCTGATAATAAAATCTTTACTTATGTATATGTATATATCTTAATTATTGAAGGAGAGGTCTGTCAAGTTCAACCTTTTACAGATTCCCTTCTGTTGCTGTTGATCCAAGCAAAGCAAGCTGTTGAGAAAGCAAAACACTCAAGAAGCTGTTACCAATTTGGCCTTGAGGGGTAAAAATGCCTTTGTGACTCCAAGATGGCAATGAGATTTCCTGAGGTCAACGAACTACATTTGTTTAAATTAATTACTGTAAGCCTGTATATCCTGCTGTGCTAAAAAGGCATTTATTGCATCCACCAAAGTAAAACCCTGTGGCAGCGAAATCCCTCACTTTATTTCTCCTACTGCAGCGAAAACCTTTCTGTTCTTGAAGGTGAATTTTTTTTTCCTCCAGTTTTTAAGCTGTGACCTTGTCCCCACTATATATACTTGTAAGCAAAATGGGCTGCAGAGTTGTCTTACTTTGACACTAAATATATTTTTAATCAGTTAGCATATTTTCCTTTAGGCATGCCTATTATAGGGCAAACAATTCCAACTTGGCTAGCCTTCCTTGTAACTAAAGTCTTAACATTTATTAATTTCAAACCTGTTGGAACTATTCTCTGTTCCAAAGTGTTAGCTCATAGTTTCCGCCTTTTTTCTGCCTGCTTCTCATATAAATGTAAACAATTAAAATAGGTTTGATGGCTTTACCCAGGCAGAAATATGCAATGATTCAAGCTCCTTGGCTTTATTTATTAGAAAATGAGCCATAATTGACAGGGTCCCCACTTACATGTTATCATCATTCTGCAAATCACTCAAGGAGGAGATTACCAACAGTATTTAGTTGAATATATAGGGTTGCCACCTGTCCAGTTTCGACCCGAACAGCCAGGTTTTTGAAAGCAATGTCTGGGTCAAAACTGGCTGTCCTGTTTGCCAAAAACAGTTTGATTTATTTAGTTTGCCAAGATGAGAAATATATAAGCATTATAAGGAATCTCTAAAAAAGTAATTGAAAAAATTATAAGAAAAACTAGGACAGGGCAGTACCAGGAGATCTTTAGTGAGGTCAAACAGGGTCAAACAGACCAGGATCAAAAAGAAGGTCAATTGGTTATATACTAACTGCTTGAGTAATTCAGAAATAAAGGGAAACAAAGAGAGTGGGATTGCGGAGATGTTTTGAAGGAATAGAATCAAGATGGCAAGTACGTAAGATGTGAGAAAAGCACAGAAGAGACTACACTGTGCATTCTTACAGAAAAGACTGAGAAGCAAAACCAGATTAAGAAAAAGCATAAGGTTGGTGATAAAAGTATATAGCAATCATTTACAAAAATAAGTGCAGGGTGCAGAGTGCAATTTCAGGTGCAAATGCCTTAGTGCATACATCCAGCATAGTTGTTCCCACACTCTGCACTCTGTCTCTTGTGTTTGCTTTTTTAAACAAATTGGGTGAAAGTTTCACCAGCATTATGGTGATGGTTGTATCACTTCTAGCATTTCAGTGGGTGCAGTTAACCCTAGAACTACAACAAGGGTTTGGGTGGCAGTAGCTCCAGGGTTTCTAAGTGCCAATAGGCATAACTGCACCATTTACTAGAACAGGCAGGGTGGACTTCCAACCATGCAGAAGTACAGGAGCAAATGTAGAAGCAAGCAACTTAATAAATTCTTTTAATACTCTTCATAATGTCACCTTTTGTTCATAAATGCAGTTTCTGTACTGGGCTTATATGGGGAAAGGTTTGTTCATTGAGCATTACCATTAATATCCTTCTATGATGAATGAAAAAGTAGTTGTCATTTGCCTTTTCCTTTAAATGTGAATTTGTAGCTGAAGTTTCTTCTGCAAAAAGAAATGTTTATTGTGATTATAAAACATTGATCAGCTGTAATCACACTGTATTTAATCACTTATCTGAACAAATGCCAGCTGGCCTGAAACATTTTAACACTAGCAAGTAAAGCAGGCAAGTATAATTATTTTCAAAGTTTATTGTTCCTAGAGCTTAATTCTATTTTTGATTTTGTTTGATCTGTTTTGCGCACTACAAGCTAACTGTATTCCAATGTATGGTATTTGAGACAACTTTGGGATTCTTCATTCTTTTGGGCTTTTGATCTTGACTAGATATATCTATGTTCTGGAAGACGCTCTCACTGTCCATAAAGCATCTCCTCCTATATGTTCTCTGATTGGCCCTGGAACTGGCTGAATAGTTTACTTTTAGATAATTATTCCCTGTTCCAGTCTCTACATATGTTGGTCATATATAGATGGCCTAAAAAACTGTAACTGAGTCATCAGTTTTCCTCTTTGCAAGGTGTGCAAGTTGCTGTGTAGATGTCTTGCCTCTTTATTTTTGAAAGGTGATACTAAGAGGGGTGTCTGTATCAGAAAGTCAATTTTACCTTTTATATTTTCTCACCAGTACTTTATCCATTGACAAAAAATACCCCAACCCCTTCAAATTCCTTAGCTTTTTCAAAAGTTTTGAGGCCTTGCACATGGATTGTATCCAACACTGAAATGATTAGTATGTCCCTTGGTAGGGGGCCAAATGTTAAAAAGTACACCCCACTCTGGTGTATGGCAATTGGCTATGCACTTGCTTCTCAATTGTTGCTTTAAAATTGTTTCCCGCATTTCAGAGAGTTTGTCACCTTCCTGGCAATTGCAATACGACTAAATGGAGGAAATATCAAGTGTTTTATCACCCACCCATGAAGGGATTATTTGTGGAGACAAAAAGCTTGGAATTGTATTGAGTTCAAGGCAGTGATACTTTACCAGTGGATCAAAAGCAACATGTTTCTCATCTTTGTTTTTGATGTTGCCTCCAGTGGTCACAAAGTAAGTGCTTATTTTTAAAGGAGAACTAAACCCCCCTAGGTATAAAAGCCCCCTTAACTGCCCTACATCGACCCCCTCACCTCTCCCTTCTCACACATCCTATTACATTGATAAGTGGCCGTATTTAAAAACCTGACCCAAAAAAGCAGAGCAGGACAGAAGAGTACCTAGAAACCATCTTCTGTCCATTAGAAAATGCTTTGGGTCATACGGACCCTACAGGAACATGTCCAGTTGGGGCTATTTGGGAATCAGTTCCAACTGTGCATGTTCACGCAGGGTCCATGTCGATGGTGAGACCTGAAGAGGTGAGGGGGTTCATGGAGGACAGTTAAAGGGACTTTTTTTTACCTAGGGGGGTTTAGTTCTTCTTTAAATTTCTGACTTGGCAGCAAGCTCCAGACAAAGCTAGGCAGGAAGCCAACAAGGCTACCAAATATCCAATAACAGCCCTTATTTAGCAATCCCCAGGAAGTTTTTTCATGTTTGTGTGGCTCCCCTGCTCTAGAGGAACTTACAATTTCAGAACTATGACATTGGTGGTTTGGTAAAACACCTAAGAGTCTCCAGCCTCTGCCTATTGTGATTATTTTTGCTCAGACAAAGCAGCACAGGAACACAAAACATTTCTGCTGTTTGTCTTCCCATCTGACAGTATTTACAGGGTCTTATATAATTTGACCTGCAAGTAACACAACAAAAACATCAAAATGTTGCATTTGCTGGACCTTTGCTAGACTGGTTGGCTGCAATGGTTTACTTCACTAAGAAATGCATTGCTCTTATTACTACAACCACCAAAGTATCTAAACATACCTATAAATAGGGCTTATTTATGGCCCAAGTGCAAGTTTTATTAGGGATGTAAAGTTGCCGCAAGTTGCATGTATCCAATGCAGACTAAACTTTACATCCCTAATAAACTTTGCACCAATGTGCTCCTTCAGCCTGCTATGACCAATTACATGTGAATGCATGCATTGACCCAAGGGAACCATTCAATCACCATCAGTCTGAACCTGCCGGTAATCCCAGATTTCCTGTATTGTTCCTGTTTTGATTTCTAAGTCCATTTCACTTCACAGAAGGCAAACCTTGAATTCTTTTTGCCACAAGGACTATAAAAACACTGGTATTGGCTTATACTCTAAGTCCCTAATGGGCAGCAAAAAGTTAACAGGATCTAATGACAAGGCAACTAGAAGTTTTCAGTGGCACTGGATTTATCTGGGGCCTCATATGAATATGTATAGACACCTATATGTAATATGCATGGTGGTGCAGTGGTGGGGTCCTGAGTTTGATTCTAGCTGGGGCACTATCTGACTATCTGCATAGAGTTTGTATGTACTCCAGTTTCCTTCCACACTCCAAACACATACAATCAGGTTAATTGGCTCCTGAATAAAAAAATAACCATACTGTGTGTCCTATGGACCTTAGATTGTAAGCTCCACTGGGGCAGGGGCTCATGTGAATGTGCAAAAATGTGTCAACACTATATAAATAAATAATATAAATTGTTTTGTTTAAAGTAATTTAAACTACTACAAGGGTAGCAAGTCCACATCTACATGTGCAACAATAAAGCAATACTGTAACAAGCCATATCTATCTGAGCAGCTTTACCAGGCCAAGCATGTTGATATAATTTGCAAAAATAGCTGATTCACATTATATTGTATTCCAGTAAAATCCATTCTGAATCTTAACCATGGTCCATTGCTCAGCTCTCCAAACAATTTTAATGGTTCATTAGCAGAAACCTTAGCTATACTAACAAGTTAACCATTTTTCTGTTCACATTTATATTTAATTAAAAGAATCATTCTTCTTGAATATTATTTTATAAATAAAATATAACACTTGGCACAGAATTAGTCTCCGTGACAGGAAAGGCAATCAAAGCTGCCATCTGAAACGTCTGGCTGGAATAAGTTGGCAAAGGTTCAGAACTGACAGGAATGCAGTCCATTCTGAATCTGACAGATCTGCAGTTTGCTCCTCAAATCAAACAGGTAGTCACATGGAATTTGGAAAACCTTATTCTACATAGGCACTTTGCGTTTATGTAAAATTTTATTGCTAAAATGCCTACAATCTTTGCTTTAGTGGAGTTTCTGGGGAAAGGATGACATTTCAGATCTGCATTTGTAGTGCTGCATTTATTATCTACTACCTTTATTAAACTGCAGGTAACTTGTTAGCATGCAGGTACTGATTCTTTGGCCCAGGTATATGTAAAGGGAAAACAACATACGGTACATGTAAAACAATACATGTAAAAGGTTAATAGAAACAGTGGGCTTTATACTTAGGGCTGCAGTTCAGCATAAAGTTTTTATATAGTTAGTTTCATATAGTTTTATATAGTTTTATAGTTTTTGCCCTATTCTTCCCAGGGGAAGCATGGTTGCATCTTCTCAAAGGAAAGGTCACATTACAACTCTACAGAAAACAAAAACTGTAGTACCGTGTTAGCCAGTGTCAAAAATAATAATAAAAAAACAACAAAACACAAATACAAGAGTATTGTAGAAATGATACCTATATTGGCTAACAATAAAAATACATTGCAAGCTTTCGGAGCTCTAAGGCCCCTTCATCAGGCAAAATGCAAATGAGAACTGAAATGGCACAACATTTATACTGATAGATCAGAGAGAAGTGTTCAGCTCTCAGAGGGAGTGTTATCTAAGCATGACATCAGCATGTAAATTGGAGAATTACCATAATTTCTTGCCAGTATCACTTGTGGTACCTAAAGCCTAGATGGTTCTATTTTGTCATTTACCACCTTCTTTGGTTCTTATAGTGTAGGGCTGCAACAAGGCCAACAAGGAATTGTGAGCAAACCAACAGAAAGAAGATGGAGTTCATGATAGATAGAAATAGTATAGATGTAATGCAAGGCTAAGGGGTCACAAATACACTAAGGCCTACAGCACCTACTGGTAAATGAAAAAGACACAAGCAAGTAGGAGAGGAAGGAAACAGGACAAAGAATAAAATATGTTGCAAAATCCCTGGCAAGCCAGACCAGGAATCAGAGAAAGCATTAAAAGAGCAGAAACAAGAAACAAGAAACTGCATTTAATAGAATCAAACTGCACATTCAAGAATTTACACTAAGGGGCATATTTATTAAGCCGTGTAAAACGAATTTGCTGAAAAAACGGCATAAAAAGCTGTGTAACATAAACAGAGAAGATCGCCGCCTGAACACCAGATTTTTAACCGTTTTTAACATAGTGAAGCCTGACGATGTGTACCGAATTTTCTCGCTGTTTTGTACACAGCATAATAAATATGCCCCTAAATGTGACTGAAAACTGAAATCCTAGGGGCTAGTGTTTTATTGTAGCTTATATAGGTGGGTTCTTCTAAGAGGTGCCAGACATCTGTGCTTTGGTAGCCCTATGTGGACTGCTGGCCTGCAGGAGGCTCTGCTTGCAGTAAAAATGCATTTTTGTGCTTGTAAAACTTGCTTTCAAGCCAGAAATTTAAAAATTGGCACCTGCTTTGAGCCCACTTGGAGCAACATCAAAGGGTGGTGATGAGCAACATGTTGCTCCGAGCTACTGGTTAGGGATCATTGGTACTTCTTCTAAACCATAAAGCAGGTCTTGGATTGAGTATAAGGAGGTATCAGCACCATGACATGCTGTTCAATATACTGATGTGGAGTATTGTCTAAACAAAACAATAATTAACCTAGTCAAAGATAGTGTAATTATTTACATGACCTTTGAATATCTTCATTAGAAGGAGTCCTGCTATAGTAATATAAAGCCCGGAACAAATCTATTGACTTCATGGAAATGACCATATTTATCTTAATTTATATTTCTGTTGCATAAAGCACCAGTGTGAATGTGAATGATTCATGAAACCCCATTGGGAGTTTAGCGTAGGTTGACAAATAGGTGTTGTGATGCTGATCTATTCACACTTCACCATTACCCCAAGCTTTGTAAGAATCAGTAGTTATTGGTTGTTCAAACCTACAGTACAATACAAGACTCTCCTGTCTCGCAGGAATCTGGAGTGTTAGAGTGAATAAGAGGACAATGATTGGACAATATTAGTTAAACATAACACAGCAAGTAATCTGTAGGGCTTGTTTTTAGCTTCTATTAAACTATCTGCAGAGTGCACTACATAAAACAGAATTAAATCGACCATACAATTGTTCTAAATATTAATAAATTTGAAAGTTCCTGCCTGAGCATTGAAATGTTCTGACTCTCTCTTCATCACATACTAGATTACAGAAACCAATTAAATGAGAAAATCGCAAGTAATTTGGGATGGTAAATGATTTTCTTCACATGGGTTGCTGAATATTTTATGAAAAAGCTATTTAATTAAAAAAATACATACATTGTTATTAACAGCTATTCAGTAGATATCCCTTGAGAGACTCATTTCATGCAGAGTGAAGCAGTTTTTTTTAACAACATAATAACATATCCCTATAGACATTTCTGCATACTTTTAATTCCTTTTATAAATATACATCATACAGTTACCCCAGTTGGCACAAATGCTTGCAGAATGGCACATGTTGATAAGGATTTTGGAAAGTGAAGAGTACAGTGACTTTGTCCCATACTGTATGTACAGTACACATATTGCAATGGACTCTCATAAAGCTTAATTGGACTTCTAGGTCTTTTAGTTCTGTCAGTTTACTGACAAAGTCATCAGTTTTGCAGAAAACATACGGCCCTTTTAAATGGATATGCACTTTGTGCAATAATATTTCTAATAGTATGGAGTGAAGAATAGTGCATTGTGAAATATCAATTGTTTATTCTTATTTTTGCAACTTTTTCCATTTATGACTTTTATAAAATGTGCAATGTGACCATAAGCATAGATCGAAAAAACAAGTGAAAAATGTGCTTGTTCTATATACCCATAGCAACAAATAAGATGTTTGCTTTCAAGCCTGCTACTCACCCCCCCCCCCCCATTCTTCATTTTGCCAAATATTCATAGTCTTATACTGTAACTATTAATACTCATAATAATATTTAAGCCATTGCACGTAAGTAAATTTTCATTCTGAAAATACTGAAACCATTAAAAGCAGTAACAGTATTTAAACTATGGCTTTAATTTAAAATTGCCTTGATGTATATACATGGGATTAAAAAGAAACCATGGGATTAAAAATAAATCACCTTGATAATATTCGTTGCATGTCTAATCTCATCTATCTACAGTATTTAACTCAGAAAATGTATTTGATAATTGCCTTTAACCTTCATCAGTAATCAATCTGCCTATCTTGCTAGATTGTCTAATGCATTTGCTGACATATTTTGTTGTTCAATATTTTAATGCTCATTTTTACACATTTTTTGCCACTTTGCCTATGGGGACAGATGAATACTGTAGAATAGGTTCAGCACCACTAAATTCATAAGGGAGGAGGCACATACAGTAGGTATCGCACCTCCAGCCCCCTACCTGTGCTATAACTTGTGTGTCATTCAGTTAGTATGGGGGACACAGGAAGGAGCGGCCCTGTACTTGCTGCTTGCCCCATGGCCTAGCCTGCACCTTCTGAGACTGAGTTTAGTACATCACACCAGCATAAGGTGCACAATGCCGACAAGCCACTACCTGTGAGACTGACTAACAAACAGAGCAGTTTTCTATAACAACCAGTAAGTTGTTTCCTTAATTTTCCAACACTTTGAAGACTCTTCAAAGCTAATTTGTCTTCTGCACCTACTGTACGCATATTAGTGCTATATATCTTTTTTTTCTGAGAGCAAAATCTCTCAGATCGCAAACATCTAAATAATTGTCAGGGCACATTAGGTATCAGTACTGAAATCATTTTGAATATATTATGTTTCATGGGGCAAGCAAGTAGCCACTAGACTTTTGTGCAAACCAGCAAGATAATGAAAGGCTATTAAAGTCACCAGCTTGATCACAGATATATTACAAAACATCACTAATTCTTTATAGAGGATTTATGCATCTATAATTTACATGTTTTCGACATGACTTTTCATATGAAATTAGCTTGTTATTTTAGCCTCATTTTGAAATCTAGTTGTTAGTCATAAAATGAAGTTACTCATTACATAGCCAGTGTATTTATGAAATTTTAATGGAATTAAATTGGGCCAGTGCAGTTGAAAATGTACACAATGTATGCAGCAGTATAACATTACACACACACGCCCCCCAATAGCTTACAATATAACATCTTATTTCAGTTATCATATGTTTAGTTAATTCCTTCATATTCTTTAAGAACTGCTTATTAATTTTACAAAATATAAAAGGCAATGTATGTGCCAAAGATATGAATTTTACTATGTCAATTTCATTAAAGATCCTGATGGGTTTACGGTTTTTTTAAGTCCTACTGGCAATGTCATGAAAGAACCTTGTGCAGTTTTAAGGGATCCAGACAAGTCAATGCAGTTTCATATAGCTCTTACTTAGGATGTTCAATCATTGCAGCACAGCAGATTTTCAGGATATAAACCCTACTTAAACACCCACAGACACAGGATTTAGCTTGATTGCAATCTTTGCAGGAATGCATTCATGAAGGTACAATGACTTCTATTGATCTTCCATTGAGTACAATGTCATAGTGTGTTGCAATAAACTGCACCTGATTGCTAACTAATGGCAATCCGCGAGCTGGTTTTCAGATATTTCTACAAACTAACTGCAGTCTAAACCTTGGCTGAGATAGATTTTTACCTTCCTGATTAAACCCAAGTAATAACTCACTGTGTGATCAAATGTGGTGCAATATCCATATGTATTCAGCTATTGTTACTACAAAGAAGGAATACAATCCTATTTGGTTAAATTGTGTTATCCTAATCCTGAATGCTAGCTCCATACATTCTCTGTATTGTTATGATGTACTAACCAAATCAATTACAATTCGATAGAATAAGAATTTTGTATAAACTACACCAGGACATGGTTAAAGTGCTTGATGAAAATGGCATAGAAAGTTATTCATAGGGCAAATGTGCTTTGCTCACCTTCACTTTTTAAAAAGGTCAGGAAAACAATACAGGTGTAGTTTTTTTTAGTGTATCTATGTATAACTTTATTTATAAAGTGCCACAAGGGTACGCAGCGATGTACAATCTTACAAAATTACACACAGGAAGTAACAAGGGTTATAATAAATAAATATACAAATGCATAGGGAATAAGTGCCATGTGGTATGGGACACAGTAGGAAGGAGTGCAATGTGTTTAGTGTGATGTGTGTGTTAGTGTGATATGTTTAGTGTGATGACTGCCATACATAAATTCTGCTAAAAGACTGCTGCAATCAGTGAAATTATTATTATAATGGAAAAACATGGTGTGTCATCTTTTAAAAAACTTTGGACTAAAGTTGTCCTATCGGGGGTCCCCATAAGCAGATAAGTTACCAAATCAGTCTGAAGGACCCAAATTGGCAGCTGAAATATGCCCATGTATGGCCACCTTAACTCCAATGAGGAGGAGACCTCTGTTACCACCAATATTCACTGAAATCCTTCTTGGGCCCCGGAACATTCCACAGCATTCCTACCAGCAAACCTATTATATGTTAGAGAATAATCTAGGGAAAGGCAAAGTACAAATTAGCATAAGGCAAAATTGTAATTATGTTCAGGGAAGGACAGGTGCCAAGAGTTGTATTCAAGGATAGACAATGTTCAAAAACCAGAGAAACCAGCAATAATAAACAAATTACAATAAAAAATATTTAAATACATGTTTGAGCGGGATCTGAAGCTGGCTTGGGCCATGGCAACAGGGCAGAAAACAGAATATAAAGGGGAAATGGCATCAAAGAGAAAGGAAATAATGCTTGCACACAAAACATTAATAGCCTGTCCCAATGCCATTATATGCCATTACACTATGGATCAGTCTGATGCACCCTCTGTCTCCAGTAGGGATGGTGAATTCCTAGTCTCCAGGTCTCCTAACAATGCAACAATAACTGCCTTTTATTTATTTTTCTAAAGGATGTGGATTCCCTCCAGTGTGTTGCAAGCCTCTAGTCAGTGAATAATTTGTATATATTAATAATAGAATCTGGAAAGCATAAGCAAGCTGAACCTGGGTACCTACCTGAGACATAATCATGCAGCATCTATCCATGCCTTAATCAGATACCACTGATCAACCTACATGTTCTCATCTTTAAAGGGTTTGAATTAACTTTTAGTATGTTGTAGAAAGTAATATTCTACGTCAATTTGCAACTGGTCTTTATTTTATATTATTTGTTGTTTTTGAATTATTTAGATTTTTGATCAGCAGCTCAACAATTTGGAACTTCAGCAGCTCTGGTTGCTAGGGTCCAAAATACCCTAGCAACTTCACAGTTGTTTGAATGATGGACTGGAATATAAGAATCTGAATAAAGAGATAAGTAGTACAAAAATGACAATAACAATGTATTTGTAGCCTCACAAAGCAATAGTTTAGAGGCTTTTGTGGTTAGTGAAACATTCAATGACTGAGAAGAAGAAGAAGGCAAATACAGGTCCTTTTCAAAAAATTAGCATATTGTGATAAAGTTCATTATTTTCTGTAATGTACTGATAAACATTAGACTTTCATATATTTTAGATTCATTACACACAACTGAAGTAGTTCAAGCCTTTTCTTGTTTTAATATTGATGATTGTGGCATACAGCTCATGAAAACCCAAAATTCCTATCTCAAAAAATTAGCATATTTCATCCGCCCAATAAAAGAAAAGTGTTTTTAATACAAAAAAAGTCAACCTTCAAATAATTATGTTCAGTTATGCACTCAATACTTGGTCGGGAATCCTTTTGCAGAAATGATTGCTTCAATGCGGCGTGGCATGGAGGCAATCAGCCTGTGGCACTGCTCAGGTGTTATGGAGGCCCAGGATGCTTCAATAGCGGCCTTAAGCTCATCCAGAGTGTTGGGTCTTGTGTCTCTCAACTTTCTCTTCACAATATCCCACAGATTCTCTATGGGGTTCAGGTCAGGAGAGTTGGCAGGCCAATTGAGCACAGTAATACCATGGTCAGTAAACCATTTACCAGTGGTTTTGGCACTGTGAGCAGGTGCCAGGTCATGCTGAAAAATGAAATCTTCATCTCCATAAAGCTTTTCAGCAGATGGAAGCATGAAGTGCTCCAAAATCTCCTGATAGCTAGCTGCATTGACCCTGCCCTTGATAAAACACAGTGGACCAACACCAGCAGCTGACATGGCACCCCAGACCATCACTGACTGTGGGTACTTGACACTGAACTTCAGGCATTTTGGCATTTCCCTCTCCCCAGTCTTCCTCCAGACTCTGGCACCTTGATTTCCGAATGACATACTTTGGACCATTGAGCAACAGTCCAGTGCTGCTTCTCTGTAGCCCAGGTCAGGCGCTTCTGCCGCTGTTTCTGGTTCAAAAGTGGCTTGACCTGGGGAATGCAGCACCTGTAGCCCATTTCCTGCACGCGCCTGTACACGGTGGCTCTGGATGTTTCTACTCCAGACTCAGTCCACTGCTTCCGCAGGTCCCCCAAGGTCAGGAATCGGTCCTTCTCCACAATCTTCCTCAGGGCCCAGTCACCTCTTCTCGTTGTGCAGCGTTTTCTGCCACACTTTTTCCTTCCCACAGACTTCCCACTGAGGTGCCTTGATACAGCACTCTGGGAACAGCCTATTTGTTCAGAAATTTCTTTTTGTGTCTTACCCTCTTGCTTGAGGGTGTCAATGATGGCCTTCTGGACAGCAGTCAGGTCGGCAGTCTTACCCATGATTGCGGTTTTGAGTAATGAACCAGGCTGGGAGTTTTTAAAAGCCTCAGGAATCTTTTGCAGGTTTTTAGAGTTAATTTGTTGATTCAGATGATTAGGTTAATAGCTCGTTTAGAGAACCTTTTCATGATATGCTAATTTTTTGAGATAGGAATTTTGGGTTTTCATGAGCTGTATGCCACAATCATCAATATTAAAACAAGAAAAGGCTTGAACTACTTCAGTTGTGTGTAATGAATCTAAAATATATGAAAGTCTAATGTTTATCAGTACATTACAGAAAATAATGAACTTTATCACAATATGCTAATTTTTTTAAAAGGACCTGTAATTCAGAATCTATTAAAAAAAAGAAGCTTTTTAAAAAGTTGTTAAGAATGGACCATTTCATAACAAACTAAATGTTAACTTGAAGGTAAACCACCCCTTTAATAAGTATTCCCATTTGATATTATACCTACATATCGCTATATACCAGCTTACAGCCATAGGGAAGAAAAGCTGTTTATAAAACACCTAACAGCATATTAATGTTAACTAAAGTAGAACAATGTAGTAAGTGATAGTAGTGAAACTTTTTGATTTCTATTACATTACCCCAGCAAAAATTAAACTGTAAAAAGTACTGCCCCTTGTCTACTTCAAAACAGACCTTTACTGGAAGCTGTTTGTCAGCACACATCCTAAGAAGAAATAGATTAGAAAAATTAGAAAAATGTTGAAAAATACTGGGTTTGTTTAACAGAAGAACCTTAACAATAACCAAACCAAAATCACAAAAGGTGATGCCTAACTACTGACAATGCAATAGTGCGCATTCAGAGTACAGGTATAGGACCTATTATCCAGAATGCTTGGGACCAAGGCTATTAAGGGATCTTTCCGTAATTTGGATCTCCATACCTTAGGGGGCTGATTTACTAATCCACGAATCCGAATGGGAAAAATTCGGATTGGAAACGAACATTTGGGACTTTTTCGTATTTTTGCAATTTTTTCGTGGCCGTTACGACTTTTTCGTAAATTGTTGCAACTTTTCCGTAGCTGTTACGAATTGACGTGACTTTTTCGTAGCCGTTACGATTTTCTCAAATATTGTTGCGACTTTTCCGTATTGAGCGCTCGTAAATGGCGGGCAAAACTTTCAGACTTTGCATGAATCCCATAGGACTCAATGGCACTCTGCAGCTCCAACCTGTCCAAGGAAAGTCTCCCATAGGGCTCAATGGCACTCTGCAGCTCCAACCTGGCCCAAGGAAAGTCTCCCATAGGGCTCAATGGCACTCTGCAGCTCCAACCTGGCCCAAGGAAAGTCTCCCATAGGACTCAATGGCACTCTGCAGCTCCAACCTGGCCCAAGGAAAGTCTCCCATAGGACTCAATGGCACTCTGCAGCTCCAACCCGGCCCAAGGAAAGTCTCCCATAGGGCTCAATGGCACTCTGCAACTCCAACCTGGCCCAAGGAAAGTCTCCCATAGGGCTCAATGGCACTCTGCAGCTCCAACCCGGCCCAAGGAAAGTCTCCCATAGGGCTCAATGGCACTCTGCAGCTCCAACCTGGCCCAAGGAAAGTCTCCCATAGGGCTCAATGGCACTCTGCAGCTCCAACCTGACCCAAGGAAAGTCTCCCATAGGGCTCAATGGCACTCTGCAGCTCCAACCTGGCCCAAGGAAAGTCTCCCATAGGGCTCAATGGCACTCTGCAGCTCCAACCTGGCCCAAGGAAAGTCTCCCATAGGACTCAATGGCACTCTGCAGCTCCAACCCGGCCCAAGGAAAGTCTCCCATAGGGCTCAATGGCACTCTGCAGCTCCAATCTGGCCCAAGAAAAGTCACGATACTGAAGCTTAAATGAATCCGAAACTTTCGTACTCGGCACGATGGCTACGAAAAAGTCGGGACAATTCGCGCAAGTCGTAACGCTACGAAAAAGTCGCGTCAATTTACGAAAAAGTCGTAACAGCTACGAAAAAGTTGCGACAATTTACAAAAAATTGCAAAGTACTGATCATTATGAAAAAAACGCATTCGGACGCTTTTTGGACGTTCGTGGATTAGTAAATGTGCCCCTAGGTCTACTAAAAAATCAATAAAACATTAATTAAACCCAATAGGATTGTTTAGCATCCAATAAGGATTATGTATATCTTAGTTGGGATCAATTACAAGGTAATGCTTTATTACTACAGAGAAAAAGGAAATCAGTTTTAAAATTCTATATTATTTGATTAAAATGGAGTCTATGGGAGACGGGCTTTCCGTAATTCAGAGCTTTCTGGATAATGTGTTTCCATATAAGGGATCCCATACCTGTACTTGTTATCTATATTCCTCTATGTTTTTATACATTACAAATTGAACAGAGCTTCTCATAGCTGGTTTGCATTTTGCCAAGTTACCAGGTGCACAAGGAACTCTATAATACCACCTATAATGTTTTCCCATGTCAGTGTGTATTTCTTTTAGTTGCTCCAGTTTCCACCTACATGCCACATAAACGTACCGGCAGATTAACTGGTTCCTAATCAAACTGACTGAACAGGTGTAGAGGTAAATGTGACAGGAATCTTAGATTGTAAGCTCCACCGGCACTAAAATCTCTATAGCAACTGTTCCAGTTAGTTTGTTTTATAATATTGTAAGCATTATGCAGATTCTGGGATGTAATTTTGTAGAATATGTTGCCATACGTGACATCAGAATGATACCTGCAAGGGACCTAATAAAGTCCCTCTAAAGTCCTAGCTAAGTCCAAAAGGAGAGCCATACAGATTGCCTATGTGTAGTTTTCTGTGTAAGGGAAATACATGAAACTGGAGAAACCTTGATCCCTTTGAAAATCTCAATACTTCCCTTTTACTGTGTGCTGCCAGTTTCTTACTTTTTTAACTTAACAAACATGGGCCATACAATAATATTTCTATCCGCTGGGATGTGTTACTTTGCTCCATAGCTCATCAGGCCTTAACAATGCAGCTCGATATGCAGAAACGTCACGCAACTGGAACTAGCTGCACACAAATGATTTACACGATCATCAATAAGCCATTATTTTCAGGGCCACAGTTTTGCCATTCAAAGGTCTGTGTTCTTGTCAATGATATCTGAAACATATTTTCCTATTAAATACCTCATTTCTTTGTAATAAAACCATAGTAAATGAATGTTTACAACCCATGTTGCGATTGCGATTACAGTGGTGTTTTGAAATGCAAATGTAACTTGTTGTACTTAAGACAATCATTTTGTTTAGCATGCACTGACTGACAGCTGTGCCTGGCTTCACATACATAGAACTGTTTATGTGGCAATTTACAGGCCTATCTTGGAATTTCAAAGAACATAATGTTGTTTTGATCAATTTCCCTGCAGTCCCTTATTGATTTAATGTATTTTCCTCAACTTGCATTCATAGAAGGTGTAGCTCAGTGGAAATGAAATGAACAGAACACATCTGGCACTTCCAAATGATTTTGAAGTCTGAAATGAGGAGTCTTATTTTTAGTTTTGCTACATAATTAGTGGGATATTAAACTCATTTTACCAAGGCAACTAAAAGCATATGGATCCAATATGTGCCAATGGTGCAATATATTTTGGTGGATATCTCCAGGTTTTTTTTTAACTGTGATGCAACGTAATGATGAGTGGCCACAAAATAGTGTGCATATGAACTTTGCGTGCATTTCAACAACGCAGGTACTAACAATAATGCCAGGAATTAATTATGCCTTGGTAGATTGCACACAAGGTCCATTGCAAGTACTTAGTATACTTGTGTGCTAATGGAGTCTTTTTCCACACACCAATATGCATTGCGTTAATAACAGCATTATTGTATGGCTTAATAATATAAAGGGAGAGCCTCTAATAATATATGCCTCTAAGAGAGCCTCTAACAATATAGGCACTTTTAATTGAAAAAAAAAAAATATCATTAAAATCAATGTAATAAAACCTCAATTGGTGCCAACAGATATGATGCAATATCTATGTATACAAAATAATTTATGTGAATTGTCAGACAGCCACAGATACAAGAGATACAAATTATATTCATGTGACTTCCTATCTGAATTACTTGTCATTTATTCTCTTCTAAAGCTGGCCATACACATTCATTTTAGTTCATTTGGTGAGGTCCCAAACAATTGAATCTTGCCAGCAATATGCCAACCTAATGTGAGCAATATCAGATTAATTACAAACACGGGTATAGGAGTAAATGGGGCTCCCGATCCAACAGAAAAATCAAACCTGCTCAATTGACGACTGCCCAATTTTTGGCCAAGTAGGACTGTCAGGGGTCCCCATACACAGGCAGATAAGCTGCCGAATTGGTCTGAGGGTCTCAAATTGCCGGCTTAAATCTGCCAGTGTATGGCCACCTTTAGCTTGTATATATCACCCATGGACAACAGGCATTCCGACAGTTTCATATTTGGATTTTCTCTTATCAATATCCAGTCTGCTAGGTGCATGAGGAACTCTCTGAGGATGTGACTTCCCAGATGTGAAATGCTTATTTAGTGCCTATGATTACGTATCTTTTGTAGACGAAATGCGCCAGGACCTTTTTTGTTTTAAGATCTCTATAATAAAGACAAGTTTTAGTGGACCAAGGAGTGCGTGCCATTTCTCCTCCAATTGATGTTCGTTTAATACCTCAGGCTACAGGTTCAGGGCACTGCACCAGGACCACCACTTGTCTTTGGTGAATGTATTTCCCACTAGTTTTGCCAGGACTGTTTTGAAGTTGTGTGTTGGAGGGTTTAGGGCCTGGGATTTATACACCCGGACCATATACTTTACGGGGTGAGCTTATCACTTCATTTGTAATTAGTTTTGGTGGAGAGCCCGGAGATTATACACCTGTGCTCACAATTATCACTGGGGAGCCGTTAAAAGGGCTTTAGAAAGTTTTTATTAACTTTTCTTTCCCCCTCCTGTTACTGCATAACTGAGCAACTTACTATTATCTTTTTTTAGGATTGGTGAAATGCTATTTGCAATGGGATTTCTATATTGTTAGAGTTGTTTTCTAGGTAGTTGGTTCTGTGAGTTGGTGTTAAAACTGACAGCGACCAGAGATCAAATCAATCTTGTATCAATATGTGTGAATTTCCCTCTCACCATTGTCACATGCAGACATGCTCTCTTGTGGCAAATATCCTGCAACACTGTGCTGAATATACAGTATAGAAGTAAATCAGCTAAAACCACCTTAACATGAAAAGTGTATTCAGTTAATTCATAGTTTGGTATATCGCAACATTTGTCTAGGAGTCTAAACATTGTCTCTCCATGAGATGTGACAGCAGTATAATATATCTGTTTAAGCTATCAGTCAAGCCTCACTCAAGTGTATGGCACACAGCACAGGTAAATAGCTTGCTGTATATAATGATGCAATGTGGCCGTTTACATAAATGATCTTGAAAACTTAGACATTGCATAAAGTTTAGTCTATTGCCACCAGATAGCATTGGTTTCAATGTATTTGCATTTTTATTGATATTAAAACTGGATATATTATTAGAGGTGCTCTCTAGTGACAAGCAAAATTTTTGCACCAAGTTTGGCCCAAAAAAAAACCACCCATACACTCCAATGGGCGCAAAAAAATGATGTGTGGAATGGGAAAAAAAACCCCCAATTTACTTATTTGTTTTGTGAATTTTTCACCATTTCACAAGTTTTTGGGAGAAGTGAAACTACTTTATAGTAGTTTTCCTTGTTGCACTTTAAAGGAGAAGGAAAGTCATTTTGGCAATAGATTGGCCACATTAGTGCCACCTAGAATGTATGTATGTATGTATATCTTTATTTATAAAGCGCTACTTATGTACGCAGCGCTGTACAGTAGAACAGCGCTGTACAGTAGAATGCTATATCTATTCTGCAGAAAACTTTACCATACCTAAGTAAAGAGCCCTAGAAGTTCCCTCCGTTTGTTTAAGATTGCAGCTGCCATTTTAGCTTGGTCTCAGTAGCTTCGTAGCTTCCTGCTGCAGCTCTAGCCGCTGGTAGCTCAGATCACAGATTCGGATGGGATGGGGAATGAATTCTTATGAATTTTTATGGGAGGGGGAGAGAGCTGTGTATTTACAGAAACCTTTCTGATAACACTTACTAAGTTTTTACCATTGCTTATCCTTTAAATACAACTACCTATGAAAATTTTAGCTGTCACCTTATATTATATGTTCTTGATATACTGTATACACTACCATAGTTTATATAAATAGACTGCTGTGTAGCCATGGAGGCAGTTGAATTAGGGCTAAATTGCACAGGTTAAGTAGCAGATAACAGATCTGCAAAACACCATTATATGCTACATAGCTTATCTGCTATCCGCTATGTTGCCTATGTCTTTTGTCCTTTTAATGGCTGTCTTCATGGCTACACTGTGGCTTTTTTGTATATTAATATATAACGTTTTCTGTTTCTGAAGCGAACACAACAGTTTTTAAATATTTTAAATCACTTTAATTTTATGGCATTACTGTTTCTTTTATTTTCCTATAGTTGAGCATTAACACACAGCTTCTATTTATTGACAAAAAAATGTTTTCATTAAGAGGCATCTTGCACAAAATACATTTTTTCTATGCATTTTCTGATTTTTCCAATTGCAAACACTAAAATGTTCCGCAACAAATCTACTGGGCACAATAGACTATTTCATTTAGGACCCATCAAGATTAATTTGATCTCCGGTTGAGGTCAGTTTTAACTCCAACTCAAAAACTACATAGTGATTCGCAAAATCATCATTATAAAAATGTCATTTGTACATACTGTAGCCAATGCATTTTTAATTCTAGGTTTTAGGTTATGACTTTCAAACCTTTTCCTTTAATATGAACAACAGAAAAAACATATAGAGGCAAAATAGGGTAGAGAAAGTCAGTAGAATGCTGTTATCTGATACATATACCGGTATGGGATCCATTATCCGGAAACCCTTTATCCAGAAAATTTTGATTTTTAAAATTGATTTCCTTTTTATCTGTAGTAATAAAACAGTACCTTGTAATTGATTCCTATTTAGATATAAATAATCCTTATTGGAAGCAAAACAATCCTATTGGGTTTAATTAATGTTTTGATGATTTTTAGTAGACTTAAGGTATGGCGATCCAAATTACAGAAAGACCACTTATCGGAAATACCCTTGGTCCCAAATATTCTGGATAATGGGTCCTATACAAAATGTATATCATTTTGGCTTTTTGTGTATACATGGCACTGATACAATCCTATAATGTTGTTATGGCCAATTGCAACTGGCTGCATTTGAGTTTAAATGCTTGGATGCTTAAAAGTCCATTATATAGATATGGTTGTTTATACAGGTAAGGGACCTGGATAAGGGATCTTTCAGTAATTTGGATCACCAGATCTTAAGGCTAATAAAAAATAATTTAAACATTAATCAAACCCAATAGGAAATCATTTTTAAAAATGTGAATTATTTGATTAAAATTAAGTCAATGGGAGATAGGCTTGCCTTAATTCTTAGCTTTCTGGATAACAGGTTTCCGGATAACAGATCCCATACCTCCCTGACACCTGATGTCCTGCCACTAGGAAGTTGCTGGTAGCTGGGGATTATGAGCCATGGGTTCTTTTATGACTCATGCAATGCATTTCGTTGTAAGCTCTTTCCAAAATAGTTTTCTAATATTTAGTACAGAATAATTAGCAAACAAAAAGGTTATTTCTCCTGTAATTAATCTTGGACAGGCTTACCTTGACAGCAGTTTTACCGTGGCATTACTAAGTGCTCTGACGTATATCTTTAGTGTCTCTCTGTCTTTTTCTTTTATTGTTATGATTGTAGCACCGACTTGACAGGTATCAGAATCTCCATTAATTTGCCCAACCTGTGGAAAGTAATGGATCTTTGGTAATGCAGCTTGAGTGCTATTTTTTTCATCTATTAGTGTCTTATGAGCTTTTTTGATGTTCTGCCAAACCTGCTTGTTCTGCTCCGTTTGTCTTTCTTTGTTCTGCTGATATTATGCTATTAACTTGCCATTCAGACCTAGCAAGCTCTCATTGACTTTGCTCTTTCTCTCAGAAACATATGCAATTATATGTCCTTTCATCAGACCTTGCTCCTTTCCCATACTAATTGTGGAGTTCTCACGTGCTAGTGTGTGTTCTGCTTAAAAGCAGAATTACATTTTAATAGGATCTAGGGTTGTGCTAATGTGCACGATTTAAGTTTCAAGCGTGTCACTTTTAAAATAAACTTGATCCATGCGGAATGGCTACTTTAAAGAAACTTTAAGCCTAATGATATTATTTTGCAATTAAAACAGCTAGCTGATATATGTGCTAATTATACCTGTGTAAAATCTTGCTGGAGATTGTATCTTGCCAGCCTAGATAGGTTTTCAGGAAAGTAATTGCATTCTCTGACCTTTATGTGTGTTTTTATCCTCGGAGTATAGTATATTATCCATTTTGGTATTATCTATCATTTTAAAGTGTCCCCTAAGATGACATATTGATCTTCCCACTGCATCAATACCTTGCTTATTTCCCTAAAGTGCAACATATGATAGGCATTTGCTGGGTAAATATTGCATAACAAATTATTTTTATTCCTATTGAAAACAGTTTTGGTAACAAATGTTTCCCAGTAAATCACAAATTACCCTGCTGTAATAAGACAGGACCTCTGTACTTGAAGTTAAATTAGTGATGACCAATTGCTGTCTATAATTATTATTATTAGATATGTTCTAAATTCCCTATCTGCCTGAATTTTTTTTTACATTAGTGTATATATATTTATACAGTGTAAATGACTGTTGTTGGGAGTGATGGCTAGTTGTAGCCTATGATTATTTTATATCAATTATTTTTAGATTGCCTTTGACCGTAATTTCTTAATTAGGTGCTATATATAATTTTTCAGGGTGTAAATGACTGTTTTTTATATTTTGAATATAAAGCAAATAGATATTTAATGAGGTTATGCAAGCAAATATCTTATTGGTTGCTATGGGTTACTTAAATGGTGCAAATTTTGCCCATGTTAATAAGGGCATATTAATGACTAATGTGCAGAAAAACCTATATGTTCTGCTGAAAATACACTGAAGATAAAACCTAAATAGGGACTGTCACTGATATATAATATGCTGCTTAAAATGATTACATAATGTTTTTTCTTTTTATTTTTCATATAGTTTTTGAGATATAAAAGATTGATTTGTGTGCTTTTTTTGATTGTAAACAACAGAACCATGCTGTTTGTCAGCAGTACATTGCAGATTGCACTTGGTTTATGGAAAACTCAAATAAATAATTCAATATATGAAAAAGATACCTTAGAAATTAGAAAAAAAATAATAATGGCTATATGAAAAGAGATTTATTGGAAATATATTTATAGAATGGTTTACCTTCATTCATGAAATAGCACACATATGCCCAGGACTCATGTTTAGTCCCAGGAAAGAGGTCTTTGTCAAAGGCTGACAGGTATCCAATCATCAACCAATATTATTATAATACACATGCATAAAGTCCCAACATATTCCACAGTGCTGTACAATAAATAGGTGCATGAACTTAACATACAGATTACTTTAATAAATTCAACCAATGACCAATACAACAGATAAAGAAGGTCCAGCCCAAAGAGTGTGCAATATATGATAGTGTGAGGTGGGGTGGAATGGCTAGAATTAGCCAGAATTAGATGAGCGAATTTGTTCGGCATGCATAGATTCGAGGCAAATTTCTGCATTTCATCATTGGCAAATTGTTTTGTGAAAGTTCTGAGAAAATTCATGCCCAAAAATGTGTTGCGGGTCAAAAACGGGCGTGGTCGCGGTAGTGTCTGCCATTTTGCAAAATTTTCAGCAAAGTGAAACGGAACAGATTCGCTCATCACTAGCTAGAATGCAAATTTTATAATTAAGAGGGGGTTTTGTACATGGGAATCAACAAACTGATATATGAATTCTCCGCCTTCCTTTTAATTAGACGCAACTCCTGAAATTCCATAAAACAGGGAGTTCCATAAGTAAAGGGGATGTGGGTGGAACAAAAAGGAAAATATACAAATAAAAATATAGCAATATAAACACATTGGTCTAGAATTGTCAGACACACCAATAATAAATATTGTCAATGAAGTTACCGGTATTCTAAACATGGAGGGGATAATGGCAGAATATGAGAAAGCACTGGTACAGTGATAAGTAAACTATTAACCAATCACCTATGTTCCATAGGTAAAATAAACCTCACAGTTGACAAAACCAAATAAAAGACTATAAAGAGGATACGCCAATGATCTTCTGCAAGTATTGCGCAGCAAGCTAAATGAGACAGTAGTGATAAAGATCACTTACATACTGAAAACATGAAAGGAAGAACATCCATTCAGACCTTGTGGTGATAATGTATTCAAATTATGAATGCACTCTTACTCTTTTGCTAATAATATCTTATCAATGTCACCTCCTATGATGCCTCGTGTGACATGTTGTAAAGCAGTCACTTTGGGACTGCTGTCGCTTTTCTGAAGGAAATGTTTGCTCATGGGGCTCATTTTCTTCTTATCTTTTTTCTGATATGGATCATCTGTGAAAGCTAACACAACCAGTTCAGCAGTTCTGCCATTGTGTGCCTTAAGATCAGCGTTGGACTGGACTTTCTATATTCCACCAGAGGGACTGATATCTGCCTTTCACTTTATTACAATTGTTTTGTATATATATATTTCTGCATGCCTGGTGTAGGTGTAGTGACCCATTAATAGATGCTTTCTCTCTTGTAGCTGTAACATTGGAGTGCCATTCAGCACATGCCCCTACGAAATCCCTCCAGACGAAATTTTATAGACAGGAGGGGAAATCACAAATGCCCTTTTATTTAAAAGGGTTTAATCCCCGTGAGCATTCTTATTAAAATTTTTTCCAAAAGAACTAAAAGGGACTAAATGCTGTGCAGAATTATTGCAGATCCTCTGAGAATATGAGGAATTTGACACAAAATATACTTTGCTAAAGACTGTATTATGTAAATAATAATCAACAACTAAGGGGGAGATTTACTAATCCACGAATCTGAATCCCGAATGGGAAAAAAACGGATTGGAAACGAACATTTTGCGACTTTTTCGTCGCTGTCGCAACTTTTTCACGAAATTTCGTATTGAGCGCTCCTAAACGGCGGGGAAACCTTTCCGACTTTGCATGATTTTGGAAGCCTCCCATAGGACTCAATGGCACTCTGCAGCTCCAACCTGGCCCAAGGAAAGTCTCCCATAGGGCTCAATGGCACTCTGCAGCTCCAACCTGGCCCAAGGAAAGTCTCCTATAGGGCTCAATGGCACTCTGCAGCTCCAACCCGGCCCAAGGAAAGTCTCCCATAGGGCTCAATGGCACTCTGCAGCTCCAACCTGGCCCAAGGAAAGTCTCCTATAGGATTCAATGGCACTCTGCAGCTCCAACCCGGCCCAAGGAAAGTCTCCCATAGGGCTCAATGGCACTCTGCAGCTCCAACCTGGCCCAAGGAAAGTCTCCCATAGGGCTCAATGGCACTCTGCAGCTCCAACCCGGCCCAAGGAAAGTCTCCCATAGGGCTCAATGGCACTCTGCAGCTCCAACCCGGCCCAAGGAAAGTCTCCCATAGGGCTCAATGGCACTCTGCAGCTCCAACCCGGCCCAAGGAAAGTCTCCCATAGGGCTCAATGGCACTCTGCAGCTCCAACCTGGCCCAAGGAAGTCTCCCATAGGGCTCAATGGCACTCTGCAGCTCCAACCCGGCCCAAGGAAAGTCTCCCATAGGGCTCAGTGGCACTCTGCAGCTCCAACCCGGCCCAAGGAAAGTCTCCCATAGGGCTCAGTGGCACTCTGCAGCTCCAACCTGGCCCAAGGAAAGTCTCCCATAGGGCTCAATGGCACTCTGCAGCTCCAACCTGGCCCAAGGAAAGTCTCCCATAGGGCTCAATAACACTCTGCAGCTCCAACCTGGCCCAAGGAAAGTCTCCCATAGGACTCGATGGCACTCTGCAGCTCCAACCTGGCCCAAGGAAAGTCTCCTATAGGATTCAATGGCACTCTGCAGCTCCAACCCGGCCCAAGGAAAGTCTCCCATAGGGCTCAATGGCACTCTGCAGCTCCAACCCGGCCCAAGGAAAGTCTCCCATAGGGCTCAATGGCACTCTGCAGCTCCAACCTGGCCCAAGGAAAGTCTCCCATAGGGCTCAATGGCACTCTGCAGCTCCAACCCGGCCCAAGGAAAGTCTCCCATAGGGCTCAATGGCACTCTGCAGCTCCAACCCGGCCCAAGGAAAGTCTCCCATAGGGCTCAATGGCACTCTGCAGCTCCAACCCGGCCCAAGGAAAGTCTCCCATAGGGCTCAATGGCACTCTGCAGCTCCAACCTGGCCCAAGGAAGTCTCCCATAGGGCTCAATGGCACTCTGCAGCTCCAACCCGGCCCAAGGAAAGTCTCCCATAGGGCTCAGTGGCACTCTGCAGCTCCAACCCGGCCCAAGGAAAGTCTCCCATAGGGCTCAGTGGCACTCTGCAGCTCCAACCTGGCCCAAGGAAAGTCTCCCATAGGGCTCAATGGCACTCTGCAGCTCCAACCTGGCCCAAGGAAAGTCTCCCATAGGGCTCAATAACACTCTGCAGCTCCAACCTGGCCCAAGGAAAGTCTCCCATAGGACTCGATGGCACTCTGCAGCTCCAACCTGGCCCAAGGAAAGTCACGATACTGAAGCTTGAATGAATCCGAAACTTTCGTACTCGGCTCGACAGTACGATTATTTCGCGACGGCGACGAAAAATGCGCGACAATTCGCGAAAAAGTCGTGCCGGCAACGAAAAAGTTGCTAAAATTCGCAAAAAAGTCACAACGACGACGGAAAAAATCGCAAAAATACCGATCATAACAAAAAAAACGCATTCGGATGCTTTTCGGACGTTCGTGGATTAGTAAATGTCCCCCTAAGTATTATCAAGATAAATATTTGATGTGTATTAACTTTTTATGACATATATTTTTTTATTTTAGGATTACTATAGTTTTGTAGTACAACTGAAGCACTGTCTAAATGCTGTAGTGAATTATGTAAATAGTCCAGCCCACCATGTATTCATTAACACAGCTTGATGAGATGCTGAGTATGATGCTCTACCATCTATCTAATGTGGCTGGGGTTATAGATATTACTCTGCCCTCCTATGTGTTACCCTGCAGCAGTATGTAGTTTGGATGCAGATTATCTTCCCCATAATATGAGAATGAGGATATAAGTCTTTGGAGTTGACTAAAGTATTAGGATGAGACTGGAAACTGGACAAGAAAGTAAAGGAAATGTAAAAAAGTCAGGGAATGGTACACAGTGAACAGTAACCAATGGCATACAATAAGCACAACCATGGAAATATGGATATTCAGCTCGTTGTTGACAAACTTTTATGTGCAGCAATGTAGTGGTGGCTAAATATAAATGCCATGGGCTTACCAGCAATGCTACCATAAGGTGGGAGATGATGTCCTTCATCAACAGAACAATTTTATAAAGCATTGTGCTAGGTCATCAAAATAAGGTGGCTGTACTGCAACAAACAGTCTTTTTTCTATGTGGTTTATAATAAAACCAATAAACATTTCAGTTGAAAAAAAAATTAGGTGGCTGCAAGGGACCGAATGTTGGTGCAGGGAAGGTATACTGACTGGCCAACAGAAGGAGTTAATTACAGAGAAGGAATTTGGGAATTATGTAAATAAATATAATAGTTTATGCTGGAGACATGACAGAATCACCAGCCTCTAAACATTAAAGTGTTGTGCTACTTTGTGTACCCTCCATCATCCATTATCAAGAAGCTTTGCTGGCCAAAACATTCCCAAGGTGCACAATGATTTCTAGCTATATTCCTGCTCATACCTGCTGTAGTCTGAAAGGGCAGTGTATTGTAAAGTACTAGATCTACATATTGAAACAGAGATGATCTTACAACAACATCTATTGCAAAAATGAAAAATCTGCAGATCACTTAAGGTGGCCACACACATGGCAATTTTCAATCTCTCGTGCGACCATCAGTCACACGAAAGATCATTCCCACCCTCCGCAGACATTCAGGGCTGAATTGTTAGATATGGAGGTAGAAACAATAGGATTTCTACCTCCTTCTGCCGATTCAGCCCTGAAGGCAGATTTTGTTCAGGCGCCTTCAATGGCGCCCGATCAAAATCTTTTAACCCACCCGATTTCTACCAGCCTTCTGCGATATCGGTTACCTTGCTGAGTTGCCATACAAGCACCGAATATCGTACAAAACGAGGTTTCATAGAATATCATCGGTACGTATGGCCAGCTTTAGACAGACAAAATGCTGCCAGCACAATTACAGATCTAGTTGCTGAGTAAATCTCTACTAGTAGCAGTGTGTTTACAGAGTTAGCTACAGATCAAAGCCAGCAAATGTAGAGCACAGGATAACTTTTATTAACCCAATGACACTGACTATTGTCATTTTGTACTCCAGTAAATTAGGCAATAAAAACTTACTTACTCTATGTTTTTCTGTTTTTTAGTAGCCCCTCCTATCCCTTGAATAGAATATCTTATGTTCTACTGTAATACCTTTTTGGTCCTAACAGTCCACTTTGGTGCAGCATGTGATTACTTCACATTAACCCAAATGGGGTACTTGTAGCAGACATAAACTTACACAAACAATTTTAAAGAAAAAATATACCCCCAGAATGAGTACTGAACCAACACTAAGGGGCACATTTACTAACCCACAAATCCGAATTGGAAAAATTCCGATTGGAAAACGAACATTTTGCGACTTTTTCGTATTTTTTGCGATTTTTTCAACGCCTTTACGACTTTTCGGATATTGTCGCGACTTTATTGTTACCAATACGATTTGCACGAAAAAACGCGAGTTTTTCGTAGCCATTACGATGCGCTCGTATCTTGTCGCGACTTTTTCGTATTGAGCGCTCGTAAGCGGCGGGCGAAACTTTCAGACTTAGCATGATTTTGGAAGCCTCCCATAGGACTCAATGGCACCCTGCAGCTCCAACCTGGCCCAAGAAAAGTCACCATACTGAAGCTTGAATGAATCCGAATCTTTAGTACTCGGCGCGAAGGCTACGAAAAAGTCGCGACTTTTCGCGCAAGTAGTAACGCTACGAAAAAATCGCCATTCGCGACAATTTTCCGAAAAATACCGATCATTATGAAAAAAACGCAATCGGACGCATTCGGCCAGTTCGTGCGTAAGTAAATGTGCCCCTAAGGGGCCCATTCATGACACCAAAAAAAAATTTTCAGAAAAAAACATTTTTCCAATTTATAGAACTTTTCGTAATGACCACGATAACATTGTTAAAATTACGCAACTTTTTTGTGGTTTGCGTTAACTTCCACAAAAAATCATATTTTTCGCAGAGACTACGACCATTTCAGAATTCATTCAAGTTTTGGTATCCTATTTTCTTTTGGCCAGGCTGGAGCTGCAGAGTGCCATTGAGCCCTATGGGAGACTTTCCTTGGGCCAGGTTGGAGCTGCACAGTGCCATTGAGTCCTATGGGAGACTTTCCTTGGGCCAGGTTGGAGCTGCAGAGTGCCATTGAGCCCTATGGGAGACTTTCCTTGGGCCAGGTTGGAGCTGCAGAGTGCCATTGAGCCCTACGGGAGACTTTCCTTGGGCCGGGTTGGAGCTGCAGAGTGCCATTGAGCCCTACGGGAGACTTTCCTTGGGCCAGGTTGGAGCTGCAGAGTGCCATTGAGCCCTATGGGAGACTTTCCTTGGGCCGGGTTGGAGCTGCAGAGTGCCATTGAGCCCTATGGGAGACTTTCCTTGGGCCGGGTTGGAGCTGCAGAGTGCCATTGATTCCTATGGGAGACTTTCCTTGGGCCGGGTTGGAGCTGCAGAGTGCCATTGAGCCCTATGGGAGACTTTCCTTGGGCCAGGTTGGAGCTGCAGAGTGCCATTGAGCCCCATGGGAGGCTTTCCTTGGGCCAGGTTGGAGCTGCAGAGTGCCATTGAGCCCTATGGGAGACTTTCCTTGGGCCAGGTTGGAGCTGCAGAGTGCCATTGAGCCCTATGGGAGACTTTCCTTGGGCCAGGTTGGAGCTGCAGAGTGCCATTGAGTCCTGGTTGGAGCTGCAGAGTGCCATTGAGCCCTATGGGAGGCTTTCCTTGGGCCGGGTTGGAGCTGCAGAGTGCCATTGAGCCCTATGGGAGACTTTCCTTGGGCCAGGTTGGAGCTGCAGAGTGCCATTGAGCCCTATGGGAGACTTTCCTTGGGCCGGGTTGGAGCTGCAGAGTGTTATTGGCCCTATGGGAGACTTTCCTTGGGCCAGGTTGGAGCTGCAGAGTGTTATTGAGCCCTATGGGAGACTTTCCTTGGGCCAGGTTGGAGCTGCAGAGTGCCATTGAGCCCTATGGGAGACTTTCCTTGGGCCAGGTTGGAGCTGCAGAGTGCCATTGAGCCCTATGGGAGACTTTCCTTGGGCCGGGTTGGAGCTGCAGAGTGCCATTGAGCCCTATGGGAGACTTTCCTTGGGCCGGGTTGGAGCTGCAGAGTGCCATTGAGCCCTATGGGAGACTTTCCTTGGGCCGGGTTGGAGCTGCAGAGTGCCATTGAGCCCTATGGGAGACTTTCCTTGGGCCAGGTTGGAGCTGCAGAGTGTTATTGAGCCCTATGGGAGACTTTCCTTGGGCCGGGTTGGAGCTGCAGAGTGCCATTGAGCCCTATGGGAGACTTTCCTTGGGCCAGGATGGAGCTGCAGAGTGCCATTGAGCCCTATGGGAGACTTTCCTTGGGCCGGGTTGGAGCTGCAGAGTGTTATTGAGCCCTATGGGAGACTTTCCTTGGGCCAGGTTGGAGCTGCAGAGTGCCATTGAGCCCTATGGGAGACTTTCCTTGGGCCAGGTTGGAGCTGCAGAGTGCCATTGAGTCCTATGGGAGACTTTCCTTGGGCCAGGTTGGAGCTGCAGAGTGCCATTGAGCCCTATGGGAGGCTTTCCTTGGGCCAGGTTGGAGCTGCAGAGTGCCATTGAGCCCTATGGGAGACTTTCCTTGGGCCAGGTTGGAGCTGCAGAGTGCCATTGAGCCCTATGGGAGACTTTCCTTGGGCCAGGTTGGAGCTGCAGAGTGCCATTGAGCCCTATGGGAGGCTTTCCTTGGGCCGGGTTGGAGCTGCAGAGTGCCATTGAGCCCTATGGGAGACTTTCCTTGGGCCAGGTTGGAGCTGCAGAGTGCCATTGAGCCCTATGGGAGACTTTCCTTGGGCCGGGTTGGAGCTGCAGAGTGTTATTGGCCCTATGGGAGACTTTCCTTGGGCCAGGTTGGAGCTGCAGAGTGTTATTGAGCCCTATGGGAGACTTTCCTTGGGCCAGGTTGGAGCTGCAGAGTGCCATTGAGCCCTATGGGAGACTTTCCTTGGGCCAGGTTGGAGCTGCAGAGTGCCATTGAGCCCTATGGGAGACTTTCCTTGGGCCGGGTTGGAGCTGCAGAGTGTTATTGAGCCCTATGGGAGACTTTCCTTGGGCCGGGTTGGAGCTGCAGAGTGCCATTGAGCCCTATGGGAGACTTTCCTTGGGCCAGGTTGGAGCTGCAGAGGGCCATTGAGCCCTATGGGAGACTTTCCTTGGGCCAGGTTGGAGCTGCAGAGTGCCATTGAGCCCTATGGGAGACTTTCCTTGGGCCGGGTTGGAGCTGCAGAGTGCCATTGAGCCCTATGGGAGACTTTCCTTGGGCCGGGTTGGAGCTGCAGAGTGCCATTGAGCCCTATGGGAGACTTTCCTTGGGCCAGGTCGGAGCTGCAGAGTGCCATTGAGCCCTATGGGAGACTTTCCTTGGGCCAGGTTGGAGCTGCAGAGTGCCATTGAGCCCTATGGGAGACTTTCCTTGGGCCGGGTTGGAGCTGCAGAGTGCCATTGAGCCCTATGGGAGACTTTCCTTGGGCCGGGTTGGAGCTGCAGAGTGCCATTGAGTCCCTATGGGAGGCTTCCAAAATCATGCACTGAAGTTTCAAAGCCAGAAAGGTTTTCGCGCCGGTTACGATTGCTCGGAACTGAAAATTTTGTGACTTTCGGATCGCAACCACGATATGTTCGTACAACCAAGAAAAGAATGTTCATGACATTTTCACACATAAGAAATTATCGTGGTTACTGCAAATTTTTTCCAATCAAGCTTTTAACCAGCCAAAATTTGTGCTTTAATGAATGGGCCCCATAATGTAGATCCTAAAACGAGACCCATTGAAGAACCATACCAAACTGAAATATATACTGGTAACTATTTCAGAGTTTACCCTTAGCCACCATTTTGGGTAAGTTTGTGTACTCCCTAAGAGATCAACAGACAGGAAATAATGCAGCTCTAACTGTAACAGGAAGAAGTGTGGGAGTAAAAGAAGTAGTCAAGCCATTGGCAAATGTAACCCAGCATAGTTGTGTGTCCTGTGAGTCGTATGAGCCAGCACTTAAAAGGCAGTTTTCTATTACCCAAATACTACTAGAAAAGTATATTTTTATGATGGTTTATTTAGATGAAGCAGGGTTTTACATATGGGATGTTTTATGCAATATATTTTTATAGAGACTGACATTGTTTAGGGGTATAGTTTTCCTTTAAGCGAATTTCAAGTAAATAGTCTCTTCATCTTTTAAAATATATGATCCTTAATCCCAGTCAGGATGATTAGGTTAGCTAGCTGTAGTTAAGTAATAAGTAAAAGTAGTTCCTCTCAATAGTGTAGAAGGGGCCCCAAAAGCTCTCAGGGCAATAGGCAATAAAAGTCATATAAGGGAATAAAAATGTAATAAGAATAAAAAATACAATTTTGCAATGAGACATTTTTGCATTGCCCATATTGCTTCGCTATTATTAACTCCGCCTTATATAGAGGTAACATTACCTCTCTATTGTCATTGCCTGAGACTTTACTATTATTTTACCTACTACTACTACTACTACTACTACTATCTACTACTTTATAACTACCCATTTGAACCAATCTACTTATCGACTTCACTGCAACTGCACTTCTGTTGTGCCTCAGCATGGCTGGAAGAGTGACTTCCTGACTGTACCAAGAAATCCTATGGTGTCACAATTTTTACAGTAAATGACTGTACCACAGCAATGAACTCATCTCTAAACTTCTCAGTCCATATATTTTTACTGAACTGCATTATAGTGTTAAAAGCAATGTTGCTCGTTTGTAAGCCTAACTTGCATGCAGTTTTACATCTCAGATTCTGTATTTTATACATATCGATTCTGTCTGATTTCGGATTCGCTCCTGCTCCCTGCTGTGCCGGTGCTTTATTTACTGAGGCAAGGATTCTAATCCACAAAGAATAGATGGAATAAGATCTTCAGCACCAAACTGAAGAACAAGAATATTTACAAATACCCTAAAGTCATTTTGACATTATGCAAACGAGCCAAGTTATAAGTCTTTCCCCGGAACTAGAAGCAATTACTGTATGTTCAACCTCCCAACTGATGTTCAAGATCAGCCAAGTATTTTAGAGCACTGTGAGGGCCTACCTATCTGCTTTCTCAAGTGGTTGTTTCCTAGGGGATTAATGGGGGGGGGGGGGGGGAGTCTGCAGGCTTTTAAATAGGAAGCCATTTCGTACTGCAGAAGAAGTTTAGGCATTGCTAAAAGGTTTATATTCTCAGAGTTTGAGATGTTAAGGATCCCATAACCAATAAAAATCATCGCTACAAATAAATCATTCTGTAACAGCTGTCAGGTGCATAACAGCAAATGTAACTCATGCTTTTCCCCATTGCACTGCCTCCTCATTAGATTTCAAACATAAGTACGAGATGATTTATCCTTGCACTATACAAATAGGTCTTCTTTGGAAGCATGGTGTTTTTAAGAGGAGAAGAATCGCTTATAATTTGAACGTGTATAACATTTACAAAAGTTAACAAAAGGAGCAGGAAAAATACAGCCTGCCTTTCACAAGCATGATTTTTTTTTTTGTCTTCGAAATGTCAAAAGCCCAGTGACCTTCCTCATTTTTTTTATTCCATCTTTTTTAGATAAACGAAATGAGCTAGCGCTATGTTTCATGGCATCCACACATAGAGTGACAGTTAGAAGTGACAGTAATGGCTGGGGAAGTTAATAATAGATATATATTGGTAGATCTTGAATAAAAGAAAAAAATAATAAATTGCAGCTACTTCCGTAGCTCGGCAGAAACAAAAAAAAAATGTTTTTCGTAAGTGAAAATTTAACTCCTGAAAATTCCACTTTAGTACAGCAGAATAAAAGCCATTTCATGCCTCTGCCATTTCTGGAACATTTTAAAATGACTTACGTGCAATAGTACTGACACCACCTTAACCGCGGGATAGCAGATCTAGTCACATAACGCTTCCCTGTTGGGGACTTTGTGCTACAGCCTGTGGTTGCTGCGCATGTAGGAGACAAGTTAAATGAGACTATGGTTTTGGCTCTGATTTAGGAGACTGTGAACTTGTGATATGAATTTAAGACATTAATTAAGGAACCATGCTCAGTTTATTAATATACTTATTATGTTTTGGATTTAGAAGTCGACAATTTTTACCACCCCAGAGTGCATTAATAAGGTAAAAATGTCCAATGGCAAATTAAATGTCTGTAGACTTCGTTACACTTTGCCTTTGAGAATTTTATTATTTGATGTATTTTTTTTTTTGGACGACTGGTCAGTTAACATTTCCTAATATAGCAATAATTAAAATGCAGCCCCATTATTTTATTCCCCATAGAGTATAGGGGTTGTGGAGTTTTAGTGAGTTTTCATAAGGGGGGAACAGAGTGGCAAAGTCTGCCCTTTAGTGATGTGTCAGATAAACTTCCTAGTGTTTAAATTTAAGGGGGTGGGTCATAAAGGGTCTTTTATTAAGTGCAAAAAAATATATGCAAATAAAGGGTGCAATTCACCATGTTTTTGCACTTTCCGTGCATCCTGACAAATTGCAACAGGTCCTTGCACTCCATTCAGCAGCACTGTATGAAGGGTGGGCAGGGTAGGCAAATAGGGTAGCCCCTCTGGCCCAATACCCATCCCTTAACTTGCTTGTAATTCAGAGGGGGTACAGGACACCACAGCATGTGCCCATTGGTGCTGCACTTTGCACCTAGAGCTGGATTTCATGTTATTAGGTACAGAACACAGCCAGACCCTTGACACAAGTGCTTTTAGAATGTACACTAAGGGGCATAACTTAGTACTCTTGCTCTTGTATACAGGGTGTCTATAAATGGCCCTTATATTATATACACCTGTATTTCCCACTGTTTCCCAAGGATGAATGGAGAATATGAAGCATACAGAATCTGTAAGGCCTAGGTCAGTTCATAACGGACACTATGAAAACATGGCTAATTGGAGTTAGGGCTAGCCGCTCGACCCTATAAAGAGGTTCTCTAGTAGTGCATGATAGTTAGGCATATTTAGTGAGCACCTTCCATGAGGAGGTGTGAGTTAGTTCTCTACTGATGTCCTTCACCCAGTTTGGGACACACTGTAAGTGATGAGAGCGAGGGCACAGCTCAGTGCTTATTTGGAATGCTGCTGTAAGTCCCATTTTGTCAGCCAGGATAGTATTTCGTTCATATCATTTTTAATAAGTAGCTTTTTTAGTGTTTTGACATTAAACAATAACCAATTTAGTTTCCAACTGGCATTGTGTCACTAGCAAGCTCCAGGAAGTGAACTGACATTTTTAGCTAATACTGAACAGAGAGAGTGTTTGAATTGTACTGTGTGATGTGTGCAGTGGTGTCACAGATGATAAAGTGATGGTCTAGATTTAGAGTCCTTTAAAATCAAGCTTAAACGCCCACATAACACAAAATTGTCAGCTCTGACAACCTGTCTGTTCATGCCCCATCTCTGAGCATTGGGGGGGGATAGTTAGTGATACTAGCACTCCCCTTTATAGGGCTGCATAGGAATGGGCTGCATAGGAATTCCTTGTGTCTATTTAGAAAAAATGTCCTGCATATAATCTCTATTTTCATTTTTTAAATTTGTGTTCTGAATTTTGAAAAATAATTGTTACTTCACAACAGTATGTGAGGAAAAGCTAATGTGCTTCCATTTGCTCCCTTTTACTGTGAGCTTTGGACAGAAGCACAAGGGGTAAGCAAAGTAAAGCCTATTCTCCCATACCTGCTGCTGCTGAATACTTCTTTGGTTTTTGGATTCTTATATTGCCTTGTATTTGCTCCTTGCGCTAGAATATAAACAAATCAGTTATAAGCATGATGGGGGCACTGTGGGTGTTCTTAGTTAAGGCTTAAATGCATTGTGCAAAACACTGCTTAAAGGAGCAGTGTGCCCAAAGTATATAGCCATTTATATATTGCATTCCCCTTTAGCACTGCTGTTTAATGCTGAGATGTAGATGTGTAACAGTGACAGTGCACCTCGTGTGCACCTTCATTTCTCTATTAGATTTTGCAGTGAGACATGACATATAAATGATCCTGGTTATTATATCAGGCTACCTTACAAACCTTTTATAATCAGAAGAATGTTCTGAATAGTATAGTATATAAATATAGTAAATAATAGAACGGCACTTCAGACACACGTGACTGTAGGCGTGGCTGTCTAGAGGGTCCCCTGCTCAGTCTCACACACCTGACACACAGGTCAGACTAGCATCACAGCACCCCAAAGACCAACCAATGCTCACAACTCATATACAACTTGCTGCCACCACTCTCATACTTCTTACACTGGCGATGAGAGATGCCAAGCACACTGGTAGAGAAAGGGTTAATGTAAAGAACCGACACACACACTCTCCTTACCAGCAGTCAAAGGGTTAATCAGCACACAGCATACAGAGGGCTAAGGCACACAACACAGTTACACACTCGGAGGTTAGGTACGTTTTAGAGCATCAAGGACAAACTTATTAAATTTTATATTTAATATTATAAAAAGTATAACAGTGCAAGTTAAAACAAGATGTTACAAAAAAGGACATACGATAAAACAAGTACAAACAGTTTTAAAATAAAAGGGAAAAATATAGAAGTCCTATACTATACCAAGCAAAGTCCTTCTAGTCCTGGAGGCAAGGGGAAACCACAGGATAAACTTCCAATAGAAATTGGTCCTCCACAGAATATCAGAGTATAGTCAGAAGAGCTGACTATTTATCCCAGTTTGCAGGGGATCAGGTAACTGGACACTCCCCCTCCCTCAGGAATGCAAGGGGCGGGGCCATTAGCAGGACACAGCGTGAGTTTTATATCCTCCTGTGTATGGACTGAGTGTATGGACTGGTCCAATGATACCAATGTCCATAACTCCTTGTGGGAACATAATAGAAAGATGAAATTAGATTCATCAATTCTAAATGATCCCACCGGTCCCATACAGACTAAACATCACTACTGTGTGACCTGCCCCTGCCCAGATACTCCTATCTGACAAACCGAGAACCCAAATCCAGCGATGTTTGGACCCGTATGAAAGGCCATCTTAAATGAAACATATACTCAGGTTTTGGTACCTCTAGTACAGTGCTGTCCAACTTCTACAGTGCCGAGGGCCGGAATTTCTCTAGCATACATGGTGGAGGGCCGCTAATGGAAGCCAGTTTTGACCACTCCCCTTTTTGAAACCACCACCCACTTCAAACCACACCTATTTTATCACAATGGTGGTAGCACAGCAAAATCCCAAATGCTTGGTCCTTACAGTGGGGTATCAACCATCATTCATATGTGAAAGAATTATGTCATATTAAGATATACCCTTAAATTCCATATGCCTCCTCCTCCCCTGTGGATAGCAGAGCAACCCCCAGTACATAATTACACACCTTAGGGACCATTTAATGGCTATTTCCAACTGCTAACAAACTCCCACAACAAACCCCTGCCAGGTTCACCTCCCACAAGCAGCATAGGGCAAGCAGAGTATGGCACACAGAGGCAGCATAGGGAAGGCAGAGTATGGCACACACAGGCATACTGAGTGTCATACTCTGCCTGCCCTACACTGACTGTGTGTGCCATACTCTGCCTGCCCTACCCTTCCTGTGTGTGCCATACCCTCCCTGACCTATGCGGCCTGTGTGTGCCATACTCTACCTGCCCTATGCTGGCTGTATGTGCCATACTCTGCCTACAGTACCTATGTCTGAGGTGTGAAGAAGTGAACAATGTGGGTGATTAGAGCCTGAGGTGTGAACACTGCAGGGGGTGAACAATGCAGAGATTAAAAGGTGTGAACAACACAGGGGATTACATTTTTAAACAATACAGAGGGATTACAGCCTGAATCTGAGGTGAGAACCATGCAGGGGGCCAGTTAATCTCAGTACTGATACCATTTAATGCTTACTCAAAGGTAAGCCATCAAAGCAGCCAGACAGGTGGGGGGCCACACAGAGGGGGGCCGCCAGTTGGACAGCACTGCTCTAGTATAAATAGTATGGGTTCTGGGACAATAAATGTTTGTGAGTTTGGGTTATGGTGTGACCTCCACATCACCTATGATGGGTCCCAATGTGAACTCTAATTCACCCCCATGTGGGCTTTCACTCCCCCACATGGCATGGCTCTTATCAGCCAGGGATTAGAGTTGGGCATTCCAGGATGTGAGGCCTTTACACATGGCTGGTTCCAGACCCTAGTGACCAGAGGCCTGTTATATATCTCTTTCTGGCACATTTCTGGAAGATTTTGGGATACCTTGGCCTGCTTGATTAACCCTTACAGGCCTATATCATGACAGTATATAAAAGGACATTTATGATGTGTGTTTAAGCAGTATATTTGCTTTATTTAGATGACATGGGAATAATAAAGTAGATCTTGTTACCAAGTTGTAATCTACCAAGTCCCTACATATTTGGCAGAATTTCAGGCTGCTTCAGAGACTCGGTGCACTGACAAATTGCTACAAAAAACAGGCTGTAGTTCATGGCATAATGATAAAATGGGGATGTTATATGTCTATAGTAGCTAGAATTTCTAGTTATTCAGCTATTCTTTTTAAGGATACTTGCGGCCTACTTACATCTGTCATTAACAGTCCCCTGCAAGTTAAAGCTATATTGCCCTAATCAGACAACTGTCGTCACACATAGAGGCAAATATATTGACATTCATTGTTTCTATGTTTTTCATGGAAAAAAAAATGTTTTTTGACGATTAACTATCACTAATGACATATTATACAACCTGGAAAAGCAGAAAAAAAATAATCTCTTCTGTTCAAGACTTTCCAAGGGTTATCCTGGCGTGAAAAACTTTTAAGTGACTTTTTAAGATTTTGAAGCTATATTTTGAATGCTAATGTAGATTGTGCCACCTCAGAACAGTCAGATACTTGTAGGTAAAAAGTAAAAATGTTTTAGTAATTAGTAGGATATAAAAATTTAAAAGAAAATTTCCAAAATAAAACTTTTCAGAAATAGGGAAAAAAATGCCATTTTTACTTAAATTCTCAACCTTTTAAAATACTAGTAAATCTGCTCTTAGTGTTTAGTATGTTACATATAATACTATAGGAGTTGCTTATTATTTGGACTGCAGTGTAAAAAGTTAAAAAAAAAAAGCACTACGCCCCTTTATTATCCCCAAGTAGATGTAAGGGTGATTGCATGTGTTTTATTTCCAAAAAAACAGTAAACTTTTGCTATGTAACATGCCCCATAAGAACCAATCAGAAGGCAGAATTTACATCTCACCTGTCTAAAAGCATACATCTATATTCATCTATATTATAACATTTTATAACAGTATCCCCGTTTTTTTTTTTTTTAATTCCTTTAATGTTTGAGGTATTTTACAGAGAGTTACCCACATTTGGACCCCCAACGCTGTGTTATTCCCTAAGGTTCCTTCAGTTTCTATGGAGAATTTGTTGTACACTTGCGCAGAAGCATTTGGCGATGTCAAACCTTTGTGTGCATTCACAGGCAAAAATTAGCCTCCATGTGTTTTGCCATTTGTCACTAGATACTATATGCTACACTTTATAGACACAGTCAGATTAAGGTACATGAAGCTCATTTCTGCACTCGAGGGCCTGTGCCAGGGCAGAAGCCTTAGGTGGGGGGCCTTTGGGTGCCTATATAATTGTTTAAAAAAAACATATAGACACTTCTAAAGCTGGTACCTGTGGTTGTTACCTTTTCCCTTTGGAAACAGTGTAGGCCTTTGCTGAGAACAGTAGTCATGACAAAGACCATTGAAAAAGAACTGACTTTATTAAAGTCTTCTCAGCATGCAGAGCTGGAATAAACCAACCAGGAAACTTTTCTATATATTTCACAAGTATGAGTCTCTCTACAGCTTTCCTCCCAGGCCTTTACCCTAATCCTATGCACCTACAATCCCTATCTGGTGTACAATCACCAAATACTTACTCCTCATGGGGACCCAAACTGTCCTTACTAGCTATCCAGTTAAGAATGAGCTAGTTATCAACTTTTACTTCTCTATCTACCTTAGCAAGGTTTGGGTGGCATGAGTTGGTGTGTCTGTCTGTCTGTCTGGCTGAAAGAGGAAGTGCATAGCTAATGTACTGCCTTATATAGGCTTTTAGGTGGACTTGGTGCCACCTGCTGGCTGGTAGTGATGAGCGAATTTTCTTGCCAGGCATGGATTTTCAGCAAATTTCCGCATTTTGCCATTGGTGTATTGTTTCACGAAACTTCTGTGAAAATTTGGCACAGAAAAATTTGTTGCGTGTCAAAAAAATATGTTGGGTGTCAAATTCGTCGCGGTTGCATCAAAAAAGGGTGCGGCCGTGTCAAAAAGCATGGGCAACAAAAAAAAAGACATTGGTGACTAAAAAAGACGTGGGCGACAGAAAAGGCACGGGAGACAAAAACAAATCTCCCTAAAAAAAACGATTCGCTACTTTTTCGCCGTTTCACAAATTTTCTTGCCGTTTCCTGCTGGCGAAGCAAAACGGGACAGATCACTACTGGCTGGCCCTGCACACTAAACTACAAACTAAGAAATGGTAGTAACCTAAACTTAGAAATGGCTCAATTAATTTAACCTAAATGTCTCAAATGTCAGGAAATCAAGTAAATAAAACGTACCAAATACAAAAGAGAGATCCGGGTGTATAAACCCCGGATCTGTCTCACAGTTGATCTAGGTCAAATTCCCAACACCATCATATCAGCTCTCACAATATGAAATCCTAAATGCAAAGAACTCACCGTTGTTCAGAAGTGGTTAGGGTTAAGTGTATATTTACACGAAACGCGTCAGGCGTATTGTTTTTAAATGGAGTAATAAAAATCGAGTTTTAAGCAAGCCGCTGTGTCCGGTGCATTTGGAGCCCTTTTGCATATGGCCCTGCACACTGCCTTCTGTTCCAAATTGAGCATTGTTGCGCCTATTGATACTGGAAAACCCTGGAACTACTGCCACCTTCTCACCAGGCACTAGCTCCAGGGTTCCCTTCATGCCCTTCGTCAATAGGTGCAAAACACTTACGCCCAAAGAATTAGGTGCAGACGTCGCTCAGACATTAAACACCGGAAATGTCAGGCTTCTAAAATATTTGCAGCAACTGCACTGATTTGCAACTAAGCACATTTACAGTTGCATCCATTTTGGCCAATCAGAAGCAATTGCATCAGATGCAGTGCAGCTCTGCCAGGGACAATGTCTGCTTGTGGAGCCAATTACTTTTGCCTTCTGGGAGAAAACGCTGCATTTTGGGGGAAAAAACATAGGGAGTGTGCTGGAAATGCTGCATCTGCTGACATAAATGACATGAAGGCAGGTTAGCTGAACCTCTAACCCCAGAACTTTAACTGGAAGGTTTCCAGCTTCAGTCACAAAGACAGTAAGGAGAATAAATGTTCAGAAAGTGTTTTTTTTCCTATTAAATTAACATAAAGCAGTTAATTTAATCATGCACTGTTTAACATCAATTTAGCAAAGTGCCTTTCCTCTTTGTGCTATGTTTGTGTCAGGTTGTAATTCGAAAATTAATTAGTTTTACAAAGAAAAGGTAAAAGATTCAGAGGTGCTATGTCGCATAAATGTTATGATATGATAGATGGAACTCTTGCTGACTCGCAACATGCAGAAGCAGAGCCTATTTCAATGCTTGCCGCTGTTTGCGTTATATTGAGATAGCATGCATCTGTCTGTGAGAGGTCAGTGGTTACCACTGCAGTTAAACATGTGCTTCCTTCACTTCAATAAAGTGATCAACCATGTTGCTAGTTAACATCACAATTAGTTCTGCGTACTGAAAGAAATGTATTTTTTGTGCAAAGCAACAATTCTACAGAGACAGAACACTCAGTGGCCTTTTTATAAAATAGAAAAAAAATGTTATATAGTACTGCTATATTTAAGTAGCATTGAATTTCCTTTGCAACAAAACGTAATCTTCCAAGGACAGAGCAGGCAAAGCCTCTGCTATAAATGTAATTCCTTCCCTCCTTTTTATCTACCTTGGATTTAGTCAGTGTCAACTTTATTATTTTTGTGGGCTTCTGAAGAAAATCCATTGATTTCAGGTGCAGAGAAATGGCACATGGCGGACTTGTCAGGCAATATTTCTAGGCATTGTATCAGTAAGCCATTTCATTGTGCCTGTGGTTATGGACATTTTGGAACCATATTTTTTGGGCTACTCAATAATGCAGCACTCAGACTGCCTGAAAGGGCCCCTATGTTCTATTACCCTAAAGCTGTGCCCCCCCCCCCCATTTAGAACAAGACTTTTTGGGGTCATTTTTATGCTATAAATCTCATGTTATGAAGATGTGTAGCTCTATATTTATTATATTTATTGTTATGCAGAATTCTGTGAAGTACAAACATAGGAGATAACATTGAAATGGTGGAAATGGTGAGAGCACCACCTATATAAAGGGAACAGGTGGTAGAGGATACATGCTTGTGGGTCAAAATATTTTTTGGACAGACAGAAGCATCCAAATGTGCTAATATCAAATGTCTAACATATATAAACAAACAATAGGTTCAATATCTTTCAAATGCAGACAAAAAATCTGCTTAAAATGTAAAAACACTTTCTCATTTTTATCTAGTGAAGAGGAAGCCTGCCATGATACGGACATTTCCATTTCACTAGAGAGAAAGAGGATAGATCTACATTTTCTACATTGCTACCCCACTTGTACCTGTTCACTTTAGGTGAAGATCATGCTTTCTACAGACTTGTTTTTTTCTAATTTAACCCTTCACTAACCATATCTTAGCTATCTGTATTTCTGCGTGTAGCTATGTGTTGCACACCTCTTCCCATTGTCTCTTTACAAATTTTCACATAACTTCATCACTACAAATGTCAAACTTACAGGCCTTTAATTGCCAAGATGAGACAGTAAAATCTTTTTAAATATTTAATTGCAGAACTTTTCATTAAATCCATTGGTAGCATACCAGATATTCTATCATGCCATTTAAAATCAGAATTAATGCCATAGATAAAACTGAACTACTGTAAGCTTTGGTATTTACTCTTGAATGTATAAAGGAGAAGGGAAGCTTTATCAGAAAGGTCTATGTAAATACAGCCATAAGCACTCACAGAAACACTGCACTGAGTTCTCTATCAAAAGAAACACAGGATGTCTTGTCTCCTTTTTTGTGAACATGTTCTTCGGTATAAGACTTCCTCTCTTTTAGGGCTCCTTTAGGGCACTAGTCTGCTCAGTTCTCTCCTCTCTCCCTCCCCTCTCCTGCTCCCCCCCCATAAGAATCCAAGCTAAAATGGCAGCTGCTAACGGAGGAACTTCTAAGGCTCTTTTCTCAGGTATTGTAAAGCTTTCTGCGGAATAAACATAACCTTCTAGGTGGCACTAATGTGGCGAATCTACTGGCAGTAAAATGGAAAAATTACTTTCCTTCTCCTTTCATAAGGTCCATAAGCCACATTCAGTGTAAATGTTTTTACCAAGCTGTCCCTGTTTCGGGCAGAGTTTCACAGCTTCATCAGAAACATAAATTCTTAAGCACTTTGACTCTATTACACTCTGCTGTAATAAAAATATTTTTTAACCAACGTATGATCTTAACCCTCATCTTTTTAGTGTTGATTTTGTCACATATTGGGGGGGGGGGTTCTTTGTAAGTGAACTAATCAGTTGTTCATTTTCTATTTAAACCCTCTCAATAGCTGCTTTACATTACTTGGAATATTTATAGGTCCTAAAATCAAGTATTACAATATAAACAATAAAAACAATGAGGATAATTGTAATACAAAAGGAGTCATTTATTTATTAGAATGTAAACATACGGCAGACATTGTAATAGTATGATCTTTTCTCTAGATGGCGCTGTATGTGAGTCTTTACTAGTTTGCAATGATGTCATCATTGTTAGCCTATAATTAAGGGTTTCAACCCAAAACGTGTCAGGCCTCACTGAGACCTTACTGAGGAACTTGAGTTTTTACCCTTTGAGTCCAGAATATAGCAAAAATCTGTTTTTCCTTTTAATGTGATTGGCAGAAGGCCACTGCTTAGGTCTGGATTGTACCCACAATTTTATATCTGACTGGTGGTTTATTTTGGTATGTATATGTCATAAAGGCCCTTAGCAAATATGAAATATTATAAGATACACATAATAAAACGCTTAAATATCTATTGGCTTTGTGAATTCTAGCAGTAAACAAAAATAGTTATAGACTATAGGATCTCTTATCTGGAATGCTCGGGACCTGGGGTTTTCTGGTTTTCTGTCACTTGGATCTTCATACCTTAAGTCTGCTAAAATTCTTTTAAACATTAAATAAACCCAATTGTTTTGCTACCAATATGGATTCATGCAGCTTAGTTAGAATTAACGTACAAAGTACTGTTTTATTATTACAGAGCAAAAGAATATCAATTTTAAAAATTTGAATTATTTGCTTAATTTGGAACTCTGGACAACAGGTCTCCAAATACATAATCTTGTATCACATCAAAGTATCATTGGTAGACAGTAAAAGAGAAAAAAGGAAATAAATAATTAAGCTCATATGTTTTTTTTCCTATTCCTGCAAAATGGCATTGACTGAAAAAAAAAATATAAAAATATTTACTTCACACTAAAATACTGGGGTACAAGGGTCTGCAAACTGAGGATCAGCAGAGCAATTATCCAGATGCTTTTGATGCTGTAACACACTGAGATGTTTTCAGTCCCCTTAGCAAGGGAAAGCTAGTTTGATGCTGGTAAGTTATGCATAGTTACATTGTATATTATACATTAAAAATAACACTTTCTACAAATATTCCATTAATCTCACTTCTAATTACCATCAACTTTCAGCTATAAAACATGTCTTAAATCAGCAGTTGGAATGTTTTCTTTCTTGGCATTATTAGTACAGGAACATACCAATGCTACAGAAAGTATAAACCACTTTATGTCATTTTCCCATATAACAAATGCAGCATTGTGACTTCTCTCTGACTAACCTCTGACATTTTTCAACTGACCATACCCAATTGAGGCCAAACCATACTTTGACTATAAGTCATGCCTTGTAGATGATTTATTGTTAGAGGCGTGGGATTGTTAGATGATTTATGCCTAAGTGCATCCCCATGTACATGAACAATGCGCTGGTATTTTTAATACTGGGTTTTATTATTGCCTTTAAAAGGGATATGATTTTTTTACAACGAGCTTGTGAAACACCAAGCTTTGTGCTAACATTTTGGAGCTTATTTTAGCATTTGCAACAGAGGGCACTGTCATTAACGTTATAGCATTGGGGGGGGGGGCACTTTTTAGGACTTTTCAACCTTCTAGGTACTTGGCTATAAGAGACACAGGAACTGGTTTAAATTTGGGGTCGGGAACCTTTTTGGCTGAGAGAGCCATAAACACCACATATTTTAAAATGTAATTCCGTGAGAGCCATACAATATGTTTGGCCGCGGATGCTGCGGGCAAGGTAGGGTGGGTCCCAATGATGCTGGATGCGATGCAGAGGAGGGTGTGGCAGATAGAAGACGTGTTCAAAGGCCATCAAAAGAGCAACATCTGCACTCGGCTGATAGAAGACGTGTTCTAAGGCTTAGAACACATCTTCTATCAGCCGAGCGCAGTGGCAAGTTAAGGTGGGTCCCAAGGATGCCGGATGTGATGCGGAAGAGGGCGTGGCCTGCGCTCAGCGGATAGAAGACGTGTTCTAAGGCCATCAAAAGAGCAACATCTGGCTCGCGAGCTGTAGGTTCCCTACCCCTGCTCTAAACACTCCATTTAGGATATCACAGCAAACATGCCTTTACATGGAATAAACATATTTTTACGAGTGAAATGACCATGGGACAAAGAAGGGCCTTGGAATAGTAAATTTGTTTTATTCTGTTGTTGTGGTTGCAAACCCAGATGCTTGGCTCTTGCATTATCGAGGCTTCATGTTAGAGAAGCAACGTTCTCTAAAAACTGTATTTCTACAGGGAAAAAAAGTAAAATAGAAGCGAAACCGGGAGATGTAGTTTATGTCTTTATAACTTAAAGTTTATGGCCATATCAAAGTTTCACACAACTGCAAAAGAGAAAAAAAGAGTAACATTGTAAAATAAAAGAACTACAGTATATTGTTTCTTAAAAATAAACTGCAAGTGTTTTCTATGGTCATTAATGAAAAGCAGCTGGGAGCTACATGACTACGATGTTTGGGGCAGGGAGTACTGCGACAGTTAGCTACAGAAAAGGAAGATAAAACTACTGACAAAATAAAGGAAATATAAATTAATTTTCTTCCTGACAGGCTTTATATGACAGCATTGCCTACTTACTGCCTAGCAACCAGGCTAGATGTGCTGCTATTGCTCTGCACATGGAACCAATACAGACACATCACAGTCTGGCAGTATATGCTTTTCCCCACTGTGGTTTTTGGTGAATGATGTCTCCCTTAACATGACAACATCCCCCTAGTCTCTGTTACCCATAGAACATCAGCACAGTAAGCAGTCTTTGCAACTGTAACTCCTGCCCAACATTCCCCCAAAGTCATCTGTCACTAAAAGCGGTTAAGGTTAGTGATGAGCGAATCTGTCCCGTTTCGCTTCAGCATAAAATTTGTGAAACAACAAGAAAATTAGCAAAATGGATTTTGTTCCTCCAAAGTCATCTGTCACTAAAAGAGGTTGAGGTTAGTGACGAGCGAATCTGCCCCATTTTGTTTCACCGTAAAATTTGCAAAAACGCATTTGTCGCTCAACTTTTTTGTCACCCATGTCTTTTTTTTGTCACACATGCCCATTTTTCTGCTGAAAATTTTTGCTGAAGTTTCAAAACTAAGAAATTCAACTGGCACACATATTCATAACCTTAACCACGTATGTTGCTTAATTACAGTGTAATGAATTCATATAGTTCATGAGGTTCCATGATGACATACACCAGTTTGGGAACATGGCTTAGTAATTAGAAGATAATGCCTTCTTTGCACTTTCCTCAAATGTTATGACTTTCTCTGGTTTTTCTTATCTTTATGAGTTATAGTTCTGACTATAGTTTATGTTTGTCTAACCTCTATGCACGAACCTTACTTTCAAATAAAACCATGCTTTAAATTAAAATATATACTATTTTGTATTAATTGGTTTATGTTCAAATTATTTTTCAAAAAATGTTCAGTAAACCATTTTGCTCAACTTCTTTCTAACCAGAAAGACTTATTTGTATGTGTATTTTTGTTTAAAAAAAATCATTCATGATCTCTATATAAACTCTGACCACCAATGGCCAAATGGGCTTTTGAATTTAACATCCCTCAGATGAGAAATCCTTCTTGTTTTACTCTGCAAGCGATGACTGACAAAACATGAAAAGTCATTGTTTGAAATATGCCTATTGTCAATAAACACTCTTCCCTTTCTTAGATTTAAAATGCTGTCATTATTTAAGACTAATTATACTACGACTAAATGAAAAGGAGATGAGCAGGAACATTGACTCTGGGATGGCAGTGGATGTCTAATTAGACTTTGCTAAAGCATTTGACACAGTACTGCAGAGGAACTTAATGATAAAATTGAGGAATATTGGCCTGGAACATAATATTTGTACTTGGATAGAGAACTGGCTGAAGGATAGAGTACAGAATGGTGGTAAATGGAACATTTGGACCAGTGTGGTTAGTGGAGTACCGCAGGGGTCAGTCCTTGGTCCTTTGCTTTTTAACTTGTTTATTAATGACCTGGAGGTGGGAATTGAAAGTACTGTTTGGGTTTTTTTTTCTGATGATACTAAATTGTGCAAAACTATAAGTTCTAAGCAAAATGCTTCCAGTTTGCAGCATTGGAAAATAAATGGTAGTGTGTTGGGGGTATCGTTAATTGAGAAGCATCTGGGGGTTTTTGTAGATAACAAGTTGTCTAATTCCAGGCAGTGTCATTCTGTGGCTACTAAAGCAAATAAAGTGCTGTCTTGTATAAAAAAGGGCATTGACTCAAGGGATGAGAACATAATTTTGCCCCTTTATAGGTCCCTGGTAAGGCCTCACCTTGAGTATGCAGTGCAGTTTTGGGCTCCAGTCCTTAAGAAGGATATTAATGAGCTGGAGAGAGTGCAGAGACTGCAACTAAACTGGTAAAGGGGATGGAAGATTTAAACTATGAGGTTAGACTGTCATGGTTGTCATGGCAGATAGGGGGTGTTCTTTTTTCCCCTAAAAAGGTTCAGCGCACCAGAGGACACCCCTTTAGATTAGAGGAACAGAACTTTCATGTAAAGCAGTGTCGGTGGTTCTTCGTGGTGAGGGCAGTGAGGTTGGGGAATGCCCTTCCTAGTGATGTGGTAATGGCAGATTCTGTTAATGCCTATAAGAGGGGCCTGGATGAGTTCTTGAACAAGCATAGTATCCAGGGCTATTGTGATACTAATATTAGTATTAGTATTAATATTAGTATTGATGTTGGTATATATAGTTTATGTATATGAGTATATAGATAGGTTGGTATGGGTCTATGTGTGTGCACTGGGGTTCTCTTGGAAGGGATAAACTTGATGGACTTTGGTCATTTTTCAGCTTAAATTAACTATGTAACTATGTAATTACGTAATATGCTGTTGGATGCCCAGATGCCGCAAAATACGTTCTACAAATTTCCATTTACAGCCCCAAATTTCATATTATCAACATTCTTTTAATTTATTATTCCATATACATATTCTTCTGCCTTTGGCACTGTGTTATATTTGTAGTAAGGGAATTATACATATGCTTATATTATACTAAATCAAGGGAATTATACATTTACGAATATTATACTAAATCAAGGGAATTTTACATTTACTAATATTATACTAAATCAATAATAATAGCCAGTATGTGTGATCCTGCAAAAGCTTTTGGTTATATGTTGGCTACAATAAGCTGCTTTCTGACTGCTCAGGCACAATACATTCTGCAGCCTAGGATTTTTAGATGTTGCCCAATACACAAGCAGACTCTTACATGAGAGCACTTAGTAACCGATAATACAGCGTTCTGACTTCAGTTATTGTGATAAGAAATCTTCAAACAGAATGGCATAAAACCCTATGCCACATACACATAAAAGTTTGTTTTTAAAGCTTAACTTTACTAAAGCATCTGAAATGTTATGTCATTCAGAGCAAGCTATTAAAGAAGTTAAAGCTATTACTTGCTCTTCAGCAAAGGAGGGGGAACAGAACAAAACAATCATATACTGCATTTAGCTATTAAAGCAGAGATATCTCTAACAAAACTGTTGCTTATAAAGACATGGCTCTTGAAGTTACTTAGCTTATTCTAAGTAATGCAAAGGAAAGAAAAAGCATTCACACAGGCTGTATAAAAGAGAGTGATAATGTGCTAACACATTAAAACGGTTTAATACACTTTAAAATACCCCAAAACACTTCAAAAGTTTTATAATATATAGGTCTATTCACAATAAATCGTGTCACTATTACTGGACAAAATAATGAAAAACATAAGTGTTTTTAAGGTAGGAATATAAACTGCTCTCAAAAGAACCTTTATAAAAATATACTGCTGAGTGCAATTCAGACCTAGGGACTATCTTACAGTATCTGTATGTGCCCCTTAGTTTCCTCTGGATATTCTGGTTTACTACTGTACTTTAGACCAATGGTTCTCAACCTTCCCAATGTCGACCCTTTAATACAGTTCCTCATGTTGTGGTGGCCCCCAACCATAGAGGAGCGGTGTCTTGGTTCCTAAGACCATTGGAAATACAGTATGTGTTTTCCGATGGTCTAAGGCGACCCCTGTGAAAGGGTTGTTCGACTCCCAAAGGCGCCCCGACCCAAAGGTTGGGAACCACTGCTCTAGACAGATTCACTCTTAATGAAACTGACCCTAATGTGCTGTGTCCCTGTAATAAAGGACCTTAGATTATAAGCTCCTGTGGGGCAAGAACTTATGTTTCTGAGATACAATAATGTTTATTGATACTAATAAATACAAATAAATCCCACTGTAAGTTGAAGAATGCTTCATAGCTACCAAAGGCCAAACCCAGAAACATCAGATCATGACGCAGGAAATAGGCAGCAACTTTACTAAATAATGAAACATAACTATAACTTTAAATGTTATGTCAGCTGCTAAACAAGATAGTAGGTGCAACATGAAAACTTGCAACCTAGGAGTCTCCTGTCACAAGAGTCATAGGCAAGTCATAGGCTACCAATAACCCCACTATCCTGCCGGGGCTAACTTACCAAATTTGTCTCAAACAAATACTGCAAAGGCAGTGCAAAACCCACCCAAAAGCTGTGGCACTAAGGGGCCGATTCACTAAAGTGCGATATCGCATGCGTTATTTACCTCGCATTGTGTTAATTCTCGCATAGATGTAATACTAACGCATGATTCACAAACACATATGAAGCGTTAAATGCGCTAAATATCGCATTTGTCTGTGTACTTGGGGTAGGCGGTACTTAAAGGAAATTGTGGTTCGTGAGCTTTTGGCAACACAATATGGACTTTGTAGTGGGATTTATTCAAGTCTGTGTTGGCCCTAGAGTGATGCAGCCGCCAGTTTGCAGGGAAATGAGCATTTTCAGAACAGTAATTTTCCGAAAGTAATGGTCACGTGCGTTAAATCACGTGCTAATATAGCACGCAGCGAAATATATCACGCACAGCGGGAAAACGCTTGTCGCGAGTTAAATAACGCAAAGAACATTGCGTCTAAATTATGATGCCTGTCCTTTTAGTGAATCGTGTGTTAAGTCGCAAAAAATAAGAAGCAATAAAATTTTTAACGCATGCTCAACAGACTAAAACCTGGGTTTCCCTTCCTCCTATAGATTATGGAATAACTGCAATTATTCAATAAGGATCATCAACAATGCATATTTACACTAGGGACAACAAGCAGTAGGAACATCATTATCCCTCCTTTACTTCACTTTAATCAAATAATTCAGATTTTTTAAAATTATTTCTTTGTAATAATAAAACAGTACCTTGTACTTGATCCCAACTACAATAGTATTAACCCTTATTGGTGTCAAAACAATCCTGTTGGATTTAATTAATGTTTAAATGAGTTTTTAGTAGGTTTAGGCATGGAGATCCAAATTATGGAAAGACCCCTTATTCAGAAAACCCCTCTAGATAATGGGTTCTATAACTGTAATATGGGGTTCACAACTGGTTTAGTGAGTAGTTTCATAGCGAAGACTGCATAGCACAACCTAAAACCACAAAATGGATCTATGTATTTGCTTCCCTCTCTCTACTTTACGGGATTTTGGATACTTGTTTCAGTATAAGTCCACAAAGAGTCAATTTAGAATTACACTGACCAAAGTTAAAACAATAAATTATATTTAAAAAACCCTACTGAGGTGTCTGAGTGGTTTTATTCAGAGACTCTATGTGAAACTGCTAACAAAGCGAGACTTGTACATATTGCCAGGATAGGACTTAATTAATAGGGATGGATTTGCTTCCCATGCTGTCACTAATTAATTGTGTCAGTTTGGGTGACACTGTGTATACACTGTTTTTGGACAAGATCTATAAAATAAGAACTGTGGTATTGAACAAAAGTTCATGCTGCTTGAAAAAATATCTTAGTTACTCGATAAATAGGCTGCTTCTTTAACCAAGGATCACATCAAATTGAAAAAAGTTAAAGAAAATAAATTGAATGTACAAGTACTGTTTGCCCCTGGATACAGCAGGCAAATGCAGGCATTTTCTTTTTAACATACAAACAGTTTGTAAGCATATCTGTAAAGGTGGCCATACACGAGCAGATCCGCTCGCTTGGCGATGTCGCCAAGCGAGCGGATCTTCCCCCGATATCCCCACCTACGGGTGGGCGATATCGGGGACCATTTAGGTAAAAAAAATAATAATCCAATCGTTTGGCCCTGGGGCCAGACGATCGGATTATGTGGGGGGCAATGGGGCAGTCGGATCGGGGACCGCATCAACGAGCCGATGCGGTCCCCGATCCGACCAGATTTTCTAACCTGGCCGATCGAGATCTGGCCAATTTCAGGCCAGATATCGGTCGGCCAGGCCGATCTGCTCTCCCCATACACGGGCCGATTAGCTGCCGAATCGGTCCAAGGGGCCGATATCGGCAGCTATAGTCGGCCCGTGTATGGCCACCTTTAGTCTGTTTAGATATGACATTATTGTTTTCAGCCTTTACGGATGCTTTCAGTATATGTGCAATTAACAAAAAAGGATCATCAGCCATTTATTGTCTGGGGGAAAGAAGCTTGTCTTTATCCATAATATACTCCATAAATAAATTAAATGTGATCCAATGGAACTTTAAAAAAGTGCAGTAAAAACATTTGAAACACCTTTTATCTCTTGCAGTGGTTTATGAAGCTGCCTAACTCATAGTTTACCCAACAAGCATGGCATTGTGTTAGAGTTTACACAAGGAACACATTCTACAGTAGTTAATAGTCCTGAGCAAGTTGTCCTAACCATGGCTATTGGTATTCTAGTTACTGAACCCATGTTTATGAAGGAAAGAAGTCAAGAAACTCATGAGGCAATTGCTATGGTTGAAGGAACTGACACAATTCTATCAAGTCAACCTTTTTATGTCTGACTGCCTACTCCCTAGTTGATCCAGAAGTGGTGACATTGCTCAGATGTTCCTAAGGGAACATATGCTACAGTTAATGAACCCGAGAAAAAATTTCTAACCATGGCTATTGGTATTCTAGTTACTATACCTGTGTTTATTAAGCACAGAAGTCAAGAACCTCAAGCACAAAAAACTGACATGATTCCATCAAGTTCAGACTTTTTATATCTAAGTGAAGCTGTATAACTCATAGTTGATACAGAAGAGGTGACACAGGGAACCCATGCTACAGTAAGTTTTGCTAACCGTGGCACAATTGAAGAAACTGGCTTGATCCAGAAGAGGTTACATTGCCTCAGAGGTTACACAAGGAACACATTCTACAGTAGTCAATGGATCTGATCAAGTGGTAACCATTGCAACTAGTATTCTAGTTACTGCTGTGTCAATCAAGGGAAGAATTAAAGAACATCTTATGCTTGAGGTTCTTCACACTGAATGTTAATGCCCTAAGTAAATGTCAGATTCCATAATTAAAATTTATAGTATGTAATATGTACCAAGTTTTGATTATATCCCATTCCCAACAATCACTGTCTGCTGGAAGATCCTGAAAGTTGTGGTTCAGTTCACTGTATAAGAGAAAAAATCAGGATAGTGTTAAAAGACTACATAGCGATGCCAGAAAGTAAATCTTGAGGAACTGCAGTTTCTTCATTTCTTTACAGGCATTATGCTTCTCCACATGCACTAACTACACATGTAACTTCAGCACTACAGCATAATGGAAACATTTAAACAGCATCAGATATTCCTGGTGACACAATTCAATTCACTTCACCACCTGCTGGTCCAGGAGAAAAGACTTTTGAGAGAAAAAATAAGTACAGATTAAGCAAACAAAAGTGAAATACTAACATTCTGCAGTCTTGCATTGAAGTCAGAGATTGGATAAACAATCCAGGATGTTCTAAAAGAAATTTGCTTATCTGAAAATATTTGTAAGCAAAATATATCAGAAATGCTCTCATGAAAGTACTAATATGCAATGCTGGAGTGCTTCTTCAATCACTACACGGCTCAACGGAAGCTTTCTGTATTAAACCTAAAGTTACTGCAGTTGTTATTACCCTGTGCTTGTTAGGTTACAACACAACTAGTAATAACTTGCCAGAAAATTCCACCCTACAGGATCCAATCATTTTCAGCAGGGTATTAAATTCAGACAGTTTGCAATGGTACCCATAGAGGTTATCGGAAGTGGAGTGTTAACCAAATGTTCATCTTCATCTTTTCAAGGTTATTCGCCTGATATCTTACAAACCTTTGGACACATGTGGTAATGATATGACCTAAAAAACATGTAGGCAGTACTTTAGGAGTGGTCAGTGCTAGCAATACAATTAGCCAAGCTTAAGTGTGTCACTGTAAAGTTGTTTTCATGATGAACATGTTAAATGTGAAATTTAAATAGGGAATCAAGTAATAATTTAGGCAAACTCACACACTTAGCTATATGGGTTCTATATAGTATGGAAGTTCTGCTCTGAGGTCCTAGATCAGTCCTCCCATGCATCTCTTGGCTGGGCCAAAATGGCCATCTCCAATATAGAAACCAGAGCAACCTTTATGTATCTGGAATAAAATGTGGGCTATAATTACCTCTGTGTGTTCAACAGCCATTCCAAGCTACCTTAGCAATATGATTTTTTTTAAACTTCTTCCCCTATTGTTCTGGAGAAGAACATGTGCATGGTCCTATCCTGGGTTTCATCAGAACTGGATAGTGATCCATTACCCTGCAGGCCAATGTGGTACACTGTTCATGTCAAAGGGCTTTGAGCAGAGGTCATGCCATTGGAATCTCAAAGGCAAGTCTTGTTTGAATGAAGGGGCTGTAACCTACAACTGCCATTTTGAATCTTAACAGTAATAAAGTTTATAATAAGTATATGCTATGATAATTTAATTTATTTTTCCTGTATAACTTCATTTTTGTCCTGGTGTTGTCAGTTGGTATCGTAACCTCTATTTTGGCTCAAAAACTGCCTTTCCGGACTAGTAGCAGTAGGACATTGGTTATCCTGGACTCTCTCATCCAGAATGGGCCTTCGCTAAATGGAAGAGGAAGGTAAGGGTGCCACTACACCTCCCTTGCTGCTATAAGGAAAAATAAATACAGAGGGCACCAGAGGTTCTTGCAAACAACAAAGCAAAACATAAATAAAAAAACTTAGTAAACATCCACAGGATTACTCACAACACAGCTTCTCAGAGGCATGTGGAACAGGCATCAGAGCACAATACAGGCTGACACTCCTCAGAGGACAGACTTGGTAGGAATCTCACTTTACCTCTGCAACACCCTCTAGTGGCCTGGATCACCTCCAGGGAATTATCTATCCTCATTCAATATCAACTGGAATCCCTACTCTACAGGCACCATGACCTGGGAGAGACACCTCCAATCTGTCTCTCCTATGTTGGAGCTCAGGACTGCACTTTGTAGCTCAACCCTAGTGACTATTACAAGAGCTACACCTAGGGTTGCCACTTTTGCTGGGTTTTAAACCTGGCGAAACCCAAATTAAGTTGGTCATCCACAAAACTTGATATCAGTGAAACCCAGTGCACTCTAAACTTCTTCCTTTAGCAAACTTAATATTCTCTGTATTTGAAGGATGTGTAGGCATGTAGGAATGAGTGCTAATACTCAAAATAATACTCTAATTGCACCATTATTTACCCAGTATAGAGCACACAATTATGCCAACATGGTTAAATAATTTTGTATCCTGTAAGATTTTGGATTTTTGTGAAACTTGCAGCCGATCAGCAATAGGAGAACAGCTTCCTGGAAATCTCTGGTACATATTAAGGAAACCAAAAACAACAAATACTTTTCTGATACAATAATTACATGTCAACAAATTTAAAATAGTTTAGTTCTCATAATCCTTAGAAATCAATGAAACCAATAACTAATGTTTTCATACCAGCCATTTTGAGCTCCCTGAAGCTTTGCATATTGTTTCTGCGCCATTAGAGATTTTGGCAGGAAACATACGACAGATTTTCCTCCCATTAGTAGTTAGCGCACAGTATATCTGTGCAGGGGTCACAGTATAATCACTTGTACAGCTTGTCATTAACTTTCACTTACACTTAAAGAGAAAGTTGATTTTTTTAAATACCTGGACCACAAGCCAACAGCTGAAGACCAGTCAGCTCAGTGCTGTGCAAATATATTTAATTACTTCAGCTAGATCATCTTTTTACAGGGTTTTTTACTGGTGTATTTTTTATTGTTAAGCATTGAAGCAGTTGCACAAAGAGCAGCAGATGGGGAAGGCTGCAGATATGGAATATAGCCAGGACAGGTCTCATCTTCAGCTTGGTAATAAACCTCACTTGGTTTTATATATACTTTTCCAAAAACACCACCCAAGCACTTAAGGTTTTCTGCTGGATTTTATTATGCTATTTGAAGATTGCAAAACCATGCTTGGCTGTAGATTTGGCACTCTCCATGAAAATGTTGTTCAGACTTCTCACATTCTGAAATATTTCAAAGCAACAGTCCATAAAAGCGACAATTCCTATATTGATGTTTAATGTGATAGATGTCAGGTTATATAGTTGGCCCTGTTCAATCTAGTCCTACACAGTCTTGGATAATAGCTCATTGGAAGCAAGAGCCATAACGAATTGTGGGAAGGCTAATTTCCTAAATTAAAAGAGTGAATTCGTTTTAAAGCAACAGTCCAGTGAACTCTTGTATCAAGTTGTTGTTTCTGAGTACCAGTGGCTCCCCTGGTGGGTCCAAGCCAAGAACAATGGGGCCTTTGATGTGTCTTGATAAGCCTTACATATTATAAAAGTCCAGTGTCAACCAAAGCAATAAACTCCAATCATAGGAGGTGCTGGTCTCTGTTAGGGTGACCATTACGCATTAGTATGGGTTAGTGCATGCTACTTATTATGTACTTGCATACTCTCATCATCTTTATAAAAGAAACATTTTTTTTCCATTAGTGTCCCATTTGAGATTTATAGACCAAAATAAATGTACATGGACAGCGAGTTTTCAGTTCCTGGGCAAATATTATGAAAGCATATGCTCACCCTTTTAAGAAGATTGTACTACATTGTTATGCAAGTCATATTCTATTACCATAAGGGGAATAAATACATGTTTATATATCTATGACCATGTTATAGTTAATGGTTTATTAAATCTTTATTAAACCTTTCATTTAGTATATATTGGACATTTGCTATAATAGACACAAATACTGTATACTCATATGTACATATATATATATAAGAGAATAAATATACTTGTTTACATAAATATATCCTTGACCAACATTTTTGTTAAGGTAAAAGTTAATTTTGCAAACACTGCACACAGCCATTCACTTAACAGGAAAAATATAGGCAGATTGCCCCGGTTCATAGTAAGTCAGTGTGTTATCAAGAGGAACATGTCACTGTTAAGAGTGAAGCTGCCAGCAGAGCCTGTTCCTGATGGAAACCTGAGCAAGCTCCAACTGTGTGGACGCTGTGGGCTGCTTTACACAACGTACATAAGAATTAAACATAAAAGTAGGGCAAAAAACGAGAGGTTGACTGTCTAGCAGTGCCAAACTAATTAATCTAAATCAAAATCTCTGATTAGGACTCTTTATTTTAACTCCGGGGGGTGTGAAGCTAAGATACTGTTCCATATTAACTGCCAGTGTCTTTCATGGAAAAGGTTCACTGCAAACTTAACTTAAAATCTAAAAAAGTAGGACACCAGATTCCCTGCAGAGAATTACAATTTGCTAAGTTGGCATCGTGAATTGACCAAGGGAAAAAAAAAGAATTACTATTACCTGCTGAGAAGAAGATGAACCGATATTGACATATTTTTTGTGTAAATTTGAATGGAAGACAGTCGTGTTGCTGAAGAACCTTGACATTCAGCATAAAGAACAGGCTGTTTAAATTCATCCCAACCCCAAACCATATGCTATAGCTTTCTTACAAAGCATTCAGCCATATAAAACAACTTTCTTTTATTTCAGTCGTGGCTCCACATAACAACATACTGCAGGAACTTCTAACAATATCAATCTCAATAACGGTGCAACATATTTTAATGACAAATTCCTTTCAATTTAGAATGCAAACAATCTGGAAGTTTCTATAATAAAAAATTGCAAGCCACTTAAATAATACAGAATGAATTAACCTCAGATTTAATTACAATATGTCTTCCCCAAATCAACAAACCCTTGTGTTCAAAGGTTTGTGCCCCCCTGCCCAAATGATATATTTTGCTGTTTAGGTAAGTGAAAACAAGTTAACACAATCTACAGGGAACAAAGTTAAACATGACATATTGCTACAAAATTTAATTTGCTGAATTTAAAAGACCGGCAAAACTAAAACATATAATGTGGCATGTGTAGAAGTTTTGGCATCCATCCAGTTTATTCACTAGTGTTATTTTTGGTAAGGTCTCGGTACTTAATTGACTCATTAGGTCTTCATCCAAGTCAGTTCCACAGTTTAGAAAATTCTCTGACCTTTGCAATCTGTCTCAGGGTGTTGTGCTTACACTCAGCAGCCATAGGCTCCTCCAAGCAACCGCATAAGGATGTGAAAATAAAAAGACTTCCCCTGCTTTGTAAAATAGACAAACGTTTCCTGCTTGAAAATTCCACTATAAGAAAATAAAAAGGGAAATACTGTTGAAGTAAAGATAAGAACTGGAAGACCAATAAAAATGTCTGGTCAGGTATGCAAAACAAAACCACCATTTCACTGTGAAGGACCCACACTAAGGGGGACATTTATTAATGTCCGAACGCTCCAAGGGAATCCGAGCGTATTTTCTGCGACAATGTCGTACCTTGCGACAAAATTTGTGCGACAATACGATCGTATTTTGCGCCAAGTACGAAAGTTTTGCATTCATTCAAGCTTCGGTATCGTCACTTTCCTTGGGCCAGGTTGGAGCTGCAGAGTGCCATTGAGCCCTATGGGAGACTTTCCTTGGGCCGGGTTGGAGCTGCAGAGTGCCATTGAGCCCTATGGGAGACTTTCCTTGGGCCGGGTTGGAGCTGCAGAGTGCCATTGAGCCCTATGGGAGACTTTCCTTGGGCCGGGTTGGAGTAGCAGAGTGCCATTGAGCCCTATGGGAGACTTTCCTTGGGCCGGGTTGGATCTGCAGAGTGCCATTGAGTCCTATGGGAGACTTTCCTTGGGCCGGGTTGGAGCTGCAGAGTGCCATTGAGCCCTATGGGAGACTTTCCTTGGGCCAGGTTGGAGCCGCAGAGTGCCATTGAGTCCTATGGGAGACTTTCCTTGGGCCAGGTTGGAGCTGCAGAGTGCCATTGAGTCCTATGGGAGACTTTCCTTGGGCCAGGTTGGAGCTGCAGAGTGCCTTTGAGCCCTATGGGAGACGTTCCTTGGGCCGGGTTGGAGCTGCAGAGTGCCATTGAGCCCTATGGGAGACGTTCCTTGGGCCGGGTTGGAGCTGCAGAGTGCCATTGAGCCCTATGGGAGACTTTCCTTGGGCCGGGTTGGAGCTGCAGAGTGCCATTGAGCCCTATGGGAGACGTTCCTTGGGCCGGGTTGGAGCTGCAGAGTGCCATTGAGCCCTATGGGAGACTTTCCTTGGGCCGGGTTGGAGCTGCAGAGTGCCATTGAGTCCTATGGGAGACTTTCCTTGGGCCGGGTTGGAGTAGCAGAGTGCCATTGAGCCCTATGGGAGACTTTCCTTGGGCCGGGTTGGAGTAGCAGAGTGCCATTGAGCCCTATGGGAGACTTTCCTTGGGCCAGGTTGGAGCTGCAGAGTGTTATTGAGCCCTATGGGAGACTTTCCTTGGGCCAGGTTGGAGCTGCAGAGTGTTATTGAGCCCTATGGGAGACGTTCCTTGGGCCAGGTTGGAGCTGCAGAGTGCCATTGAGCCCTATGGGAGACTTTCCTTGGGCCGGGTTGGAGCCGCAGAGTGCCATTGAGCCCTATGGGAGACTTTCCTTGGGCCAGGTTGGAGCTGCAGAGTGCCATTGAGCCCTATGGGAGACTTTCCTTGGGCCAGGTTGGAGCTGATGAGTGCCATTGAGCCCTATGGGAGACTTTCCTTGGGCCAGGTTGAAGCTGCAGAGTGCCATTGAGCCCTATGGGAGACTTTCCTTGGGCCGGGTTGGAGCTGCAGAGTGCCATTGAGCCCTATGGGAGACTTTCCTTGGGCCGGGTTAGAGCTGCAGAGTGCCATTGAGCCCTATGGGAGACTTTCCTTGGGCCATAATTTAATAATAGATTGTTACAATTTGCCTGGGACATTTACCATTAACTTGTACAGAACCTCAACAGCTTTTAGATGGCATATTTTTAAATTTGAGTTTTTCATGGTTTTGAGGCAAAATTAATGGTGAAAAATGCACGTTTTTTTTTGTTACACGTGTTTTGGTACAAAACATATGAACCAATTACAATCCTTAGTAAATCTGCCCATTAGATAAGTGAGAGGCATGGTGTCTGTGGTCTGATGAAATAAATAACCAAAGGTATGTATGGAGAAAAAAAGAGAATCATTTGAAGATAATACATCTTGCCAACTATTTGGCATGGGGGTGGATCTATTACACTTTGGAATGGTGTGACATTCAGTGATACAGGGAATATTGTGCTGCTAGAGTGAAGTCCTGGAAGGTAACAGCCCACAGTCAGTGATATTGATATGACCCCACATTTTCTTTCTGATACATCTCTGATTCAAATGATAAAACCCATATAATAATTAGCACCGCATAGTCCTCCAATCCATTTTCAAACTCCATCAATAAGTCAATTACTGCTATTACTGTCAGTCTCTGCAATTCCAGTGACTGCCTGCCATTGTCAATTTAAAAACCCTTTCTATGCTGAGAGCAAAACCTTCCGTATACATGTCTCTTTTGCAGGAAAAATGCCTCCATACTTTTCCGTGTATTTAACCAATCACCCACTACTTTTAATTAATATGGGGTTCCTCGTCTGAACCATAAACCTGTGTTATGTTCAAGTTGATCCAAATTATGGAAAGATCTCTTATGCAGAAAACCACAGGTCCTGAGCATTCTGGATAACAGGTTCCATACCTTTATAGCAATAGCACCTGAAGACTTCAAAAAGGTATTAATGCACCCTGTATGTGGTTTGCAAGATGAGTGTGATTTTACAAATGTCTGTGAAATATAGCTTGATTTATAAATGGAAAATACTCCTTTAATTTACTGTATAGGCATCGTTTGCATCTTGCATTAATATACAATTTACAGAATGAAAGAAACAGTTAAGTAAAGTTAATGTGAATGAGGTTTCAGGCCCTGATGGAATGTAGCCCAGAGCACAAGAACCCTTTGTTCAGTTTTAGTCAGGCCACTATTTGTGATTTTGTCAGAATCCCATCTGATATTGAGTGGAGGAAAGCCGATGAATATTTAAAAGGGGGTTATGGTCTCTACCTGGCACTTAATTCGTTTGCAAGGCAAAACCGATTAGCATCTCTGAAGCAAATGAAGGCAAATATCAACATACAGCGTAAGCGAGCAGTGCCGTGACAAGCTTACACAGTCAGAGATCGCAGGGCATAAAGCCTTTACCAAAAAATGAAATTTTCCAATCAAAGGGCTTTATTAATTTAGGGGTGAATAATCACCAACCCTAAGGGCCACCCCAATTTAACAGCTATATATGATCAAACATTTGCTACTTGTCTAGTATCCCATAGCAACCAAATAGCACAAAATACATCTGTGTTTAGTTGCTATGGGTTAATTTAGACTTTTTATTACCTCATAAACCCCTTAAGAAGGATATTAATGAGCTGGAGAGAGTGCAGAGACTGCAACTAAACTGGTAAAGGGGATGGAAGATTTAAACTATGAGGTGAGACTGTCGAGGTTGGGGTTGTTTTCTCTGGAAAAGAGGCGCTTGCGAGGGGACATGATTACTCTGTACAAGTACATTAGAGGGGATTATAGGCAGTTGGGGGATGTTCTTTTTTCCCATAAAAACAATCAACGCACCAGAGGTCACCCCTATAGATTAGAGGAACAGAGCTTCCATTTGAAGCAGCGTAGTTGGTTTTTCACGGTGAGGGCAGTGAGGTTGTGGAATGCCCTTCCTAGTGATGTGGTAATGGCAGATTCTGTTAATGCCTTTAAGAGGGGCCTGGATGAGTTCTTGAACAAGCAGAATATCCAAGGCTATTGTGATACTAATATCTACAGTTAGTATTAGTGGTTGTATATATAGTTTATGTATGTGAGTGTATAGATTGGTAGGTGTGGGTTGTGTGTGTTGGGTTTACTTGGATGGGTTGAACTTGATGGACACTGGTCTTTTTTCAACCCTATGTAACTATGTAACTATGTAACTATGTTACCTCATAAACCTCTAAAGACTTAAAATAACTGATGCACCAAATCCATTATTTTTCAAATACTAAACTCTCCCCAAAAGATTGGGACAATGAGGAAAAATACATACTTGAAAGGTAATTCCAAGACTAAACCAATCTGACCCAATAACTCTTTTATAGAAGCTAGTAGACAATCAGAAAAATATAGACATTTAGCTTTTAATATTTTTATATGATGAGGTCCAGGAGATAAAAAAGGAAAATGGTGCCCCTTTTAGTATATAATATATTTTGATGTGTAGGACATCTGCAAAAATTCATAAGTCTTGTAACTGGCAGAAGCTCCAGTGAAAGATTTGGCCAAGCTCTGAACTAAAAGAAAGCCCTAATTGGCATTTTCAAACACAAACAAGCTCCCCAAAAATTGCATTTGCCAAAATTGTCAAATTCACTTCTCCAGAGCTTTAAAATGACATGACTTCATGGCTTTGGAGTCAGTTAAGCTGAGGAATAAAGGTTCAGCTAAATGCATATCCAGCGTAGTGTTGGGAGTCAACTCAATCCAAAACCAAATCCTGGATTTGGCGAAGATTTCCTAAGAATTATTTTTAAATTTTGACAGCTAAGTTTTGTTGCTGTTTAGAACCCCAGTCTGTAACATTAAATGATAAATATATATTATAAAGGGCAAACTGCTGGTACATTAAACAGCACAAAGATTGAAAAGAAGGATATATGAAGTAGGCGAGATATGGAAACCTTTCGGCTTTGGCTAATGTTACAAGCATTAAGCACTGGCTTTCTGTAATGCTGGGAAAAATACAATTTATTTCAATCTTTGCCAATGAATCATAATTCAGCATGTTCGTATAAACTGAGCAAGTGAGCGCAGGAAACATGGAAGTGTGTTATGGAAGCATGAATAAAGAAGCTTCTCGGAAAGTAATTACAAGAAAATGAGGCAGTTCTTACTAAGGATTGCTGGCTGACTGCAGCTTAAGTATAAGGCTCAAGATCACTTAGAGCAGGTGTAGTTAGTCCGACAGAACTAATGGAAGCCCACATGACTGCCTAATGCCTATTATAAGCTATTAGAAATGAATATTCAGATAAATTACACTTACGCAACATCATTCTGAACACATTCCTAGTTCACCTAAAAAATAACATGTAATCCTACAGACAGAGGAGAAGCGCTGTCAGTGATAAGGAATAGGACAGACAAAGCAGAACAGACAAAGCAGATCACTGCAGTGCAATTGTTGTAGAGCAGAGGTCCCCAGCCTTTATTTTTACCCATGAGCCACATTCAAATGTAAAAAGAGTTGGGGAGCAACACAAGCATGAAAAAGTTCCTGGGGTGCCAAATAAGAGCTGTGATTGGCTATTTGGTAGCCCCTATTTGGAAGCTCTGCTTGGCAGTACAGCTGGTTTTTATACCAAAACTTGCCTCCAAGCCAGGAATTCAAAAATCAAAAATAAGCACCTGCTTTCAGGCCACTTGTTGGGGAGCAACATGTTGCTCAAGAGTCACACCTTTGTAGAGAATGTGACCCCATTCTGTTCATATCTACAAAACCCCAAAGCATTCTGGATAACAGATCCCCATACCTATAGCATAAATCTGTTCTACATACTTTCTATAAATGTAAAACTGAAGAATGTTGAAAATGTATCAAAATATAAAAAGTGGCTAATTTACTGGTTATTTTGGTGACCTTCCTGTGGCATACCCACTATCTGTTCTGCTTTTCCCTGAGAGACAGTTTTCTCTTCCATTTCTTATCCTCCATAGGAGAGGTGACAGCAGTGCACTGGATCTGTCAGGAAGCCCATCATGTTAACCCCTAAAGAGACAGTATCAGTTGATACACCAGTTAGTAAGATGTATGCCAGATACAAGAAGGTAGTGTGTTTTAGGGGTTTGGAAAGGAAAGCAACTGCAGGTAGAGAGCAGAGAGAATGGTAAAACAGTAAGGCAAACAGGAGACTGACTGTACAGCCCCAGGATAAGATTGTGTAGGGAATGTGAAGACATTACACATCCCTACTGTGTGAATTTTAACCTGTGCCCTAGGGGGAAGATGTGTTTCTCTATGCCCAGGGGTAGTAAGTGTAGTTCCTGTCCCTCAGTCTATAAAAGGGGAAGAAGCACACAGTTCTGGTTTTGAACCACTCCATGAAGGAGGCGGATGCTGATAGAGAGTCTGAGGCAATTAAGTCATAAGGTAACTCAAGCCTTAGTAAAGTCATGAATAAAGTACTCTGTGATGATATGAAGACAGTGGCAGGTAGCTCCTGTTAGAGTACACTCTTGGAGTAGTAAGACAGACAGTGTGACAGGAGAATTAAGTGAGGTTGCTCCCCAGCAACAACCACCAGATTGGAGCACATGGAGCACACTGTAAGACTGCAATATACTGAAAGGGCAGACACCAGAGGTGAGTATGGTGATGTGGAATTATGCCATGAACCTTTTGTGTACAAAGTAAGTTCCGTCTGATATGATATTTCCTCAGGAACAATATAGTTGAGCTCTTCCTCCAATACATCTGAGAGGGCCCAGCCGATGTGAGGAGTCATATTTAGCAGTGCACTACTCTTAGGAAAAGCTGTAGCGTAAGTATCTATAGGGCTACAATCACTATAGAATATGCCACAGTATGCTACAAGGAGAAATAATGTTAGCTCAGGTGGGTGCCTATAGTTGGAAGCCATACAAAGTACAGCCTGAGTCCGGGGGAGACTACCTGCCATGTCAGTAGAACAATGGACAGTTGAGGCTGTAAAAACCTCCCAAAAAAGGTGCATGCACAAGGAAGGATGGTTTAAATAAAGATAAAAGGTATGTAGCTGTATCTTTCAAGGTAACTATGTAATAGATGAGAAATCTGTTTGCTAATACAGTAAATTCTGCTCATGTTGAAATCAAACAGAAGAAAGGGACATAAGGAGCTGCAATTTCAATATTACCATTTAGACAGTTACGGAGCGCAGAGAAAAGCTGCACTGTTAGCACTCTAAATAATTAATTTAATTATATGAATTGTTTGCTTTGTGCTATTTTTTTTGCCACCAAGGCTGGTGATATTACAATGTGCTGTACTTAGCAATACGAGGATTTAATCTGCTGTACAAGAGGCATTCAGGGCACACAGTAATAATAAGCTAAAGGGGAAACCAAGGACTATTTAATCTACTAGTCTTGCATACATAACCGTACAGCTTTTTGGCTTTAATATAATTTCATTAAGTATCATTACTGAAGTTAAATAACACTAAAAGTGCAGACACAAGGCTAATCTCACTTTTAGGTTCAAAAATAAATAAATAAAAATATAGAAGAGTCAAGTGGTGAATCCTGTGCTTATAAACTAAAGAGGGCTTTAATGTCCAATTGGCTGTGCTTCAGCTATATTACAACTCCCAGCAGACCTCAGATTGGACGTCCACGATGAATTATTGTGTATCTTTGTTAACACCCGGTAACCTATGCTCTTATTGAATAATAATAACAAACAATGAGAACGACCACTGTCAATATTTGCCTGTATTGTATAACTGATTTATTTCATTAACTTGTAATGAGTAATTCATTAACAAAGCTCATTAATAGTCTAATTATAATAAAGCAAGTCACAAGGCGGTAGTTTTCCCCCATAACATGCTTGATATGTAGGCACATATTGGATTCAAGGCTATACTGACCCCAAGGAGCCTGTTTCTATAAGTGGAGCTGTGCCAGCTGGTTCCATGCCCACAGTTTTCAGCACTTTACTTATCTGTAGAATTCATTTCAATTACAATCTTTTCAAGGATTTCTAAAAGGTGCAACCCACAATGGTGTGATAAAGAACAGAACATTTCATAAAGTTTAGCTATAATCCAAGCTGTTTAATTTAACATATTAACAGAGCTGTAAGGGATAGGCTCAGGGCAGTCTTCCAATCCCTACTTTGGTTTCAGTGTATAATAAGGATTGAGAGTCACACTATGAACCTCATCTCCAGGACATGGAGCAAAGGAAAACAGTATCACACTTCAAATATGGTGCCGTATGCAGTATGGTGCAGTAGAATTAGGGGCATATTTATTATGCTGTGTAAAAAACGGCGAGAAAATTCGCCACACATTGCCAGGCTTCGCCGTGTAAAAATGGCGTAAAAACGGCGTAAAATCGGCGTAATTGTTTTACGCGTTTTTTCTTCCACCGGAACTTATGGAAAATATTGGCGTAATATCCGGTGTTCAGATGGCGATCTTTTCCATTTATTTTACACAGCTTTTTACTCCGTTTTTTCGGCGAATTAGTTTTACACAGCATAATAAATACGCCCCTTGGTGTATTCTTGTTTTAAGGAAGCTACAGTACGATTCATTGGGCACAGTACTGACCACCTTAAGGATAGGAGAGGGGAATATTACTAAAATATATTCTACTACTACGTGCAAATAGATATTTCCATAATGAAACACTGCTATTTTAAGAGCTAAAGTAAACCCTCCAACCTGCATTATTTCCTAAAGATAAATAAAGTTTAAAATGTGTAACTAAAGGTACAAAAGCTCACCAATAACAAAGTAGGGGCAGGGTGCACATGCCCCAGACCTACAGCTTGAGGAGGAAATCTACACCGACAGAGTTGCAGCAGGTACTCACAAATCCCACCATCTGGTGCTGTAAAGGAAAAGCAAATAGTATTTCAAGCAATTGCAGAGCAACAACCTTGCACGTTTCGTGCACATAGTACTTAATGCAGGGCCCTTACAAGTAGTGATGACCAAATTATGTAAAGGTCCCTTATCCAGAAAACCCCAGGTCCTGAGCATTCTGGATAATAGGTCCCATACTTGTACTAGTAAAAAAACTATTTTTATGAAGCAGGGTTTTACATATAAGCTTCTTTATGCAATATATGTTTATAGAGATCTATATTTTTGGGGGGTATCGTTTTCCTTTAAGCCATACCCAGGGCCTGCCGGTTCAGCCCCTACAGACTAATTCCACAACTTTTCTGCCTGTGTGTGGGGCTCTCAGATGGGCCTATTTAAATGATACTTCAGGAGATTATCAATCCGGCAGATTTTAAAATCACATCCCAGTGAGGACTGCATTGGCTCAATCATGTGCCCGATGGCCTGCATTCCCACTATTGTGAGGGAAAAACGATTGGATCAGCCCAATATTGCCCAGATTCCCTAGTTTAGTGATCTTTATTTGTATAGCCAGTATTAGACTTGAACATGCAAGGGAAGTGTGGGAAAGGAAGGATGGCAGTGTGTGGAGCTGCCTTTTCCCCTGGTAGAATCATTTTCTAAAATTAAAAAACCGGCGCATCAAAAAGCCTTGGGGATTGGATTCATTGGAGGAGGGGGCTAAAATTTTTGCCCCCCTCTAGTGAATCTGGCTTTACTTGTCCTTAAACATAAAAAATGTAAAATATTTACAGAAATACACATACCAATTGAATATGATTTTTATTGGCCATTTATTAGGATTTCTGGTGGATAAAGTTGGTATTTTCTGTCTGTACAGTTCTTCTAGAACACTTCTGTTGGCCAAATAGCTCATTTTGCACAACAAGCTTTAAAAAGCAGTTATTTCCCTTCTCAGTATATACTAAGATGGATATATTGCTGTGAACATGAAAAAGAGAGGACATGCCAAACAGACTCCTAGCTGTCCAGCAGTCTATTAGCCCAACAAGGAGATATAACAGAATAGTAATCTATTTGCCGTCTAGACGAAAAATGGTAGTTTAGTCTAACTATAGGGACAAATACAGCTTCAAACCACAGAGGAGCTGCCGACAACGGCTAAAAGAGAAGTGATCCATGAGCTACATTTACTGTACCTTCAAGATATCTTATTCCAGCAGCATAATTCACGTTAACAGCATTCTGTTCTCAGACAACAAGTTTAACTGATATTTATAGCGATAGACAATTCCAGGGAAAGTAGTATAAGCAAATGGCTTGGCTACTTTTGTTTCCTTGCAGTCTGGGACTCATTCGATAACACCAAGCACATTGGCCCCTGTGCAGTTAACCATGGAAACTAATCAGCAGTTAGCATTGATTTGTCTAGGTATGAAAGCAATGGAAATACATTTTCATTGCATACTCCATTGTGTTCCTGTTTGACGCCAAAACTTTCATTCACTGGTCAGTGCCCTCACCTCCGTGATAAGACTTCAGCGGGTGTCTTGGAAGGCAGGGCAGCCATCAGAGGGGATACAGCTACAGCAGGTACAGTCACACACTGCAGAGGGGCTGCCAAAATTACACCTTGAATGGCCCATAGCTGCTCAATGGTTACTCCATTACCAAAGGCCTGGTAAGGGTCACTCTGTTTCATGACATTTATATGTGACATTCTGTGCGCACATTAAATTCACACTCGTTGCTTAATGGAAAACTAAACCCCAAAACATTGTAGGTCTCTATGAAAATATTTCATAAAACAGCTCATATGTAAAGTCCGGGTTTTATCTAAAGAAACCAACTGCATAAAAAGATACCTTTTTAGTACTGTATGTGCAACTGGATCATCCTATATAGGAAATAGCCATTTTAAATATCAAAAGCCGCCCCTGGGTTCATATGGTTCACAGTGCACACAAACAAACCAAGGGCACACATACATGTTAGGTCACCTCAGCCAATAAATGGATGAAGTTCTGTCTTGCTCCCACACTTCTTTCTGTCAGGCTGAAGCCACACCAGGCATATGGCATATATTTTCTGCAAACGGAAAAACGTTTGCCGAAAATACCGCCAAACGCCTCCTACCTGTGCCTGCACCTGAATGAATGAGATACGCTCTGGTGCAGGCACATGTAGCACGATATCCGCATAAAAGCGCGAGAGAATACAAAGTCCCACGTTTTTATGCAGATTTTGGCTACATGTGCCTGCATCCGAGCATATCTCATTGATTCAGGTGCAGGCACAGGTAGGAGGCGTATGGCGGTATTTTCGGGAATCGTTTTTCTGCTTGCCGAAAATATACGCCATATTCCTGGTGTGGCATCAGCCTTACAGTTAGAGCTGCATTATTTCCTGCCAGGTGATCTCTGAGGGAGCACACAGCCCATCACTAAAGGGAACTAAATGTAAAAAGGCATTTTTTCTGATTATATATTTATATATATACCAGTTTTGCAAGGTTCTTTATTTGGCCACTAGTTTATATCATATAAACTGTTTGTTAAGTATTCATTCTGGGGTTATAGCTTTCCTTTGAAGACTGAGTAGCTGAGATCTCTTTGCCAGGGTTGCTCTGTAGACGCCAAACAGCTACAGGGCTGTCTCCTGGGATCTAAAAACAAAATACAATAGTTGTAATTCCCTGGACAAGTGGATTGTTCTGTAAATCTGGCTATTACTTCTTTTAGCTACTGACTCCCCTATTTTTTTTACCCCTGAGTAAATAAACTCCAATAGTCCAGCCAGAAAATGCTAGCAATAGTGGGAGTGCAGGCTGTATTAAAACCAGTTTGGGCCTGTGCTGGCCTAGTAGCAGTTAATATATGAATAAAACATTTTGCTGTTATAGTTGTATTATTACACAAAGGAGATAATGGAAGTGGATGGCAGAAAACAGAAAAAACCTCAAGATTTTATGGCACATGAAGCAAGCATTATCTGTGTTTTTCTTTTTTCAAATGACACGGTGCATTGCTTCTCAACAAATGTGATAGGCGAGCATGGAATAGAGGCAGACAAGGCCCTTCCGAGGCTGTATTATGTTTCCATTACATTCTGGAAGCTCTGTAGTGATTTCATGGTCCCAGGAAGTTTTCCAAATAGCAGATAACAAAACAAGTTATCAAAAAAAACGAAAGAGGAGAAGCTGTAGAGGTGGGAGAATGTGCTCTGGCTACTTATTCGCTGAGCGAAGGGGGTTGCTGTCAGCTGTGTTTGTCATGCAGCTTTGAAAAACCACACACAGCTCCTTGGCAAAAGACAAAGGTTAATGAGAAGGGCTGTATGGATGCAGGGAGGCAGCACTGCCAGAACCAGCGCGATCCAACAAACAAATGAGTCAGACTATGTTGGTGGACCCCATTACAATAATTAGCAAAGGGCTGTAATATAGGAGAACTAGATAAACGCTACTTGCTAAGATTTGGCTTGGCAGTTTGGCTGATTTTGATCACACAGCAAGAACATTTATGCACCTGTGTCGCAATTTCAGCCGACATCCTGCAACCTGATCCCAGCTAATCTTAGCAGAAACGCATTGTGCAGCAGGTACACAGCGCGGCAGCACATGGGGAAGCTCCCCTTTGTTTCCTATCACATAGCCCAAACGAGATGTATTTTCAGACCAAAATCAACATATTCTTTCACACATTTGTTTCCTAGAATTCAACATCAATGAAGGTGCCTGCTAAATAGCACATGTGCATTAAAGCACGTGCAGTTACATGCTAAAGAACTGGGTAATATAATTAAACCCATAGCAATTAATCAGATGTGGTTACCTGCTAATTGTCTGCCATAACCTACTACACAAGGTTCAAACTTTATGACTTTATTTAAAGTACCCCATAAAGTTGAAATAGTATATTGGTTCAATCAGATTTATACATTTGATCCTGACTTTGCTGAGTCTGGAGTTTCAAGCCCATCTTACCTTCCCCAAATAACAAACTATAGGGGCGATATATCAGTGCAGCCGCAAGTGTGAATGTTGTGCTTATTGATGCCATGCGCCATTGCATCCTCCCTTCCCTTTCTGCTCATGTATAAGTGCACCTTTTGATGCTTAGAACCCTGAAGGTACCACCTGCCTGACCATTTTGGAAATTCCAGAGTCCCCACAGTAAGTTGTTTCAATAAGTAAAAAAAATTGAATCTAAAGCTAATGCCACACGGGCGTATTCTCTGCAAGCCAAAAAACGATTGCTGAAAATATGCCCTGTCTACTGTACATTTACCCTACCTTGTGCCTGCACCTGAATGAATGAGATACGCTTGGGTGCAAGCACATGTAGCTGACTTCATATTTTTGGCGGACATCTGCTACATGTGCCTGTACCCGAGCGTATTTCATTCATTCAGGTGCAGGCACGTGTAGAATCGTATGGCGCTATTTTCGGCACGCGATTTTCGGCTTGCCGAAAATATATGCCATATGCTATGTGTGGCATTAGCCACAAAAGAAACACACTCAAACTTCTTATTAACGTTGAGCACCAGAAATAATGCAATCCCAACTATGAAAATGATAATTGCAACTTGCATCAAATTAGCTACCATAGGTATGTGCAAATGAGTTCATTTTGACAGAATACATTTAAAGGAGAACTAAACCCTAAAAACAACATGTGGTAGAAATGCTGTATTTTATATACACCAGGCCATATAAAGATGTGCACAGGGAGTCACCATCTTGGATTTTCTTAGGAGTGTCAGTGACACTCATGCTCAGTAAGCCCTGGGCAGCTGTTGAAGCTAAGCTTAGGGGTCGTAGCAAATTATCAGACAGAAAATGAGGTTTGTTATACATAGAGGGTGATGCTACAGGGCTAATTATTCATTTCCGATTCTAATTCCACTGCTGTCAGAGCTGCAAATGCACCAGTAATCTGTATTATTTACTAATAATCCTTATATTGTGACATTTATATTCTATATATACAGTATATTGTGGGCCCCTATTCTCCGGTAAGTGACAGCAGCACAGAGCATGTGCAGGGAATCAGCAGAAAAGAAGATGGGGGGCTACTGGGGCATCTTTGGGGGCACAGATCTTCCCTGCTATAGGGCTGTGGTTGCCCTGGGCTGGTAGAAACCCGCCAAAACATAATGTACAGCATTTCTAACCTATGCCTTTGTTAAGCTTTAGCTCTTCTCTAATCGCAGTGCATAAATTCTTGATCAGATTAAATTACTGCAATTAAGGGTAAAATCCTGCATTACGAATAAAATGCAATTTGCATCCAACATTGCTTTTTGCACAATGCACTTGCAGGTGCAAATTACCCTTTGAGTGTTTTCTGCCACATTCCGTTAATTTAATATTTCCGTGTAGGTGCTATTGTATAAAGCCGTGTAAAAAAAATAAAATAAAAAGTGCTACAAATCAGCAAAAAATAGCAGCTGCCCCATGAAAAATGCCATGAAAGAATAAGTCATTAGTCACTGCCAATTTCTACAATATTTTGTATCCTGGAAATTTCTTGCAGCCTGAATTTTTTTCATTGAATAAGAAAGAGTTAATGCCGGGTCTGAAACGGTGTAAAATAATAGTGTTAATTATGGTGCTGATGGGGTGTAAAAGGCAATATACACCTTTATGATGATTTCAGGGATGAAGATGCACTGCATAAAATACACAGCTTTATAAATATGCCATTTAGTTTACACTACTGTTTATGCCTTTTTTCTGGTGTAAATCAATTGAAACAGCTTTATAAGGAGGATCTGCAATATGTCAAATAAAAGAACATACTAACATATCATAAGCCATACAGGAATATGTAAATAGGTTTGTTTATTTAAAAATATACAAGCCATATCTTGCAGTTACATTCTGAGAGACAGGTCACCACCATATCAGTTTTAAAGACATTGCACAGTGTTACAATATATGTGAAAACAGTTCTGCTGTGGGCAAATAAAGTACGTCTGGAAAGACGAGGCGCAGAATGTATGGAAGAATGCAGGCTAATAACAATATCATTATGATTCATATAGATTCACCTGACCTATGGAGATGGCAGTTCTAACTATAGAGTAGATATAATGTGTTTAACCTGGGTTTGATTTGGTTGACCTATGGGCTGGTCAGAGAGGGCTTCACAGGCAAGAAAATTACATTAGTCATTATCAGCCTATTGTTATATCCATGTCAAGGATGGCCAGGCTGTGCATATCCCTGATTTATATAGCTTTCCTTTATCATCATTGGCTTTCCTCTAACTCCAGCCCTGCCTAGGGAACTTGGGGAACACAGTTATCTTCTCTTTAAGTATTGGAGCTCAAAAACACATCTATACAGAAGACAAGCAAGCTCAGAAGAATCTATTTGTAATAAACACTTTCTATTCATATGGAAGCCTTCATTCGCCACAACTGGGAAAATCCTTTAGAAGACAGCGTCAATAACTGAGTATACACGCCAACTAATACTCTAGGCCTGGCCTACTGTTATGTTAATAGTTTGGACCTAACAATATAATATCAGCTTTTATAATCTTTGCATTATATGAAACATTTGTAAAGAATATACTGTATATATTTACTGTTTTCTGTATATATTTACTGTATTCTGTTTCTATGGTAATGAATGTTGTATATATAATAATGGTATTCTTAAACAGTTTGAAACCGGCCTTTGTTTTGCTTAGCGGTTTCTTGTCATATTTGGTCATCTTACCCCAGCAACCAGGTTGAGGTTCTAATGATGGACTAGAGGTTGAACATGGAAGAACCAGAAGAAAACAAAAAGTAACAATAAAAAATCTATCATTACAATGAAAATGCATTCCGGTTGTCACAGGCCCAAATCCCCATATTCTGATTATTAGTGGGCTCCAGGCTTCTGCTGAGAAGCTTAGCTAGGGGTCATACAAGATAATCAGGACATTAGAAGAAAGCATTACATCTGTAATAAAAGCTGATGCAACGGGGCTGATTATTAATCAATAATTGTAATGTAGAATGATCTATTGCCTATGCTGCCATGTAATGTGAATCTGAATTAATTACTAATCAGCATTATATTGCCTATTTTATATTGAATATATAATTGATACCTGAGATTAGGTCATGGCAGCAACCCAGGACATGTTCTGCTGTGAATCAGGAAGAAGATGAGATGCTTATGGGGGCTTCTTATGCCTTGGGTTGGTACATAAACTGTAGCATTTCTTGTCAAATCCTTTATAAAGCAACACAGAATTGCAAATTGTCTCAGAACATGTCTACTTTATATAAAAATGTAATTCTTAGGGGCAGATTTATCAAAATGTGAGTTTAGAGCTTAATACATAAAAACTCACCCACGTTCTATTCATTCCTATGGGATTTTTAGAAGCAAAAGGGTTAGAGTTCACCATTTTATAAATAAACTTCTAAATATCCCATAGGAATAAATTAAAACATGGGTGCCCTTTAGTGTCCCTTTCAAAATTAAATTATTCTTCCACCCCCCAATAGTGTTAATGTTTCAGGCTGTACTACCCTCAGTACATGCTTGATAAGTGCCTTCTGGCTGCAGAATGTTGGGGAATGTGTATTTCAAGGCAAATAAGTTCCTCTACAATATGAGATGCAGAGATACAGAAACCCAATGATAGGAAGATCTGAACTACTGTAGTTGCACCCTGTAACTTTGTGCTCCTCCCAGTCTTTTCCTGAGTCCCACTGATCAAATCGGCCATAGACAAGAGCACCGACAGTCACTAATGCTCAACTCACTGTTAGAGCTAGCTGATCTTTCACATAGATTGGTCAACCAATTTGGTTGTTTCTTTTTACTATATGGCTTAACTTCTCTAGGAACACTTGGCCAAATAACTATTCTGATACAGTTCAAATAAGATGTGAATGATCAGAACAGAAAGGAGTCATTGATTTCTTTCTGGAGCTGTGGAAATACAGAGACCATCCTGTAAATGAAAATAGAATCAACCAGATCTGTGCAACTTACCATCCATGTATGCAGCCAAAAAGTCATTGTCTTTATTACAGTAAGTTGCTTATAAACTCAAGGCAAATTCACAGTTATTCCATTTTTAATTGTAAAGCTCTATAGCCAAGGGCAGCCTCAAGTAAAAAAAGTAAGCTTCCATTTATTTTATTTATAATATTATAGACTAGTCTGTGAAGGTATAGCTTATGGATCCAAAAGACCATATCCCCCCACCCCCCAACACACTTGTATTTAAGCATAATAGGGGGGTTAGCTTGCTGTTCTACTGTTGTCTCTAGAGACTGCACATGCTAGGTGAATAATAACCTCTCTGTATAAATGGGATATTTTATTCAAAGCCAGACTAAACTAGAAAATATCATGCTATGTTTGGTTAATACTTGAAAAATCAATATAATGGTCCCTACAGACAAAATCACAACAGTCAGTGCAAGTGCTATTGCTCATAATTTCTCAACATCAACCCATGATAAAAAGAAATCTGACACTGTAATATAAAGGTATAGGATTTATAATCCAGAATGTTTGTAATGGATCTTTCTGTAATTTGGATCACCAAACCTTAAACTACTAAAAAATAATTTAAACATTAGTTTAACCCAATATGATTGTTTCAACTCCAATAAAGATTAATTACATCTTAGTTGGGATCAAGTACAAGATTCTGTTTTATTGTTAAAGAGAAAATTTAGAATTATTTGATTATAATGTACTCTATGGGAGATGGCCTTCCCATAATTTGGAGCTTCCTGGTTAAAGAGTTTCCAGATAATGGATCCCTTACCTGGATAATGTTGAAAAACCCCCATTGCAGCTTAGCCACACTGAAGTCGTTTGCAACAGTCTATTGCACTGACCCTACATATTATGTGACATACTGAACCCTCTTCTGCTAACCCTCCCTCCCCCCCCAAGAGTGCAATGACTACATAATGGATCCCGTTGTGAGACTAAAGTCACCCTTCGACAGTACAGACTCCTCCCATAATCCCTTGCATTTTTGACCATATTATACATTCATCTGTGTTTGCATGGAATACATTCAACACGGCCATGTGTGATCAACTAAGACGACCGACTAAAAGGAAAAACTCACCGGATAAGGGTGAGTAAGGGACTGTAGCGGTCAAGGTTCCTGGCAGTTCTACCTGTAATTTAGCCAAATGGGGCACAGCACTGTCAGTTTAAAAAAGTTTGTCTATTTGCGTGGCCAGTTCACACTAATATCAAGATTATTGGCATATGGGATGATTGGCCAGTGTATGGCCAGCGTTGACCCAATTCTTTATGCCTTAATATGCACAGATAAACTCCACGTGTGGCCAAGGGGAAGGCTAACTTGATATACCCTAAGTAAAAGGTAAAGCACAGACAAGTAACTAGAGCTGTACAAGAACCATGAAGCTGTTCTACATACTAGTCCCAAAGAGCAGAGTCTAATGAGCGAGTCTGAGAACAATTCATACATTATTTTAAGTGGTGCAAACTATCTTTCTGTGTTTCAGATTATTCCGTCGTTCCAAAGCAACCCAGACACGAACAGACTATTTCACTGGAAAAGTGGATTCTCTAAATGCTACAGCAATACAGTAGGCGTCGTTGTGATATAGTATGCACTACCTTTACCTCTAACTGCTCACATTACAGGTATCACTGCTTGTTCTACAGGGAATTTGTTTCCAAAAGTATTTCTTCTAAAAGCTCTACCCAGCAAAATAAAAAAAGACATAGGAAAAGCATTGCAGCCAAAAGAATCTTTCCATAAACTTAGCAGCGAGCTATGGCTGAGAGCCAGTTAACAAATGGCAATGCATGATGGGATTTGCAGTTCAGCTGCAGCAGGAGAAATACTGTAACACTAGCTTTCATCTGGATTTCCATCCCTACAAAACAAATAGAAAGGCTCTTACATTCATTTTTTTTATGATTTTATTTTATATATAAACTTTCTGAAACACTTTTACATAAATTAACTCCTCTGAGACTAATATTTGATGTACAGTAAATTGTAATTCCTATAAAAATCCATAAACAACTTGTTTCACATAATTTACAAAAAAAAGCTGATTCCTTTGCTGAAACTTGAAGAGAATTCTACTTGCAATAGATTTTTCTCAAGGCAAACCATGTTAGCATTGTAAAATCTGTTATTAAAGTCACATGGTAGCGTTAGTCACTTGTGCCAATGTCCTTTTATAAAGCAGCACAGTAAAAGCAGTTGAGTTGTCTATAAACAGTAATTCTGATCCACGTTTTAAAAGTAACAATGATATATACCACATCCTATGCAGAGAGAAAGAGAGAGAGAAATCGAGAAACTACTCCTTTTTTTTTTCTTTTTAAGCAAAGGTCAACATTTCAATAATATTCAGAAACACTGTACAGGTCATTTTAAATACAGTGCCTGGATTAACATTTATAAGAGCCTACTGCAAAATCTATAGGCTTTCCTCTCCAGTCCGAGTGCAGTGATATGCATATGTAAACATTTTTTTAAAGCAGATCACCTTTAAGGTCATTTGTAAAAACACATTGGGGGGCGGGGTTTGCCGACAGCGTTTCTATTCCTCAGGAAGGCTCTTTCTCTACAGAGTCCAACAGAGATTGTGCTACAGAAAGGATATCTGAGCAAACACAGGCTCAAATAGCAATGCAGCGGAACAGTTTCTATCTCCCGTTGAGCGGAAGCACGTGTATTTTGTCTCTTTGGCAGCCTTCACAAGGCCGTTGTGTTACCTTTTTCCTATCTCACTTTGTCGGAGAAATTGTATATTGTTTGAGCTGTCCGCTAACTCAGGGTATTGCTCCACTGAGAGTACATAGTACCCATCATATCCTTGGACTTTTCCTGCACTAAGCAGCTGTCTTTTCTCCCCTTCAGTCCACAACCTGGCACCTTCTTCCCCATCCCTTACTCTCTGTTGTTCTCTGGCCCAGGAGTAGGAGAGCGCTCTTTGCCTAGCTTGCTCCAGAATACGAGCCTTCTCTTCATCAAGAGTCATTCCATAACGTACATGAAGAGCCAAAGCACCGTACTGCATTTCGACATCGGCAAACCTGCGAGTTCTTCCATTCACTACTGTAGTTGACTGGGACACTGTAACATTGATGCCATTTTCCAAGGCTTTGCGTCCACTGGTCAGCCTTAAGGTTCCAAGATCACTCTCTGGTGTTGTGGTTTTGATGAAATAGTGTGTGTCCCTTCCTTCTATGGTAAAATGTAAATTCTCCAGGTAGAAGGCATTGTTGAGAACGGCTGCTACTTTAATACAGTCTTCATTGGCAATATTAAGTGCATTGGTAATCACTTTGCCTTGACTGACAGCTAGCATGACCCCTTTTCCGATCAGTGATTTTACTGTGGCAAACCAAAGCCAGGATTTCTCTGTGTTGGATTTGCGTCGGCTTATCTGAATCTCTGGCATTTTCCCCAAGGATAAGAATGCTTTTGTTTGTCTGGCCACTTGTTGCTGAACTCCAGAAATTGGCTGCAAAAAAAAAAAAACAAAATAAAATTAGTTAAGCAGATACATAAAAATATATTGGCTATAATATACTGTGTGGATGTATGTTTCAATATAAAGTTGGTAAGTCTTAAAGTTCTAATGCATGGGAATGTGCACCAGATATAATAACCCACATCCACCAACCAGATGATTAGTATAGGATACCTGTTGTTTGTATTATTAGTAATATCCTTCTAATAACATACTTCTTGAGTTAGAAGCAAGATTGAGATGGAGTTGTAGGGGAGGGGAATAGTCATTACTATAAGTAGGCTCAGTTGAAAGACCTGATTGGAGCAGACCTGCTTGCAATCGTTTTCCTTCTCTGGCTGGTGTGGAATTACTGTGGAATGGGGACCCAACTTCTCTCCACAGACATCTAGCATGTACACTGATATGCTTTGAGCAGAATACACAAGTAAGTGTTTCTGGTGATACCAGTACAATTGCCCATTGTGCATACTATTTTTGGACTTTCTTATGGAAATGAAAACATTATAGAGCCCCCTGGGCCCCAATGCTTAGCCATTCTTGTCTGCATGATTTAAAACTGCTCTTGTGCAACCCAATTTTGATTTGGAAATCTGCACTGATGATTATAACAAATCCGGCTTATAAATGTGTAAAACATCCCAACCATAGAGATAAAGGGGCAGATTTAGTACTGATTGTTACAATTAAACCTATTACTGCACGGATCCATAATGAATCCCTACAATGGGATCCTACATTTCAGACCAGTTGATTTGGTCCCAGGGATCAAATATTTGATCAAGATGAACACCTTTTTCTATTGATAGAATACGTTGACCGATTTGTCCTACACAAATCAAACAGCTAAATAACCTGCAAAATTCCCAATTAGCCACTTAATTCCTATGGCAGTAAACTGGTGATTCTAGAGCTAAATGTTATACGCCAGCCCAATATTTTACAAATGCAGCAATATGTCCAGTTATGCCCCATTATGTCCAGACCATGTTTAGCTCTGTCCTAGCTAGTATATAAATTCTGGGACACAGACTGCATGCTATTTTCCTTATGCCTGATGGATAGCTATGTCTCCCTGCTGGGTTCTGATAGCCTTGAGCTAATGGAAATCTCAACAAAGAATATACCCAGTTGTAAACAGATAATCCATGTATCTGTTTCCCAATTAGAATGGATGTCATCTAGATTTCTGCAATTAAACATAACATTGATATTCAATAAAAAAAATAATTAAAAAGAGTGTGATTTCAACTTCTCCGGGTACTTCTGTTAACCTGTTCTGTCATTTAGTCAATCTAGAGAAACACACATGCCTGTCTGTAAATATGTTGAATAATTGAGTTAATGTTTCTAAAAACACAATTTTACCAGCACATAATGTATTGCTTTATACACCCCAGAAAAGTGTAATATTTGCATAATGTGCCTCTTATAGCCACAAATGTCCCCCTGATTATCATGATACTGCTAACATCTGTAATATGAGCACCATACGCCATGCAAACAATAGATCAAAGTGGAACTGAAATTACTATCTAATTGCCTGCAGACCTCTTCAGATTTCTCCAGAAGCTTTGATTTTAATAACAGGACCAGCTCTTCAGCATGGGTAAGGCCTGTGTGCCAAACAGCAAGCAATGTTTAGAGAAGTATGTATTTCTCAGTAGTGTTCAGGGTAATAGATTCCATATGCAGCTTCACAGAAAAATAGAATAAACTATAGGAACATGTAAACTAAAATAAAGGTTTAGAACTAGTTATCCTAGGGCCTGTAGTAATATACAGTCATTCTGTGTCTTTTTAAAAGGAAACTAATATACTTTGGTAGTGCCCCAATCTGTATAGGGTAGACTGCCACCCCTGGTAACTTGCGGGCGAGTTTCTCAACTCATCCAGGGCAGCAACACCTCGGTTCAATACATGTTTGTCATCTATTAGTTTGTTTTCTTTTGTGCATAAGAATAAAGTTTCTGACTGAATCTGCAAATAACACTTTTTTTTCCTTTTTGGTGCTTTGACTCATTTGGCTGCAGTAAAGGCCCAATGCATTTGGGAAAAGCATCCATTCTTCTATAACTGGTAAAGCACCGAGCCGTAGAGAAGGAATAAACCGGTGAATGTAACTGTCTCTGATCGTCCCTCCCACCATAGGCATTTTTCCTTTATATATTTTTTTTGTTTTTTGTTTAAATGAGTGATCAGAGAAAAATAAATCCTTTTAATAGGCACTCTGAGCGCTTATTGGTAGGCTTGACTGGCTTTCAATTACACACTGGACGCTTGCCACTATTTTCAACATCCAAAACAAAAGGAAACAATTGCAGTTTTACAGATGCAGAATGCAATTTCATGTCATATCTTCTGGTATTTGGGGATGATTTTCATGCTGAATCTACATCCAGTTTAGCCTTGTGAGAAATGATGTAAAATGAACATATGGATTCTTCTCAATCAGTGCAGTAAAACTACCTCTTCTGGAAAACAATACCTTCCTATATTTTTTATCTTTTTTCCCTATTAATAACATTGGCATCAAGAAGAATTTTTACTGGCTGGGTGGAATACAGAATTATTCAAACACTAGCCACATGGAAGCTCTAGGGATGATGCTTTAAGAGAAGATTCACACTACTTATAAACAGGAGCCATTTTCTGTATAACACAATGTGCTAAATTTGATTATGTACGAAGAGAAGGCAATTTCCGGTGTATTACAAATGTACAAACTGCCTTTATTAGTAAATTAAATATTTCTGAAAGAACAGGGTTGTGCTAAACTCAATTAACTAGATGCCTAAGGGGACACTATCTCCCCTACAAAGAACACAAAAAAACGACCACCATGTAGTACATATTGTGGGCGGCCTTTCTGCCAAACCACAATGCTGTAAATGCTAGTGTTTTTTCCAGTGTAAAGTAAATGCATTGTTTCTGGCTAGCGTGCTGGCTTTCCTTCCACTGTTTGATCCTTATGCTGCTTCCCCAGAAGGCTAGGATTTTGCTAAAAATCTATAGCATTTACAGTCATGTGGCATGTTGCAAGTGGACTTTTATTAAAATATCCATTGACACTTAAAGATATGTTTTAAAAAACAAGGAGACACACACGAGGGGGGAAGAAAAAATCAGATAGCTCAACATACCGGCACATCATCCCACTGCTGGCTCTTAAGAAGTTCATAAGATGGCTCTGTTAAATCAAATTTGGGGACACGGTAACCAGGAATGGCATTGTGCAGATGAAAACCAAATGTAACCAACCAGCTGTTGACATCTACATTAAAAAAAAACAAACAAAATACAATTTATATAGACATATGCATAGAATATTATATACTGTACACACATACATAGTAGAGCAGCCCTGTGCAGTTTCCTTCTAGCACATCAGCAACTCTAACAATATTCCTGCTTGGCCATTTTCTTAAATTCCTCACCAAATGGGTTTCTTTTTATTAATCTTAATGTATTAGCCAATATTTTTCCTCCATGCTTACAAACAACACTTTCAAATTGTTAACTGCCTTACCACAAATATTATGCCACACGTTGTAAAACATAGTTGTGCCTGTTATCTAATACAGCATGTACAGCATGTACATTTACTTTTACTTTGAGTGTTAAGCCAGCCATACACACACCGATATTATCATACGAAACCTCGAAGAGGCGACCGATATCGCAGAAGGCTGCGGATATCGGTCGACTTGTCGATCAGCCAGGTTAAAAGATTTTGATCAAGGACCATTGAAGGCGTCAAAGCAAAATCTACATTCAGGGCTGAATCGGCAGAAGGAGGTAGAATTTCTATTGTTTCTACCTCCATATCGGACGTTTGAGCCCTGAACGTCAGTGGAGGGTGAGAACGATCTTTCGTGCGACAAATGGTCACATGAAAGATCAGAATTGCTACGTGTATTGCCACTTTAAGTTAATGTTTATCTCCAGATCAAGATATTCAAGCAGCAGGTTGAGCTAAAACCCCTTCCATTGGGGAAATAAGAGTAAAAGTCAACATTCATAAACATAATTGGAAGTACTTTACATGAATTATTTTGCATTATTTCTATACACCTATGTCTATATATTTATATATCTGCATCTACATGTATCTATCTATCTATCATCTGTTTATATTATGCATAAATACATGCAATTACATATAATGTTTTAATTAAATCATAAATCAAAAACCCAGTCTGGTAAATAAAAAGCCACATTTAGATATTCAGCACAGAGTCTATAAAGCTGTCATCGGCTGTCACTCTGAACAAGCACAAAAGGTTTGTTTTTCAGCGTTATGGAAAAAAACAAAAGTATTCTGGACTTGCTAATTAGCTATTGTCTGTGATAGCACACATGTCACATTATATGTAGGCTGCATTAGAATAACACATAACCTCATCTTATTTCTATGACAACACAATCTACTTTTGGACTTGTCAAAGGAGAGAATAAATTGACATTTCTTTCAGCAAAGGGGACATACACGGGCTCAGGTGGTTTCAGGAGCATCACTGGCTTTCCCATCCTCAGTGGTTAAATAATCTGTGATGAATTGCTTGTCAAAATAATGTGAGACTTCTAGTTTTCCCTTCACTTTTGTCAAGAGCAGCGCATCTCATTTCAGCGGTTATTAGACAGCGTCCTTAGCTCTGTGAGTGCAGGAACTTCTAAAGTACATATTTATATACCTTTATAATTTAATTATTTTCCTTGGTGCCTACAAATCAATTTAAGTCTAGTGAAAAGTGTATTTCATTTCTTTCTTAGCAAACTACGTTTGAGTGCCAAAGTTCTCTTAAATCCTAAAAAGAGGTATATTAGAGACCTATATTCAACCCTAACCCAGTAATAGGGCTACATGTCAATTGTTTTGATTAAAAAAATACATTCTTGCTATGTTTTATTAAAGAATAACTATACATACTCCCAGAATGAATACCTAACCAACAGATAGTTGATATCATATTAATTGGCCTATTATAGAATCTTACCAAACTGGAATGTATATCAGTATATATATGTGATGGGCTGTGTGCTCCCATAGAGATCACCTGACTGGAGGTAATGAAGCTCTGACTGTAACAGGAAGAAGTGTGGGAGTAAATGATAGAACTTTGTCCATTAATTGGCTCATATGATCTAACCTGTATGCAGTGTCGGACTGGGGTGCCAGGGGCCCACCAGAAATCCTCAGACCGTAGGCCCAGTCTCAAAACTTCCGTCTCTCTTCACTCACATTATTTATTCTCTTAATCACTTCCACATACAGATTATTATTTATTCTTCCGTCTATTTATTTTCTTTGTTCTCATATAGAAATGAGGAATGACCATGGTAAAGGCATACAAGCAATATGGCTGGATGAGCAGAAGGGCCTACTGACACCTCAGCCCACTGGGAGTTTTCCTGGTATCCTGGTGGGCCTGTCCGACACTGCCTGTATGTGTGCCCTTGTTTGTGTGTACCGTGCATTATGATTACATGGCCATTAGTACTTAAAAAGGCAATTTTCTATTTAGGATTACCCAATGGCATATACTAATAAAAAAGTATATTTTTATTAAAATGTTTTCTTTAGATGAAGCAGGGTTTTACATATGAGCTGCTTTATGCTATATTTTTATAGAGACCTTCATTATTCTGGGGGAATAGTTTACCTTTAAACAGCATCAGTACCTTTTTTCTCTGTGCATACTGAGCTCAAACTAACTCATAGACAGAAAACATTTCCAGCATAAGTTCCATTTATAAGGCTAAAGTTGGATATAACTTTATATGGTCCCTTTAATTGCCAAATAACAGATACAGATATATTAGTCAGCAGTCTTTATAAAACTGTTCAGCCATTAAGTCATTTTTCTAAATTGGACTACAAATTTACTTCACAAAAATGTGCAAATCAACTACAAAAGAAAGAGCCCAAATAAAACTGCTGGTGCCTAATTCAGCATTATAAATTGGCTTTTCGTTGCCATGATTAGCACCCAACAGGAGTTGTTTTATTATCAAATCGTTACTGCATTTCTAACAAATTAAAGCTTTAGTTGCAAATGTAATAACTTCACAACAAACCTAATCCAGCCTTCCAAGGAAGCTAAAAATGTGATAAAAAGAGGGCAAAAATCATTAGTCAGATTTGGAAGCAGGCAAGAATGCTTATTTATGTATGCCTGCAAGGGTATGGCACTATCACTTTCAGCACTCTTCTGTGAAAGCCCTTGGCTGAGTCTTCAAGGTAATGCTACTAATTCCAGAGGCTTGTTCCGCTGACCTACCCCCTACCTGTCTCAAATTATGCAGTCCCACAGAGCAAACTGATGCTTTTACATGATTTTTCTCACTTCAGCCCTTGTGTAAATGTGTTACTAAGGAGAACAATAGTGTATGTGTTACCTGTGATGTAATCCTTTACATCATGAATTTTGCTGACCGGGTTGTTGTTCTTGAACATGTACAGATTGAAAGGAGCTGGGTCCTTGCCAATATTTTTCCAAATTTCAATATCAGGAGTAGTCCAGCGCCCAGCTAATATGTCATAGTCTCTTTGTCCAAAGTGAATTAGCTTGGTGAGTGGATCATAGAGACCACCATGGAATCCGATCACCAGCTGGAAATCAGGGTTTGAGTCAAAATAAATCTCTCCGTATGCAGTGTACTGGATTTGCTTGAGCATGAGGCCGTTGCTACTGAAAACAGCAAGAGGTGTACCGGTGTTGTCAGATGCAATGTAGAATTCTTCTCCGCTGCTTACCTCCATGGCAAAGAGGTGTCCTTGAAGGTCATAATACAAACAAGTAATTTCAGAGCTGGAATGGTTATAGACATGAGTTATTCTTGAGGGATAGTTAAGATCGGCATAGAAGAACTGCAGATGCTTGCCAAGGCTAGTTTTGCTAGATATTCGCCGACCAAGACCATCATAACGGTATATTACAGTCCATCCACCAGCTTTACTATAAACCCTGGTGAGAAGGCCTTTGGAGCTGTATTCAAAAATCTCTGTGCCTCTCTGACGAAGGAATCCATCTTCATCTAGCCGATACTGTACATCGCCTAGCCTTGTTATTCGGTCTCTCAAGTCATAGCGTAATGGTATTAACCTTGCACTGTTGCTGGGGTTCAACAAATGGAGGTTTCCATTCAAATCATAATTATATCTCCACATAATCTTCTCATTTAAATACACAGTTTGGAGTTGACCATCTACATCATATTCATAAGCATATTTAGTAGTATTGGCAAAAGGCCCAATTTTTATTTCCCTTTTTGTCACTCTTCCCATACTGTCATATTGCACAGTAATCCAATACATTAGTGACCTCAGTATTTCATACTGAATTTCCTTGATTCTGCCATGGGGATCAAAGTGTTTTGTATAGGTCATGACAGCTGTAGAAATGATCTGGTTAATATCATAATAAATGACCCCAAATTTGCCAAACTGGTCAACTTTTCCAGAAATATCATCAAATTGATACAATTCAATAGGTAAAGGAGTTTCATTGATTACACCCTGCATGCTGGTAACTCGGAAGCTGTTGTCATAGCTGTAGTCAAATCTGGCATTCACCATGCCATCTTCACTGAAACGGAATATCTGCCGATCGATCAGTGGCCCAATTTGACGATATCTTATAGTGCAAATAAAACCATCGCTTTGAAGGTTCACTGTTTTTAGAACTCCTGCAGTCTCATCATATGTAAAACTGACCCTTGTGCTATCGTACAGTATTTCAGAGACCTTCGTTTGCCTCCTGTATTTAAACAGGACTCTTCGGCCCGTGCCCAAATAAGCGGTCTGCAAGAGTTGTCCTTCTTCATTGTAATCCATTATGACCGAGGCATTGCCTTCTGGAGGATTGTATATGTTTCGGTAATAGCCTATGGAACGTATAGTTTGCATGGTATGCCTAGCTACACTTGGCATAGTTATGGCACTAAGACGGTCGAGTAGATCATATTCAAAGATGTACTGCCGTTGACTGTGAAGCAGAAGGACCATTGTCTGGAAAAGAAATAATAATCTTTATGATGAATTGGATAACCATACAGAAAACATAGCAAGTTTTGTGCAAAATATCATTATCCTTTTCATTCGAGAATATAACTCTTTTTTTTTTAATTGAATCATCACTGAACTTATATGTTTAGAGTTCTCTGCTTAATTTAGTAGATGCTTTATTGGTCAATTAGAAGCAAGAGATTTATAATGTGCTGGGCTGTCACATTATTTTGGCAGGCACAAACAGCCAAGAAGCAGATTGTCAATGGTTATGGGTGAGACATATGTAATATCTGAGGCAGAAGTGATGTGGTTTAGGATGGCAATATTTCAAGGGAATATAGGAAACACAACAGCTACTTAATTAGAAACTAACTAGCATATATTTTGATAATGGTTATTAGGAGCACCGAAGTTACCTGCAATTAGTCTTCTTCGTGTGATTGTATTAGGGGATATGAAGATCTCAGACTGAGACAGCACCATTATTTTCTAGCAGAGTAGTTTTTTGGGCAATTATAATGAGTAACATTCAAACACATTCATTTTGTTTATTCTCTCCCAACAGAAACAGGCCCAGAGCCATGAGTTGGGAACAGAGTATTATGACTTTCATTGACCAAACGCAGGGTTGCAGCTGCTCTTTTTAAGTACAAAACGCTTTGGACTCAGATGGAAGACAGCGCCATAACTATTTCCCCTCTGCTCATACAGCCACTGAGCATATATGTTAAAGGATTCTTTGTTGCTGTTGTTAAACCTTTATCATCACAGAGGTACAAACTGACTTGGTATGACTGCATTAAAATTCCATTTGGACTTGACAAGTATGTTGCCTTGTACAAGAGTACTTTATGTAGTGATGCTTGGCATCGTTTGTGCTTTTAATCATGTTCCATTGCTCAGCATGTAGAATTATGTTAAATTGTGACAGATTGCAAGTTTTGAACTCACAAAGACATAAAATCTGTATGTTAATGTTTGTATAGTGAATGAATAAGCTGGCTACCCAAGCAAGGCAGTAGCACAGAAGCAATCCTTTATATTGCTGTCTGAGTGGAAAAATTGGCTTCCTGTTTATTTTGTTGTCACTTCAATAGTAGTATTCCCTAAATGGCTTAGCAAAAGTCTACTTAAAGTCAAACACTATTAGGATGGCAAAGGGGGATACTTTAATTTCATATTTTTCACTTAGCCAGGCATTTTTGCTGCTGTGCAAAACAAAAACACCCCTTCAAGCAGAAGCCTAGATCATTCTAATATATGAAAGCACAATAATGAGGAAGAATACACAGTGCTACAATACTTTAGTCCCACATGTACTGTGTGAAATAAAAGTGTCACATGCATTTACCTACCTACAGAGAAGACAAATCAATCTTTTACACTAACACATATATATAATATTGAAATGGAATTATTATATAGAACCTTGTAGATTATATTAAGAGTTCTAGTCAAGGAAAAAGTTATTAGCACACATGCTGATTTGTGGTTACATATTAACCAATCCGATTGTTTTTTTCAATCTCTAGTTACAGTTAGCCTGATCAAATCTAATTGCTGATTGGTATATGTGTGTATAATTAAATGAGCTCTAATTAGATAAATATTCGATGGAAAACTGTAAATGAATGTTGTCCGCCGGATATTCTCCACTTTTTAGACACATTTTAGAGGTGGATGGAACTTACCTTCTCTAGGTAGGTATAGCTCCACGTTTTACCATCAGCAAACAACCGTGACACGATTCTTCCCTGCGCATCATACTCTACTTTTTCACTGGTGGTTCCCCGTTGGATGCTGCCAATCTGACCAGTGGACGAATAAGTCACATTGACCGCCATGAGTTTGCTGCTTGGAAGCCACAGTGTTGGATGACCAGAACTATCATAAGCAATCCTCAGCAGGAACTTTCTGTGATCATCATAGATTTTTTCTGTTCTCGTGGTTCGATCATAGTCAACCGAGAGGAGGTTTCTGCCATTTACCTTTTATAAAGCAAACGAGATGGTTCGATAAATCAAAGAGCCCAAGAACTAAGCAGTTATTACTTCTCAAACTAGCAGCTTTTTTGTATAGACACCATTTAGAATGATTGATTGCCTCTGCTAGTAAATTAATTTAGCAACTACCTGGTATAAGTGTAAGGCATTAGACTAACTGCTGTTTTAAAAGGTTTCATTAAGCACAGAGTCAGTCTGGCATTTGCACAACCTCTTTTAAATTGAGGTCTTTTGAATGTAGTCATCTGTTCAAAAAAAGACTAATGAGCATTAACAGAAAAGTTTCACGGTCACAGGTCTTTTGTGTATAGGTATTTGTAGGAAGGCGGTCGCCACCCACGAAGTCTTGCAACACGAGTGCTTCCATATACTAAAACTGTTATGCGCATTTAACTTTATCATCAACAATGACAGATGACAGAGATAAACCATCGTATGAGCTACAATGCTGCCGAATGAAAAATACCTCTGTCACTGATTATTGATGCAGCCGTATTACTTAAATGTTTCTGGATTAGAATTAGATACATAGGCAATTTATTTTTTTTGGAAATCACAACACAAATAATGGCTACTGTTTGTTGTGCAAAGTTCCCAAGGTCAGTGGAATTTTTAACTCATTCCAGTAATCTATGTAATGAATTACAAATATATTTGTACCTTAAATGCATAAAAATAACAGTATTACACAATTAATGTCCTTTTCTACAAGGAATAATCTTGGGATTTGCAGCAAGATGATTGGTCTTTGCAAGGATACCAATAACTCACACCCTAAGGGGAAACATTAAGGCTCTGCAGTAGCCACAATTAATAGTTTAGTTGCAATGGGATATACTGTAGCATAATGAGCTTTTTATTGTCTGAAAGGTTTGTTATATTTTCTTTACATGGACTTCTATGTCTCATTGTTTGAAACACTAAGGGGCAGATTTATCAAAATGTGAGTTTAGAGCTTAATAGATAAAAACTCACTCACATTCTATTCATTCCTATGGGATTTTAAGAAGCGTATTTAACAATTGGTGAATTTTACATTTGGGTGAGTATTAATGTATTAAGCTCTAAGCTCACATTTTGATATATCTGCTCATAAGAGTAATTTTTTGTGAATATGTAAAATGCTTTACACAGAGCAGCTGTATATATATATATATACTATGCAAAAAAGGTACTCTAATATTTCACATCTCTTAATGCCACCTCTGCCCCCATTTCTCTCGTGCCAGGATACAAAGAGCAATGCAGGAGAACATGGTGTCACCAGAGAATAATGAAAGACGACAGGGCAAACAGCAGAGACAGAGAGCACATGATTTACTACCTAGGGCTGTTAAACACATAAGAAGTTGAAGAGCAGCTCAATGCAACATAATACATGCAAACTAAAATCTTACTGACTTCTGGTTATTATTATGTAAAAATCTTTTCTATAGTGAATTATTAATTTTAGAGTTTGCATGTAATTAATTATGCCGAAGTGGTATTCTAATTCCGTGCTAAGTACCTCACAGTTGCACTTATTAATATACATGAATGAAACTGGTTGTCCATTAAGTACTGGTAATTGGTTTATTCAGATGTACCATATACTGTAATATAGTAAATCAGAGATATTGTCCTGTATTAATATGTAATAATTATATGTGCTTACTCTGAGCTTCCGACCAAACACATTGACCTTTCCTTGAGCCTGCTCTTTTCGGAATCTCCATTCGACCAGGTTATGCCCATTGTCTCCTGGAAGGGTCATATTTCTTTTTGCCACTGTTGGGTTGGCTGGACCTGCTAAAATGTGAGGCTCTGTTTGGAAGTGAGAGTCCATTCCATTACCATATATAATTCTTACAGACCCATCATACCCAACTTGGTAGCTGTTCTTCAGTTGGTCTAAAAAAAAGACAAAAACAAAACAATTATTAGACATAACACAACAATTCCAGAGAAGGCTTTTACTAAAAACCTACAGGCACCCCCTAAAGAGAAACAGGGGAGACACAGCTGGGTGGCATCAAGTGATACAGCGTTATCTGGAAGAGGGCTGTGTAACCATTAGTGCAAGGGGCCCCTTTATTTACAGGTTAATGAGAGCACACTACATTGAATCTGTACAGACTTTGCACCTTCATAGGGCAAGGCTAGAGAAGAATGATCTACACCCATTGCATCCCTGTGTGTTAACCATGCAACCTGACGCTAGCATTCAAAACAGTTCATCATTTCCTTCTGGGTCTGTTTGGTAATGAGAAGGCCATTTATAATCATTGGGCAGTAACCCAGAGCAACGAATCTGTGATTAGATTTTTAGGCAGCTGCAGGTAGAACAATGAAAGCAAACTTCTGATAGGTTGCCATGGGTTACTGCTCAGGTGCAAATGTGCCCAAAGTTTATAAACTACATACACATGTCTTTTGTATTATACAATACCATCTATTTTTCAACGCACTAATAAAATGGTATATTTTTATAACTACTAGAAAGATTTAAAATAGTTTTATTGGAAGAACCCCAACAGTAGCAAGAGAAATAATTTAGCACTTTAGCATTTCTTTTTTTTAATCCAATATTTTAATGCTTCATCACTGTAATAAATTAACAAGCAATTACTTTATAGCTGCGATTAGTCTAGTTTGTATGACTACAGATACAAGTATTGGCCTATTGGGGGAACTGTGACAAATGGAGCTTAGAACCTGTGACCTGGAACAGGCATATGGAAGGAGGATCCCATGCTGGGAGTAAAGAGATAAAGCAAATTGTCTCTGGAAGTTATTGGGAAAGCAAAGTTGTGCTGTGACTCGCAATATGGGCATAAAGACTTGCCAACAACAATGGGGGTGGCAGTTACAATAAATCATTTGGTTACTGGTAAGAGAAAACCTGAATAGTATTAAGCCTGAAAAAGGCAATCAGAAGAAACATAGCAAAGAAAGTGAACTATATGTTCTGCAGTAACAAGTTGGGCTCCCTTGGGTACAAGAACATTAGAAGCCTAATAAGAAGCATTATGGCATAGAGTGAGGTGGAGCACTGCTAATGGTTTTATGGCTCTAATAACATGCAAAGTGACTGAAAATTGAGGTATTGTTTGCCTAGTGGCCTAAAAGCATTTGATTTATTTTTAGTTACACAGATTATATTTCTTTTATGTAAAAGTTAGAAATCAGCAAGAACGCTTCTCCGGGTCTGAGTGAACCTGTTCCCACACATTTTCTTAACACAAAATTAAAGAACCCACCGACATGCTGTGTTGGCTTTTGTATTCTCTGGCATATAAGGTTTAGGTATGAAAATAAAATCTGAATGCAGATTTAAAGGCCTACCATGATAATTAGCTTAAATAAGAAAGTAGGGGATGGAGTATGGGTAGAGAGAGCCAGTCACTGAAATGACTATTACATCCCCATACTTGTGGCAGTAAATAAATGCAGTTTAGAGAATTGACCCAGACCATAACCAGCAGGAAGGCCACAAAAAGGCAGGGAATGCAGCAGAGTTGAAATAATCACCCCCCCCTTCAAAAATAACATCACACTTTAGTTCTTAATAGTACAGTTACACCAGTGGTTTTGCAGCAGGAACCATCACAATAATACACGGCTTCTTTCTCTTGGCACCTCCTTTAACAATGTTAATGCAGTCTCAGTCAAAACTTTAAACAGGTTCCTTTCTTGTGTTTATGCAAGCAGTATTACAAAATCTCCGCTATACACTCCCTGGAGTAAAAATATATTCTCAGAATACACAGGGAGCAATCATATTTTCGTGGAAATTGAAGTAATTTTTTTCAAATCAGAACAACCTGCCAATTTGCCAGTCTAACCTGGGGAGGGAGGATTATCTAAGGACCCCAATGAACAGCACAGTATTGTCAACAAATTATATTGTTATTAACACCAAAATCACATTTCAAAGTATGCTTTCTTTTTTTAAGATAACACAAACTTGTACTATAGAAATCCTGAAATGAAATTAGGTCTGTTATATGTTATATAAATACAAAGTGCAATTTACAGGTAGGGATCAGTTATCTGGAAGTCCGAAATCCAAAAATCTACAAAATAGAGGCAAGCCATTTCCCATAGAGACAATTTTATGCTAATAATTTAACATTTTTTTAATTATTTCCTTTTTTCTTTGTAACAATAAAACAGTACAGGTATGGGACCTGTTATCCAAAATGCTCGGTACCATTGCTTTTCGCAATTTGGATCTCCATACCTTAAGCTTACTTAAAGCTTATTTTCACATTAAAACCAATAGGATTGGTTTGTCACCAATAAGGATTAATTATATGTTAGTTGGGATCAAGTACAAGGTACTGTTTATTATTACAGAGAAAAAAGGAAATCATTTGAAACTTTCTGAATAACGGGTTTCTGGATCCCACATCTGTACTTGATGGCAACTAAGCTGCATGAATCCATATTGGTGGCAACAATCCTATTGAGTTTATATCATATCCAAATGATAAGGGATAAGGTATGGTGATCCAAATTCAGGAAAGACCCACTATTCGGAAAACCACAAAATAATAGATCCCATACCTATACCAGAATAACAATATGTTTGTTGGCAGTCTTTGTGCACATCCAATGCCTGGCCATTAAGTTTAAGAGATCTGATCAACTAACAAAAAAAAAAAAAAACAATGGTCATCTAAATCCCAAGCTCATGAGTCATACACTGAACAATATGTTGCCCACACATACTGTACTTATCTGGCTAGGCTTCCCAAGGAATTGTGGGCCTGTGTAGATCTTGGCTTTCTGATGATTCTATGCATGTTTTAAAAGCTCTGGTGCAAGAAAGAAATTGGGCAAATAGACTGGAAAGGAACCTACCAAGAAACCTATGATTTTGCAGTTCCGTTGGAAATGATGGAATTAAGCATCTGTTTCCAGCTACTAGAACCATTTGTACAAAGCTGCAGAGTTTTTACGTTGCTTACCTTGAACCATTGTGTAGAAGGAGTCAATTGAAGACAAGTTGGAAGTAATGCTTACATCTTCTTCCCGACTAGATGATTCTAAGTCAACAGTGATGGCCTTGTCCATTTCTCCATGGAGGTTAGTGACAACTCCAGTTGGGAAAGTCACATTGGTAAGACGACCTTCACTGTCGTAACTAAAACAAAAAACAGCGACAAAATAAAACTATGACAGAAGTCATTTTATTTTTTGTTAAAAGTCAACTAATTTGTTGGATTGTGAGAGCATTATCATGGCCGGTTGCTACAACATTATTTCTAATTATGACTGCTTTCCACCCTCCTGTTCAAAGAAGGCAGGAAATTATTTTAAGTTTTATCTTCATGAAAATATTTAGAAAGTCCAGAACATGGAGATTTGTAAGATTAAACGTTAGAGGTCCCAAATGTTTGCTGTTTTTATTGGACACTGCAGGGATCACAAAATCTAGGTAAAAATGAGAGCTACAACAAAGAGCTGGCCACTGCACCTCTGTAAACCAATAGCAAAAGGGAATTATGCATAATAATAATAATAATATAACACAGTCAGCTTGATATGGGTACGTGTACAGGATCCCTTTTCTGCTTATTCTTATTTAGCCATAGCATAACATAGCATTAGTGCTTCAGTAAACAGATCCCTGAGGAAAATACCAGAAAGGCACAACATGGGATGTTTACCTGAAGATGTTGGAAAGTGGGGATATTTTCATCAAGCTATGTGGTCTTTAGGCTTTCAGTAAAACACTAACTACTCCACACTGTATGGTGCTACCATATAGCACTTTGTCAATGACGAACTTGCCTTCAAAGCAAGAAATACAACAACTGTAGCAGGTAAAATGATGTATAAATGACTATAAAACTATAACAGATAAAAGAATTTCCATTTAACTTCACTATGCTCTTATCCTTTTCCATGATAGCAAAGTCAGTGCCACTTATTCTCATATTCACAGTTCCAGACAAAAGTACATAATGGAGGATTAAATTCTGCAGGCTACACATGCACACACACACACACATATATATATATATATACATAATACTGCCTAGTTGCTTTGCCAATAATTTGTTTCCCTCTAGTTCCTATAATAAAACACAGATTTCTTGCTTTATCACAGGACGACAACAGGCAAGAAATGAAACTGTCATGTTCTGAGGTGAGGCAAGTGATATTTAGATAAAGAGGTTTCTTAGCCCAGAGCTTACAGATATGGCTGAGCAATGGAAGCACAAAACACAGGTAGGCTGCAGTATTAAAGACACTGCATAGCAACAAGGAAATTGCAGGAATACATCTGCATTAGTACAAAGGACATATTTTGTGCCACTAGAATTTACTGATTTCCAAGTATAAAGTCACCGTTACAAGGCTTGTTGCACCACCAGAAAGAGCATGTACTTTCTTCGCTCTAATAAGCTGATTGTGTGCTTATGATTATGTTCTTCAGTAAGAACATGGTCATTTTTTTAAAAAAACAACAATGAAATTGTCATTTTTAAAAACAGGTCAATTCTAAACAACACAGAAGATTTGTAAACAACACTGGCTCTTATTAGCCAAGAATCACCTACTCACAATACAATATAAAGACTCATAGGCAGGTTAACTGGCTCCTGGTGAAAATGATAAGGGCCTTGGATTGTAAGCTCTAAAGGGCAGAGACTGATATGATAAACAATCTATGTAATGCCCTACGTAACATTTCAGCCCTATAGTAATATATGATACTAGTAAGTATTGTTGGATCTAAAGTATTGTGTTCCCTGATTTTGCTCAAGGTTTAGGGATAAACTACACTGAAGATTATGATTAAATTTTGTGGGTCAGATTTTATTATACCTTTTATACGGTAGATTACTTTAAACTGCACAGCTAACACAGATTATTAGGTGCATTTGCAACAATAACCTCAGGAATGGGGCAGGGGATAAAGGAGTGACTACTCTGTACCATGCACATTGTGGAGCTATCTAGAAAAAGAACATTAACATCCTCTAGGTAGGACTTTCAGCAGAAAGGTTTATTTAGGTTTTTGAAATATATTGTGGTGCAAGAATGCCTTCCCTAATACTGGGCTTTGTAGTCTTTTTTCTATAACTTTACTTTACAGTGCAGTCAGTAACAACTGACCATGGGGACCACATGAGTTAAGTGGTGCTTAAATTGTCCCTTTTGCCATAGCCTCTACGACAGAACTTTATTTTTTTTTTATATGGAAGCTGCTGTACATCAACATTGACATAGAAGTTCCTTATAATGAATAAAAGCATGTCATGGTTTGTTGTGTTATACAGCAATAATGATACATAAATGCACAAAGTGCCATTTCATTGTATATTCAAGCACTGTATATCTAGAAGGATAATTTAAAAAAAAAAAATGATATATATATATAATATATATATATATATATATATATATATATATATATATATATATAGGAATCTTAATTGCTATTTTAGAAGTAAGCTGATGGTCGCTGCTGGAGAATACATAAATTCTTTTCACAAGGCCATAATGATAAAGACAGATGAATAGGCCCTTTACAGAGACTAAAAGAAACATTTGATCTCTTGTTCAATGCTACACGTTGGGAGCTAAATAAGTAGAAAACCTGTATTATTAATGGTATAACAATCAGTGAATTCAGGGATGACTGTAATAGGAAGATGTTTGATACAGCTGCATGCTTCAGGACAAGACTAACTAGACAATTATCCATGGCTTATTGCAGGCTGATATCCCACTACATAACATAAGGCACCATGGCGGCTCAATCGCATATAACAAGATGTGCTGCTTCATAATTATGTTTGTGAGGGCTGGCAGATATTACAACGAGAATATAAAATAACAACATACTTGTATAACAATCTTGTTTCCTATACAATATATGAAGCTGAGATTTTTAGTTGACATTCGAAGGTATGTATGTTTGGCATCTATGCTCTGTGTCAAGGCTTTGCAACAAAAGTCTGGAAAGTGTTAAGAGAGATGCTGTGGAATGCACATTACATGTAGATGCAGACTGTCATAAGCTAGTTAATCAAACTTGTAGAGCAGCGAGACAAAAATATAATGACAGCCTTCTCACATTAACGCCTACGTTTATTTAAAAGCAGGAGAAAGGAAAATAAACTGGTGCAAGCACATGCTTTTCTGTGGCACTGCTTCTAAAAGCCTGCTTTAAATTATAACTATTAATTTGCACTTTACATTTCAGTATTAACTTGTCTTTGGCTCACTTGAGCTGTTCTCTTTTTCAGTGCTCCTAATAGTCTGAATTTAATAGAAATAATGCTCTTTGTGGTCAGTTGTGTGATTTGGAAACATGAGACTGTAACTGTACAAAGGTAACTTGCTCTGGTGGTCATGCAGGACAGTGTCTGACGATTAGGTTTAGGGGACAACCTGGCAGGACCGGACTGGCAAACTGTGGATTCTGGCTAATGCCATTGGGGCTGTTGTAAGATACCATGGTCAGTCACTATGTATTGGGCTAGTGGGGCCATTTGGGCCTCCGGTATTTAAAATGCCAGGGCCTATTTTATACCCCAGTCCAGACTTGTAACCCAAGATACATTGCCCCCTTCAGAAGCAATGCAAATATGCTTAGAATTCAGCCCCAGTTTCTCAATCTTCTTAAAATTGTTTGCTGGGTACATATAACTATCAGTTTCTTATTAAATGGATATTGTCATAGGGCTAGCAAAGAGTTTGGGGCTGACATCTCCTGTCATTGACACAAAATGGCTCCCCTCAGCCAATACTGCAACAGGCAGGCTTCAAGTTTTGCTTTGTCTGCCTCTGTGCCCGCCATTCTTCTACCTGATAGACACCATTAAAATATAAAACATCTCAGTCATCAATGCCATCTCATATATATGGATTTGGATAAGTTAAAGGGATTCTGTAACAATTTTTATGGTGTACTTTATTTCTAAATTACACTGTTTACATAACAAATAATTCACTCTACCATTTAACATTTTATTCTTCAACCAACAAATGTATTTTTTAGTTGTAATATTGGCGTGTAGGCACCATCTTAGTGCATTGTGCCTGAGTCTGAGATTTCAGAAGGAGCCAGCGCTGCACATTAGAACTGCTTTCAGGTAACCTATTGTTTCTCCTACTCCCATGTAACTGAAGGAGTCCCAAGCCGGACTTGGATTTCTTACTGTTGAGTGCTGTTCTGATACCTATTGGGAGCTGCTATCTTGTTACCTTCCCATTGCTCTGCTGATCGGCTGCTGGGAGGGGGTGATATAACTCCAACTTGCAGCTCAGCAGTAAAGTGTAACTGAAGTTTACTCTGGGAAATGAAGAATATGGCTAGCCCCATGTGAAATTTTAAAATTAAGTACAGGTATAGGACCCATTATCCAGAATGCTCGGGACCAAGGGTATTCCGGATAAGGGGTCTTTCCATAATTTGGATCTCAATACCTTAAGTCTACTAAAAAATCAATAAAACATTAATTAAACCCAATAGGATTGTTTTACATCCAATAAGGGGTAATTATATCTTAGTTGGAATCAATTACAAGGTTCTGTTTTATTTCTACATAGAAAAAGGAAATCCGTTTTAAAATTCTGAATTATTTGATTAAAATGGAGTCTATGGGAGACGGGCATTCCGTAATTCGGAGCTTTCTGGATAACGGGTTTCCGGATAAGGGGTCCGATACCTGTATAAATAAAATCTGTTTGTGTTTTTGAAAAACAGATTTCAATGCAGGATTCTGCTGGAGAAGCTCTATTAATTAATGAACATTTCCCTTGATAATATTTCTTTAAATAAGGGACTCACTCAAGAGCTTTTGCCTTCAAGGAAACTAAGAGAGAGTGCACAAATCTCAACTAAATCTGGTCAACAACAGCTGCAATATATATGTATATATATATATATATATACATTCATACACATATCTAACAGATTGCATAGGTACAGGTGTCATTGCTGTCAAATTACTGCTATACTGCTGTAATTTACAATTTACTGCTTCAGTGTAATGTGTTTGACAAGGCAAAAAGCAGTGGGGCTCAGTGCGCAGGCAATGAATTACCTGTAGCCAAATTCACTCTAGGATTCTGTTTATGGTCATGGTAAACTTATTAAGACTGAACTGCTATATTTAATGTCCATGTATATAAAAAAATGCAGAACTATTATAGAAACAGTATAGGCTAGAAAGTAGGTTAGCAGCATTCGTTGAGATACAATAATGATTGGCAGGGTGCTAAAAATGGTAGAATCACGTGATCTGAAATGAAAATTGTTTTGTCAAGCAAAAGGTCACAGAATTAGATACAGAAAAAGTACTTTCTAATCTAATTCTGCAGACTTCTATGTACTTTCCTTAGTGTGTCCTATCTGAACATTTGCCAGCAGTTGTGAAATGCTTAATGTGTAAGAGATGAAAAGGGAGGTGAATGAAGACATAGTTTTTAAGCTAGTGATATATCCAATTATCACACAGATTCAATTAGTAAAGCAGCCATTCAAGGTCACTGCGGGTCATTCCTATTATCCTTCCATGACAATGAATTGGAGTTATATCCATTTGTACTTTGGCTGTATAAAGGTTATACATTTCCTTTGTATAATTTATATGATGTTAAACAGAAGAGCAACAATGAAATCTATCTGCTGTGATAGGATTACGATAAAAAGTCTATTTGGATATGACATTATAAAGTAAAATTTAAATAGGTTCCCAGCTTTACGGTTTGTCTGGAGAACTATGCTGACCTCTCGTAAATGCTTTTCTATTCCCTTAGCTTAGCACAGGAAGAACCTCTAGGCTACCTGAAATGGTGGTGCCCCACCCTGACCCCATCCCAGTTAAGATGGCATCCCACTAGCTTGTGTATGATTCCTAAACTATGCTGATTGAACCACTAAAAAAATCAGCAGAAGTCTGGCCAGCTTTAGACAAGTCACGGTCATTTTTCAACAGTGGGCATATTTGTGGGCTGTAACCCATGGAAACCAATCAAATGTTAGATTTACTGTTCTACCTGCAGCTGGCTATGGGTTACTGCCCAAGGGCAAATTTGCCCAGTGTTATAAATAATAATCCCTAAAAATTTTTTGCCTGTGAAGACAGATTAAATAATATTACTAAATAAATATTTTTTTTTACCTCTATTTATCTAAATGGTAGTTACCTCTTTACTTACTCTTTAGACTAACATCAGAACAGAATAAGCATAATGGCATCAAATGATAAAAATGAAAACCTCGCTGTTAGAGATCAGCATGTACCAGATCACAGAATTTCATCTATATGATATTTTTTTTGAGCATTATGTGCATTTCACCTAATATAACGGTTCTTTAGAGACGTGACCTGCCCAAGAAAAGGAAGGGGTTCCGTTTAGGCTTTCACCACACTAAGGGCCATCATAACTTTTGATCACCGAAATACTTAAGTTAGAATGACTTCACTCAGAATACTAGCAGTCACTTCAGTGAATAGATATGTGTTGCTTTACGGAACAGATCATGTCCTTTAAGTAAGTATTGCTTGGGAATGCTGGGATTTAAATGTTGAGAGATATATTATACCCTACTCGAAAGGCAAGAAGAAATGAAAACAATATAGTAACCATACAATGTACAGTCTGCCTTCTGAAAAGCATTTCATGTTTTATATATATATATATTTCTATTATTTTGTTATTGGCTTTACTAATATGTTAAACCCGCTCAAATTCAACAGAAAAGATTGTGTAAAAAAAAAACTGAATCCTCTCTTCTATTCTTATAATCCTACTGCTACAGCTCCCTTGTAAAAAAAAAAAAAGTAGCAATATTACGAAGAGCTGTAAATTTGGCAGCAGAGCTGGATTTACCTGTGAAGCGCCCGTGGGCAAAAATCTGTGGTCGATTCTAGGTAATGTTACAGAGTCATTTCTCTTCAGGTCCCCTGGTTCCACTAAATATGCAGCTGTAGAATTTTGTGCTGTTCATCTACAAAACTATATTTTTGGTGCAGCAGCTTTTAGCTGACCCTCGGCACAGTCCTACATTGACTGGAAGCAAACCAAGAGCTCAGAATACTGGCAGAACATAACTGCCCAGTGGGTGAATATGCAACAAAGCCCCATCGCCATGTGTTTCTTTCTTTCAAGGAGTCAGGCATAAGGACAAGTAAGAACTTCTGAGCACACATACAAAGAACCTACACAAATACTGCCTTCCCTACCTGTAAATGAACAGGTCACACAATAGTTTCCTAACACAGATTATAATATGTTAATGTATGTGCAGTAGTAGTCACATGCATGTGTTTCTGCGTGGGGAGCCACATCTTTCTATCAACCATAAGGCACTTAAAATGGGCATAGTTGACTCCAATAAAACAAGTAAGAGAGAAAAATAACTGGTATGCCGATACAACTGCATCATTAATGTGTAGCATGAAAAACAGGCACTTAGAAAAATCATTAATCTAATCAGGCCTCAGACTATTGCAATGGTTAGCCAAATATATACGAGATGCCAGGTCATTGGTTAAACCTTGCTGCTGCAGGCTCCTTAGGATACATATTTGAATTTTAAGCAAAGGATGGCTATATAGTATGTAACTGCATGTGTCTTGAGTATTTCTCTACAACATACAAGTACATACTTGTTCAAGTTACAAAACACTGTTTTCATTATCCTGATATCACTACATCATTTAAATGTTTAATAATTCCCCTAGAAAAGTGATGGCTACCCAAGGATCTGTGCCACTCAGCACAACGGGCGCATCAGAATGTTCATCAGTGAATAGTCGAGTAGATTCACTATGTTTCCTTCAAGGCTATTTCCAAACAGAGCATTTCTTTTCATTATTATGGTCTAAAGCTGATGGGAGACTGAATCACGGTGGCCTTTAGCTACGCATTTAAGAGCATTTCAAAGTTAAAAACTGTTTAATGACTTTCATTTAAATGAGCTACAGTAATCTTGCCTATCTAATTAGGGAGAGGACTTCAACAGGCCTTTACATAACGAATGCATTTTGTCACTTATTTCTCTATATTTAGAGAAGCTGTACAGATAGAGAGCTCTACAGATTGTACTATTCAAACTAATACACTCATATTAAGCATATTTTTGATATTCATGAACAGTAGCTGAACTACCTGCTGCTCAAGTATAGTCTAGGACTATTGGGGAGCATTTTAGTTGCACGGGGTGTTGCCACCCTTACAGTATTTTACCAGCCTAGCCTGTAAAACACCTGCCAAAGCTGGGGCTGGTATTACAAATTTACTGGTACTGTAGTTGCCAGTAAATCTGTAATACCCTGCAGTTAAGCCCCTGGCCCGCCCTCTTAAGCCCACCATCCACTCCCTTAAGCCTTTGTTCTGCCAAAAACCCACTCCAAACTGACACTTACTCTTTCTTGTTTTTTTTCCCCCCCCAATCCTTCTGTGATATCTGTGACATTGTAGCTCTGCCCCCTTTCATCATCACCCCACCCCTCCTACATCATGGACTGCCCCTTTTATCACCCCCCCCCCCCTCGGCTGCTAAGTTTATTTAGAAAAGGTAGCAACCCTAGTTAAAGGGGCTACTGACTTTGTAGGTTTGGTTGCCAACTCTTCTGGAAAAGCATACCAGCCTCTCTTTCCTTTTAACAACATTAGTATCAAGCATCATTATTACTGGCCAGGAGGCAGCCCTGCTTGTAGGCCTCTTCAACTATAGTTGAATTTTAAGCACTATACATAGTACTTCAACAACATCTGAAGGGCTAACATAGGATCTGCCTTATGTTGTTCTCTTTAACAGGGACAATAATTAATAATATACAGTACATCCATACAATACAATATTTTGTGTGTGTGTAAAAGGCTTCCAAACTGCAACTGCAAAGTCCTTATAATTAGAGTATAAGCCTTTCAAACAAAGTATTATCCTTTTTTAGGATTTTTTGATGCTGTGCTCGGTGAAACTTTATTTGATGTATAATATTCCAGTAAGTAGGACACGCGCTGCATACCCATTGGCTTTTTATGCATACTCTAGCGACATTAGTGGAATATTTGGAATCAAAGAAACCAGATGAGTGAGCTGCATTGTAGGTGAAAAGAATACATTAAAAAAAATTGTAAGGGTATAATGTGCTTTAGATTCGCTGACCCTTTAAAATGACAGAATCATTTTCATGTATTCTAGAAAAACATTTTCTGCTTCATCACATCTGATCAATTCAAGCGTGTCAGCCTCCTAATATATGCTGATCTGCTTCTCTACTGATGCTACCCTACTCCTAATCCCTCCGGTGACAAGGATCTTGATATTTAAACAACATTTAAACATCCCATTTCGGCAAATCCAACAGAGCACATGAACAAAACTGAATAAACAAAGCCACTTTTTAAAGAGAGACAACTCTCTGAATAGGTTGAAACTACTTTTGCAAACCCCCGGCCCCCATGTAACCTTGAATTAAGGAAGATTAGTATAAAAATGCAATTTGCATGTAATTGAAAAAATGGTTTATTCAGTTTCTCTGGTTGCATAGGGAAACGGATTTCATGGTAGTCATGGGACTTTAACTACTTCTTTCTTGCCAAAACACAGCAGTCTGCCCATGTTTTATGAGAGATTCCAGACATGTTTTATAACAGAGCAGAAGTCAGGAAACAGCCATGGAAAGAAACACCGATATTAAAAACAAGCTGCTCTAATAAAGCAAAGCAAGCCGTCCACCCAAGCTATAGTGTATATCCAGAGCCTGAGCCAAGTAGACTGAGGTCTCAATCCTATGTCTCTCATCTGGCACTCAACTACTATTACTATGACTGATTTACTACTTGTATTGTATGTTCAGCAAGAGCAGGTTTGGGTTCTTCATCTGCTGTATTTACAGGCACTGGGGAAGCTGTTTTAACACAAGGGATTTTACTAGATTCCCAAGAGACAATAGCCAACGGGCAGGGTTACACATTACATGTCACTGTATTGCACACTGACAGCTCAATGGACATTTTAAACTTTTTCGTTGTTGTTATTTCAGCCATGAATGAGAATATACATGCAGAAGCAACATAAAAAGATCTATTAAAAGGAAATGAGTCTGTAAATAAATAAACAATCTGTGCTTGAACTTACTGTAATATGGTTTTATTTCCTATACAGTGTAAACCATGGAGGGTGATAATAATGTTATAACGTTGCAGCTTGCTGTCTGGAATGTGTGTGTGTTTTATCATTTGTATATACAGAGGCTTTCGTAAAATCAAGTCGCTCATGGAATTGTGATGTTTCCAGGCAGTACAGGGAAATTTAAGAAATAATTTGCAATTGTTTTTTTTTATTTTAATTTTAGGTGGGAATGTTTCAGACTGAGATGGTTGCAACATGTTCTTTGTAATAAATTGGTATTGTGATGTTTCCAATTCAATATTTGTAATTCTTCTTACATGTGTTTATATTATACCAGCCCATATGCAGATATATTGTATTCTCCACACATTCTTTGAATCCCCTCTTTCTAAATTATAAATTACAAGGGACTGTACTGGTTCTGAAGTCATAGTTTTATACATTTAGAAATATACCGTACCTGCTTAGCCTGCTGAACAAACAATCTGCATATATATATATATATATATATATATATATATATATATATATATGACAAAAATGTTTTGCTTTTTTTTATTTTAATTGTAACATTTGCCATTGTAGAGAAACTAAAAACAAATGTGGATTTTAAATGGCAAATGGGAATACATCACGCATTAGATTTATATTTCTCTTATCCAGCATCTTGCTCAAGAGAGGTCTTTAAAGTCCTCATATAATGTCTGGAGTTACCATATGGCTGTGATTAATTTACAACATATGCTAAGAAAACGCAAATAATCAAAGTCCTTCTGGAAGCTGAAATGCTCATAAATTATTTTTTCCAACTTCTACAGCAGCTTAAAGCATTGCCCCCTAATGTTTTTAGGTTATCTGAATTGTAATATTTCTATCGTGAAAAAGAGACAAATGAGCAGTTACCTTAAAAAATATATTTGATACGTTATGAAATGTAAAAAAGTTTCAGAGACAAGAAGGCAGGTTCAGTTAAGCAAAAGCTGTAGGGCCTTTCATCTGAGGTCACTGTCATTCATAATCAAACTCAGCGGTAAAGTGACAGACCTAAATGTGCATGGAAGCAAGTGAGAATGACACAGTGGAATATCCAGTATCAATGTTCTTTTGAAACATGCATGAGTCAGATTAAGGTCAATTAGAAACACAATTGGGAAAACTACTTGCAACTTTTTCATTATTATATATCTGTGGACCCTATTCTGTATAATGAAACTCCCAAATCACATGTTTCTGTTAAGGAGTCAACAATGCCAGGTCCAGCATCTTGTGGCGTATATAGTCTAAGGCATATATGTCAAACACAAGGCCCGGGGTCCAAATCCGGCCCACCTGGCTGTTTTATGTGGCCCTTGGTGAGTGCGTCTGACCATCCAGCCTGATCAATTTCCATTTTCCTCACAAAGTAACTAAGACTAAGGGGTATATTTATCATGCTGTGTAAAAAGTGGAGTGAAGCATTACCAGTAATGTTGCCCAAGGCATCCAATCAGTAATCAGATTTCAACAGTAGCAAAGCATCTATTGGCTGCTATGAGCAACATCACCGGTAATGGCTTACTCCACTTTTTACACATTGTGATAAATATACCCCTTAGTATCTTACTAAGTATATTAATAAAAAATTTGGCCCGTGACTTAGCCTGTGTTTTAGATTTCGGCCCCCTTATGTGATTGAGTTTGACACCCCTGATCTAAGGTGAACCAGAAATGATGTGCATGGTATTGCAACCAGATGCATAAAACAAACATATTGTAGAAATCACAGGCTGCTTACACCAACTGCAGCAACATCATTAATAATGTAGTCCAGCAACACCAACCATGTAACACTAGCTGATATTTATAAAGCTATCATGTAAATCAACATGAGTTAGGGGCATCATTAACTGAGAAAGATTTGAGGATTTTTGTGGATAACAAATTGTGTAATTCTAGGCAGAGTCACTCAATGGTATGTATAAAAAGGCATTCACCCAAGGAATGAAAACATAATTTTACCTCTATATATATTCCTGGAAAGGCCTAATGATTTCTAAAATCTATTTAGTTTAATTGAATATTACTCATCATACTATGCATCCCTTATATGACTTAGTCTCTTCCCTACAGTGGTGTACAAATATAGACATACAAAATACAGACTTAAACACATAGACATACAGACAAAGACAGACAAACATGAGATCAACTGTTCACTTACTCAAAAAAAGTTGTCCATCCAGTCTCATCACTTTTGGTTGCCAGAAGGCCACTGTTGCCATGGTAAGTAAATAACACTAACTCTTGTCCCTGTGCGGTCATGCTCTTGAGACAGCCATTGGTGCCTATGGTCAGCCAAATCACCTGGTTATCTGGAGAGACTATTCTCACCGGCATGCGATTTGGATCTCGTCGGATGCGAAGGGTGTTTCCATTGCTGTCAGTCACGGCTGTGATATCATTTTCATTACTATAGCTGAAGTTATAAAGGTAATCTCCAGTCACTAAGCTCATAGTGTACTGGTGTGTGCCATTGACATCAAAAATATAAAGTTCTTGATCTGCTGGAGAGGCAACTTCATAATAATTCATTGAGTTAAGAAAAGGTCTGTTCTTAGAGACTGCTCGGATTCTTATATTTCCCAGATCTGCAATGTAAAGTGTGCCATCAGGAGATGCAGCAAGGGACGATGGAGCACTTAGCTTGGTATCTTTTGCATAACCATCACCATTTTGGTAACAGTCACAGTTAGCATCATTCTTACAGTCACACTCTGATGGTATTCCTGCAACCAATGAGATCTCTCCATCTGTTGTCACCTGTCTTATCCTGTTGACTTTCTTTTCATCTGTTTCTGTGATATAAAGGACTCCATTATAAGAGACAGAAATTGCTGTTGCTGATTCTAAAATTGCTTGCACCGCATACTTCCCAAATGAGTACTCAACTCCAGGGACTTGACAATACATTGGCCTTCCAGCAGCAATGCGTACTTGATGGTTTTCAGTGATCTGTAATACTACATTGTTGTCCAATACATAAACAGAGTTATCCATTGGATTAATAGCCAAGTCTGTGGGCCACTCAAGTCGAACCTGCAGAGATAAAACACAAATAGAATCCTTTAATCTAGCTGAAAATTACATAACAACACATTACAAAACACATTAAAAGCAAAGTACTGTGTTCTTTAATGATAAGAAACTGATTGGTATAATGCCAAGCAGGAAATGAATTTTATACAGCAGACTTTTCTACACTCCTTTTCGTCCATGTTCTTTTCTCCTTGTACAACCAAATCTTATTAAAGACCTGTGCTTGGAAAGCTAATAGAAGAAATGAGACATTTACATTTCCCAGCTGCTGAAATATGGCACAAATGTTCATATGGTTTTTGGTAAATCTGTGCTGCTGCCTGTACCACCTGTGTTAATTCAGATGAGTAAACAATAAGCAAATGCCAGCTCTGACACAGGCTGCCCATTATGTACATCAGGGACACTTGTCCCTTGTCAAGCTTAGCGTTTCATACAGAAACTACTTCTACAATGTAGCGTTGGTTTTCATTAAGAAAATAAATATGAAATACCTCTTGGGAAATATGGAACAAATGCTTTGCTTCAATTAAAATAATTGGTGTGTATGGAACATGCATGCGCATTTGCACTAGAGTTGCACTTCCTGTCTGTTTGCAAGGACATTTTGGTAGGATGCTAAAAAATTCTCCTACATTATATCCCAGAGGCAGTGCATTTGTGCTATGTTGACTTAAATACATGTTGTGTGCTTCCATACCTCGCTGATATGCATGCTGGTATCGCAGGTTAAAGGCCGTGCTGAGGTCAGGTCATTCGATCCAAGTAGGGTGGATATTATTCCATTCTGGTCAACTTTTCTAATGACTTTCCCATCAACAAAGTAGATTATTCCATTCTTATCTACAGCAATTCCTTTACGGGAAGAAAGGTGATACGTTTACAGAGGGCTTGCACTTCCATTAATAATTAATAATACAGCCTTCCATTAATATTTTGTTCATAACTTTGCAGATAAGTTTTAACAAGAAATATGAGCTGTTGAGACGTTTTCTAACTATTTTTACATACAAGTATATACAGCAGATTTAATTCAGTGAGAAAAAGGTTTGTCATGTGAAAACTGATAGACGAGATTACATTTTGTATTACAATAAAAACTTTTACATATGTTTTGTAAAATTTGTTTTACTGTAAAAGAATTAATTAAGTCAACTAACTGGTAAAGGAAGAAGAAATTAACAGTGGATTCTTTTTCTCCCTTTTTAACCCCTTGCAAAATGTTTGGGGAACTTTTCTCTTCAGTCAAGAGTTAACATAGAGAACTAGCTCACAAACTTATGACTATACTAAGGGTTAACATAGAGAACTAGCTCACTACCTTATGACTGTGCTAAGAGTTAACATAGAGAACTAGCTCACTACCTTATGACTGTGCTAAGAGTTAACATGGACAACTAGCTCAATACCTTATGACTGTGCTAAGAGATAACATAGAGAACTAGCTCACTACCTTATGACTGTGCTAAGAGTTAACATGGACAACTAGCTCAATACCTTATGACTGTGCTAAGAGATAACATAGAGAACTAGCTCACTACCTTATGACTGTGCTAAGAGTTAACATAGAGAACTAGCTCACTACCTTATGACTGTGCTAAGAGTTAACATGGACAACTAGCTCACTACCTTATGTCTGTGCTAAGAGTTAACATAGAGAACTAGCTCACTACCTTATGACTGTGCTAAGAGTTAACATAGAGAACTAGCTCACTATCTTATGACTGTGCTAAGAGTTAACATGGACAACTAGCTCACTACCTTATGTCTGTGCTAAAAGTTAACATAGAGAACTAGCTCACTACCTTATGACTGTGCTAAGAGTTAACATGGACAACTAGCTCACTACCTTATGACTGTGCTAAGAGTTAACATAGAGAACTAGCTCACTACCTTATGACTGTGCTAAGAGTTAACATGGACAACTAGCTCACTACCTTATGACTGTGCTAAGAGTTAACATAGAGAACTAGCTCACTACCTTATGACTGTGCTAAGAGTTAACATGGACAACTAGCTCACTACCTTATGACTGTTCTAAACAAAATAAAAGCCTTAAACTTTCATTTTCCCCACTTTGAACATGGACATAACATCAAACTCGATGGCTCCTCTGATTTTCAGAAGAACAGTATGTTAATCCCATGTTCAAATCCTTTAGCTCGGTTGAAATGGCTCTTATGTTGCAAATCATCAAAACCTCTCCTGGAGGTCAATTATTTGAGTCACATGCTGACATAAAGCAATGAAACATCAATGGCACAATGCCAGCCATGTATAATGAGAACCACTAAGGTGAGGCTTTGTTGTTCTAGAATTTAGCTTTTTATTTTATAATCTTTGTGATTACTAAGAATCTTCAGGACAGCTTTACAACATCTGAAAAAACTCTACATTTCCATTAATGCAAAAATAATGTGACCATTACTAGGAAAACCATGCCTCTTTTTCCCTTACAATGGAAATAAGGCGGCACAACGTGACAGAAAGTGCATAAAAGAACAGGAAAGAATTGGCTGTTAGCAATGAGTCACTCGTGAATGATAAAGTGCTAATATGTGGGAAACCACAATGACTCTACTACTGCCTTGATGGACTCACCTTTAGGAGTTGTGAGAGTTGCCTCTACTGCTTTGCCTCCTTCCCCACATCTTGCCTCATCAAATGGGGTGCACTGTTCCCCAGTTCCAGCAACAACCTCAGCATTTTTTATCAATTCTTTCATACCCAAGAGTGATTTAGGACGGTATATCTTGCGAGTGTTGGCATCAGAAACATAAAGATCTCCAGTCACAGGGTCTGTAGCTAAATAATAGCGATGCGCTAAGTTGCTGCTGCAGAGACACAAACAATACAAAAATGTTGATTGATGCATATGTATACTTTTATGCAATGCTTGAGGATATTGAATGGCACTTACAAACCCAACATGGCCTTCAAAAGTAATCATTGGGCTTCCATACATAGATTTATGTAAAGCAGACAAAATCAGATAGATGAGCATTGAATCACTTAAAAATAGTAGACAAGTAAAACAAAGAATAAAAATGTTTTACGCTTGATTAAAATGGACACCATAATTTTATAGTAAGCTTTTTTCTTTCTATTAACAAAGGTCACAGCCAAGTATAGCCACAACCTGAGTTTTGGTGGAGAAGAAAACAAAGACTTTGACTTAATCCATGTTTTCTTTGCAAAAGCCAACAAAACTATACCTCAAAATAAATCTCCCCCCTTCTCTTCTCCTTATAACAATTAGCAATCATAAAGAAAACAGATCTTGCAGTCTGCACCATAGGACTTAAAATACAGCTATTTGCAAAGAAAGTAAAGGCACCACACAGAGAGCTTTGGAGTATTGTAGAACCGACACAGCTTCTATGAAATCCCTCTTTTACAGAACATTGAAACAGCAGTTTATAGATGAGTGTACAGATAAATAATATTACTATATAGGGAAGAAATATTTTACATGATGAATGCAGAGTGCCAAATGATACCTGACAAGTCTGCAAGTTGCCCTTCTCAACAAGAGAAAAGTCATATATTGACGACTGCTGAGGAAAGAAGCAGAAGGATCTTTGGCAATCTGCATCCAACAGCCTAACAGCCCTAAGACTGCCAAACTGTACCAGAAAGCAATCATTTGGATAATTCTGTACTATGCAATGCAATGCAATGTAATATTAAGTGAAAATGAATGAAAGCTATATTTAAAAAACAATGAAATAACAAAATGTATCTTTATTTGCTAAAAATGCAAAATAAAGCAAAGAATAAGAGACTGGGTAATATAGCTGCTGAATTGGTCAAATCTACAGTATATATCTAAAAAATCTATCAATTCATGTATTTTTTCTTACTAAAAAAAAGAAGAATGCTTTTGGCTGCCTAAGGACACTGGCTGAAACATGCCCATTCCCATTATAGGAATCTTGGCAGACTGGAGCGATTGTTGCCCAGAAACCTATATTTCTGGGTCATTCAATGTTGGACTGGCCCACCAGGATAAACTCCTGGTGGCCCAGGTGTCTGTGGGCCCTCTTGCTTCTAACTATTTAGCCTATTTCATGGCCATTCCCTATTTCTGTATGGGTATCTTTTAAAATGAAAATGCAAACAGGGGCAAACAACTGCTGTTGTTTGCCCCTGAAATTTGCAATAAAGGCATTTTCATTTTAAAACATAAGAGGTTCTGTTCCGGATCATCTGTACTTGGATAAATACAAGATGTGGTGCTGACTACTACTTCCAAAACTATTTCTGTATGGGAACATGGAAGCTTGATAGATGGAAAAATAGAGTATAGAATGTAGAGAAAAGAGACCACTGCAGAAATATGCCACTGCATTAAGGATATTATAGTTATTCATTGCCACTGAAACAGTTCAAGTTTGTAGGACATTTCTTTTTGTCTAATAAGAACACCTTGGCTCAGTTTTGCCACCCAAGTAGAAAGCATAATCAGGCTGATCCTATCCCTTAGCCCTCAGGTCAGTGACTGCAGCACACAATGGGTAGCTGAAAACCACAATCATTGGCCCAGTATTGATGTGAATACATCTTTTTACAAAAGGTAGACAAGCACTGTCACGATTATCATTGTCATTTTCATTGTGATCATCTTCTAGATGTCAATGGATGATGTTTTATTACACCTTGACTATACAAATGGTTTAGCAGCTTTTATATACAGATGAGTTAGGCTAGTTGTGTAACAACTCTTTATGTGTAGAATAATACAGTCAAAATGGCCTTTTGTATAAATATGTTAAGTACTTACCCTTTTAAAAGAGACACATAGAATAGATTTCAATTAATATAAATATACTTATTTATATGCTATCTATAAATGTATGGGAATACATATACAGTATTTCACACTGCCACAGCTTTTAGTATACTAATTACCAGGTGGCAATTATATACTACTTCTTAATTAACACTAGCTTATACCTGTGAGTTTTTTACATGATGCTTGCCTTTAGATATTAGCAAGTAATAAAAAATGACAAACCACCTATATTTCTGGAAGATTATAGCTGAATTTTATGAAGTCAGATTTTTTTGTGTTATGGCTCACTAAACCCGCATCTGCCCAACACGCGCCCTCACAGTGCTGAACTCCTTGGCACAGGTTCTGCAAGGAAACCGCCACACGGCCTAATAAAAATACAGGCAGCTTCAAATTACCCACTTAGTAAACAGCAGTGCCACTAATTTGCTAGAACACACATTCAAGTCTGTAATTTTTTGCATGTTTAACACTGCTCCTTTTACTGTTTTCTATTTAAATACAGTATGTGATTTGCACCGAGGAGTCAATTTTTTTTAGGTGAATTTAGAGAAATAGGGCATGGGAGCTCGTTACTTGGCATATAGCTGTCTTTTAGATTTAGAGATTTAACAAAGATAACATTTAAACAAAGGTGAAGTGTAGCAGAGCATGCCATTCAAGCAGCACCTCAATACAGCTCAGACGTTAGTGTCAGTTCAGTTTGCCACTTGCCGATTATCGAGGGCAAGTGACTTCAAGCTGTTCCCTTGGGGTTCTATCTCTGCATGGAGGATATCTGAACCTCTCCACCAGATCAGTAGGTGGTGGTGTGTATCTGACATTTGCTTAATGGGTGGGGAGAAAGGTGAAAAGAAATAAGAATAATTAAATTCTTCACTGATTGAGCTGATAGAGATGTTAAGCGAAAGGAAGGAAGAAAAAGAAACTAAAATGGCTTGTGTGCCAGCAGAACATTACTTTCACAGCATGCAGGCTGCTCTTGCTACGCTAAAAATCGAATGGCTCTTTCACATACAATGTGCTTGCATTTTAATTATATGATTTCCCTAACAAGTCCTATTAACCCCTTGAGCCCTAAAAAAAACATATTAGCATCACAGACATAATTTCCAAATGCTTTAGTAAAAAAAGGTTACATAAATTATATAATTATGTAATTTGCAATTACATTTCTGGTCAGTGTTCTGTATGGGCTAAGTTTACCAGATCATGTGGGAAATCAGGGACAGTTCTAAAAAATCCAGCTAGAAGGCCAGCACTGAATGGTTTTTTATTTAAATACTGTTAACTAGTAATGCAGCCAAGAAACTGCCATTTAATAGAAGTGTCTATAAGTGAATCAATATTTCAAGTGGTCTGGTAACCTTCATACAGCATGGGTTGGATAACACTTTGCAAGATCTTAGCCATGGTCAGCTCGGTTATTGTTTATGAACCTGGAACAATTCCAAATAATAGTGCATACCAATTTAGGGAATAAGGACATAAAAGGTCTTATTGCTTGCCATTGGTTACTGCTCCTGGGCAAACTTAGTGTATTTTATTACATATGGGGGACAGAGTGTAATCTAGGTGGTTCTCAAGCATAATTTAAAAAATGTTTCACCACTCACTCAAGCAGCTTGCCAACTGATTAGGTATTGTGTTTTATGACCTGGATTAATTACAATCTTATCAGACAACTATTTATGTTTATTTTGTTTGAGATTCTGCAAAGGGGGTTTAGGGTACCTATGTGCCTTTATCTACCCCATTATAAAATGGCAACTATGGTATAAGAGTGGAGAGATTGTGTGGGTCATTAGACTTGAAGTGTGCAGGTTACTAGAATTCCATTCGTCAACTGTCTGGCTAAGGATTATAGGAAGTAAATATCAGACACAGCTGGGCAGCCATAGACTTGACAATCCAAGTTAACAAAATAAAAAAAAAAAACAAATCTAGTCCTCACACGACAGATGGTTTAGCCACCAAGAATAAGGATTCTTAAGCATAGTCAGGAAAGTAAAACGGTAAAAATATATATGATTCAAATATTTATATTTAGTATTCAAACAAAAAATACAGTTGTTCTACAAATGCAAGAACAATTAGTTCCACTTGTGATGAGTTTACAAATAAGGAGCAAAAAATAAATCTGCATCTCCTTGCAAGCTTTAAACATCTGCTCCCCAGTACATGTGATTTAAGTTAATAATTCAGCCGTAACACAGTGCGTCCTTCATACAAGGAAGAGGAGATATACATTCCATCAACAAGTACAGGTACAAGGAAAAGAAGTGCAGTGAAAATGTGTTGCAAAAATGACAGTACAGTAAACTGTGGCCTTTAAATATATATGTGCATGGCCCATCTGATTATGGGAACTGGGTGTCAAAGCCACAGTTATCATTGCTGACGCAGGTGCCACTACATCATTTAATGACATTCTTGCCAATTCTGTGTTTCCTGCTTTGTGGCAACAGTTTGGGGTTCCTGTTTCAGATGGATAATACCCCTAATAACAAAGTTAGGTTTATATAGAACTAGTTAGTAGAGATGTGAGTTAAAGAATTTCATTGGCAAAAACAGAGCCCTGGCCTCAACCCAACGGAACAAAAGAAAAAACTATCAACAATGTTCCAGCAGAAGAGTATTGGTTAAGGTCTGTTTACTTTAGCAGCAAAAGCATGACCTTTACATTGGTTTTGGAATGAGATACTGTATATACAGGTGTGCACATATGTTAGGTCTTATAGTGTAGTAAGATTTAATAGACACACTGTATAGGGTAGTGTGTCTGCTTTTTCAGTTATTTTTACCTATAAAATAGCAGCAGCAATGAACTGGTCACAAAAATTTCCAAGCACTCCTGACCCTAACCAGCTGCTTGCCAACCCAAACCAAAGTCTTAATTTCAAACTAATTTAAAAGCTAATATAAAACCAATATGCAACCCCACCCTCCCCAATAATGACACAAATTGGGTGGTTGGCATGATGATATCAGCAGAGGGGTGGGTGTTGCAAGTAAATCAGTAATCTCTGACATCTCTATAAAGTATTCTTCTTTAATGTGTCCCATATTGTAACTTATTCAGTGAAGGCAAAGCACAACTAGATGTCAGGGGTATCCCATGTAAAGCCCTCAGTGGCACTTGACATAATACATGTGCATTGCTGTCATTATAAGTACAAGTGGGCACCGTGGCCTGTTCATGCAATTTGTTTTCTTCTTCTGGGCTAAGAAATCACTGCCTGATCAACATCCTCTAGTAATAATAAACAACTCTATTTCAGCTACATCCATTGAGACACCGGTTGTAAAACCCTGCTTTTGCCCAAAGCTGTGGTCCTGTAATGTAGTTCATTTAAATAGCATATGGCCATCTGAACAAATAAGCAGTGTTTAGCTATTTAAATGGCTACCCTTAGAACTTTAGTAATACAAAAGAGGCCCCAGACTCAGACCTTTGCCCAGCAGGTTGAGCATTCCATGCTTCTAATGGACATAAAAAAATACTAATTATATCTGATTGCTAATCATGCTAGGACTCTGCATAAAGAGGCAAAGGTGCTTTGATATTTCCTGGTATACAGGGATACTTAAGTGCAACATTATTATTATTGTTATTATAAAATTCTTTACACAGGCACTCAGTTCCCTGCTATGAGCCTGCATGCTGTAAATGCTTATTAAAATTGTTCATTAATAGGCAACAACAACATGGGGCTTTATTTAAAACAATTAGCAAAACAAGCATATTTTTACGGGAATAATTATTTCAACGCAACAGTCCACCTGGCCCAAAACGCTTTGTATGGTACTTCATAGATGAAATAGGAAAGCAATTAAATCAAATAATGACAATGTATGACTCTCACTCTCAAGTTACACCAGAAAAAGAACATTTTCAACACATTTGGGCTCAGTAAATGCATATTTGGTGATCTGTGTCTGGCTATATTTTCCTTGGTTTAATGGAAGGTCATTTATCCACAGGAAAACACCCCATTTAATCAGAGAAGGTATAGAACTATTGCTATAAATTCCATTTGTTCTACAGAAGGAGCAAACTTTGTTTTGACATTGGACACACAGGGTGCACCACGGCACACAATGACACAACATATCACAGCACATATTTCAATAGAAAGAGGTATGACAATGACCAGTTTAAACAGACTGTGGGGCAAAATTGCCATTTATAATACTAAGGGCACCTCCCTGAAATCAATCAATTCACTATGCGTACAAACAAACCAAGGGCACACATACATGTCAGGTCACATCCAGTGCCAGGCCAAGCAACGCATATGCAGACAGGGCAGAGGGGGGTTACAGGGGCCGCTGCACAATGGGGGAAAGGGTCCGGAATCCGTGGTAGGTGACAGAAGAGGTACCTGTCTGGTGCCCCCCCACCATTGTGCCCTATGCAGGTGCCTATTCTGCCTACCCCTAGTTCCGGCTCTGGTCACATCAGCCAAAGGACAAAGTTCTGCCTTTTGCTCCCGCACTACTTCCTGTTACAGTCAGAGCTGCATTATTTCCTGTCAGCTAATCTGTGAGGGAACACACAGCCTATCACAAAATGGTGGCTCAAGGGAAAAGATATAAAAGGGCAATATTTACTGATATATATATTCCAGTTAGGTGAGATTCTTTAATAGGGCACCTAATATGATATAAACTATCTGTTTAAGCATTCATTCATGGGGTATAATGCATATCATGTGCATCTTGTGATCTGGTGATGAGTGTGTACGTTTCCCTTAGCCAACCCCAGCAGCTTGTTCTAAACACGTAGCAATGGTCACAACTGTAAATAGCTTACCTTGAAAACGAAATAACTATCTGAAAGTTTCACTTCTCCATAAATTAAATTTGCAATTTGCAAATCTAAATTATGTATTGATCATTGGCTAAATGCCATAAATTGATTAGCTAAGGTGTTTCTTTAAATCAGCCACCACACCACTCATGCTGCTAAGACACTGCCATGTCCAGCACATATAGCCAGAAAGACTATAATAGATCACATTATATTATCTGCCATGCAGAGGGCACCTTGTAGTTGCTAGTGATTATAAGCTTGATGCTTCTATAACGGCATTCAAATCCAATTACATAGATAAATAAGCACGTAAAAAAAAAGAGCTTGACTAGCAATCAATAAGAAGAATTTTCTTTCCGATTCTCTGCGTCTCTTCTATGAGTGCCTGCCTTGCTAGAGACTTTTAGACAACCTGTCAATAGAATGCTCTTGAAAAATTCTGGTACCTGCCAGCAATTTTGATTTCTATCATAGAAAGACTTTACATGAAACATATCTCCAGCAGCAATAGTGATCACATTTCCAAATTTCAGAGCAACCTGACTTGCAGACAAAGATATATATTCCATGAACATGATATTAATGCTCAGGAGATCCAATCCTCATTGTACATTACTCAGTCTAAAATTGTAATATAGCTAAACAACCAAACCAGCAAGTATACCGTCTGTTTATTAAAGATTCTGTTTAAAAACTTTCCTAAAAAGAAAAAGCAGTTTATTGGAGTGTAGATCGTGCTGCAGTGAGGGTCTCCTTTTGTAAAACAAGACATTTCTTACTATAACAGACAACAGTAATTGAAATGATATCCATAATTAATTCTAAACAAGTTATTGGGTCACAGGGTTGAATCCTAAACTCAGTCTGGGCCCTCATAGAAGAAAGGAAGACAATTTTTTCAGTGGCAAAGCTACAATACAGCAGGCGACAACTGTGGCGGCAACTGCGGTTGTGCGTTGCAAATGGACCCTCATCTTTTTTTCTAAATTCATAGGACAACATACTGTACTGTAAAGCAACGGTATTGGTTCAACACAGGTTAAATCTTGTTTTAACAGCAAATGCCGTTGCCCCATCAGTCTGGCAGACATAACTTTTTATACATTGTCTGCATCTCATTCGCTGTTATGACTTTGCATTCCTCTATTGATTTTGTTAGTAAATTTTATAGTTAAGAGTTGAATAGCTTGTCAGGGACATATAACAATTAAATAACAATAGATAAACTGGCTGATAATTCAGGCTTCGCCGTTGTAACTGTGTAAGGGTGATAAGAACAGCTTATTACAATTGCTGCCAAGGCCCAATAACTCAAAATCAGTTTTAAATTTTTAATGGAAAAGTTCTGACTTTTGCAATGATTCTGCAAGAATTAAAAAGAATATTTAAATGAGATCAAATTGTGCTTGGCGGAGATTATAGTCATAACGTACATTTTACTGGGGCGACCAGGCAGTCTGTTGTTCTTGTGGGTTTGATGGAGACTTACACATTTATTTCATTCCCACACTGATCATTAATCACTGTCATAGCAACCCAAATCCACGCTCTGTTCATTATGTCTGATAAGAGAAAAATAATCAAATATTGCTCCGAACAAAGGAAATATATGAATACTATAGCTAATGTAATATTTCAGTTGTCATTTGGAATAGGATCCCATGAATATGACTTAGGCAGGTATTGCATTTCAGACTTTTAACTTTTGCATTTACTGACAGGTCGTGTCCTGAAAAGAACAACTTACATTACTTGGATTTTTTTCTGTATTTGGTAGCATTTTCTATAGCCAGTTTAATGCAGGCATAATAAACTATTATTCTCCAGGGGGGTTCATCAACCCCCACTGTGGTGACCTGCAGTAAGCTGACTTCTGTACAACCTAGTGAGGGGATTAAGGGCCCTGTTGGTGTGGAAAGTTTTACAATTCTGATTGCCACCATAAGAGGAGAACTGGTCCAATAAGGGTGAAGAATAAATTTAGAACAATTGCAACTGTATTTAAATGCTTAATAAGGTATACTGTATTGTCTCAAAGGGCAGGACTGGTGGAAAAGCAACATCTTCCCACAAAGGGATGAGATATTCAGCTACATGTCGTTGCTAAGGAAACCTTTAAAGTTTAGAGAATGTACATTTTTCTGATGGATTTATTACAATAGCTGTCAGTTATCTAGAACCTGCTTGCACTTTCGTAAGTGTACAACATTCTTATACATTAAGTTGTTCCCCTAATGAATTTTAAAATCCTTTCCGCATGTTAAGTTTATTTGAACTTTCTTTACTGCTCTGTAGATTTCTATCTAATATATAAAGATTCTGACGGGGGTATCACTGATTTTCAGTGAGAAGGTTTTACTAGGTAGAGGTAGTAGGCTAAGGCCAGGGGGTCTTGGCAAAAAATGCAGTATGTATTTTGCAGTGTCAGATGAGACTCTCACTTATGGACCCGAACACAAATTCACAATCCCAATGTTTAGACTGTAAGCTCTTCTGGGCATGGTCCTTTATGAAGTTAAATCTGTATGTTCAATGCATACACCCATTTATTGTGCAGGACTGCAGAAAATGTTGGTGCTCTATAAATACTTGTAATAATAAAGTCACTAGGGTGTTGCAAACCTCTTGATCTACAGGTAAATTTAATAAGGCCAGGTTTAATATTTAGCCTACAGTATTGGGTGTTTTGTACACTTATTTCTGTGCTCCAGTCTGTCTGTCTGCCATAGGCAATGCATTCATTTATATGGGGCAGGCAGGAAGGGGTATTTGGCTGCTGTAAATCTCCCTGAGAGCGCTACTGTGGGTCAAGACACCCCAGTGTACCACAGGCTTTAAACCAGGGACTACACCATTTTGCATCTCTAAGGGGAAAGTGTGAAATTAGAGCTCAATACACAAAAAAATCACTTGCTCTCTATTTATTGCTAAGGGATTTTTCGTATTTATCAATTGGTGAAAGTTAGAGTTGAATCTGCTCCAATGAGTCTTTTGGTTGTTACTGGGAGTAACACAACAGCATTACAGGTTTTCTATCCCTATTCTAAACCAAATCAGCCAGTAATTGTACGATTGTGATTCTTCCCACAAAAGCATTCTGTTTGTAATGCTAATAGATTTCAGAGTGAAACACTGACTTTATACTGTATTTGCAGACTTCTCCCTGACCAACAATAATCTACATTTTAACAGAACTTGGTGGCATGTGCCAAACTATTAATGGTCTTTGATTTTTTTTTTTTTTTTTTTAACATTTTTTACGGTTTTAAATTTCTACTTCATGCAAACTGAGCTCTGGCACCTAATCATCATGCAAGAGGTCAAATGAAACCCCTTCTTGGTTTTCATTGCTGAAATGCTTCTTGGCAGCCCGTATATAACAAATTAGCAGAAAAAAATTAGAGATTCATATCAACCATCTACTGAGTCTTAGAGATGAATGAAGAAATACATAAAGCAGGCTGAATATTTTTGTATCAAAGCAGCAGAGGTAATTAAGTTGCAGACATTTCTCATCTGATCTGTCTCCCTTTGGAGCTAATGCACAAAGCATGAGTTTTTCAGTCACTTAGATAACAACTGTTTAAGTGTAGACAAAAGAGGTTATTTACTAAGCTTCCAGACCCATGTGAAAGAGCACTAAGGGGTTCAAAAGTGTACTCCTTAGTGCCCGTTTAAAAAAGTGTCTGGCCGTGCCCTCCACCTCATACCATAAAAAAATCCAGTGCAAGGTGCATTGCACCTACTGTACAGCACAGGCAAGTGGAGGGTAGCCCTATACCTACTGCCTGCCAGTGACCCATAACTGGCGCTTCTGAATGACGTGCAAATTAGGGACGCACAATGGGAGGCACGATCAGCTTCCACTGGGGGGTATTCACTTCAGCCAATTGCTTTACTGGTCTGACAATTGCTTGTTTTTAACATCATTTTGCTAATACATTCCTAGAACATCTATCTATAGCCCACTCTGTACTGCAATACTTTTCATTCCTGAACACATTACCATTTCCACTTCTGGGTAGGGAAAAGGCACCTTACATTCCACCTCTAATTATAAAACATAATAGTGCTGCTATATGCCATTGCTACACAACATGGAGGATCATGGAGTCTCATCCACAAAGGAGCCTTCATTGCCAACCCAGGAAAATGCCAACTAGTGGCTAGCAAAATAAACATGTGAAATACATGAAAAAACTTGTATTTGAAGATGTTGCTACTTTTTTAAGGGGTAGTGCTGAAGCATAGCAGTGCAATGATTTTAATTATATTTTTTAATGTGAAGACTAAATAAATAATAATTTATCAGCAATGTCTGTAGGTACCTGTAACCACAACTGTAATCATAGTAAAGATCTCGGTGAGGCCTGGGTACTGACTGTAATAATTATGGAAAGCCTTATTAGGTAAAGGCTGAGTTCTTGTTCTAATGTTCATTAGTAATGTATATCATATTAATAACTCAACACATATAACTTTATAAAAGATCAAATAATTCTCATGGGGGCTTCACTTAGTAACAGAGGTGTAAAAGGTCGGAAACCAATAGCAACCAGCTATTTCCACAGAGACTGAGGCGGTCTGTGATGTAATATTTCCGTCCCCTAGAAATCTGCAGTCTCAGTTACACTGATAATTTGGCCCATTGTGTCTATTCTTTCAAAATATGTCATATTCCAAGGATATGTTGATAATATACTTTACAACAGAAGGTCTACGTTTAGAGTGTTCCATACAGGGCTAAGAATAAGCAAGGACACAGCAGTACGCTTATTAAATCCTTAGCAATCTTGTGCCCTCACAAATCTATACATTTCATATAGTGGCTGACCCTCTATTGATCCAACTACACAGCTATAACACAGGTTAATAAACAGTATTCCTGAACATAATGTGTTCTTGATAAGGCTGTGACAATTGATGTAATCTATATGAAACTATTACCACATTATAGTGTAATGCCAATCACAAAATATTAGGGCATGTGTATACGGACTATTATATTATTGTTACAGACAGATCACAAACAATGAGTAAAATGAGAGAAGTAGAAAAAGAAGTAGAGCTTCAAGGTATTCATGCTTACCTATGCCTAAAATCTTTATTTCTTGAGGGAAGCAGGGAGAGAAAGTGAAGAGAAAGAAAGTTACATATTGTTAGAGTCAAGGTGTGAATGAAAAACAGGAAATGGAAAACATCCTCACAGTCAGGCAATTTATTCTGCAAACAGGTATGTGGCAAGATTAGATAAGGTCCATCACACAATCTGTGTAAAATACAAGCATTGTAAAAAAGTCATTGCAATGGGACTCTTGAAACTACATTTTTGAAAATGTATTTTCCAGAACACAGTGAATGAGTGCAACAAACTACCAATTGCTCAATAGGAAACTCTATGCCCCAGTTTTTGAATGGGGCCCCTTGGTCTCATCAAAGAACTTGACATTCAGAGAGCTATACAAATGTCTGGGATGGGAAGAAAAATTGTGAGAGTGAGTCCTAGCCTGGGGTCCATTAGAGACTGGTAAAGTTCTGTTAGCCCATTATAACATGTGGCCCGATGTTGCATAGGCCAATAGTTTAATAAGCACAATAAAGAAAAACAATGTCCTTCTTCAAATAGAAGCAGAACACCCTCAGCCAGGACCCCCCAAATTTCTTGTCTGTCACCAAAAAGCCATAAATCAAGCTTTATAGATTCAGATGCAGTGCTTTTTATGGCTGATAAGCTTTGCCACCTCATCGTAATAAAAACCTGTTCTTCAGAAACAATAATTTGGGTTCATACAGTGTGTTTTTTCTCATGGTTTTTCCAAATGGAAACAAGTCACAGTCATGGTCATGTGTGTGTGCTTCGCCAAAGAAATTCTAAGACATTTGAATCATCAAGTAACATTTAACAGAATGTAACCTAAAGGAGTCTATGGAGGGAAGATTCAGATAAGAAAGAGTGCTTTGTTTACAGCTTTGCTATTGCCTAGACATGGCCATGGTTTTCTAAAAATAATACGGAGTAATAGTGGGAGTTGCATTAAAACACCAGGCTACAAGTTTCCCCCCTTGGGGGTCTCATGGGGCCAGGCCCCTTCTTTTTAGCTCCACCTTGGTAACCATCACCAAACAGAAGTAATACTATTCTTTTATCTGTTGTACTGCATTCTGAAGCATGCATTATATAAAATGTACATAACATTTGTACTCTCTATATAATGCTTATTGTGTTCATATTGTGTTCCTTTTGATGCTTATTATGCCTCTGTGTTATACATAATGAGGCTCTGCAATTTCTATCAAGCAAAAATGCAGCCAGGTAATTTGTGATGGCAATTTCCTTTGATATGTGGCACAATTTTGGAGTACAAATGGATATTGTTACTTTGTGACATTTTACTGTCTGGCTGTTATAGAGAGATGATGACAATGCTTTTTCTTGGGTTAAATGGATAGTATTATTCTGTATACAATATTTAGTGGGCTTCTTCAAACCACTGATGACCAACCAACTAACTGGGGCTTAATATGTATGAGCACATGGTGCAGGCAAATGGCAGAAGAAGATTCTGAATGTGGTAACTCTGGTTGTTATCGTTGTGTATTTATTCTAATTGATTTGTCTGGTCACATGATTTCTTCTCGCTTGGAATAATAATCACAGACAACTTTAGATGGAGAACAGGATTCTGCAAATAACCCCTTGCAGAGTTTGTACTGTTAGAGTATGGAATACACACTGGCAAACTTAACAGCCTATTTTTTTCAGCACATGAGATCTGTACAGAAAGTTGCAGAGGCCATGAGGGACAGCAGGGTACAGGCTGAATTCAAAAACCTTACAGTCCACTTTTACCTCATATAAGGAAATACTAATCCCAAAGCTGCTAGAGATTCAGTTAAATAGAATTGTAGTAGTTGCTCTATAGCAGCTTAAAGTGGCCATACACAGGCAGGTTCCCTGGCAAACTGTTCATTTAGCACAGAGACCAGACAGGTGAAGCCAGGAGATTTGCAACTGATCCTGGGAATAATGTATAGCAACACAAATCCAAACCAGATATTCTTTCTGTACAGACAAGCTGTGATTCCATGTGACAATCTGTTTAATTATATCTCCCAAGCGGCTTTTTTTCTCAACTTTATTTCTCAGTGTAGGCCAGTTAAAGTTTATTAAAGATGACAGTTTCCCTTTAAGGTATTTTTTTTCTGGTGCTTTAGCACTTTTTTATGCGTTTTGTGCAATTTACACAATTTACACATTTCTGCAATTTATCTGAAAAAGGTGTTTAAATGTAAAGACACAATACTTATTATGCAAAAATTATATTCAGCCGCTACTACATAGACTGCACTAGCAAGACTGCTCATTTTTTTCAGTTAAAGTTAAAAAAATACCATTATTATTATTATTTCATTTTTAGAAAAAATAGGCCCATTAAAGGGTCTGTATTTAAACATTTAAAAACACAAGAGCACTATTTTTTTTTTTGCTGTGATCGATTCTTGTTTTAGGTCTTCCCAGATGAGCACAATAGAAGGAGGGAAGCTTTGACCGGGTACAGGAAGGCTAGAGGGAGGAGTTGTAGAGTTGGCTGGTACCTCTTTGGGTAAGGGTCCCTGGAGGCAAGGTTTGAGTGAGGCCATCTTTGCTTCTACTTGCCCATCCAAGTGCAGCAACATTTGGATGGCCGGCATAGCGATGGCCTGGAGTTATAGGCAAGCATTCTGGTTGGGGTAATGTTTACAGTTACAGTTATTGTATTTTGTTTTGATAATGTTTATCTTGTTAATAAAGCTGCAGCCTTTAAATTCCATCCTGGGCTCCTGGTGTCTTTATTATATGATGATCAAGTACATATGAGGTTCAGGTATGGTAAGAACGACCGGTGGCTTTGCTACTTTCCAGGTCAGATCTTAAAAAAGCCTTAGTATGTTAATCAATTAGCAACCTCATTTTTATACGGTCAGATTCTTAGATTAGACAACCAGATTAATCCATCACTATATGATTAAATGGAAAATATGAAATATGGTACCTGATTATATAATCATAGCAATATAAATGCCCAGGAAGCAGGTAGATTTCATTATCATCAAGCCTACCTTAATTCAAGAACACTGGTCACATTCCCTGATGGAAATATCCGGCGGATGAAGTTAAAATCACCAACATACAAACTGCCATCTATTCCGCAAGCTAAGGCAACGGGAGCCAGGAGTTTGTTACCATCGGCTTGACCATTGCAACTTGGACAGGAGATGCTCCGCCGTCTGCCATTTCCCATGATACAGCTAATAACAGGTGGTTGTTGAGATATAAACTGGTTTTCTCCATTCCCTTTGTAAAGTATACCTGAAAGTTAGAAAAAAAATATACTCATGTTATAGTGATATGAATGCTGGGATAAACAAGTAGCCAATTAATATAAGAAATAATATTTGGTTTATGCAGCATTAAAAGTTAATGTTTGTAAGTATATTCAGATATTTCCTTCTCCAGAACATCTTGGAAGATTACTAGGAATAGTTTAAACATCGTGTGCTTGTACTACCCTTACCAGAATATATCCATATTGATTCTGAGACAGGCAAATAAAAAGCATTACACTAAAGCACACTTATTTAAGGTTTATAATTGCACTGTTCCTTTATGCTAACATTGGTCACCTAATTCTTATAACAGAATAAAGGGAATTATTTGACCTGTCTCTTTCTTGCTGTCCGCCTTTTTTGAGAGAATTAAAGGGGTGGTTGACCTTCAATGTCCAAATCATTTTAAACTACCAACAATGCTCTCAGCATGTTAAAAAAATAAATTTTCCATAAAAAAAGTACTTCTTCTATCTCTCTAATCAGTTTTCTGAAGAGAAGGGAGTGGCCTATTTTGAACCTGGACACACTGAGAACTTCCTATATGCTTACATCATCAAGTCCAGGCTTTGCACTTATTTCTTTAGGCAAATTCTTTGGTTGCTTGGTTTCTCCCTTGCAATGGCATAGGCAATCAGACTCAGCATATCACAAATCCAACATACTGTTATATTAGATTTGCAGCAATGTCAGACTGACAGGAAACACAGCCAATAGGAGTTAAGTCTGCTGCCAGTGAGGCATCATATAAGGAAGTAAAAAAGCAACTGTAAAGTTTATAGGGGTCACTGACCCCCCAGGACGGGTCTGTGCAGAAGTGAAGGATCAGCAGAGGGACGATTCTAAGGTGAGTATCTCTTCAGCTGCACATTTGTGTTACTATGTATATGGCAAGGATTGTTCTATTAATGTGAACTGTTTGATTTGCAACTGTTGTACAAAGGTGAACACTCTCTTTAAATCGCACACATATATAAAAGCAGTGTGAATTTTAGTACAAGTATGCCTTTAAGTGCCCATAAGCTCTCTAAATTAATAAGGCTAAATGCAAGAACATGCTAAAATGGGCTAGGTACTATAAATGGCAGCCATTCCCACTTTCATATATTGCTTATTTAAAAGGTAAATGCAATTTAGCTGTTCACATCTCTTTGCAGCCAGTACATACTCTGAAGTCTCTGATTTTGCCCATTTCTTTCAGTGCTTTTGCAAAAAGTAAGGAATCAAAGCAAGGAAACTAGCCCATAAGATATTTTAAAAGCACATTTTAATTATGTATTGCTTCAATATCGCGTACTTACACTCATAAAATGTTCTTTCACCTAGGTACTTTCCAAGGAATATCAATGCCGGAAGAGAAAATAATGGCAGTGTTTCCTGCTTTAAAAAACATCTGTATGAAAGAACACTTTCTGAGTGAAAAGATGCGGTTTTTAAGAAATCTAAGTGTGCTCTAAGAGTTCCCGCACCCATTCATTCTTTGTTAATGTTCGGGGATTTATTGATGCTGGAGGAGAATGCATCAAACTAATCTGGTGTAGAAACAGGGACTGGCAGACACATTATGCGCTAGCTTGTCACATTTTCAACGCTTCCGTCTAGCCTCTAATGCTATTGTACTGTCCCCTGTGTTCCCAAAGCAAAGGGAACACGAGAAAGGGACTAGCTTGGATCTACAAATGAAATCCCATGATGTATTCTATATTTCCATCAATTATTTGCAAATATTTCTCATTTGGTCCGAGAGACCGTTCAAAAAAACTGGTTAAGGGTATAATATATCACATCACAGAGACGTTTTTACATTTCTGCAAAACTGCTATTTGAAACGCTTTTCTAATGTGCATTATTTATTTATTTCCGCTGCTATCCACTGTTTATACATTCAGCAGTTCTCTCTCGCCCTGTTCCCTGCAATGCATTTATGCTATTTAAATTCATTATTATTAATACAAATTATTTAGAGGAATTGCATTCTTTCCCTGCCCACCTGGCAATTTTGTTGCTTTTCTGCCTAGCTATGAAGGGGTTAAAAGCTTCCTTGCCCTGTGGAGCAGGTAAGCAACACTATCAGATTCTTGCATATTTTAATTTCCTGTAATGATATTTTTCTTCATGTGTTAATTTAAGTCATGCATAGTGTTGCCGCCCCCAACCTCGGACCCCTTGTAAACCCAGAATTTACACCCTTCTCTTCACACTGATGATCTAATGCATTATCCAAATCACAAACAGAAGATTCGACGCCACTTACATGACTGAAACCATTTTATTGCCTAATATTTCACCTCTCTTGCTAAAACCTTTTCACATGACTCATTTGTCATCAATGTGCACATAATCAGCCTTTATATGTATATATTCTCTTTCCGACACAAAAACATTCATATATTCTCTGTAGCTCTAGGAAATGCTGCACTGGCAAATTCTGACATATATGAAGAGGATATTTCCAATAGAAAAACCATCCACACTGTTTAATCTTAAGGTCTAATTAGGGCACTTTCTTTCCTAAGGTTTTTCTTACAGAAGGTAAGAGCCTTTCGATTTATTTATCTTCTCATTAGGATGTGAAGGTGATCTGTGTCAGGATATTGATTTCATGAACACCACAATGGAGAGCAATGTAATATACCATCTATATATTTCCTATTGCATTACCTTTTCAAAATCAATACACGTCGTAATTACTACAAATATAAGAAAAAAAATCATAATACATCTTAAAACAAGGTTAGCAATGATAACCTTCTGCTATACTACAGTGCAGGAATTTGTTTTTGATTTTATAAATAGACACACATATGTACATGTTATAGATATACACACATATATATGTACTGTATATATCTATTTACTTACATGCCCCCTAGATAATAAAAGGAATGGTGCCATTGAGATATATATATATATATATATATATATATATATATATATATATACCCTTGACTGTACTAGCACCTTTTCAAATAGATTTTAGCATTTTTCTTACTGCAAAACTTATGTTGTGTCTTATGTCTGTAGTTCATCACAAGTTGCTGACTCATAATTGTTTCTTGTTTGCCACAAGAAAAAATGTTAGGTTGAAGAATACCCAAATATACTGTTAAATGTATAAAAACTGTAAGAGTGTATAAAACTGTATTTGTAGTGTTGCCACCTGGCTAGTTCTTTTTTAAGAGTCTGGGCAATAATATGATTATATCAACAGGGCAGGAAGATATAAGCTGGTATTTTTTTTTTTTTACTATATGTGAAAGGGGTTTATTACAAATCCGCTACATATTGTCTTGGTGTGCTTCTGTTTGCTTCTACTTTTTCCACTATATTCTTTCCACTATATTTTATAAAAATGTGGAAAATTGTTAGTCCTTAATAAAAACCATAATCATAAATTAGATCACACATGTAATGAGCTCACATGGGTTGCTGAAAGGCCATGCAGGCTCTGACCGGCACTATTTATAAGCACTAAACTGCACAGTGTATAATGAATATCTACTACAGGTATAGGGTTTCTTATCCTTAATGCTTGGGGACTTGGGGTTTTCCATATAAGGTATCTTTCCATATCTTTCCATAATTTGGATATTCATTCAGCTAAAAAACATTTAAACATTAATTATAACAAAAAAAGAATTGAGTTGGCTCTAATAAAGGTTAATTAGATCTTAGGATCAAGAACGAGGTACTATTTTATTATTTCAACGAAAAAGAAAATCATTTATAAGTATTTGAATGATTTAATTAAAATGGAGTCTAGGGGAGATGGCCTTCCCTTAATTTGGAGCTTTCTGGATAAGGTTTCTCATACCTATAATTGTAAAACAATATTAGAGCTCCATTATGTTTTTCTGTCTCCCCCAGGGATGCTGGGATTCTGGTCCAAGCCTATACCCTAAAACCACTTGTATTTATGGTTATTTTGGTAATTTTAATATTTGCTTTCATAAATGCTGAATTTCCATATGTAACATTTAAAAAAAAAACAAAACAGAAAAAGTAAAAAGCAGGAAAAGAAAACATATAAAAACATAAAAGCACAGATTTTGCATATCCATTGCTGATTCAGCACGCTAGTAATGGCCCTTATGGAAATGACTAAGTGAAGAATATGCCCAATGGTAAATTTCTCTCACTGAAATAAATGTTAAAACCCAGACAAGGTTATCCATTATCAGTGCCCTTAGCTATGGGTAGATCAATGAATACATCTAGGCTCTGGCTATAAATGGTCAGCTATTATTTTCTATAAGAACATGTCACAATAAATCACTATTTGCCATAATCCATGTAAACCACATGTCAGTTTGTACTTTGTACCTAAACATGTTTTATTGATTGAGGATACTGAATTTCAAAGGCACTACTATGGGCTAATGGTTACACTTTTTCCCTGTGATGCTGCTAAAACCATCAGCCTTGCAAATAAACTATAAAAAGGAAACTTGAGAGGGATGTTCTTCAAAGCTCTGGGAAGAAAAAAAAAAAATCTAAATAAATAAAATTCTTTGTTGTAAATGCTTATGACTGCCAATAGAGACGGCAAATGTATGCAAGAGGCTAAACGAACAATGAAGAATCAAGGAGGAAGAGAAATAAAACAAGGGTATATGTAAATGGGGAGTAATGCCTCATATACAATATTCTGTTACAATGCCGGGCTGATTAGGAATTGATCAACACTGCCAAAAATTCCCGGTGTTTCTCATTTGATTTCATCATTTGCAACAATCACAAGGAACACTTTTTTTTTTGTATCCCTCGAGAATGAAGAGTTCTATAATTTTCATCAGAAGGATCCTCCAGTCAGCTATCTGCACTATTGCATATGATTTATCCTGTCATTAGCTTGAGAAATAGGTCCTTCAGCCTTCTCCTCTATTATCGTGGAATGGAAAGATGAGCATTAGAATATTTATGACTGTGTATGAGCGAGCCGCACAAACACCTGTCACTGTCTACAACTCTCCCCAGAAAGCGGCTCTCCAGCTCATCCACCTTATCATTACAACTAACCACCTTGTTTATTCAATTAGACAAATAGAGCTTTGGATGTTACCGCTTGCCTAACAGTGCTGTTCAATGCAACTCAAATCTGTTAGACTTGTTCACCTTGGGACTCAGGGCAGAAAATTCATATCAATCATACTTACATAGTCTCTTTACCTTTTAAAGCTGCAATACCTGCACAGTAACTATTCCTTCTAGAAACAATCAAAATGACTCCCTTTGAGCTGCAAATGCTTAAACAAACCATCAAAGATCAAATGGTAGACAAAACAGGTACATGTTAGACACATGTGAAAAGCAGCAACGGCATCTTACTGACTATAGTGCACTGTCTCTGTTGTTGCATTCAATTCAGTATCCAGTTCAGCAAGTGTTAATATAAACTTACTTGCACTGAAACATGAGCTCTTCCGTAAGCATCTTATTTCATTTTTCTAAATATTAACTACATTAAAATGCAGGTGTGGGATCTGTTATCCAGGGGTCTTTATGTAATTTGGATCTCCGCTGCAAAAACCGCAACTTCTTAGAAACACAATAGAATTTCTTGTCCAACAACATGGACATATGGTAGTTTAATTAACATAAAGTACAGGTATGGGACCTGTTATCCAGAATGCTCAGCATCTGGAGTTTTCAGGATAAGGGATCTTTCTGTTAACTGGATCTCCATACCTCAAATCTACCTCAAATCATTAAAACATTAAATAAACCCAATATGTTAGTTGGAATCAAGTACACGGTACTGTTTTATTATTACAGAAAATCTTTTCTAAAAATGTGAATTATTTGATTAAAGTGGAGTCTATGGGAGATGGCCCTCCCATAATTTTGAGCTTTCTGGTTAATAGGACTCCAGAAAACGGATCCTATACATATACAAAATAAATACTGTAGGTCAAAAAAATTAGGATTTGTTTACTTAAACAGGATAGCATGGGAAATGGTACTGACGTATTTAAGGAGCTTTTTTAGTTAACAGATACAGGTATGGGACCTGTTATTCAGAATGCTCGGGACCAAGGGTATTCTGGATAAGGGGTCTTTCTGTAATTTGGATCTCCATACCTTAAGTCTACTAAAAAAACAACAAAACATTAATTAAACCCCATATGATTGTTTTACATCCAATAAGGATTATTTATATCTTTTCAATCAATTACAAGTACAGTTTTATTATTACAGAGAAAAAGGAAATCAGTTTTAAAATTCTGAATTATTTGATTAAAATGATTTAAGGGATCCCATGCCTGTATCTGCTATAATAGATTTCATAGTTGTGTGGGATCCCTTATTCGGAAATCTGTTATCCAGAGAGCTCTGAATTCTGGGAAAGCCATCTATCTTATTGTCCATTTTAAGTAAATAATTCTAATACTTCACAAACATTTTCCTTTATCTTTGTAACAATAAAACAGTACCTTGTACTTGATGGTAACTGACCTGCCTGAATGCATATTGGTGGCAAATAATCCTACTGGGTATATTTCATGTTAAAATTATTTTAGCAGACTTAAGGTATGGAGACCCAAATCATCTGGCCAAGCACTCCACCAGTGCCAAGCATTACCAGAGTAGACGCTATATCTGTATTATTTGATATTTTGGAACACAATAGTATACTGCTATAGAAAGCTATATGAGAATTATACTTTAAGCATTGTCACTTTTTAAAATAATTTCTAACCACAACCAACAAATATTATTTGATAAAGAATGGCTGGACTGTCCTTGGTGACAGAAAGAAAGTAGAGAAAGATGCTGTTGACAGGAAATTAATGGCAGCCATTGTTTGCCACTCACATTGCATCTTTCTATGTTCTGGAGTAATTTTGATCAAGGTTAGGCATTAGAAATTGAGAAAGAACTTTAGAGGAGTAATACCACAGCTTCATTAGCTACTGTGCTTCAACCATTTAGCCTTGACACTGAGCTCAAAAGGCTTTGACAGATAACCCATTGATGTCAAATACTATATGGTGATGCAGAATGAACCAAGACGTAAAAACAGAAAATAAGTCAAACTTTTACCATTCTGGACATCCAGAACATGATGTTTATCAAGAGTCCATCCACCCATATTTGAGGCGTCTAGCTCATATCCTTGCAAAACAGCAGTCCTCTTTTCCCATAGCGTTAGGTCAAGACAGGATTCATATTCATATCCAACTGACACTGCAAAACAAAATGATATATTTTATAAATAAATAGGGTAAATATGATTTACAATAACTCCCTCCTTACAGAAGCTATGCTCAGCAGTAAGCATTATCCTTCAATTGCATAATGATCAGTTGTGTAATGCTTACATGCTTATCAGCATATTATGTACTATACTAGAATGCTCCTTGGAAATGTAATAAAATATAACAGGGTGAGGTTAATGCATGGCATGGCGTTATATTATCTTCTAGATAGATTATAGATGGATTAATTGAAACAGGCAGCATGGTGGCAAAAAGAGTAGCATTGCTTATTGACAGTGCTGGGGTATATAATTAATTCTGTCTAAGGTTATAAGTATAAAAAGTTTTTATGTTCTCCCTGTGCTTAGGTACTCCAGTTACCTATGGGTACTTGGGTTTCCTCTCCACTACAAAAACATACAGGCAGATTAATTGGCTCCAGATAAAATTAACTACCGTAGAAATGTGTGTGAGAGAGTTAGATTGTAAGATCCACTGGGACATAATGTGAATGATGTATAATCTCTGCAAAGTGCTGCAGAATAAAGGATACATGAATAAAGGATAAAAAAATAACATTTTGATATACAAAATACTGTGCCAACCTATTTGACCAGAAATGACACAGGTCAAGCAGTAGCATAGTGTGGTTACACCACTGAATTTTAACAAATGGGTAAACCAATTTTAAGACTGGGTTTAGTGATGAAAGAATACTAACAATATTGATCTTAACACGAGTTCCACTAACTTAGGGAGTTGGCAGAGCAATAGAATACGACAATAGAATAAGACAGACAATTTAACAGTAGCATGGTGTGCTTAATCTAATATGTGCTTTTTAGTTAAGTCATAAAACATTTAAAAATCTTTACTCCCTTAAAAAGCCACTATTCCTCAAGGAACTACTTGAAGCCAGGTCATAGTAATAACTCAAATTCAATCTCAGTGCAATGGCTACCCCGTATTAATCATGTAGTATGGAATACCTGGAGTTAATGTGCAACATGGCAGGGTAACACATAGCAGCTAAGACTATTTATCACCCCATTTGCATTAGATAATGCCCTTTCTATCAATTTATAGCTAAGTGATTTCTACCATCCCTACACAGCTCAGTGGACTAAGTTGCTGCTTTTACAATAACTAATAAGCTGCGTATCGCCTTCTACACAAGAATCAGTCAATTTAATTAGCCTCCTCACAAAAAGATGGAATGTTATCATATTCTCTAAGGTGGTGTTAAGGAGGTGCTACTTTATTCAGACCACTGCAAATCACAACATTATGGCTAACATCCTAATTGATTGCATAATGGCGCACCAACCACGTCTGAATTCACATCTGAAAAGACAGCTTTAATATATAGGTGAAAGAAAGCATTCTTCAACTGCGCAGAAATTAAAAGATAATGATCTTTGACTGCAGTAAAAGTTCAGACGGGAAGCTTGACAAAACCACCATATAAATACATAAGAATTAGCCCTCAACTTCAAGTTAAAAACATATTTTAAGCGACATTAAGTTTTAGCCAAACGCCAGCCCCTAGCTGCAAGCAGCATGATTTAATTTCCTTTGTTATGAGCTGGTATATAATTAACTGGGTTACAGTCTTGAATCTTCTGGCTATTAAACATATTCCAAATGATAAAACAGACATTAAAATACTGGTGAAAACAGAGATCACAGATAATATTATTTTAACACCTTATGCGATGAATTCCAGCTACCCAGCAGTGTTTTTTTTACATATTTCCCCAGTTACAGTATTTGATGAGCTGAGGCAGCTCTTCTACCTCACACCCCTGCTGCTTCTGCCTGGATGAACCGCACTGCTTCAGGACATTGGTTCTTCAGTGCTTTAAACAACAGTCACCTGGGGCAGCAGATTGTTGTTTAATGACAGGAACTGAGATTTCTTATCAAAGTACTGGCTCTAGTTCTGTATATTTTTGACAACAGCGTTTGATGTTGTTCAATTACTGTTCAAGTTTGGAATTTTAACCAAAGCTAAAACGCATTCTACAAAAACACTACACTGGCCATAAAATCCTATGTTCGAGATGTCTGATATTTGAGGCTGGACAGAATTAAGCTGGAGACCAGCACCCAATCAGAGGAAAAAGGGTAAAGTCCAATCAGAGGATACATAAATCATGGATGAAGGCCACTATAATATTTGAGGTTAAAACCAAAACAAGTCTAGGTTAGACCAATATCCAATCAATGGTTTAAATCAACCAACTTACACTAGAGTTTTACAACATTGGTTAAATTGGGCCAATGACCCACCTAAAAATTTTCTTAAAATGTTAACTCTGTGTGTGCATTCTATATACATTTCCTGTTGGCTGCAGAATTATTTTGTAGGTGGCTTAATGCTCTATTGATATATTAAGTACTGAATGAGCATGTCTATGTGAACCTTTCATTAGCTGGGTGTACTGTAAATAAAAAACGAGTACACACTCTGTATTATATAAAAGATAAATACTTTCGTTTTTTGGATGATTTTTCTAAGAAAGAAAGTCTTGTTTTACATGTCAGTCAAACACAACACAATATTTAAATGGATATTACTATATAAGCTTAATGCATACCAACAGCTTCAGACAGCCCATAGACCTTCTGATTGTAGGCATCAGTCTTATCCCAAATAAAAGTATATGAAAGGTTGGGTGATGCTGGGAACCATTTCTGGAAAAGTCTTCCAACTACAGCAACCATAAGATGAACCTTCATTAGATTGAAAGGTATTGTTGAGTGGGTCATTGTAATTTTTAGAACAGACTTATATCCTGCCGCTCTGGAACTTAAGTAAGATAATTTCAAGTCGGTTCCTGGGATTGCAGTTTCTTCATGAAGGACCTAAAGGCAGAACAAAATAATAATTAGAATGAGAGAACTAGGGGGAATGTGCTTTTTAAAACTATGTTTTTGGCACTTATTTAAAAAAATCTATTCACTTTCAAACACTATAATAAGCTTCTCTGCCTCCCAGTGCTCTAAAATGAATGGCCCCATTCTCCCAGGGGCTATCCCCTGCTCAGGAGGCACTCGCACACAGTAATGACATCTTCTCACCATACTATTGAAAGTATAAAGGTGTCTAGGCTGTCCCCTAATATTGTTATGCCCCTGAGAGCTGACAATAGCAAAACCGCACTTTATTTACCTACAACTAACACCAAATACTGGGTTACAATTAAATATTGTATTTCTACCAGGAAATGCATAAAGGAACCACCTGTTAGATAATGTATGGACTAATCTGAGAATGCACAGCAGGAAATGTACACTTCATCACAGCTTTGAAGGTTCAATGTTCAGTCTGTTTGTTGTGTGTGTGGTGTAGGCTGAGGCCTTGCGGGACTAACTTCATGTAATATTTAAACAATATCTTCAGTGTGAATTCTTTAATGAAGATTTCTTCTAATTATAAAGTACAAAGCACTATCTAACCTTTGGCAATGGAAACTGTGTGACTTATTCTTGCCAGTGATAAAGTTTAATAAAAAATGGGCATCGGTAGATGATATATAATTTCATTTTCCCTCTGCAATTTGGCTGTTGGACCTATCTGCACATTCTCTTATTTGGATTATTGTACATTATAGTAGATGAATGTTCCATGGTGTTTCGGTGATCTTGCTTTTGATAGGTGGTACTATACTATATAGGGGTAAAGAGGTTGAAATCAGTTGGTTGCACCAGTATATAAATGTTCAACACAATAAAAAAATTATTATTAACCAAAGAAAAATAATTCTGACTGATTTAAATGTGTCTATTTAACAATATATGATAGTTCTGCTTTAAGCCTCAAATAAACAAAATATATTTAAAAAAAAACTGAACTGAAGATTATAGGCTCTATAGTGGGGGGGGGGAGTTCTAAATTATAGGAAGAACATCCGTAGAATTATTGTGTGCAATGTGTTTTCAATAAAGTTTTGATTGCTTTTACAGGGTGTGCCAGTCTATTTTTGTGTATATTATATTTGACTGTGCACCCCGCTATATACAATTTTTTTGCATTAGAGTGCAGGCAGACACATCAAGGACTGATATATATATATATACATGCATATGTTCTCACAAACATTTTTTCACTGTTTTAGTTTAAATCATAACTTTGCTTTTTGAAAAATGTATACAAAAATATGTTTCCCAAGCTTAAATTTGATGCTTGGTGGTTACAACCACAAAGCCAAATTCTACCCTACTGTGCAAGGCTACATTTGGAGATTAGGTATAGTGGAGCAAAGCTGTTTTCGGAGGTCCCTTTGGTGTGGAATGGAGAAGGCTGTGTCTTCGAATTCACTAGAAAGGAATATTTCTTTAAAACCAGTTTAACAAAGAGTCTGTATTTAAATAATTTCAATATACTTTTTGATATTTTTTCTTCAGTAAAATTTCTCTTCCTCACCCCCATGATGCAATTAAAATGCCTTGTGCTGTTTTACCCTAACAAGAGCAGTTTGTGCATTTCTTCAATTTTCTTTAAACTATTTATAAAACGTGTTTTGACAAATGATTTTGTTATTTCTCAATTTTTACCCATATGCTAACTTCTATTTCTTAAGACTTTCTATATTATTTTCAACAAAAATGTCAGCATTATAATATGTTCCCCAGCTAAATTTCATTAGTTCTTATGGTACAAAAGAATAACTTTTTGCAAAAATGATTTGAATAATTCTACCCATTAGTAATTTTATTTATACTTATTTTAAAAGGCCAATAAAATAGAATTTCTGGAGTCTGATGGAATATCCAGTCAAACAGAACTATTTCAAATGGTTCTTAAAGGAACAGTAACACCAAAAAATGAAAGAGCTTTAAAGTAATAAAAATATAATGCACTGTTGCCCTGCACTGGTAAAACTGGTGTTTGCGCTACAGTAACACTACTATAATTTATATAATAAGCTGCTGTGTAGCCACGGGGGCAGCCATTCAAGCTGGAAAAAAGGAGAAAAGGCACAGGTTACATAGCAGATAACAGATAAGTTCTGTAGAATACAATAGTGTTTTATCTGTTATCTGCTATGTGCCTGTGCCTTTTCTCCTTTGAATGGCTGCCTCCATGGCTACATAGCAGCTTATTTATATAAATTATAGTAGACTTTCTGAAGTAAACTCACAACTTTTACCAGTGCAGGGCAGCAGCACATTATATTTTAGTTACATTTATACACTTTCATTTTTTGGTGTTACTGTTCCTTTAATCATTAAGTAGGCAATCACCAAGTAGGCAATGACCATCAAAGTGAATTGAAAAAGAATATGTTCCACTTTTAAACCACCATTAAGCCCACCATTAAACCAGTAACATTTATATAATGATAACCGGATCCATTTAAGAAAAATGACTCCCCAATGGCAACTGTAACATATACTTTGGGGTCCATTTATTGTAGTGTGTAGCAACCAATCAGCAATTAGATTTGAACATTCACCTACAAGTTAGAAAATAAAAACAAATATTTGATTGTTGGCTTACACACCATAATAAATATGCCCCTTCCTATTTTGTATTATATATAGCCTCTGATTACTTATTCAGATTCATAAATAAATTGGTATAACTCATTGTAAAGTATGTCGACGGTTTTAGCTAACTGAACAGCATATACACCCTGTAAAAAAGTCAGATTTGATGAGGTTCCAGTGAATGTAATATATTTGTTTTCTATATTATCAAACGCACTTGGTCTCTTATTGCCTTTCTTTTCATGAACAGGACACATAAAAACTCCCACGAATTGCATGCTCTGCTATTGCTGCTCTGTTGCAAAGTGGTTGGCTTTTCCAAATGGGAAACTGACAGACATTTTAAGTACAGTTTGATGATTGAAAGCCCTGTGCAGTCATTAGTCATGGAGATTTCAGATTTTTACGTACTCAGATCTGGCAACTAAACCAAGCACCTTTATTTCACTTCAGCCCTCAATGACAGGATTACAGTCTATAATAAGATCCCTACACAAAGAAGGCTAGCTTTTATTGTTGCTAAGCCACCAAGCTCTGCTCATTTGATATGCATAGCCAACTGCAGAACATAAGAATTCGGAGGGTTCCCATGGGAGCAGCTGCAAGCATTCCTTTTTATTGGAATATTTTGGCAAAGGGACTCTGCTTGCCTACATCATTCTCACATTTTATTTCCACGCATTTTCAGTTGTCGGGTTTTCATCTCATTGTCAGAATTTAAATAAAACAGCTGTCTGTTATGTTAAGATTCTTCATATTATTGTCTGAAGAAAATATAAGAACGGGATAATCCCTCGGTTCTTTTTTTTATAGTTTTTGGAAAGGCTGCATATGAAATTGACAAATAGTAGGGATGTGAAACCTAAAGTCCACTATGTACAGCGTAACTGCCATGCCCAGCATCGTTTTACAAGCAGTTGCTTTTGGTAATGTAGGGAGCTGTCGCTCACAATTACATGAGGGCTGCATGTGGTATATTGTCATAGTTATAGCTATTGTTAGGTTAGAGTGTATTTGTGCATTTGTATACATATAGTCCCTGTGGTTAAAAGAAACAAATAAACAGAAGAAAAATTATTTACATAGTTACACAGTTAATTTGGATTGAATAAAAAATGTAATTCTAGTTAAACAATACATTCACATCAGATGTCATATACTGAGAAGGTTGAGTCCCAGTACATGACAGTATATGACATATAAGTCAGTAAATTTGGGGTAGATATGACGAAGATAAATACATTTCATTCACATGAATTTTAAATTCAAGTACCTGTGTCTCTGGAATTATGGGGCTGTCCTCAGGGGAGGTTCGGAAAAATGTTGACAAAGGAGAAGAGACAATGACAGGGTTTGGTCTAACAAAGCCACTCAGGTCACAACTAGGGATGTCATTCTCTTCTTTCTTCATCACTAAGGTATCCATGACATAAAAGACATTCCAGGCAATCCACACAGTGTGATACTGTGTTAGAAATGGCGACCTTTCAAACACCAGTGTCAGGGATGCACCTCCGTTTGCTACCAGATCAAACCTTAGGAGGAAAGTTAGAAGAAAGTTTTGTACTACTGATATGCTAATTCAACACTCAAACTGCCAATACAGTAGAATATAAAGGCTCATTAATGAACATAAGCACAAAGAGCAAAAACCACGTATGATCTTGTTAGATTTTTGCCAAGGTTACTGACCACCACTATGTCAATTCTACATTAAGTTCTTTTGGCCTTGGTGGTTCTGTTTGCACATGACAGAGAACGGATTCAAGTATTGTTTACAAAAAGTATTCACTCAGCAGGAGGGTTCTGTATTTGGTCCACTTTTATATAATTTGTTCATTAATCACTTGGAGGGCATTGACAACAATCTATCTATGGTTGTAAAAACTTTTTGACCAATTAAATCTATCAATGATATTATATCCTTCCAGAGGGTTTTTTGACAAACCGGCAATAGGGGCAGGTAAGTGTTAGATGACATTCAAGGTAAGTTTAAATGCTTTGGATTTAAACTGTTGATGGAGAAGCAGCATAGAGTATTTGAGTTTAATAAGCAGAACTGTAGCAAGCAATGCCAGTCAGAAGCAGGAAGGACCAGCAAGATAATTGTTCTCTATTAAATTGGTATTGGATTCACAGGAAGAAAAGATATGTTTTCCCGTTTACTAAGCAATGGAAAGTCTCAGAATAGCAGTGTGATCTTGGTCTCCAGTATTCAAAAAGGTCATTACTGTAACCAAGAAAGCACAGAGAAGACACAGTTTATACAGGGTATGAAAGATCTTAGTTAATGGAGAAAAACAGGCAAAGCATGTATTGTTTACGCTGGAGAAGAGGCAATTAACCTTCTGACGTAGGGACGACATGGTCAGCAGGGGAAGTAAGACTGCTGAAAATGTACTACTCTAGCCAGATTGCCGACAGGAAATAGTTGAAGGGGAAATATGTTCGCTGTTTAAATACAATACAATAAAGTCACTGATGCCTTATTCACCAGTACCAATTTCCGAAGGAATCAAGTGCATCCCTTGACAATGAAAGATGGAGGTTTCATCTAAAGATGTAAAACATGTTTTCTGTGTGCAAAGAACATTCCATATATACTTATCTTTCAAGATATTACTAATAGCTGTCACAGTCCTTTATTGCTCTTGGACATTCTACCTAGACCCTTACTAAATACCTTTAGGATTATAGCTATCCTATCAGAGGCCCAAGACTGATTCTTGCATTAGATTTTCACGGCCTCCAACTTTCTCCATAAACTCTCCAGACTTTTTTATATGACATAATATGTTAAATCAGAGGGAATCTAAAAAGGACATTTACAGCTAGTAGACGCTATAGAGATAATCTACCAAACTGTATTAAAGGGAAAATTTGTGGATGATAACCGCTACTCATAAATGTGATATTTTTCCTTAAGTCTTTAATCTTTTGCAATTCCCATTTTCTCTTTTAGAAAGTCCTGACTTTTCCTTCTCTATCCTAATAGATAGATAGATAGATGACTTTCTGTCATTTAGGGCATTCAGACAACTTGAAAGCAATACTGATATGTTTCCAGATGTGACACATTATGAGGGTACTATGCATGTGACATTTCTGTAGGCAAATTAACAACTAAATGAGAGACTATAGCATACTGACCAAGCTGTAAAAAATGTAAAGATCACATTATCTCAGTAGCTAAAGACATAAATTAATCGAGATTCAATTATTCAGGCCAAAGCTTACATTCCATCCTGGCGTGTGATAGTGAAGCCATAGTTTGGGTAGTGCAGAAATGACACGTTGACTCCAATGAGCGGTGTTCCGTCAGCGGTAAGAACTTGGCCCCTGATTACAGATGCAAGGCTGCAGTGAAGTGAGAAAGGAAGACTTCAGGTTATGTACATTTGCCTTCTGAAATGCGATTCATACCATGATTCAATGCTTTACTACCTCAGGTCTATAACGCTCTTACTGTACAAAGATGCTAATGGTGAGCAGCGCTCCACAGAAACCAAAGATTCCCCATGAATTTCAGAAGTGACTCTCTGGTTCCTTCAGTATCTTCCAGCGTAAAATTAAAAATGGAATATAATTCACTGAGTGACTATGTGGTAAAATATACTTCTATCCCTTCTAGCAAAAACTTAAATATTAAATCCAATAATAACTGGAAAGTTAGCATTGCCAATGTTAACCTGTTACTGGCTACTTCAGAGCAAGTGAGTCCGACCAATGCAATATCTAGATGCTAGAACTGGGTGAGTAATTGTTTTGCATGAGGCTGTAGCCAATCAGAGCTACAGGATTCAGTACAATGTGGATAACACCCTTGTATGAAATTGATGCCACTAGCCATAGTTTGTTGTTTTAAAATGTATTTAGTTACAGAGGCATTATGCTGATAATCTCGCCACTAGGGGACACTCTTTGATTGGAGGCTTTGAATGATGCTTTATTTTAACATATGCACTGGCCATATATTTTACTGCACATTTATAAACAGGGTATGAATAATATTTTACCAGTGATTCTGAAAGGAAAATAAACACTGAGTTGACATTGCAGTATACAGGTCAAGGAACTGAAAATACCACACAGCTCTGGGTTTATTGTTCTTTATGCATTAAGGAATACAAATGAGAATAGCGCACTAAAAATAGAAAGATTTATGAGCCCAACCAGAGTTTTATTATGGTGCAAGCTCTAAGCTTGCACATGTTCTACTAGTCTCAAAGTCTAACAACACTTAAGCAAGAGAGGCAGAAGGCAGCAACGGGAATTATTTCTCTGCAAAAGGCCTAATAACGTCTTTGGAAAGTCAAATCATAAAATGATTAGTCTGTTTATTTGCAGTAGCCATAAAAGCCCTCTTCAGTGTATGAAGCTCTACTAGTCAGACACAGTCTCTGGCACTTGCACGAAGAATACCATACTTTCCAATTAATTGTGAGGCAATTGGAAAATCTGCTGGGAATGGAAGGCAGAAGATTTAGAGGGGGCAATAAGGAACATTCCTGCAACAACTTTTAATCAACTGCTGCGCCTAACTGCATTAATACAGTTAAATGACTGTAGGCCCAGGAGTTCTAATGTAAATCATCTTCCTTCACTCAGCAGGACATAAGGCACCTGCTCTCTGGTTACTGGTAGATTTTTAGATCATTACGGCTTCTGTAAAGCACCACTCAAGCAGCTTGCAAGCTCATAGACTAATAATGGGAATGTGTAAAATAACACCCCTACATATAACCATCTCTTGGATGGAATAAAAAGTTCATAATCAGAAGTGCAGTTCTGGAGTCTAGTTACAGAAATATTTAGTGGAATGATCTTGGAAGGTTAAAAAAACAAATCATGGCATATATGTGTCCTTTTTCACCTTTACAGTATGATGTAGAAATTCCAAAATAGGCTTAATATGTAATGAAAATGTTTAGAGTATAGCATGCTTAAATATAAATACATACACTTAAAGTTTAAAATTCTAGAACAGAAGTAGTTCATATTGATGTGGGAAAATGTTCTCAAGAATAGCCATAAACCCTCTCCCATAGACTTCCCAAGACTTGCATGGAGGGTGCGGAAGTCTCTGCCTAATGATCTGACTGGTGTATCAAAGGCCATCAGGTGACCATGACATTTCTTATCATTCTACTAAAATCTAGAAACCATACTAAGAAAGAATTAACCACTTATTTGAGGATTAGAGTCCTGTATCTATCTGCTGCCGCACTACTGAGGCTTCATGTCATACACAACACAACACACTTTGTTGGTCTATAGAAAATATTGACCAAAAATGTACAATAAGTAACTTCTAACACTGGACATCAGAATAATTGCAATTTTATTCTACAAATCCAGTCAGCGTGTTTAGACATTTATGAAATTATAAAATGTTTATGCAGCTGTTGGAGTTTTCTATGGACAATTTCTCTGATCTCAAACAAACCAAGTTTATATTGGGAGAAATACAAAAGAAATATGGGCAATTTGCGCCTTTAAAGTTTAGCTATTGAAACATATATCTTTTTTTTTACTATAGATTAATTGCTAATTGATTGACACTGTCTTTATTTACCTAGAGATTGTGTCACCCACTTGCTATAAGAAAATATGCACCTCCGGCAGCTGGCATAGCAGATTACTGATCATCCCAAATTCTTGCTTTGTTAGTTTGTACTAAATAATATTGAAATTACACAATGTCTTTTTGTATTTTGTTTTATTTTTGTATAAGACGTAAGATGATATTATGCACCAGTTTAAATTCATTTCCCATACACTATAGCATTTTTACACTTCCAGGTTTTTGTTATCAACAAGCCAAGAGTTAACCTTCAGTTGCTGTCTACAACTAAAGTGATATTCATAGAACAATTCATAGTCATAGGAAAGTAAGTCTTTTATATGAACTGGGGATTTGCCAGACTGTCAAGATCAATAAATCTATTATTTAACTGATGCAAACTTAACACCAACAAATAACTGGAGAAAGTACACAAGAGTAAACAGCCTCAACATTAAAAAAAACTCTAATGCTGGCGATGGCAGGGGCTGATCACAATGATAAGCGTGTGGGTCCAAACTGATTAATAAATGAAAATTCAGTAATATGACAGATAATTAATTTCTAAGCAACTCACTCTCTCTCTCTCTAAATATATATATATATATATACACTCACCTAAAGGATTATTAGGAACACCATACTAATACCCTTCTCTGACCTCTAGCATCAACAAGGCATTTTCACCCACAGGACTGCCGCATACTGGATGTTTTTCCCTTTTCACACCATTCTTTGTAAACCCTAGAAATGGTTGTGCGTGAAAATCCCAGTAACTGAGCAGATTGTGAAATACTCAGACCGGCCCGTCTGGCACCAACAACCATGCCACGCTCAAAATTGCTTAAATCACCTTTCTTTCCCATTCTGACATTCAGTTTGGAGTTCAGGAGATTGTCTTGACCAGGACCACACCCCTAAATGCATTGAAGCAACTGCCATGTGATTAGTTGATTAGATAATTGCATTAATGAGAAATTGAACAGGTGTTCCTAATAAACCTTTAGGTGAGTGTATGTGTGTGTATATAATCATTGTTCAGGTATTTGTACATTTAACAGGCTGTTGCCTGTTTCTATTCTCTCCAAACTTGTCCTCTCCTCCAGCCAAGACTTCAATTCCCACAATGCCTTGCATGTTTCTTTACAGACCTGTTAAGCAAAGAACATGCAAGCGTTGTGGGAAATAAAGTCTTGGCTTGAGAAGAGTTGGCTTCTGCTATGTTTTATGTGTCAGGAAAAGCACTGCAGAGAATAAAAAGGCAAATATATGTACCTGTAATGTATATTCGAAAGTTGCTACCATCTTCTTTCATAATGCAAAAATTCTGTTTTTTTTTAAGGGAAATACTATATATTATTTGCACCAACATAGATTGCAAATATTATTGTTTTTCATTTTAGTAACTGACAACTTAAATCTTTAATAACTATTGTTGTTATTTAACAAAACCATTAATAAGCAAAGGCTCTCTCAGGTAACGTCTGGCTGCAGTTCTGCGTGGCCTATTTTTGTGTGTGTCAGAGTGACAGTTTTACCTTTTATTGAAAGGGTTGTCTCCCGGCATGACATGGGTGCTGTCAGGTCCTGTAAGGAAGCTGATCCTATCGTAGAAAGGTTTGGCAGCCTGCTGGGATGGTGACTGCTGGCTTTGGCTGATAATGTCCTGTGGATCAGGGCGGCCACGGCAGTACGGCTGATTCTGGCAGGAACTCTGTAAGCAGCAGTCTGGGTCCATGCAGTCGATTAAGCCATCTGCCAGAAGAAAGTCACTTGATTGAATTCATACTCTACTGGATTATGTCTCCTGCACTATAATAACACTTTCATTGCTAGGTTATACTTTTCTGCTTGCATTTGGAGCTACGAGTTGCCTGGATAAGTGAGGAGTTAATTGTATGAAATAACAGGAGTGTTACTTTCCTTTGTAAGAAAACATATCCTCATTGTCGGAATGCACGCATTACCAGTCGAAATTAGTCAGATACAACAAAATAATGTTCAACGTGCAATTCACTGTCTAGTTAAGTTTGCATGGAGGACTGCTAGAGAGTACTCATGCTTAAACAGCTGACAGGCTCGGGAGAGTAAAAAGGCAGCTAATAAGCCTCCTGTTTGGAAGTCATCAGATGGATTTTTATCTGCTGTACCTTTAGGCACAGCAGATCACAGTCTATTGTCTCATTTAAAAGGCTTTATTCTGTGCAATGCAGAATCAGTGAAGAGTTTCCGTTTCAACACACAGATTAACACCAGAGATGCATGCGTCCTTTTACACCTACAGCAGGTACATTGCAGCCAAATGCCATCCTGCCTAGTAGAAAAATTGACTCTAGTAATGAACAGGTTCAAGTGAGATGTCCAGATGGTAGAGATGATTACTATAATGAGTTTGTTTAGGCCTCGTACACACTACAGACTTGGCTGCAATTCTGATCCAATTTGGAATACCGTCTAGTTCTCTCCAGTCAGATCATAGTGCTAGAAGTATTCCTATGCCAGTCACATGCTTTTGGGGATCTGCTTGTAATGAAGAAGCTTTGTTTGGTTCAAACATTTGAATTAATAATAATGATATCTATAAATATATTTACTGGGGTCCTCCAAATCCAACTCCATAATTATGTGACTAGCTTTAATTTTAAATTAAAAATCAAAATGACTTGTATTAACTATTTAATACCAATACAGTTACAGAAGGAAAGAGATAAAGAAGTTGTGTCCTCTGGAATTGCAGAAAAGTTGAAACCAAAAGATAGCTAAGTGGTCTGTCTCTAAAAGGACAAACACAATGGAGAACAAATCTCTTCATAAAAACAATCTTTATTTCAAGACCTTTTAAAGGGTAGACAGGTAAGGGGAGGCTCAGGCTTGATGCATTTCACAGCAGTTGGCAGCCAAACTCGAAAGACTCAATTAAGAACAGATAAAAATTTATCAAAATGACACAAAATTTAAACAAAGGACAATTCCAAATTCCTTGTAATTTGAAAATTTTGACTTCAGTTGGAAGGCAAATAATTTTCAAATTATAAGGAATTTGGAATTGTCCTTTTTTAAATGCCATTTTTTAAATTATAAATACAATTCTAGTGTGGTTTATTAATATAGGTGTGATTTTGATAAATTTATATCTGTTCTTGATTGGGTCTTTGCAGTTTTAAATATTTATTATAAGTTTTCAATTTATTTAATACACAATCTACTCTTGTAGATTCTTTATTCAAAGTGCTGAATGCTCCGTGTTTATAGTGGTTTTTGTATCATGTATAATGGGTTATTCCCTTCTTAGTGTGTATGGTATAAATTGCATGAGCTCCACAGGGGGTGCTATGGTTTCTAAAGAAATGATTTTCAACTGCCACAAAAAGTGTAACATCTAAGCCTCCCCCTAACTGTCAACCCTTTTTTAAAGTTTTTGAAAGATAATGTTTTTATGAAGAGATTTATACTTTGGAATTGGATTCGCATTGCTGTTTATTTTCATGAGAAAAGTTGGAACCCCAGCTTTTCAGCAGTTGGTGGGATACTGGGGCTTACAATGGGTCAGTAGTTAGATGGTTGCAGGCTAAACATCCTAATGCATATACTGAAAACTGTCACACAATACATCAGAGGGTCACCCTCTTATGCTGGGTTCCTGGGGAAAATCCCCTTCTGCCCCTGCCATACATTTGTCCCTGCAACAGAAGTCTGGAGTCTGCATGTGGCCTGAAACAAGTCTCCCAGTTCAAGGACCTAAGGATACACATAAAATACTTTGTTGGGATACAGTTGCAAATGGGCAGCTCTGTAATCTTCTAAATCTTCTAAAGCCAATTGCTCAGAATTGCACCATGATCTTTTCTTGGGGCCAGAATGATATCTCTGGGTGCTCTACATGGCACCTTATTATCTGCCCATTGACTTATTATATCATGGCCCTGCTGTCTCCCAGCAACTACACCTGCAGGGCTATAGACAATGAAGTGGAAATATTACAAGGACCTGGAAACAGAATCTTTTCCAATCCATAAACAGTTTAGAAGTAGTTAGAGAAAGTTACCTATATAACTTTAGGGTTGCATCAAAAAAAGTAAAATTGGAAACTTCCTCGTAATCTGCTGAGAAATAGGAGCTAAAGTGCAGCGGAAGAAATTCTAGCATTTAGTAATTCATCTTTGTTATTTTATAGAAAGCAAATGTACATCTGGCTGGTAGTCTGCAGGTCATAAAAACTGCATGAGATTGACACGTTCTGAACTAATCAGCTGGAAATGCATTTTTTACAAGCCTTTCTGCTGACATCAATCAGAGGAAGGATCTCATTTTCACCAGCCAAGATGCAGGGACACACTGTTTGTTATTTTTCAGGGGAGTTTATCAGCAACTTGCCCAAGCGAATGACGGATGGTTATGAATTTGACTCGGTATAACTGAGAAAGCATTTCTCATTCTTTGTCTGCTTGTCAGTCCCAACTATTATCTAGTATAACTAACAGGAGAAACCACACGGCCCAACTGAGGTAAAAGTTAAATGGCTGTGGCAGGACAACATCCCTTACAGCACTGAGTAAAGTCAAAGAAAGTTGGACATGGGCTCAAAAAATAAAGGGTCATTTACTATGAATTGCAAAGCAAGTGCCAGACATATTGCTCACCAACCACTTGGATGTTTCTCTCAGTGCCCCCAAACCAGGGAGTTATTTCTGAATTCCTGACTTGGTGGCAAGTTTTGGTTGAATAAAAATGAAAAAGATTTACTACCAAATAAAGCCCCCTGTAAGCTGATGTGTGATGTGTGCATAGAGGCTGCCTAATAGCCAATCTTAGCCCTTATTTGGCACCTCCATTTACATTTATGGTGCTTGTGTTGCTCTCCAAGTCTTTTTACATTAGACTGTGGCTCACGAGTAAGAAAGGTTGGGGACCGCTGGTGTAGAGCATAGCTTTGGCGCTCCCTAACGTGCTCATCATGGACAGGTAGAGAGCGGAAGGGAGGATGTCTAAGCACCTCATGAATACAGTACAACAGAACGCAGGCAACATGTAATTTAGAATGCAGAAACCTGCAAAAATTCATATAAGTGCAGGGCACAAAGTGTGACAACCATGGACGTTTGCACCTGTTTTCTGCACTTTGCACCTAGCCCTATACAGAACTATAAACCTGTGAAACCATACTCACTATATTGTACATTTTCTTCAAGGATCTGAGCTGGTTTCTTTTTCCTTTATTCAAAATTAGAAAAGCCAAGGAGGGAGAATTTGTGTGATAGCTTGGATTTTCTGTATTTAGGGGGACTGCACACTGAAATTATATTTATGGGGAAGAATCACTAAGCAGAGGCCAGTGTTCCCTGCTATCACCTGAAATTTATAGGGCAATCTGAATTTCGCATCAGATCAGCCGTATTTATGTGTAAGTTGACTACATTATAAAAAGAAAAATATATGTTTGCCGTGCTTAATCCTTACTTGAAACTCTCAGAAGATTTGGCCAGATGATTGCTGTGCGGTGCTTAAAAGGTGTTGGTAGCACAAGCTGCTTGTTAAAGTAATTGTGTGGAGACACAGCTGCAGACTTATAGCAGGTCATTGGGTGAATCTGCTGAAATTTTTGCTGCCCCCAAGAGTTTTAGAAATGGCTGCAATATGTATCATTGAGATATTTTTCAGCCACAAATTGTGCATAGGAGAGGCAAGCTGAAAATAAACAAATTCTCCTCTATACAAAGGAATATGAAGAACCCACTCCAATCGGCTTCACCTGCATACAGCCACAACAGTTATCAAGTGCCCAAATAAAATGCAGTATTCCCCTTTGAAATGCTTTCTAAGGGAATACACATCATTATTTAGTAGATAAGGTGCCAAAGTGGCATCAGCAAAGGAAATTCTTAAATAAACTGTTATATACAGAAACAATGAATTTGCAGGAAAACACTATAAAACTAGATGAAACACACAGCACATTAGGAAACCACATCAAATGCCACCAAATGCCACACCAAATGTCCACCTTTAGGCCTATTAAGAAATCAATTTTAAAAGACTATTTTCATAAAAAGGTATCCAAAAGACAAATGTAGTGAATGTTCCAGCATATCTGCCAACATTCTCACCACTTGGGGTGCCCATGCTATCTGAGGCTTAGTGGGTTTCTCAGTTCTAAGGACTCACACAATTAGTTCTGTACACTATAACAGCAGATTGCTGCATGTATCTTCACACTGAGCAATAGCAAGAGCCATGGGTAACCCTAGATTTGTCATGTTCATCCAAATGCACAACAGTGAGAAGCAAGCAGTGGGAAAATCACTGGTATATGGCACACCTTCAAGACTATCGCCACAAAATGTCTTCAGGCAAAAATCACATATGCCTGCCCTTATTTTAGCCAATCCAATTGTCTTCTGACTGGTACCAATTCCATCACTTAGAGAAACAACTGCATCTAAACACAGATACATCTCCTCATGTGACATTACTCTTATGCTTTAAAACTTATTTATCCACACTAAGGGGAAAGTAACACTAATAATAAAAAGGAAATATCTTCTTTTACACTCTACTGAATCATAAACTCTCTTCATAACAGTGTGCCAGCACCCCCATTTAACCTCCCTACAGTCAAGAAGGGCAAGAAGTTGTAATAAAATAAATATAACGAAGGCATAAATCAAACAAAACTAGTAATTTTACTTTAAAATCCTTTATCACAGGCAGAGAATGCTAGCCCCAGTGTAACAGTTCTTTTATGGAACACTCTGTTGCCAAGCAACTTCTCATGGCTGATATCCACTTACCAAGACAGTCTGAAATAAGCAGTTAGACAATATATTTTTTTCTTTGCAATTTTGTTCCTTGCCATTTGTCATAGCTAGAATTTTTTTTGTTTTGTTTTATAAAGTCTTTCAGCTGCCTGAAACATAATTTAGCATTTTTAAAAGTGCATTTATCTAAAACTTCATTCTTTAATGCAATTTGCTACTGTATTATCATTATCCATATTATATATGTTTGTGGAAAAAATTAAATAAGCTAACTGCTAAGAAAGTAACATTATATACTGTATAACAAAGTGTGTTGTGTATTCAATGAAGAATTGTTTGTATGTAAGTAGGACAATACTGAAAAGGGCAATGCTGTGTTTTGGGACTCGCTGGATAACACCACTCCATTTAATATAGAATATTCGATTAAAAATGATGTTTGTGTACTCCATACATGTTTTTCTCCAATTTGTACAGAAATAAAGAAAACTATCTTGGAAATCATTATTCTAGGACACGTTTTTAAAAAGTATTCAAATAACATTTTCATTTGAGTAGAAACTAGAAAGGGAGACCTTTTACCTTGTTCATTGTCCTTACTATCAGCACAAAGGGTCTCCATAGCTACGTCACAGCCGGTGCCCCTCCATCCTGGTTGGCAAACACAGTGCCATCCATTTTGATCCAAAGTGCACCTTCCATTGCTGTTGCAAAGACCTGGACAACCATCTGCAAAGACACAGACATAAGGACATACCAAGTGACTTCAGAAATCCAAAGCACCACCCCTTTGTAAAACAAACATTTGACACTTACAGGCCTTATTTAAGCATAAACACTGTAACTGCACATGAATATAGCACAAACTGTCACTCTGAATGGATTGTAAATACTTAAGTTGCGCATCAAATTGGAGTTATAATGACATTACCTAAACATCTAAGCATTCTTTTCTGATGTTCATTTATTTTTTTTCCCAAACATTTGTTAAAATTTCATTTTTCAGTAGTGGGTAGAGGTGGATGTGCTGCAGAGCAATCAGAAAGTAATGCTATTTGTGTTGCCATGCATAATGTCATCCACTCTCATATTAATAGAATTTCTGGAAGTACAATATACTTCATCTGACATTTTATAATGTTATGTGAGATCTTTGCAGCTAGAGGTGGTGGATTTAAAGGTGCAGCCCTCCAGGTAACACTTCATGGACAGGAAACCAAATTTCTGATTTTGCACAGGTTTGGGGGGCCCTCCAAAAACAGGGAATGTTTTGTATATAACTTAATGTGAGTTATCAAAAGTACTTGTTTTAATTCAGCTTTTATGGGATAAGGATGGGAGTTGAGAAGAAAATCTTTTTCTCCAGACAAATTTGAACTTTATATGATGAACGACACCTTTAATATCTTTTGGCGGGATAAAGTTTTCATGTGAATTTACAGTGCTTTTTGAGTGCTGCACAAAGTATCTGCCAGTTACGTTGACGATACTTTATGACGCAGGTACATTCCTTTTTCACATAAGAAGCAAAGCCCAGAAATAAAGTGAAGCAGATTAGCATCTATACTAACATTCACTGGGGGAATCAGGCTGCAAACGAATGTGACAGGACTGACAGGATTTTGAACTAAATGTAGGAGTTGTGCAAATTTGGTTACTCAGGACAGACAAAATGAAATACCAGAAGGACCACGAGAAAACATTGATAGACTCAACAAAAACACGGTAGTGACGTGCTTCAAGACAGATAGCAGAAAGTGAGGGGGGTTTTTTTGTGACAGTCTCCCTAAGGCTTTTGCAGCGTTACCTTTATATCCTATCTTGTCTGCTTTTATGAGCAAGAAGGGAAAATTTATGAAACCATTACAATTATTTAGTATATCGGTGATTAAAATGGAGCAAATGTCTTCAGTCTGACAATACATGTACAAAAGGATGCAAGAATACAATAACAAAACATAGCAGTCTCTGGCCTCTTTGCTGATGATAGATTTCACTGTGTTTTAACTGAATGGTTTGGTCCATAATGATAGTGCTTCCCATTTCCAGATCCGCTCACTAGATGGAGGACCTAGGTGTCTCAAGGAATTCAATAGTTAAGTGTGTTAAGAGTCTTTGGAATTTTTTGGAACAATAAGACATCTTCCCTAAAAGTTATTAACTAGGATATTACTTTTCCACCGACTCTGGTCTAATTATTACAAGAGTTGTCTTTGCAATTTGGAGAGCCGAATGTGCTTAACTTGCAGCATTAAATGCTAGGCACTTTATAAAACCAAATGTCCCCGTTCCTTTTTATTCCTTCTTTAAAATTCTGGTTCCTAATTGACTTTTATTCCAGCTTAACTTTACACAAAATATTATAATGACCTTCTTTTTCTCTTTTATAATTAGGATTTTGTGAGATGGGGAGCTTTTTTTTTAACCTTTTCAGGGGGGGGTGCGTGTGCTCTAAACTCATGTTGAAGGCCAATGTGACGTTAATTGGAGGATTAAGCAATTTGGTTTACAGAGCAGAGTGGAAGAGACAGTGAAGTGAAAGGACTCACCCATATAGTAAATAATTTTCCCTGAATACCTTTATGCCAGTCTTTGCAACATTTTAAGCACATTTTAAGCACACGTAAAAAAATTAAATGATACTGCAAAAGACACAATGGCAACTTGTCAAGAATATACACATGCACAGGCCACACGTTCAGTTAGGGAACAGGAGATGCAGAGGAAAAAGTCACATTACTGCAGCTTTAAGAGGGGCTTCAATGGCGGCCATCTTTAAGAAATCCAAAATGAATACTAACAAACCACAGAATTCTATGCTGAAAAGGGATATAGCCACATTCTGTAATACTTGAAATTAAGGGGTTTCAATATGCTATACCATTAAATGTAAAAGTCTGTGGTTTTCAATAAAATCATCTATTGGGGGTTAAAGCCTTTTCATACTTACAGTATGTGTTAGTACATTTTTAAACAAAATCTTTAAGAACAAAGAACTTTGATGCTCTTAGATTTCCTTTTTTTTTAATCAAATTTTCTAATGATTTGACCTATTCCATAAAAACACATGAACTGCAGTTAAAGATGACTGCCTTCAGCTAAGATCTTGCATTGCAGCTTGCCAGGGTGACTTTGGTAGTATTATTTATGAATCTTTGCTTAATATTTGATGTTCCGTGTAATTAGGGTAAAATCAAGAAAATTGGCATATGAAAAAGGTAAATATAATGATGGGTGGGTGGGTACATTCATTTCTTCATTTATGGATATGGGGTGTATTTGTTGCCTGGTTGTGATTTCATAATACTATTGGCTGGCTAGTCTACTCTGTGCTTCTTCTGATTCACATCTCTATAGCTTGACTAACAGGCTACACCAGCCATTTTCTAGTAAATATTTCTTGATTTTTAAGAGACTTTTCACTGAAGAACTGAGACTACACAAGATAGCCAGTCTCTCAAGGAAAGTATACACAGGTATGGGACCTGTTATCCAGAATGCTCAGGACCTAGGGTTTTCCAGAAGAGGCGTCTTTTGAATCTACATACTTCATTTCTACTAAAAAATAATTTAATCATTAATTAAATCCAACAGGATTGTTTTGCTTCCAATAAGGATTAATTATATCTTAGTTGGGATCAAGTACAAGGTACTGTTTTATTATTACAGAGAAAAAGGGAAATCAGTTTTAAAAATTAGAATTATTTGCTTATAATGGAGTCTATGGGAGATTGCCTTTCCATAATTCAGAGCTTTCTGGATAACTGGTTTCTGGATAATGGATCCCATACCTGTAGTAGCAATGTTACTTCTGATGATCTTCAACATCGTAATTTATACATAATGTATTTATATATTTAAATACTTGTTGAAGCTTATAGGACATAATTATTTAATTATTTTTTTGTTTTTTAAACTATGTCTATTTCTTTTTCCTAAAGTAATCCTTCTCCCAGTTCTGAGGGCACCTTATGGCATTCATTCATTCCCATAGGTTGATAACAAGAGGGAAAAAATCTTTGTCAGTGACCCGTTGTAACAGAGGACAATAAAGGAAAGAAACTGAAATATAGTGGGTGCAACAAGGTCATAATATAAATGCCAGTTGCATATCTTCAGTCAGGAAAAATTATAATTATCTACTGGTTCAAAAAGTATTTTATAAAAAAAAAATGCTCTATGCATTTAAAGTATAAAGATAAGGAAAAAACATATATATTTAGCTCTGTCAAATACAGAATATTTTATATACACACCTTTTTCCAATCGAAAAATATATATAGGGGGGAGCACGAGACAAAATGCAAAATTTCTGCAAAAAAAGTGCTTTTATTTTTATGCCATACACAACATTGAATGCCACATTTTTCCCTCATATAAAAACATTTAACGCTTTTACTATTAGTTGAACATAAATATAGTTTATTAGTCTCAAATCCTATTTAGGTGCTCTAGTTTAGTATTTTACTAAAGTTAATTTTTCCTTTAGCAATTTATAGTTAATGGAGATATTTGTATTAAAGTAAATAATGGGCATTAAGTGGGAGCTTGGCTGATGGTCGAGGGAAAAAACAAGGCATACAGGGGGATCAGAAGGTTGTATGCAAGCTGGTTTTGCTAATAGAAAGAAAGAAGAAAGCGAGAGAAAATATAGCAAAACCCATTTTGATGATTTGAAAGGTAACCAAGAAAGTAAATGGAAAGGAAATAACACACTGGTACAGTAACACAGCTATGTCTAATGACTAGAAACACAGCTATGTCTAATGACTAGAAAAGTGAAGCAAAATTAGCTAGAAAAGCTGAAACAGTCTATATCACTGATGATTTGAGGTCTAAAACTATTGTTAAGGAGCAGAAGAAATGAGGAAAAATAAACATGTGTCTGAGATGTCCGTGTAAGGAACCTGCATCCCTCAAGTTACAGCATACTACAACTCCCATAATACTCAGCAAGGAAGTTGTCATTTAGAAATAGCAAGAAGCCTCCACAAAATAATCATTATTTTCTCATTGTGCTTTCTGATGCAAATCTGCACCAAAGGTGATTTGCTTATGACAAATTTCAGACGTAGGAATTCACCTTGCGCCGTCGAATGCTCATTAGCAACATTTATCTTTTGTGGAACTTTTGCAAGAAATTAGAAAAGAACCTAGAGATGCAGTGTTTTATCACTTTAAGAGCCAGCAAAATGGATGCATTTACACATTTTGAAAATAACACATACTAAAAATAAAGTCAGCAAATGCTAGACATGTAATAATGCACACAGAAACAGCATCGGTCTGATTAAGAAGACTCAATAATGCAGAACTGGTGTTACTGGTGTTTTGTTGAGGATAATATAACACATACACATTGGGGTGAATATAACTTGCTTTATATTTACTCCAATGTATTAAGATTAGACAAGAAAGAAAGAAGAATACAGTACCTTTAACTATCTTATCCAAATAGTGAGCTTGAGAAAGTGAAAGAGGGAAGAGAACAAGACAAGACAGTTCAGGACAGGTATTGCCATGCAGACAGAGAGCAGCTAGTGCTGTTAGAGGCAGTATATATTTCATTAGAATGAAAAGTGCACCTACATGGCTTAAAACAGGACAGAGAAAATATACATAAATGCAAATTTCATATTGTTAAACATTTCATATTGTGTGGACATGTTGGCAGTTAACATATTTGTCCTTCAGACTTGAAGTCCAGCCTTCCCTATTACCTAGGGCCCCCAAACCAAACCCAATATTTTAGCGTTAAATCCCATAAGAAGTCTATATTCAGCAACAGCCAAAGTGGGAGTTCCAGTGCTAATGCTGTGGGTTACCGGCAATAGACGCACCATTTATGTGACAGTGGTTGCTGAACTTAGAGTTAACCTAATTAGCAGTAAAAAAAAGTATTTGGAAGCTTGAAACTAAAGCCTCAGCAGCAGTTTAGCACTTCCTGTAAAGGTTCCTAACGTGGTTGCACCCTCTTAGTCAAAAGAGACCATTCTATCTCCCTTTAACAAGAGCAAGAATCAAAACAAACATTTGTTTTTATTAAACATATGCAGAGCAATCATAATGTTGAAAAAAATATATTCTTGAATATAAGGTACAAAATCGGAGACAATGCCTTTGTAAAAGGAGGTATTTTATGAGCCCCTATTGCACTGATTGCTGGTTTTGTCCTGTGTAATAACACACATAATCACAGCAGGAAAAATGCAATCTGATTTTACTGTACATTTCCATGAAAGACTTACCAATGAAAATTACAGCAGAATAACCACAGAGATGCTTAAAAGCTCTCTCTTGCAAGGTAGACTATAACAATATGAGTATTGCAATTTACATGGTCAGTATCTTGAATTGGATCAAGGGTAATCGGCATATTGGAAAGCAATAATGCTACCGCACGCTTACACAAACTAGTAATTCATGAAAGCAAATACGGACAATTATGCAAAGCACAACCCAAAGCTGTGTGTTGCAATTGTGGGCAGCAGGACTACATACACTGAGCAGAGCTTATCAGCGGAATGATATTCTAGGTGATTTGAACTGAATTGTGCTTCTACGGATAAAGGATATATAAATGCAGTTTAAAATCCTTGTAGACTTTTAGAAATTCTACTCATTATCTGCATGCTAAACAATACCAAATGTATTGAATGGTTTTGAACTGAAGCAGAGATCCAACATTTAATTCACATATGTAAAAACATCTGTCAATAAGTATTTTGTAAGGGTAAGGTCACACAGGGATATTGTCAGTCTGTGGATGAGCGCAGGCTGACAATACGCCCATACACTTTCTTGTTGTGCCCGGAATCATTGAATCCGCCAGGATGCAGGCTCACACAGCCATATACACTAACTAAAGCAAGACTTTACATTTGTTGGCGGATATTTAGCTGCATGTCTGCACCTGGGTGGATTTAATGCTTCTGGGTGCAGGCACAATGAGAAGATTTTTTTTAAGCGTATGGGCTTATCTGCAGGCTTACAATATGTCTGAGTCACCTTACCCTAAAGCTGTATGCTTCATATAAGCAAATATGTATTATGTGAAAATGTCTGCAAGTAAAGGGGAAGAATGCAACGGTTTATCTGACTATATTAAGGACTATTGGGGGCACAGAACTTTCACCTACCCACATTATGTCCCTTAAATGTATATAGGAGTAAAAAATAGATGAGTAAATATCACAATAACCAAAACATTTTTTATGTAATGTTTGCAAAGATTTGTCTTTGAAAATGAAGTCTTGGTTTGTACTGTATTACCTACCTAATACCTCATGGCTGACACCTATCATCTGTAAATAAACTTCCATGCAGCCAGCATCTGGCACAATCTCTGGCTAATAGTGATTCAGAGTTATTTTAACCAGTGGGTTTCTTTCTTATCAGGACATACAAACCCAACATATACCACTTTTTAATATGGTGCATATCCCTTCATTTCTTCTCTAAGGAAAATCATACAGATGGACAAAACTCCCAGAAAGTTAAAATGCCTTTGTTGCCCTCCTGGGCACAAAGCAATTTTACAAGCCTTGAGGTCCTTCAACCAGCTTCAAGAGAACCGGTGGGCTTAAAACATTGCTCCATGTCTAGAATTGAAATAAAGGCATGTGAGTGCTATGTGAGTGCTGCCCATTTGTATGATTTTCTATGGAAATACTCAAGAGTCGACTCCTGTGGCTCCCAGTCAATCACTGACTATAGGAAGTTAAGAAGCATTTTACTCACATAAGAAGCATTTTACTCACTTAAATTTATAGCTTTCTGCTGTGCAGTGAAGTAGTTAAGTCCATTATACAGATCTCTGCATTATCCTGGGGGGGGCACAGGTCCTACACTTGTCACACTGCATTGTTATTCTAAACATCCTTTGCAGGGCACATTATATGTCAGAAAGCGCCAGTCTCCTATTAGAAGTTCTGATCGTGGCCTTCTCTAATGACTGCTATTAGCATCCCATTAAACAGGCACATAGGTATCATTCTTAGATTATTCATGCACTAGATTCACTAGATATGATAAAATGAAACGAGTCTAGGAATAAGTATATTAAAACCATTTATTCCAATCAGCTGCTGTTTTAATCAGCAGGAACAGCATGCCCATTGATTTGATGTTCATTAATTGGTGTTCACCGCACTATTTTATTACTGATTATCTTGTCATAAAGGATTAGAGGAGTAACACAATTTGCATTTGTAGATATCTGTCCCTTTAGCCCTGAGTTTATCCAGACGCACCGTGTGAATGATTCTTATCCTAATCGAATGTGAATGATTCTTATCCTAACAGGAACCTGTTTCTAGGCATAATACACTAAACAGTGGTAACTCTTATATACATTTCACCAGAATTATTATGTCAGATGGTGAGTGTTCAAATGTTATTAGTAGGTTTTAACATTTCTGTTAGTGTAGTATTTTCCGAGCATTTTGTATAATTTGGACAGATTTGCAGCAGGACTTTGATTGTGCTGCTAGTTTGTAGTAGGCTCGGGAGAGGCAGCCAAATCTGCTCTGATTAATTTGGCTGAACATTCGTCAAACGACTAAAGAGAAAGAATGAAGAATTGGACTTATCCAGTGACATACTTGTAAGCTGAACAGCAAGAGCTTTCTCTTCCCAATTAGCTTAAGTAATCTGCACAAAAATATAGACCTGTTGCTAAAAGGACTGGCAAATTGTGTTGGCTGGGATGAATGGCGAGCCAGAGAAAGGAAAGCCAAGAATGTTTGCTGCACAGATTTTTGTGACTTTTCTGGCACTCGGAATGTTCATTGCATTCATTTTTGTCCAACACAACAGTGTGGTATTGCCAGAGATGTCGAATTAACTCCAGTCCAGAGCTGAGATAATAATCCAGCCTTTGCAATTCTAAAATGGAACTCCATAACATTAAACCTTAGAGTTAGCGTTTCTATTGCTACCATTATATTATAGAGAACACTATGCAAACAAGGTTGTGAAATGTGCTGGCATCATATAAATAAATGATGATGATAAAAAATTGTTTATCCTCGTGACCAATGAGAACATGAGACACAGAGAATGGCAACAGGAGGAATCCTTGCAGACTATGAAAAATGATCTGGTGCCAAACAAACTCGCATCTTGTTAGAAACGCGACACATAATGAAATCACAATATATCAGAATGATAACATTTCCTATTTACAAATCCTGTGCAGAAATCAAATGAACATTTCATTATGGCAACATGCAAACACCTCTCACAAACATGACACTTTAACAGCTGAGTCCTCCGGGAAAAATCGTGCTGAATGACAGAACAGAAAGCGGCTTGGTAGTTTTTGAATACCAGAGCTAAAAAAACTCAGCATTGCTGCTGTTTTCCCCACTGCCAGACATAATGTCTAATTATACTCCTATGTATTCTACTGCATTATTATGCTACCTGGTCTGCTTCACGATAATACTCTTTTCCCCCTCTATGAATGTAATCTTGTGGCTTTATTCCCCGTAATTACCAACGACTCGATAAGGCCATTAGGAGCAGAGGCACTGGGAGGAAATACAAGACAAAGTGTAATATCCACAGTGCACAACAAACTCAAGAACTGCAGAGCCATAACGAGAGGAAACAATGGGGTGCCATTGAGAGCTGCTAGCATACATATGCCACTGGAAGGAAGCATTGCTCACAGGAGAATACTCTGAGTGTATACTTTACAAAGACAAACACACATGGATACGCATATTGTGTTGGAAGCTTGTCTTGGGATTCCAGTTCCAACAAAACCTGCCTCTGAGCCATTATCAACTCGAAACATGCTGTGCTGTCTTGTGATCCACGGTTATCCCAGATGTTTTAGGAAAATAATACAAAATGTGACAGGTAAAATTAACTAACTCAGGAGGAGATACCCAGTAAATTCCTAGCAATGGTTATAGCCTTTATCACTATGATGGATTTGAGTGTCTTTTGGAGCTCACGAGGTGAAGTCAATGCTTAATAAAGTTACAGCAGTTCTTTTTTGCATTCTTCACAAGTAACAGAAAAACAGATGTTTCTCAAACTCTAATGGCTTAAAAAATATTGCTTAAAATGTGTATATTCTTTATTATTTGTATGTAGTTCTACATACATGTGCAGTGCTAGGCACAGCTTATTAGGGTGCAATAAGTCGTACAGTCTTACTAAGCTGCAGGGTGATTAAGTGAATTGCTAAAGGCCACAATGAGTTGTCATAAGAAATCAAACCCAAGTTAGAGTCATGTAACATAATCCTGTACATAAGCAATTCTATATACACTATATGGGCAAAGATGCGGAACTCCACAACCAAGAGTATTGTTGTTGTGGGTTTTGCTACTATTCAAATGAACGAGATGATGTGGGGCGACTAGGTCTAAAATGCATTGAGATCAGGGCTCTGTGCAGGTCAGTAACGTTTTCCCACTCCCATCTTAGCAAACCAATAGACCTTATTTTGCCATGGGGTTATTATTCTGCTGAAAAGGTAACAGGGCTGCTTTTTCCATGAGGAAGGTAAGAACCTTACTTTAGGTGGCAAGGAACAGCTAGTTATCAGGGGAAATGTCAAGAAAATGATTGTATAATTTAGTTATGGCTGTGGCTTAAATGATAATAAGCAGTGACCACATAACTTGTGGCCATAAAGTATAAGTATTTTACAGTAATAAGATAGAAAGAAAGGCCCTTACATAGATTCTATCCATTTTTGTCTAAACAGGACTGTTTTTGACTGACATCTATTGAAAACTCTTAAGGTTATTATATTTGAGTACAAAAGTAGGATAAAAGTGATGTACAGTTACCAGATCTATTTTTGAAAAAATCTGGTCAGACTGATGCTTGAGACTTTGCAGAAAAGCATAGAGACCTATTAATCCTATTCGAAGTTATTTTGTTGCACTGCCCTCTATAGTTTTTTCTTTTCCATTTGTTCCATTTCCTAGTTCTCTGCTTTACCTTCTCTGAATCCCCTGCTTTATGGGGAAGGCCATATAACTTGCCTCTTGTGAGCACAGCTATAAATGGCTTTTTCTGGTTTCAAAGATATGATGAAAACATGCAGACAACACAGTCCAGCCAAGTTATACAGTTGTATAAACATATTTAGCTTATAATATTATTTAAACTGGGCATTGTAAAAACAAACTAACCGACCAAGGTGTCAGCTCCGATGCTCTACAGGTATAATGCAATATCAATAATCACAGGCAGCCCATGTTAGCCCCAATGCCTCAGTATCAGGGTGATGATTGAAACAGGCTACCTTCTGTCTACATCAGTGACAGCTCTAAATGAACAATACTACTAGCATCTGCTACACAAATTATTTCAATCTACTGCCTCATCAATTGAACAGAGGCTTAAAGAAGGCTTTTCTTGTAGTGTAAGGGATTCATTACATAAGTATTTAAACAACTATTGACACATTACTATCCATCAGTGCCTCACTGTGGGCTGGAGAGCCCTGCAATGACTGGGAATCCTGATAGCAATTAACACATATAAAGTGATTTATTTCATAGATACTGGTAGTATAGTACTTCCAATAAATAGATACTGGTAGTAAAGTACTTCCAATAAAAATGGCTAGTACAGATTTCAGAAATGTTTGGTTTGTAGGCATTACATCTGCATGTTGTCACTCCTAGAAATACCACTTATATAGCAAGTTTGGGACGTATGTAGTAATAACAACAAGGCTACTGGCACCTGGTTGGTATTTAATACCTAGCCAATAAAACCATACCTGATGCCAATGTTATCTTTAAGTAGGAAAAATGAAAATATTAAAAGGGTAGTTTTATTTTTTAGAAAAGGTGGCAACCCTACATATAAGATAACCACAACTGATATCAACCTTATCAACAAGAACAATTCTTTTGCACAGGATTTTGCCCAAAACACTCGAGTAGCCGTATCACTTAGGGCATAGACTTTTATCTGTTCATACCTTGGTGTGTTTTGCCTTCACTTATTTGTATAACTCCTGGGTCAGACTGAATCAGATGGAGCTTATTTAACAACATATGGTCAGACATTTAGGATGAGAGTAACAATAGTTTGATCACGCTCAACTAATTAAATTCAATAGATTGTTTCTCCCATTTACTGAAATGAAGAATGCCTATTTTTTATTGTTCATTACTCCATGTGGGATTAATTAATGAAAGCTTAATGATATTAGTCCACAATTAGATCACTTATGCTTAACCACATGCTTTCTAGGCATACACATATAAATATATATTTTGGGCAGGAAGATAATTGTTCAGCACTATAGCAATTAAACAGCTGTAGCCTGTCTCATGCTTTAAGTGATGAGGCTGCAGGCAAGTGACACAGCAGATGGCCATATCCACCCATTCCAATGTTCAAGACTGAAAAAAGCAAGAGGTGTTGACAAATCTAAACAAGGCAGTATTGGCTCCATGCAAATGTATTTATTTGCAAGTCAGATTGAAGAATATAATTCATGTATTAAGACAGCATTACAGTATGTGGCAGCTCTGTGATTTCATAGATCTCTGGGATGGAGCAGGCTTCCTACCAACATGATTATTTACTCATTTCATACTGATAGGAGAGCCTCATGAAAAAACAGCTGCTACCAGATTCCTGTATAGGAATTTAGTTGCCTCTCAAAATATAAAAAATCAGGCTCATATAAATATTATTGTTAACATCATCCATGGTTTGCAAAAGGCTTTATGAATTAAATATTTACTATTTCCACAAAGGCTTGAAAGGGTTATTCAGCCTTTCAATCCTTTTTTCTTGGAAGCACATAGCACCTGGGATGTTGATCTCCATACCCAGTGAACTGGGAACATAATACTGTCAGTGTGGCCTTTTCCAAATGTTCCGGTAATGAAGGTTCCTTTTTATTTCCGGTCACCATAGTGAGAATAAAGGCCTTTAGAAAAATGAATGGAAAGCATGTGTACATATGGGGTGAGGCCTCGGTTACTTTTGTGTGTGTAGGGTAATTGCGCCACGTCACTGAATATCTGCTATACACACTGCTTCTCTGTGCTTTCAAATAATCTGTAAAATACACTATTTTCACTATATTTTAAATTGTATTGGCTATGAGGATATTAAAATTCGACATAAAACCATAAAAAAAAATAATATATATCATGTTGTTTGGAGTTTCTGAGGCACAGAGAATGTAGGCTGCAGGTCACAAGGGACATAGGGACTAAATTCATACCTCCTTCAGAGTCCTATAGACTTTAACAAGTTTGGGACAAAACTTGACAAAGCAATTCCCAAGCTTTTATCTATCATTTTATATTCATAAAAAAATTCACAGTGGGGCTGTCTACTCCATGGCCCTTCAGCTAAATCTTAACTCCCAGAATCCTTTTCTAGGGGCTGATATATGTTGAAGCAGCTTTACAGTGTATCAACATAACAGTTAGCAAGCTTTCAGACATGGCGTTGTATGAGTTAAATCAGCATTACAGGCTTTAGTATTTTCCATTGCAGTTGTGGAGTTCCCATGTGACACTATACAATGACGTTAACCTTTCTATATTTTAGTGTCCTATCTCCAGACTCTGCCCAGTGCAGAATTTGTTGTGCTACCTGCGTAATCTGTCCTCCAACATAAGGCCATAAACACTATTCATTGCAAGTACTTTGTCAAACTAACAGTCTAAAGATCCCTTGTGCATAACAATAATGAGGAAAGTCAGAGTGGTCGCTCCCCAGACAAGACATAATTCCGCCCCCTCTGGGTAGAGAAATAAATTACACATCATACTTTACTGAAGTTCTTCTGTGCTTTATTAAATAAAAGAGATATATTACCCAACGCATAAAACACTCAGTGCTAATATGGCCAGTCCTATGTTTTGTATTGTTTCTCTTCAAGAGACTGTAAGGAGAAGGTTTCTCTGAGGTCATAAGTCTGGAAACTGTGTTGGTGAATGACAAATCTATCAGCCAACAGTTGCTGAGAACTTGACAGTTGTAATTTAGTAACATATGTGGAAATGAAGGTGCCACATCCCTTCAAAGATGAGGGATTCATTTAGAGAATGAATGCCCCCTTCATAAAGTCCTTATATTTTTACATAACAACTGCTTTGTACTTTGAATTTTTTTAAAAAATATTTAGATATTTAGATATTATGTTGTCTAGACTCTATAATAGTATGGCTGTCCTGCACAAGTTCTCTCCTCCATTGCTAAACATTGCTTATCTCCCCAAAGCCCTAATAGCCAGAGATTGGTATAGATGAGAGGAGCACAGAAAAGTGGGTGTTATATGGGTCCTTCTTTGCATTTCCTCAGGTTTAAAAGGGGACCTGTCACCCAAACATATAATTCCAAATTATTTTCTATTGTGCCAGACAGGTAAAATAAACTTTGCTTACATTATATAAATTATAGAAATGCACATCAAGCAGACATGCACCATTTTGTGGACACTATTATTAAGATAAACTTCATCATCATCCCAAAATCTTGGTAATGGTTCAGAATGTGGGACCTGATGTCCATGCCCAGGCTAAACAATTATAGGTGGTAAGGAAGGAAGCGGAATTTGAGAAGTTCAATGACATCTAGGAAGTACAGACTGGGAAGTGAAAGTAATTGTTTGAGGCATAGAGGCAGGGCGGACAATATATAATTGTCATTTTTTACATATTTACACTGCTTCTTCTGCAGTTCTTAACTGCTATCTGGTTGTAGGGCTTTATTAATCTTAGCAACCAAGCAGCAGTTTGGAAGCCAGAATATTAAATCAATGTGAGTGGGTCTTAAAAGAAAGACAAGCAAAAATAATAAAAAAAAATAAGAACAGCAATGAAAGTGAGCCCATATACTGGTTTTGGTTGCAGTTTGTGAGTTTGTGACCCCAACAAACAGACATTATTTATAAAGAGAATATGAAAACTAATAATAAAAAAAAAATAAGAGCTATTTGTTTATACAAGGCCCTTTATAAAAAGCTAAACATTCATGTAAGGGTGAACATTCCCTTTAAAGACCAAGGTTACATTTTTGGAAAAATGACTGAAGACTAATTAAACCAATCCCATATCATCACATCTTCTTAATTCCTTGATTAATAAAAAAATTTATAATTCAATGTTTCTCACATTACTTTATCCATAATTGGATCACAAATGCACAGTGCCTGATAAATATGGTTAGCTTTGAAAATATATTAAATCACTGCATTTTCTGCACTCTAGTCTACAGAGAAACATGAAGATAAATCCATTAGTAAAACCAGGATCCGGCCAAAATGCTCTGATAGTCATGCATGGATGCACATTTTCTTCTGCCAGAGTAAAGAGACTGTTGTTTGCCCCTGGGATAGCATAGTGGACTGTATTTATATAAAGTCATATTTACGGAGCTTTTTACAGCGAGCACCATCATTACGATAAATCTAAACACTCATGCCAAGTCATATCTACATTGATTTGCACTAATCTGTCCTTCGAGATAATAATGCAGTTCTACACGTGCTAAATTCCAATCCAATGATCAGCCATTTTCAGAAAAAAATAGTCTCAGTCTTGTATATAATCAGAGAGAATGAGCTTACTTGGAATACTATACTTGGTCAGTGGAGAATTTTAGGCCAATTGAGTTTTTTGCTAGCCACGGAAATACTAGTGCGTTGTTTTATGTTAAAGCCATGCAGAACTGCTCTGATTAACTGCACAAGCAATTGCTGAAGGCAGAGGGTTTGGTAAATGTGATGCCCTTATCTGGATAAGCATTGAAACAGTGATTCTCCAGCTAACAGTATCGAGTTAGTATGCCTCTAAGCCCCACAAGACAAATCATCTTACAACTACATAGTATTCTACATACCGCTACTACTACACATGCTACTCTATAACCTTATTACTTATCAGTTTGCCTTGGGACACTCCCCTTCTGTTTTGCCTAGAACCTATATCACTGGGATCATGTTTATAGAGTTTGAGTAAAGAAAACACAATCAATAGTATTCTCCCACAAAGAAAAATTTGGATTATGACTTCTACTGGTTTTTGAGTCATTGCTTTTAAAACAAATATTTATTTTACAGTTATCCTTGGGCCACTTTATTTTCTACATTGCAAATTGTGCTAACCCAGTACAGGAAAACAGAAAAATATAAAAAACAGGACCATTAGGTTTTAGTTCCTATTTAAAATGTATGTTCAAGTAGAGCCAGAATCCTGTAGTTGCCATCTGTCCTTAATTTGTATGGACAATTCTTATATTTTAATCTCTGTCCCTGGAAATATGTGAGTTTCAGACCAACCAAAAAGGAATAGTCTTTTCTGACTAGGATGCAGTTTCAGTCCATAAAGTAGTAATAATAATGTAATTGTATTTGGAGAGTCACATAACTGTGGAACACTATGAGAACTTTTGTACTGTATATGGTATATAAAAGCCTAAATTATTATAAAATGTTGGCAAATAGGGATTTCTTTCTCCAGGGCCAATAAAATAAACATAAACTGCACTGTGGCTTTCTACATTCAGTTTATTTATGCTTGTGATTCTCTGCACCAGAAAGCTTATGCAAGTCAACTATCTTCTCAGGCTCTTTACACTAGATGTTGTGTTTTGTATGTTGAAAACCTGAGCAGACCTTTATGTTTTATCTGCAAGGAATTAGTAATTGCATTCCATCTGAGACTAACATGATTAACAAGACTAGTAAATATAAATGCCAATATTTAGATCTGTGTTTAAATGAGACATGCCCAAGCCATAACGGCCTCAGGCAATGAGAGTTCTTTTGACTTAACCACGCTTTATATCCTTCCCACCCAAATGCAAATCCCACGCTTGTGTTATAATGAAATATCTAGAATAGAATATCAAGGAATATCTAGAACCATGAAAAGAAATATGAAGCAAATGCAAATCTCTCCGTATGTATCACATACAATACTCCTTTCCAAAATATAAATGTAATTTACTTGGGTCAGTGCCCCCTTTATTTTTAGATTTATAGCACCTAACTTTGCAAGCATTGCGTCAAACAATCAGTGGTGTGTTTTTAGCCACAATGCAGCATTCCCTTTGTCCTAACAAAAATGTCCTCCCACTATAGTCAAGGTCTAGATTAACTAACAAGGGACTGAATGCAGATTTACATGCAAAGTGACTTTTCAACCCTCATCTATTTAAAACATCACTATACAAATTACCTAAAATGTTACTGTTATACATAATTGTAACATTATATGCATTAACCAGGGCACTTTCAATGCAATACAGTCATTTGATAGTATGAAATATTAGGTCAGGCCATTTCAGTGCAGTAGAAAGAGGCTGGTGCTTTCGATCTACACTATGAAGGAGGACAGGAAGCTAGGAGGATACTTGGACATCACCAGAAATGCAATAAAGCCTCACATTGGCTTAACCATTAAGTTATATAATGCTCATGGGCTCTAGACTATAGAGTACAAAGGATTTTAATGCCCTGGCTCAAGAATGGTTGCATCTTCGAACCCCAGCTTGAAAAACATATTACCCAGGAGCCCTTTATCGATAATCCTAAAGCTTGCTTGCCAGATTGATTCCTGGGTTTTTGCCAAGAACTAATTACACATTTGTAATTTTTATTGATCTACAAATCTCAGCATCCACCAAGGGAGTGCATCTATTCCTTTTAAACAATACCAATTGAGGATCTGGTAAAGTAAAAGATAAGTAATCAACTATGCCCACCTCCTGTGTATTTATGACTGGGTCGAACATTTTCCATTCTGAAAATTAATAATTAGAACAAAATAAGCATAGCTTACCAACAATGGAGGGCCTCGTTCTAATGAATAATTAGAATACATGTAGCGCAGCTTACCGATATTGCAGTGTTCTCCATTCCACCCTTGGTTACATTCACATTTCCCATCTTTGCAGGTGCCATGCTCCAAGCAACGGGGATGGCAGGCTCTTTGATTGCAGGAAGGACCAGTCCATCCTTCTTCACAACGGCATGCTCCACCCATGCACACACCGTGAGTGCCACAATCTACTGGGCAAATTTCTAAATATCAAGATGAAAAAAAAAAATAGTTACAGAACATTAGAAATGAACATGATGTCATGAAGTCCATGAAAAAAGAACTTCACATTGTGGCCATCCTCTGTGAGATTTTAATAAAGGCTTTACTGATATGTAGGTGACTGGGAACCTAGAACAAGAAGCATCATTTTAAGAGACGCAGCTTTACTAATATTTTTAGAAGATACCTAGAAATCAGTATTGGTCAAAGCAACAACAACAAAAATTGTAAGGCCTGAAGAAGAGGAAGAAATGTTAAAATTTGAAAAATGAATAGGAAAGTAAAAAAAACTGTTGAAGTATTTAGATAATGGGGCACAATGAGTTTTACAGATTTCAAACTCTTCTAGTTGGAAAGCGCTGATAATACAAGGAAATGTTTCCCAGAGGAGGGTATACCAATTTCTGTGGTTATTCTCATTGTATAATATTCCTTTTCATAAAGTTTTCATGTGAGGTTGTTGGATATGACTATATATCACCATGCAGGATATCACCATATGACCCCAAATACAACCTATAGGAACTGCACACACTTCAAAGTCAATTTTGAAGCTTCACCTTTTTATTAAAGCCGCAGATGTGACATTTAGGAGGGTTACCCCCAAAAATGCTGAATCCTTACACTTGTTACATCAGTGGCTATAATAAAGCTCATCAAAGTGTATGTGGTTTCTATATAAATTATAGCTAGTTGTGGCAATAATTTCCTGCTTGCCTCATAACCAAGGCAATTATCATAGATAACTCTTTTAATTTTGCCTCTCATTCACTTTCTTTGGTAAATTACACTGGAAAAAAAGATGCTTTACACAGTTTTTTTCTGATATAATTTAACCAGATGACAAATCATTTTGGCCCTTAATAAATATGAGAACATTTTGGCCTCAATTACATGTAGGCCCCCAAGTATTCTAAAATAGCATCCTACATGTGAATTCCAGAATAATCTCTTTATATTTTCATGACTGTATGAATAACAATGAATATAAAATGAATAATAAAATCTTATTGCATAATGACAGGCACGACTAAATATAGTTAAATGTATTTTTAAATTCAGTATACTTCATCTCAAACATAAATCAGTTCTAGGCAAACAAAAATTATAGCAATAGATTAATCACTTACTTTTTTTTTTTCTTTAGAAATAGGAAAGGAATTACAGGGATGACATATTTTTATCCCTGATGGTAGTGTTAACAAATGAACATTCATAGGAAAACTTGCTGCAGCTTCTAGTTTTAATATTTATAGTTGTACTGTGAGCCTCTAAAGCTGCGGGTTTTATGGTTTTCAAGTGATTCCAAATGAATATTACACCTTAGTAATGTGCAGGCTTTAATGTCTTCTTCCCCAAAGAAGTTAAATGATCAGACTTTCACCCAAAAGGATCAATTAAACTCATTTGTAATCCATTTCATTACATGAACATTGATGAGTGTAGAAGCTCTGAGCAAGAGAATATAATTAACACAGAAGCCCTGTTTTGCTGGTAGGCATCTCTGCTGTCCAACCAACAACACTCCTCGAGAGCCGATATGGTTTTAAGAATCTTCAGGAAACCTATTATTCATACTATAGTTATGTGTTCAATTAGTTAAATTAAGTCCATGTGGGACCGTGCTTTTCCTTCGATTTGTTTTGCAGGTAAGCCGTAACCTCTAGACTTAAATAGGCATTGCTTCTTGCTCCTCCGTTTAATTTATTGCAATAACAGGCAAAGCTGACAAAAGCCATGGCTGTATAATTATAGCTCATGGGCAAACCTTGCCACGAACAGAGATAAATGGACCATGTATCCCAGATGCTCATATGCGCTAACATAGGAAGTGTAGATTAACCTTACACTGTGGGGGAAGCATTAAAGTCCAGGTCGCAAGGGGTTTGTTATAATAATATATACATATAGCCAGAATGCAGTGTTTTATACACCTCTTGTGCAAGCAGAGCTTTCAATACAGCAGAAGTATGCTCACATGTGATTTCACAGAGCAATATATTATAATGCCATAAGAAGCAATGGTATAGGTGACAACGTTATGAATAGCTTTCTTTTTATAATAAGGGTGAGATGATGTATTTTTTCAGCCCCATCTTAGCTGGATATTTTAAAGGTGGGTATATATATATATATATATATATATATATACACACACACACCAATATTTTTTAACAGAATTACAAGGACAATACAAGGCAGTTTTTTCATTAGCATTCAATTTTGCATTTATAGACATGGGGCTAAGAGAATTAAAAGGGGTGCTTCGGAAGTGAAGGGAAAATGTTTCTGCTAAAATTGCATAATATCTGATTATTTAACCCCTTTAAAAAAAGAGTATTTGTTTGACAGTGGAGCCCTGAAGGGTTTATAAAAGAGATGAGATCAGAAGGTAATAATTCAGCCTCTTACATACTGAATCCTACTTCCTCTAGGCGGCACTTTAAAAGCCAATTTTTCAAAGAGGCTGTAAAAGCACACGAACACCCACAGCTCTATTTATGATTTTGCTGTAATATATATTTTTTTTTTACGTATCAGATCTTTTAACGGAGTGCTTAATTCCAGCCTGAAGTTGAACAAGAAAGTTTGACTTTACTATATAAGGAATGCAAAGCCACAAGATGCATTTAACATGTAATTTTTATTTGTGGCCATAATAAAGTGAAAATATTAATTTTTAGAGCCATAACGCTTGATACTTGCTCCTTAGCAAATAAGGCCATGAAAAAAAGGAAAATAATGCATCTTTAATCATGAATGTTTGCATCTATCTATCAATCAAACAGATTTTGTGACAGTTGTGACTGCAGTCCCTTAGTATTTGTATAGTTGTGATAACACAGTAAAATGGAATTCTTTAGAACTATAAAGTAACTAACTTTACAAAACTATAATATATTGCTATTCTAAAGGCATTTCTTTAGAAAAAAAAAATCTTTCCGATTACAGAGTGTTCATTTTCTTATTAAGAGACCCATGATGGTTTGATTAACTTCAAAGCCGAAGAATATCAACTTGGCGGTAGGAGAGAGAGCTTTATTTCACAGGTACCCTTTTTTCTTCCATCTAATCAATTTTTCATTAGGGTGAAGGTGTTTATCAGTTTTTAGCACACAAGCTTTGAACAGGGTGCGTCAATCTTTGTAATGAACTTATTAATTAGAGCTAATTTAATTCAAGTGGAATTGAAGGTCTAATTAATGGAATGACGGCTTATGAAGACAGAGGAAAGCTGTGTTGATCTTCAACCTATACACTGCGAGAGATCTAATTCCTTCCCTTTGGCGACAGAACAAACTGCTTCTCTATGCTTGGATTTATTACATCATGATTATAGATGTCTGAAGGTCACCCCGTGTTTTTAAGTCTATGTGTACCTCAAAAGGTTATACTTAAAAAAGAAAATCTACATTCTGTTCTAGGTACGAATTAGTTGTCTCAATAAAAGAACCATAAAAAAATTCTCCTGGCGTACTGCACTCAAAGTACTAACACTGTTTATATAAAAATGTTACTAGATATTTTCTTATCCTACACCCTGAACAAAGAGAGTTTAATGTGAGATCACTGATCTCACATTAGTAAAATGATGGTGCCGAAAGTGCATTGTTGTTTTTCAGATTCAGAAAAAGAAAGAATGAAAAAGAATGGATTAAAGAATAAAAGAAAGACAGATTGTTTGTCGCAGAATGAAAGGGTGAACTAAAATGTCACTGGATGTTACCCACTTGGATAGACTTAATGTTCTGGCTGACCCCCTGGCCATATGAATCATTTTAATGGATGAAGCGGTGGGAAAGGAATTGAATATTATGAAATAAATAAAAACAGAGGGTTAAGTATATTACAGAAGAATAATGAGTAAGGAAACAATAGAACACAAAAATGTCCCTTCTTGCCTACAGAACAGAGCAAATGAGGGCTACATGGTTAAAAGGCATTGACCTATTATTGTTATACCATTATGCCTTAATGGAGCCCATTTTTATTTCCTGAAGTATCCTTTTGCATCCGTAAGCTTATACAGTAAATAAAAAAATTACCACCTTTCCCACCAACAAAAGTATGCACTTACCTGTTGAGCAGTCTGGGCCAGTCCAGTTGGGATCACAGGTGCAGCTTCCACTTTCCTGAATGTATGTTCCATGGCCAGAACACTGATCTGGACACATGGACTTCAGAATTTCACAGTTGCTTCCGCCCCATCCTTGATGACAATGACATTCCCCATGAATACATACTCCATGATAAGAGCAAAATGTGTCTAAGCAATCAGCTGTTGGAAAAAGAGAGGGAAAAATGAAAAAATAAATGTTTAAAAGAAAAATAACTACACATAATACTATAAAAATAGATTTTTTTGGTGAGCACAAATACTTTCCCTACTGCTTATTTCCAGGGTCTCAGCAATCATAAGGCAATCACACATAACAAAAGATATGGAAGTAAACCTTTCCCATGCCCAGCATTAACACTGGCTATATTTGTATTTATACACATATAAATAAAGATAAATAAGACCACTATTTGTCATTGCCTTGTATAGCATGTTTATTAGTTTATGTGCTTATCGTCTGATGATGGATGGCTACCAGATCTGCTTAAGACCTTTCATTTGAACTTCCTTATATCAATATGAACATAACCCAAGTTTTCTCTCTGTTAGTTGAATGGGCTAGTCACAGCACAAGTACAATGTATGTACAGCTCCTCTTTTATTTACAATAATAATACTTTGCACCAATTGACTTTCCAGCACACTGCTTGCCTGTTCAATCAATGGCAGGGTAGAAAACTGGCATTCTCACAAATATGACATATTGACCTAGACACACTCTGCAGACCCATTGCTGTTTTCTAATGTATCAGCTGAATACTGTATATCTTCTTTAACTCCCATTAATGTGTGCTGGATGATGAGACTTAATTCAGCAATTTGACTCAATAAAACCGTACACTTTCAGGTCAATGGTCTGAAAATGTAATTCCAAGGACTTAATTGCATTGCTTTGCACACGCAGATCAATAAAAACAATTTTATTGAAGGAAGAAAATGGTGGTTTCCTTACTAGACAGCAGACCAAAATGGACCGTAACACTATCACATACTGTATTTCCTAATTACATCTGCTTAATGACAAGGCTATTAAGTTTCCTTGTGACTAACTTCCCTTTCTCTAAAGACAAGTCTGAACAGCTTTGTGAGATGGGAATATTCATACTGTGGCTATCCAACTGCTGCCAAACTACAGCTCCCATCATTCTCCGTGTTCCATTGGGAGAAAACTGTAAGCAGCAATAGCTAAGAAGAGCCAGTTTGGGAATTACTTTTGGATTAATGAGCTGCTTAATCTTTAAGAGAGAACATATATCTTATTTACATAAAATAACTAATTACTTGTAGTTTATTATAGCATAGAAGTTTTATTCTTGCCAGTTTTTTCATAGTTCCTATTAGCAACATCCAAATCACTACATTGACAGAATAGGTTGATAAGTTTGAACACGGGGAAAACATCTATCTATACAGTCACATTGGTATAGGGTCATGCTTACTAGTTAAAAAAGTTTTTAACCAAGCAAACACAGAATCTATGGTGCTAACATGCTGGTAGTTGTTAAGTCACCTCCATAACTCCTATAAACTCTGGTATGTAAAGAGTTTAAAATAATTATTTAATTATTAATAATTATTTTCCACGTATTTTTTATTGCCCAACTAGTTCTATATACACCCTGTTGATCTTCTGACATCCTGCTACCAGGCTTCCGTTCCTTTTTATTTCCTGTTGTGAGCAACCCCCTTTGTATCGGATATTGTCCGAAGACTGTTGGCCAGTATCAGCCTTGCCATTTGATCCCAATTTGGACTATTTTCCAGCTTCTCTGACCTGGGCTTTTGTAATCTGCTGCTCCCTTTATCAGTGCTATGACGTTCATGATGCGTACAGTTTACGGCTCTTGACATATAGTTATCTTTCTCCAAATAAGTCTAAACCATTGTTTCCATTGAAGCAACACATTTCTTATGAGTTACCCTACACTGAATGTCAATAAAAATCTAACTGCAAGATAACTCGTGGAGGTAGATTTACCAACATTCTGATTTTTGCGGTTTTAGAGGTTTTTGAAACCATGAATAAACTCATTTCCACTAAAACTTTGAATGTCTAGTCATTTATTACAAGATCTGAATATAAAAAGCTCACACACATGACTCTCCCTATAATCCTGTTTATATTCTTGTAGATGGGCCCAACTGCACTGATATGTTTTACATATGGATGATTTAGAATAATAAAACAAAAGTGACAAATATATATGGTACACATATATATATATCCCTTGTAATAAATTGATTGTGCTTCTGATTCTAATCTGTGTGCCTTTCCCAGAGCCAGGACCTGGGTCTGTTGTTAAACAAGAAAAACAGAGGAATTTAAGGGATACCTTCTTCACAGTTTTCCCCCTTATATCCTGAATTACAAGCACAGGATCCCATAATGCAGATTCCATGGCCACCACACAATGGATCCACGCATTGAGTACTGGGGACATCACATTCCGTGCCCTTCCAACCGCTGTAACAGAGGCAGCGTCCCTTGGAGTATTGCCCATTTCCACTGCACAATACAGGGCAGGCTGCTGTGTAATAAAAGATGACAATATAAGAATTAGACACTCTATTCTTTTGCACTTGGACCACTGACACGCATTAAAAAGAAAAAGGCAAATAAATTTCCGTGTCAGACGCGACTTCCTTAAATGGCTGATGGTTTGTGTGCCAGCATCGCAGTTATATTTGCCTTACAAAAGAAACCAATTTGTGTACCTCTGGAACAATCAGGGCCTAGAAATCCAGGGAAACAATGGCATGTTCCTGAAACACATTCTCCGTTTCCATGGCAATTTCTGGGGCATTCCACAACGGACTCTGAAAATAAAAGAAGGAGCGAGACTGTCTTTAAACAGGGGACCTGACAAGTTTTCCATTTTTACCCTTTCTATTTCTTTGTTACCGCCAGGCATTTTGCCTGGCGGTAACAATTCCATGAAATTCCATGAAAGCAAATATTGACTTATTTCCGATAATTGCTGCCAGTGTAAGTCAGGATTAGGAAGTCCAATTTGTTATGACAATGTCCAAAACATGGCATATTTTAATGCTGGCTGACTAATGTGAAATGACAATCTTGCTGACTGCGTTAGCAGGTAGTTATACATTAATTAGTTGTGACTGAATAAACATGACAGGCTGTTGGTGCATTAAGCATGGAACCTGGACCCCACAAAGTTAGACTAATGCCAGACGAGGCGTAGGGTGGATATTTTTGGCAAGCGGAAAAACTCTTGCCGAAAATTCCGCCCTACGCCTCCTACTTGTGCCTGCACCTAAATGACTAGAATACGCCCGGGTGCAGGCACATGTATCGGAAATGCAAGAGTTTGAAAGTCTTGTGATAGTTTCAATGATTTTGCATCTAATCTTACAAATAAGACATTGTTTCCATGAAAGTAAAACAAGTCACAACTTTATTATGGTTAAATATATAGCTGAACTTACCTATGACAATCGTGTTGAATGACACTGGTTCTGGGTTTTTACCATCATTATAAAAAGCAATGTGCCAGATTCCCGAGTTGAGATACTGTATAAATCCGGCCTCATGAAGGCTAATAGACCTCGGGAGCCGTGTGGCCTTATCTGATTCGGGCAAGTTGCGTTTCTCTCTGGAAATTAACCGACTCCCTTCCAGAAGTTCCACAAAGTCATACTATAAGAAATCAAACAAATCAGGTTTAGAACAATACTATTTCTGTCTGTGCTAACAATTCTGTAAAAAGGAAACTGTAATGCTTAAATACAGTATATTTTATTTAAAACCAATTATAATACTTAGAAAAGGAGAAGGGAATATATTTGAGCACAGGCCAGCACAATGCAGAGCCCATCAGTATAGCAACATCATGGGGAATTGAGGAAGGCATGAAATTATGTCAGGAAATGCAGCTTGTTGATATAGACCTTTTGCAACAGGCTTGCGACTTGCACTGCTCAGTTTCTTGGTAATAAATTATTCAGAAAGCAACTGGCCTGGAGAAATATGCCCCCAGCCTGGGAAAAAAAATCATATTCATCATCGAAAATGAGGGACTGTCATCATTTTGCGAAGGTCAACTTCCAGCAGCCATGAACAGCATCGGACATTGAGTTTGTAGATCAGAAGAAGCTTCGGAGCCAACGCTGAAACTCAAGGTCATCACTTTTTTTTTTTTTGGTTAATGGACAATTCGACAAATAATCTATCTAATACTCTTTCTTAATAGAATAAATAATATTTTCCAATAACCTTCTCTTAAATATTCATAAGCCAACTTTATCTTGCATTTATTTTCCGTAAATAGACAGTGTGATGACATCAATTACCATGTGCCAGGAACTTTCCCTTACTTTGTATTAGCATTTATAGGCATAATAGGGAACAATCAAAACTCCAATGCAATCTCTATAGACTGCAATAGTAAAGTCCCCATTGCTGTGACTACCGGGGCAGCAACCTACAGTATAAAGGATACAGCTGCCGGGGCAAGAAATATGACAGCTCCAGTTTACAAGTATAAATGTGAAAATGATTAGCAGGAATGCTATTCAATACCTAAAGAAATTCAAGCCTGCTGAATAAAAGAGTGCAGTATTGAATGTATTGTAATACAAATGTGCATAGCTTACATAATTCATCATTTATAGGGTTTTTATTATGTCTGTCAATAATATATTTCCATATGCCCCATATGGATATTTCTATGCTCTCTCTTGAGTTAGTTTCTCTATAAAAAGGTGTGAGTACACAGTCTCCCGAGGATTCTACATTCACGCTGCATGCATCACGCAAAGCCTTTTTGTTATTCCGATGGGGCTCCTTTCTATGTATCTCCCCTGCTGGATTTATTTGCTTTGTGGACCTTAACCATCATTTGTAATTTTCTGCGCTCTGTGTAACTAATACAGTGAAAATAATAAATCTAAAAATAAAATAAAAAAACCCCAAGTAGCCATCAGAATTGGTTAAATGGATGTGATGTAACGTGTGGATCGGAATAAACTGTACAGTAAAAGGCTAAAGCCTGGAGGGTTTTTTCTTTATTTGTGTGCGTGGAGTGGAGGTTTGATACAAAGAGCACTCCAGGGGTGAATTTATTAACCTGCTTTACTCCTGCAGACCTTTCCTTGCTCCCTGGAAGTTTCGGCGGCTGTGTCAAGTGATAGGAACAACAGCAGGACCCTTCAAACTACCAGCATTAGTCATTTCCAATAATGCCGCACACTATTAAGCCCCGGAAGCCTTAAACTCACTTTTAACTTTTTCTGGTTTACAGGGAGAATAGGAATCGACTCTTAGTACTCCCCCCAGACAGCTTTTCAAAAGTCTCATGAATGTGTAATAATGATAAAAAAAAATCAAGGGGTGAAGCTTTTGACTGATACAAAGTAGAAAAATATCACAAGGCACATCTGAAAGAGAAACCCTTTGGCTTTACATCTGAGCCTGGCACAATGGCCTGTGTATATGGCACATGGGATGGGCCACATTTAAAGAAATATTGGGTCCTATGCCTTCAGATCTGTTCAGAAGGCCTTTACATTTGACATCTGAAGGGTCTGACCTGCATGGTTTCATCATTCAGCTGATTCTTTCTGTGTTAATCCAAGGAGAGGGCAGAAATGTCATAAGAACACACACTGTATAGACAGAGTATCTCATATGACAGCACTCCTTCAAAATTCTCATTTTTTATGGCAATATAGCAATTGGCAACATTTCGAGTACCACTCTGCTCTTTTGTCAAGATGGTTAGGTACATAAAATATATGTACATAGATAGCTGGTGTAGACACATATAGTTAGATGGTATATTGAGCCCATATATGTATATATTTATAACTATGCCTTGATTTGCTTTACCCCTTCACAACTGGTAAGGGTTAAAACAATCATGTAACACAGAATATTGTATCACCGGCTGAGGTTAACAGCAGTAAGATGTTTGAGGTCTTCATAATAGAGCGATGAAGCAAGTACACATTACAGTGATATTCTTGACGGAAAGAGAAAGTGAATTTTTTTCCCTGATATATACACAGTACTTGTCAGGTAATGTGCAAGCTTCATAGCACAAAGTCACTAACCATTAACTTTAAGGATCGCCCTCTCTTGCAATAACGTTCTATTCTGTTTCCATGCTTGGTGATTTCCATAGCCGAGCCCTGCGATGGCAATACTGTGTGAAGTGAACTATATGGAAACCTTCAATTTTCCACCAGATATTGGAAAGTGAATGGTCATGTTAGTGAATGCTTAGGGAAATAGAAAAGGACACAATGAAATCTTGCTGTAGGCTTGAGGGTTTCACTCTGCCATGCTGACACATTAGGATGTATCCACGGGCACAGACACAGAAAGACTGGAAAAAACAGGTCAAGGGGATTAATCGGATCAAGACTAAAAAAGCGGCTCTTCAGTGTTGGGTGTTTTCTTTCATTCAGTGACCCGGACTAGCAAATTGGTCAGATGCTTGTACTTTTCGCTGTTCTTTCAGTTTCAGATGTTCCTTTTATATTTATATTTTGTTACAACATACCTTTTTTTGTTTGTCAGGACTGTCAAATGAGACAGAGAGAGAATAACATTGTGCTATGAATTACCAAGGCTCCATGGCTCAATGGCTTGTGCCTGCCTCCTTCGTGTATGATAATTATGCATTCTAGGGGGCTGATTTACTAACCCACGAATCCGACCCGAATTGGAAAAGTTCCGACTTGAAAACGAACATTTTGCGACTTTTTCGTATGTTTTGCGATTTTTTCGGATTCTTTACGAATTTTTCGTTACCAATACGATTTTTGCGTAAAAACGCGAGTTTTTCGTATCCATTACGAAAGTTGCGTAAAAAGTTGCGCATTTTTCGTAGCGTTAAAACTTACGCGAAAAGTTGCGCATTTTTCGTAGCGTTAAAACTTAACTTAACTTTCGTAATGGATAGGAAAACTCGCGTTTTTACGCAAAAATCGTATTGGTAACGAAAAATTCGTAAAGAATCCGAAAAAATCGCAAAACATACGAAAAAATCGCAAAATACCGATCATTACGAAAAAAACGCAATCGGACTCCATTCGACCCGTTCGTGGGTAAGTAAATCAGCCCCTAGGCTTTAGATAAGCTACATGCATTACAGTAGCCCTTCCTTGTACAAAACAGTATTACTGTTGTTAGAAATTCTTGCACTTTTTCACATTTTCACCAATAGGTTATATAAGGAAAACATTCAATCAATTTGTTGCCATTGCCTTCCATACTCTTCACCAGGGTAAGAACATAGCAAACCCAGTAGTTTGCCTGATAGATTTTTTAGATAAGGGCATCACTTGCTTTCGCAATTCCGGTGTCCTTTAGTCCACAGTGATGTGTAATGCTTCTTGCTGGCAACAGCAGGCTGCACAGCCCTTTAATTCTGCTCCACACTTTATCCAATTTTAGAAAAAGCTTTGCTCACAGACCTAATCATAAGATGGTATGCCAGTTGGCTGCACAGCTCCCATAGTTAAATTCATTTGCTGCATAAAATTTTGCACCAAGGTCCTTTGTCAGTCTACTGCTTGCAATAACATAGGGCTGAGAATAAATTAGACCAAGCCCTGGTCTTCAGCCACCCTGTCCACCATCATGGACTGCCCGGAATTCTATATGTTACCTAGCACTGCTGCCAATGCATGACTTATGAGAACCATGGACTCTGGGGAACCCCATCCTCATACTGGTGGTGCTAGCCTACAGACATAAGCAAAGAATAGATTTAACCACCAAAATCTAGAACTGCCTGGGACTTGGGACGTCCATAATTCATTACTGATCTTATTTTCAAATATAAACAATAGAATAGAAATGCTATATCTCCACTTTTAATAGATGACTGTGTTCTGCTTAGTTATAAGAAGCTATAGAGCACACAGGAGGGAGCATAGGCAACACATAATTCGCAAAAGACCTTTCCTTTGTGTTCTCCATTTCACAATCAGCCCAGTCATGTACTCACATCAAAATACAATATATTGTTTACAGTATAATTGTTCCACTCTGAAAAGAGGGAAAAACAGAAAAACATGTCCATTTTGTCAGCAGTTTTCAGCAAATCAGTGGTCTTTTATTGAACAGACAAGGGGGGAAATCTTGATTTACTTGTCTCCCAATGAACTAACAATTTTTTTTTTTCTTGTAATGAACCAAATTCATTACTTTCCACGAGTAAAAAAGGATGTGCGTTCTCCTTCATTTAATTTTGCTTTAAGCTATTAAAGTCCTTTGTTATTTCCAAAAGTCTCTTTAAATAAGCATATTGATCTCCGTGTTGCAATGAAACTGACATTTTAGCAAGTGTCACAAAAGACTTTTCAGTCTAGCATTGATTGCTTTGCAATAGACAACCGCTGTCAATTATTTCTGTCTGATGTATTTGAGACTCCTCACAACAAGCCTGCTACACACTGCTCTACTGGATTTTATCCATAAACAGGAATTCTTTCATTTCCAGCAAAGTAAAGGGCTTTCTCACATAAACCTGATCATGAAAGAGGCACACCAGTTGGCTGCACTGCTCCCATAGCTAAAATTCATTCAGAATTGATTTGGGCACTTGTGATAATGAATAATCCGAGGAAAATCTGTGACTGGACCTCCAGGGGTTGCAGATCTAAAACCCAGAGAAGCCACTGTTTGTCAAAGGCTCTCTTACTGCCTTAATGTTTTATTCCTCCTTCTAACTGAGAAGGGTAATTCCACAGGGAAAGGTTTAAATCTGCCCATGTTGTTTTAGTACTCCAAGTGCTTGTTGTGATCAGTGGTGGCCATCTGGTCAATACTTTTTGCTGGTCATTGGCCAGCAACTGTCAGAGGCATCTGAGATATCAGAAGCTTTGAAGGTGACAGTAGCTTTTAGTGTCAAGCAAATGCCACTGGCTAAGGTTCTCAGTGCTATTCTCCACTGTGGCTGCAGATGTACCCAGGGTTGAAACTAGGGTTAGGGAAAAGAGGCATGTGTCTTGGGCACAAAAGTAGTGGGACACAATTGGTAGGAGAGTGGATCAGTGGTGTTGAATGGACAGAGTGGTGGGGATTGGCATGACTGACTAGTGGCAAGAGGTAGTGAGCAGCAGTAGAAGCTTGAGGGCAGTGGTGGTTTGGTTGGGCTCAGGTGGCAGGTGGTTTGCAAAGCTTGAGGGAAGGAGTTTGGGGCCTGGATGTATGAAAACTAAGCGGGGAGGGGGGTTGAGGGTGGCCATCTTGGGTGCCAGTCAATATAACAAGGTATGTCACATTAGTTATACAGAACCACACCTTGTAACAACTGGATTGAGTCAATAAGTCTCAGTATTAGCAGCTACAGAGTCTGTTCAACAACAGCTGGTAACCCTCAGGCTAGCTACCCTTGGAAATCCTTATTTACAGGGTAAATTATGCTTACACATCAGGATGCTGTCAGCAGTGCAGAGAATGTGTTAAAAAGCAAATGAAAATGTCCCCTATAAATCAGCAATGCAGTAAATGCCGGCAAATAGCTCTGTTAGCATTAAAGGTTTCACATCACTGTCACTTTTAAATTGTAGCTGTAGAATTTCTAGTTGCACATTTGTCTCGTGGCGTTCATAAATTTTCTCTTCCACCTCCTTGTATTATTATGCTTTTGTATTTGACACATTTCATTTGTAAAATCTTTAACACGGAAGAACTTTTTATTAACAAAATACAGCTAGAAAAGGCCAAGGAAACTGGGCAAAATTCATTTCTAAAGCTATTGCCAACATGCCAAAAAGTGTGGAGAAAAAGCTTGTTCTGTGCCATTAGGTGTAACTAAAATCAACCATTCAGGTGCTTGCTTAAGTATTTTAACCAAAGTTTACTAGCAAAACACCCATACACGCCTAGATTTAGTAAGGCTGATTTTCACCATTGTGCCCAACCTTTTTGCTATCCATGGCATGTCAAAAGGCATCAGATTCAACAAATTAAAATGCACTCCTATTGAATTACAGTAATTCTGTCCAAAAAAATGTATTTCTTGATGCCCCTTCTTGGTGGGTGGAAGACCAGCCTGGCAGACTCGGTGGGTGGAAGGAGGCTTGGCAGACTCGGTGGGTGGAAGGCCACCCTGGCAGACTTGGTGGGTAGAAGGAGGCTTGAAAGACTCATTGGGTGGATGGGGGCCTGGCAGACACAGTGGGTTGAAGGCCAGCCTGGCAAAATTTGGTAGGTAGAAGGCCAGCCTGGCAGACTCAGTGGGTGGAAGGAGGCTTGGCTGAAGAAAAAATGAGAGCGGGTCTTGCTCTTACTCATTCTGTTTGACATTAGCTTTTCAAGGCTGTTAGCTTGGATGGACACAACATTGGCCCCTTTAAAGGCTAACTGCTAATTGGCCATTATGGGTTACCTTATCTAAGCATTTCTTTGACTCCTAAACCTTCTTAAAGGAAAAACATACCTATTAACCAATATTCTGCGCTTCTGAGTAACACAATTGCTCTTTTACTGGCAAAGACAACAGAGCTATATGCTAAGTGCGATGTTGGACGCAATTCGGCATGTTTTTTACCCAGAATGCATTACAAATTGGCTGTAAGAAGAAGTTATATCTGATTTAATAGTGATGCATAAGAAATTTGCATGTGCAATTGAGTGGGGAAGGGTGTCATTTCCTAAGCTCTACAGTTACATTTACAATTACATTAAATCTGTAATACTAGCCCCGGTGTTGGAAGGTGTTTACTGGCTAGGCTGGTGACAGCCCCGCTTATAGTAGATGCGGTAAACATTAGATAAGTTCTAGCTAGCATATAGGGATATTCTGTTCTCTGGATAGAATCTAGCAATGTAACCTTAGGCCAGCCACTTTATCTGCTTTTGCTTCTGGCACAAAAATAAGAACAAATTACAGGCACTAGAGTGCAGGAGTACAGTACGCCTGGATAATTCTCTGTATGCTGCTGAGTACAACTATCCCTGATATGAAAGAAGATATTGGTATTATAATTATTGTTAATCAAGAGAGAAGACAAACTAAACAGTTTTCCATCCCAGGGGCTCCCTTTACATGAATTTCGAGGCAATTCTTCATACTGTTTTCATTACAGTGCAAACCAGAGAGGCCTAGTTGAATAACATTTCATATTCCCCCCACAGCAGTGAGGATTATTGCCCCCAGTTCATTATGTTAGTTAAACAGGCACCAGTTTTGTCACTCACTAGTTTACTTTAGTTCTGCAAATACAACTGTTACACTTTCCATAGCCTGTGCAACATGCTGTAACATTCAGTTGTGTTTGCTATTCATAAGGAGAAAGTCATGTTCCTAGGGAACCTAATCCTCTTGCAACTGACCTCACCCATGCTCACCCAACCAGAGAATTGCTACGGATCTCCTATTGTAAGGCTATTGTTAAACAGGAAATTACACTGGCACAAAGAAGCCTGGAACCTCTTTAGCAGGTAAAAATAATTCACACATATATAATTACTCTACCAGTCTCTTCATGGTCAAGCTGTAACCTAATACGGATGCTAGGAAGGATGTTTTAAACACAAAGTGCGCTATGTCATCATACTCGACTGCTTTATACATTTACACATTACTCTGTTTCATTATAGAAGGACAAAAGGCCAGAAAGTGTAAACGATTAAAGGAATACCATCATCCAACATATAGGGGCAGATTTATCAAAACACGAGTTCGAATCCAGAATGGGAAAAATTCGGATTGGAAAATGAAAATTTCCGAAGATCGCAAATATCACGAAAATGCTTAAGAAAAAATCCTATTAGTCACAATTATATCGTATTGGCGATCCGAAAGTCATGAAATTTTCGTACCGAACGATTGTAAACAGCGGCAAAACCGATCCGACTTTTTCGCGCTAAAGCGTCGTACAAGGTCCGAAAAAGTCGCGGAAAATACGATTGGACCGATCGAACGAACACTCTGAGCGTTCGTGGATAAGTAAATGTGCCCCATAGTGTGACCTCCTGCCTGAAACAAAGTATAAAGTTAAATTAAGTAGCATAGTTATGGGAAAAATATAATTTACTCCCTTAGTGCACTGGGGATTGCAATTAAATATTTAAGTCACCTTCCTGTCTCTCCCGTAGCAACAGTTTTTCCGTGCTTTATGGCTAAGATTAGAAACCATTGGGCAGCATGCTATCCCATGTACAATACAATGCATCATTTTAACCCCTTAAGAGATTAATTAGCAGAAAGACCTGAGAGTGAAGAAGAGATTTACAAAACAGCGCAGTATGCAATGTGATATTTATGGAAGAAGCAGCATTCTTTCCCACAATGTTAGCATCTTTGTGCCCCTGCAATTATTTGCACCTTCTGCAATACAGAACCACTCTCAACCAATTCTATGAACAAATAACTTTAAAGAAGCAACATCAATAAGCCTCTGATTTACCCCCACAACTACAAACAAAAGGAACACCAATGTGGCTCAATTACCTGAGTGTGTGACGGTGGCAATCCCTTCCTCCCATACACTCCAATTAATGCGTCTTTCTGCAGAGTGATATTAAACTTCAGGAATTGGGGCTGATCGATGGAAAGCTGTGATCTCCAGAACACCCCAGGAGGAATTTCTTGGACTGCTCTGCGGCCAACATCCAGCTCTCCCGAGTCGATGGTATTGTTTTCTTGCCCGAGTCCAACAGATTTCCCTATGAAAGACATGGCAATCTAAAGCAACGCTATTGTTTAAATTACTTTTAGGTAGACTGGGAATTAATCGCAATGAGATTCATCTGGACTTATTCCAGATACAGGGAAATGGGATCATTCTGCATTCGGATGCATGCAGGGGATGCTATTATGGTGCTACAATGGCAGTAGCATGAGTTGACAGTGATAAAAGAAATGAATATTTAACATCTTGTTTATCCAGGGTACATGCATGTATCTGTTTATTTTATGTTTGAAAACACAGCCACTGCAAAATCATTTAAGCATATTAGTAGTCACATTGGAATCTCATGTCCTGCCTGTATAACAGCCCTCAGCCTCACCAGACAAAATGTCTTAGTGGCTCTCGTTTAAAATTACAGCATATAGGTATATTATCCATTATAGACTGACGGATAGAAAGGCAGACAGAAATAATGAGAGTGACAGATAGATAAGATGGTTACAGAGAAGATTAATAAGACAGCCAAACAGATAAACAAGCAGACAGACAGACAGATACTGCACACAGATTGTATGCATTCAGCTTTGCTACTGTAAGTAAAACAGTTCCAGATACCACTGAAACCCGCAGTAATTTAACTACTAGAAAGTCTTGCTACATTAAAGGATGTTTGCTAGTATTATATTACAACAATAGCAGAATTCAGTTTACAGAGCATCCATGTTTATCAGGCAATTACCTGGTGATAATCACTTGCTGAGACACACGACACACTGATATACAGTTATTTGGCCACATGGCACATCCCCAGCAAGACTGCAAATTAACTATTTATTACAATGTGAGTATTTATATACAAATGATAGCTTGCTATCACCTAATGACATAACCTCTGATTCATATTTAACACTCCACTATGTCACCCGCACATAACATGTTGTGTAAATAACAACACAACTTCACGCTGCTGATATACTGTAAGCCACTGGAAGGGAAGAAGAAACCTTCTCGTAATAGAAAACGAATCAATATTCATTTAAGCAATAGAATATTATATGAACGTCACCTTCTCTTTGCAGAAGGGCAATAAAATTGGGTTAAGGCTTCTTAAAGAAAAGTGTTGCCTCCATGCCAAGCATAACTGCAGGGAAAATGTCCCTTAAGGACAGGGCTAGAGAGAGACTGGAATATATTCTGTTGCTAATAGCGGTTCTCAGACTGTACTGGCAAGCTAAAAACCATCTGTATATGATGATTTTTGCAGCGAATAGAAACCGAGATGTCAAATAAATGCCCCCAAGTACCAGAAGGATCAGAATCAGTGGTTCTCACTTTTTCAGCATTCTAACTAAAGCCTGGAAGAGACGTTTGCTTAACCCTACTTTGGGTCTGCCTCGTTTCACAAGGGATGCGACACTATTGAAAGACACCCATATCTGATTTTGAATTGGGGAGGTGGCCTGAGCTGGTACTTTCTTCTGCCCAGAGAATGTTTTAATGGATGTGCAGGGTTTTAGTTGTTTAATCTACTTGTATCTAGCAAAATAAAATGAGTTTACCCTTAAATATAACACTAACCACTCAGCAATTTCATCAGTCTAGTTCAGATATGCTTGTTATAAGGTAATGGACTGGGGACAAATGTGTGTTATCACATTCTAATAGCATCTATAACTGATTTAACTGGAGACTCAAAACCCAGCATAAAATTCAACAAATATGAAATAATTTACTATTCCTATGTTCTGTTAATTTTACTAATATTACATATCTATCACAAGAACACTGACACTATAGGCATAGACAGGCTGCTGCCATGTCAGCGAACTGTCACACAAATCATAATGCCCTAAAAACCAGTGTAAGTGCGGATGGTACAATATGTGTTATTCAAGCGTGAGAAGCACTCAGTGCCACTAATAGAGTGTGGCATTTGTGAACAGGACAAAAAAGGAAGGCGAAGGTTCCCTTACCATTATCACCAGAGGGTATATAGACAGTATGCGTTGGCACCACCTCGGAATTTACTTTCCCATTCTCAAACGTGTCATTTTCTGTCTGCTGTAGCTGCCAGTTGAGACCAAACAGATGCATGGCTGATAGGAATAAAAAAAACCAAAACATGATGTTAAAGATTTTCTATTTGGAGCAATTAGAGAGAGGATAATGAGATACATGACAAGCGTGCAGTAGTAAGAATTCCATCTTCTGGCTAAAAGCACAAACAAAACAAAAAAACCTGGCATATTAGTGCTTCTACAATAAATCTTCCTTTCATTTGCTCCCTTATGAACCCACAGGCATTGCAGGGCAAGTTCCTGCTTTACGGAAGTATTTTATGTAAATGAATAGGTTATACCCCCTGTCTTGACTTGGTTACATTTTGACATTGGCCAGTGGCATTTTTGTTACATTAAGAAACAAATCCCTATGCACTATTAAGAAGGCAGCAGTTCAGTTAAGTGCCCTAGTCCATAGTTCACTAATGCATGCCTCCAGTGATCAGCAGGCTAAGGATGGTGAGAGTCAAAGTTCACATTCCAGCTGTGGGTATAAAATAAAAGGAACTAAAAACCCTTCCACTAACGCAGTTCTACACATAACATACATAAAAGAACTCAAGAGCAATATATTTATTTTTAAAGTTTGATATACAGTTGCTTGTAGGGATCATAAATCTTCTCTCTGTCCTGTTTCTAAGCATGAACGGTTATATAACCCCTAACCCCACTTGCTTGACACTGCACTGCTGGTGCTCTGCCAAATTCATGTTATCCACATTGCATGGAGCATGGAGCATATGCAGTACCTACATAATAATGAAAAGAACCAATTCATTTACTGACAATGCCATGGTGAATTCCATTTTAATATTATATTTCGAATTTGTTTGGGGTACTTTTGCTTTGAGAGTCTAGCCAAATTACAAACTGGATCCTGGATTTGGTACATCCCAAGGACACTTAATAAGACTTAATAAGTCCTGGAAATTTGGGACAGTTGACAATTCTTCTGTTGCTGAAATTGAAACTATGACTTACCCAGTGCTTCAGACAGACTGGAGACTTTATAGGCCATGTATATGAGGTGTGTGGCTGAAATGACACTAATTGTCATTTTATAAGGTTGGCAGAAATGATTTAGATATCTGGGACCAGGAGCCCCTGCAATCTGAATTTTTCCACAATATATCTCAAAACATTCAGCAAAGCAAAAGGAAGATTTAATTTGGGCAAAATATGTGGAATTTCTAACTCATTTATCTCCCCTCTGCGGGATTACTTTTTTTTACTATGAAAGTGACTTTACAGTGAAAACTTGCTAAAATAAACTGCAGCAAAACAGTGCCAATAAAACATGATAAAGCATCGGCATCAGTGTTCTTATTACAGAAGCATATAGGATCTAGGTGAAGATAGGAGCGAAGGCAAATGGCATAATGTACAGACAGCCTGTTTTATTGCTCCAGTACATCAGTTTTTATTCTACTGCTATCTTTATTCTTATTTGATGCATTGTCACTAAATATATCTGCATCATTTCATTTAAGTGTATATAAAAAAGCAGTGCTTACATGTACAGGTCTGTGGCTGCCAAATGTACACATAAATAGAGCTAACAGATGACAAGACCATTTATGTAATCACAACTCCTGCATGCAATCAAAATATCCCATATTTACATCAATAGTCCTATACTTAACATTTATATCCTTATAAATTGACAGTTCTTACCCAAAGTAGCCATTTGCAAATCAGCTTTGAACCAGTTACAATTTGCATGAATTCTAAGTTGGTGTTAGTATTGGACCAAACCTAGCTCACATTTCTGAACCACCTCTGTTCTTTCTCATGATTTGAGTGGTCACACCCATGTATGTGTTCTACTGTATAATAGTTACATGGTAAAACTTCACATAAGTAGTGTAAAGTTGATACCTCTATTGGCTAACTACGATGATAATTATATGGTTGCACCCTCTGACATGTATGTAGAGCACCTGGTCTATGTACATTTAGATATATGACTACTGGGAAGGCCACTGCATTTTATCATTGCAAAATACCCCTGTCTAGCTAAGCAATGTGGAAGCATTCAGTCATAGTGTAAGTATGCCTACAGATATACACAGATGAGTTGTTTTGTGCACACAGTTTGTGAATAAATTAGACTGTAACTGTAAGGTCAAATCAAAAGTCTTGTAAAATATTTAGTGAAGAATGTGTCAAATGGGTTATTGATAGAGTAATATTTATGGCAATTAGTGAAGGGATTAGGGAACAAAATGTATTAGTATGTATGCCAGCTACAGCAATTTATCTCCCTATATAGCAACAGAAATTAAACATTATACCTTGCCAACTGAAAGAAACTTGATTGGCAAAGGACATTCTTTATAAATAGTGAACACTTTCCATTTAAAGGCCAGAGTTGCAGACAATGAGCTCTAGATTACCCAATAGGTTAAGTGCCAGCAGGACAAATTCAGACATATGCTTTTTAACACATGCCAACACGCATTTAACATTTTAGTCTCAGAAGACAATGGACATATAATTTTTCCATGAGCTACTGGGGTCCTTCTTACTACCCCTATTGTCTCCTTTTCTAGGTTTATCAGTTTATAAAAGAAGTCCAGATATTATTCCATTGAATTTAAAAACACTAGAATGCCACTTTGTGCGCTCCAGTGACACACCAGCATCTATGGGAACTGAACGGAAAACAGATGGACAATTGCTATCAGGGGGATAATTAGTTTTTTTTTTTGGTTACTGCATTCTGGAGGAAATTATTCTACCAGGATATTATTAAGATAAATAAAATAAAGTTGCAATTAGACAGTTGTTGTTTTTTTTTATAGAACATTCTAATATTTTGAAATTGTGGGCCACTAAGGTCAAGCACTTTTCCTATGGCACACACAGCACAGGAAGGCTTCATTAAATGCCCCTCTTTGGTTGCCTGAAGGGCCTGCAATGAAGTGTAATGAACAGCAAGCAGCTCCGCCAGTGAGCAGGCTCACACAGGGTGATAAGGTATGATGAGAGGCTTTGGAATGATACCAAATGGGTAATGTGAGATGAAAGCATCTGCATGTAAGGATTACAGTGTGTTATATGGTTCCCAGCAGAGCTAGGCTTTGATAAGAAACACATATTTTTCCATAAATTAGCTTTTGTTTTGAATTTCCTGCTGTGTATATATCCAGCTTGTTGTAGTGTGCAGACCCATTTTGGGTTTTCAGCTGTCCATCTGTATTTATCATTTCTCTATATAGAACATGTATTGGAAGCAAGTCTTACATCTGAACTGACATTTCCTAACAGGTTCTCCTTTAGCAGTCCCATCATAACCGCCTGGGGCTTTCTGTACCTGAAAATGCGCTCACCTGCAGAAATCCCACAATTCACAACTCGTCTAAAACAACTGTAAATGTTATCATCTCATTTCCCTGTTCTATTACTTCAAATGTTGTATTGCTCTTTATTTGTATTCATTGCTCTAGATCTTCAGTAAAACATATAGGCATGCAGCAGTCTTGATTTCTGCATCTGAAACATGAAATGTATCATTTAATTTTTAAGTGGAAAATGATGTGTCTGCTTGCCCCAGATGCATCAATACAGCCAAATCTAAAGGATGTTGCTAAGTCACACAAAACTGATACATATGTCCAAGAGTGAAGTTCTGCTTCCTGTGTAATGGAAGTCAAAGAAAGCCACAATAATCACAAGCTGATGATGTCTGTTTACCAACCCTTCTCTAAAGTGCTGCGAGCAGCTATCAGTCTTGACCCTTTTAAATGGATTTTGTACAGGAACTTTTTCCATACAGTACAGTCACATTACTGAATTGCCCTTGAGGACAGAGATGTACTTGTTTTCAGGACACCATTCATTTAATTGACCCTTTTGGCTCTTCCAACTAAGCATTCTAGCAGGGAGTGGCCACAAGTGGATTTTGAATATACAATTATGCTAGATTTTATTGTGTTGCTCCTATTTTCAAAATGAGGTGAGACCGTGACAGTACATAAGTATAAGAGTATATATAATATAGTCCAATAAAGGCTTTGTATCATCATATACAGGTGTGTTTTATGAAATGCTTTTCAAGCCTAAATTTTTAACTGACTTCCTTCACCAAATTAAAATAAAATGGAATTTGTACATCTTTGTTTTAACAATAAAGTTTTTACTACTTCTTTTTCTTAGGTTTCCTGTTAATATACAGGATAGCCCCTTTTCAGTACCCTCAAAACTTGTATTAGAATTTTAACTATGACTAAAAACACAAATCTCTAAATTCAAATGCATTAGCCACTATTATAATGAACAAGCACCAGCAAATGCATCCGTGGCCTACCATTTATTCTCACCCTAGGTTACCGCACTTTAAACAAAGGCACTATTTAATACATTACAAGCACACTGCTGGGGGGGTAACATCAGGTTGCCGTACACATTGTAAACTATTTATTAACCAATTCACTTCAAAGTTGTTAAGCAGTAACAAAATGTGATAGCTTGTTTTCGAAATGCTTGCCAGGATGCAGCTATGTACGGGTTCATTAGAAGTTAATACATAATAAATGTAAAACTTCCTGTAACTAGACATCCGATTGGACCTTCCTGAGGCAAAAATGGTTGTGTCAAAGAAGGCTGCACCAAATCCTAGTTCCAGACAACTATAAGAGGTTTGACATATGTTGTGTTTTCCTACAAAGTCATTCTAAATGTATTTCCTTTGACAACAAGAGATCCATGATGGCCCCAAAGCCTTTGTCAAGAAAGTAATGCAATGTAGGAAGCAAAGAGGGTTGCCACAGGGAGCCGGTTTTGTTTGAAATACCCATGATTTCTAATGCTTATATGTTTGATGCTACATCCTTATAGGGGTTTTGTTTAGATTGTCCTCTAGCTATTACAGAACTGCTACTCCCACGACCCTAAGCAAACTAGTGTCTGTGGAGCATTAGTTGAAGAGCTATGGCTTTTGAACATCCCCAGCTTCCAATGCAACATGTTTATCAGAGACTTGGACCCATCAGGCATGCAGATTTCTAGAGAAGCACAATGCGCTGCCAGATTCGAAGGTTATTTCATTGCATCGACAAGCCTTTGTCTGTTGGATTTTTTCTTTTTTTACATCTGTCTTTCCCACTTGTCTCTGCAATAACATCTTTTGTGTCACAAGCGTTTTGGGATTGCCAGTTGAAAAACCATGGCATCTCTTTTGCAACTACTCAACTGTATTTCGTGCTCACAATCTATCCATCTGTTTTCCTTTCTTTGTTAGTGTGTCAAAGAACAGACTCGTTACATTTGTCTGCCAACGGTTTTTAGAAAGCAGATTTTCTTCACACTGTGCCAAATGCTTCTGATGGAATAAAAATAAGTGAGCATTTCAACGGTAAAATATTTCCCAATAAAAGTGTTTAACTGTCTGGAATTATTTCTGTGTTTTCCTTTTCGGTCTCGTATTCAAGATCTGTGCCCCCACAAACCCCGTTTACTCCTTTGTTCTATTTCACACCCCATTCAGCGTAGGGCTGCCTTGCTTAGTCATTTAATAGCATCATATTCAGTGCCATTTCTGATACTTTGTCATTGCTGGTGACACAGTGGATTGAGCAGAAATAGAATTTAACCCAGTTCATTAATACCTTCCTCAAGTGCTTGTTTTACTACTGAAAGACAAAACAACAGCTGAGCTTCGAGCCATTCATTACACAAGATGTTTAGGCAATGTTTTCTATAATATTTTATTTTATAGAAGATGCATTATCTGTCCATTTTACAGGTACTTTCAAAAGAAAAATACTGGTGCATTTTCTGTAAAATTTGGGTTTATTTTTGTTACAGTTTGGCAATAGGAAGTCAAGTTTTGGTTCACATTATTTACATTAAATAAGGAACAACATTATTTCAGATCAGGGACATATTTACTTTGGATAAGGGATCACATTTTTAACTAAGTGGTTCAGTGATTTCAGTTTTGCACATGCTTACTGCCCATAAACTGACTGGCCTTTGATCAGTGGATGTACTGCCAGTGTCGGACTGACCCTCCAGGAACCAGGAAAACTCCCGGTAGCCCCAGGTGTCAGTGGGCCCTCCTGCTCCTGACCATTTGGCCTGTTTCATGGTTATTTCCTATTTCTGAATGGAAAAAAAGAGGATAAATAGGTGCTAGCATGTTAATAAAAGAGACTACGAGAATAAAGAGGTTGGGTAAGGAAAGGAGGAAAAATAGTTAGGAAAGCTAAGGGTCTAAGGTTTTCCGACACTATATACTACCATCATTATTACATGGTCTCCTTTATGCACCGGAGAAAGGACTGGTACCTAAATAAACCTTAATAAAAAAAAAGTTAGTTCAGCTACTAAAAGAGCCTCAACCTCCTTATTGATTGTCTAGTGTTGCAAAAGTGGAAAAGTGGTGCACAATATGAATACTAAAGTTGTGTAAATTAAAGAAAATATGTTAGGGGATTACTATCTTGTTTATATACTTTACTACAAGATTGCATATGTTTTTGTATCAAATACTAAAGGGCAATTCATTTTAATATTTGCAAAGTGATATTAAACAAAGAAAATCAAAAATAGATAACCACTGAAAAGCATATACTGTATGACTGTAAATACTGAAACTATGCATACTGAGGCAACATCCAAAAATCCAAAAAAAAGCAGATTATACCCTGAATGATTGCTAATTATGAAACCAGCCACAATGACCCTGACTATTTAATACTTTAGTTTGACTTGGACAAAGGGAACGTACCTGTACATAACCTTAATGAAAGTCATTTTCAAATCCAAATTCCACTAAAAACATGCCAATGCCAAAATCTTGTTTCTTTTTACAGTGTCCCAAGCCTCTCCTTGGTGAATAAATGAGCTCTTGTTAGTCAGGGATACAACTCTCTTTGTAAAGCAATGGAAGCAACAAAAAGGAAGTAATGCAAATCACAAGTCATCAGTTTGACCATTGGACTCCTGTTGACATTCTTACTCATCCAGAGAATCTACAAGAAATGTAACCTTTCGGGGTCTATCCAACCATTGAAGGTCTATCCAGTTGTGCTAGCCAGATGCTGACATGTGCAACACGTGGCCACTTGATGATATCTTCCCTCTACATTTAATCGCCTAAGGGGCTCATGTATGTCTAAAACACCTCATTAAAACTAATATATATATATATATATATATTTTTTAAAATCATACAGTATTTATATAAATAAAGCAGATAATGCTGACATAGGCAACCAGCATATCTCTTACCGGAGAAGAAATACAACAGGAAATTATAGTTATTGTAACAGCTGGAGCCCTGAAGTTTCCCTATCTGATTAAATGTACTGTATCTCTCCTTCCTTTTAGTGCTCAAGTATTCTAATCTCTATTTCCAAGGGCACCCACCACTTCTAAGGCAGTTTAAATATTTAAATATTTCTGACTGACAAATTAAGCAACTCTTTCATCTCGATATCTCTTTCATCTCCAAAAATATAGATTATGCGGATAGGTTTGGGTCTTGAGCATAGTATTAGTTATAAAAACACCATTTGCACTTAGTATGTACTGTGTCTGTACAGAGTAATGGAGCAAGTTGTGCCTTAAAATAAAACCTTCATAACACTAAAAAAGGCAAATGACAATTAGCATTGTTAATGACATTGCAGATGTTTTCCTTTATCAAAGAGGGTCTTGGATTAAAAGAAGTATCCCTGAAATAAGGGCAATGGCAGCCAGACACAGGATGATGGCCCTGGCACATTACAGAGCTTATTACAGTACTTGTAAAGGACAGCACCTAGTTGATGGCTACATACCATTACATTTATGACCAGTCAGCAAGAGGCTTTGCCTGACTAAATACTGTAGCAAAGGAGTCCTTGCACTTTTTTGCATGATTCTTAATTCCCTGAGGTCTGCTAATCAAAGGCTTGCAAAACTGCAGATCTAGGGTGAACTGCAGCCCATGTATCAAAGGAAAAGAGGATCAAATCGAAAGCAACTAGATTTTTCTCCTTTGATATTTTCAACTCAGCCTTTCCTTTCTCAGTTTTGTTCACAGGGAAAAAAATAAAATCAATAAAAAGTCAAAAAACTAGGTTTTATATTTCAGATTTCCAACACATTCTCTCATAATTTGCAGTGAGCGAAGGGGTCAATTCTTCCAATACATCAGCTTCAGCTGCAGCCCTTTCCTAGCACAGTCAGAATAACACATCCCTATGAAACTGGTCGCAAATCCCATTGTGAACCAAAGTTACTTTTATGTGGGGATATGGTCAAAGTAATGCTTAGTTGCACTGCTGTCACCATTTTAAAGGAAATATAGCTACAATTGCAAAGTAGTGAAAGGTTTCTCCCCATTACAAGAAATCACTAGGCAATGTCAGCTGTTTGAAAACAAACATCTGGTTGGTGAATATGGCTTATTAGACCTGATGAAAACTGTGTGAGTTTTATTACATTAGCTCAGTAATAATTTTCTACCATTAGGTTACCGGACTGAACTTCTTTATCAAGTGGTTGATCTTGAGGCCCAACTGAACCATCAATATTATAAAGCTAATACACTCATGATCCAGTTATTCTGCCTGTAATGACTCTATATTAGCCCAGTTATGGCTGCCTTTATTCTACAGTCTACTGATTACATTTTTCATAGATTGTTGCATTTTGATGCTTTCTCCAATTTTAGCATTTGAGGTCCACTTGGTGTCAATTGTCTTCCAGTCTAGCACAATGTAGCATTTAGCAAAAGGTATATAGATCCTAACAGAAAGCATGATGAGGGATTTTTCTCATATATTATGGAGAGGTCACAATATAATGTCTTATCTGTCAGCTCTACTAAAACATTCTCTGAATTTTGACCTGTTTTTCTGTGTTGTCACCAAGAAAAATTAATTTCTGACCTAAAGTTTTTTTATGTGAAATATATGATTCCAATGAGCAAGACTTTCCTATAGACACCTTATTAAAAAAAAATGTGTGCTGGTATGAAAACACATTTAATTTTAAAGAATACTTAAAAAGTTGCAATAATTTTGTCATAGATAATAATAGTTTACACCGCCTTAAAGCATTCAAGGACTGGTCTAAGGGAGCGGCAATTATAAATTCATTTCTGTGTGCACTGGAAGTTACACCATTCACACAAGTTTAGTACAAAAAACTTGCATCAAGACTACCTACAGTTACTAATTTGTGTCCCATTGGTAAACTGGGACTTTTGTGGTGCATGCAGTTATATTGGAATTTTCGAGTGCGCTGTGAGTAAAAACATAATGATAAATAAGCCTTAAAGCCCTTTTACCGACACTACCCCTTTCCGGCTGAGCTAATGCTAAATGGCCAAGGCTGCATACAACCACAGACTAATGCAGCTTTCCCTCCACCAATTTGTAGGTATTTCATGGAAACCAGCAGCTGCCTTGGAAATTAGGCCAGAGAGGCTGCTGCTTGGGAGGTGCTTTGTCCTTTTATGAGACAAATGGGACTAACCTGTGTTTTTCTACTCATGCCCTTTTGTTTTGGTAGACATGATTACAAACTATGAGAGAAGAATAATATGCTTGTTTTGAGGTAGCACTTAGACAAAAATAAAGAACTATAAAACCAGCAAGAAAAATGTGCACACTATTTACTCATATGCATCTGTATTATTTTAATAAACTGGTCTTGCAAATTTCGCAGCATCCCCAATGTAGCAGAAGGTCCCATGGCATTTCTCCAATGCCCAACGAATTTATCACATTCTTCATGCTATTTCTGTGTATGTACAAGGCTTTGCTCCTTGCTCTCCGCAGCAGCTCAAACCAGAACCTTTAATGAGCTATAAAACATATCCTTCTAAAGCCAATTACATTTCCTCTTCTGATTGTAAGTACCAATTCACGACTGGATTCCAAGCACTGGTCTGTTTGAAACAATATTTCTCATTGCTTATTTGGACTGCTTAGAATAATTTTAGATGGATTTTGTTTAAAGGAGTAATATATACACCATTGTTATAATGTCTGTTACAATGAACAAGATAAGTGTTGGGGGAGAAGATCAGGGTCATTACACAGACAAAGTTTCTACTAGTTCCACTATAAAGCTCTGCAATCACATACCAGTGTTAAGCAGTATAACCACAAGTGCACATTATAATGCAATCCCTCCCAGCTGCTATTAAGTATAACATTAGGTATTCAGGGTACTGTAGTTAACACAACTGCAACAATTTAGGGCACAGCAGCAGCAATGAACAGGTTAAACCTCTGACCAATGAGAATATTTTCCTAACTTCCAGCTCTTTTGTTTCTTATTAAATATTTTGTTATCGCCAAGCCTGACATAACAGCCATTTGCATTGTCAATTAAATATTAATGCTGCCCAGCATTAAGGCATTGTAAATATTTTGTTATGCTTTGCACTTAGCATAAAATAGGGTTCAATTTCAGTAAGTACAAAATATTTCTATATCCAAACATACCGTATTAAATTACAGTAAATGATTGCCGAAGATAGGGAAAAGCGATTATATTTTAATAGTTAATGTGAATGGTTCAGCTGTTTGGAACAGTACGGAAAGTTAGTAACCACACAGAAGAAGCTAAAACTTAGCAATTTCCTTTCTTTTCGGAAGGCCAGCATGAATTTTGTTTTCCTGTACACAGTTTATTAGAGGAGCTAATGCAGAAATTACAGTGCACGGTTATAGATGGTTAAAGCTGTACGACAAGTGCAATTAAGCACGGAACTATGATCGGTAATGGCATTCAGCTGCTCTGCAGGGCAGGAATCATGCAAAGGCCACAAAGGCTTTCGGGGAACAGATTTTGAGGCACTGCTTCCAGTTGTTATCTTTAATCTATATAGTGCCAACGTATTCCACACTGCTTTACTGAGATGATACGTGATTCCTTGCACCAGAGGAGCTTACAATCTAAAGTCCGGATACAATAGACCTGCCTGTATGTTGATGAAACACTGGAGGAACCCCAGGAAGACGGGGGTGCAGTAAATACCATGCCGTAGATATTGTGGGGATGTTACCAGATCTGTATTTTATACAAACAGATGGAGATGGGATTTGGCACCAAAGGGAATGGGTGGAATAACAGTAGTCTTGAGGGATAAATAGTATATACTGCCCAGAGCAAAGAGACAGAATTAGGGTAGGAAAGGGAGGGCCTCTATCCTAGACTCTCAGTCAGAAAACACTTTTGAAAAAAGTATAAATGTAAGGCCCTATTTTGTTTCTTAGATTGGTTAGCGATGAACAGGAGTGCAGAATGGATCCTACACTACTTAAAGTGGCTCCTGGAAGCTTGCAACATGTATGAAGGTTGTGCTTTAATTCAAGGGTCCTTATTCTGAGTCATGGGACCTCTGAAACATAGTGCTGTTCAAAGCAGGTCTCCATGATCAACTATAACAGTGCCTTGAAACACTGAATGTTCATGGTTGGTACGTATATGTTGGCATTATAGACTATATACTTGCTTGGTGTAGATAAAGTGCCAGTTAGTCCTACCATGTGTATTTTAAATAGAATACTAGACTGAAATTTGACTTGGTCCCAACCTTAGGACTTGGCCTTTTTCGTCAGGGCCGTGGATTCCTGGCCAAACCAAATCCAGAAAATCACGTGACTTTTTGTCACATAAACACGGAAGTTGAAAATTTTTCGCCCTAATCTAGTCTTCTCTCCATTTCCCCTCTTTGTTCTCATCAAGAGAAGATGAATGAAAAAAATATATGCATACAAGGCAAAATAACTGGGTGAGCATCTGGGCCTACCAGGAATATTCCTAGTATCCTAGTGGGAAAGATCAACACTGAAGAAGACATTGTAAGATTTATACAGCCAGAGGTTATACACTGCATCTCTAACTTAGATTAAGTATTTATTGGCTTCTCTTCCATATACACTGGTACTATGCCCCTTCCAATTCAACCCAAAGTACTGTCTACAGTGGCCAGCTTTCTCCATTTTAATTGCTTAAATGCTGTATAAATAAAATGGCTAATCCCTGTGCTCTCTGAGCTGCAGGACTGTGGTAACAGCAGTGTCTCTTTAAGATCTGCACAAGTTTTGCTGGGGAAAAGAGACAGCTCCGATTCCAAATTGTTGATGTTTAACAAAACTAAGCTTCCTTTGAATGCAGAGCCTGAAACAGCAGCTGAGGAGCAGAGTTAAAAGAAAATGGCTGGAGGCTACGCTAGAGCCAAGAATGAACAGATATGTTTAGTCTTCTTCTAATCAACAGCAACTTTATCAATAGGGTATTAACCAAAATACCCTGGATAGAAGCATTGCTCCTTTAAGTAGTTGGAAGGAGAGCTTTATCTCGGATTACTGCTGTCATACTGGGTATGGAGCCACTCAGAGTGGTGCTAATATGTCTGGTTTTTTTCCTTATGGGAGAAAGAATCACTGTTTGTGTGTGTGCTGAAAATGCAAAACAAATGTATAGAGAAGAAACACAAGGTAGCTTTGGGCAATAGAGATGAACTTTAAAGCTCTGCAGCTGCTCTGTTTGTCTCACACTTAAGCCAGGTGTTAGCAGAGTTTTGCACATGCTAAAGACAACAAAGGGCAATCCATAGAGACACATTCTAAGGATCGTGTTTTTTGCTTAAATATAGTGCACCATTATTTGTTATTATGCTCCAGATTATGTTAAACAAGCATATTTATTGGACCCATGTATACTGTGCAGGCTCTAATGTTTTACTATATATTGTGTGTGATTTGGTTGTGTTATTATTTCACTTTAATATACATTCTGCACTTATTAATGTACTTCTCATTGTATCAATGTACTTATCATTTACCAGTGGGTTTTTGAGCCACTGTGGGATCCAGATGAGCACGAAAAGTTAATAACTGAATAAAAAGAATGCAGACACAGGCATTCCCCTTCACTTACCTATGAAGTATGATAGTAGTATTGCCAACAGTACCGATACTCCTACGGCACAGAGTGCTGTACATTTCCAGCTACAGTACTTGGAGGACTTTTTGAATTTAAAAGCACTTCTTGATAAGGTGTTGCGAGGAAGTGGTCGGGTGGGAGGGGTATAAACAGTGCCAGATGCCATTGTGTACCCTGGCGTTGCAGTGCTGAATAGTGGAGTCGTCCCTGTTCCTGTTTTGAACAGAAAATGCCTGTAAAAGACACAAAGGAAAATATTTATGAATAGGTTTATTATCTCCATTGCTACTATAGTCATAATCTCTCCCTACTATACCTGCTATCCCACAGTCCCTTCCCAGAGGCTATTATCCCCCCCACTGCTACAATAGGCACCATCTCTGCCTACTATACCTGCTATCCCACAGCCACAGTCCCTTCCCAGAGGCTATTATCCCCCCACTGCTACAATAGGTACCATCTCTGCCTACTATACCTGCTATCCCACAGCCACAGTCCCTTCCCAGAGGCTATTATCCCCCCACTGCTACAATAGGCACCATCTCTGCCTACTATACCTGCTATCCCACAGCCCCAGTCCCTTCCCAGAGGCTATTATCCCCCCACTGCTACAATAGGCACCATCTCTGCCTACTATACCTGCTATCCCACAGCCCCAGTCCCTTCCCAGAGGCTATTATCCCCCCACTGCTACAATAGGCACCATCTCTGCCTACTATACCTGCTATCCCACAGCCACAGTCCCTTCCCAGAGGCTATTATCCCCCCACTGCTACAATAGGCACCATCTCTGCCTACTATACCTGCTATCCCACAGCCACAGTCCCTTCCCAGAGGCCATTATTCCCATTGCTACTATAGGCACCATCTCTCCCTACTATACCTGCTATCCCACAGCCACAGTCCCTTCCCAGAGGCTATTATCCCCCCACTGCTACTATAGGCACCATCTCTCCCTACTATACCTGCTATCCCACAGCCACAGTCCCTTCCCAGAGGCTATTACCCCCCACTGCTACTATAGGCACCATCTCTCCCTACTATACCTGCTATCCCACAGCCACAGTCCCTTCCCAGAGGCTATTATCCCCACTGCTACTATAGGCACCATCTCTCCCTACTATACCTGCTATCCCACAGCCACAGTCCCTTCCCAGAGGCTATTATCCCCACTGCTACTATAGGCATCATCTCTCCCTACTATACCTGCTATCCCACAGCCACAGTCCCTTCCCAGAGGCTATTATCCCCACTGTTACTATAGGCACCATCTCTCCCTACTATACCTGCTATCCCACAGTCCCTTCCCAGAGGCTATTATCCGCCCCATTGCTACTATAGGCACCATCTCTCCCTACTATACCTGCTATGTCACAGTCCCTTCCCAGATGTTACTGCCACAGTTAAATGTACATCTATGGAACATTGCCAAGAGTCAATATTCAAATACCACATGAACAGCAGTTCAGTCTTTACTGCTAATATATAATTTTGGGGTGCATTTGTTCATTTTCCAAAGTGCATCTGTGAGTGGCCCCAATACATACAAGGCCCAGACTACCTGCTCTGAACCACTTATGAACACTCTCACAGTTCCAGTGATTGCATTTATTGCGTAAATATAAGCTACACATTAAAATCCGCTGAGGACATGGAAATGCGCACACTGTCACTTTTCAGCATTGACCTTTTCCAAGGGTGCCGGATGCATTAGCGTAGCACAACGATGCTATTTGTAAAGCTCAAAGTTTGCTACAAAAGCACTTTTTCTCCAGTGTGAAAGAAGCAATCTGTGCTGCCTGTGCGTTTCCCTTCTTTAGTTCATTTGTATGCTTTTATGAAACAAGGACTTATCCAAGGGAAATTGGTGATATATTTAATGTGTCCTTTATCTGTCCAGATCTTGGAATGGATGAAGCAGACAAAACGCTTGTACTTTAAAAAACCCGCTATTTATGGTTTCCGTACAACGCGTTCCACTGCGCACCCTGGGCACTAACCTGTAAATAAAAACAATATACAAGGATGAACTTGAAAATAAAATATTCCAATGAGCAGCTAAACATTGGGGACTGAAAAAGTTATTTACAGCTCTATCTTTTCCATCTGATCGGTGTACGGGAGAGCCTTAAACACAACTTATACTTTTCTACTGTATTGTAAAGAAAACCCTTTCCAGCATGAATCTGCCGTAACAGTTGAAGCCTTAGCCTTTTCTCTCATATAATGCATGTCTAGCCTCACCGAAGTGACCACAGTACTAAATACAGAAATCCGATTTATTTTTTTATGTTGTTCTGTTTAATCTTGGAGACTGTATTAAGACTATGGGTGCAGAATTTAGCGCCTATCTGCAAGACACATATTTTATGCTAATCTATGCTGTCGTATTTTAAATGCTAATAGCATATTGTCACAACATATATGGAACACTTTTTTGTCTTTGCATCTGGCAAATTATATATAACACATTCTTTTTCACACATTCCTTGGCACATAGCATCTATAGGGGTACATCAAATACAATCCAAGAACCAGTGACTGTTTCAGAGAAGCTTGGGTTTTCCTTCAAACATTTATGTAAACACAAAGTCTTGTTTAAAGAAATATTAAAGTATATGTATATATAGGCACAAAGGTCACACTTGCCCATAACTGCCTAGTAATAACTGCACTGGTAAGGGGCCTGGGCAGAGGTCATTCCAACATGCAAGACCCCATTAAGACCAAGGCACGCTCAGAGCGATCACCTGCTGTGGGGGAATAGAGCTCTCGGTGTCTATTCCGTGAGTGGTGATGCTGACGGGGAAGGCACAGGAAGCTAAGCAGGGAGCATGTTAACTCAGCTGACACTCTCTTTCTAAGCCTGTCCCCGTAAGGGGCCATTTGTCACATCACGGGCAAAAAAAATTGAACCTAGTGACAGTAGCCTAAGGGTACATTTCAATTAAATAAACAGATTAGTTTTTTTAAACAAGTTTATGCGTTTAAGCATTTCTGTCGCAAAAGTTTTAGTTACCATTACACATAGTTTCTTTCATTGTGTTCCCGGAATAATTGTCTGATCGCTAGGTAAAGGGCATGTATACCTTCATAGGTCGTGTTCTATTTGTCTGATTGAAATGCATCATAATCCCCCCTTAGATTCTGTGACAGTTTTAGTCCTATCTAAGATTATCATTCAGACTGGCTAGTCACAAGCTTCCTTTTCACCCCCCATAACGGTGCTACTTTAGTACAATCCACTTAGAATAAGCAAGAAGATGGCATAGTGTATTTAAATACAACCACACAATCAGCACTATATTAACCAGTGGAGTAGGTCTCTGAGAGGACTGCAGCTATTTGCACAATACTCTATGTAGTGGGCAAAATGCAAAAAATAGCTAATAGATGTGGCCTTTTGTGCACTTTGAGCACTGCTTGGGTTATTGTCAATAAGTCCTACAGTGTTTACTTAAAACTCACATGGCGCAGATTTTGCACCTAAATCAAACCCTGTGCACACTGAGAGATTCAGCACAACAAACAGGGTGGACAGGAGCAGATCAGCTGATTCTCTGCTGATATATTAACGCCAGAGGAGAAAGTGCTGCGTGCCACTGGCCTAACGGAAACAGAGAAGAATGATGATGATTGTGTTTTAGGTAGTGATTGCTACGTAAAATGACTGCCCATTATAGGGGCAGTTTACCCTGTTTTCAACATGAGTGCAAGGAATAAGGGCTGTGCTGAACATACTTGTGCCTATTGTTTTACTTATGAAAATCAGATTACCAACCTTGCAAGGACCAAACATGGAGTAGTTTAAGTGTCCCTATTGGGCCTTTTTAGCTTAAGGATGTTTAGCATATGCCCTATTCATTGCAAAAAATTGTATACTGCCCCTTTAAGAATACGTGGCTATTGGCATTCAAGATATTAAGAATTTGTAAGTCTGTAAGAGCAATACAAAGTTCCAGAACAAAAGTTATGGTTTGTTTACATGTTTAGAACTTGTTCACACATCAGAATTCTCATTAAACCTTCTTTAAACATTTCCAATGAAAAGCAAATTCAGGCAAATGATTGCCATTGTTAAAAAGTCTCTGGCAGTACATGCCAAAAGATGAGAGAGCAAGGCAGCTCGTTGTGCCTCCATCTCCACAACATTTGTTTATTCAGACTGAGATGCGCATTCCCAGAGACATTGCTAAACCATGACCCAAAAGAATCATATTTATCTCTCAATCCGCACATTTTCAAGGATAATACTTAAGATCTTGTCAATTTGTTTGACAAGATGTCAACATGTTTTTACTGCCTTCAGCCCCACATCATTTGGCTACTTATGTCCCATGTGCTCGCAAGCCCTAAAGCTAAGATGATTTTCAAATTACCAGCGATTCTATTACAGAAGTGTCAGTTTTGATGAAGTCTGCTGAGGACTGTAGGAAGCGGGAATGGAGAAGCTGTATGTAAAACATGAGGGGCGCCATTCCGACATAGTTGCAGCACTAATTATTTTCCAACGAGAGTGCCGCGCATGTGGAGGTGAATGGCTCCGGCTTACATCTGCAATAGCTAACAATTATTGTACGTTGGGATTGCAGTGTGTTGCCACAGCTCTTCAGATACAATATAGATTTTAGACATGATGCATCCCTCCCAGGCAGCACAGTATCTTTAACTCCCTAGGGAGCATTCAAAGAATTTAATGGAGGCACGGCCAACCTGCAGACCCCCAGCTGTCTTTAAATTACAACTTACAGCATCCCTGACAGTGAAATGATGCATGTGGATGTTGCAGGGACACCACTTGGACATAAGCTATTAAAAGCTTCAATACGAGTGACCACTACAGGCTTATTTTACCTTAATAAAAATTATAGGGATAAAATACAACATCATTCTTGTCTAGAATTCTGGGTACTCAGGGATATTGGTCTATACTAAGTATGTGCTATACAAATAGTGCTGTACAATGTATTTTTAATGTTGCCCTGTGTATATATATATATATATATATATATATATATATATATATATATATATATATAAATGTAGGCTGATAGTCAGATAGTCTGGGGTAAGGCGTTAATACAATAACACTTTCCAGCCTTGACAAATGTGCCTGTGTATATGCAGTATGTATTATTTTGCTCAGCAATAACTTATATCTCCTTTATTTATTATACTATTATTTCATGTTACAAAGGTAAAGATGACCCTGTCCAAAGGGCTTGCAATCTAACATGAAGGGACATAGGTCAAACAAGATAGACAGAGATTGCAGCAATGCAATATGTAGAACAGAGCTTGTGTCTCCCTCACAAACCAATACATGAAATGTAGATTTAATGGCAAGGTCACCATTAACATTTATCACAAAATTTTATACGAAAAAGTCACTTTTTATACAACTTCTCAGAGCAACTTTTCCTTTTCATGAAAACAAATTTCGTTGAATTTGAAAATAAAAAAAAAAAAGAGAAATTATGGAGTTTTAATAAATCAGCCCCTATATGTGTGCTTGTAGTAGGTGGTAATTAGTCGGCATGACTTTTAATAAAGTTGGTTTTAACTAATTGTGGCGAATTTCCCGCCATACAGTACTGTGTCAGAGACTTATTGTTGCGTGTGTCTTCGCCCTTAAACTACTGCAACAAATAAAAAGACAGAGTTGGCTGCAGAGAACATCCAACAGTTGCATGCAATTTAGTTGAATGTAATCTTGTATAATGACTTGACACATCAGGCAGTTTGGCAATATCTATATCTGGTAGGAATGATGCATTGCGTGTGTCTAAAAATGCTCATTTCAGATATTATCCATGGACAATTAAACATGGCAACATGAATGATTTTATACTGCATACACGCATACAAAATGTTCTGTGGGCTCCTGTCACAACTGTGTGCCCATGCATGAGCGAGCAGCAGGAAGGAATGTTGTCTGTATCACAGATAGAGAAATATCCATGCCTTTACTCTCTCTGTACTCAGAGCTAACTCCTTGCATGCAGCCTGTAAGAGGGCCGCCAAACATGCTTTGCTATCTTGTAATGACTTCCATCATTTTTTTTTGTTGCACATATATATATGTTTTCACTTTCATCACATCCAAGTTGTTGTTTCACAAGGTCAAGCACCAAATTCATCAACTAGCCACATTATAATTTCTATTACCAACCTAAGAGTGGCGCAAAATTATATGGTGGATGAGATACAATGTGTTTTTTGTGTGATTATGATCCATTAGTGAGTCTACTTGGGAAAGAATGGTACTTACATTTTTTAGTCTATTAACACATATATATATTAGGTATGGTATGCGTTATCCAGAAACCCATTATCCAGAAATCTCTGAAGTACAGGAAGGTCATCCCCTACAGAATCTATTTTAATCAAATAATTACACATTTTAAAACATATTTTCTTTATCTCAAATAAAATATACAACATACATAAAAAAGTACCTTGTACTTGATCCTAACTAAAATATAATTAATCCTTATTGGAGGCAATACTATTCTATTGTGTTTATTTAATGTTTCAATGATTAAAAACAAACTATGGAGACCAAAATTATGGAAAGCCCGTTACCTAGAAAGCCCGAGGTCCAGAGCATTCTTGTATTAAAGTCAAATGTAACAAATTGTAGCCAAAAGCCACATCAGTTACGTTCATGTAGGTTCTCTCCATTTGCAATGTGCTGGTTCCATTCATGGGGGATGGGGGTAAATTGAGTTCTACTCATGCAATAAAGTTGCCAAGCAACAACACAAGTGTTGGTGTAGGAGATTAAACACACTTATAGGCCAAAGGGCTACATGAAAATAGTTCTCTGCATTAGCAGGACATTATTTACAGAGATTAGCTCCCCCAGTGTAATATCTACAATTCACACGGACTATGGTATGTGGCATTTAAGTACATTGCCTATATGTCTTTGTGGTTAATGTTGTTATAATGTTTGCTTTTAGCTTGTGTTTTTGGAAGTCATTAGCAGATTTATGCCTGCTCTCCAATACTCATATTCCTGCAGCCATGGTCTTTTTAGAAAAAGGACAAGGCAACGGTGAGCAATGGTTGTGTTAGCATGGATGGAATGATCAGGAAATATCCATAAGTAGTAAATAAGAAGTTTTGGATGAATGCAAGAACAACACCTTATTGCACTACATATTCAGGTAAGAGATCTGTTATCCAGAAACCCGTATCCAGAAAGCAAATAATTCAACTTTTTCTTTGTAACAATAAAACCTTGTACTTGATGGTAACTAAGCTGCATGAATCCATATTGGTAGCCAAACAATCCTACTTTGTTAGTAGACTAAGGGGCTGATTTACTAATCCACGAATCTGAATGATAAAAATTCGGATTGTAAAACAAAAATTTTGGGACTTTTTCGTATTTTTTGCGTTTTTTTTTGTCGCCGTTACGACTTTTTCGTAAATTGTGGCAACTTTTTCGTAACCGTTACGACTTGTGCGAATTGTCGCGACTTTTTCATTGCCATTACAAATTTCGTGAATTGTCACGACTTTTTCATAGCCATTATGACATTCGTGAATTGTCGCGACTTTTTCATAGCCATTATGACTTTCGTGAATTGTCGCGACTTTTGCATAGCCATTACGACTTTTGCGAATTGTCGCGACTTTTTCGTATTGAGCGTGCGAAAAATTTGCGACAATTCGCAAAATACCGATCATTATGAAAAAAAGGCATTCGGATGCTTTTCGGACGTTCGTGGATTAGTAAATGTGCCCCTAAGGGTATGGTGATCCATTATCTGGGAAAACCCCAGGTCCTGGACATTATCTGTACCAGTAGTAGCTAGTCATAAAGTAAGCTCACCCTGTCTTTACAAATGTTCTCATGTACTGTATTTCGTTGTAGAAGCAGTGCTTAAATACAGCAAATTGTAATTCAAAATGAAAAGAAAACTTGTTAAATAGAAATGCTTTTGCTACTGACAGCTGGATTGTTCTGTAAGTGACAGCCTAACTTTTTGGGCTTGAAAGCTGAATACACATTTCTGTCATGTAAACAAAACCACTGTCCCAAATATCAGCATATCAGTTGTTATAAACTGGGCTGCACACTCTCATATTTAGCCCTTTCATGTCAATCTGGGAAGTTCTGCAAATATCACCTAAACAGTTACTTTGGGGCAAGTCAGGCCTTTGGCCAGTGATCACTGAACATACAGTGTAAGTTTTTGTGAAGCAACAGCTAAAACTCAGAGTTGCATTATTTTTAGACTTCGTGTATTCCTGTTAAAGGACAATTCATTTATACTAAGGATAATGTACAGCTCCCTTAAAAAGCATAACCCGAAAGATCTATTCATCCAGGTAAGTCCCAGATTCCCTTTAATAACTGCACAGCCACTGTAACACCACCCAGTTTTGCTGAAGGCCCTACACCTTCTAACTTTTTACATGTATCCCAGGAAACTAGTACAGCTGACAGTTATGTAGTTCAGATCCATTCTGTATCTATCATCAGAAGCTTCAAGTTCCATTCAAGTCCTCCAAGCCTCAAAACGCTAAACACGTGTTTTATATGATCTTTTCTCATTTAATTGGGACACATTAAATCCATGCCATCAACATATGTACTTCAAATCTCCTAATTATGAATGACAAGATATTAGAACACAAGAAGCACTATAAATAAATAAATATGACCAAACTACATATAGGTGCCTCAAAGAAACTGCAAGAGCAAAATATGATAAAGGCTTAAGAATAAAACATTTCAAGCAAATACAGTACATGTGCTGATAAATGAGTATTGTTTCAACTAATTTGAAGCCCACAGTAAATGCAAAGCCTTCGTATATTGGATCAAGCACAATACACAGCATTTTTATAAAAGTATAACAATTTTTATAAAAAGTATAACAATGCTAGGGAAAGCTTGAACAGCCCAGTGCTAAAACAACCTATTCTGATCAGTTATGGCAAAGCAATTAGGGGTGCCAGACTATAAAATGTATACGAGCACACATACCTCTCCTTCCGGGTGCTGCATATATTCAGAGGAGGAATGCACGTGGAGAGAGACTGCATGTTGTGCTAGCTGTAGCATCAACCGAGTGCTATTCTGCACAGCTCTGCATGTACGATCAAGTGTGCAGCTTGTCTTCAGCAAACCCACCCAGTCACAATGACATGGGGAATAGCCTTTGAAGTGAGTGGCTACCAGTGCAGCCTACAGATAAGCCCGTACTTAATTCCCAGTGTTGTCCTGCTACTTGCGCTCTGCTATATAATTAGTTGCATTGAAGAAGTGGAGGAAGGCTCAAAAGGCCAGCACAGCAGGCAACTCACTATTTATTTATCAGGTTTTCATATTTATTGCCTTTGGGCTAATAGGGATATTGGCATACTGTATACACAGGGAAGGCAATGCACAAACAGTAGTAAATAAGATACAGCCCACATGTAACATTTGCACAAATATACCGACAAATATAGACAAATCTGCAGAAGAAGCTTGGTTTAATGTTCTGCATAAGAACCAGGTCAATATGCAAGTTGTAGTAATATAAATAACAGATTCATTCAGGGAAAGGTTCATTAAATATGCATCTCAGCTCCAAAAAGGTGTCGGTTAAAACACACAAAGTTATTTTAATATATATTTAGATATGCCTGGGATTTTACAGGTAAGGGGTTGTTCTGTAATAGAATGCCCATGCCATCGGGCTACTAAAACATTAACCTTTTACTGGCAGGGCCCACAGCCACTCTGTCACCACGTGTTGCAAGTCAATGCATTATTCTCAATGATGAGAACAGACTGCGGAAATGAAGATTCTACATTTCTGTAACTTCCTGGCAAACAATGTAGATTCTACAAGGAAAGGGTTAAAAACTCAACAGGGTTGTTACCCATAAGCAAGCTAGTTTTGTAAAAATGAAGTACAGGGTGAAAAACAAGAATTGTTTGTTTGAATAGGAGATAGACATTGCCATGTTTTGGAGTTTCTAGATAACATATCTCCTACTAATATTTATGTGAGTGCCACTATTTGGTTATGAATAAGTAAGAACTTCAGGTTCAGTTACAATAATGCTCTATAGCTGCCATGCTCCTGTGGGTTATAGTTAGCACAGTTAGACTTGTCCCTTGTGCATGTAGACTTGGCATTAGGAGAATATCCAATCCTGAAAAGCATTGGAAGTGAAACTGACCTATATACGACAGTATTAAACGCATTGCTTATTCCAGCTTTCAAAAAGCAAGGCAGGTTTTGTGAGAGGCCCAGTATGAGCTCTGTGCCTAAGGCTGCAGTCTCTTTAGTCTTCTGCTGCATAAATAACTCTCAGAGCCAAATGGAACAGGTGACTGTACAATACGGTGCAAGCACTTGCAGCAGTCGCAGGAACAATGAGCCTCAACTCACACAAGGAAACGGCCGCGTTATTTTAACAAGATTGTCAAGTGAAAAATACATGGCTTATATGTCTATGGCAAAAACTAATATGAATATAATACAATACAAATACCTGGTCTTTACTTTCTCTACTGATGATTTAACCAGTCACCAGAGTATACAGAATAAATGCTATGTTGCTTTAGAGCACATTGTATCTTCCATTTTCCAGTTTATTGTGTGCACAAAACATTCTGCTTATTTCCATATACGCATAATAATGGCATCTGCCATATTACTTGCATGCTAAGGTATTTTTCATACACACAAGCGCCATCTATTTAAACCTCAGCTTAGTTACAACCACTGCATGGAGATGTTCTACAGTCACTGCAAGCAATGTATTCACTCCCACTTAATTCTACAAATGATTAATGTATCTCATTTTGTCACACACAGTTTTATCATTATTTTTACACCACATAGTAAATCTGCCCCATAGTGTAGATGGTGGTCCACTGTAGACATTTTCAAATAAATAATTCTAAGTAGATGCTAAATGGACTGGAGTTTTCAACTGAATTAGTCTATCATTAATTTCTATGTCTCTAGTTGATCTGGTTGAGCTGAGTGCACATAAGATTGGTTACCTAAAATCCCACTACAACACCTGCGGAAGAGGAGGCCACTCGTCACTTGAACTTCCCATCGTATCAGAGCAAATTGGTCACAGTGGCTAGCCAGTGTCTTGGGAAAAGGGCATTGTACTTCTCCCTCAAAATTCATTACCTTTAATTTGGTTCTTCAACCTAGGGCTCTTCTTCATCTTCTCTATTTAAAACAACTCATGTCTAAAATAAGATTTTTTTCCTTTTATTCTGTAGCACTGCACTGAAATCATGGCTTCTTTGAATGGATCATAAGCGAAAGTGTTACAGTAAGCCAACACCTGCAAGACAGTTTAGTTGAAGGCCGTCCAATTAGCCTAGACAGGATATGGCTCTCTATGCCTGGCTGACTGTTTTATAGCATTGGGTTAACATATGGCATATGTGAATGGTAAGCATATTTGTTTAAATTGCTGCTTTAAAATATTTGTGGTCTCGGGTCTGCATTACAATGTGTTGTCTAGAGCAATTCATTAAAAGTTTAGGTTAGGCAATTAGCTAGTTAAAACCCCTACTTTACAGTTTGGCATTTATTCTAGCAAATGTGTGTGTCACCTGCTCTTTACTTATCCATGTTATAATAGCTACAGGTTCTTGGTATCAGGCTTCCTCATAATGACTAGGAAAGGATGAACAATTTAATGACAAGGGTGTAACCAAGGGATCCTCAGCAGAGCAGACAACATACCAATGCGTATGACTTGGCAGAAAAGGAAGTAAGATGAGAAAGTTCGGCAATCTCTACTAGCTCACAGAACATTATACAGATACCCTGCATACGGGAAAAAAAATTACTCTAAAAAATCCTTGAAGTGACTTCAATCTATTATCATTTCCTCAAAGCTATTGTTTAGTTAATATCGGGGGCAATGGGGATGTAAGGGCCTTCTCCCAATGGACTAGGATTTTTATAGGTACTTCTTTAAATAGAACTGTAACGGAAGGCTGAGACAAAGCTAAGTCTTTTTGCTTCATCTTCCACATACACATCTGCAGATATTCTCATTATCCCATTCAGGTCCCTTCAACAATGAAGCGATTGTAAGGATAGCATAAGTTCAAGAAGGAGACAGGATTGAGGCCAACACAATCACAATCAAAGGAACGAAGAGAACAGCTTTGAACAAGAATATTATTAAACTCCACTAAGACCATCTTGTCATAGACTTGCTATACCCAAGCAAAAGGGAATAAATACTGTGCTGCTGATGAAATTATATAGTGTAAGGGTTCTAATGGCTGGAAGGGAAAATAACCATACTTTTCCACACTGGGGGTTTGGGGTGGGATTAGGACCTTTGCCCAAAAATACATAAAAACCAAATCAAATGAAAATGTATAAGACCAGTTTAGAGCAAGGCTGTGCGCCTGAAAGTCCTACACCAATGGAAGAACCATAAAAATAGAGGCCGGTTGGTTATTTGAAATGTACTTTCTAAAACTAGCATGGTTAACTAGCATGATGACTCCCACCTGTTACGGACAGTCTTTCTGCCAGATTGTAAGTGCAGATGCCATAGGATTGTCACCCATAGGGACACTTGTATTATTAATGTAAAATCTTGGAATAAAAGGGGCAGAGTTTGTAGTGTGCACAGAACATACATTTCTATGTATAAAGAGGATGGGATGTTATATTGAATATTTCAGCCATTTTACTCTCTATAACTAGCATGATGACTCCCACCTATTAAGGTTTTAATGGGCAGTTTTAATGCTGATTGTTAGTGCAGATGTGATAGGAACAGAACATTTGGTACATGTAAAAAGGAAAACAAAGGTGTTTAAAAAAAAAATAGATGGAAAATATACAGCTAAAGGTAACCATATTAACCTCATATACACTGCAGAATCCATACTAATTGCTGGGTTCCTACTGGAAAATGTAATAAAAGCCACTAAGAAACCAATTCTAGCTAAATGAGTGCAGAATAAACATTGCAGTTTCAATAACAATGCTAATTTCACAATTCATGACGTTTGCTAACAAATGCCTTAATATGTGCCTTAATATGTGGCAGCACATTAAAGTGTGGGCATTATTACAACTACATAAAATGGAGTAGGTTACCCCAGTGCTGATAATTACCATATATATTTTGAATTGGGTAATACATGGGATGTCAAATAAGGAAATGTAGCTGTAATAGGCTTAATTGTAATGTAGAGTATTTATACAATATCAAACAATATACCCAAAGTATGAATATTGTCACCCATAGGAACACTTGTTTTATTAAAGTAAAATATTTTATGTATACCTATTTGTTATAGGAAAAATAAATAAAAACATCCTTTAAAAAAAATAATGAAATTTAGGAGACTAAAAATAAAAAAAGAATGTCATTTAGACAGTAAAATCCATAGTGACCAGAAAAAACTATACTTATAGTTCTGAGCCTCTGTGCATTGAAGATACAGAGCAGGGCTCTTTTTGGTGAAAAGCTACGTTATGAAATGACTGAAATTCTCTACGATAAATGGAAATGGTATATTCTGTTTATAGGTAATGTTTACTCTCCTATAACTCCCTCTCTGTGCATAAAAGGGACAGAATTTGAAGTGTGCACAGAGCAAACATTCGTATTTCTAAAAATGATGTGATGTTATATTGAATATTTCAGCCATTTTCCATAGACTACTGTAATACATGGATGGAACTTGGGAGCTCTAGGCAGTAGCATGCTCTATGGAAACTTCTATTTATACATTTTAATGCATGTTCTGTGCAAACAATAACCTACACCCTTATTCTTTACAATGTATGTCCTTTTCTTTTCACTATATTTATGTATATTTTCACTATAATATAAAATGTTAATTTCAGCCAGGTGATATTCCTGATCTTGTATGATACAAATGATGTGTATAACCCAGCTCTGCATGAAACCAACTTCCTTTCTAGTTTTTCCTCCCCTTCTCCTTTTGAGTAATGTTCAGGCATAAGGCACGGCTGTGGAGATGTGAATATGACTTAACAATTCTTAAGCCTCCCAACATTCATATGTAAATAGATCACAAGTGACACAGGCGGAAAGGAAGAGATATGTAATGGCTCTAACTGGGATGCAATGTGGTGGCGAGGCTAATAAAAAGCACTGTCACGCTGTTAGTGGGTTGCATTCTCATATCTATTATGCTTTCAAACTGATGCGCTATTATGTTTGGACAACTTTCACACCGGGAGCTGATCTCTGCCAGCATAATTTTCAAAATGAAAAGCTTACAAACAAGATAAATTTGCTTGCTATGTTACCTGAATTAATATCACCTGACAGCCATCCCAGCACATGCTCTGGGAAAGCCATTTTGGGATTGCTGCTTTGTGCTGTAAACAACAATGATGAACGGCACATTTACATATTTAATACGATTCATCAATATGAAAAATAATAGGCAGGCAATCAGCATCGAGAGTCAATGGTTCTAGTGGGAAACCTGTCTGCTCACCAAGGAGTGTGTCAGCATAAAGCCTACAGATTGCCATTACTTTGTTATGCACCGAATACAAATCTCAAAGCCGATTTATGAGTCCTTCCCTTTTAGAAGCTACAGCCCTTATAAACAAGTTGGATATAAACAGAACTTTCCTTTGGGAAGAGAACACAAAACCCACTTCCTACCATATTTGCCATACTGTTTTACTGCATTAATTTGAACTGATTTAACTATACCAAGGGAGTACAGTCATCCCTTACTTAACGTACAAAGCAGGGGGAGAGCTGTTAGTGTTGTGAGGATCTCTAATGGCTAGAGATAAGCAATTTAGCAGTTAGTTAACTATTCTAAAATTTTGATTTAATAAAAAAAAAAAAAAATTTAAATGTCTGTGATTGGCCACAGATATACACTGCACTACCCAGGGAATGTGAAACAAACAATAGACTAACACTGAAAAGTAAACCATTAGTTATCCAGCCATGGAGTTCAAAGCAAAGCATGGAAAAATATGATAGTTGTGGTGGCACCCAGAGGCACTGCTTTGATGCCACACTAAGTGGAATTTGGCTTGAAACTGCATTAATGTGGCTACACCCAGGCCAAAGCAATAGTTCCAGGTGCAGCCTCAACTTCTCCTAGTGTAGGGGTGGATTCTTGCCCTCCATTTATCCATTTATAAATAAATGCAGGCCAAGAATCTGCCCTGTGTGACACTAGCCTTATGAATCCATCCCTGGATTCCAAAGCAAACACATACCTATATATGGTGATCCAAATTACAGAAACCTCACGCCCCAAGAGTTTTGAATAATAGATCCTATACCTGTATTATATTATTTAGTGCTGTAAACCATTCAAAGTACATAGGATGCTGTTGTTGACATGGTGACACGAGGGCCTCTCCTTCGCCCTTAACTGTCTCAGGTTTCATACTTGAGTTTGAAAACCGAAAAGGAACATTCATCAAAAACACAAATTCTTGTTGCTTTCCTGATGTGGCCGCACACAGATACAAGGGTGATCTGACCACTAATATAAGCTGACACCGTGTATCATCAATTATTCAGAGGAGGAAGACTGGTGCCTTAGTTCATACACATCTGAATACCCTTGGCAATGCAGAAGCGAGATTTAAGACCTCAGGGTCTCCAGCTCATTACACTGCAAGTCATCTTAGTATCCAAGAGGTTAAAAAGAGGAATAGTTGGATGGATTTGATGTCTGTGTTATGAACGGCTGAGATTACCAATGTGGTCCCATAACTTTTCACTGCTGTACAAAACTCAGTGGTAACATCCACTTAGATCAAAGAGAAATGATGAGCGCGTGTTCAATAAAACTTTTGCACACGCCTTTGGTGCAGGCTTCTGCTTTTTTTGATTTACTTCATAAGAATAAGACATGAGTTTCAGTTTAACTTTCAGCCAAACCTGTGCATTGCATACACTATCGCTGCTTCTCGGTGCTATCAAAGAGCATTGCTTGTTTAGGAGATTTTTTAGCAGCCCTTTAAAAATTGCATGCTGCCCTTTTCATGCAGTATTGAGTAGGGTGGGACTGTTTACACAACTCGCCATAAGCAGGAGCTCAGGGAGCCACAAAATAACTTTGCTTAGGGGGGAAAAGTTATAAAAAATTAAACTGAATCATTGATTAAAATGTGGTAAATACAAATTATTCCATACTATAAATTAGGAAATAGTTTCATTTTTTTATTATTAATACTTTTGGGGGCATGTGACCTTTAATACATGCTTAGTGTAAAAGATGTTTTCCACAAATTAAGGACATAAACTTTCTCAAGTTTAAAGGAACAGTAACAAAAATGAAAGTGTTTTAAAGAAATTGAAGTACAATCTACTGTTGCCCTGCACTGGTAAAAGTTGTGTGTTTGCTATAGAAACTCTACTATAGTTTATATAAATAAGCGGCTGTGCAGCTATTCAAGATGAAAAAAGGAGAAAAGGCACAGGTTACATAGCAGATAGCAGATATGCTCGATAGAATAGAATGGGGCTTTATCTGTTATCTGCTAAGCAACCTGTGCCTTTTGTCTTTTGAATGGCTGCCCCCACAGCCACACAGCAGCTTTGTTTATATAAACAATAGTAGGGATTTGAAACATCCACACCAGTTGTATCAGTGCAGGGAACAGTGCATTATACTGTAATTACTTTTATACACTTTTTTGGTGTTACTGTTCTTTAAATAGAGCTGCAAATAGTAATTTCTTCCTTGGATAGTGCATTTGACAACAGGACATCTATGAAAAATGAAGATGGTACTATCAGCATGGAAAGAGCCTCTTTACTGCAGATTATGCATTTCTATCATTTTTGGTGGGGTTCAAATATGATCTGGGCGCTTCTTTGATTAATAATTAACCAGTAAGAGCTTATCCACCTGCAACTGAGGAGGGAAAAAGAAAATTGCCTAGGTCAAGCTTTTCCTTGGCTTACACTATTAGGGTTGAAACTGAGGGAGGCAGTCAGGTATATCAGTATATATGTTCCTAAAAAACATTAGAAACTGTACTAATGTTTACAGTTAAACAGTGAATACATTCTCTGGAGCTCGGAGACTTCATACACTGCCAGGGGCCACCTTTAGCAAGACCTTTAGATTGATGCCAAAGGGTTTAATGTAATAGTGCTCGCCAATCTTTATTTTTCCAGCAGCTACTGTTCTGCAATTCCCACCATCAGATGGATGGTGTTGTAGTTCTACAACAAAGAGAGAGACAGAGATTGAAGAGCCTTGGGGTACATACTAGGGTGATTAAACTGCCAGATCTATAAGCACTGTACAGCATAAAGGTCATATAAAAGGAAGGGTCAGTGAAGAATACACTAATCTCCGTGATGCAGCAGTAATAACTATCTTATTTACAGGGTAACAATAGAATATAATGCATATAGGATTTCTTCAAATCTGATTTATGATGTGTCCATAAAGCTGGTATTTCAAAGCTAAATACAAAATCACAAGAAATACTATAACATATACATTATATTATGTTTAACTGGCTTAAAATTCTAAAGACTGCAAGGTGTAAAATGTGGAATTCAAATAAATTGTTGCATCTAATTTCTACATAGAAGAACTTTTTTGTTTTCTTTTTCATTGGTAAAAAAAACTGTGTATATGGGACTGAAATGGCGAAAACTCTATTTTTCACCAGAAGAGATGACTTTCCTAGGGTGATAAAAATTAAGTTTTCATGAGCAGAGGTCTCAGGACTATTTGTATTGGTCTGAGTTTGCTTGTTGCAATATTTGTATTTACTATTGCTGTATGGCACTGCCCCAGAGGGACAGCTAGGTTTCTTGATAATTGTGGCAACTGTTCCCTTGGTTTTTAGTACAAAAAGGACCTTGCATTTCCAAACTACTGAGAGCAGAGTTTATTATTATACTCAGTATAACATTTGCCATTCTCTGCATTATAATCAGATTTATTCTGGTATTTCTATTTAATAACATGATTGGGAGCTATTTCTCTGGTGACTCTGCTTACACGGTCCTGCTAATTATGAAGTTGTTTTTTTGGCTCTTTTCAACTTTCTCAGCAACAATATTTGACCAAATTGTCAGGTTTGTGAAGACAGAACATTATTAGGTTCATAGTAACAAGGGCAACTGCTCGTCATTTTATTTCTTATTTTCTTTTCATCCAGTTTTACCCATTTAGACACTAATTGTTGCAAGCACAATTGAAAGACATGAAATACTAAATGAAATTGCAATATTTATACAATATTCCACTGTGAGCCATTCTCTGGTGTTCTTTTACATTGCAGCTAACATTCTAATTTTTAAAGGGAGAAACAGTGGTAAACATATAAATCAATAAACATTATATGTACTATATGTTACTGCTTGTGCCCTAACAAAAAGAAACCAAATGATTCCTATCCCCAAGCCTGTTATAAATCATTAAATGCTTAAATGTAAACTTTGGTAACCATACATTTAATATTTCATTAAATAGTTCAAAAGCAAATAAAGCATAATTTATGGTGAATATTCCCAGAACACATTCATAAATGTATAACTGTTATTGAACTATACTTGCTAGCAACTGGTGAATTCACACATCCATGGATGATGTTGCAGTAACATTATGGCAGGTTTTAAAATGAAAGCATCCAGAAAGGATCCTAAAGTAATAACCCGGTCTATCCTAAATTGTTACAATATAACTGTATATAATTTATGTGTAGTGTTTGGAGTGGGAATTGCATCTATTCAGGAGCTAAGTTTGTTTAATCAGCTTCAATAGGTGCACTTGCACTTGATTAATTAGGCAGAAAGGACACAATGATGCTCAGCGCATATATATACTGTATGCAAAGGTGCAAGAAGAGTGTTTGGATGCAAGTACCTTTATTATACAATAACATTTTTTACTAAATCTAGCTTCATAGTTTGTGGCATACGTTTGGTGGAGGCCAATTTTTGTTTCAGCACTATAATGCCCCTATGTATACAGCAGGGTCCATACCAAATTGATTTGCGGAGATGGTAGTGGATGAACTTTACTGCCCTGCACAGAGCCCTGACCTCAAACCATCTCAACACCAGTTCAATGAACTGGGATCTGAGGCAAAGCAGGTCTGATGGCCCAACATCAGTGCCCAATTTCACTAATAGAATAAATTCCACCATTGATGGTCTAGCATCTAGTGGAAAGCCTTCCTGAAAGAACAAAGGGTAAAGTTCCAAGGCCAAGTTCCAATTAATATCCTTGGCTTGGGAATGAGATGTAGGACAGGCAGATGCCCATGTATTTTTGGCCTTAAAGTGTTTCACTGCAGCCATTTACTAAGATGCTTAACTTGGTGTAATTAGTGGGAGACAGGCAGCTGAAAAAAGCATGGCTTTTGTGTAAAGGTGACTATAGAGGAAACACAAAGAATACTAAACCTTTACAAACATAGTAACAAAACACTGTGCTGTCATTACATATTATGTAAGATTCTAGTTGTGTATAATGGGAAGTGATTGGACATAAATGGACACATTTTTGCCTCTACTGATTTTCTGGAGAAAAGTCACGGCTACTAATCGCTGACAAATTTCCTTATACGTGACATTAGCCTTGAGCTTATTGTGCACACAGGGATTCTTTTTTACCACAGTTTTATCACTACTTCTATCCCCATATACAACTCTGCTGTCCGGCTCATTGGTACTTGTTGGGCCAACAAATGTGACATATCCCATGAGGCCTTGCAAGGGAATTAAAGTAAATGGCTGCACCCAAGTTATGTAGCGATGTTGTTACTACATAGGAAGAATTTATGCAAATTCAGAGACTATTAGGTGCACATAGAGTAAAATATAACTCTGTACATTCATAGCAATGGATTACTAAACTGGTATGGCTGCAGTTAGCCCTGTGTTCTAGAACAGTTTCAACTAATACACAAAAATAGCAAAGGAATGTTCTGTGCACATAATGCCTATCTGGCACTGCTATATTACTGCATGCACAGCAAATGAGCATATGTATTTCTTATTATTGTGTGACCAAGCCCACATGCACATCCTTCCTCTGAACCTCACATCACAGTGGGAAATGGTATAATGGGCAAGCTGAGCCTTTGGAGTCAAGAATGAAAAAGAATTAATGAAATAGAATAATTAAATGCAACTGCAATGAGAAAACATGACCACAAATAGGGAAATCAGTGCATCTGTTGCCAGTTTGATCTGCTCTTGTAACATGTTTACGTAAAGGATTTTAAATTAGATGAGGGAAGGTATAAAAAATACAGGAGCAGCACTAGGCACAAAATGAGTACAGAGTTTAAAGGGTATATTTACAGGTATGGGATCGCTTATCCAGAAACCCCATTATCCAGAAGGTTCCGAATTACGGAAAGGCCATCTCACATAGACTACATTATAAGCAAATAATTCTAATTTTTAAAAATGATTTCCTTTTTCTCTGTAATAATAAAACAGTACCTTGTACTTGATCCCAACTAAGATTTAATTACCCCATATTGGAGGCAAAACAAGCTTATTGGGTTTTATCAATCTTTAAATGATTTTTAGCAGACATAAGTTATGGAGATCCAAATTACAGAAAGATCCCTTATCTCGAAAACCCCAGGTCCCGAGCATTCTGGATAAGAGATCCCATACCTGTACTTGTAAATAAGTTGAATCAGGTGGTCTTCATTATCTATTTTGTATGGCTATACAACTATTAGTGTTCAAATTCTACCTATTTCTGGCATGAAGCTAAAAATGCCAGGGTTGGTTGTCAAGGTCACTGACCCTAGTAGCCAACAATACAAATGTGAGTTTTCACTTGTATTTTTAGTATTATATTTAATTGCTTGTGTTTTTTTAGGCTCTCGTTAATGAACCTTTCATGTTGACTTCCAAACTGCTGCCTGGTTTCTAGGGTAATTATGCTCTAGCAACCAGATAGTGGTTTAAATCACAAGTTCTACCAGTATAGCACAAACATTCTGGCTACATCATACTGAATATTAATTATTACATGAACTACTCCTTCAAATAGAAAAATGCTGTGGAGAGAATTAATGGGGAAGTAAATTATGAAAATAAAGAGGATTAATGGAATAAGAGAGAGAAGAACGAAGAGAGAACACAAGAGAAAGGTAATTGCAGTTACCTTACTATATGTTTTTGGTACAGTATTATATATATATATATATATATATATATACACACAGCACTAGGTTTATGTTTATTGTTTATGTTTATGTGATGGGGTCGTTACAAATGCTGCCCCTCTCCTAGTAGGAGCAAATTGTTGGTTGCTGACATGGACACTACAGATCAAATGTTCAGTTAATGGCCTGTGTGGGACAAAAATTATGGCATTCCCAACTAATATCATATTGGCACTTGGTCAGATATCTCAAATTGCCCTTCTTTTTTTAAAAAAAGTGACATTTTAGATCACCCTCCCAACACACCTCCTACACATCCATTTACACCAAGACATGGCCTAATACCCACATACATGCTAATAAGCCCCATGCTTTTTTGCAGTCAAAATTGGAATTGGGAGATATACCCCACAACAGCTGGAGGATACCAAGCTTAATTCTCTGAGCTGCACTTTTTTGCAGGTCACCAACATTCCACAAGTGAACCCTTAATCCATCTCCAATAAACCCTAAATATGCGCTGAATTCCTGCATTGATAAATCACACCATCCTGTGACACTATGCTAGGAAGATGAATTACAAAAAAGTAAATCTAAATCTGATAAAGAAAGGAAAAATAAGCTTGTCCCAAAAGCATTTATATGAGAGAGGCAGGTAAATTCCTCATATATTCCTGGCACACACCCGCACATCATTAGATGTTATCACAGCTGTCAGCTATCGGCCAAATATGCCTAAAAACCCGCAGATGGTTATCCTACTGCAAGTGACATTTACAGGTTTTTTCTCTCTTCCAGGTAAAATGACAGCTCAGTGATAAGTCACCGTGGCCTAAAATTGGATTCATACAATTTCTCTGCTTAAGTAAAATATGAAAACAATAATTCACCATGGTGTGTGTTGGCACTAAACTTGCAGCGCAGATCCGAGAGACGCCCTGAACTGTAAATCCTGCAATGGTGGCACAGTGTCACTGCTATACTGGGGCCATTCTACAGTGGGTTAAAACTCAACATCTATTTCTATTCACAGTAAGGGTGTAAGGTACAAAACTTGTGCATTTGTCCCCAGTCACTTTCCAATGTGGACAGATCAGATTCTCACAACAGGTGTTGCCTTAAAGGGGACTTGTCACACACACATAAAAAGCTGTTTAATACAAATCCTTTGAAAACTAAACATGAAACCCAATTAAATCATCCATACCTGCTATAAATGTATTTAAAAATCTGAGCTGTCAATTATATATTGCCTGCCCCGCCTCTATGCCTCTGGCCTAGAGGCGGGGCAGGCAATATATGATTGACAGCTCAGATTTTTTAATTATAATTACTTTAACTTTTCATTCAGCACTTCCTAGATATCACCTAGATGGCAAATTCATAAGATTTTGGGGTGAAACAAAGCTTGTCTAAATAACAGTGTACACAAAATAGTGCCAGCCTGCTTGCTGTGACTGTAAATTCCAAGACTAAAGGGGAAAAAATTAAATAATTTATATAGTGTAAGTAAAGTTTATTTTGCTCAACTAACTTGAAAGAAAAGGATTTGGAATAATTTCTTAGGGTAACAGATCCCCTTTAATAAAGCCATGATTGTGTTGCCCACTTCCATTTGTGTAGGAGTCTGACACTTGGGAATTTTTTTCTAGTTGTGACATAATGAGTGGAATTGTCTCCGGTCAGTTCCCATTTTGGACTATATGGAAATCCACACAACTATTAAATGCTAACTGACCTCCCGCTGAGACGCTAAGATGCTATTTTTTTCATTAAACAATCTGATTAAAAAGCCTGATATCCATGCAAAGCAGTTTTGCATGAAATTAATAGACACGGTTAAGTCCATCCAACATCATTGGATTTCTAAGTAGCAAGGGTCATTCCATGGGACCTACACGGCTCATGAACCACACATAGATCACTTCGCTCATTTCAATTATTACCCCGAGATTCATCTGAAAGGGTGATCAAGTAATTTTGGATTTTGAAAAATCTCATTGACCTTAATTGACTTGTGGTTCAGTGCTTCTAATAAGGGCAAATGTGTCTGCCAAATGTTTCCCAGACTGCTAAGTGACCGGCACACTAAGCTCTAATGTTGAGATGCTTGTACCTACACCAACGTCTTACCTTCATGGTTACCTTTGTGGTTAGGTCATACTTGAATATGGATGTACGTCCCATAATAATATATGAAATAATACAAAAATGATAGACACAATGTAAATACAATAAAAATGCTTATTAAACAAATACAGGCATTAGATATAAATAAAGCACATTAATAATAACATATTGTTTATTCCTAGCACATGTAGGTCTTGCCTAATGAAAATCATTGTTTGGAAAATTATAATCAGCAATTATGGTTTTAAAATCATAAAACAAGGAAACTGCCACATGGAAAGTAATAAATTATAAATAATAAATTATTTCACTCATGTCACAGAAAGCAGTTTATTGTTAGTGCAGTTACAGTAAGTTCTTAAAGGGGCCCTGTACCCAAAACTACTACCTGTACCCAATTACATTTTTTTACAATAACTTTAAAACCATTGAATACTGGGCAGATTTGTATTTTCTTTCCTTATTCAAGGAATTTTTGATGGGGTGTAGGACCTCTTTAAAAAGTAACAAGAAGAATGAAGCACAAAAGATTCATTCTCTGTCTTTTATAAAAGAGACTGCTGCCATACTGCTTTTTTTCAACAGAGTTTAGAAACAGTGGTGTAACTATGGAGGAAGCAGAGTGAGCAGCTACAGGGGAGGGGGGGGCCTCAGGGCAACAGTAGAGCCATGATTTTTTGCACCTGAAGCTACATGCATGGGATGATGGGGCTTAGAAACATTTTAATGGGAGGGTGGGATGGGTGACAGGCCAAAGTTACACCACTGTTTAGAACTATCTACACAGAACTTAAACAGCATCCCAAGTGCTATGGCAGATACAGAGATCTTGATAAATGCTACATTCTTAAATGACCCGAGCCTTTGGATGCAGTATGGCAGGTCCCACCTCACAAATTCATTTTTGGTTTCCAGATATACACAGCCCGAATATTCACTCTTAACAAAAAACTAAGCCCTTGCACGTGATGCTTTAAATATACATGAGAATAAATAAGAGCTACAAACAGCAAGTATACTGCATATATTTCAGCCATTCTACTTTCTTCTAAATGTGGATAATTAACCTTTTTTCCCTGTAATAATATCAGTCTTTGGGATTTGTTTCTGCGTGACAATTGTCATTTTACAATGCTGTACAATTTGTTAGTGCTTTACAAATAAAAGGTACTGATAAAAAGTGCTGCTCTTTGCCCCAGCCAAAACACCTTATTGTCATTAAATGCTTGGGGCATATTTACTGACAGAAAAATGTTTTGAAAGCTTGTTAGTAAGTAACTACCAGGCATGCCTGCAGCAAAGCGAATTCTAGGCTGCCTATTGAAGTGCACTGCATGCCTCAGGTATTAAGTCTGCTCTTCTGCCTATAGTCACACAAGTGATGGCAGCCTGGGAAGCAGCTAGCAACATAATCAGGAACCGGGTGCTGAATACAGTCCGGAACACAATTGGGAATGCAGTTGGAATATAATTAGATAACACTAACTCTTTGTTATTCCAAACAAACTGAAACAAACACACTGAAATCTGCTGTATATATGGTTAATAATGCTCAGCAATTTTATGACCAATTAACTTAAACTATTCTGCATTCTTCCCTGTACAATGAAAAGGTTCTGTTTTTCCCATGTAGAGTCTGACACCCAGGAAAGTCCAATGTGAGTAACTGTAGTTAGATGAAGGAGATGCACACCTAAATCTTGCTGCCACTTAGCTAAAGGCAAATGTGAATGCATAAACCCCCTGGCCTCGGATGCGTAAAACGGATAACGTAACTGGTTATGTCCTATTGCTGCAATTTAGATAAGCAGCAACCTCTGCCGAGTGCTAGAAAATTGTGAAAATGACTGGTTGTAATGGAAATCCAGCACCATGGACAGCAACGGCAAGGCAACGCTGTCCAGATTTTAATGCAGATCCTATGTAGTCACTAAGGAATCAATTAAATGCCCCCCAATGTATTGCAATCTAAGGTCAGAGCAGCAAAGTTAAAGGTTAATATGCAATATTTCTCTTCTATAAACACTCCATGTTTAGTTTTACCTATGTTAAAATAAGCACAAATCTGCGTGAGCAACTGGGTAAGGAGCTTGGCTTCACTTTAGTACAGAAAAATGTGCTAAATACCAAGACACATATTTTTAATGAGATACAGGGACACTGCAAACAAAAAAAAAGTGCAACCCTTGCCCAAGGGCTAGCAATCCATAGCAAATCAAACAGCTGCTTGGTCAGTAATGGTTACTAGGCTGGGGCAGATTTTGTTGCTGCTATTACAGTACCCCTGGATAATCGTAATGGTGCAGAACGGCTTAGACACTTTGTTTACAGCTAACCACACTAGCACTATGCCATTTATTAAATTGCGACTAAAAGCATTTAATTATTTATTGTCTAGCCGGCTATACACCGCTGAAGAAACAATTTTGACCCACTGCTGCCTGAATTACACAGATCTAGTTGTCAAGGTCCAGAATAAAAATTCAAGGTCAGTTGAAAATCGAACATGGAAGGGTGATTCGATTCATTCTACCTTGAAGTAAATCACAAAGCCACCCAATGCTTCTCCCCCAATTCCATCGCTACAGGAAAACTGTACTGTTTTTTCATTCTCTATTAAGACCTATTGACTTGAGTTTCAACCTGGAAATTAATTTCTTCAAATGGGGAGCATTCCCTGTGTTTCATCACTGCTTCAATTAATAGGTCTTGGCCTGAATTACTGAAGTACCTTTTGCCTATTGTTTTAATTAGTTAATATGTTTTTAATTCTTGCTTGAAATAGGGCAATTTCTGAGAGTAAACTCCACTTCTTGTTGCAATGAGCACAATCAAAACAAATGACAACTTCATTGAGATGCCCTCTGTATAATGAGCTGTTTTTTTTTTATCTCAAAGCCTATCAGCCTGTATTTATTAAACAAATGATGACAAGAGGGGTATACTTCTCTGTTATATGGTCCTTCATGGTCACTGGGTTTACTTTATACCAATGCCAGCACAATTCACCTATGCTAAGCAAACTGATAGCATATACAATACAGTGTACAATCTATAAATCACAGGAGAAACATCAGCAGCAAATCAATATTAGCAGAATACTCATCTGTACGAAACACAGTTCAGCTATGGTATCCAAAGCAGGCATAAAGCCTTCTTGCTTCCTTTTACTGTTGTGAATTATATCTTCCTAAGCCTTTTTTATAGGAGATAAGCTGCCAATATTTTTATTTATCAAATCACAGCCCTAAGCCTAATCGTCATCATTGCCGGCCACGTTCGATCCGGTGCATCACCTGGAAATTCAGTCTTTTTAATTTAATTCAGAATGTGCAATGACAGCGGTGATTTACAGCACTGATTAATTGTTCAGTGAGTGCTAATTAAATGTGGACACTTAACAGTCTGCTAATGAGCTTCACAATAAATCTCTGTATACAATGTCATAACTGATGTGAAGAGGAATGGGATGTCCGTTTTTTTGACAGCTTCTTACTCTTAAAAGTCAGTTTAAATAAAAAGTAAAACAAACACAGCAGCTGAGTAATAAAAGTGCAGCTCCTAATTACCTAGCAAATCATTTACAGCTTAATATTCCATTGCTCAAATAATGGTCAGGATACAGACAGCCCCACTTACCGAGCCTGATAACTTTCCTTAGTGTAGAGAAATCAAGCATGTCTGTTGTAGTGAAGGTGGGTGCTATGTGGTGAGTACATTCTAGGGGTTTATGAACTATTACTTACTCTGGTAAAGTAGGACCCAGTCAGGAGTTCTGAAAATGCCCTCCATGGAGAAATGTGTGTGGTAGTTCTAGTGATTTGTTTCACTCTATGTATAAATGAACACACATACTGTGTTTCACCAAAGCAAATATACAAAACAGTAAGCCTTTACATCCCATCTGGCTATACTATTTCACATAAGGAGCAGCACTCCCACAACTGAATCACAGGGTAACTTGTACAAGTGCAACTGTTACTGGATGATTCTATGAATTCTGTGACTGCTCAGGTCTAACAGGCTAGGACTTCTGCATGGCCAAGCCTTTCTAGCAAACAGATTAAATATTAAATGTCTCCACAAATGCCTTTGTTATTGTCACTTGACAAGTTAATAAAACACTGCATTTCGGTAGCTTAAATTTCTGCATAATCAACGGAACACACTACGTCTTATGATTAGTACTAGAATTACTATAAGCACACAAACACAACAGAATTACACTACTAAATCCCCAGTGTGACTTAGCTAGCCTTGTAATCAAACAAATTCTATTTTATTTTCATCAAAAAGTGCGAACAGGCATTGGTTTATTTCTAAATGTACTCTCCCCCCATGGGACCTGCTGGGCAATGACAAATAATGATCTCCTGCCCCCAGAGATCTTCATTATACAGGTAATTAACTGAGAAGGGGGGGCTTGCTATCCTTCCACACTGACTGTAAGGAGTGCAGGAGGTTGCAATAAGTGAAAACTGACTTTCCTCAGTTGGAATCACATAAATTATAGTAATACCAGTAAAGGCAATTAAGAGGCTCGGGGCTGTATCACATACAGTCGTGGCATTTTTCTTCCAACAACTTGATATCAATGGAAACTGAAAAGCTCTCTCAGGCTGGCAATTCTTCTGTCCTTGCTATAAAAAAATCCATGCAGCTAGTTCTAAGTACTCATAAATCCCTATGTGGAGTTTACCCAAGAGACAGCGACTGAATTGAATGCTGGATGCTGCAAGTGGCTACATTATCATCATTCTAAATTGTAAGCCTGCAAGTTTTTTGGCCCTGGTACAGTAGGCTCCATATGCACACATGACTGACAGGAAAGATATTTGGAAGGAGATATAAGAAGAATACTTGGAAGGAGATATAAGAACCAGTTCATGCTGATTTTAAGAAATGAAGTTAATTCTTTGCAGTACTCATCAATACAGTTTAATACTTCCACCGAACAAACTTTCCGTCCTCCCTGAATCAGCACAGCCAGGCATAACCGCCTAATGTAGAACTCCACTGACTGCATTAACGCGCGGTCTCTCCGGGCATCGCTGCTGGATACAATGTGCTGATGGCCTACATACCGCTTACTCAACACATTTTCCATCACCTGGATTCATTTTAAAGTTTTAATGCATCATTTGCCTTTGGCTTTTGAAGAATGTTTTGAAGTGAGCAACGGTGTCTGTGATTAATGTTACTGTGGGGCCATGCAGATTTTATTTGGGATTTGATTTCAGAAATTGGACTGGAATGCAACAATCGTTTAAACCTGAATAGTTTCCTCTGCTAATCATGTTTAAACCAGGTACATTTTCATAAAAGGTTTTCAATCTATTCTTTAATAAATTATTGTTATTTCATAATAATAATAACAACAAATCATTCATATATTATTTACAGTTTTTTTAAACTGTTTATATTGTCAATATGTATTTAATTGTTAATATTTTTTTTAGAATGATGGTTTACTACTACTATAATGCATACGGTACATACTGGAATGTTATAACATCCTCCTTCCTTCTGGCTAGAACAAGGGTCAAGTGAAACAGACAATACGCTTACTAGTTTAGCTTTAATGATATTCAGTAGCAGGCAACCTTGCAGGCCAGAATTTTAAGTCAATGCAGTATCGTCCCTTTGCTGTGGCTGGTCAGCTTGTCGCAAATACATTCTGCACATATTTCCTGTCGTTCCTCCATTTGCAATTGGTGATTCTGCTAATTCTCTTGGCTTTTTGGCTGCTCTCAGCAGATGCATATTTTATTTTCCCCTTCATGCCACCTTTGGGGAGAACTGTTGGTTTACTGATGGCAATCTCTCAGCCGCTCCAGTACAAGCTTTGCAAAGGGCTGCTGACCCTGATGTGAATGAAACACTTCTGTATGCGCTGGCCTTATTAGCAGGTCTCCTATGGCTGGGAGGAAACTCTATTTACCCAAGCAATAAAACTGGAACACTGTATAAACCACCCCAGTGAGTTGCCGCTGTGTACACAAATTACCAGCAGGAACACATTTTGGTTTATTTATACATATGTCTAATGGACACCATTGAGTCAACACTGAATCCCAATTCATTCACACAGCAACGTGCTCTGTCTTTTGCATGTATCTGAGGAAATCACACAGATACCTATACCTACAGTGTCCAGGACATAATCTAGTTCAAAGAAAGCCATTCAATAAGGGTAACTAGAACAGGTACAACAATAACATCACTGGCTTTCTTTCCTGATTCTATCTGAAATCTATGCTTCATTTGTCTTAAAATAAAATACTTATTTTCAGCTCCCTACCTCTTAGCTCACTTGTAGCTATCACTGGAATTACAGTTCTTTTATGTACATTTCTCTTGCCATAATGATCTCATTTATTAGCCGAAGGTTTTTTTTACGTTTTTAATTTAAAATTGTGTTGCATTTTTTTAATGTTGTTTTTAACAGGGACCTGAGCAAACGAAGAACAAATTATTACAGGAGGCCTGATAGCCAATTTCAGTAGACCTACCTGCTCTCCAGTGGTACATTACTGCCAAGGACCCAGCTGTCCTGCAGCTGGACGGACTCAGGTGTGGTTTGCAGCTCGGCGGGCAATGCAGCCGGCGGGGCCGGACTTTGGTTCCTCCTATGTGTCAGGGAATTGCGGTTGAGAGATGTGACGGACGGCTGAGTGGGATGTTGCTTGTGAGAAGGCGGCAAAGGCTGCAGGGTTGACTGGCCTTGGCTGTTTGGCGATTGCTCTGGGAGGGCGAGAGGATATAAAAATAATTAATACCACGGTAATTAATTCATCTGCTGTTTTACAACAATAAAAAAATGCTTTTTACTAGAGGGTGTAACATGACATTCCCACAGAGATAAATTTACCTTGGGCACCCAACGCTCTAATTAACATTAAAACAGATGGTAAACTTGCTTTTGGTTTTATAGCCGAGTTTTCTAATTCAATTTGTATTAGCGCTTTTTACAAAGAGTATCTGACAGATCCCCACTGTGCTTTTAGAGATCAGTAACCTCTCTTAAAAAGGGGTAAAATGTCACGTCGAACATTCCAATTAAATGGGTGATTTCTTTGCACAGTTTCCCCAAACACACATGGAACTTTGATAATTGCTGAAGTGTATCCTTTCATTGTTATTTAACTGCAATCATCTCCAACAGGCAGCCTGCGTACCTGCTATAGGGCAAGTCTGTGCTCCTATCCCCTAATAGGTACACTAAGTATTATTTAGCAGAAGGTCACTCACTGAAACAGATGTTGCAGCACAGATATTTAACAGACTGAATCACATCTGATTACAACGTCAGAAGACTCATATACTTAATGACCGTTACATTCATTACAACACATGCAGAACAGATTTCCCGATTCCTCCCCAACCTATTGAGTACAAATGCGTGCCGGAGCAAATCAGAGTTGGCATTCCTAATCCTAACAATAAAGATTCCGAGAGATGTTTGCTGTAACTAAAAACCCAGGCATATGTTTTCATTCAATAGAATTATATCAATATTACTGTTTGCTAGAACTTCCATAAACACCACAAACAAAAACAATTCCTTAAAGTAAGGCCAAAGTTGGTTCTGTAATATACTGTAAAAAATATCAAACACTAATGCCAAGGGTCTTATAGCACTCAACCTTTGTACAGGTTACAAAAGAACCTGGGCTTTGAATATGATTAACACTTGAGGCCTTTTAAAAAAAGGTTTATAAACCCCTGTCCTAGAAGAACCATCACTCATAAGAACTGGGGAATAGACCAGAATCTTTACTATAGAGCAGACTTAGGTTGTCTTCTTGTGAGCTGATCAGGTTATACAGGTATGGGATCCATTATTCAGAAACTCCATATTATGTGAAGGTCTTCTCCCATAGAGTCCATATTAATCAAATAATATCAAATATTTCCTTTTCTTTGTAATTATAAAACAGTACCTTGTACTAGACCCAAACTGAGATGTAATTAATCCTATTGGGTGTATTTAATGTTTAAATGATTTTTAGTAGACAAAGTGTGGAGATCCAAATTACGGAAAGGCCCCTTATTAAGAAACCCCAGGCCCCACGCATTCTGGGTCCCATATCTGTATCACCAAATACCTGGGTGCAAAGTCAAAATCCCAGTGTGGGCCTAAATCATTACATTTAACCATCAAATTAGAAGTAGTGTGTAAAAAAATGCCTGAGGGGCTGCTACCATAGGCAGTAAGGGCTAAGACACATGGGTCGATTAGTCACAGCAACTAACTGCCTCGTGTATCTTCACCCTAACTATTTGTTGGGCTGATATGGACTGTTTGGGCCTCTGTGAATCCCAGTCCAGATCATATAATAGGGTACCCCTCTGTGCCACCCATGGCCTATTGTTCAGTGGTGCAGAAGGCAACCAGTGCTGTATTTGGGGAAGAAGCACGGGTCTTTATGATCCAAGCTGGACAACAGTGATATGCATTTAATTTGCTATATGCCAGGAGGGTGCAAAATAGCAACTAACATAATGGTTTTAACACTCCTGGCATATAGAAATTTGCACCTGATCCCTATTATTAATGCTTTCTGCACTGAAAGACACTGTGCTTCCCTTTTGAAAATAAAATGATACCTACTATTTAAATATTTATATTCTAGTATAAAATACAGTTAACTGTATTCCCACAGAAATGCTTGCACCTCAGGGTACAATGGAGTAATTATTGCCACTATTTGGTTTAGGGACAGGATACCCCACAAGCATGTCATTCTTTCAGAGAAATATATTTTAAATCGCTGTTAATGTCAAGACACATGTTATCATGTATAGTATTAGCAAGCACTGTGTATTAACAGTAAATGTTTAGGGTTATTTTGCCTCTTTTTGTCCTCGAGAGGCTTCCTGTGGATGGGTGGGTAGAAATGGCACATCAATTCATGCAAAAGTTATGAGTCAGGTGGATTTTACTGCAATTAATCAGTACTGCCTTTATCCACACCAGTGGGTGTCATTGTATTTGATTAGAATCACTGCTGAGGGCTTGAAGGCACATTTCAACAAGACAGTTACAAGGTAATTTAACCAGTCAGAGCAAGCACCCAATTAAAAGAAGTCTGTCTGAAGGAAACTGATCCGGCAGAAAAATCTGTTTAATGTACAGTATGAAACGGCGTTGTATCTGCCTCAACAGAAATGTAGTAACTGATCACTGACATTGGTAAAGTATCTGCAGATTGATATCTTCCTATAACCCCATCAAGAATGAAGAATTTCATTTCTCCAATGTTACCAACCATATACCTTAATGACAGGGTAATGGCACACTAGTATATTGCTTCTCATATTTCTCAGTCAATTTTGAGGGGGAAAGTGAACCACGTTATAAACAGAACAGAATAAAAAATAAATTATGAGGAGATATATGCATAGAACATTTCTTGTCTGCACCTTCACACTGACACATAGGGGCGCGGATTTATTGCTTGAACACCAGACAAGGCCAGTAACAACATCTATTTGCAATAATAAGGATTGCCAGTGCTTCTACTGTCTATGGAGTTTTGTCTTAACAGCTACTGAAATTAAAATGAACATTATATATATTAAAGCATATTTCATATGGACCTGCACCCAGGCTCCTGTGCCTTCCATAACGTGAGTGAGTGCAGGTTACTTTTAGACATATATATATATATATATATATATATATATATATATATATATATATATATATATATATATATATATATATGTATTGAATTAAACACCATTTTTTTGCTTCATACAAGTCCTGTAAGTGCGGTTTGTCTGTGTTACTAATAATGTTACGTTAACCATGCACCCAGGCAGTACCTGGAGTTCTCTGTGTGCATCATTTCTGGACTTATATATATATATATATATATATATCTATCCCTGCACCTTGGTTTTTGAATGTTCACCATATAAAGATAAAAGCTCATGAGATATTGGCTTCAGGCCATGTCCCCCAGGCACTGCAGTTATGTCTCTTCTCTATCTACTTTCCAGTAAGTAAGGATGACTGGGGTCTCTCTGTGAAATACTCATGGTTATTTGCTGGCGCACTGAAATTCATGCTCTTTTTCTTGGTGCATTTTCATACTATGACTCCAATATAGGCTGTATGTCTGGACAGAGGTTATCTTCAAGTTCTTTCGCATTTTGCTACATGCAGTAGGGCAGTGTAATGTGACAACAGATCTACAGTAACAGACAGGCCTCCCTGACTACTATTGGACTGCTCTTTTATTATAAATATGGCTTTTAGCTCATGAAATTCAATGCAATTGGTAGGCTGGACACATCACTGTGATTAGGGGAATAGTACTGCAACCAAAACCTTCTTGCTGAAAGTTTCTAGTAAAAATAAAAAAGTAATGTATCTTCACAGCTTAAATTCTTCACAACATATACAGCAATGGCTGATTTATTAGTTCCCCAACCCATCTGTCAGTACACTTATATCAAATAGACGGGCCATTTATAGATACATTATGGAGTATATTTATCAAATGGGTTCTCTTACATCCCATCAGCTGGCACTTTGTTTTACACCGTGGGGCAGCAAACAGTGAGTTATAGGAGACACTTTGATGAATCAGGATTTCAGAGTTTACACCCCACACACTGCTTTCACCTACATCTGCTAATAAGTGTTAGGTGTAATCAGTGTAATTGCAACGAAGCAATATTCCATCAACACTAAAAGAAAATTGAATTACATTTATTTTAAGCCCAGTGGCATACGTGGTGCTAAGTCACGGTTCATTTTCTAAGGGAAGGAACACAGCAAAACAACATCAACAAAAAATCCCACTACCTTTGTAGTCAATGGAAATTGTGCTACTTATGCCTTAAAGATAGATGCGTGCCTTTTTGTGCCATGCAATAATCAACTAGTACTATTCAATATACTGGAAAGAGATGATATATGCTTCTACTCATCAACTAAAAGTCTCCAATAGGGTACAGAAGGTACAGGATCAGTCACTCTAGGTGGGATACACCAAAAAAGGTATAATTCAAGTACAGTCTAGATAAATAATATAAAATAGCTTCAGGTTTCCTTTAAGAGTGGCTGCTTGCCAATGCCCTGAGAATTCAGTTGTTGTTTTGTGTAGGTGGCTGTACTCAAAAACCTCTGCTTGAATATTCGGGGGCGAATCACATCCTCCACCTGTGCTCTGTGACTCATAAAAACATGTCTGAGTATTCTAATCCCTTATGACAAATCCTAAAACTGCAAAAAAGCCTAATCACTGCAAAATATTTACCTGTGATCAGAGGCATGACTTACAGAAAAACACAGCAGCACTAGCAAAAAGGAGAATAAACCACTTACTCCCACAAAAGGCAGAATAAGGAAAAATGTATTTTTCAAGTCAAAACCACGAATTTCAAAAGAATTTCAAAGAATAAAAGATGAATTTTGTTTCTTTATGTGAGTTCCTGATTGGCAGCTCCAAGAAGCAGGGTCGCCAAAGGAAGCGGACAACTAAGGGGTAGTGAAACCATTTAGTTTGTTAGGAAAAAAAATAGAAATGTGGATTTCTTACAGGTATAGAGTACATTATGCATTTGTATCTTTCACTTAAACAGGTGGGCACTCAAGTCATTGGAATCTTATTGCTGGTGTAACAGTATGGCTCTGCTGGGAAGGCTGCAAAGATACATATGCACTAGGAGACAGGCTCACCTCCAAACCCAATAAGATGAAGAGCCAGTTTAAAGAAACCTCTGGTCTATGAATTTTTACCAGAGTGTTTCAAATTGAATGTGAAAATAACAGCAGAATAATTATCTGGAAGGTAATGCTCTCCATCCACTCACTATGAAGTAGCCTTGGCTTGTACCAAGAGCTGCTTTCTCTCCCTGCCTGTCTGTAATACATTCCCACTACAAGCTGTCAACCTCATAACAGAACACAAAATAAACAGCTATCTATAGTTCATGTTTTCTTTGCCAATGATTGTTCCCATTCCACCAATATCACTGTGCAAGTCTGATGTGGATTCCCTACAGAAGGTTAAAACTTACAGCATCTTAGCAGTTTGGTCAATCATTCCCGGTTAAAACCATTTTCTATTGAGAAATGAGTAATGGGGAGATTCAGTTTTGTGTCATATTAGCACCAGTGATTTTTCAAATGCCACACTGGTCTAGATTCAATCAGTGAAGGCTTTTCTCCTTGATACAGCACATAGTAAATGCAGCCCTCTGTTAAAGCCATGAACCAAGTGATCATCTGTACAGTTGGAGCTTATTATATACTCTGTTGGAGAAGTTTCAGCTAAAAGGGATGGGGTAGAAAGCAACAGTATAAAAGTCATATTTGGCTTCTGGAACATTTCTTATAAATAGTAACCATGTGCAGCTTATCTATATCTATATAACACCAGGAAATAAAAATTCCCAAATTGCAAACCAAGGGAAGCAGGGGGTGCAAGTGCAGCATTGGCTGTTCCCCTGGTGGGACCTGCTCAAGGCCTACATCACTGCAGCCAGAATTCTAACCGGAGCAACAAGAAACAAAGCGCTGCAGGGATCATAGCTAGGGAGGAATGAACTGCACACAAAAAAACATGGCGTACAGATTTAGGGGAGCCTTTTAGTTTCTTTCAGGGTTCCCTTGGTGTGTTGCTCCTAAACAAGCAATTGACTTTCACAGAGCTGTCAACTAACCCCATGTCATGAGGAAGATAATGATCCACTCCAGGTCTTTTAACACCTTTTTTCATGTTATCATTTAGTATAAGAGGAATTCAGGCCTAAAAATACAGGACTAGATCATTATCTTCCTCATGAAATGGGGTTGTTTCATTTCATCAAGTGAATTACACATTAATGTTATTGACACTGCATTTATTTTTAATTAAATGCTATTTAGGAGGCACCAATTGTTGCACTGGAATTTTGGTTTAAGAAAAAAACATTGTAATTTGCTGCCATTTTTGTAACAATGCCTTTAGTTTCATTAGGCAGGGTTTTTGGACCTGGTTTTTTTTCTGGACTCTTTTCTGTAGAAAAGAGATGAAAACGGCTGCACACAGAAGACGTAATAACTTCTCCAAAGAAACCATTTTACATGTGCAGGATAGGAAGATAATTTGTATGCCCATCAAAGGAATAATTATAATTAGGACGTTACTGGTACCTTATGATATGGTCGCTACTTCTATTAGAGGCCACAGTGAGGGGATGCCATCAAGCTCTGGGCATCAAACAATATGTGGGTTAAGGTTGCACGTACCCGGGGGTAAGCTTGAGAAAAGCAGGAGCCAAAATATTGTTGGTTGAACAAGGCGACCACCTTGTGTGAAGCAGTACAGCAGCCCTGTGTTTTACTCTATTAAAATAAAGAGAACTTTAGCTAAAGGAAAAACAGCTTTACAAAACTTACATGCAAGCCCTTTTTTCTTAAAAAAAGCCTGCAGTTAATCTGATTTTGGATAGAACTTTGCCTTTTAGACTTTGAAGCTTTGAAAAAGCTTAGCCCTGTAGTCTGAGCAAATCCATTTGATGAAGAGGTGTTCACTACACCTGCTGAAGACACCACTGGGAACCTGAAGGCGTATTCATAATAATGACTTCTAATGTTGGTCTACTAAAGCAGGTTCTCATACTCTCAATTCAGCAGATAGCTTCTAATGAATGTTCCATAATTATTGCAGAAGGCCAAATAATACTGTGCGTCTGCCAAGTCTCAGCGGCGAGAGTGCACCACGCAAACGAGAATAGTAACAGAAAATCTACAGGACACACTCGGCACAAACAAAAAATAATTCACTTACCTTTCATTGCACACACAAATAATTACTATAACATAAAACAAATATCAGGAATGAAATGACATAACAAAATGTGTACTGTAGGTGAGTGTGTAGCACTTTAATTAGAAAGGAGAGTTATACCTTTCATAATAAAATATTATAATAAATTTAAAAAAAATTCTTCTGCTTGGTCTTTACTGTTTTTACATGAGATTCTGAGATTTATAAAAGTTCTCACTTTGACTTACCTAAACATCTCAGGAGATAAGAGACCATTTAAACCAATGTGCACACTACGATTACCAGTGGACTACCTGGCAGACTTCTCAACTTGCATTAGTAAATGCTTAAATCTAATCCTATGAGAACCTTATGAAACTTGAGAACATGCTTTATTCTGTTGCGCATGGTTGACTCTGCAAGAAATGGAGTCCGTGGCTTCCATGCAGTGTAAGACTGGACCTCCTAGGGCCCACTAAAGAACCTGATATCTATGGCCCAATCCTACAAAATAATATAGATAGTGCTAAACATTCTAGACATTACTGTGATTAATGGAAATTGTCCTAGGCTGGGGCACCCTAGGGTCTGTGCCTACTGGAGGATCCTCTGATAAACTTCCCAGCCAGTCTGACCCTGTTTCCAGGGGAAGGACATAGGTTATAAATGGGTGTATGCCCTACTCAAGTACTTCTATTTTCAAAGGAACACAGAGAAGTTTCGAGTGCCAGCTATGATTAAGTGTGTTGCTTTCTTAGACATTTGAAACCAGTTGGAATACAACATTCCCTATATATATAATGTAACTGAGATGTATAGGACATGGGGCAATTGGATACTGAGTTTTCAGAAGAACATGGGATGGTTATGTGCAAACCTACAATGACTAAACTGTATGTTTTCCAGTATTTACTTTGAAATTGCGACTAAGATAGATGACTTTCGCTGACGATTCTTCGAATGTCACGTTGTCAGATTTCCCATCAGCAAGATGTTTTAAAGGCTTTTCGATTAATATTGCATGCTAGAACTGAAATTACATCCTTTGTCGTTTAGTTCCTAATGGTGCAAGTGATATCAATCAAGTGGTGTTTTATGAAGCGTGTGTGATTTTTATTGCAGGCTGTTCCTGCAAATTTTGCTCAGGTTTTCAAAGATGCCTTATACTTACAGTAACTTAAACCCACAATCATCAAATCTGAATAACAACCCAATTCCAACCACGGCCACTTGTTAATTATACAACACAAAAAAAAGATAGATGGATTGGCGAGTTACTGAAAACAAGCAGGGTTGGGACTGACCATGGTAAGGAGGGATGTAGTCTGGTTAGCTTGGGGGCATGGCCTACTATACCTGCTATCCCACAGCCACAGTCCCTTCCCAGAGGCTATTATCCCCCCACTGCTACTATAGGCACCATCTCTCCCTACTATACCTGCTATCCCACAGCCACAGTCCCTTCCCAGAGGCTATTATCCCACTGCTACTATAGGCACCATCTCTCCCTACTATACCTGCTATCCTACAGCCACAGTCCCTTCCCAGAGGCTATTATCCCCCCACTGCTACTATAGGCACCATCTCTCCCTACTATACCTGCTATCCCACAGCCACAGTCCCTTCCCAGAGGCTATTATCCCCCCACTGCTACTATAGGCACCATCTCTCCCTACTATACCTGCTATCCCACAGCCGCAGTCCCTTCCCAGAGGCTATTATCCCCCCACTGCTACTATAGGCACTATCTCTCCCTACTATACCTGCTATCCCACAGCCACAGTCCCTTCCCAGAGGCTATTATCCCCCACTGCTACTACAGGCACCATCTCTCCCTGCTATACCGGCTATCCCAAAGCCCCAGCCCCAGTCCCTTCCCAGAGGCTATTATCCCACTGCTACTATAGGCACCATCTCTCCCTACTATACCTGCTATCCCACAGCCAAAGTCCCTTCCCAGAGGCTATTATCCCCCCAGTGCTACAATAGGCACCATCTCTCCCTACTATACCTACTATCCCACAGTCCCTTCCCAGAGGCTATTATCCCCACTGCTACTATAGGCACCATCTCTCCCTACTATACCTGCTATCCCACAGCCACAGTCCCTTCCCAGAGGCTATTATCCCCTCACTGCTACTATAGGCACCATCTCTCCCTACTATACCTGCTATCCCACAGCCACAGTCCCTTCCCAGAGGCTATTATCCCCCCCACTGCTACTATAGGCACCATCTCTCCCTACTATACCTGCTATCCCACAGCCACAGTCCCTTCCCAGAGGCTATTATCCCCCCCACTGCTACTATAGGCACCATCTCTCCCTACTATACCTGCTATCCCACAGCCACAGTCCCTTCCCAGAGGCTATTATCCCCCACTGCTACTATAGGCACCATCTCTCCCTACTATACCTGCAATCCCACAGTCCCTTCCCAGGGGCTATTATCCCCACTGCTACTATAGGCACCACCTTTCCCTACTTTACCTGCTATCCCACAGTTCCTTCCCAGAGGCTATTATTCCCCCCACTGCTACTATAGGCACCACCTCTCCCTACTTTACCTGCTATCCCACAGTTCCTTCCCAGAGGCTATTATTCCCCCCACTGCTACTATAGGCACCATCTCTCTCTACTATACCTGCTATCCCACAGCCACAGTCCCTTCCCAGAGGCTATTATCCCACTGCTACTATAGGCACCACCTCTCCCTACTATACCTGCTATCCCACAGCCACAGTCCCTTCCCAGAGGCTATTATCCCCCCACTGCTACTATAGGCACCATCTCTCCCTACTATACACGCTATCCCACAGCCACAGTCCCTTCCCAGAGGCTATTATCCCCCCACTGCTACTATAGGCCCCATCTCTCCCTACTATACCTGCTATCCCACAGCCACAGTCCCTTCCCAGAGGCTATTATCCCCCCACTGCTACTATAGGCCCCATCTCTCCCTACTATACCTGCTATCCCACAGCCACAGTCCCTTCCCAGAGGCTATTATCCCCCCACTGCTACTATAGGCACCATCTCTCCCTACTATACCTGCTATCCCACAGCCACAGTCCCTTCCCAGAGGCTATTATCCCCACTGCTACTATAGGTACCATCTCTTCCTACTATACCTGCTATCCCACAGCCCCAGTCCCTTCCCAGAGGCTATTTTCCCACTGCTACTATAGGCACCATCTCTCCCTACTATACCTGCTATCCCACAGCCACAGTCCCTTCCCAGAGGCTATTATCCCCCCACTGCTACTATAGGCACCATCTCTCCCTACTATACCTGCTATCCCACAGTCCCTTCCCAGAGGCTATTATCCCCCCACTGCTACTATAGGCACCATCTCTCCCTACTATACCTGCTATCCCACAGCCACAGTCCCTTCCCAGAGGCTATTATCCCACTGCTACTATAGGCACCATCTCTCCCTACTATACCTGTGATTCCAAAGCCACACTCACATTTTATATATGCACTCTTACCCCACTTTGGGCCAGATTTTAGTATAAAAGTGTATCTCCTTATTCAATTCTGTATTTTTCATAGAGTTTAATCGAGTCACATGCTAAACCATGAGATTTCTTAACAAATTGAATCCCTTTACCTGCTATCCCCCAGCCACAATCCATTGCCAGACTGGGAATGGCTGCACAGATTAGAGTACATATGTAGCAAGATATTGAGCTTCTCACACTCTCCCTACGTACAACTGATCAAAGGCATTAAATCCTTGTTGAAGCACCTGAAGACAGTACTATATTGCAGAGTGATGGTCAACGGATAACCAAATCTATGCCTTTTTTACATAGTTCTGCAGCTTACATTTTTTTTTTTTAGAAAATGATGGACAAAAAGAAAACAAAAAGTTCTTTCTATATGCAATCATCCCTGGCAAATTACATTTCATGCTGGCATCAGCAAATGCTTTAAGGTTGCAAGAAAAGGTTTCTTTCATCTGTGTCAATGATTTCATATTCCTGCTGTACTAGAGCTCATAGCACTGACTGCAAATAACAATAGCAACACTGGTGTCCAGTTCCCTGGCTGCAAGTCAGTTGCATTGTAGCCACAAGGGAACAGTGGAATTACTGGCAACTTACTGGCAAAGTTTGAGTCTATTGGGTCCTGTACTTTATAATTGTTTGGAGTCATCAGATGCTAATAGGCATGCTTGGGTGCAAATACCTTTGAGAATTTTACATCCGGTAGGGCATTGCGAATTCATTAATGAGTGTATTCCATCTCTATAAATCAGCACCCATCATGCACAAAACATATTTGCATTCACAGCTTTGAGTGGCAGCTGCCATATTGCTTGAGTTGGCAAAGAGATTCTCCAGACACAATTTGCATAAACTAATTTTATCCACTAGATATTATGGTAGAAGTGGTTCCTATGAAGATGTTCCATTAGAGATCGGCACTATAGTATATACACGTGTACGGAATTCATTTTCAGACCGCACAGTAAGCTATGCCCTCATACTTCAGTCAGATAATAGTAAGAGAGAGAAAGACATTAATACTAGCTCAGTAGATAATAAAATATAATATAAACTATATAATATGTAAGTGGTGATAGGAATGGGGGAGCAGGCAGGTTATGAATAGTGCACGCTTTTAAGAAAATACAGAAAAGTAGATTTTTTTTATTGCATCTAATTTTAAAATATTTTCATATTCCCCTCAAACATAAGAAGACACACACACATTAAAAAGCAAAGGCTGATTTTTCCCCCTGACTTTGATGAATTGCTCATGGAAAGCTGTAAAGGGCACCATCCGAAAGAAATTCTGTCAGGGTAGACAGTTTCCAGCAAAGTGAAGAACTGGGGATTACTGTTCCACTGCAGATGACAGGTGTATAACCTGCTTTCATATATTAGCACCTGCTCTAGGCCAGCGATCCAAATATAACACTTCATTCTATCTCAGAGCAGCCGCGCATATCAGTGCCACTAGATCCCTGGGCTGCAGGCAATGCCAGGGTTCCCCTACCTTCTATCACATGGTACTAAGCAGCGCAACTGCACAGGGCTTACGTAGCTGGGCCAGCAGCAGAACAATAGCAAACTACAATTTTACTGGGTTCATTCTGTAATTTGGAGTGTCACACTTTAGGGGTCATTTATTTACTGCACTGCAGTGTGCGAAGTGCAACTTCAGACACAATCGCCACGCATTTTTTACCCACAATGCATCTGTAACTCCATAATTACAGTGGCATTGGTTTCGCCTGGAGGCCAACACTAGGTACTTTATGAAAGTGCACAGAGTGCACGAGCACCTTTATTGGCACGAGCACCTTTACTGAATGGAATTTGTTTAACAACTGATTGCGGCCTAGTGCAGCTTCGGTGCTACTGTTTTATTATTACAGATTATTAAGAAAAATCAAATCTTTGCAAAAAAAAGAATTGTTTGCACTTAAAATGGACTCAATGGCAATACCTGTAGTATGAAATCAGGTGTGTAACCCATGATCCTAAATACTGGCTGGCCCCTCCAACATGCTTGTCACCAAAGGTTGATTTAAAGAATAAGCAGCTCTGTATTGTTAAATGTAATAGACCCAAGGGCATATAAATAATAAAACACAGTATACAACACACTCCTATGACAGTAGTTCTGTACATTGTTCGGTACATCTGTTAAGGGGTGCTGGGAACTGTAGCTTAAGAACAGGTTGGCTGGACATTTGTGATTTACGCATCTCTATTCCACCAGCCTTCCCACATTGCCCTGGGCCCTTCTCCTCTCTAACTCCAGCACCGCTAGGTCCCCTTTAGTGGGGAGCCAACACATCCTATAAGAACACCATTCTGCTGTGCTTTCCTCTCTCCCTTACAGTCCAGGGATTTATGCATGAATTCACCACACACATCTGATTCTCATTACCATATCCCCCTGCTCCCTGTGCGCGGGAGGGAAGACTCTGCTGAACTTTATGAGGGTTTTGGTTATGGTTGAGAGAGGCAATGTAAGTTCCCTTTCAAGGTCACACACAGCTTTGCTTCAACAACAGTTTCACAAGTGTGTCCTGTAGCAATGAGATACATGCATGTGTGTGTGGGACAGACACAAAAGGTAAAATAAATGTCTTCGAAATAGAGATAGATATTTGTAGGTATCTGGCAAAACAATTAATTAGAGGAGAACTAAAGATTTAAGAATGATGCTTATTTAGGAGTTAAGATCTCTCTGCTTCTTATAATGTCCCAAGTAGCACCCTATCTTCTTAAAGCTGTTAGATACATAATATATACATACATACACATCATAAAAATCATTGTACAATGCTGTTTAGTAATTAATTTAGCTTCACATTATAAATGGCAGCAAAGAAACATCACTTTTTTCATTGTAATTACCCCACAGCATTGAATATTTGCCAGATGTAACCTCAAATTCTACTATGTTGATTATTTCCCCCAAGCCCTAAGTCTGGTGAGCAGCAGCCCTGAGACCTCTGATTATGTGCAGTGTCAGTGGCATTCGAAAGATGTCCTTACAAGATCAGAAGGTGAAGAGCTGCTATGTAGAAGTAGAAGTTTTAAGATGTGGATGAATACATTTATAGGACTGCTCAACCTCTGGGCTGGCACAGTAAGTTCAGTTTAAACTATATATATTTTGATCTACAGTTCTCCTTTTGTCAATTGTTGTCTAGTAACTCAAGAGTTTTGGTATGGAGCTAAGATTCTGGGCTAGCTTTAGTGGGAGTAGGTTACCTACAGCACCAAGAAAAAATACTGCAGAAATTGACCTCACCACTTTAAAACACTAAACAATCATTAAAAAATATATCTAAAACTCCTAAAAGTAATGGCAGTGATGAAATCACACTATACAGACGCATAGTATAACGCAGTCTAACCACAGGTTGTCAACACATACAAAATTCAGAGAATGAAAGAAATCCCTCAGGTGCCAGAGATGCAGAACATTACACACCTCACTGGCACTCAAGGCGACAGACGGAGCTTTCGTTTGGTGGAACAGGACATCTCCCTTAAACAGGAAAAAATGTGTTATATACTAGATTTATACACTGTACAATGTACAACTTATTATCATAGGTCTTTCTCTGCATATTTTTGTTTGTAAGTGGGAACTGCAACTGCCAAAAAGGTTGTTGGGAAGGGGATAAAATCTCAGTTATAGACTTTAATAAAACAAAGCCCTCCCACTAGGCATAAAAGTGCTTGTTAACAATAGCAAAGTATTGTTGAAAAATAGAAATACAACTAAGGGATGACAGAAACAAAATGTTTTTTAAGTTTTCTAAATCCATAATTGATTATCCTAATGGCCCTTACTAAAAATATTTGTTGCTAATTCTGAAAGCAGACAGTTCCTTCCTTATGTGCCTAATGTTACATCATTGAGTAACAGGTTCACTACTGGCTGGCACAAGAGCAATCTGCTTTCTAAGAAGGAGAATACTAATGATCAAAATAAAAGCTTTGATTCCTGCCCAAACACAAGGTATAAAAAAAAATTAGCACAACACTTATATGTAGGGGAGCTGCCATTATGTTTGTAAATCTAAAAAGTTCTACATAGAAGGCAGCGCCATTATCTATGTCCACTAGGGGTGCTGTAACACTTTGCAAAGACAAGGAACATGGCAGTTGCTTCTCTCCATATTTATATAGTAGGGGTCATTTACCACCTGCAGGGTACAAGGTGCAAAACCCTGGTGCTATAAGCCATAAAAAGTACATGTTCCCTTTATAAAACACATAGCGACCTACAGACTGATATGCCCTCTGCATCAACTTCATTTTGGAAGAACTAGAGAAAAAGCCTTGCGTTATTAACATAAAACACGATCAGCTACTTCTAATTTGTCAGAAGTAATTCTGAAGTCCTTCAAGAAAGAGAGAAATAAATAAATCAACTTTCTAAGTAAAACTATTACCACTTTGTTGCCTTAGGTCTGGACAAGGGATTGTCACATAAAGAAAAACTCAAATTACATTTTCTCACTTCAGTTAAAGTGAATATTTGATTATGCATTTCCCTTTCTTCTTTACATCCTTTCATCTTCTCTTTTTAAATTAAATCATTTTTTACTTTGAATTTAGCATCGTGCTACATGCCACACATTAATAAGAGTGGCCATTGGACCGAAAGCGGCTTTTACGGTTTCACAGCCACACACCTTGAGCGCACAGCAACAAACACCAGCCTAGTATTTAAGAATAAACATTACTTTTGGGGGTTCAAGAAGAGGCAACTAACCAGGGCACCGCCCATAGTGGGACAGCTTAAACAGTATAAGGGCAGGAGAAATCTCAATAACGAGCCACATAGCAACCTCTCTGGTGTTCAGGCAGTGCCTCTAGTGGTAAGGATGGCCCCACCCCTACCAAAGGCAACCTAGTCAATAAATACACACAACCCAGCCTTTTATTTTAATTAAAATGTGTGGGTTTAAAAAATGCTTCCTAATCATGGTTTATAATGCATTACATTTATCCTGCAAGATCTTTCAGGCTGGATTGAATTCCTCCCAGTGAATACATTACTACTGTATTATGCAAAACTTGTAATAACCATAATTGAAAACAAACTATAATGTACTTATGAGTTCACCAGACTGCCCAGAGAATTCATTATGAGTTAATATAAATGGCTTATGGTAATAACTAGTGTATCTGATATTATAGGAGGCGGAACTGGAAAGGTTGAATAGGCCATAGCTGTTCATATTATATATTTCATATATATATTCATAGGGAGTTAAATACAAAAAACATTAACTATCTATCTATAATCTGTCTATCTATCATCTGTCTATCTATCATCTATCTATCTATCTGCATGTGCATAGTACAAAAATATTGCCCCATTTCTAGCAGCTTTCCACTCCTAAATTGGATTATTACAGTTCAGCATTCACAGGGGTTGGCTAGGGGACTGTTCTCTAAAACGCCCCCCCAGTTTGTGCATCATTCAGATGTGTAGACTAGGTAGTGCCATGGGCTGCAAGACACAGGAGAGCCCTGAATGTACCATTTGCCTATGGCATGCTGTAAGGAAAGGGCTGCCTTGACTTCAACAGAAAGGCGCAGAGTCTTCTGTACATAAGATCTAAGGGGTGGGTTTCATACCCTTTATTGCTCTTGTATTTGAACACAGGGCAATAGTTAATGAAGCCCACAGAGAGAGAGATGCAATGAGAGATAGCGAAGTACAGACTGACAGAGAAGTATTTGGATATTTCTGTTGCACTTTCCTCTACCTTTAGCATAACAGACCTGTGCCCTGCAAGCCTATCACAATTTCTAATGGTGTAAGTCAGTCAGAATTTCCAGCAAGTAATTAAGCTTAACTCCATGCAAGGAGACCATTTCTCCCTTATCAGTCTGATTAGACCCTTATATTTCAGATATATGTTATATTAGCTTACAGTAGCTATTTTCTCTCCCTTGCCAACATAAGGATGGTGCCCTGCTACTTTTCCACAGGGACAGTTGCCCACTATAAAGTATGACATACAACTTAATGTCAGATTATGGCATAGATGCACTGGAGCACCCTTTCTTGATCTTCCTAATACCTGTAAGATTTGGGCAGTATGAAGTTTTATTCTATGGCCCAAACACAAATTTAAAAGCTTGCTTCATTTGGCTAATAGAAATTTGCTTGCTGAGAACTCATTAGTAATATTATTGGGTGTTATCTATTGCCCCTTGATTTCCTTGCCTCAAGTAGAGCCCCCAGGACAATTCTGCAAGGTGCCGCCATATTATCGCCATTGCCATATACACTGCTATGCATACAGTACCATTACTGCAATTTTAAAAGAATCATTCAAAAACATTAGCCACCCTTGTTCTAGAGACAAGTTTCTGTGTAGCAAGACACCTCTAGTGAAATCAGCTTATTAGATATTACAGGCCCCCGTCTGCTTTCCTAATGGCTTTCAGGTGGTGATCATTTTAATGACTATCAGTCTGAGAGAGAATAATAGGGCCAGAGCTCTTATTATGCATATAAGGTTCATGCTATGCCAATTTAGGGAATTCCCTCGTAGCTAGAAACACTGATTTAACACAAGAAACAGAATATCCAATAAAGGACATTGCTCATTATTTGCCACAAAGAAATCCTCCGAGCACAGATCAATTTTCCTATTATACTTCCCTATCTTTGTTACGTTATCTGGTTCGGAGCCAGCATGGAGATGAATGCAGCCCCATACCATGAGCATAATGAGCAGTGATTTGTTTAACAATTAAAGATGTAATTCAGCTCCTGTTACCCAGCAAAGACATTTCAAAGAAACAACCATCTTTTCCCTTTCACATTTTCATCACCTCTGCCGACGGTGCCTGCTGTCAAGCCAGCGGCGTGTCAGAAATGGGTGAGCAACGTGAGCCTATCGAAATCTGAAGCTGTTCTGCCTGAAAACAAAGCGCACTTTGCTCCCACGCGCCCCATGTTGTGCAGCTCATCCTATCCGCAATTACTGGCCAGACCCATCTGTACCAGCCTGATAGGAATGCTGGGCCCATTTAAAGAATCAGGAAGCCCAATTCTCTAGAACATCCATTTCTGCTTCCTAAAGGGATTTCTCTGCAGGTCCTGGACAAATACCCTTCGTCTTTGTAATAGACAATCAGCTACTGTGGAAATGAATCTTTAAATAAGACTGCCCGGAGCATACTAGCACATACAGAGCTTTATGAACCTGAGCAATCCAACCTAATCACTATGGGGCTGTATATCTTTTTATCTGTTTTGCTCCATTTTCTCATCTTTTTTAGCCTGTTATAGACGTATAAGTTAGTTAGGAAAAATATAAAAATGCTGTTCTTTTGGCCAATAAACACTGAGTTTACAGAGGAGACAGGAGCCTTGTCCAACGCCACATGCTCAGTATGGACTCAATGAGCTGCTGCATGGTGGTACAATGGTTAGTATTGCTTCTTTGCAGCACTGGTGCCCTATGTCTGATTCCAGCCACAGCGCTATTTGCATGTAGTCTGTATGTTTCCCCCTGCTTGAATGGGTAACTCCAGTTTCCTTCAACAACACACAATATTATTGATAACTGATAAAACTGAACGCAGTGGGGCTCATTTATAAACACTGGGCAGATTTTCACCTGGGCAGCAAATAAATTGATTACATTTTTTCAGCCAGCTGCACGTATAACAATGAAAGCAGACTTCTGATTAGTTGCCATGGGTTACTGCCAAGGTGCAAATCTGCCCAGTTTTTATAAATTACCCCCTTTGCGTGTGTAATAGGAACCTTAGATTGTAAACTCCACTGGGACTGATGTCAATTATGCATAATCTCTGTAAAGTGATGCAGAATATATTGGTGCAATATAAATAAAGCATAATAATACTAACAGTGTAGAGCAGTGCTGTCCAACTGGTGCCCCGCAGGTTCAACCTGTGCGGCCCAACCTCTGGTGGTTATTCTGCTATTTAGGGATAGATTTTTCACCACAGAAAAATTTACTGACTTTCTATTCATTTCCTATGGGCTTATTTATTAATGGGTAAAAGTTTGAGTTTACCATTTGATAAATACGCTTCTAAATGTCCCATAGGAATGAATGGAAAGTGGGTGAAATTTTATGTGGTAAACTCTGTCAAATTCTAAATTCTAATTCTAAAATATGCAATGACCCTCTCACAACAGATAGGTGTGGCTTAGAAGCTGAGGTTAGATCTGCTATCAATAGGAGCAATAACCTAAGTGTCCAGTAATAGCAGAGGGAATCAATATGACAAATCTACACAGTATGTTCATAGCCAATACAGTGATTGAGCCCAAAACTGTATCTCTCACATGAATTTCTATATATCATGAAGAGCTAAGAATGTTGAGGAGAGACTGCTTTTAACAGAATTAATATTTGTATTGCTTGGGTACAACAACAAGAATAAATGCATTATTTAAGTGGAGAACAGGATAGCACCACATAAATCATACTTTTTTATTTAATCTTTGACTCAAAGCGACCTAATGCTGAAAGACACCTACTGCTACAAAAATACACTCCATGACCTGCTGAAGTCAGTTTGCCTTGAGGCGTTTCCAGCAGTTGTACAACTGTAAGCCTAAAATATGATCATGTTGCTCAGCTGCAGTCTTCACCAGCTCCCAAGTATTACAAATATAGAAAACCAGAACCATGATTAACAACATATGACCATTGGTATTTACATTTCAGAAGAAAAAGCATTGAAACATAGATATGCAGCTGGCAAAAAAAAAAAAGTCTGACAACAAAAAAGGGACACATATTAAGCATTGTTTCTTTTAGAAAAGTGCTTGTTTGGCAGCAAAGAAAAGTGGATTTTCGTTGAAGCCAGGATCCTATATACTTTTCCAAAGTGCAAAGGAAAGTAAGCACTTTTAATGAAGAAAGAAAGAAAAAAAAAACAGAACTAGGCACCTAGTGGCTAATAACAACCACAGCCTGTTAAAGCCCACGCTGTGTTCGGATATTAAACTTCTACTGAAGCTACGTGATGCCTTGATTGTTGAGATTCTAATGCCAAGATCTCCAGCCCACAGCTTGTGAGCAACATGTGGTTCAAACATCATTGGCTCTTCCTGCCAGGAGACTCCAGCACTCCCCGGAATCCTGCACTTTATTGTTTCTTGTACATTTCATGGCATTGACTAGTGATTAAAGCAACAGTTATGGCTGCTTGGTTTTTCACTGTAACATTTTTCTCTGTCCAGGATCTGAAATACACGGATCTTGAAGGCTGAGAATATTTACAGCTTTGGGAAATAACTGACTAGGGGCATGCTAACTTTCTCTCACTAACTGGGAAATTAAAATTAAAGGGATATAAGGCTTGAGTCTATGTTTGTAACATGTAAAATAACTATAATCTGGGGCTATCTTTTATTTATAAAACTATCCCTTATCCTGTAGCACTGTGACAATGGGAATCAGGCATATGGATTTGAAAGAAGATAAAACAAACAAAAATCAATAGAAAGGGATGCCCTTCTTACATGGGCTTACTATAGAGAGGAAGAGGGGTCTGGCTACTGGAAAAGAAAAGAAGTGCCTCTGGCAAAAAAGGTGCAGCAAGTAGGAAGCTGCAGGTAAATGAACTTTGTTTTAAATACAGCATAATGATTTTATCCCCCCCCCCAAACTAGCCAGCATCAAGTATAACAATAAGGCATTTTCATATGTGCATTGATATGTCCGTGCATTAACTTATGTACTGTGACTTAGCCAGCACCAAGGCTCACAATGGAAATGCTAAGGGAGTTTGTTTCTTTAAAGTCTCATATTGAAAGTTTACCACTTTAATAAGTGAGTGCTTATTAAAGTGGTAAACTTGTGTGAATAAAAAAACTCAAATACTTTAATATTCGATTTTAAACTCGAAACAAACGAATAAAACTCGAATTGAACAAATGGCTTGACTTTGCCTTGGACAACTCCCTTGACTTCTACAGAAACTCGCAAGCTTTTAGATGGCAAAGTTTTAGGCTAATGTCAGACCAGGCAGGCCCGGATTTGTGGAGAGGCCACAAAGGCCCGGGCCTAGGGCGGCAGAAGTTTAGGGGCTTAATGCTGCCCCGCCGCAAAAAAATTTTTAAATTTGGCTCCCATACGGAGCAGTCGGGACCTCTCCCCACTGCTCCGTATGGTGGGGTCGCTTTCGCACATGCGCACGGGGGGGGGCGCGGGGGCCGCGCTTTCGCGCATGCACACTGGGGGCCGCGCTTTCGCGCATGCACACTGGGGGCCGCGCTTTCGCGCATGCGCATGGGTGGGGAGGGGGCGACCGACAGGGGCGGTCTCGGGGCGCCCAAAACAGAAATCTGGCCCTGAGACCAGGTGTATGATGTATATTTTCGGCAAGCTGAAAAACACCTCCTACTTGTGCCTGCACCCGAATGAATGGAATACGCTTGGGTGCAGGCACATGTAGCTGATATCCACATAAAAACGCGAGAGAATGTAAAGTCAGCTTACCGAAAATATACGCTATACGCCTGGTCTGACATTAGCCTGACATTCAAGTTTTTAAAACATAACTCAAATGTAAGTTTTTTAAGTGCCAAAAAAAAAAATCAAACTCGACGGTTGATAAATCACCCTTTGTATTTGCACTTCTGCTAAAATGCAATGCAGGGAAGGGGCAGTTAAAGATTTGGTACTAATGGCTGCAACTACATAAAATATATATTTCACAGATAAGGTGTAAACACAATTCTAGTGACTGTACCTCAAGTTAATAAAACTCCCTGACATTTGTCAAGTTTAGCCTGTCCCTGTTGCAAAGCTGAATATAAAAGGTATAACTAATCAAAGCATGGGAACAATCTGTAAGGGGCAGATTTATCAAAATGTGAGATTAGAGCTCACCACAGAAAAATTCAACTTCTTTCTATTCATTCCTATGGGATTTTTAGAAGCATTTTTTTATCAAATGGTGAATTCTAACTTTCACCCAATGATAAATATGCTTTTTAAAATCCCATTGAAAAATAGGTAAATTTATCTGTGATGAGCCCTAATCTCACATTTTGATAAATCTGCCCCTTAGTAAAAGCCCCCATACACGGGCCGATAGAAGCTGCCGATATCGGTCCCTTGGACCGATTCGGCAGCTAATCGGCCTGTGTATGGGAAGAAACGAGCGGCCTGGCCGACCGATATCTGGCCTGAAATTGGCCAGATATCGATCGGCCAGGTTAGAAAATCCAGTCGGATCGGGGACCGCATCGGCTCGTTGATGCGGTCCCCGAACCGACTGCCCATGGCCGCAAATGTAATCCGATCGTTTGGCCCCAAGCAACTTGCTACCCGATATCGCCCACCCGTAGGTGGGGATATCGGGTAAAGATCCGCTCGCTTGGCGACATCGCCAAGCGAGCGGATCTTATAGTGTATGGGGACCTTTAGGAGGAACTCAACCTGTGCTCTGGAACTGTTCATCTGCTTAAGGGTTAACATGAATATATCTGAATACTTTTGAAAAGACCAAGTTATGTGAATTTGTCTAAAAAAGGAAACAACGACAGACACTGTGACACAAAGCAGTCTCATTTTAAAGAAGGCTTGGCTGCTACGGTGCATGTTTAGTCAAATACACTGGAGCCTGGACTCTCTCCAGATACCAGCGACAGTTATAAAAAAGGGTTAAAGAGGATTATTCCGTGGATCGCCAAACCATTACATGTGCAGCGCCGAGCAGTCGTTCCAGGCAAAGCATTTGTCTTTTACAAATAAATACAGATGGATTTCATATGAGCAGAACAGCAAACACACTGCAAATAACACAGTGCTACTTGGTATAGTGTCTGTTTGGCAATGATATTATGCCTCGCACTTATTTAAATGAGCCCAATAATTCTGCCAATTTAGTCAGTGCATTCCACTCTGCATAGTCAAGTATGTAATGCAATAACCCTATGCCTGATCAGTCTGTTCTCCCCACAGCAAGTTATAAGGGAAAGTCTTTCTTTAAAGAACTTGTCTCCCTTTTGAAATGCACAAACTGGCCAAGCGCCAAGGGGAGCTGGTGCTTAAGCAACCAAGACTGAGCAGTGACTGTGTGCATTTCAATCTCAGCCAACCGCAGTAAATGTTATTGGAGTTTTTGTGCTGTAAAATTGCTGCTTTCATGCCCACTGCATCTGACAATAGAAATCCTAGGTCTTGGGAGAGCAAGAGAGAGCCTGATGTGTCTTATAGTCAGCTTGCTGCATCCTTCCAATATTAGGGTTGCGTTCCTATGTGCTCCTAATGGCACGGTGACAGCATGATTCATGTCACCCATGCATCCGCACACAGACCTGCGCAACTGCTTACAAACAATTCTTTGTACAATAAAAAAAAAACATAGAAACAGAATTCTTTTTTTTAATCTGCCTTGTCCTGCTGAGCAGCCATAAAACCTTATTAGGCACATACGATTGAGCCCCTGTCTACTGCATCTGAAATGCAGGCACAGATAAAATAGTGCGACCGCATTAATGAAATGCTTAACGCTACAGATATACTTCAACAGCAGAGGGTAAAATGCACAGGGGACCTCAAAATTTAATGCGATGCAAACGGGTCAATATTTTATACATTTCTGTCCTGTTTCAATTTCTTTTTTTTCAAGCGGTCCCCTTTGGTTTCATAGGTTAAACCAAGCTATTATACATGAATTATGTGTAACACACAGCAGGTGCAGGCAGTATGTGCTAGTTCCTATAAGGCAATCTTTATGGGTTAGTTACCTCAGCTGCCCATTCTCCCAGACTGACTCCTCTTGAAATGTCTGTGTCCCCTAATATGAAATCTACCCAACTGCACACCCCATTCATTACTGCTGTATATTAAATCCCTAAAATAAAATGGGATATACTTTGGTCAGGAGCTCCAGTGATCCTGTGTATTCTAGTTATAAAAGGAAACTAGATTAAGAGCAGCCCTCTTGTTGTACTATAACTGCAACTCCCACAATCCTCTGCCACTCACTAATAGCTGGCTAGGGATGATGGTGGTGTTAGTTTAAACTCCTTTACCTGCTATAGCCAAACCAAGAATGTGCTCCAATTAACCTTAGGGGCCATCCAATTACAATGTTATTATTAAATCTTGAAAGTAACCACTAATATTGTAATTGCAGGCTGTGTATTTCATCAGGGTGACTGAACAAAATAAAGAAGAGGGGAAAAGAGAGGTTCTGAACAAAGGGAAAGAAGAACTTAATTACAAAGAGATTAGAAATTATTGTTACAGCTGGACTAAAATTTAAGTTATACAGTACAGATAATGGGTAGAACAAATAACATTTCTAAAAAAGGTTTACCATTATATGAATAATTTTGTTTCTGTAAAAAGCAAAGATTTTTTCGATTTTTTTTTATAAATCTAGATATCAAGGAGTTAAAAACAGATGACGAAGTGCTGTTCACAGTGCAGCATGTGTGTGTTGACCCTGAAAATTCTTTGCACAGGGCCAATACACATACTGCATTGCAATAAGAGCATATATAAATGTATGGAAGGAAGGGTGTATGCACTGGACACAGGATTTGATTCTAGATACAATAAGATTTTCATGTGGGTAAATATTTCATATAAGCAAATTAGATGTTGCATTTAATTGGTATTTGGCTAAATCTTTGTTTTTGCTTTTGTAGAGTACAAAACCAGTCACCCACATAAGGAGGAGTTCAGACTGAGATGTTTGGCCATCAATAGGGATGTGCTCCCAGGCTGAATTCCGGCAAATTGATATATTCAGTACAGGCAACGTGGGAGCCTCAGACAGCACTTACCCAGGGACAACAACAAGTCACCACTGGACTAACTTTAAGGTTTACATTTCTATTTAAACAGATTTTTGTTCTTCTAATGTCAGCTACACACTCGTGACCCCCTCCCTACCCAAGGTAAGCATGGGTGGCATTCGGTATGCTGTCACAACAATGGAGGGCAGAAGCACAAGAATTCTGACAGGAAGGGCACTGAAGGAAAGAACCAAAGCTGCTATATACGGAAACTAATTAGTACAATATTTTGCACTGCACAGTACCATTATTATTTTTAATCTAGGCTTCCTACTACTATAATTAAGTAATTATTCATCATGTTCTGCCGATAATGCATATTCTGTGTGCTTCATATTTATATGGATCCAGGACACAGCAAACAAATCAGATAACAATATTGAATTTCATCATAGATGAGGCCACTTATTTTCTTCTTGACCCCAAAACAGCAAGCAGATTTATCTTCTATATCCGTTAATAAGGAGGTATCCCAACTTTAGCCCTTTTTCGCTGAATAGATAAGCAACCCCTTTTACAAGGTTTGGTAATGGAAATAAAATACCAGCCACCATGAGTGTTGACTTTGACATCTTGACAGCGCTTTCTGAAATAGCTCCTTTTTATTGCTGCAGGTAAAACCTACTTTCATCTAAATTTCTAAAGGATGACCCAGTGTCAACAGGTCTTAAACTGAACCCTCCCAAGGGACTAGATCAACCTTGAGTATATTTGTATATAAGCAGCATAATGCTTCAGAGACTACTCTATCTCATGCAATTAATCCCAATTTGTCTGAAGCCCTCCCTCCAACCAAAAACAAAAGAGACATGTGTTCTGATGCTTGTCTCTATACTCACTCAATTCCGGTCATGTATAAGATATTGTTGCAATTAATTGAGCAGTTTTCTGATTTGGCTAAAGCAGTCTTATTGTTGGTTGGCACATATATTTTTAAGGTGTCAATTTGTAATGCTCATATGGAGTTATGCAATAAAAGGCACTACATTTGCCCAGGAGCAGTAACCCATAGCTACCAATCAGCAGGTAGAATTTCCTGGTCACCTGTTTAAAAGCAAACATCTGATTGGGTGCCATGTGTTACTGCTCCTGAGCATATGGGGTATAGGATGCAAAAGGATGTTCTATAATCTAACATGTTCTTGTATAATAAGAATTGTAACTCTAAATAAGTTATATATTAGTATAACGTATAGAAGAACTATGTAATGTATGAGGCATCACAAAAATATTTTTTTTGTAATAAATGGCTTTTGCTATACTTTTTTTTAAGCTTAAAAAAACTAGGAACACAATTACAATTTTACTAAACAGTACAAATACAAAATGACACAAACTCCAGTTGGAATCTGCTCATAATTAGAGATGTGAGATCATTTATTATACTAGAAAGAATAAGCAACACAGAAAGGAAGACAGTAGCTCTTTATACACATTCTATAGTGGTTCCGAAACTGTAGGGCTCAGATCTGTAGTTACACCCAAAACCAATTATTGTGTGCGCTGGTATGCCTACTTGCTCTCCTAGACACGCCTGAAAGCCTAGCTTTAAGGTAAAGTAGGGCAATATTATATCTTAGATATTTTTGAAGCTATGACCTAATGGCCAATACACCAATATTATCCCATACTTATAATCTTGGTATGGCCTAAAGGGGCCATGACCAAAAGTTGGACCTCCAAGGGAGATCTGAACTAAAAAAGTCCACTGCTATAAACCATCCTGACCCCAGTAAGAGGAGTGAGGCTAAAATATTCTACCATCATCTTCCCATAGTGACTCAAGGAGAAGGTGTGTACATAACAGCAAAGACTTTTTGCTTATATGCTAAGACAGAGATGTTGCAGACAGCATCTTACAACCTTATTCCTGTATCTATAACAAATAATGTATAAGCCCAAATAAAATGCACAATATGGGAATCTGTAGAAAAAAATAAAATTATGTATTGCTGAAAAAAGGTGCCACAAAGGGGAAAAATGTAAACCTCTAGAGAATGGATTAGATTAATGGCATTGCATTTTTAGATCTTGGATACAAGTAACTGGAGACATAGTTTGTCATAACTACTGTCATTCACATCTAAAAATATATGCCACATTATATGTACCTGTAGCACAAATGTTATTTCCACATTAAAGGCACAGCTGAATAGGAAAATGAACAGTTTTCTTAAGCAACACAAGCTGCCTAACACTTTTGACATTTCACAATGGATTAATGAATTCAGTCACTACCAGTTATTAAACTGGCACGGCCGCGCTTATGGGTGAAATGCCACGGCCGAGTTAAATATTGATTTTTAGATGCTCATAACGTGTGATAGGAGCAAAACATGCATCTGACGTAGGAATGCTGAGAAAATGTAGGATTCCAAAAAACTGAAACCTTGGACGTTTTCAACGTTAATTTTTTAAAAAAAAAGCATACACCATGGTGGAGGCAAATTGCATTTGGAAAAGGCACAGAATTGAGGGCCTCATTTACATCTGCAAGTGCTGTGGGCGTGTAACACCACTATTATTAAGGGAACTTGCTTCAAAATGCACTACTTGCACTCGATGCCACTCAGTCCCTCCTGCCCTCTGTTCCCAATAAGGTGCTGCTACTGACGCAGGGGAACCCTGGAGCTTCTGACCAGTCTCCTAACTATTGTGTCCACAATGACTTTGGAATTATGGGAATTAATTGCGAGAAAAACACAAGGCTATTGCAAGTGTACTTTGCTCACTGAATTTGCGGATGTAAATGAGGCCTTTAAAGTTTGGTAAAGTTTAGAACCCCTAAATGTCTATACATTTACTAAATTCAACATATTGGCATAAAATGCTGGAAAACATTGATTTTCATTCATGTGGCAACTAAAGACAAATCTGTTCCTTTCAACTAATAAGTAAGCAATACCCACATGTATTTATTATATGCAGTAGCTTAAACAGTAGAACAATGGAGTTCATTTAGCTTCTTCAGATCTTTTTTACTCCCAGCTTGCCCTGCACTAGACACTGTGAAAAAGGTGAAAGAGTCAACTGTAGCATTCCACTGACGGAGCTAAGACACATCTGGTCTGTTTGTCATCTGTGCATTCCCTCATGAACCATGGAACTTTGTAGCTGAATGTTATAGAACAGTTCCTGGGCTGTCACTGCATGGCAAGTGTATGGGGGCAGCATCATGTAGCCTGAAAAATAACGATACACCCAAACTAATTCAGAATCAATGATTTAGCTAAACATATTAATCAACAAATCTACAAGTAACTTAACATATGACTAGATCAGGACTTTATAGTTGTAACCCCTCATAATGGTATCCGGTACATTTAATATTAATCACTTACACATAAAAGTAAATAAAGAGTCTGGGAGAACATATCACAAACTGACTGTTATAAGTTATTTCAAGACTGATTAGTTTAGGAAATGTTATCAACATACCAGCATACTTTTATGATTTTCTCTGGTTCTCTTGGAGTGGAATCTCCAGTACATTATCTTTAAGCATAGAAAGCTAGAATTATTTATACCATTATTATGTTAGTTACCGACTCCTCTGCTCTACTCTTGTCTTGGTCATCTAATAAGCTGCACTCATGCTACAATCTACTGCAACATTTTCATGAAACGTACTATATAAATACTGACAGTCTTATAAACCAAGGAACCGTTCATTTATTCGGATAGCTTGTATAATGTAGGATGGCACTGGCATTACTCTTTCAGACTTCTGTACAGACACAGAAAAACAGACATTGCCACAGGAGGCCAAAATATGAATAATGAAACCCTCTCCCCCACAATGAGTAAATTAAGTTAAGGGGGACTAGTTAAGGGGGGACTCCACAGGACATGCAGGAGATTGAGGAATAGGAATTGTGCTGTGGGAGACTGTCAGCATCTCAGAAGATCACACAGCTAAAGTTAACACTACTGAGTTCTACCAACTCCTCAAGACTGCTACTAACAGACTAGATGACAGAGAAGTACAACAGGAATTCTTGGCCTGCCACAACAAAATACAGGTCAGCACCTGGAGCTTGCAGAACCCTTCTCACTCCTTGGAAGAAGTTCAGGTTGCTCTTCTATCTAGCCCAGCTCTTGCTTATTGAGTGATTAATCAGGATTTAGTCTATCATTTGGTAGTCTTCATTCAACAGATGCCTATTCCCTGAACTCTACTAAGGTCTAATTTTATACCATGACTCTCTTTTCCTGTGCCTTTCCACACCACCCGTAACAGTAAATTAGGGATTAGAAAATCTTAACCCTTAAATATAAGCCCTTATTTGTTTATACATGTTTCTTACAAAAACTGCATGACACTTGCCGAAAAGAAAGAACATTATAGTTTCCCGTCCAGAAGGAAAAGCTAAAAAGGGGAAGATCCCAGGAAAACTGGGATGTATGGGAACCCTACACGGATGGACACATAAACACACATGAACATGGGACTCCTTATCTATTAGAAGCAACAGGAAAGTCTGCTTCATCATCAAAGATAGAGAACAAAGAACTGCCCCAAAAATAATTCACTATTAGTAATACCAAACAGACACAACAAAACACTGCATTATAAGTTTTCTACAGACAATATAATGGCAACATTAAGAATATGGTTAAATAAACCTGGGCAATTAAATAGTAAATGCCAGCAAGAGATGGGTTTCTTATTGTGCAAAAATAATTACTTATAGTAGGTAATGGCTACTATGCATGGATCATGCATCATCATTTTCATTGGCAGAAAATAAAGGCTAACATAACATTGTGAGAAAGAAGCACTCAAACTGCGGACAGGACGTCCTATTCTTACCATAACATGGGACACACTCTGAGAGAGCTGCAGGATGCACCAAACATGTGCTGGCACTGAATTCGTCATCAGTGTCAGAGTCTTGAATTGGTCGGCTACCACTAGTGCTTAGTAACCACTTCGAGTTGTCATGGAGATGGGGTGATGGAGAAGGGGAATGTAACTGTTCAATAACTGATGGACTAGATGTTGTTGATGGCATGGGAGAACCTGAGAATGAAAATAAACATTTTTGTAAAACAAAAATAAATCTTTTTTTTTTTTTGGAATGGATGAAACGGGCAAACATAAAATAAATTCCTTAGTCAAACAAAAAAATGAAATTGATGCTCAATAATATATTTCTAATCACATTTTTGTTTAAAACCTTTTCTATTTAGCAACAGTTATCAGAAATTATAATAGCAATCCCCTCCCTATCAATGTAAAACTGCATGGAATGCTATGTCATTTACTTTTGTAGTCCTATGACAGATATATCCAGTGCAAGCAGCATATTTCCCTCTTGCTACCTAGCAAGCAAATAAGATTTACAGGAGAATGTGATGTTGCCTGTAGGTGGAGCACCATGTCTAACAAACGGCTCGCGAGGCCAAGGGTCGTTCAAAAAAAAGAAAAAAGACAGGCCCAAACTGAGTAAATGTTAAAGGCAATAACTGTTTATTCTACATTAATGCTAAAGCACTGGTAAGATTTTCTAATATATATATATATATATATATATATATTAAAACATGTACTTTTATTTAGACAAATTATAGACTAAGCGTGTGTGCTCCCAAAGGCATTAAACCTTAATGGTTCTTATTTATACAATAATTTGTTTCGCCCATAAGCACAGCGATGTGTGTTTGAATATATTTTTCAATATTGAAAGCTGAGCAGAAAATAAATCAGCACTTGTTCAGTCAGACAGCTCAATAACAAAAACAAAAAATCAAACAGCGGGAATCAATCTGAATTTGGAAATTACACACAGCATATATATAAATATATATATATATGAGACAGAGTTTCCATAGCATCACAGGAAGATTCACTTTACGCTGGCAGAATATATCAATTTTACAGCTCATTATAGGCCATCACCGAGAGGCAGGTGTAAATACTTCTATGGTGTAGAACAATTTATCACAAGTTTACATTGGATTAAATGCTAGTATGTTCTCAAAATATTATCCTAGGTGACAATTCATCACTGGTTTTTCCATAGGATAAAATGGTAAGTCTTCCTCAGTGGATCAGAATCTATTACAGCTCAGCACAAATTTTCTCTAGAGCTCAAAGCGTAGTGCTTACTAGATTTATGAAAGATAGGATTATACCAATAACTGGACGGTAATTCTTGCTTTGTATATTGTATTGCATTTAAACATACAGCATATTTACATGAGGTAAAAAGAGAAAGAACATTTGCCATGGTACCATGCTTCTGTGATTTATCATGTCTAAATAGGAATATAAAGGCTGCGGGTATCCTGATCCATCTCCAGCACAAGCCCAAGAAATATAAGAAGCATGAACATTTTTACTGAAAATGGTGGTAAAGTTAACTTTACAATTGGTCTTAATTTTTACTTTTTTACTTTTTATAGTTTTTGAAATATTTTTCTTCCTCTGTGAGACTACAATTTTAATACTTTCATTTAACTTTTTTTCTATTCAGGACCTCTCCTATTCATATACCAGTCTCTTATCAAAATCATGCCTGGTTGTTGGGGTAATTGGGACCCTAGCAACCAGGTGGCTGCTTAAATTCCAAACTGGAGAGCTGCTACATAAAAAGCTAAAACATTCAAAAACCACAAATAATAACAAAGGAAGACCAACAGCAACTTGTCTCAGAATATAACAGTAAAAGTTAATTTAAGGTGAACAACCCAAAGAAGCTGTTTAGGGAGTGTAGGACAATGGCATTTGTGGCAATAACAACCTCTGGCAAAAAATCCCCCATAAATCACCATATCCAGTTTACCAAACCATGATCATTTCTGTAACTGCATATTTTATATATATTATGGCCTAATATTATGGCCTAATTTTATATATATTATGACCTAATATAAACTGGTTACTTAGGTCTAGTAATAAGATTTATCACCTAGTCATGCCAAATCTATCCCTTTTTCTACTACCACTTGGAGAGTGGTGGCATGTAAATGCAACTAAATTGTCTAATAGGGAATAGGGAGTCTAGTTGGGAAACAATACTCAAAGGAAATAATTCCTATAAGCTATTCATTAGTGTTGTCTTTTGCAACAGAAATAGTCTGGCGCCAAAAAAAATTCCACAATTTATAGCAGAACCTGGAGTTGGCTTTAATTGATGGCAAAAAAATTGCTCTAAATTCCCCCAAAATTGCTGCTGACATTAGCTCTTACACTTGTATAAATAATGCCAGCTATTGCAAGACAAATGATTCCCCAGTATAATGAACAACTTCCTGGAACTACCTATGAACAAGATGGCTTTTCAGAGCCCTGAAAACAACATGTGTAAGAGGCTTTACAGCAGTCAAATATCCCATGATGCATAGCTGTGTACATTTTAGGGGACTCCAAGCGGCTACATTATTTTTACCCTTAGCAGAGTTCTGTTACACAGAATGCTTACTCCCAACTCTTCTTTTTTTATTCTTATTTTTATTGTTTATGTAAAAGGAAGCAGTTTATTCCCCCTTTTCCTTTTTACTGTTATTCACTGACATATCTAGAAAGTATTTATTTGCCACAGTCACAATAATTCACTTTCAGCATACTTCAATTTCAGCAGAGGTAAAATGTCCCAGATACAGAAAATTCTCTTCAGTCTTTCTTTCATTTCTTATCTCTTATTCTGTCCACTCCCTTATAATACTCTCAGGCACTCGCTGTGTTTTCTTAACCTTACATGTCCGACACGAGCCGAACAAAAGGAAACATTCACAGCCACATATGTTTCCACTTTATCATTTATTTATTGTGCGCTAATGAACAGACTGAGGATTACTCAGACTTCTAGGATAAAAATAATCAGATGAAGCCAGCACGGGCAGATTGCAAAGATATACTCTTTCCTTATCAGACACCAGTGGCTGGGGCTTTACCTACAAAAATATTTACTTTGAAAATGATTTGAATTTATTGTAAGCTCCCTATGACTGCTCACTATACTGCTCAAATATTCAGGCTCTACCATGGGCCACCAACTTGCAATGTATGTGCACTGCTATGGAACCATAAATTCATGCTTTAGGACAGAGAATTTTACAAAATCAGAAAGCAGAAGGTAAAGAGATATATATGCCTGTAATCTTGGGCAGATTTAGGGAGACTTAGCCTCCCAACAAAGATCAACTGCTATATATTTCTAAATGTCTCCTCTCTGCCACTGACAAGCCTTGCATTGAATTAATCATCTGTTCTGATGATGTGTTCTCATGTGTTCTGATGGCTGTTCTTAAACAAGTACCTGCCCCATCTACTAACTGTCAATATGTTGTAGGCATGCATGACTAGAATGGCATCAGTATTCCTGACACATTGGGCACTGAGCAGGCCTATCTAGGACAGCAGCTAAAAAATCACCACAAATCTTAGACCCTTGTTTAGTGCTTTGGGCTCTTCTACAGACACACCCCATTGTCAGTGAAACTATGTTTTAAAGGCTTAATACTTGCTGCCTCATCTGAATTACATAGTTACATAGTAAGTTGGGTTGAAAAAAGACATACGTCCATCACATTCAACCATAATGCCTATATATAACCTGCCTGAATTGTGTTGCAATCTAGGTCCTAGGTAGCAGCCAGTTAACCAAAAGCTAATGGCTTTGTACCATATGAAGGAATAACGTAATGGTCACTGGGTGAATTTAATCTCTGCACCACTCAAGCTGTTGTTTTTCACATAGAACATAACACACACACAGCACTATTATGTTAATATAACCCACCGCTGTGTCAGTCTTTCTTATGCAATAAAGCTTACACCCCTGTGCCAGATGCATCCTTGGCAGCAAATATTGCAAACCATAACAATCAGATGACAAAGAAAGTCTGGTATAAAAAAAAACCTGCTGTAGCATTCTGCAAATGTGTGTCCATTATGGTTATATTTCATTTCATAGTACAGCTCTTGTGCAGCTGAAAGCTAAAGGGCACATCATCTATATGCAGTTATCACTAGACTTGATCACAATGCTGGTTGCCAACAGTGAGTCTGTTCCTGTTTGTGCGCAAGGAAAAATGTCATGTCATAAGTTAAAAGGTAGTACTTTTTTTCATCTAACACACCCAGAACTAAATTCAGCATCACTTTGGCTCATGCTTTTAATTATAAATCCATTTTCTACTATAGACCCCCCATTTGCTACTCAACCTGTAAAGCTTGGCAGTGGCATTTATCTCTCGGCTGGATATTGCAGCCTTATGCAGTCAACCTGTGGCGACAGTTATCTCTTAATTAAAACTCGACATGCAAATAGCACTATTGAAAAGTGCTCTTGCACAGCCATTACAAAGCATAACAATTTATAACGGAGCAATTCTGTTCCTTCCTATGGCTAAAATACTAAAAGAACCCATTGTGGCTGACGTAAAGAATTCCGTAAGGCACTGTGCAGCTGGCCAATTCTTTATTAATACAAATAAAACAATGGGATACTGGCAAATCTTTCCAAAGGGGATGTAACTTACATTAAACTAATGGTGAATTGTGTTTCCTTTGCTGGAGAAGAGTCTTCGGAATCCATTCATCTAATTACATATGAAGATCTATGCAAAGGAATTATGCATGAGATTGGGAGTACTCCTGCAGAGAAGGCCCTGATCCATAAACTGGAAATAACTAGGCACGCTTAAGAGTGTGCGCTCTCTGCCACAGCCTTTGGGCTGAAGAAAAATCAAATCAGCAGAACCTTTAGCTGTCTGGAGTTATGGGAGTTGTACTTTAAAAGCCTGAGGGCCATTAACTGGGCATAACTCATGTCATTATATTAGACAAAGAAGTATATTTCCAGGCCAGGAGGCTTCCTTAATCTTTGTTAAAATACTGGGCTTATTCTAGTACAGACAATAAAACACAGGTGTATGAAGGAAGAAGACATACTGGGACTATACATTAGTTGCCTATAGTTGCTACTTTGTGGTTACTGGCGGCTTATTGGTAAGGGTACAAAGTGTTTGTCTGCCAGGTAGCCATTTCTGTGGCTCTGGTAAACTGGAAGACTGTGACAGAACTGCTTTCTGAATCAAGATTTACATTTCTTGGCACCATCCATCTCACCATGCCTTCTTAGATACCTAGTTTGTAACACTGGGCAGCATGGTGGTGCAGAGGATAGAAATGCTGCTGTGCGGCACTGGGAGTCTAGGTTTGATTTAAGCCACAGCACAGTCTGCAAGTAGTGTGTATGTTCTCCCCGTGTCTACATTGGTTTCTTCTGGGTACTCTGATTTTTTCCCATTCTCCAAAAGCATACAGTCAGGTTAATTGGCTCCTGATGAAAATGACCCTAGTGCGTGTGTGATAAGGACCCAAGGGGGTAATGTAAAAATAGGTCTTAAGTTTGCTACTTATCTAATAACCCATAGCAACCAATCAGTAGGTAGCATTTCTTACATTACGCTAGACTGTAAGCTCCACTGGGACTGATGTGAATAATGTTATAATCTCTGCAAAGTCCTGTGGAATATGCCAGAGCTATATACATAAAGAATATAAGAACTCCCAACTGGAAAATGAAGATGTTCAGAACAAGTTCTTAACCCAACCCAACTATCTCCAGTCATGCCCTGACAAGCATCTCTTTCTCTCCGGCCCGCAATATCCTTTCTAGTATACTGTTCCTTCTGTGTTTTATAATTCAATAGTCATCCAACTATCTGTTCATAGAGCCACAAAGAGAGCAGTGCTGATCCCCGTACTAGCGCCGATAGAAGAAAATAAATATCAAGTGGGGTCAAGAGAAAAATGGCTTCACTACCCTATAACAGATGGTCTCCACGGGCCAAACGTTACAAGTACTTAACAAGAAGCAAACATTACCGGGGAGCTAGATTGTATTTGTTTGAATTACAGACATGTTCTGACATTTTACAGCTATAACTTTTGTATTGCATTTAATAATACAACTATCAGATCAAATGCCAAGGTCTCTGGTGTTTTATACTCACCACACTGTATAGCAATGCAAGTGGGCGAAATATAACAGTTTAATATTCTGACTCACAGTTCTTTATTAAAGGTACAAGCTTGTCTAATTGTATACAAGTAACAAAGTATAAATAAAGTTAAAAAAAAAATTTGCTCAAAAAGGGAACTATACCTACAAGTTTTATGTATTTAAGTGGACATATGCTTTTTTTATTTGATTCTATGTTTTAATTGCTACACAAGAAGCCCGCAGGAAGCATGTCCTAGTGACGTAGAAGGTCTGCTCATCTATTTCATAATAATTGATGATTTGGAGCAATAGTTTCCCATTAATTTGGGCTGTTTAGTGAGGAGAAAGTATTCAAACTTCCTAGAAAGAATACATAGGTCCATCTCCCTAGTCTTGTCTGGGAAATCCACAGTGATCAAATTGGCTTTACCCACTGGCATCCACTTATGATCCTTTTGCAATTATGCCCACGTTTCAGCATGAATGACATGTAATTGGGCTAAAATCCTTTGGCGTTGGCCAGTCGTCATTTCCAGCTATCAGCATCAAAAATGGCATCTGATTCCTAAGGCACAAGAATTGTCACAGGCCAATATGGGAACCCTGGGGCTATCACTACCTTCAAGGTGACAATAGCCCCAAGGTTCCCAGGCTTTAATAGGAACCCTGTGGGAAATTCAAAGGATGGGGTGAAGTGCAACTAGAAGCTTTGGACACGAATATGAATAATGAATGGCATCCTTTTGTAACAATTGTGCCTAAGTTAAATGGCTGCAACTGCAATCGTAAATGATCCCGTATATTTCCAGTACAAAATGGGCCAGGCTTTGTCTCTTTTTTTGACCTGATATAAATAAACTTTTGTGAGACTATATGGGCATCATGGCGTTGTACATAATGCAATACAAAAAATACCAGCAGCAAGAATGTGTTGAAAATGATAGATTAAGTCCCAGAATGACATTATAACACTCTTAAACAATGTTTTCAGGACAAATCTGTTTGCACAATAGACCCTTAGGGTGAGACTGAGGGCCACCCGTGGCAAGGATCCAATCAGAGTACAGCAGTGAACTTTTGCACAGTCAGAGACAGGATTTGCTAGCTTGTTCACTCTCTCTCATCTGCCCTGTGAAATGTCAATATTCAATTAAAGAAATCTAAAGCCTTATTAATGGTAGAGACGTTTACACATGAAGGTCTCAGAGGATCCAAGCCAGCTTACATAACTGTAATTAATATTCATAAATATGCATGCTAAGGCTCATTCAACTCATCAGCAAGCTCTTCTTCTGCTCATCATTTTGTAATTGGATTCCTATTACTGCCCTAATAACATTCTAAATATGAGAAAGTTCAACGGCAGCTTTGCTACGTATTCTTGAGAATATCACGCACCCAACTAAAGGCCCTCAGCTAAACATCATAGTGCTTCATCTGTTCTCTATACTCCAAGATCTCTTTTTCTTCTCTCTTCCATTTAATATTTGGGTAGCTTTAAGCGTTCCTCCCACTAACCTAGTATATCCCATTCTGTACTCCTTAACAATGTGCGACTCCAGTTCTTAGTCGTGACCTGGGACCTTTCCCAGCAGTGAGCATTTTTTAAAGCAACATCACAGGAGGGAAAGAAGGTGGATCGGTGAGCAAAAGGGTCATTCCAAGTGACATGTCTGTGTTACTGATTCTTCCAGTACCTGGAGTATACCGTGAACATTTTGATTTCATTTGAGAGGAAGCTCATCTGAACAAATATATATATTTTCATCCCACATTATGTAAAATCTTAGGGTATAATTTCTTTTACATAAAACATATAATATTTCCATATTTGCTTCTGTATACCAGAGGCTACAATACTGTTTTCCTGCTCATAGATATTTTACATTAACTTTTGTTTCTTTTATTAACTTCAACACTGTCGGTCTCCTCTAGATGGTGCTATTCTATGCTTCTCTATGGGGAATTAAAATTGAATAAAATTGAATTACTGTGGGTGACCGGGTGAGAAAATCAAAGTCAACTTAAATTAAAAAAAAAATTCCTCTGTAACTTTTTTACTTTTTTTTTTTGCTGCGCTTCAGGCACACTTATATCAGTCATATTCTATCTACAATGTTATTCAGAGGCCTTAGAACTATATTACATTAGAGGCAAGTGACATAATTGTGTTTTGACACTTATGCCTAACTCTCTCATAAGTACCTATTATTCCTCGTTGTGAATCCACCACTTCTGAACACGACAAAGCTGAAACATCTTCCATATAACTGTACAACCAGCAACCTCTTTGGTTTTAAAAAAAACATTACAGCCCCAGACAATTGTACATTGTATGTCAGAGTGACATGTTGCACCTTGGTCTGTGGGTGAAATAAGAGATACGGCAGCTCCTACTTATATATCCTACATCAAATATAAGTACATGTAGAGCAATTGGACTTGCTGCGTAATACTTGAATTCAAGTCTAGTTTCTCTAGATTTACTTATACTAGATATACCATGACCTAGATGAATGAAAACTTTCATAGCCATCCTACATCAAAGGAATAAATTAATCCCTTTTGCCTTAATCTAGCCCTGTTTGCATATATTTTGGCCATCATCTTCATTTTGTTCTGTTTGGAAGTAGACTGATAGGCTGACTGACCAACTTTATAAATTAAATATATGTCTCATCGATGGAAAATCTTTCATTGTGCATCCAAGAAAATCAGATCCGTACTTATCAATAACATGTTGTTCTTATGTTATTAGAGGGAGACAGTACTTTCTTTTATATTCAGCTAAAGGTGCAATTAACCTTTATATACTTTTTTTTTGTTCTCGCTATATAGAAGAAACAGTTTTGATTGTATTACAGGTATAGGATCCATTATCCGGAAACCCGTTATCCAGAAAGTTCTGAATTACGGAAAGGCCATGTCCCATAGACTTCATTATAAGCAAATAATTTGTAAAAAAAAAAAAAAAAGTAAGTAATCCTTATTGGAGGCGAAACAAGCCAATAGCAGACTTTTTTAGCATTCTTAAGTTATGGAGCTCCAAATTACGGAAACATCCCTTATCCGGAAAACCCCAGGTCCCAAGCATTCTGGATAACAGGTCCGATACCTGTACCTCTCCCCCTGAAATCAGGAAAGTTAAGAAAGTGAGCTCTGTATAATCAAGTCCCTTCCTTTACCCAACTGCAGCCTGTATTTTATTTTACAGATAAGGAGGCATTCATTATACAGGGGGTAAATTGAAAAGCTACCTGTACTTTGGCTCTGAAGAACCAGGAACCAAGCAATAACAGAACTAACTAATATTTCAAAACAAAAAAAAAGAAAAAACTAAGATAGGCCTATTACCAAGGGGTATATTGACTAGTACAAACAAATATACTGATGCAGACATGGAGCGCATGGCTCAATATCTGCTCTTTATTGGTGCACCTTAAATATTTTCTATACCACTAATTTCAGAGTGAATATTAATAAGCATTTATGGTTGCTTATTGTTGTAGGTATTCACTTATTAATTGTCATATATAATTCATATGGAATCATTTATTATTCATATGTTTTTTCCTCAAATTAAAAATCTATTAATTATTTATACTTGTGCATTGTATTGTTTTTGTTTTTGACTATGGATAAATGTCACTCAACCGCATAGCCATGTGTACAGTATATGTTTGTATTGAACCAGGGTTAATGGCACTGGTGCTGAATAAAAACATATGCCACGTTATGCAGCTATGTATGAGCAGTCAAGCCTGGTACCTCGACTTAGAGGATCCATTTAGTACTCAGCAGCAATCATCCCTTCAGCAGCTCTGGAGAACACAGAGCACATAAACTGGCCAGACATAAACAGAATCATCATATAATATGGACAATTTCCAACAGAACATAATACCTGCAGTCTGGGTATATAGGTGGCTAGAGGGTGGTGCAGTGTTTAGCATTGCTGGGGCCCTAGGTTCAGTTCCAGACAACATATAATACGCAAGGAGTTTGTCTTTCCCCCACCGGGTTTCCTCCAGGTACCTTGGTTTCCTCCCATGCTGCAAACACATACAGGAGGTGAATTGGCTCCTGATAAAATTGCCTGTATTGTGAATGGGATTCTCTGCAGTTCTCTGCATCTAAAGGTTCTGTCCGATGCATACAACAAGCTAGAGGCAATATAATAAAAGTCACTACTTTAAGCAATAGCAGGTAAATTCACTGGTCATCTGTTTAAAAGCATTTACCTTTGTTCTTTTTTATGACATTTCCTCTATATCCCCACACTTTACAGTGGCAATAAATGGAATATAAGGTCTTTGGTCTTAACTTGAGATGTTTCCCTTTGACTCCAAGGAATACAAAAGACTTTCAGTCCCAACATGTTGGCCGTGCCCTGAAGGATGGTGTGTGCATGCAGTACCGATAATAAATGGCCTTTCCTATGGGACTGGGCTTGCCACAGTACAAGGTTGCAGTGATCAGTATGCTTCCAGCTGCACCTTTATTGACTTCAGTTTTCCTGTATCAGCACAACTTATTATTCTGGGTGTCATTTTTCAGATTAGTCATATGGATTCCTCATCTATTACCAGCTTCAATTATACATTTTGACAACAACTTGTAACTCCCACGCCCTCAAAAATATTCTGTCTTTGGCCTTGTTGCAATTAACCGCATGGATCCATTAGGAGAGTGACATAGCAAGGCAGGGTCTGAAACAAGAATAGGCTTTTAGACACTGGGAGTGTTGCAACGTAGATCTGGATGTGTGTCACTCAAAAGCAGTGAGGTGAGCAATGAGAAAATGTTAAGTGGAATTGCTTTAGACATTGATGGGTAACCTACTGGAAATCACAGTCGGCTGGAGGATGCTGGGAGATGTAGTACAGGTCAAGGTGCAAAGACTCTTTTTGGGGTCCTAAATATACAACAATGGCAGTATAGGATATAGCACAGACAGCAGCAGCCACAGCAGGAAGCAACTTGCCTTGAAGTGGCATCTACCTTGTGAATAACAGAGCTTTAAGGTGCGGAAGCGCGACTGCGTCCTTGTGCTTCTCAGCTCATGCCCAAAACATCAGCAATAATGTCCCTGTGTTCCCAATCCCACCTGACAGGCTCTCAGCAAACATTAGGATGCCATTACTCCTCAGCTAAAAAAAAAACAACCCTGCTGCCGCGTTGCCAAGAGGACCTGGGAAACTAAAATCAAAGCTTGTTGAAACAAGCAGAATGGTAATCAAAGGCCATAGACTGGAGCTTTAACTCCTAATTCCTGGGTAAACTTTATACTTCCGCATAACTGAAGCAGCTGGGAGTATTAATCTCATTCCAGAAACATGAGACATTAATACTGGCTCCCTTCCAGGCTTACAGAATTAAACATCACACGGCTAATGCAGGTCTTTGTATTCGGCTCGGAGCTTGCGCTCTGCGGATATTCTGCACAGGCCAATGTGTACTATTGGTTAAACAGCGACATAATGAGATAACGGGACACAGGGAGCACTCAGCTGCATGCAAGGGTACTTACAGCCAGACAAATAGCTCCATAAAAACATTTGTGCACTGACCTGTGTCTAAGGGAGCCATGGCATCGCTCATCAATTACTTAATGCCAAGGAAATAGTTGATCACAAAATGCCTCTAAAAAAAGTACCAAGCAGCCCTTAAACATTATGTTCTTCATGAATTTTCATGGAGGTACTTTCTTTTCACGGCTATTGAAACATTGATTCTGGTGAGGCTTTGTGTTTCTCTTAACCTTGAGGTTTCATCTCAGTGGTGTCAAGCAAGGACTGAAATATCTACAGGGACGTTACACTGACCATTTATGGATTAAAAATAATGTATACACAAGGTGTCCTATGGCTTTTCTTGCTGAGTAAAACAAGGGCACCCATATGTTGTTTGCTCAAATTTTGCTTGGCAAAGTTTAGCGCACATTCTACCATTTCTCATGATAATTTAACCACTACGGGAACTGTCTAATCAGAGTGGTGTGGATATTTCATTTTATCACAGCAGATCATGTGCAGTTCTAGGAGCCCCCAAAAGGCCTTAGAGACTCATTCACAGTAGCATAAAACTATGTTTAGTAGCAGCAGATCCCAAAGCAAAACAGATTCCAACCTACGGCTCTTAAGTAGTAGTAGGCAGGCTCCATTTTGTGGACACTTATTTAGGGAAGTTTAATATCACCCCAAAAATCTTGTGTATGCGCCATCTAGGCAACATCTAGGAAGTGTTGAATTGAAAGTAATTGATATTAGAAATCTGATCTGTTAACCATATATTGCCTGCTCCACCTCAGGCCTGGATATGAAGTTAAGCCAAAGCTTAGGGGGGCACGCATTAAGGGAGGGACATGCAACCTGTGGGCTACCTTGTGCATGTTGTTAGTAACAGAAAGAAGGGAGCCACACTGGGAACTGCATGAGAGATTTAGGGCTCTGGCACACGGGGAGATTAGTCGCCCGTGGCAAAATTCCCTGTTCGCGGGCGACTAATCTCACCGAGTTGCCTTCTCCTGCCATCCCATCGGCGACTGTAAGTCGCCGGTGGGATGGCAGACGCGGCGGGGCGATTTCGGGAAATCGTCGAAAAAGACTTGCGCCGCCGCATGTGCCATCCCGCCGGTGACTTACATGTTCGCCGGTGCGATGGCGGGTCATGGCAACTCGGGGAGATTAGTCGCCCGTGAACAGGGAGTTTTGCCGCGGGCGACTAATCTCCCCGTGTGTCAGAGCCCTTAAACCCCATCCCTGGTTCAGCTCCCTTCTTTTTAATGCTAGTAGTAGTACAGGCAGGAGGCTGAACTGGGTTGCAAATAGGGAGGGGGAGAACAAGGAGCACAAACCAAACCATGCCCTGGCCATACCTAAGGCCTCATTTTGTGCAATCCTTCTCAAAGCACCTAACCTAATCAACTATTATATGAGATTTTAGAGTCTGATGACTAATTTAATGAAAGAAGCTGAAAAACTAATCCTAAATGGCTACTGACTAGGAAATTCTAGCCCACATGTCAAGTATCTCTAAACTGCCACCCCTCAGCTGTGAACAACTTTTGACATTCCCTGATGAATGTGGGAAAAAGAGGGACACCGTATAGCTAATCTAACAGCTAGAAGTAAGCATTGCTCATAACATGACCCTAATCAAACCATGCTTTAAGTCTGAAGCTCCCATTTGTCCATGGATTTATTTTTCACATGCAGCAGCTCTAACGATCGCAACTAAAATAATCAAAAATTAATTTTCTCGAGCCAAATTGGGCCTAGATGTTTAAATGTCAGCATCTGTGCAGTAGCCAAGGCATTTGTTATAAGAAGCCTCTCCAAGAGAGTAGAAGTGCTCTACGTGCCGCCAGTGTAATCCATGAATTTTAGTTCTGTGCTCCTGTGCAACGTAATTGTACAAAGCACTAAATAACAGAAACTAATTCAAAAACATCAGCGTGCAGCGAGCCCCAAACAGAGAGCGCGCTTAAAGAGAAGAGTTATCCTAATCTGTCTGAAACACGCAGGGGGAAAAACCCTTTAATTTGCTGTTTACTCAGTCTTGCAAATAACTCCAGTTATTCTAGCAGTGCAGGATTGCCAGGCCATGCACAAGCCACGCTATTAACCAAATTAACGACAGTAAATAATCATCGATTCCCAAGCAGAGAGGAAGCACTCCTGCAAGTCGCAGGAAATTTGCTGGACACGCGTCTCATTACGCCCTGTGGGCAATTTATTTTGTGGCTGGAGCGGAGCTTATCGGCTGCTTATGCACATGAAGGGAAAATGTTTCTCCCCAAGAATTAAATGCGAGAGCGACCGCAGGAAACTCGAAGTCTTAATTTAAAATCTTCAGCGTGATCGGCGGAGCTGGAGTTCCACAATAATGATACAATCCAGAGAACGGGCTGATGCCTTGCCGTGACTTTTTTTTTTGCATTGAAAAATCAATACAGGGATTGTCTGTAGCATAATGTTTAACTGAAGTATACAGCATTGGGTAAAAAGCCTGCAAATGTGAATGTTAAAACAATATATTAATCACAAGTACCTATTCCACACAATGTAGGACTGCGGCCATCAGTCTCAACAGAAACACAACAAATATAGCTGAAGCCTTAAGGAAAAGGCATAGAATATTCCCAAACAAACACCGTCTCTATAGCTAGGGGGTCTGTCTGTCTTCCTAGTTCTTGTCTAGGAACTAAAATACTTATTGGAGTGAAGAAATTGCTATACCTGTGTTTTAACAATAGGGGGAGCAGACCCTGTGCTACAGGGGGACCAGGAATAATTTGTGTTAGGGTGTTACATTAGAACTAGTATTTTTTAGCCAAAAAAGACTCAATTAAGCAAATCATGGACTGCAAATCAAAACAAACCCTGGCATTTTATGTACCCAAGGCCCAAACAACACCCCACAGGTCCAATAAATAGGGAACGTCTATGGCATCTTACAGCAGCCCCTCTGGCATTTGCAAGAATCCACAGATTTTCAGTCCAGGCCTCCAAATAAGCATTTAGCATAGCACTTGTATCAGAATGTGTACCTGCTTCATTCATAGCGTAGAGCTGTTGTAAAGGCCAGCATTTACAACCTACAGTAAAGCATGAATACTAGGATTCATTTATTCTATATTCAGATAATATGGTATTCGTTTAATATATGGATTCGGTTAATCCAAAATCCAGACCTGTAGTTATGTAATAATTCAATACGTGCATTTCCTTGGCCCTTAGCATTGAGAAGAACCAGATCCAAATACTTATTATCATGTGAGCTTGCCACTCTGGACATCTGAAGACACATTATTTTCTCCTGAAACAGATTGCTGAAGACAGCTGCGGTCTCATTTTAATATGCTAGTTATGAGTTTCATGCGGCTCAGCATTCAGCCAAATCTTTTCCATGTAAGATTTGTTATTCAGCCAAAGCCAAACTTTTGGTACGTCTCAAGCAAAAATGCTGAAAACAAATGTATTGCTCATTTATTATCCAATTCATGCCCTGACTTACTGTAAATGGCTCTATGACACACTGCATGCCATGTACTTTTACAAATAAAATTAGATGATTTTTTGTTTTTAGATAACACGGTACAGTTATATACTTTATTAGGTAACACTGTGTCTGGATTACCACATATCACCCTGTTGTGCGTAGACTCAATAATAAACAGAACATATCCACCTTCCTACATATTAAGTTACAAGATTTGCATTTAGGCTACACCAAGCCCACAGCAGAATACACACACAGACATGAGAATTTTCGACAGCTGGGTATTATAAAATATAATCCTATGTAATTAATAATAAATACATCATAGATTGATATTTGATCCAAGACAATAAGCATATAAGGTAGTCCACTTAAACAACTGCAAATCTTGAAGCCAGCACATAATAAACACTTGCTTGCCTGAAACCTAAGAAGCCACCCCTATGTCCCCACGGATGAATAGTAGTTAGTACACTTCGAGTTAACTAGATCTATAAGCTGGCTAACTACTATTACATGCACAGGAAGTAACCAAATATTTGTACACATGCTAGCCAGCCAGTACAACCCTAGTACAGTAATGCAAATATACATTAGAAAGGCAACATCATATCAGCCCTATTATAAGCATATATGATGCTACACAACTACCAAGAACCATATTTAGGGTTGCCACCTAGCTGGTATTTTACCGGCCTTGCCAGTAAAAATGATACTTAATGCCAATGTTATTAATAGTGAAAACAGATAAAAATATAGAAAGTCCGGTATTTTTTCCAGAAAATGTGGTAACCCTAACCATATCCCAACCAGATACCAAGCACCATATCTAAGATAGGTAGCAAGCAAACCACCTCCTCCCAGCAAGACAACCAAGTAGACAAACAGTCAACACCATCATACAGGCCATAAAAGCCAATAAGCCAACTCATCTCCGGCACCAATATTATCCTTGCCCCATTGTAATCACATCTCCCCATGCTTGCCCAACGTGGATTACTGAGATTGCATCATTAGGCACTGTCGCCTCCACAAATTAAAGGACTCCTCCTTTGTATTACTGAACCATCAACGTTCCTATTTAGTAGAACTGATAAAGCTGTGCCTAAGTTGTACAACAGGAGGATAATAAAGGATTCAGTTGGGCTGCTGTATAGTGGCTGCCGCACTGCCAATTTGTTTTAATGTTCCCATTTGTTCCGGCTGTGCATATTGCATTGTCCCATGCTCAGACCCCAGTAGGTTTAAAAGCTATTAATATAGTTTCGTGACTGTATATCCATGGGAGTGAGGGAAACTATAAAATGCCATCATCAAACTGTGTATCAGAGTGCAATTTGGGGAATAAATTTAAAGCACGAAAAACAAAATCGGTACACAGCACAGCAGGTCATCCTGATATTTCAGGACCCATTAGTAAGATCTTATTATTTGTAGTGTTTTGTACCCTGCGTAAGGGAAGTGAATAAAACTGCAGGTAACTTCACAACTAACAGCCCAGCAAGGGGCTCAAAGTCACAGCGCAATAGAGTGAACCCCAAGTTTCACATGTACCACCTCATTTGGTCCCATCTCCAACACTGGCTTATGTCCAGCCATGTAGATATTTTGCTCAGGAGATCCCAGCAACAACTGCAAGTTTGTGGGGTAATTCTCTTTCTATTGATCCCCTGTGTCAGCTTTTTTAGCTGTAAGGGGCCCTTCCAAGCATTTCTTGCAAAGTTAGAAGCCTTACATAGCAAAGTTGTATGTGTGGTTCCAGCCTTCAAAACACCTTATAACAGAAACTGCACTTTTTTCCAGTACCTTTAATCACCCATTTAAATAAATATAGCTGTACCCTCTTTGTTGCACCCTATTGCATGTACATTTGTACACGTCTGTGCAAACTATGTGCATACCAAGTGTCTTTCCTACCTTTTCTATAGGCTTTTCCACTGCAGGCTCACCTACATTGCCTGTGCAAAAATATTATTACTAATTATTAACTTCTAACCATGCTAAACCAACAGCACAAGTTAATAAAAATGTCTCCTACTATGCCTGAATGTGCAGAGCCAATAGCCTATCAGGTTTATAAAAAATAAAAACAAACAAACAAAAAAGCACCTGCAAAACCTAAGCAACAACTTGAAAAAAACCAAATATATACTGTATATATATATATATATATATATATATATATAGGAGCTACATCTCTGCTTGTAAATATTTACAGCTATTTTAATGTTAATTATAAAGACATTATTTAGTTCTCTTGCTCCTGAGGTATCTGCACATAGGTACAATGAAGAAGCTGCATGGGATGGGGAATTAATTGTCCTCTATGCAAAGTCTCTATGGCCAACAATAGTTACAATCATTTATTTCAGGGGTTTCACACTTCATTTCCATCGCTCAGGGATGTCCAGACAGTGACCCCTCAGCTGTTATTTACTTACAAAAGGCACCATCCTCTACCAGCTGTCACACAAGAGTTCCCAGTTGATGGGTGTCAAGTTGAACATTCTTAAATATCTGTCTGTGTCTAAAGTGTTTGTAATAGGAAAATACTTGGCATTTCAGATGGCACCAGAGCCGTACCTAATAATAATATGAAGAACAATGGTGGATAACTCATTATATTTATAATTTACAAATTGAAACATCCAAAACTGAAGTCAACATAGTTTTCTATACTTCCCAGATACTCTGGGATATCTGGGAACTCTGGCAAACACTGGAAGCTGCCACAGACCAGTGCTTTATATTGAGCCTGTTAGAGCTGTTTGGGCCTTAATGGTCTTGAATCTCAGGCCTAAAAGTACCCAGGCTTTGTGGGAAGGTGGTAGAAGTGGAAGGGGTTTCCAGGGGTATGAGCAGTGTGGTGGGGATGCTTGCAACATTTAAGCAGGCTTTCTCTCTTTGCTTAATAATAAAATGACCACTGCAACACTGTTTCATTGAAGCATTTTGCTTCTTTTTGCAAAAGTGAGCAAAACTCGAGCAACCATATGCATGAATCTACAGAAATATAAAGAACATAGTCTAAATAACAGAATAATTCAGAGTCATATGTTTTACAAATTCTGAAAACATAAAAAGAAATTAGAGTCCATTAATGAAAAGGCTATAGCTTGGTTATAATTGGATGTGATTCTGCCTAGTTCCCTAGTTCGCTCTCTTTCTAGTGGCTGCACACTAAAGTACAATTATTCGGGATGATAAGACAGCAGTGTCACTGTTTTAAATGCTTCCCTTTTTCTTCCCCCCGTATATAGCAAGCAAGCGTTTATGTTATTGAATAATAAAAAAAAAAACCCTTAGAAAGGCCGTGAAATCCCATCTCAATCTCTACTTCTGCTCTGTTTCTCTCAAGAATTGTTTTATATTTCATTTTGCTATTTCTTGAGATTTCCATTTGTTCATAAAAATGCAAATGCGTTACAATGACTTTGCGAGCACAGTTCTGCGGCTGTAAAGTCCTATTATAAAACGCTTAACCAACAGAATGAATAAGGAAAGCTTTTTTCCTAATAACAATAGTCCTGTAGCTCAGCTTGCTAACAATCGGCAGCCAAAGAGGCCTCCTTATTTGTGCCAGATACACAAACACTGATAAATAGCATGTAAATATTTATTAAAAAAAAGGAAACAACCTCATGAGAAGAATAATATTGCCTATGATAACAAGGTTTCCTTTCCTAAAGCGTCATGCATCCAGCTATTATGTTGAAGGCTTTTGATTGAAAGGTTGGTGTGAGCTTGTATCAACGAACTGACACTCCCAACTGTTTGGGGGCATTCAGCTTATTATGGATATATATGAATAAGCTTAGCAATTAAATGTTGCTCGAGGACGAAAAAATCATGTAAAAAATATTTTATCTTGGTATAAAATCATCGTAGTTTGGAGTTTTTTTCAGCGAAACCCATAAATGTCATAATATATAGGCCTGTAGTACTATGTGTAGGAAACAAGAATAAAGTATTAGGATCCAGAAAAGGGAAGCTTTGTTATGGCCAACTGCCTTATATAATCATATCAAATTAAAATTTTCCTTGCAGTCAAGGCGCCCAAACATACATGGCCAAAGTGGCCAGGGTTGAACTGTCCCAGCTGGACACCAGTAAAAATCCCTGAATACTAAATTAAATATGGCCGTGCCCTCCGCAGTTGTGTTTTTCTGGTGGTGCAACCTATTTGACAAGGGAGTGTAAGTAGTTGTGTGATGGAGAGCGGCGGCGAAGGGGGTGGGCAGGGGAGTGTACAGTGTGGCAGTGGCTGGGTGGTAAACCGTTGATCCAATGGGCCCAAGATACCCTAGTCCGACGCAAACTGCCCCAAATTACCCACTCAATCCCCTTTATGACAACTGCCTGTAAGTTTCCCTTCAGTGATGAAACTTTCTGATAAAGGAATGTTTATAACTAGAACATCGCTCTTCACCATCATCTAACACAGTGGCAGCTTGCCTTTGCAGATTTTCTTAATTATCAGTGTAATTATTTTAGAAGCACATATGGGAGTTAAAAGGGTTGCAAAACCAAATATAAAGTTTTTCATAAAAAAACAAATTTAGCATGTTGTTGAAAGAAAGCTGAGAGCTGTAGTTAAACCAGCTATGGGCTTAGTATTTTTATCAAGGGGTTTTGCACAGGAGCCTGCACAAAACATGCCAGGGCCTAAAAATGTTAAAACCAGTTTAACCATATAGAGACATATGTATGCAAGCCTATATTAGGGATCTTTAAGGCAAAGCTAAGCAGATAAACATGTGGTCATTAAACAAGTCTTAAAATCCTAACCTGTTGGCTGCCCTCTGAGACTGATATTGAACCCCAGCAGGCTAAATCAAATTCTCTGCAGGAAAGCTCAGTAAAGACTCTCACTGCCTTTTTCACACAGGTCACTTATGTGCGCTTTCCAGGCTGCATTTTCCTGGATATATGTCAGCATGGACGCAGGAGTCCTGCTAATGCCTGTTTAGTATTTGCCCTTGCAGTTCTACATTAAATTTTTAAGCATTATTATGATATATAGTTTTCCTTTAACTGGATATTATACATTATATATAAATAAAAAATGTAATAACAATTTAGAAAAAAACACAGCTTTTATTATATTCATATATTGTCTACTGTTTTTAACAAGCGAGCCACTAGAGGCCACTGTTTCAATGGCGTTTTATAAATGGGGTTTATCTGGCCGCTGTGATGAGCATCAGTACTTACACAAAGGAACTAGGGTTGCACAGAAGCCAGGATTCAATTAATGCTTCAGGCAAATCTCTGTATTCTTGCATATACATAAATAAAGCATTATATTCTCAAACATTATAGAAAAATGAAGGTGATTATTTACTTCTATATGGTTTGGAAGAGAAAGTGGGGCTACAACAATGTCTTGCACAGGGGACCCCAAGACTTTGTTCCTTCACTGCTTATTTCTGTTAGTCTGACCTTTAATTCCAATCTTCACAGACATCTGGTATAATGCCAACGCACAGAGGAAAACAGATGAATATTAGGAACACGGTCGGTGCATTAAAGAAAAATAGTCCCAGCCGGGTTGCTGCACATCTGACACTGTCATGGTGCAAATACCTAATTATTTTCAATGTATTTATCAAAGAATAATATAATAAATATGGAATATATGGCTTCATAAAAGATAGGTAAAGTCAAACAAACATCTGTTTTTCATAAAGCAGACAAACAGATAGGGGTATATAAATATCTGTGGTCTACTTATATTGCAACCCTCTTTTAAATGGTGATAGGGGAAGTAATGAAAGTCCTGAAGGATGAGTTGTACCGTGGTGGCAGTTAAAGTGCCACTAGGGAGTCACTGTGCTAGAGCCTAGTGCTAGTATCGCTTAAAGGACAGATTATATCAATGTTGATAGGTATCTATTAATTCCAACATTTTCATATATTAATAGTGGGGGGGCAAGTAACAGAATATTACAGGCACAGAGTGTCCGGCAACAATCTTCACATTATTCCAGGGAGAACGTGTAATTTTAGAGCGGGACTTATAATATTACAATGCAGGACCAATGCGTAACTAGATCAGTGCAGGGCTCACATGCATGTGTTGGGAACAACAGGCTTCTTGTCATTCCAGAAAAAAAAGCTTTGTAATAATAGAAGTATTGAGTTTCGCAGATATTTCTCTTCACAAGTATTCTCTCAGTCCTGTGGGGGGGGGGGGGGGGGGGGGGGATGCTGGCGTCTTGCAATAAAGGGAATGTGTTAATCTAACAGCTTTTCAGTACAAGTGTTGAATTATCAGGTTATTTTAACAGTTTGCGAATGATCAGTGCGTTACATTACCACTTCAGTCATGCATTGCTAAGGTTAACTAAACCCAAGGGTCAGATATCCCCGACTTGTGTTTGTACATTCTATTACACACGATGTTTGCTTATTTTATGAACCAAAGTCATTATATAGGATTAAGACTATCCACACTGGCTACGCCACGTACTTTGGTCATTTAAGAAAAATATTACTCTACCCAGCATGCTTGGCTTTTGGGCTTTAAAATACAAATAAACACTGGGGAAAAAGGACACCCTAATTAAAAAATGACAACATAAATGCATGTATGTATTCCTTGCTCTGTTAGTGATATAAGCAGTGATACAACAACTTACAATTCAATTTAAATTAAAAAAAAAAACAAAAAAAACTTTGATCGTGATTCAGTCTTTCAGCTAAATAACTATTTCTGGAACTGGTAAATGAATATTTATATTTGAATAAAGACTGCAATTAGGGTCCAGAATTAAAAACAATGTATAATAATATTTGGAGCCCAAATGATAAATTCCAGGCAGTGGAAGGGTACACCCTAATATAAAGGTTTATCCGCAGCCTGCACACAGACAGGCATATCTGTGTTTGTTCAGACGAGTCACAACCTTGCATAACATTTGGGATTTTGTTCCTGTACCTCTGACTCCTTGCCTTTCACTTTGTAACTGGAACCCAACCCGTAAAGCCTGCCAGTGTGTGATCCCATTTCCCATGCAGGTTACACAAGCACATCAATGAAATAATTTCCTTGTATTGTGATTACTAGCTTGTGTGTTTAATGACTTTAATAAGAATGTCCAACCTGCAGTTTTCCAGCTGGTAACTACAATTACGGCATCCCACAGTGAGAGCACCACCAGGCACAAATCCTGCTTTTATAAGAAAAGCAAAGAGCTGGGGACATAAAACTGTAATTGAAAAGACAAAGTGTTAAGGAATGTTGACACCCAACCAGCGGCTGCAGTGTGTTCCACTAGAGCTCACTGCCTGTCTACTGTTCCATTGATGCTGTTGATACGCTTATAATAGTGGCTGGAATGCTACCTTCAATTATCGTTTGAGCCTATATCAAATATACACAGAACACAGTGTTTTAAGACAAAACAATAAGGTAACAGGCACAACAGTAAAATAATATTGGGCTATCCAAAATATCAGAAAGATTTGGATTTCTCTTAAACATGGTTCCCACTGGGCCTTCTCTATTTTCTTGTATCAACTAAATAGTCTATTATGCTATATTGTCATGCTGATTTTGCCTCCATCTGCGTAAGGAAGGTATAAGTGGGTTGACTGCATTAGTATTCCCCTTACTGCCATACTGTCAGCGGTCACTAGCTGGGTGCCAGATGCTGAATGTTACCAGAACACACCAAATGTCAGAGCGCAGGTTTGGGTACCAGTGCATGCATGCTCTTACAAAGCAAGTCAAATAGACGCTTGGGCTCATCATTTATGCCATTTATTTTTATATTTATGCCAGTTTTTCTGGAACAATACTAGGAAGATCAGTTTTATAATAAATGTTACAGGGACCCACATAAAATTCAGTTTAGGACCCCAAAACATTAGTTAATCTATTCTACCAACATTTATAAAAACTGGGTCCCCTATACTCCTGCCCCCCCCCCCCCCCCCCCCCCAGCAACCCCCTGCAGGGTCTGCATCCTTTGTAGTCAAGCCCCTGAGGAAGATAAACCATTTTAGGGTGAAGACACGCAGAGCTACTATTAGCAGCTACTTGTCACGGCTACAAAAATAGACAAAGCTGATCATTTGCTGATAATTGTCTCTACAGAGGCAAATCTCAGTATTGTCTATGGCAGGGTATTTACGGCGTTTAGTAGCCGTGACAAGTAGCTCCATGTGTCTTCACCCTTAGGCTATGGACATTGGGCCTCATATTTTAGGCATGCATCCCACAAAATGCAAACTAAGCATTTACATTTGGGCACTTATTTTATTTATGTGTACTGGCACATTTGTAGAATCAGAGGGTTTGATTTTGATTTCCCTGCCATTGGGAACATATGTTATGTTCCCAATGGAGGGAAACTCAGAATTAATTCTCCAGTAAAATAAGTAAAATCCATGTTCTAGAAAATAACACAAAGCAAGAAAAATGAACCACATTACATGGATGAATCACGGCAGTGAACATACTTTGCAGATGAAGGCTGGGGCATGGTGATACATGTAGTTCAACAACAGCTGGAGAGCCAACAAATTGGCCACTCCTGGTATATGCAGTTAGCCAGTATGAAATATTTCCCCTGTATTAATCCTTTTTTTTTTTGTTCTCAGTCCCCCTGCAGGCAAAGCTTTAATCCTCTCTTCCCACCTCTCGCCAATTTGTCCTGTCTAGGCAGGTTTTTATTATGGGCCATAAAGGGAGACTACAGGGGGTGTCCTGGGAAAATAAGTCGTTACCTCGAAAAGAAAACTAAAGCTGTGAGCAGGTTTGGGAATTTATAACAAAGCCACAGTGAAAGCACAAAACCACCCAAAACACAAAAGTACAAAAATCTGTGTCACTTAAATGTGCAGTGACAATAACCAAGAAAAATCAATCAAATCTCTCTCTGGAACAATCCCTGTTTTCTTGCAATAATTTACAGACCCGTTACAGCTGAACAGACATCAAATACTAAACAAAGAGAGTACAGGTTACTAATTAAATGCTGTTTTTCTCACTAGATAGAACAAATGGTGTATTTACTTAAAGAGATACTCTGTTCTCACCCTGTGGTGACATCCTCCTACGTTGAGCGCAGGAAGAAATGCATCTCATTCTTTATAATGGGGCTGTACTAACACAGACGCATGTAAGCACCAAACACGCATGTGCCTGTATTAGTATAGCCCCATTATAAGGGATAGGATGCATTTCCTCCTGCGCTCCCCTGTGGTGCAAGCAGAACGCCACTGCATGGGAGCGCAGGAACAAATGCTCACGAGTATGAGCCCTGAAGTAATTACTGTTTGCCTTATATGAAAAACTGATCAAGCAAGTTGTTTGGAATTGCACTGAGTGGCCCTTGTGCTGTTGGGCTTGTCCAGTCACATGACATAGCAGAAAGAGACTGAAGCTTCATCCTTCGCCTACTGGCGACGTTGCTGTGCTATGGAGAATGGGTAGTTGGAACAAGGACACAAAAGAGCCTCTAGTGAAGGCAGAGGGTCTAGCATTACTACATGACAGAGAGTTAAGAAAAAGCTGCAGGAGTTATTTGGTCCCCCCAAGACTGAAGCCTTGGTGGCCCCAAAAGTCTGCAACATTTAATTGTTATACTAACCTTTACTGTATTGCTCTACTGTTTATATTTTTAAGCATACACATGTTTGTTTTCTTAGGCCATAATCACCTCTACGTAGAGATTACAGCCTAAATGTGGAGAGTGAAGACAAAGGGGATTAAATCCACAAACAGTTTACAAAAAGCATGGCACAGGAACTAAGGATAAATATAAAGGAACCCAAACCGGCCTGGGCATGCATCCAATGATACCTATTAGCCCTTATACACTACATGAACTGGAGTAGCTCTAATGACATTTTACATAGAATGATCCAGCACTCCTGGTGGTTATGAAGGGATGGAGTTGCTACTGTTGTCGCCATACTATTAAGGACCAGTGATAACACTATAAACTCAAAACAAAAACATAAACATTTTATTTTGTGCCTAAATAGAATGACACTTAGTCATAGCATGAGTATTACACACAAAACAAGTCTATTCTGTATTTTGTTTTGAGTTGCTGAGTATTTTAAATAACTATTTGTAACCTGCACCCATCTACAACATGGTCTATCCAAGTGCTTGCCTGCTAAGTTAACAACATATTATTTCCATCTCCTATATACAAATGCAAATATACAGAGAAGGAATCCTTATGCCTCATACATTACTGTCTATAAAGGGCACATTGAGTGTATGTTTATATGTACACATCATGACACACCTATGTAAAGAAAGCAGCATGGACATAGCGGCTTATCAGGTTTTTAAAGTCTAGCCAGTCTTAATACTATAAATGAGTGCACTGTACTTTAGTAAAACATTTTGCAAAAGAAAAAAAAAACACATCCATAAAAATATAAGATAAAGTAACGAAAAATGTTAGCTTCCCTTTAACCCTTTATAATAAAGCAGGCCTTACGCTCTGGTATCACAGAGCAGTCAACTGGTTCCAGTCTAAGAAAAATCCAATTTAACTTCTATATAATACCTTCCATCCGCCAGCCTATTATGCTAAGGCTTCTCATTAAACAGCTAATTACCATGTATCTTTCTCAGCTTGTACCTGACGATATAATGCAATAAAGCACAGCTTTCAGATCAAATACGGGAACAACTCTCTTCTTGACAGTAAAACGTGAACTTTTGGTATTTGGAAATCCAAGCAGATGCAACCCTCGAGTTTAATGTAATTAGAAGGGAGATATTCAATTTACAGTATCCACAAGTAATGATGATTAAATTGTTCCAAAAAAGCAATCGGTAAGCATAAGATAGCACTGTTGTAATTACATCCCGTCTTCAAAATGAGCCTAGCGATGTGAACTGCTAGAGTTTTAAGTAAATGAAGGCCAAACCATAAAACACAAAGTACTGTGTTTAGAATGCCGCGCTCTTAAACGTAATGAAGAAATAGACAACTAAGACAGCGGAGGCGGAAAAAAAAGGGGGGGGGTTATTTTATTACTTACCACAATTATCAGTACTGTATCCGTTTTGCTCTAATAAATCCATTAAACATCAGGATGGTGATTTGGTTTCCTCACTTGTATCCATAACCCCACTACTTAGACTATACATTCCAATCTCTGTGCCAGACAGGGAGAAGGGGATAAAGGCATGAATCTTTCCTTCTGCTAGAAAGTAACCTTAAGCTGCTGGCCGCTATGAATAATAAATCATTTTTTCTACATGTGCAGCAGATTAGTTGGGTCAGCACGGCCCAGAACCAAGGTGAAAAATAAACAAATAACCATGATCCTAGCAGTGCACTGATCAGTGTCCGGAAAATGTATTCAAGCGTTCTAAGAGGGACAATATTTAACTCTGCCACTTGAAGCTTTGTGGCTCTCTGTCTCACTGAAGCAGACTGGATAGGAGGGGCACCTCGAGAGTATATGCACAACGCTTGCCCACACTGCATTCTTCCATTATCTTTTTTTATAAGCTGGAAAAGGATAGCTAGAACCTCTCCGTCCTGAAAGTCAAAAGCCTTGTCATAATACATTAATAACACGTCTGTGCTCAGGTTTCATTGAATAAAATCCAGCTCTGTAGGCTGGCAGAAAATAGCAAGATGTGGGTTTTTCCAACAGGTCTCACCAATCCTGCAGCCCTCCAGCTACAGCTTCAAGTGGCCACCTAGCTTTAGGTTGGAGGGACTACACAGACCTGTTTTATTTACTAATAATAATAATAATGTACAGCATTATCATTGCCATCACCTGCCTATGAATGATGGGAAATGTAGTTAAAGAATAGCTGGAGGCTTACAGATTCACCCTCAGTGGAGCAGATCGACTCAAACAAAATTAGAAGCCCGGCAAAATCAATTAATGGCAGTGACATTTTCAGTATTCTTCATACGAGTGACTGTGACCATCAAATAGAAGTGAAAGTCGTTAAAGATAAAGGTTTCCTGGGTAACTAAATGCGTGGAAAAGTTGTTTAAATCTTTATTAAATCTCCCAATCCATAAAGCTGTGAATCTTTAGGAGATATTTGTTAATTGTGAGTGCGACGGTGCTGATTGAAATCTCCCCCTGCCATTGTACAAGAACAAATACAATACCTGCATTGTGATGATAAATTAATACTCATTTTGAGTTATTCTGAATTTAATGCTAAAGGGCCCCACCATGTCACATTCCCACACAAATATGTTTCCAAAGCACCGGCATGAATGTTTGGTGGTAATCATTTTATCTCCCTTAATTATTCCTTCTTTAATGTCGATGTTAACTGTACAGACTGAGCACTTCAGTTGTGATATAGGGCAGTCTCTGTTACTATTCTTGCTTCACATGCAGTAGGAATCAGTCCAGATTTATTTTCAGAAATGAAATAACATTCACTTTTATTTGTACTACAGGAGCTATGCCATTCCTCCATTCCAAGCAAGTACAAGGAGCCGATGGAACTTAGTAATCTTCTAGAACTCAGGACCCTGCCTGTGGATCATGCCCAGTTCTCCATGCCTCATACTCCCATTGAAACATACAGTCCTGGTCTAAACCAATGAGGACCAGGCCAAGGAGGGGCACATGTTCATTAGGCAACAAAAACAAGCAAAAAAAAATCCAAGATGGCAGCCATGATTGTAGACTGTGTAAACACACTACCTTTTAGCTGACATTCGTCATCATTTTCAGTTCAAACCCCTCCCCCCCCGCCAAACTAGAAAATGAAAGATAAAAAGAAACTGAAAGGTCATTACTTGAAAACAATTATTTTGTTAAGAAGTCCTTTAATCATGTCCCATTTAGCTTACAACAGGTATAAAAAATGGTTCTACTCAAATTAATTCACCCTAAAATCCTCGTTAATTTCATCATTATTGGAGGGTGATTTATTTGCTTCACTGACTTGCCAACAGATCTACAACTACACTCTTGAACCTTAAATTTAGAAAGCAGATTGTGATGCTAGATATTTATCATTATTAAACTGTTAAGTATGAAATTCCCGTTTAAGGAGAAATTCCTAGGAATGCCCATAACACACACAAAGCAATGCTGGGCTGGTCTCACAGATATGCCACATATTATATTGTACTATATAATGGCTAGTCATTCATCTGAGCAGTCTTTTTTTGCTTCTGAATATGTCTAAACAAGCCTCATTGATCCACCCCTGTGATTAGCCGGCAGGCCTGAACCTGGGGCAGGGCAAAGAGGAACAGTAAACAGAAGGTTAAACTCTCTTTTGTCCTACAATTACTTACAAAGTTCTCTGTAATAGGTAACAGATGATAATGTGTCCTATCTAGATGATGTGTTTGCCTAGATATCCTGGGGAAATAAGATTAGTAAACACAAGTGGTATTAATGACAAGAATGCTGCTTTGCTCCTATGACTCATTTTCCCTGACATTACTAATAAAAACAAGGATATCTGCAAGAAAATATAATATAGTGTCCTTAGAGACAAAATCTTTATTACATTTAACTATGCCCGATGTACTTGTATACACACATCTTTCCTATCTAAGGATAGCAACTCATCTAAGGGCCTTCTTTGTAACTATCTATTAATAAGAAGAGATTCCTTAAGGAGTGGCAGAGGCAATACAATGGATTATAGGCACACAGGGCCATCTTTATAGGAAAGCCACAATTTATTACTATGTACCATAGCTGCAAAGACAGGATTTCTGCTTCATTATTTTCTGTACGCCTGGAGTTGGCTAAATAATCATAACCGGTGGTTCTGTGGGAAACATTTTAATTTATCCCTCTTGCTCAAGAAGAAACAATATAGACAATAACCAATAACCAGAAAATGTTATTATTTAAATATGCCTTCCACATTACACACAGTATAGTGTATTAATGAACCTTATGTCACTTTTTCTTGTGTTTTCCCCACGAAGTTCATGTCACCTATGGAGATTAGTAGTTTCTAGCTGTGGTTTACATTATTCTGTTTATTCTTTTGTAAGCACAAAGTAGCTTATTATACCCGACAGGAACACAATGGAACCTACCTTTAGCCAGCCACAAGCAGCAGCAACTATTCAACGACATGTGGGGCATAAGCCTACTCAGGGTTTACGCCAGGCCAATGTCTAACCCTTTGCCTTCTGAGACTTCAGCCCTATTTTACTTATAGAAGGGGCGACTACTGAATGAAGAGGTTATTAGATAGAATAATGCAGATATTTATTTGTATGCATGTGTGATACAATGTACACTGTGCACCAAACCTGCTCTATACCTGCAATGGGCATTAGGGAAAATCTGCTTTCAGTTTAGAAGTGGGGCAGCATTTTCCAGCAATAATACATGAGAACACATTCGGCCATATTTAAAAAGGTGTTAACCAACATGGCTTTGAACATCTCCACATCTCCACTTTTAACACAACAGGACGCCATTTAAAATCACACACAATAATAAAGAGTATAGGTATATTGGTATCATATAAGGTATATTGATTTAATGCATGTATGTTGCAAGTGTTGTGCATTTCTCTGCCTCCTTGGGTTTATTGCTTCCAATGTAACTGGAAAAAGCACTGAAGTGCAAGTGAGAAGCCAGACTATTGGTAAATACACTAGAAAGGGCTTATGGACCGTGGCAAAAAGAAAATAACAGATAAATAGGCCAATGAACTACAATATGACAAGGAATCATTTGCTGAATATGGTTCTGCGGACAGAAAAACTATTGCAATAAAAAAAAATGTCAATGTGTCAATCTTTGAACTTGATAATGTACTCAGTAGCACGCTGCCTTCTAATCAGGAGTCAATTCTTGTTGAATGAATACACAATATGAAGCTAAAATTTTATGCTAAAAGAAATGTATTTAATGTGAAGCTGTAACAACAGTAGGGCATCCTGCTGATTCTTAATAAGTCTAATCACTAAGAAGGGTTATACATAAATAAGCCTGGTTATCTCCTGTAAAAGTCAGTCTAATATGGTAGGAAGCAAAAATCAGAGTAAGAGTGGAATGCTACTGTGCCATAGTATGCCAGAGTATCAAACGACGTAGGCTGAGACATAGGCCTTGGCAAAGCCACCAGTGTTAAAGTTTTAATTTAAATGGAATCTAAAGCATAACATGACTTCTTTAGAAAATACTAATCTGCATAAACAAAGAGGGTGGGCCAGTGGTTGTGGATGTTGCTGTCAGTAATATAAGGGTAATATAAAGAACATTGATTGGAAACCTATGGATCCCAAGCTGTTGCTAGAGCTACACTGTTGATATTGGCGGTAGGGCAGCAGTGGTGGGACATGTACATACAATACATGTAGATAGAGGCTCAGTGGTTAGTATTGTTGCCTTGCTGTACTGGAACCTGAGATTCTAACCAGGACACTACCTGCAAGGAGTTTTTATGTTGTCCTTGGGTCATATGGTTATCCTTTGGGTACTTTGGTCTCCTCTTAAACTAAAAATATACAGGCAAGTTAATTGGTTCCTGATTAAACTGAGCAAAGTGCACGTGTGTTGTATAAGTATGTTATTGCTCCTATGTGAAGATAGAGCAGTAATTGGCATTTTTTGTCAGAAAAAAATGTTATTTTTCTAAAGGGCAAAGTTCTGTAAGCAATTGGTGAATCAATGGTAAAAGCAATCTGTAAAGCAACTGGTACAGTCCTTAGGGTTTTTCTAGCTAAGTCCTGGGTTATTGAGGAAGGCACTTTCAGAAGCAACCTAACTGATACTGAAGACTACTCTGAAGGCAATGTGTTTTTGAGAAACAAATTTTCTAGCGTTAAGTTTAATTTAACACTAAAAGAAAGTGTGTGCATTTTATCTGTATACAATTAGATCATCCTTTTATTCATCCACTTTGTTACCTTGAAAGCTGCGATTGTGTTTCCTTTGTAAAAATGCTTTTAGGTTTGACATCTGAAAGCCTGGCATGCTTACATTCCTTAAAAAACATTACTTCTCACCCTAAAGCGTCGTTTTATACATGTCCGCACAAACAATGGCAAGAAGAAACACGGCATATGGGCACACATGAATGGCAAAAGTGCAGGAATTGAATAAGAAGAACAAGATAGTGAATTACATTTGCTATTTAAACAGCAAACAATCAAAATTTGATGTAGATTGAAGAGATAGAAAGATAGATAGATGATAGATGGATAGATAGATTAGATAGATAGAAAAAAAACTTAAATGGCAGCATGTTAATAATCTTTTAAAAATAAAGCCAACCAGGGCACTAGTATCATCCAGTTTTATTACTGGGTTGGGTACAGGCAAAACCGAAAAGCAAATAATTCAAATACGTTATAATAACAACAGCATGTTTGAAATAAAATAACTGGTTACTGTTGCATACAGCATACAAGAACTTTTTCTAACTTGGAAGGAGTAGAAAGTACCAGATTGCCTCTTCAATTAAAAGTACACTGCTAGGAATAATTGATTTTAGCTGGCGACCTTTAAACTTCAACCTTGATGAAACGGCAGCCTCATTTGGATTTCATTTCTCCGCGTCGGTGGGTAGCAAGGAGTTGACTTCTAACATTCCCAAAAGTTTATAATTAAAAGATACTAATTAAGGAAGAGATGTGAACATTCACCCTGGCACAGAGACTATATAGTTTCTTTAGCACCACCATATTGGGTGTTCTGCAATATCAGCACAATAAGCAACAGACGGCTCCCTTAGTTCACCGAATTCGCACTGACATAAGTAGCTCACAGAACACAAAGTCGCTGGACAAGATGGAGCTCTACCTGAACCCTGCAAATTCAGCATGTCCACAAGAATTAGCATGAGTGAAACCACTGCCCCTTTATAAAACACTTCATTTACCCCAGTAATGCTGAGCAGTTAAAGGGGCCCCATATGCATTTCTTTGCTACATAAACCAAAAGGTATGCTCATGTATGTGAGAGTACAGTGCTGCAAAGCCAAACACGCATTCTACTATGTTCACAGAGTTTTGGCCAGGGGAGCTTTCATTCAGTCTACCATTATTATCCTTTATAGAGCTATGGAATTTATTTTATAGCCTAAATTTTAATTTTGTACAGTTAAGAGCAATATGATCAGAGTGATATATCAGGGACCCAAAGGAAAATATTATACCATAGGCGCACACTTCAAACTATTTCACCTCCTCAAGTCTCTTCTTTACATACTATTATCTATTCTTCCATCTATTTAGCCTCTTTGTTTCCATACAGAAATAGGGAATTACATAAAATAGGCCAAATGGTTAGAAGCCTGACACCTGGTAACCAGTGGGCCAAGGCAACATCCTTGTAACAAACATATATGAGGAACCAAGGGAAGGGGAACTATAGAAAGAGAGCGAGTAGAAGTGGAAGGGGACTCTGTAAAAGGTAAGGGGAGAGTAGAAAGAGCAAACTGGATGGGGAAATGCCAGCAGCCATTATGTTGTTTTTTTCCCAAAATAATATAAAAAAACATGTGTTAATAAATAAACACTTCAGACCAACTGATATGAAGCACACTGTACACAAGGTCTTACAATCAAATAAGGCTCAAGGTAAATGAAACAGAAAACATTACTCTCTAAAATGCATTTTTGTAAGTCCTAAATTGAAGGAGATATTCAGGAGGTGGATGTTCTACCTTCTAATCGTCAGATGAGTGCAGATGACTGCTTTAAAGACTTTAAGAGCACTATAATTTTCCCATATGAAACATTCAGTAAATAAATACATCTATTGTGACTCTTCTGCATGGTCTTTAAGATTCCCATCAGAGTGGCAGACAGATCCATTTTCCCCTCGCTGCATTTTATTTTAGCAAAGGCTGAGTACAGCGATCGCCCACATAGTACAAGAGACTAACTATCCAAATTCAGTTACATTAAACTCTAATTATTGGCGAGGCGGCATCCAGAGCTGCCCACAATACAGAAGCACTCAGCACAAAGTGCTTAGCAACACCAGCCACTGGGGGTCAAGGGAAATTCAGTGGCTAATCTGTATTCTTCACACATTTGTTTAAAAAAAAGAGATTGAAGGAGACATGACAAGAATTGACACATATCTCCATATAGTTTATTTGGACAGACGAATACACCTGATGTGTTCTATAGCTTGGATAACTAGACAGCATTTAGCCAACAGCTCTAGGGCAGGAAACTATAAAAGGGACTAATTTGGGATTGAAAATGACCATATTATCCTTTGTGCTAGTGTGAGCAGTGCAGGCACTATTCTGCTCAGTGACATAAGTAGATGTTACTATTTCCCAAAATCTTATTGAATCCTTGCAAACCGTGCAGCCTCTGAGCATTAGCCCTTAATAAGCATGTTTCTTGCGCTTTACTATCCCATAACAGAGCATCTTTTAGAACTGATATATCCGTTGCAGCATTTCTCTTACGCTACAAAGAAATGTATTTCAGAAAAAAGTAACAATGAATTAAAAAATGGAAAGCTGAAAATTATTTGTAGTCTACTATTTGAAAATGATATGTTTTCTAAAGGAGGCCTTAATTTTGGATGAAACCAACTGCATTTAATCAGCACTGATGGCTGAATAAGACATAATATATAATATAATTCAACATTTTCCTTTATCTTTGCAATTTTAAAACAGTGCCTTGTTCTTGATTCCAACTAATTGATTCTTATTGGAGGCAAAACTATTTTGTTGGGTTTATTTAACGTTTAAAGGAGAAGGAAAGTTACAATCACTAGGGGATCCAAAATGCAAGGCCGGTGCTCCTGTTAGGAGGGATACTGCACCAGCCGGGGTATATGCAAGCGAACTTTCCTCCTTCGGTCTTTGTGCATGTGAAGTAGAGCCCTGAAATTGCTGCTAAAGGAAAAGGAAGGAAGAGGATTGCCAGCCTGCATTTACCCTGGGCCGGTGCCGTTACAGGGGTTTCAGGTAAGTGATTACAATCGCTAAGGGGTGCCTAACATTTGGCAGCCACTAGTGATTTAGCTTTTCCTTCTCCTTCAATAATTTTTTAGCAGACAAAGTATGGAGATACAACTTAAGGAAAACCTCAGGTCATTCTGGAGCATTTTGGATAACAGGTCCCATACCTATAATAACATCAGTTCCAGTTTTAAAAAATGACAGTGGGTAGCAGTCAGGTTGTGGTTAAAACTGCTGTGGGTCCAAGCAGGTAAAAATGCATATTGCAGGTATAGGTGCAAGTCTACCCTCACAGGTCTTTACTTCATTTGAATAAATACAAATATCCAGGGTGGGAATAATTGTAAACTGTAGGATATAAAGGTATTCTTCCCTAAATAAGGAATGCATTTATATATAGATATTTTAAACCTTGATTAATGACAAACAGAAAATGTTTTCATTCTGTATTTTCTAAAGGCCAGGACTACGCAGGCAAAAAATAAGACATCTTTATACGCAATGGAAATACACTTGGTTCAAGGAGGCCTGGCAACTCTTGCTGATTGAACAGAAATCAATAATTGTATTTAATGCCTTTATGAAGAAAATAAATGACCCTCGCACTCCTAATGGATTAATGTCAGTTATGAGCAACACATCACATAATGCTGACACAGTAGCGTGCAAAGTGGTGTCACTTTTCATGTAAGTGCCTTAAAACCTTCTCAAAGGGAAATTGTGTTTTAATGCCATTTCAGATGTCATTTTGGAGAGGATTGTTGCAATCCCATTTCATAAGGCTGAAAGCCTGCTCTGACTCGCTACAAGTCGATTTTGTCATTGGCATATGCACCGGGTCACCTTTTGCCAGTGTTTAGTCCGCATTAAACCCATACTATATACTGAACATATGCTTAATATACAGAGCTAGCCATTTACTGCTTTGTATAAATGACACCTTTGCTGACAGATTTTTCATGAAGTCATTTTGTTTAAATGGGCAGTGATAGCAAGCATAGTGTTAGGTAAAAAAAAATAACCGCTTATGACAATATACACATAAAGAGCCTGCAGTCCTACGCAATTGGGAAATCTGTACTTATTGTAGAAAAGGTTAGTATGACTACATTATCAAGGATGGCTAAAAAGCTCCTAATGATAAAAAACACAGTATTTTGTCCTTTCACAGAAAATTCATGGCTATGGTTTTATCTAATGGGGCAAACTCTATTGAGTTTACTGCCTAAACCCCCCAAGACTATACCTGATTTGTACATACCTACTATACATACCTTTAATATGTTTTCCATGTTGTTGGCCAGTTATCTTCTTTCTTTACTACATGTTGGCAGGCCACATTATCACAAAATGATGATGTCTTACAAAGAAGTCAAGGAAGCCCTTAGGCAGGCTGGAAGCTATAAAAATCTCTGGGCGGGGGGGGGGGGGGGGGCACCTGTGACCCACAGGTTCTATCTGTGCAGCCCTAACTGAAAGAAAAGTGCCTCATTTATAAATACCCCCTATTCTGCTAAGCAGAAAACAACTGACTGTCACTTACATTCAAGCTACAATTCTAAGCAATGCCATGAATTGCTTGCTGTAACTTGAGAGTGGCCAATCACCATGAACCCGGCAGGATTTCGCCAGCAACTGTTCTGCCCTCTTTCCTCCAGCTTTGTTGCAAAATGATTCTTAATGAAGGCAACAGGAGTTGTGCATTTCAACAGCAATAGCAGTAGGAGCCTATATTAGTCTCTCCTACCCTCTGATATATATCAACACAATGTAATTGCTTCCTACCTCTGATACAACACATATTTACCCAGTAACTAAACAGCTTCTATTTGCAGTCAGCGATGAGCAGAGTAATGTACATTTTCATCTTGTGTATAGAGGAGAATTATGCAATGGCCATCAACCTAGTAATGATATCAAACAAAAAGGAACAACATGAAACAATGTGTACAGATGGGCCCTCACGTTGATAACCATAAAAACAGAAATTATGGGTTGAGGAGGAATAAAACAGCAGAAGCTCCTTTCAATCCTCCAGCCCATGGTAACTGTTTAATTAGGAACATCTTGGCGCAGATGCTGATCTATGTGTCAGTCTATCCCAGCAGAGCACAGCACACAATCCATCTTTGCTTTATTGCACTACATGAAGACACCAATCAGAAAGTGTCCAGGGTACTGAGCCGAGCGCAGAGAGGAGCTGTGTCTGTGACATGGGACTGCGTTAATCAGTAATAATCCCTGCCAGTGATGGTAAACAAGGCTGAGGGCATGTACAAACAAATCAAATAGGAATAAATAGGACAGATAATAACTAATCAAACCTTATCAAGCAGAAGGCCATTCTAGCAATATAACTATAAAAGCCCCTAATTAAATGCACCCCTTATATTTCCTACAAATAAACACACAAACTGCACCACAAATAGATCAGATATTGGAAAAACTGGTAACATTTATGTTATATGTGGCATTCACAAAATGTAAGACAACTATATAATTTTTTTCATATAAAATGATGTGGACGGTAGAATTCTAAAATAATATGCATTAATATACTGTAGTATAGGGCAAATTAAAGGCCGATTTACTTTAGGCTTCATGTTTAAGAACTCCAGAATGTCTATTCTGCAGGGAATAAAAATGGCATTGTGTAAGTAATACCATTTTTGGCACATAGGCCACAGACCCTGTTAGCGTCTTACATGGGGTTATAAAATAAGGCTGTGGGAAGTGATACAGAAGCAAGCCTAAGACAGGCTAGGCAAGACAAAAACAGCAACCTGAGAGAGAAGGATATAAACAAAAATAATTATACAATTATTTTTATAAAAACAAAGTTACCATGTGCCTTTATATCACATGCAAGATGTACCATATTTTTTGGTGTGTATATAATATAAATATGTGTGTGTGTATGTGTGTATGGCCGTGAAATTAAAGTAAAAATGTTATTGGAGGGAACAGTATTAAAATGGGTCACCTATGAACCCTTATGATATTGTCAGTTGGCCACAGCCCTTGTCAGCAGTCAAAAGGTACACTCTTCAGTATTTCCAATTAGGTACAAGAGCCATATGAAAGTCACTTTTTATCAGCCACTTATTTCAATCATTGGGTTTAAGCTGTCAGTTTCACACCGAGCTGACCACTTCTCTGCATCTATCAGAAGCTACTTTACACATCCAGCACATTTCTGAAAAGGGCATCATTCTGAAAGTCCATGTGATTTATAGAGAGGACGCAAGTCACTCTGTGTGACTGTCTCATGATTTGATGACTCTCCATAGACCTCTAGCTGCAGAGTAAAATATTTATTATTTCCTTGACCCCTTCCATGCCAGCCAGGGCAGCGGTAACACGTATTCCTCTCACAGCATGAAATAAATAGCAGCCCTTAGCAGGAGTTCAAGCAGTTGTACCCAGCAATATTTCCTGGGTTGTGATTACAAGAATGGATGTTAACTATAGCAAACTGTTGTTTTAAATGGCAGTTAATATGATTATGAAACACACATGATCTCTTTTTTTTTTTATAACATAGGATGGTGGATTTATAATAATATGTATAAGTATATATGATATATACAGAATAACATATACACTTGAAAACAGCCATGCTGCTATTCATTAGCACTGGAATATTGAGAAAAATGCTCATCCTACAGACTATTCATATATAATTGCCCATATTTTCACTTATTTCCTACCCCCACCCCCCCTTTCATTCTATATTTAGTGGTTAGAGTGTGCGCTCAGAAAATGTCCAGGTAATGTCCCACATTTTCAATCACTCGATTCGGAAAGAGAGCTGCGGACTACAAGAATATCTGATGGAAAATCATCAAGGAGAAATCAAAATGCCGTCTCCAGGGTCTTGTTCCAGAAATGTATATTTTGGTTCTGTGTTCCTGAATATTCACGCTAAGACACTGCCTATGGGGAGTGCCAGATCCAGTATACGCGTAGGAAAATATATAGACTTAAAAGTAGAATAACAATGCCACATAGGACATGCTCTGTTATAAAATATATGGCCATCATTTATGACTGTTGTGTAACTTTCCTAGCACTTTCTGCTGAACAAACAACTTGACTTGAAAGTCAAGAATGATTTACTCTGCAAGCAAAAATCAACATTTAGGATTGCAATAAGTACTAACGTCATCTTTTTTTTGGGAAATGGTCTATAGGTGTGGGTAGTTCTCTTTAGGGTAAACCCTAGCGATCAAAACATCCTTCTCTAACAGTAGTTACTTCCTATTTGGATCATGGGAAAACAGCCGTCCTATAGAGTACTCAACTTTCCTTATCTCTAAGGAAGGTTTAAAGCTGCCATACACTTGAAGCTCACAAAATGAGTGGACATTTGCCTGATTTGGTGGTAGGTCAAATTGGGCTGATCCAGTTGTTTGGATTTAAAGCCAATTATCAAATCACAAGTCGTTCTCACCCAACAAAATGTTTCAACCTGCCCCCTTATTACATTAAGCTGCTGAGTTGATCTTAAGTGGCCAAGTTGACAAACATTGTTGCCCATGTATGGTTAGTCATAGTTTCCATAGGATAAACATTTAAAAGCAATGGTGTGCTGTACAGCATCCCATTTACATAGATGGTAAGCGACTGCCAGCAACAAGGCCATTTTGATCACCACTGTTCTCTGAAAAGATTGCAGGGATCACAAACGTGTCTTTCCTAGCAATGGCCAAAAATATATGTAGAATTTAGTTTTCTTCCTGGGATGATTTCTTATTATTTCAGTTGAAAAGAATACATGCAATATCGGAAAAAAAGAGACCACTAGTAACAAGTGGTGGATATAATATATGACTGTCCATTCAAAGACCCTTTGCTGTTTTTGATTAGCATTTCTGTCAACACTCAGTTCTTGGCAACTTGTGGGTGCTAGAAACTGCCCTTCAACAATGGAAGAATCCTGCAGGTTAGATAACAGTGTTAATAAGTGCAACTATATCCATTTTGTCCTACTGTGCCGTTATGATCAAATGTACTTGCTATCTTACTCCTTTTACCTACAGCTGCTTCTACCAGTCTTTCTCCCCAGACACATGCCTTATTTCAACTGGGCAATGACAAGTTTGAACATTAAAGTCCCTAATAGTTGACTGTAATGGTTAATAATATGTTGGTGCTAGATTATTCTGTCAGGGCTTGCCAGATACAAAAATAGAAAAATTAATATTTTCTAAATATTCGTGTTAATAAGTTTTACCTGAAGGCAAAATGCTGAATAGCATGGAATTTACTGTAGCTACAACATAGTCACTTAGATGAAGCTTCAGCTGATTTAGTGCTTTTTAAAACCTAATTAATCAACCAACAGATTTTTGTTTACTGTGTAAATAAAAGTTCTTATAAAAAGATCAGCCTGTCTGCTGCAGCTCTGCGCTCTCGATTACAGGCTCGCCGCCTCCTTTGGGAAAACATATGCATAGAAAGGACTCCATACTTACGTCTTCACCCTCTGTTGAAAGGAAGTAGTTTTCCGGCTGTGCCATGATGTATGTGACCACAGTGTGAATAAAAAGCATTGCTTAAGCTTACCAGACTTCCCTGTTACACGCCGGTGCCTCTGAAAAAATGCATATTGTGCGCTTTCACTGTGCTCATATTTTGTGATTTGGTGTCCCAGCCCCAGCCTTCTGCTGGAAGGAGAATACCAGGCGCTTCAGACAGCTGATAGTCATTACAGCTGATGAGGTGGCAGAGCTGATACACAGTGGCTCACATTGCACCAAAATCAACATCTGGCAAGGAGATTGAACTCCCTCTTCAAATATGTTCCTGATATGCCAAGTGCTTACAAATTCATAGTTCTGGTTCTCTTTTAGATGATTCTACCTGCTTATGTGTTGGGTTTTTTTTTAAGTCGCTCTGTCATGAAATTTTACAATTAAATTTCCTATATGATATACAATCAGTAAGACATAAAAAATTCTGGTATATGCATGTAAGGAAATATATACATACACAAAATATACACACACATACACACCTAACATGCCTTAGCTCGGGGATCCCCAACCTTTTATACCCGTGAGCCACATTTAAAGGGAAAAAGTGTTGGGGAGCAACACAAGCATGAAAAAGGTTCCTGGGGTTGCCAATAAGAGCTTTAATTGGCTACTTAATACCCCCAATGTGGACTGGCAGCCTACAGAAGGCTCTGTTTGGCCTTATACTTGTTTTTTATGCAATCAAAACTTTCCTCCTTACCAGAAATTCAAAATATGAACACCTGCTTTGAGGCCACTGCGAGCAACATCCAAGGGGTTGGGGAGCAACATGATGCACATGAGCCACTGGTTGGGGAACACTGCCTCAGATGGACAAAGTGATTTACTGGCCCTTTACTGGTCACCAAAGAGAAGTTAGCACAACACATGAAAGATCCTCCTGAGCCAATTTAAAGTTACAGAAAAGTGATCCACTAATGCCACTACAAATGTTATGACAAAGTTAGTGGATAAATACAGATCTTTCTTGTTAACCAATCTACTTTGTCAGGCAAGTAATGGCATTTGATAAGATAAAGAATTTATTAATGATTCCATGGGGTTGTTTGCTACTCAGCCCCTTATGCATATACAATTATAAAAAAATCAGCAGCCAAAAGTCCAGGTTTTCCTTTCTTCTCTCTGGAAGGAAACATTGGGTGGCTGCTAGACTAGCCTGCAGATGCCAATGCAATGCAATGCAGACCCCAGAATTCTATAGGATCACCATCCAACCTTTCCACCATCCAATGGCATTCATCAGCAAGGATGTGAGAGCAGCAGATCAGGAAATGGTAGGGGTTATTCCATGAGTACCAGGCACCTTGATATGTGTAATGTTAGTATCAATGGTTGTGTGGCCTTCTGGTTCTATCAACAGATGCCTTGGAATCACCTCTATGTTGCTAACATTGTTTATTGACAAGCACTAAGAAAAACAAACATAGAATAGGCAAAGGAACAAATTCAATGAAAATATACCAGAAAAAACGTGAAACAATTTCCCTCACTTGCTTAGAACAGCAAATCCGGTAGCATTATTTTGAATTCTATGTATGGAAAGGACAAACATATGTACTGGCATAAGTTATTACATAATACATAAGCAAATGTAACCAGATTTATCTCTTTAATTGTAAAATTGTTCAGAACTGAAAGAAATGTAATGATAATGCTAGAAAGCTGGCAGTGTAAGTAAATGGGAAGCACAAATGATAGAGGTAAATTTGCCACCTGCGTGACTAGCAGAAATGATTTAATCAGTCATACAATTAACAAATAGCAAACTTCTGTCCGTATGTTGTGGCCCGCCTAACCTGGTAATTGGGCCAGCTGATTGGGTAACAGGGAAAAACCAGGCCAACTTGACCTAATTTGTTATATATTTATTTGCTTAGAGTGACTGCAGCTACAATGGCTTGCACTTCCAGGTTTCCGTGGGTACCTTTGGCACTTTACTTCTAGTAAAACTGCATTGTGTCTGATGCCAAGTACTCTCTGCAATTCTCAAGGTCAAGTATGTTGTGGATAGGCAGTTCTTGCAATACAAGTAATTCTAGCAGACACAGTCACAGAGTACAAATTCAATGTTCCCACACAAACAATGGTGGAACACACAGACACACACAATTTGTGTGCATGTGTAAAGAAAGGAAAAAATATGGTGAGGCATATGGGGCTTTTCAGGCCACTAACAATTTCCAACTCAGGGGTTGAGTGAGAAAACTCTTGGATCTCTGCCTGTGATTTCTAAGGTAATCACCTGGAACTGTGGGGGTTCCAAAGAGCCTGGTGATGAAGTAATTAGTCCACTGAGCTGTGACAATAAAATACCCTAAATTCCCCATCTTCTATTGCTTTTAAAGGAAAGCAAAATAGCCATTTACGAATTAAATTCCATTAACTAAGGCATTCCTTCCATTCTTACATACTGCGTGGCTCTTCATTCATACAACCCAGAATTGTCTGTTGATTGGTGTTTTGTGCTGCAGTCTGTATTGTGTGCATCGTGTGTGTGTGTTTTCATCCATGAATTGCTTTACACAACCTTGAGTGACTGAAACATCCTCAGTGGAACATGAGATCCCTGACAAGCACTTACATTCCCTAAACTGTTTCAGTGGTTAGTGCCAGTGGCCTCAGCTTCTTACCAATGGAGACGTATGGTTAAGAGCACTGTATGAAGTGCTGGGCATTTGAGGCAGTTGGATAAAACTACAGTGTGTAGCAGAGATACCTGATGTGTATTATATGATGCACATTATATCATACACATGTATGATATGAAACACATACACATAACTATAAAGGTTGACAGTTCCAATAGTGAAGCGACAGGCCACAAGAATTTCGGACACACCAGTCAGATATTTAGGATAGCGCATACAAGTTTCTAATATGAGAATTTTTTTCTCTAAAGCACAAAACCTCTACATTCCCGCCAACTGGCTCCTTGTTTGCAAATCTCCTAAGTGTCCCTTTGCTGGGGCGAGAACACATGCAACACATTCTCCGGAGAGCTAAAGCAGGCGTACCCAGCATCTCATAAAGCAACCATCTCAGATATCCCTCTGATGTATCCTTCCCACACTGCAGAAATTATAAACGCACAGTGATATTAAAAATGTCTAAATAAAGTCCATGTGCAGATAATTAGGTGGGCATTATGTTCACTCATGTTATTAAACACAGAAACATAATACAAACAGTGGAGTCTACCAATAACAAAAGCCGTTCTGTAAATGAGCATCTCACAAATATTTAGCTACATTTTTTTCCAGGATTGTTATTTCTTTTCAGTGATCCAGAACACCACAAGGATCCAAATAAACAATAAATTGTGTGCCTGGATGGCCCCGACAGAGTTAAACCCTATCCCGCAGTAACATGCTGTGTGCACAGAGTATTTTCCTTATTAATTATTCAGCATTTCGGCGCAGCCACAGAATGAGGTAAGAAGACTTCTCTTTCAAGTCTATATTGTCGAGAAGCACTGCAATCTAGAATAAAGGCATCTTTGTTGAATAAATTGTGTGTCCTTGTTGCGCAGGACAAGGACAAATAGCAAAATATTGCTCTTGTTATGTGTGGCAATGGCCCTTGGTGTCATTTATACAGTTTATTAAGTCGAGTGCTTATTTCTACGCTGGGGCGGCGGATGCTTTCTGTATGAATAACAATAACTTTTACGAATGTGTCTGCTAATAGGAAACAAAAGGAAGTACATTGTGCAATACCCCAGCAAATACGGAGTGCCTCTTGACACACTTAATCACAAGCAACCTAATGATGACACATAGCTGCACTTAGTGCTTTGCTGAAAATAGTCTTTAAATTCCATTTGCAAATGTGCTGAAAGACAAGTGTTTACCATAGCTGTGGCCCGCCCGTGGTCACTGTGTATATGTGCAAAGCATATTTGTACAAGCACTTTTATTCACCAGGCCCATAAAACATGCTCTTTGTGTCCAAAGTCTCCAAGCCATTGCTTCTTTAAGTACATATCTAGTGTCTACTCTTGGCCATGCATTAATGGAGCGTTATTCTGCAGTCTTAACACATTGCTGAATTATAGTCCCCAGTACCCTCAGGAAAATGCAAGGGTGCTGCGGGTATCATTGCCCTGTGTTGCTGAATTCTTCAGTTGTATTCCAGATTTGCTCAAACTTTTTACATAGGGGGGGGGGGTGAAAGATCAAAAAACAGAAGGGCATTTAAATGATCTTGGTGGCGGGAGTTCACAAAAACAAAATCAATTATAACATTATAACATCAAAATGATGGTGAAAAAAATATCTAGTCTTCCTAAATTAGCCAAATTGTTTAATATACGGGGTAAATACATGTTACTGCACCTCAAAGCAAATTTTTTTTTTTTACTTATTTTATAAAATATATAATTAAATTGTTCATTAGTAATGAGCCAATCTGTCCCAAAAAATTGCAAGTCAAAAATTTGCAAAACACATTGAAGTCAAGGGGTGTTTTGTCCATACCATGCATGGGTATATGGGTATATTTACGGTATATGGGTAAGGGTATATTTACGGTATATTTTCATGGTGAAATCTCACAAAAAATTTCACTTATCACTTCATTCACTATTAAAAGTTTTTGCTAACTTATAAAGACCCAATATTTACAACAATATATAATGCATGAAGCAATTATATATATAAATAATGCATAAGGCTTATATCAGTCATACCAATAAGCAAAACAAAAAAAAGACGGTAAGAAAGACAGAGAAAGCCCAATGCCAATCTATGTACAAAGTGAATTCATATGTTTTAATCATGTGTAAAGATGTGATTGACAAATAAAAAAGGAGCCCTGACAAGTATTTGTGCCATCTTGTTTAAAAGAAAAAAAATCAGAACTTTTGTCCAACTTTGTTGCCTCTAAAGCAGATGATTTATGGGAACTCCTATTCTATAGACAGAGATGTTCTGTTCCGAAACAATTGCGGGGCTGTCACTTCTGAATCTCAAACGTGCAAAGGAAAAAAAAGACTCTGACAGGAATTCGCTTTTGCTGAAAAGAAAAACACGTATTGTTCACGGAGTACAAATAAATTTTTCAGTCGTGGAATTGTTGTTTTGCTTTTTTTTATTATAAGAAGGATTTGTATCTCTTACTTCGTTGCTGTGTTTTCTGAGCATTGGCAATTTATTGAGGAGCAGATTTATCTGAGAATGCTGCAGGTTGGATGGAATTGATACTACTGGCCGACTGATCTTAAAGGTCAGTTTGAATGATTTGGTATGAACAGTATCAATATTTATCATTGTCTGTATTTTTAGGATTCATTATTGCAGATCAAGCATGAGAATGGCTGCTTTGTTTACGTGTTTTTTCCAGTTAATTTGATAATTTCCTGGTTTGAATTCAACTGATTCAGAATAAATTCTTTTAATGAAAATGCTATTTTGTTTAGTAAATCCAAAAATCATTATGGTCTGTTGGGAAATGTCCTGTCTGGACCATCTCCGTAAGCATTGCCAATACTGATGAGATTCTAGGAAAAATACAATGAGGCTATGCTCAAAGCCAAACTACAAACGTATTTAAAAAGAAATTAGGGAAGAGGTGGGCATAGCTCTGTGCTCCAGATGTTGCACAATTTACAACCCAGAATTCCACCAGCAGCGTGAAGTAGAGAAGCAGAGGCCCTGTGACTTGCGTAGTGCCAAGGTTTGTGTATTTATCACTTAGGACTTGGTTCATGCAGTTGAAATCTATTGTCAACAGCTGGGGTGGTGGGGACTCAAGGTAGCAGCCCCCGGTGGCCCTGGACAACCCAGCTCAACATAACACTGGGTGTTTTGTTTATCACTGCATTCTGGCTCCTTACACTACTGAATGAAGAACTGATCTTAAGTTGGGGCGTCAAGGTTTACGGCAGCCCCTTCAGTGTGTTCACTTGTGCACTTGGCAGTAGTATCAGGCAGGGCAACAGGTGGTTAGGGGCATTTTGTTCTCTGTGCAGTAGAAGATAAAACATTGTGCCAGGGATTTAGGGTATAAGAATTTAATTTTTTCCGCATGGATTTTCTAAAAAAAAATCTGCAAAAAATGTTATTATAAAATCATAAAGTCAGAACAGTGTGCCCACATAGCGACTTTCAAAAAGTCCAGAGTTCAAAGATCTCCCCGTAGGTAATGGAAACACATTATCTTTTTAAAACACACTCCCTTTAGCATATGTGCTGTATATTCTATAGATATAATCCTCCCTGTGGCATATGAAACCCTAAGTCATTGTGAGATATACGAGACATTACTTCCTACTGAACAAAGAAACGGACTTGCAGGTAAACTGGCACACAGCTACAAAAGGATCTTACAGTTCCCACAGGCTGGTTATCTACATTGTCATAAAAGTGTCTCATTCTAAAAATGGAAAAAAAAAAATCACCCATAATGCGACAAATCAACAATGTCTGAGTTGCGAAATGCAGCCTATTATTGTTAATTGTAGTTTTTGCTTTTTGAAGAACCTTTCTGTTGATTACTTCACTAAAATCTCTGTAATTAACACCTCTGAAGACACAAAAGTTGTTCTCTTAACTTTAAATAAGATAGAATTTTCCTCTGAGAACATTGTTTTCTTACAATACATGAGTGATACAATTCAAGGTTTAGTCACTGAGGCACATTGGGACAGTGGGCCTGACAAGCCCCGGATGTCATGAGGAAGATAGACATTGGAACCAGGCCTGCAAGAGATGAAGTTCTGTTGTTTCAACTGGAAATGTGACAATGGGAAGAGAGTGTAACTGCCACATCATAAGCTCAAAAGCACCCCTAACAATGGGTCTGTTTGTTTGTCTGTCTATCAATCATCTACATTTAGCTACAAATGATGTCCTTGGTAGTTGTCATATTGCAGATTGTACAATGTATAATTTATAAACTCTAATAAACCAGTGCTCTAGTTGCCAATGAAACAGAATGCTTGTGCAACTACACCAAGAAACAGCTTAAAGGAACAGTAATATCAAAAAATGAAAGAGCTTTAAAGTAATAAAAATATAATGCACTGTTGCCCTGAACTGGTAAAACTGGTGTGTTTGCTACAGTAACACTACTATAATTTATATAAAAAGCTGCTGTGTAGCCACGGGGGCAGCCATTCAAGCTGGAAAATAGGAGAAAAGGCACAGGTTACATAGCAGATAACAGATAAGTTCTGTAGAATACAATAGTGTTTTATCTGTTATTTGCTATGTGCCTGTGCCTTTTCTCCTTTGATTGGCTGCCTCCATGGCTACATAGCAGCTTATTTATATAAATTATAGTAGACTTTCTGAAGTAAACACACAACTTTTACCAGTGCAGGGCAGCAGCACATTATATTTTAGTTACTTTTATACACTTTCATTTTTTGATGTTACTGTTCCTTTAAAGTGGTGCAAACTTTGTGGGGTCCTCTTTTTTTTTAGAAAGAAAAGTCAAATGCGGATGTTTTAAAAAACATGTTCACCATGATTGGAGAGGAAAATGCTAATTTAAAGGGTACCTGAGGATGAAACAGGGTTGGTGGCAATCTTGGAAGATGAGGTTAAAGACAACAGTTAAGAGAAATATAACAATGGGAAGAGAGGTCCCAGAAAGAGAATAGCCAGTAAATATTAATAATAAACAGGGACCCCCGTAGGTGGACCTCGTCATCTGCCAGCATGCATTGCTACCCAACACAAAACCCTCTGTGTGAATAAGAAACTGAAGGGCAAATGAGCCCTAAGGATGAAAGTACAGTGATTGCTGTCTGTGCCCCAAGCCATTGTGTTCTACTCCTCCAGTGATCGCGCTGCCTCTTGAAGCAAAGGCCAAGGCCCAAGAATGTTAGATTTAAATGGTGAATGGATTCTTTCCTGAATCATTAACCTTCACTCTTAAAGGAATGCTAATTATGCCAATAATACGTAAAATTGGATACTTTGAAATTGAAAAATAAAGGATGAATGAGGGCTTCTCTAATGAAAGAATGCAGATTATACTAGGTACTATTATGAAAGCGATTTTAATATAACTATCTTTAAATGAAGAAATGCTGCTGTGAAGGCCATTGCTGAGCAATGAAGGAAAAATGACAGTGGCAACACATCAAGGTGAGGTGCCGCCTTAACTGACAGTGACAGAGATACAGTTGGTCGGATACACTGCTGACATGGGGAGAATATATGTGCTGACTGCCTCACTAGCTTACATGCAGTACTCAATAAGCAACTTGATCTCCTGACCACACCATCATGCAAACAAATACCTATCATATAAATGATTCATGTCTATTACAGGATTTAAAGCTAAAGTGTCAAATGTATAGCCCTTCTTCTGCTGGAAACAACAACTCTCATAACCTTCCCAAAAACCACTGCAATGCATTCCAGTTCATATAATAAGCAAGGCTGCAAAGGTAATGTTATTGGTTGCACTGAAAAAGAAGGCAGATGGACACAAGCGTGTTAATCTCAACAGCAGGAGACATTCTAAATAATATTTTTGCAACTGATGCTTTAAAAAACAATAGGTTATAAATGAAACAGCTGTTTCCATGGCAATGGCATATACTTTGTATGAAACCACACTAATCCTCAAGAACATATTTAAATGTTACGTAGAACAGAAACAAGGAATGTGCAGACGGTGCTCCATGATAGTATGTCTCCCGGTGTTCCTGCAGATCAGATATTAGGCATATGAGCATGCAACACAGTTTGAGGTCAGAACACAATGAACTGTGGGGTGCACAGAGAAATTGTGTTGTGAAAATACATTATTAAGTACTTCAGTTAGTTCCCCATAACCTAGGGCGGTGTAAAATAAAGGTGTACTTTAGAGTTTGACCAGTACCGTGGGGCAAGGAGAACTTAAGTTGTCTGCAATAGCAGGGGGGTGGCATTAAGTCACTTGGTGCTGTAGCTGACCCAGAAGACTGAATATAAGCATACACATCTTCAGATTATCTCTTTTTAATAGATGCTTTTTAGATTGAGATGCATTGCAATATAGGAAAAAAATAGGTTAAGCACTGGGAATTGGCAATTTATTAGGCACCCACTGCCCAGGCTGGCACATATACAACTTTAGTAAGCAATGTGTGTGCCATCTTGCCTCCTCTCCCAGCCATCCATTGTGGCTTACACACGGCCACTGAGCAAGGGCAAGACATTGGCATGGTGCGCACCATAATAGGTAATGTTAGTGATTGCAACCATTGGGGTGCCTTTCCTTGTACTTCAGTTCATCTGTAAGCACCACCGTGGAGCTGTATAAGTTCACCTCTCTTTGGTATAAAATAAAAATGACCATCAGTTCCACAGGGTACAGCACACCATAAAACCTATACACAAGTCTCTCTCTGACTCAAACAATTCAAAATAGCTCTTGAGGGGAAGACAAAATGGCTATGGCTACCTGCAGTGGTTGCATGTGTGAAAAGCAAACAAAGTATCCTCAGCATTAGATTCTGAGCTGATTCTGCTGCCTATGATAAACTACATATATATATTATGTATGTATACAATGAAATTAACAAATTGAATATATATATATATATATATGTTCATGCTTACACCAAAAGCAAATAGTTTAAATATAGTATTAAAAGAAAAAAAACAAACACAATTTCAATGTTGTCTAAGAACAAGCAACAACCAAAGGCAGACACAACAGGTCTATCAGAGGCTAATGTTTGTCACAGATGAGGCGCTAGCAGGTTTCAGTGCCGCCATGGCAAGCTCTGTTCATTTTAAAGCTTAGTGAACCCTTTCATTTCTCTTTATCATGACCTCGTCTAAGTAGTGAATGATGTATTACAGTAGAGTGGTGCTATCCTGAGGGAAAAGCAAATAAAACAGATCCCATTCCACTGCAATATCCAGTTGTGGTTTCCGAGAGGATAAGACTAAAACATATACGTCTCCCATAATGCAAACCTGTCAGAGGTAAATGCTGGCAAGCAGCATGCAAGATAAGGCTTCTTGTCTGGAAGCTCCGAGCTAAAAATATCATATTAGTCTATGCCAGTGCAATGCAATCAGAACATTTCTGCTGTGGGGCATGCAGGGGCATTTTCACTGTCTCACTGTCTCGCTCTCACTCTTTATTTCTTTGAAAAGATGTTAAAAACCCTTGCAGCCAATATCTGCTATCAGCACACACGCTTGCAATTATCTGCCTTACATGTGGTTCCTACACAGCAAATCTGAGAACTGACACGTGGCCATTAGATCCCACGGTCGACAATGCCTTCTTGTCAACAAGAAAAAGACACTAAAGTTACAGCTTTTATTTACTGGAATCTATCTTGGTAAACTCTTCATAAATAGATATCCCTGCAACTCAATTCCATAACCTGGCAAGCCAATCAGCAACAGCAGCAGTAATATTGTCGCTCATTGTTTGTCCTGACTAAAAAATGACATGTGCATTCAGTATATATATATGGTATATATATATTCAGTATATATACTGCATACAGTATACGTGTGTTACATTTACATAAGCCCCAGCAATAATTAAATTGAGCCCCACTTGCTTTGTAAATGGTAGAACTAAAAATTGCTTTGCTAAAGACTCACCCACAGCAAAACTATTTTGTCGCCAGTCTAATGAAAAGACTGGGCTACTTCTGGTGTTCTGTCGCCCTGTGCTGCTAAAAATCACCCACTTTTTCAAAATCAATGGGAAGTGTGCCAAGCACTGATTCCTTTCTTGTGTCAGACACATATGCAAAAATGCAGCCCAGTGAGTTTATAAAACAACTAGCCAGTAGCCAGTGTTTGACAGCAATTTCCATTGACTTTAAATGGGGGGGGGGGCAATATCTGGCATCTAGTCAGTCAGTCATTGCCCTTAATGCACACTGTGGCTGCATCATGCACATACAGCAAATGCACATTACTATGGCTCTCTACCTGTCTGCATTTGGCCTTCAGAGACAACAGCTCCCTTTGGGTGCAGTAAACAGCTATGAGAAGAGTTGCTTTTTTTTTAAATATAATGCTATTCTCAGCACTTTTATTATATGTTTTCCAGAAAGCTCATGAATCAAATACTAGTCACAGAAAAACCAGTGGCTCAGTGTCATAAGACACAGGGATTCACTTGCTTAAAACCCTCTGTAGGACGAAGATGCATTAGCAGAACTAATATGCTTAGTAAAAGAAGGATTAAAGTAAAATACACAAAAGAACAATTACTTAACATACAGAATTGTATTCAGAATGGTTCTATATAACGGAAAACTTCTTTTAAAAATACTCTACATGGCACCATGTCTACAAAATGGAAGTATTCATTGTATTTATAGAATTTCCTTTATACAAGATAACATCAATATCTACAACCAATGCAAAAATTGCTCTGTTTTTATATATTATGAAATTGTAATACAAGTCAAAAAGCATGTTTCAGGTCTAGCAACCAATGAGGATGCAACATTTACCAATTTGAAAACAGTCATTTGATTGGTTGTTATAAGTTTCTAGACCTAGAGCAAACCAATTCAGTTAAAATAATATTGGGCCCAGAGCTTGTTGAATCTCCAATTCTCATCAAAATACCCTGGCTTGCCAAAGGACACAAAAAGCGCTAAAAAGAACACATACGTCTACCTCAGGAAATTGTAGAGGATGCAATAGATTTCTGCTATTTTGAAATTCACCAAAAATGGTAAGAGTTCCTACAGTTCATTTGCTACAGTAACGATAAAAATAAGCATTTTGGATTTTTAACAAATGAACCAATTCCCATAAGCTATCATTCTACCCAGAATTATTCTTCCCTGAATGAATAGCAAATGATTTACTTATTGGTTACTTATTTTCTGCTACATGTTTTCAATTTGCTTGACATTTCAGCAAACGAGTCTGAAACACAGAGTGTACAATAGAGAACATTCACAGCGGCATGATGAAATAGGGGAAATGGGGAGAAAAAAGGATATTAATAGTAAATGGATGAAGCAATCATGGAGTGCGCATGATACAGTTTTACAAAAGCGGCGCAGTTTGCAGCATCAAGAAGGCACTTTCCCATTACATTTTTGTCGATGTTTTCCCTTTCTCTTAATTAAAAAAACCAAATATCTGAGAGCTTTAATATATGCAGTTTGAAAAGTGAACAGCAACTGATGAGGGAATGTAATAAATAAGACAAAGGAGGAATACATTTTATCCTTTTATCATCTCCCCCATCAGTCACTCTGCCACCCCATTTAAACAGACGATACCCTATTATAGATTCTTATTTGGCAATCAGTAAGATGCAGGCGCTGCCTACCCCTAGTTTGTGCATAAGTATTCTTTCATTAGAGGTCTCCTGTAAGCGTAGGCATGGACAATATGTCTGATTAGGCAGCCAAAGCCTGCCTTCCTAGTGACAAGTGCTCTGGCACGTCTAAACATCCTCCTTTCTTTGCTTTACTACAGCTCATTAAACAATGAAGAGGGGGGCAAGGAAACAGGTAGAATGTGTTGTTCTGAAGCAAGGATCTTCTGCTGCATCTCCTGCTAATTCTGATCTGTATGAGACTTAAAGTGGCTGCAGGGGTTGCTGGGACTATAGTTTAACAACTGCCTTTGTGTATCTGTTGGCCAATCTCACAAGAGGGCTCCGAAATTAAACAACTCTACCTTTCAATAAGCCTCAAAAGATAATTCCAGGAGTGACCACATACACATGGTTGTTACTATTTAACAATAACTTTCAAGGGAGATTTCTCTATTGGGTCAGCACATCATACAAGGCCTCTCCAAAGCACCCAAGCATGACACAGTAAGTAGGTACGGCTACATTACAGATTCAAAGCAGATACCAAGAACAAGTACAAGTTCCAATAGTTTTCTCGACAGAAGAGAAATCAAATAGCATACAAGTTTATCCTGTATTATACAAACACCATTCTTGTTTATCTTGTGTACATATTGAAAGAGTGGTTGATGTTACTGTAACTTCAGATAAGACTTTTGCAGAATTTGGGACAAATATCTACAGGTCTGTGTGATGCCCAATTAGGCCATCAGGTATCATGGTGGTACAGTGCTGCAATCCTTAAACTGAACACAAGGTTCTGTTTTGCCCAGGTTGACTCTATGGGGATCTGTAAGCAGTCCAAAAACCTAAAGAGCATGTAATAAAACTGACCCTCTAGGAAAGTGGTTGGTGGATTTTTCAATTTAAACCCTTCTCTGGCTAGTGTTCCCCTTGGCAAAGTGTCAGCTTTACCAAAATCCCAAATTTTAACATAAGTAACATAAGTTAGGCTTCTAGTAGTACACTAATAGGAGTGCAAAAAGGCATACTCAACAAATCTCACCCTAACTGACATTCAGTCTATGTGCCCTTACGGGACCCAGCCATACAATTTGGGAACCACTACTCCATTGTGTGCTTGTAGCAGGGAAATTAGACTAAAGCCCCATTGGGGCAGGAACTGATGGAAGCAATTGGAAATCGACTCTAAAGCACTACTCAATATGTCAGAGCTATATAAAGACATAATATGCGATCCCTTTTGAAAAGCAAATAATAAATGGACTGATGAAAAAGAGAAGCTGAATAATCTACCTTCTAACTAGCTAAGGTCATTCAGGTTTGTGTATCCTAAATCCACCATCAATCACAGCACCACCTTCTACTGCCCCCCCCCCCCCCCACCCGACTAAACAGACTTGTGGTTTACGTGCAGCCAGATGGAACAGCTTAAAGTCCTGAAAAGTGCCAGAATAATGAATGAAAATGAGAAATCTTGCTTGAACAGCAGTTTGGTGGATGGGAGAAAATGATGGCATCATTAAGCGTACTTAATTTCACACCGGTCCAATCTGAGCCAAGATAACACATCTCTACAGCCACCTTAAGAACTACAAAAACAAAAAGCAATTCATCTGCAGGCGCATAAAGTCAACACATCTCTTTGAGGCATAGTCTCTAATGTTTATTTATATGGAAGGAAAGTGCTCCAAAAATAATAATTTGCACGTAGCATGTGTGGAATATTACCTCTGTTTCAAACACAATGCTTCCCTTAGTGCGCTATTCCAAACATTCAAATCCCAGCTTAATAAAAACAAATGGCAATCTTATTTTTTTTCGTTTTTTTTTTTTTCCAAAATTGCATTTCCAAAGCTGGGCTCCATTCTAACAAGACACTTTGAAACGCTGTAATTATGTATTCATGTGTGAGAAGGCAGACTGCTTTTTTTTTTATTGCAAGGGTGGGCAAGTGTGATAAATATATTTATAACCACTGATTTAATGAAGAAGCTTTTGAAGTTGAAAAGAGATGGAATTAAAAGAAAAATATAAAAAAAAAAAGTAAAGGTCATGTAAATCTTCATTTCACAACAACTTTCTAAGCAGTCAGGGGGTGATGGGAGTTGTAGTTTTACTATTCTGTATACTGAGGGCTACAGATTACTCACCCTCATTCCTTGATATGCCCTCTTATATTAGATGGAAATATACTGAGAGTAAGGAAGACATGCCAACAGACAATATTTCTTTGGGAGTCAACCTGATGGCCCCCTCTCACCTAATCAGCCAAAGTAACAGCCCAGTTACCTGCTGTCAGATTTTCCACCTTAATTTCACTTACCTGCCACCATTAAGGGCAAAAACACATGGGGTGATTAGCTGGTGCGACTTTTAAAAAAGTCGGATGTGGCAACTTCCGAGCCACAGAGTAATGTATAAGTCGCAGAGCAGGACTAGTGGTAGGAAAACAGAAGTATTTGCCCAGAGCCCCTCCAACATTGTACCCTAGGCACGTTCTTCTTCTACCTACCCCTACTTCTGGCCCTGAAGAAGGGAGCATGGCTGGGGGCAAAGCCTGGGCAGAATGTGGGCATGTATTTTTGCCAGAATGGGCATGGCTTGGTCTCAATGGCATGTGGCTAAAATACACTTGTCTTATAATACAACTGGGTTGTCATCACTGGTAATTTGCTCAAACTGGTGACTGGTTAATAGACCCTGCAGTTATTACTGGTTAATAAACTGAAGCAAGCTTTATATTATCTTAAATTATCATTATTATCCTCAAAATATTTGCGTCTGATATAAAAGTCTAAAAGTCTATAAAAGGTCCTCTGATTGGCTGAATTGGTAACAGGGGCCACCATAATATCCAGGAAAAGTCACATACCTGAGAGAACACTACAATGCACGCAGTTCATCTGCATGTAAGAAGTAATAACCTTTACAAAAGGCTGTATAATTATTGGTATACGCGTTCATACCAACCTATTATAATTTATCACATTCTCCACGATGAGGACCTGATTGTGTTACAACCAATGTAAATTGTTTTCAATGGTATATAAATTACCCTTGGGGTTTTTACCTTGAAAATCATGTTTCTACGTTACAAGAAAATGTACAATGCCTCTGCATACATTCTAGGGCTGCCATAAAACTAATTAATATAAAACACATTTAACAGGGGTTTTAGTTACCTTTAAGAAAAATGGAGTTGCCAAGCAAACTCAGTAGGGCTAAATTACACAAGTGCCGTTACCATTAGCAACTAATAAGCAATTCATTTGGATGAGTTTACTGCACAATTTAAAAATGAAAGCAAATACTTTATTCGTTGATTTGGGTAGACAAAGAGAAAAGGTCCTCAGTACTACCCATTATCAATATATATCTAGGACATTAATACATTCTGTGCATTAGGCTACTTAAAAATGCCCTCCCCTGTAAACAAAACAGGGATTGTTTGTCCATATATTCAAGCTGGCCAACTACTTCAAAGTCCCCCCCAGCCTGGCCAGTCCTACACTCACTTTCATCTGATTCATTAACAATTCTACTGCTTCATTACACATTTTTCTAATTTTTCAACTTGCTTGCTTTCAAAACTCCAATATGGTTTCCCTTTTTATTGGCCACCACTGGGATCACTTGATTTTAGCTGGGGAGAATGAGAGCTACAACACTGAGCTCCAGTATAAACTACAGCAAAAAGCATAATATAGGAGGCTTACATAGAAAGGGTTTAAAAGAACATTTCTTTGACTTCATGTAACATGCACAGTATAGTCTATGTTATTGTACCTTGATGGTGGAACAATATATTCCTGCAAAGTCTTCTCTTTAAACTGCCAAAGGAGACGGAGCAGATTGTTATGGTGCATGAATGTTACAGGCAGATCTTTAAAGTAGAGCAAAAGCAAGCAGCAGTCACGGCTTAGAGAGAAGCACTCACTTCTTGTACCTGTGTATTCCTCCGAGAGCAAGAGAGGAAGAAGGAACCAGACACATACCCACCAGCATCCCCATACCTGTTAGAACTTGCTACAAAACCAGTTTTCTGTAGAAACATTTTTATCAATGACGATATAGAGATATATCTGTAAGTATTCCAGTGTGACCTTTTAGGATCACAGCTACTGTAACATGTTGCTTTAATATGTCACCACCCAGTCTATGCTCTATGCCCTGGTGCAGGGGTCTGACAGCAGACCATACCATTCCATAATGTACTTGCCCATGGCATAAAGACAGGGAATTGAGAGATATGCATAGCAATTGGATAAAGGTCCCTATTTATCAAAATAGGAAAAAAAGAAAACAGGACCTATCTAATGCAGTCAAACTCAACTAAACTCTATCTATCTGCCAACAATCTGGAAAAACCATTAAAAGACTAAAAAAAACAATTTCTTAATATGGCTGAAAAATACACACAATTAAGCCAATCAAAGTTATATTTTAGGCATATTTTTCTTCCCTTTATATATATAATTATATATACACACTGGAGTTGCCATATAGCACACCATACGCTAATAAAAGAAATATAATCAGACAGCTGGATAACTTGCCAACCAAATAAAGGTGTCTAGAAGTCAGTTTAAACTGTTCTTCAATCAGAATGTTGGTTAGTCCTTTGCCCATCAGCTGAAAGAGTAGCTAAAAGCCTGCTTATCCCATGTGGGGGCAAATTATAACACAATAACACTGCAGCAATTGCCTGTGCAACTTTAATAACTTTTGTTATCCTTTAATATATCACCAACATGTAATGATGCACTTTACAGAGATTATGTATCATTCACATCAGTCCCTTCCCCAGTGGAACATGCAGTCCCTATCATGCACACAGACTAAATAAGCAGAGGAATGTTCTAAATCCACGCTATATTCTAATTATGAAATAAACATACTGAAGCTAAACTCAGCTTACAGTATAAATACTAAATATATATTTCCCATGTAATTAAAATGATAATGTAGCACAATGAGGGATTATCTAAATGAGCGTCGTTTATCTTTCCCAGAATCTTCCTGATGCCGCCCCTTCCAACTTAACAGCAGCTACAAAGGAATAGAATTATTGTTGAATATTATTTGGGCATGTTTTCCCATCATGGGCACAATTACAACTTTACAGTAAATGCTCTAGAGATATTTGATCCAGGTATATGATGAGAAGTCATTTTTTAAATGCAAAGATAAAAAAAGATGCAACCTTGAACATGCGAAGAGCTCGGGGAAGGAAATCAAAGAGATTGCAGTTACATCTCAATCTGTGACATTTTCCACTAAAACAAGCAGGTAGAATGTCAAAGACAAAGGTCATCTGGTGCTGTTAGAGAGAGATGGTCATATCAGGGCTGCTCCCTTTGGAAAAGAGTTTGTTTAATACTAACTGCTGCATTATGCAGCCCCCGAGTACGCCCTATACAGGGCAGGTGTTTCTTAATGGAACATCATTGCACCCACGCAGGGGCATTAGTTATTGCTAACATTATTAAATGTTACATAATAACTTCATAACTATGTGATAGGGAACGTCACTGGGGCAGGGACTCATGGTAATTATGTATAAATTCTTTAGAGTGCTGTGGAATCTGACAGCAGTATATTAAATAAAGGATAATAATAACTATATCCCCATGCAGGGATGCATTGTTATCTGCATACACCATCAACAACACTTTAGTGGATAGATCACTGTAAGACTGATAATACCCTCCTCTGTCCCATAAGCTTACTCTCTAATATCTTAAATGTCCTCCAATGAAAGCTAAGAAATGGTTAAAGATACAGTATTTTTATATAAGCGTTTTTTAAGGTAAAGCGATGATACACAGCCAGAGATGAAATGTATTTTATAATGGTTCAGTGCCTCATGTTAAGGGCACACTCGGTACCATAACTCCACTTTTTATCCTTTGTGCTAGATTTATAAGATCATTTGTGATAGCGCAGAAAGGTAAGGCTGCAATTTATAGGTTAAGATAGAGAAGCTGAAGCCACAGAACCGCAGGATGAATTTCCATGTAATGATCATAGACACACACACTCCAAATACAATAATACACAGAATTATTCCTCTTTCTATACATTTACATTTGCTCTCCTGTGAATTGGCCGGAGACAGAAAGAAATACATTGCAAGTCTCAAGATCTGGCTGCTTTATTTTGCCCTGGGGAATTTCTTATCTCTTAATAAGGACTCTTATAAGTAAGAGCGGACCTTCTGAGAGAGAGAAAAATCCCAGTCCGCCAACCATCAAAAATACCCAAGCTTAACATCTCAAATATGATACTAACATTTAAAGGGCACTATACCTTTGTTTTGTTTAATCCCTGGAACTGGTAAAAGGTGTATGTCTAACTATTTTACCTTTTTGCTTTATTTCTTTTGAGCTCTGCATAGATCTTACTGGCTATGCTAGGATTTTATTGTCTGTCTTTAAGCACCATTAATCTGATGATGGTCCCAACCTTCCCTATTTCTTCCCATGGCCCTCCTGGAGTATTCTAACTCCCTTATTAAAAAATTAGTATAGGATTTGGCCTGCTGATCCCATGAGTGTGGTCACTGGGGCTAACACATTATTTATAAAGTCATGTATTTCTCCTAACACATGATTTGAGGTCTTGCATCGCAATCCCTATAATGACCCATATAATGATATATGACATAGATATTAGTAACATTACATTATTCTCTGTTCAAAAGGTCATATAAGTAAATAATAGGTTGTTCAGCACAGAACCATTTCAAATTAATGCAATTATCAATAAGTTTTGGAGTGCTATCTTTTTATTCTACTGAGAAATATAGTGCTCCCCCTTGAAAATAAAGAAATGCATGTTTCACCTTACCAAGCTCTAGAATTTTATTCTCCCAAGTAGCCACAACTTAGGGTGAAGACATACTGAGCTACTAGTAGCAGCTACTTTTTCATGGCTACTAAACACCAGAAAATACCTTGCCATCTGTTGACCTTGACTCTGTTAAAACACACGTAGAGACAATTATCAGTTAATGATCAGCATTGTCTGTTTTAGTAGCCACGACAAGTAGCTGCTACTATGAGCTCCGAGTGTCTTCACCCTTATCGTTTTCAGATTCATTGATCAGTTTACAGTCCACTCAAATATATGTTGTCACTGCCTCACCATTTAATTTAAAGTGTGCAGAAATGTCCAATCATTTGATCAATATGGACACTGACCAATGAATAGCTAATGTCCTTTTAAAAGAATATATTATAACCCGATGCTACAAAAGAAGCAGTGGATCAGTGGTAAAATCCCAACTCCGGGATCTAGTCATTATGGCCACAGGGAGGTCACACACAGACGCACTGAGACACACACATACAAACTATGTGATGTTTCTTCTCTCTCTAATCCGGGTTTAGGCACTATTAGGTCCTGTATACATGGGAACATAAAAGATGTGGCACAAAATAGCTCCATAATGCTAGGCCAAAGGTCTATCGTGCAAAGGCAAACAAACATTTCCATGTCCAGCATTCCTACGCCTTGTAAGTACTGGGGTGTTCAAATCACCTTTCACCAACCCTGGGTGGCACAATTCACACGCTGTACATGTCGGACTTGGATGAGAAAGGTTGCACCATGGGAACTTGAAGCTGGCTATACATGGGTGGATATACCGTAAGCTGTCTTCTCTACCCCTTAAAGCTGGGACAGCAGCTTACTGACCTGTGTATGGGGTTATCCTGATCAATTTCTGTTGGGAAGGTATGAAAATTGGGCAAGTACTGCAATAATTGCACATTTGGCCCAGCAATTGGGTGTCCAAATCCAGAAGAGATCTCAAGGTATATAGCCAGCTTATTTTGTAAAACTTATTGTTGCAGGCCATTCAAAGTGGCACAGCTTTGCTGTCCTATGGCCAGAAACCAATTTTGTGGCCCAGGTAAAAAAGGAAATATAATCAGGATTATTTATACAAGGTGTTTCCAAAAATTTTCATCCCAGTTTTGTTGAAGGAAACTAATGACAAAATAGCACAGCCCCCCAGCCCAAAGATACTAAAATGGAGATTTTGCAAGGATGAATAGAAATGATGGCTGAGAATAGCAATTTTAATAGAAAATGCTCAATTAAGTCTTTTAAAACCAGGTAAGTGCATATATATGTATATAGAGAGACACACAGGCACACGTTAACAGTATCTTAAAATAAAGGAAAAAAGCAAATCTGGCTAAGCGGGGCATCTAGATAAAGAGCACTATTTGAAAACCTAATATTAAATACTTTAGAAATGAATAATAAAGGATTCAATTACTTGATGGAATATTAAATGGCGCATGCATGAGTCTGAAAGGGGGAAAAAAGGCACAAGCGCTTTGATATAGTTAATTTAGAAATAGCCTGAACTTTGTTGGATGGACATTTCTAACCTTTTTGCAGATTCAAGAGAGTGTCAGAATCAATTTCAGTAATGACCTACTGTGCGACAAAGGGATTAAGAGGTGTACTGCGGTGTTTGATAATACCAATAATAAATTCCAATAACATTTACAATACTGACTCACTGAGCGACTAACCCAGGCTTGGAATTTATATGCAGCCTATTGCTGGCCTTATAAGTTCAGAATGCTTCTATAAGCTCTTTGCATAGGAAATTATACTCTTAGCTATAAGCGACAGGAAAGGCTGGGGCTGTAATGTATATGCCTGCCTTACTGCTCCAAAACCTCACTGTTCTCTCCCAGGAAAAGGTAATATTTTATATACATGAGGACATAACAATGCAAATGCTGGGAGCTCAGCTCTCTGTCATAACCATTATACTGTCTTTTTTGATATATTAGTAGTGCTGAATTCATTAAGCTCCCTCACTGCCGTAGCCATAGGTAGATAATATTCCCATCTATTTGGATATATCTTCTTTGATTTCTGATGGGCTTTCAATGAAGCCTGGTACAACTGTAATAAAGTCTCCTTCTGTCTCTCGCACTATAATTACTTAGTTCTTACATTTTTCTTCAAGACATAGGTATGTACCAATGCGGCACAGAAGCAAGCAACCACCCAGGAACTGAGCCTACTTTAGCAGGACTGAATCTACTTTGCCAGGATACTGAGCTAAGGGGCATGGCTAAAAAGGTCTAAAAAGTCTAATTTAGTATGTTGGCTGGTATGGCAGCATCCTCCAAGTATTTCATGTGGAGTAAAGCATGGCAGATCTGCTGCTTTTTAAGAGACATATCAAAACAACAATATCAAATTTCCAAAAGTTTTCTGTGACTTTTCTGCATGTTGGGTGCATGTATTGGGTTTTAGAAGACTCCTCAAGGGTTATATTCTGTAGCTAAATATTTCACCTAAGAATATGTAGCACAAGTTATTATTCTTCTTTTGAAAAGCTTGCAGCTGTCCTCAGAACTCAATTTAGTCTATTGTAGAGGTGGCCATAATATGCGCCAATCAGCCCTAATGAACAGAAACCATATGAGGAGCCAACAGGGGATGGCCACATTTCTTCTGTTGTGTTTGTTTGGTTCAGTAGTAAAGTTGTGGTTCCTCTTAACTATATCCATCCAACCAATATCCATAGTTCGACAGCTACCAGGATCGGTCAACCAGCATAATAATAATTATTGTATGGCACTATTTTATTGGTACTGGCATGACCAGCTTAACTGCAATCACTGTTTCATTACATTTAATGAAAAAACATACCGGTCAAATTTTCCCACTCTGTAGAAATCAGTGTTTCCGTTTCTCAATGCTCTAGGCAGGTAGGTTCTTTAAAAGTGCTTGCCTTTTATAAATATGGCCCGAAAAAGCCCCCTTCCATTCAGATCAGCCTGCAATTTTTAATCACACTTATCACTTACGATGGTGCCAATGTATGCACATATGTGCCCCCATGTACTGTAACAAAGGCTCAAATTATAGTCAGAATGCTGTGTTGACATAATAACGGTTTGTATTAGCTGGATACAAGAGTACTTTCAAAAACACATGCAGCTGTATGAAATGGTGGTTCCTTCTGGAAGGTGCTTTAAACACAGCTCTCTGGATTAAAAATCATTATTTTATTGAACTTATTCAATATTGCAAAGCCATGTGCAGCTCTGGAGAGCTCCTTAATTTAAGTAGAATAATACCTTCTGAAATCTAAACTGTGTTTATTCTTATAATGTTTCAGGAAATCAACCGTTTATAAGCTGCTCGGGCAACTCATTTTTTAATATTGCCTACAGAATATCAGTTAATTGCTTCACCATATGACAATAATCGGAGAATGCCTATTATACTAAATTATCTAACGCATTATGTTCAAATATAAACATTTTAAAAGCCACATGGAAACTATTTTTAGTAGAAAAAAAAAACCAGAGATGCATTCAATCTAATGTTCATATTTTATATTTGTCTATGGGCTGATGCTGCCATGTTGCTTACTTTGACAAAGGCAGAGAGCATCTAAACATGCTCCACATCACCCTTCATGGTTTTAAAGGGAACACATATCTTACCAGCACACTTTTGAGCACTTTTGCAATAAGCATTAACTATTCTTATATTTTATGATATCAGGGCCGAAACTAGGGGTAGGCAGAAAAGGCACCTGCCTAGGCGCAATGATGAGGGGGTCCACTCCGGCCTACCCCTAGTCTGCGCTCCATTGTCATTTTCCCCGCCTCTTGTCATTGGAGGTTGAAGGGACGAGGAGGCTGACCAGGTTGCCTAGGGCGCCCAGTTGGCTTGGCCCGCCCCTGAGTGATATTACTGTTTTTTACATTGATATTGTTGAACTATGACAGTCGGACATAGAATGGCAAAATCTTACTTTACTGAAGCAGGAAGCATATCTTGACACTTTTCTGCTCAGTTAGATCATATATTGTGAGCAACTGAACTGAGCAGGGAAGCATTAGGAGTTGCTTCCTGCTTCAATAGATACAAGTTTTTATTTTTTTGCCTGGTGGGGGAGGGAATCATTTATATAACATTTTTTATAGTGCGTCTATAATGGCTGCAAGCAAGGCAGCCATTATAGACGCACTAAGTATGATGGGACACCAGGAGATTAAATGATTTGTCCAGGGTCATAAGGAGTTGCCACAGGGAGTTGAACCAGGGTCTCTAGCAGCTAAACCTCTAGGTCAATCCTCCAGGAAAACAACCTGGTTCTAATAAAATATGATTACTGTAAATTGCAAAAGTGCTCAGGAGAGCAAATATACATTAACGTATAGCTAGGGTACATGTTCCCTTTAACAAAAAGGTGCTCTTTCCCATGTTCTCTTCCTTAGGACAAGAGTGCAGTATTGTAGAAATAGAAACTTATTTGAAGGGCCATGATATGACCTTGACAAATACCCATCAAATAACTTCAATAACGTCTCCCCAACAACTTATAGAGAAGGGGAATATATCAAGTTATTTAAGACGTTTCTTTAAAGCCAATCCAAATAAATGTATCAGAACCAGAGAACGATTTTCTCATTGCACGGATATAATTATTAATAAAGTTCTACCTGATGTCCATCATTCATAATAATAAATCTAATTCCAAAATCTAATTTAGAGTAAACCGTGTTTCTCCCGAAACAGAAATAAGGCAACGATCAATTTTCTCAACCAAGTTAAAATGTCTGTGTCTCCTGTCTGTATTCGCAGCAGATTTATGTCACTATCTTGAATAACAATAAAATCATTTAACATTCCTCAGTTGTATATTCATTTTCCGACAAAGGGTAAATCGGCGAGTGGCATAACACGTCCTTTCATGAAAGCGCTACTTATTTCAGGGATTTCATTAAATGACAAGAATTTTTATTTTCTTAAACAAAGGGGCCAGATGGAGTCAAACGGAAACTTTATTTTTATTCATATGCATTAAACTTTCATTCCATAACATTTTAACCATAATGGGACAATGGCTAAATTCTAATTTTTTTCTACTATTCATACTAGAACAATTATTATTACTACCGGTCTGCTGGGAGTTCAAGTTCACAAAGAGGGAACATGGCCCCTGAAGCCTAGATAGAGAATTCTTTATTTTGTGCTTGTTGTTGGTCAGTTACTGCACTCAATATGCTCGGATACCTAGTGACTACAGGAAACTGCTGGTTACTGCTGTTCAACAACTGTAAAAGCAACATTTGCAGATCACAAGAATGATGTTATAGTTTCACCATGAGAGGTGCACCTTTTGGGCTAAAATAAGTACCCCATTCACCACCATGTAGAGGCAGGCATGTCTTACAGAGGCTGCAAACCGAGGCACGCTAGGCTCCACTCATAGTGGGACATGTATATAATACAGTAGGTAGGAAGGAGTGAGGGAAGTAGGTGCCGAAGATATTAAATAAGAAGGCTAAATTGCAGTAATAAAACAGCAGCATTGTTGTTAAAGTACAACTCACAGCACCCACCCACTAACGTTGTTGGGGTTTTTCATAGAGCAATCAGAGGTCAGAAAGTCCCATATTATATACTGTAAATAAAAGGGCATGACAAAATTGATTTTAGTCCCTGCCATTACTAAAAACAGTCCTGTAGAGAAGTGAACATTTAAACCTCCAGATCTGTATCACAAAATTTTCAGAACTGGCCAAATATGTTGGATCCAAAACTAGTGGGCTTATGGGGGTTTAATTAGGAATAAATTGGTGTGGCCATAGGCAGCCCATACTTTATTTTTGAATATTTGCAACTATGCATCTCTGATGTAGTCAACGGAACAATCAATTTAGTAAAAACTTTAAGACTTAATTTGAATGCATACCCCTATGAAATGTCTGTCCAAGTGCAACCAATAAGATGCCTGCTTTCAAACAGGTGACCAGTAAATTCTGCTTGGTAATTGGTTGCTATGAGTTACTGCTCCAAGACAAACATTTATTGCCTTTTATTACATAACCCTCATAAAGTTTTAAAAAACAATGCTAAAATTATCACTTCATTTCCAGATCTGGATTTGGCAGAATGTTTCCATTTACACCATTTCAATATAGAAAGGGCAGATTAATAAAAAGTAAAAACAGCAAATTGGTTGAAATAGGAAAACACATGATTTTTCAGTGCAGTATTTCATTTCCATCGCATTTTTATCCCAAGCTTTTTTTCTCATTTAATGGCAAGAACTTTTACTTACTAACAATTTTGTCAGTCAGACATATTTGACTATTTCAATAAAATATCCATTTAGATGTATTACATTTTTATGGAAAACCTTTTCAGACCATTTCTGTCCGTAGTTTAAAAAAAGGGCCCATAACCTGAACACCTCTGCCCCCATTTTATACTTCATTTGGTTCTGAAAAGCAAAGCAATGCACTCTACAACCAACTGGTTGATCTCAACTCCCAGCATCCTTCACCACAAGTATTTAAGCAGTCACCACAAATAATTCATATTGTGTACAGAATCCAATAATTTTTCTTGCTCCCAATCACCCCGTAGTCCTTCCTGAGTTGCTCATTCTATGCGCATACAATCATTTTATGGAACCAGATCACGTAGGTTTGACTCATGTCTACATTCAAGTTAGTAACCTAATAGGCTTAGATACTTTTTAATGATCACTATTACAATTTATAATGTGTTCTGGTGCATTAGCTGGCAGGTCTCTTTAGAAGTCTTTGTTACATCAAATGTCGAGATCTCTGAAGTGACTAAAGCAAAGTACACATCTCAGCTAAAGTGTGCGTTGCGGAATTCTTTGTGTGATTGATAGGTTCAGCCTGTTTAAACCTACAAAACCAATTAGAGCGCCATTTCTCAAATATTTAAGAATGAAAAACATTTGATACCACTTTTACCCTTTCTGGGATAGTAATCAGCTAAGGCTAAGAATAGTGTTTTAGTCATTGCTTTATAACTGAGCTAAGCTTTAGCCAATCACATTGCTCTGTTCTAAATATTTGAGAACGAAGCAATTGGTCCCATACGTCTTTTCTGGAATAATAATCAGACTTTATTTAAGAACTGTGGTTAAGTCATTACATTTTAATAACTATCTTGCCTTCCACTGGATTTTATTTACTTCCCTTATCATAGTGTATTTAAACTAATTATGGCATCCTAAAAATATCATTGTACAAGAGGCAGAAATGCTATTACTTTACCATCACAGCCTTTCTGTTACTTTGTAGCTAAAATAAAGTCTATAAACAGACAGTGGAGAGTAATAAAGGCCACAGAAACATGTGACCCGGAGAAGATGCCCATGTAAACTGTTTAAACTCCAGTATCTGCTTTTCCTTCACACATAACCACAGTAACAATTTTGAAATGTATATTAAATATATGTATAAAAATATCAACAAATAATCTTTTAAACTTTTAGCTATGCTACCTTTCCAGTGGGCACCTATGAAGCTTGGAGCCAAGACTCATACCATGCAAGCAGCCCTGATAAAGTTACTTTCCTTGTCAGTGCACACAAATATGACAAACTACAACAAACAACCTCACGGGAGTGGCTAATAAACAGGAAAATGGCAAACTACAATGTACTGAACCTTACTGGAATGGCTACAACAAACTGAACCTCACGGGAGTGGCTAATGAACAGGAAAATGGCAAACTACAATGTACTGAACATCATGGGAGTGGCTAAGGAGTATGGATGCAAATCATTTAAAAGCCTTCCTGTGAAATAGGAAAAGTGATCTATATGGAAGCATTTGGTAAATGACATATAAAATAATATTGAAAATGCAGCTGTTTCAGCAGTTTATTGGACACAATTTATGCCCTAATGAAGGTGTCAAAATCACTTTAAAAGTAAACCACAGATGAGAAGGTTATTTAATCCACGGCATTCGATTTCCGAATGGAAATTTGGACTTAGAATAAATATTTGGATTTAGAATAAATATGCATGAGGAAAGGTCTTGTAACACTAACCAGTTCTCTATTATGCTCCAGATGTGCAGCTGATAACCCATGGACTACCATAGGGCCTGAGGAAGTCTATCAGCCCATTCATTTATACCGTAGCCATAATGTAGCCACTAAAGAAATCTATCAGCTTTGAAAAGAAAGCCTTCTTCACCAGCTCTCATGTATGCTGAAAAACTAGAGGTGCATCAGGCCCGGACTGGCAATTTGTGGATTCTGGCAAATACCAGAGGAGCTGCTGTAAGATGCCATAGACTATTTATTGGGCCGGTGGGTGGTTGTTTGGGCCTCTGTGTACTGGAAATGCCAGGACCTATTTTGAATCCCAGTCCAGACCTGAGGACCAGGTATTTCAAATATAACAATATAACATATAAGTCCAAGGTGCTGGACCCCCCTCCCCGCCCCCCTTTGTCATCTTGCTCTCCCTAGAGATACCATGGCTGAGGGCCATGAATGCAAATTGTCAAATGATACTAAAGGAAGGCAAGAAAGCTCTAACCCCTCAACCAGCTGATTCCAAAACACGTCCATTAAACTGATCTGGAATCAAGTTCTAAATTGAAATCACAAATCTATTTCTTGGAAATGATTAATTGGAATTAAAAATAAGCTTGCAGCGAGTCAAACTCCACTGTCATCTGCTACATCTGACAGAGCCGTGAAAAAATGAGGATGGGAGTATCAGCTATGGTTTTGCTCTGAAATCCCTTTCCATCAGGGTCCTCCAAATAAATACATTTATCTTGTTTTCCAATGATTTATATAACAGATGAAACTGAGCAAGTTCTGTGCTTATAAGGAATATCAGAGCAGGGGACTATAGTAATTAAGTGATAGTAGGGGTACGTGGGTGACCCTGTCCTAAGCCACCTGGCCTATTATTGCCTGTGGACTAATTAAATAGAAACTGTGGTACACTCTTTCCCACAAAGAGCAGCAGGGAGAGGTAAGAATGTCATAAGTATTCAATGTTAGTGGGAAATAGTACAGCAGCACTGTGCAAGAACACAAACAGATAACGCATTTTGTCCTTCAGGGGCTTTACTTCGCCTTTACTACTCATTTGCAAATACTCATGCTTAGGCTTAGGCAATTTGTGGATTCTGGCAAATGCCATAGAAGCCGCTGTAAGATGCCACAGACAGCCACTATTTAGAGTGCAGGTGGGGGTTGTTTGGGCCTTTGTGCACTAGAAATGCCAGGGCCTATTTTGAATCCCAGTCCAGGCCTGACATGTGATCTAGCTCTTTTGAATATTAGTAATGTACTTGGTTGATTGTTTTAAAACAGCTTACCAATAAATGGTACCCGCTGATTGGTTGCTATAGGTTACTAGGCCAGCAGGAAAATTTGCACCTTTAACTACATTCCCCCAAAGGGGAAAAGCCCGACACAGTTAATGCTTCCAAAGATATTCAGAAATGGAATTTATTTGCACAGGGAACTAAACAGAATATTTTGAGCAGCTACATTTATATTACTGCTTCTAATATAGACTTTGTGATTGTGTCTACACCATTATTTACATTGGTGTGAAATGATCCACGAGAAAATAGAACATCTGGATACAGCTGGAATTGGCCTTACACGGCTGAAATAGGGTGGGGCCCATGGCAACAGAAGAATACAATGTATTTATACATAGAAATCTAAGTTATAACATTTAGAGATATAGCCAAGTATCTGAACAGAAGTTGGACTATGTGGCATTATTTGTGCAAAGAGCAATCGCCCTAGCCTAGGTAACAGCAAAGGAAGTCTGATATATAAAATTATCTATGGTGCTCAGATTTCCTCAGTATACAGAGAATTGCAGTTAAAGCTCTGCAAACGTTACAAGAGGCTTTATTTTTTATTGATGAGGATTTTATATGCCCATGCTCCTGTTCCTTTAATGCCAGTATAACATGCACGGTTAGTTCTCAGGCTGTCTAGGGACCGAGCTATGTGAGGCATACTGTATTTTTATAAGCACAGTCCTGAAGAACACTTCATTGCAAATGATACTATTAAAGATTTATGGAAGGATATGTATGCTTAGGATGGCCTTTTGTATGTATCCGCTTGCGGTTCTCCAACTGCTGCTGAACTACGTTCCCCAGCATCCCTCAGCTGGCTTTCAATGTAAGTAATATTAAAAATAAATAAATATTAGACTGGTTTCAACACTCACTGGGGAATGTTCCTGGGAAAACAGTGAATTTCTATATCACTCAGTATGTTTAATAGCAAATAGTGAATATTGATGGACTCAAGGAGATACCCGTTAGCGGGAGCTGCAAGGTGCTTTACTCATTGGCAGTGATGTGGAGCTAGAGCTGCCATGCCTATTGCTGCATAGGGACTGAGTGCAACTGTAGGTTAAGTGCAGTCTATTGGACTGTGCCTAGATGGGGGGTTCATGTGTGATATCCCAAGGGATCATCCCATACATGGCTGCATCCTACAAATCTATATGGATATTTGCCAGGACCTGATCTCTGCTGACAGGAATGGCCAATTGGTAGATAGCATAGGGACCAACTGCTAGGGCTTGGGGGCTGACATCTTTTAACATCAAACAGCACAGACCTTAGGAAAAAAAACATGAATCAGTTACTGGGTACATTTTAATCCCTGTCTTGTCACTGAGCAGATGTTCCACCTTGTGTAGGAGTATAAGTGATTCCCTATGTAATGAACTATGTGCAACCTGTGACTATGGAGATTTCTGCATTCAATTATATTTCTTGGACTGAGTTGCACAAGGCTGCTGCATTACAAATAAAATAAGAGCACATATTAAGAGCCTGTGATAAGTGCATGAGTGTGACGGTGAGCTGCGGTCTTGTTACCCACATTTTGTAATCATGGGCTATAAAGCTGGTTCATATGAGGTTACCAATGCAGGGCTCACTGCCGAGCTTCACAAGAAGCTGTCTGCGGTAATGAAGCACTTCACTTACTGTTGGGATTATGACAGGACCGAGCAACATGCAATAAATGGGAAACAACTCCACTGAACATAATAATTTAGACTAGAACTTAATGGGGAAATGAGGGCTGAACAAATGGCCTTGACCCATCAATGTTAATATTCCTTAAATTTAAAGGCTAGCTTAAGTCTGCAAATTAGCAAACAGATTTACTTTTTAAAGCAACTGCATTCAGCTAATGTTCTGACCCTTTAATCCACCCCCTGCACACATCTACCCTATGTTGAGTGGTTGCCCTCTCTCCTACATTGGTATCATTCACACACTAAGTTAAGTACTTGTGGATGAGCACAGGGATCAAATGTGCCAGTGTGCCTTCTCCTTCTCAGTGCACCGGGTATGGTAAGGCAAGACATGGCTTCCTTAAGGAACCCAGCTGCACTATTCGTAATCAGCCCATGTAAAGAGCAAGGGCCCATGAGAGAGAATTTGATGCGATTTGGTAGGGGGTTTGCTTTTATTCCTCTTTTAGGACAAAATGTGTGGAGGCTATGGTTGCCCTTCAGCAGCTTTGTAGAAAAGACAGCTCCACTGAACATTTGGCTTTTTACTTCTGCTGGAAGATTTTTCATACATCTAGATCTGTCTGTCTATCTATCTATCTATCTACATTCACTTTGAGCAGGAAATGAACAGAAAGTCTACCTGTTTTAGACAACACATTAAGCCCCGTGATTATGTTTAGGCCCCAGAGACCCAAGTTTGAAACTGGAACACCGAGCGTCAGGGGACACAGCAGTTTTGTCACGGCACCAGAAGCAGGCACTTGTCACTGACTTACAGGCATTTACATCACCGTGGCTTGCATGTTCTGATTCTACAAATTGCATCATGAGATGGCACGGCTTACCATGATGATTTGTATTCATGCGCTGCACCACCAACATGCAATTTACCCTGAAGCAACTTGCTCTGCCCCACACCTTGCATCATTGTCCCCTAGGCACCCTGCATGCAATATAGCAAAAACTGGATATTGGGATATTTCCACAGGACACATTCATTTTGTTCATTTCCACTTTTATAACTCTAAATCTGGAAGGTGCTACCTGCAACCTAATGCTGCTACGCTGCTACGCTGCAACTACGCTACAACGCACCCTGTAACAGCTTTGGTTAGAAACTGTCGTAGAAGATGACCCATTGATATTTGTGTAAGAACTTACATTCTGGATACTATGAACTACAATTCCCATGATCCATATCCAGCTATTTTGGCCTTCAGGGATTCTGACATCCCTCAGCATATTACCACAAGGGCTAATCACAGGATGACTAGGAGGAGGTGATCAGTGTAGAAGTATACACAAATAAGCCCATGGAACTGCATGGTATTCACTTTGATCATTAGAGAGACAGTCCCTTTAAAGCCTTGCTTGTTTTTACCTTGCTGTAAATGTAATTTATGTATCGCTTAAACAAAATAATAGGTTGTTTTGAATATATTTGATATGAAATATGTCAGGTTTTACATTTCAAAGTCCCTATCCAAGCTTGAAAAATTAACAACTTGCTGTGAAAATGTCTTGCTTATTCCCTTCTGCAGATGTGATATTCAGGCATCGGCACAAGAAGCGTAACCCTGCCGGGCCTCAGGGGGTTAAGCCATTTCCCAAGCTCAAAGAGCAAAAATTCTCTCTCAGAGCTAAAATTGAAGTCCGCAGGTCTCTTCTCCTAATTGCTTAATAACAATTTAAAAAGTAGCCGTAACAGCAGCCTTATTGCAAAGAGACCAAACATTATCATTAAACGAGCCTTAAAAGCAGCGATGGAATGGTCAGGCAGCTGCATTTTTAATGAGAAGAAGACAAATTTGCCCCTATCCATCAAACGCACAAAATAAACGCAGGACCAGAAATCCGGCGCATCGGGAGGGTGGCTTGTCTTATTGTATCGCAGACTTACAGTTTGGCAATGAAATGTGGCAGCTGGGAAATCTGACAAGGAAAGAGATGAATTTGCGGTTAAGCAAAACATATAAACAGAGACACATTCAAGGGGAAGTTCAACTTACAATAAGTATGATTTGCACAGTAATATTCTAAGGCACTTTACTGTTGGGCTTTTATTATAGTTTTGGAATAATCTAACCTGATCTTTCTATTTGTAATATTATTCTTTCTTATCTCTATTCATTTTCCATAATGAGTTTCAGACTGCTGGCTGGTTGCTAGGGTAATTAAGCCCTAGCAACAAAATAGCGGTTATAATTGGAAAGCTTGAAAGCTGCACAGTGAAAAATGTACATATTCTAAACCACAATCTAAAAATAAAGACCACTTGCAATCTGCCTATAACACAGCAAACACTTATTTTAAGGTGAGCTACTCCATTAAACATTGCTTAATTATGGCTGCCGGCCCTTTATGCAGTGAGAATCAGAGCAATAAAAACATACCATATTTAGAAATTGGGTTTCGGCTGAGGTGTTTCCTTTATCATACAAAAGCACTGTCTTCAAAGTTGCCATTATTGTGATCATAGGTAAAAGAGAAAATGTTTATATAAGATTGTTATGAAATAAAGATAATGCTAATAAAGCAATGCCACAGCTGGCACAAGTAGATCACATGACTTGTAGAGGCATCAGAGTGTGGCATACTGCAGTGCCAATAGCTACAGTACGATAACCGAAAGGCTTGATCTATAACCTTTGTCACTGCAGCTGTGGAAGAACTACAACTCCCAGAATGCAGCAGCTGCATTGCTGAAGATTGCCTGTGATTTCAACGCATAATCTGTCCCTAATAGTTTTGTTGATGTATCCGACAACCATGGGATTAATCAGCTAATTGGAAATGTTCGCGCTACTGTATGATGTAACTGCTATGCCATAATGCTCCAGTTCTGCTCAGTAGGATAATATGCTTAAACTGCTCACTTACATCTACCATCGACCTTATCACAAATCTAAATAGCCTTATTTAAGTACACTGGCCTTTAAGCATCTCCCTAAACAAAGATTCACTTAATTAAGAAGATGTATTGCCCCCCTGCTATCGCGGGAATCGAAACTTTTAAGAGCTTAACCAGCTGTCTCCTCCGCTAGGGCACGTTTTTTTGTTGTTTTTTTCCAAGTGATGATTAAAATTAAACAAGTGTTTAATAATTAGGGAAGGTTAACAATGTTAGCTTTGTTAAACACAACATCCTGCTTTATTTAAAGTTAGCAACCTAGAAAGGGTTTCAGGCTACAATTTCAAGCTCCCTTAATAACTACTTAAAACCGTTTATGGATTTAACCCATTTAGCTCCCCAAGAGAAGGAGGCAAATGGAATCGTTCTGCAACACAATGCAGCCATTACCTACCTAATAGTATTGGAAATAGATTGAATGTGCCCAGGGCTATGGAAAGAAGATCCATACGCTTCATGGTGCTTTCCTTTAGAAGAGCATAATTATTCTATAAATTGTTCTCTCTATTTATCTGTACAACAGGTAGGTTAAACGGGGATATATTACAGTTCAAGGTGTGGTAATGGTGCCATGGTATGCACCAAATTTCATGGTAAAAGAACTCCTATAGTAGTAAGTTGTGTTGCGGATATATTAGCACACAAAGGCATGGCTTGTTATACTGGACTTTTTGATTTATTTGGATATGCCATATAGATGGTCACCTTAGCGGTATTATTTAGTTTTTCATTAATAGCACCCCTAGTGGTTATAAAAGTTTAGTCCTTACTGTTTTCTTTGAACTATACCAGAGGCAAGGCAAACAGCTTAGCCCAGTCAATACAACCCCAGTTTCTATAAAGCCCTGTTTCCTAAGCTTAGGTACCTAGATGCTGCAGAACTACCTCTTCCAGCATGCATTGACCTTTGGTTCTATGTTAACGTATTGTTGGGGGACTGCCAGAAAACCTTACATCATTGGCCCACTCTCCACATATTTTTCATCTTCTCCTCATATTCCTTATTCTACTAGTCTCTTCTCTCTATATCTTTTTCTGCAGAATATATGACAAAGATATAGGCATACAAGGCAAAATAGTTGAGTGAGAAGTGGGGCCCTCTGACGGTAAGATGGTAAATATAAATGTTCTATGGCAAACTGATCTATGGCTAAAGATCAGTGTAATGAAAATTCATATAGGCCATAATATTCTAAGAAAGTCCAAAATCCAGACCTTAGGCTACCTTTGAACTACAGCTCCCAGAACTCCCAGAACCTTTCTAGGAACAGCCCTGTCTACACAATGTTCTCTCTTTTATGTACCTGTCTATCTTAGGAAAGCAAATGCATGTGTTTGGTGACAAAAGGGGAACATTAATGTGGCATCTGTTATTCCTATATCTCTACAGGACTAAGAAGGTCAGGCCTTCACTCATCCTGGAAAACGTGACCTCTCACAGACTGAAAGACAATACCCCACAGCAGGATGCTATGAGATCTGGAAATGGAAGTGAAAAGATATTTTTAAAAAAATATATATATATATATATGTGTATATATATATATATATATATATATATATATATATATATATATATATATATATATATATATATATATATATATAAATAATAAACTAAAAGAGAGATGATATTGTGCCAATAGTCTGGAATGTAACTGCTATTAGGCAATAATGAGCTCTTTGTAGCAGGCTGATGTGCTTCCTATCAGATTGGCAGCGCAGTATCTGTCTTGTGTCACAAACATGCCTGGATTCCATCTGCGAGACGTAGAAACATTCTCTTGTTCTCCCCAGACAGGGCCCCACCCAAGCACCACATCTCAGGCTCATCTCTCAAATCTACCTGTTTCAGGGATGCTAGCGTGGGTGCCCAATACCATCTGTCTGTACATAATTATAGATATATAGAATTACACATTCTTAGTTTGTCCACACATATTCTGGCCTTACTGGCAAAGAAATACCTGTTTATATGTTACTATTATGCTTTATTTCTCAATCACTGACATATTTACCCAGTCACATAAGTGCCCTGCAATCTCAGGTGGTCCAGTGGGGTCAGTTTCCCTAGCAGCCAATGAACTTGTCTGTATTACTTGGGAAAGTGGGAGGAATGCAGAGTTCCCAGAGAAAACACACACAGATAGGGGAAACTCCTTGCAGGGAGTACCCAGTCCACAATCATACTTATAAGGGACCTCACTAATAAAGGTACAACTTGTGGTGTAAAACAATAGTTATGCACTATTGCTAAAATTGTTAGGCATTCCTTCCTGCAACTGCCTCACACCCTTCTAACAGCCAGACATATACTATTTATCTCAATATGGCACTGTGCTTCTTCACACCAGTCCTGACCAGTCTCAGGACCATATTTTCATCTGATCTGTTTTTTTCTTAGCCTTGTGCACTGTTGAACTTGGTCTTGCTCTTAGACATTAAGGGTTTGTAGTCTTAAGCTGGCTACACACATTAAGATCCACCTAAGGTGGGGGATATTCGGCTGATCACATCATTTGGCCCTAGTGGAAAATTAAAACTGCCCGATTGACATCTGCCCGATTTTCGTGCAGATATTGATCGAGTAGGCCTGCCGAGAGTCCCATACATGGGTAGATAAGCTGCCGAACTGGTCTAAGGGGGCCAAATTGGTATCTTAAATCTGCCCTTGTATGGCAAGCTTTAGTTTAAACATCAACGCTCACAAGTCCTAACCAGTCTCCCTCTCAATTTAGATTGAACCCTCGTTAGTCACAACCTTGACCTTGACTGGGACTAGTAGTTTGCGACCCTCAACACTGCTACAGGCATAGAATATGGATATTATATTGCACTGATGGGAACCTTAGGTAGTATGGATTTGCAAGTGGTGTTTGATAAAAGTTTAAAACCTGAAAAGTCAAACATTGCCACTCCCTCATCTGTCTTAAAATGAAAGGGAAGCTACACCCACATAATGTAATATTAGTATCATAGAAGAAAATTCTAAGCAGCCTTTCAATAGATTTGAAATCAAATTGGTATTAATGTTATTTGCAAATGTGTTTCCTACTGAAAGCTATTTGGCCATTTCTGTTCTATGTATGACGTATCCTGAACTGGAGCCTGAAAACTGGCTTTTAGTGCATCATTTCAAGAGTCAGAAATAGCACAGAATAATTTTTTCAGCTCAAATACATTTATAAATAACTGTAAAAAAAAAAAAAATACCGTTTTTTCATCTGAAGTTTCTTTCATTACGCAAAAAAAATTTTTTTTATTATTATTTGGGTGTAGTTCCCCTTTAATATGTTATAAGGAACAGTAAATATGACCAATTCTTTGTTCTATGACCTTCCCCTGACCTTCCCTGATACATATGAAAGGTTTATCAGACCGTGGGAATACTACAGAATTGGTCAGGGTAAGAATGTCACACATGTTGCAACATGCTCTGCTTGGATATTTTGTTATTTTGTTTGGAAAAAGCAGTCATGTCTTGTGCATTCTAGTTACAAACATACAAATTGCGCTTATTGCAGAGGATGCTGTAATAATTACAGAGTATTTAAACTGCCATAGGCACTGCATTAAAGACTGGCGTAGGAATGAGAGTTCCCTCCAGCAAGCGGAAAAATAAAGCACAGGCGATTTCCCCTAGTATTTATACTGATACCAACATTTGCACTTATGAAACTACAATGCGGATGCCAACCTGAACCTCTAAGGTCCTAAACAAAACGGGCATTAGGAGTCCTACTAAGTGCAGAATTTGGCCACTTTTTGAAGAATTGGAAGTTCTTAGCGACCCCTTAAGTCATGTGACTTGAAAGCACACTTTTTTTTTCTGGGTATTTGCAATTGTTTGGATTTTGCTCATATCTGTATAGAAAAATTAGGGTGCAGATTTTGGATTTGGATTTTGCAAATCAAAAACTGGATTTAGTGCATCTCTAATAGAAAAAGCCTTTTCAGACCTGATGGAATGAAAAAGGCTACATGTATTCCCTGTAGCACCTCATGGTCATCCTATCCAAAAACACTTCACAATGTCACAATGTCAACTGTGATTCACTGTAACAGCCGAAACCTAGCTGTGATCATCAATATTTCATATGATATGAGGTATAATGCTTTGTCCTTAGATATCCCAGGCTGAGAAGTAACAAAAAAACTAGGATTTGGCTGAGTCTGACTCATGCAGAAACTGCACAAATCTGGCCCATTTCCATAAGGTTTCCTAAAACATGGACTCAGGGCACCCCTATAAAATCATGTCCTACCTGAACCATTTGTTTTATCTTGCCCTACAAACTGCCAATGAAAATATGAACAGATAGTCCATCATTCCAAGTACTAGCTAAATAACTAACTGTTTTGTAAGCCTTCCCTTCCCACAATTTTATATATATATATATATATATATATATATATATATATATATACACACACACACACACACACACATATATATATATGCACACACTGAGAAAATCAACAGTGTCAAAGGGAAAACAAAAGTTATTTCTTTGTTCCTCGGAGGAGACGCTCCAAGCCACAACCTCCTTCCCCTTTCTATTTTTTGGCAGCTTGAGGACACAGAGGAATGCGCTTCTGCTGCACTTCCAGAGGTCTGAGGTTCTGGTTTTTGGCTGATTAAAAACAAAAAGAAAGATCAAATGTTCAAGTTCAGCCAGGATTTTGTATTTTCTGTTCTTAAATAAACTGAAATGGTAACAAATACGGGATTTAAGAGCAGAAATGTTGTTTTTTGCTCTTGCGTCGTGAAATATAACTACTTTGCCTCTTTCAGGAATGGGTTCTTGAACGAAATGCGCCCAAAAACCTTATTTTACACACCAAAAGAATAAAAAATGCCCAGTAAAATGCGCCTAAAATGTCATATATATAATTGAGCCGTGGCTGGAATTAATCCAGAGGCAACACATTTTAATTGGTGAATCACCATGTGGCTTTTTTCCTGATAAATGATGGTCATGAGGCATATTAGACATGAAATTGCTGTCTGAAAGTGGAACCCTTTCAAAACACACAGAACCAGGGAAAGGATCACACAACGGAATGATTACGGATGTCTTGCTAATTGCCTTTAGTCACATATGACATTTTCTGCGGCTAAAGCGTATAAGCCCGTTAAGACAGGCAGCGGTGACAATTGGAAGATATATGCGGGGGGGGGGGGGTGGGGGGGAAATCACAATCAAACAAAGACCACAGTATACAGGGATTCCTTTATTTGTATTTTCCTATTCAGTGGAAAAAGAAACAAACTGCATGGCACACATAACAAAAGGTGCATTGGAAATAAAGTCACGTGTAGAGCAGTGTACAGATTTAGTGCAGGACCTGAAGAATTGATTGTATCTGCTGCATTCAATACATGTCACGTTTAAATAGGGGGACGGAAAAAAAGCTGTAGCAAAGAGGCCTCCTGCATTCAAAATACACTGTGAAGGAAGCATTTTATGTCTTCATTACCGCTATACTGGAAGGGGCTTTTATTTCGGATACAGGTATGGCTGCCTGATAGTCCCTGCCATACAATCCCTGCTAAAGGCTGAAACAGACTTCCCCATATAGATCCACCAGAGGGGGCTAGAAAAGTTACATAGAAAAGGGTTAAAGTGGATGGGGATTTTGAAGCTGAATTGAATGAATCTTAGCAGCTCTATCCTTTAATTGGCAATCACAATAAAAAATAGGATTTTGTACCTCTCAACAGCCATTGTGCTGGGACTTGTGAATGCTTTAGAAATGCACTTAAGCTATGGCTCAGCGTAAGTGCAGTGGCTGGGTCACTTTAAGTTACTGGCCCTGGTGACAGGTGCTTAGCAACACTTATATAATGTGCCTATTACAGAAACAAATACCGCCAATGCAGGGTTTTAATCCATCTCCCTGCATTAATTAGAACAATGCTACTCGTATTAAAGAAGCCATCACTTTCCCCCTGCTCTGCAGCCGGTGAAATAAAAGTGACTCAGTGGGAAAAGTTGACTGCCACCAGACAGTTTAATCTTTAGGCAGGAAAAAGCAGAGAAGTAATAATAAAATTCTAATTCAATACTGCTGACGACAGAGTGCTAAAAACCTTCATGGGGTTAACCCTCCACCATAAGCAATGGGTGTTCCACATACTTGGCACTCAGCAAAGAAATAGTCGGTTCTTTTGGCCAACTTTGTGCCCTCTCCTTACAGGCACAGGGGAAGTCTTCCATCTCTTATCCCTGCCCTCATTTTAAAAACTGTACATTCTAACCAGATATGCTTTGTTATATAGACCATGCACCAATGTGCTAAGAGAGACAGACAGAGAAAAAGCATAAAGATAAATAAAACTAATTTTAAAAACAGCCACTAATTTAAGTCTCACCAGGAATCACATTTAAGCCCCAGGTAATATTTCCAGGCCCCTAAGAGTCAATAAATGGTCTACAAAGCCAGCACAATCTATCATCTCTCTGTCCATCTGCCCATCAAATGTTCTATCTTTTTATCTATTGTATCTATTATCTATCTGTATTGTTATAACTATATATTGTTATCTGTCGGTCTGTGTTTTAATCATTCTATCAACATATCCTTCCTTCTATTGCTTCATATAGCTTTCCATCTATACATTAATTTTTCTTTATATTTATCATTCATCTAATATATCAACCATTTAGCTATCTACTTGTCTGTCCATATATATGTGTGTGCTCTGTATAAGCTCACACATATATATGGACAGATAATTCCATATAAGTCTCTCTCTCTTTCTCTCTCTATATATATATATAAATATGAATCCACGGGTTCAGTAATGTATATGTATGTATATAAATGTGTATGTATATATGCATACACACATACACTTCCCTTTTAGTGTGATAAATAGGTGTTCCAAGTCCCACAAGAAGGAAAGAGTTCTGTTCCAGTTCTTGTAAGCACTTACATGAATTTTACAGAGTGATTTACTGCGCAGAAGAGCACTCCAAGATGCTCATTTTTCTACTGCTGTTAAACCTCTGTCCCACCGCCCCATGACTTCAGCTCTGGATGGAGAAACTTGGCCGGACATTGCTGGCCAGCTGTAATGTAACCTTCCCTTTCTGAGTGCTGGGCTTCTGTTTCTCGCTTGAATACAGAGCAGGAGTAATAGATTTTGCCCATCCCTCAGCGGATTTGCCTCATGGATTGTAACCTTACAGTAAACGATTGTCAGTAATGCTCCAAGTTCTGCCGCTGATGATCCTCCTGCACTATAATACATGCACTGATTGCTTATGCAGGGCTTTAAGTGAAGCACATAATCAATATGGCTGGTCTGGAAGGGGTTAGAAGGAGTTCAACTAAAGTCAGCTTTCATGCTACAAATAAATAGCTTCTGCACTCGGAAACAACACTGCAGGCTCTCCTTGCACCAATAATTGCATCTGCTCTGCTCCTCTTGGACCAAATGAGTTAATCTAATCTAAAAAAAAAGTTCAATTTGCTCTCATTTTATACAAGACAGGGGTCTACATGAAGTTGGCAAGTGCTGAACTGCAGAGTCCTTGTAGCAATAAATGTATTTTATGCCTTTCTTTCTTGCATGAGTCACACTGTACGGTTCTATAAAATAAATCACTATGCACGTCAGGTCGCACCTCATCAGGGACCCTTGTGGAGAATATCAGATGTTCCCAGGTATTTTAATCACACAGGGAAGATCCCCCTCTTTCCTGTTTAATCTCACATCACCCAAAACAGAATGCTATGCCTCAGATGAAGAGCCAAGACTTGCTCACCCCACAACCAAGCGCCACTAAATCATTGCGCAGATCCCTCGCACCTCGGCGAGACAATCAATTCCACTGGAACAAGAGACAAAACCACAAAGTTAAACACCCCCAGAATAACCCTGCCATATGCCTCACTACAGAACTACGCATCAAAGCCAATGAATTAAAGCGGAAAAAACAAGCTACAACGACTTTCATTTTTATTACATCACAATGTTGTATATTTATTGCATCACCAATATGCGCTATATCAATGGCATCAGCACTTAACACCTTGAGTGCAATAAAGCCAATGCCAGTAAAATGTTCACTGCAATAAAGAAGTTTCTTTAATGTTTTCAAGGGTTCTGTTCCTGCCCAGTGTCCATGTCATCTGTGCTTAATATCAAGGGGCCTAATGCACGCACGAAACGCGCTGGCACCTGTACTGACGGATCCATTTGCAATATAGCTGATTTGACTCAATGTATGCCTTCCAAACCCTGTCCTTCACCATCACCTTTTGTTCTGGATGCCCACATGGGAAGAACTGCTCCTTTCTTTGTCTGCACGGTTTAATACGAGGATACTGTATCCTGAATATAAAATCCCTGCACACAATCAGATTTGTGTGTGATTTTCTGGGGTGACTGAGAGTTCATAGATAACAGGGGAAGCAGATACAACACTCTGAGTTGGGAAGTTAAGCCCAATCATAGTTAAAGCTTAGGGTAGAGAAAGCACAAGGAGTTAAGGGAAATATTCCCCATGCTAGGCGGGCTGTGAATGAGGATACAATGTCACACTTGTACGTGCGGCTGACAATACTAATGCACACAGACACGCACAGAGATAGGCACAGGCTGCTAAGCATTCACTCAGCGTAAGAGTTCCATTGACTTAATTCGAGCTGTATTTATGGGCAATTTATCAGGCTAAATTATTAATGGTCAGGCGCAGCTCTACGCTTGCTTTCAGGAACATTTAGAAAGTTTCGCCGAACAAAAGGTTTATTTTAAGAAAGAAGCCTCTGCCTTGCACAACTCCAGACGGGAATCTGCTTTCAATTACTGAAAGTATTTCCACTCTGGTGAGGTGGGGGAATCAGATCTTCAAGCTGCACAATCTCCCAGCACTGCATCTGATTATATTAAGCCATGGACATCCCCAAATTACAGTGTGCCCCCGCCTTAATCTGTCAGTCAGGGAGTCGCACGGCATTGGGGAATGCCTGGACAATAAACACAGAGCAGCATTGCCATTGGGGAATTGCTGGACAATAAGCACAGTTTATTCGCCCGGCCCTGCTGCTGCTGCTGCACATTGTCTGGGCAGTGCAACGCTACCTGCCGGGTTTCAGGAGGGATCATCCACTCATTCCAGTAATCACTTATCCCTCTGCTACTGAGCAGCTCTGTACCACAGGGGGACACACAAGCATATTAGCTGATTACAAGAGCTTACAATCCAAAGGCATATCAGGGGTATAACGATGGGAAGTAATGGAGCAGGGTGAAAGGGAGCAGTACCAACACATGCAATGAGAGGAGATTGCAGTACTTGCATGGCACAGTCCAGATGTGCAGGGAGCTCACTTATCATCTCCTCACTGTACCCACTATACATGTGTTACCTGTATCTTTCAAGCTTTTACTGAACTACAAAGCATCCTCTGACTGCCGTGGCTGAGACTTGTAGTTGCACAAGAGCTAAAGAGACAGCCTGAAGCATTATTAGGATTAAAGTTACTACATTAAGTAAATCTGTGCAGGGTGAGTATCCCAGCACCACGCAGTCTGTTCTGCATCCAACAAAAGGCATCCTCTGCTCACACCAAACGGACCCACTCACCCCTACTACCCACTGCTCCAGTGCAAACCGCTTAGTACATGGCAAATGATCTTCTCACACAGAAAGCAACAGAATATAAAGAGCATTTTGGTTACCTCTATGGATCTTCAGTGGGTTCCCTCAAGGGTTAAAATGCCACCTCATTTCAGATGCTAATGGTGCTTTTGTGTAAGGGATTCTAACAGGCGCAGCCTCCTCCCATTCCAACAGCGGCAGTGGCGGCGGCAGTAGCGTTACACCGGGGCGCAGTGAGGATGGAGCGGATCCAGGCGGACTGTACCACGAGGTGCAGCAGGGGGGGGGGGGGGTCTGGCTGGGTACCTTGTGCTCGGCTGCCGGTCCCTGTGTGTGTGTGAGTGAGGGGCAGAGCTGTGCAAGTGCAAGTACCAGTCTATAATGTATCACGTTACACAGTCTGGCTCTCTCTCCCAATCACACATGATAGGCTGCCGCTCCTCTGTTTACACCCAGGCAGAAGGAGGGGGCAGACGCGGGCTTCCCTTAACTCTTAGCGGCACCCAAGTCCCGGCTCTCCCACTCGGCCCGCACTGCCCATTCACTCGGCTATGGGACGTGATTGCGCCGGGGCAGGAGCAGGGGCAGAGATGGATAGAAACTCCAATAGAACCCCTTGTCTAGTGAGAGGAAATCTCATTTTGACCAATTGGCTAAAACATTTATACGCTATGGTTATTATTTAAAATCATTTGCTTTTGCTTCTGGCAGGACTTTGTCCTTTGCTGTTCTCCGCCCTGGTGGTTGTGACTTTTGAAACAATGTAGTAAAAGCCATCTGATTTTTAACAGAACCATGCAAGAGTCAGAACTAAACAAATACTGTTTTCCATTCAAATTCAGTTTTTATATAAGTTTTAAACCACAAGGTATTTTTTAATGTATATTAGAAGGTTGCTTAAAGCTGGTTTCTTTCACTGGGCACATTTTTATCTTGGGGTTCAGGTGAGCTTTGATCCCCGCCTATGATTAAGTGCTGGGTAAGCATGAAACTGGTTAGCCCATATCTGTAAGGGGTTGCTTATGGTTTTAATGGTTTGTAATCATTTTGTTCATTTTTCAGTGGCATTTGAGACTTTTTCTTAGTTTTTCATGTACAGTAAACCTCAATTTTAAATACCCTGATATGAAGTTTTCTCTCATTTTACAGTTTTATTTTTGTGGTCTCCCCAATACATATTACATAATGCATTCTCCTGATTTTACATTATCCTGTACTTTACACCAATTTTTCAGCCTCCGTGTAATACGTGGTTTCTGTTGTATTTTATAATGGCTGATTTTTAAGTAGAAGTTGAGTTTTGAGGAGTGTTCCTGCACATTATATATTTATAGTTTAACAACAGCTGAAAGGCCAACATTAAAAATGTTAATGATTTTACAGATATTTGTAAATGTAATTGCAGCTGAAATCAGTTTTTGTCTCTCTTGCATTTCCATCTTTCAGGGTCGGTCTAGGGTGTGAAAGGCCGACCAGGGCTGCTACCCCAGGGGCCCCAATCACCCGCCACCCCCCCCCATGCATACCTTATACTTTGCCACAATCAGGCAGAGTAGTCTGGATCGGGTCTGGGTCGGCAGGGCCCACCAGGTTTTTTTCCAGTGTCCCGTGGGCTAAGTCCAACCTGTCTCCTTTTCATTCCCCTACTACTCACACCACTGCAGCATCATATCTGTAGTCAGCTCTCCTCCAGCCAGGACTCCAGTTCCCACAATGCTTTGTAAATTCTGAGATTAACCTGAGCAGCAGAATAAGAAAACTGTGCAAGGCATTGTGGGAACTGGAGTCTTGGCTGGAGGAGAGCTGGATTCTAATATATTGTTTCTGTAGTCTGGCTAACTGAGAAGGAAATTGCAAAATACAGAGGACGGCAAGGACCCCAGAAATGCCCCGGTCTATCTGTCTGTCTGTTTTTCAATCTATCCATCTATCTTAGTCTTATCCTCTGTGTATCCTTAGATAGTATTGTGTAAAAGTGAACAAAAAATCCTTTCTACTGTACAGCGCTGCGTACATAAGTATCACTTTATAAATAAAGATATACATACATTCTCCATACTTGCATCTACAGGGTGCATTTGCTTGGAAGTTGCCAGAGCAGTTCCCATAAAGAAATCAGTCTTTTTACTAACTATGTATCGGGTAAGACAAGCAATACGGCAGCTCCTGCTTATATGTATAACTACAAGCACATAGAAAGGGAATATGTGTTTTCTGTGTACACAATGCAATACACTTCTGAGTGTTACTTTCTAATGGAGGGGACAATTAAAACAGAGACTGTTCATAAAAATATTATCAATTTAAATATCTCAAAGGTATGAAAGACATTTCCCCAGTTATGCCTCCATAAATAATGAAAAACTTCTACTCTCCGCTCACATCCGGAAAAGGGCTGCGCTATTAGATTAGTTTTCTCTAAACTACTGCAAAATTCAAGCACTTTTAAGATTTCACCTAGTGCGTCAAAGTTTTACAACTTAAAAAAAAGAAGAACACAAAAATCGTTTCATCTGTTGATTAGAGGCTTCTCAGATGACACATATTTTGCTGCAAATCCATGAGGGAAAAGGGAGAGTGCAGAACTCGGTGGAATCTTCAAAACCCAGAAAATTGCTTTGACATGTTGCAGATTAATATGCAAATAAACACAGGGCTATTGCTAAAAACAAAATATGTTATTTCTATTAGAATGTATGCAAACACCAAGCTAATGGGGAGTGTGCAGAAATAGTTGTTTGTGTGTGTGTTTATATGCAGCGCCTTCAAAAAGTATTCAACCCATAAGCAATTCTCTCATTTTACTGAAGTATATCCTGGACTGAAATGTTGGCCATTATGGTCTTCAAATGCTGAAGAGCTGTGTTAATCCCCAAGTACTTAAATTGTGGAGAACAACCTTTTGCAGCAAGCCATTTGAGAAGAGTATGTACAGGTATGGGACCTGTTATCCAGAATGATTGGGACTTGGGGTTTTTAATAATTTGGATCACCATACTTCTGGTCTACAGAAATTAAAACATTAAATAGACCCAATAGGATTGTTCTGCCCCCAAAAAACATTAATAATATCTTAGTTGGGATCAAGTACAAGGAACTGTCTTGTTAACACTGGAAAAAAGGAAATTATTTTAAAAAATTTGAATTATTTGATTAAATTGGAGTCTGTGAGAGATTGCCTTCCTGTAATTTGGAGCTTTCTGGATAACGGGATTCTGGATAATGGTTCTGGACCTGTACCAGCTTTGCACACTGTTTGGGAGCACCTAAGCTTCAGTTTTTTTTTTTTTAGTAGACTAAGATGAGTTATGCATTATTTCTCTATTTTGTACCCCTGGAAGAACACGATGCCCAGCACCTGCTAAAGAAGGGCAGCCCCACAGTATGAAGCTAATACTCAAAAAGAATTATCAGAAAGTACAACTTTTTGCTAAAGAGCATGAGAGTAACCCAATTGCAATGGGGAAAGGTTTTGTGGTCAAACACAAAATTTAGTCCAAAGTCCTAAGCAATGTGTGTGACGTATATTTTACTCTAGCCACACCTTAATAAACACCATAAAGTGTACCATACAGTGAGCTATGGTAGGAAAGCTGGTACACACTCCCCCCAAAAGCCTTTCTGTTGGCCTATGACCTCCTAAATCCACTGATAAGGAGGTACCCACCAGCTTTTTAAATCTGAAGCATGTGTCTTATCATGATAAGACTGCAAAGCAATGGCTTAAAACAGATGGCAAAGAACTCAACACTAATGGGTTTATCTTTAAAAATTCAAGCAAACTCATTTCCAAACATGTCTGACATTTACTTAAAAGTCTGAACTAAAAAAGTCTGTGCAGGAAAAAGTAGCGAAATTTAGACATTTTTCTAATTGTGTCACTGAAACCTCTACTCTTCCAAAGCTTCTGCCAGAGAAGGGGAGTGGCATCTGCCATTGACTTCTACATGATCCGAAAAAATCCTAATCGGAAAAAAAATCCTACTGTTTGTAAAAGGCTCCCTTAAACTAAAGTTGGTCATTTCATTAAAACAAAGGACCTAATTAGCTGACCATCTCTCCCCTTGTTCTTCAAGTCTCTTCCTAGATCTTCTCTTGCCAAATTCCTGCCATGTAAATGTAGAACCCGTTTCACCACTTGATATCTGCCTCATCCTGTTGGTTTATGCCTTATAAGCAGTCAAGTCTGCCTTGTCTAGGGTTTTTCCGATGAAGCTAAGGTGACTTGCCTCTCCCGGTGCACTAACACCACCTAAAGCTAAATGGTAATACAGGTAAGGGATCCCTTATCTGGAAACCCATTATCCAGAAAGCTCCAAATTACAGAAAGCCTGTCTCCCATAGACTCCATTTTAATCAAATAATTCAGATTTTTAAAACTGATTTCCTTTTTCTCTGTAAAAATAAAACAGTGCTTTGTATTTGATTCCAACTAAGATATAATTAATCCTTACTGGATGCAAAATAATCCAATTGGGTTTAATTCATGTTTTATTGATTTTTTAGTAGACTTAAGGTATGAGGATCAAAATTACGGAAAGACCCCTTATCCGGAATACCCTTGGTCTCGAGCATTCTGGATAACGGGTCCTATACCTGTACCAAGAAATGGGCTAGTAACTGATGTCTAGTTGGCATTATGTAGACTCTCCAATACCATGTTTCTGCACTACCAGGCTTTTCTCAGACGTGTACTAAACTATTCAACTTGAACATTGTAAAAATCAATTTCAGCTAAGAGATATCTTTTACCCCCATACCTCTTGAAACTGGGATAGTGTGAAGAGAAGAACTGCTTCTACAGCCTATAATTAATAAGGTCTTAGGAATTATTAGGAGTAATTACATTAGTTTTGTTTCCTTGATCTCTAAAACAAGGCTTTGGTTTGCATGAGATCTGAGCACAGAGTTAAATAAAAGAAATCCAACAAAAAGCTCCTTAATGACTGCCTCGATTCTCCACTTCTAGCGGAAAAATCACTTGGTCTCTCAACAGAGCTGTCAAGCTCCCGCTCAATACCATTTATGGCTCAGAAGTTGCAAGCATTTATCAACATGGGCTAAACATGGAACAGCCGCTTGACCTGTAATTATGTCAGAGAACTACTTGCTATCCTGATGCTTAATTTCCCTGTAATACTGTGTTTTTTACCGCACTCCACAGGAAGCAAAAAGCAGGCAGCAATATAAACAAGTACAACTTCCTTTGTCTCATTTATATGTAAAACCTGCTTAAATCAACCGGATTCCTTCAGGGGGATATATACCTCCTTTTCTGCATAGGAGCTAGAACTGTGGGTATAATAGGGAGACAGTGTGTTAATAACATGTCTAGAAAATGTCACAACTAATTGCTTAACAACAATTTGCCGTTGAGTGCTGAAACTGTAAGGGACTGTCTTTTGTGAACGACAACATTTATCTCCAGGTGCAGTGCAAGGAAAATACCACTAGGGACCCTTGCTCGTCTGCACTGCTGTAAAGGCTGAAACCAGAAGCCTGTTGCTTGTGTCTGTACATCTGGTAAGGTATCCAGTAAACCAGCATGTGTGTGTGGGGGTTAGGATTTATTTAATAAGCACATTTTTTGGCCTCTTTGCCATGAGAATTATCAAAGCCATATGTGTGTAAAAAAATGCATACATTAATATATGCAGTTGAAATTTCCCCCCTGTCTGGTATGCACAAATCCTTTAATAGTAGGGAGAGCAAATGCCTGATTCATCAACAGAGTATACACTTAATCATACAAACATTCTCCCCTGTGTATAACTGGTGATTTTAAAGAATAAAAGGCTAATAATATGGACCTGGTTACCATCTGCTTACCTTTATATTATAGTGATATGTTTGAAGGAATAAGCTGCAAGTCCCATATTGGGAGCAGCAGAATGGTGACTAACCTATGTGGCACTGCTGTGGTTGTTTCCAAAGCCATTTTGGGGGGATGATGTGCCTGATCAAATCAAATAGCTGTCCATAAAGTTCCAAGCCTTGAGGGCCAGGATAGGTGTAAAATTGTAATAACCCATAAGTCAGAATCTTCTGTTTTTCAGGAACTAATCTGGGGCACCGTAGGTTACCATGCTACAGGTCTATGTAGGCAACTGAGCACCAGAACCACTTGTACTTACTAACGTGTGGACTATGTTTAGAGAAGGGGGTAATTCAATAGAAAGTGCTTTAACATAAGAAATATTACTCATGAATATCCAATTTATGACCCTCCATCTGTTGAATTTCAGCTTCCAGCTAGGGTTGTAAAGATTCAGTCCCAGACTGGCAATCTGTGGATTTTGTGCCAGAGGGACTACTGTAAGATGCCATAGACGGTCACTATTTTTTGGGCCAGAGGGGGGTTTGTTAAGCCTATATTAAGTCCAGACTGGCACAGATTGGACATCCCTGATATAATTATACTGGGCCCCACAGCAAAACCATTATAGGGCCCCTTTAAACCTTGAGTAAGATATCTGCACCCATATATTAAAATGCCATTATCCCTACCTACCAGCATCATTGCCTCTGTTGTCTCTTTCCTAAAGCAGGTGCTGCCCTTGGCCTTGCCCTGAACTAACAGTAGGGGGCTGATTAACAAATGATGATTATGGAATAGTCAATCCCAATAGATCTATGACAATGGAATCCAATCGTATCAAATAGGTCTATGTAATCGAATCCGCTTAATAAAATGATTCTGGAAAACATGCAGGATTCCTATTTCAAATGTTAATAAATCAGTTCCAACATTCAGGGTGTCATGGAGTTCCCCTCATATAAAGCAATTTACTTAGTATTTTCAAGCTATTTTACTCATAAAATTAGCTAGCAAAGTTAAGCCAGAAGTGTGAAAATGCAGAATTACTTTTCCATCTGTCCAGGCATAATTTAGAAAGCATTCTCCAGCTTTTATTGGCTTGCTACCACATGCTTTATTTTGATGAACGCTGCATGTATTTGAAATTATGTCAAATATTTTAACATTATGCTTGTGGTGTGGGAGGGTTACAAAGAGTGAACAAAATCAATCAAGGTTGCAGAAGTCAAAAACAGCCTTGAATGCAAACAAAATACTTTCACATTAAATTAGTAATGGGAGAGTTGAAAAGATAAATGGGATTGTAACAACATTTTTATAAAAACATATATAATGGGTTTCCTTTGTAATGATGCACTTTATTAGCTGGTGTGCGGAGATGACTAAATGGAGTTTGTACATATGCCTGTAAATGAAGGCCACAAACCATAACATTTACATAACATTTCTAGAGTTGTAGGTGGCATTAAGGACACCCTTCAACAATGTTATTGTATGACCATCAGTCCTCATGCAAAAACGTGAGGCCAACCCCATGAATACAGCACTGCCTGCTTTCAGCAGCCCTGTATTCATGACAGACAGAAGGGGGAGAAGGTGAAGACAGGGCTGGCCTGTACCTGCTCTCTGTAATGTATGCAGTTTTTTTTTTAATCTGGAGTGAGGACAAAGCAGCCAGCACTTCTGCCCCAGGTCTTAGTAAATTACCTCTACTATCTTTTAAAGGGCAAAACAAGCTGTATGCTACTGCAAATCAGTATAAAATGGATACATATGAATGTACATTGAATGTTTTATTGTATTTAAATAAAAAATGCAAAACAAGCTTGGCTAATGACTACAAAAAGTGACTTCTAAATGAGAACGTATCACTTGCCAGAAGCCAGTGGTTGCAGTGTTTATCCTGCAGCACTGAAGTTAAATATGAGTAAAGGTGGCCATACAAGGTTATATTCGCTTGTTTGGCAAAGGTCGCCAAATGAGCGAGTCTTCCCCCTGATCTGCCCACCTTGGGTCAAACAATCGCATTACAACGTAGAGGATATGAAAAGTCAGCGCAAGGTCCACATCAATGAGATGTGGTCCCTGATCAAACCAAGATCTAACCTGCCTGAGCAAGACCTGGACAATTTCCGACCAGATATCAGTCTAACGCACTCAAAACAGCCACTAAAGTCTATCAATTTACTTATGAAACACAAATATTTACAAGAATGGGTCTTGTGTGACACTATGCCAAAGCTCTTGTGTCCAGTGAAGTGACCAGTCAGGAGAACTGTATTCTCACGTGTAGCTAGTTTCTAACAATTGTAAATGTGCTTTGAATCTCTTGGTAAGTCTACTCCTTTTTGGACCTACACATCTGGATGGACCCAACTAAATAGAGTCAACTGTGAGATATGCAAGAGATGTTCTGCTTAATACAAAAGACAGATTTGCTAAAGAAGAATATATGTGTATAATTTAAAAATGTGCATCTAATTGACTCAGCAAAATTTCATCTCATTAAGCAACCCAAATATGACAAGTGGTTTTAAGTAGCCAAAACCACCAGTGCTTAACAAGCAAATGTGTCTCCCACATGGAAACGCTTCTGAGGGGACCTTTCTTCTCTGGAAGATTAAGCAACATGTGATTTAAATTGACTCCAGAGAGCACAGTGACAATTTAATCTACCCCTTAGCAAGTGTCAGTCGCCAGCAATGGAAGTCAACTCTCTTTGGACTGTAGGCAGGTCTAGTAATGAAGAGTGATCTGGCTGCAGTACCATAGGGCAGGCACAAGTGCCGTGTTTATGTAAATTACATAATTGCATCCATCTGCATTAAAACTTTAGAAGCTTAAAAAAGCAAAAAAAACACAACCATACAAAATCAATCATTATCATCAATTCTAGACAAGCACAGACTTTACATTTCAATGAGACGTTCCCGCTGCCTTGGGTGTGGGCGTGCTTTAATTCCTTGGGTGGGTAGGGTATGTCTAATTTGTCTGTGCTTATAAAAGATACAATCTTTCCCAGACTCTTGCTCTTCTTTATGTGGAATTATGTTTATTTATATGTTTTTCAGGGTGGCAGAATAAAGCATTGCAAGAGGGCATGGGTATCAAAGGGATGCCCAAATATAACGGACAGGCTGCAGGCATCCAGTGGGCTAGCAAAGGCTGCCTTAGTTTTTGAGTATATTAACAATATACGCGCTGTGGGGGTGATTTATAAACACTACGCAAACTTTGCCTGGGCAGTAGTAATCACTTAGTACTCGGACACATGGGGAGATTAGTTGCCCGCGACAAATCTCCCTGTTCCTCGCGAGGCAACTTCGGCGATTTGTCAAAATCGCCTGCGCAGCGTGTGCCATTCCACCGGCGACTTACATTTTCACTGGTGGGATGGTAGTTCGGGGAGATTAGTTGCCCGTGACAAGGGAGATTTGTCGCGGGCGACTAATTTCCCCGTGTGCCAGAGCCCTTATTGGTTGCTATGGATTACTGGCCAGGTGCAAATTTGCCCATTGTTTATAAATGAGCCCCACTGTATGTTACCTGACATGTCTATATTTAGGATACCCACAATGCAATTGTTGTTGCAAAGACCATACAGAGGTTCCTTATCAGGAAACCTAATTAAATCAAATTCTTTTTCCATTGCCCATTTCCATGCCTACATTTATTGTAGCTTCAAGCATGGATATCTTTAGTATCATATAAATGTTTCAATTCTAGTGATTTAAAGTAGCCCTGTGGTAAGGAATTAAACTTTTTGAACCTATTGTCCAGGGAACAGCCGTACAAGAATATGCCCCTTTCACATCCCAGATAAGACGGAACTAGTACACTACTCAAATGATTTCATGTTACCATTAACCATTTTTGTCCATTCACTTTTCTTCATTAAATTTAATGTTGATCTACCATCACTAAGGGAGCACAGACTTGGCAATGCAAATGAATGCAGTTGGAGTGCATATGTTTATTCCTTGCAGCTACAACATTTTGTATCTCCTTCTCAGTCAAATCAATAGGCAGTACATAAAGCAGAGGGCATTTCAGGGTCCTCATTGTAACCCATAAATCCCTATTCCACTGTTCTTTATAAACATGTATATGAACAGTTTATAAGAGAGAAGGAAAAGTACAAGATCATAAGAAAGTATCTGCATATAATGACCAAGAGCTATGGCCATTGCCCCACTTGAGGACTAATTTACAAATACTGGGCACACATGCTATGTAAACTTATGGGCACAAAATGAATATAACTTTGTGTCACCTGTCCCTGTTACCCTTTTTTTTTTAGTCCAAGCCCCAATTACCTCCAGTCCAGTCTAGGTATGGCTATACATATGCTAACTGGAAAATCCTGCATTGCATTGATGAGCCCCAGTAGAGGTAAATCTGATCTGCATTTGGAAATCTGATCAGCACACTGCCCTGTCAGTGATTTAAACACTGGAGAGTAAGGCTTAATCTCTAGGGCAGTGATTCCCAACCAGTGGCTCGTGAGTAACATGCTGCTAACCACCTCCTATAATGTTGCTCCCAGTGGCCTCAAAGGGCAATTTTTTATTTCTGGCTCGGAGACAAGTTTTGGAATGGAGACACAGTTTTACTCCAAGCAGAGCCTCCTGCAGGCCACTAGTCCACATGGGGCTATCAAATAGCAAATCACAGTGCTAATTCATGCTTGTGTGGCTCACCTACACTTTTAACATGAGTGTGGCTCAGGAGTAAAAAAGGTTCTCTTCTCAACCAAAATAATTTTTATTTTATGTAAGGCTATACACAGGCAGACCCATATAGTACTCCCTCTGACCAGCCAAAGGGACAGATACAATATGAATGGCCATACACAGAAATGCTGCTAAATATGTTGTGTTCAGTAAATAAATGCCATAAGAAGAAATATACATATGTATTATATGGTTTACTATTAATAATAGATTTAGTTTTGTTTATTTCAAAAATATTTGCCAGTTTTCATAGCATTTTAAGCCTAATTGGCAGCTAAGCAGCATGTAATACTTGCAGATAATTGCTATTTACAATCAGGAAGGAAATGTCTAAACAAGCTGCAAAGAAGAAAGGAAGCCTTTGCACATATATATTATAAATATTTAGTTACAGACATGTCCTGAAATGTATAACGGTGTCTTTTTGATAAGTGGCCGGAACAGATGGGGCTTTTTTTGGTGTCCGTTACAAAAAAAAAAAATCAAGACGACTCAGTGATTGTCAGGTGTCATAACTTTTCTATTGCGGAATTCTGGAGGAAACAGAAAAGAAAAGCACTGAAAGAGCTCATTAGTAGCGCAGAAGGAATATATTCCACAAATCCGTACTTAATTAGACAGCAAAATAAATATGTGCATCTATTTCTCGGTCTCCAAGGGTGGTAGTGGCAACATATGTGACTTCTCGCGAAAATTAACTTTTCCAAATTGCTCCAGGATTTCAGCCACAAATATTGGGGGTTCTGGGGATTTGTTTCACACCATGTGTTTACTGCTGCACGTACCTTTGTTGTTTTGTTTAACTGAGTTTTTTTATTTTTTTATTTCTTTTACATTTTTTTCCAGGAGCTGAAACAGTGATCATGAGCTGCCGTGTTACAGATTACCATGTAATGACAGCATTAGGAAGCTATCTGTGAAAACAGCTCTGCAAATGTACAATGATTTGAAAACACACGCGGTCTTAATTAAACTATATTCGCGGCTCTCCTAACGTTTTCTGCGGAATGTTATTTTCACCAACCTCACTGACTACAATTATCCATCTTTGCTTATCAATACTGAGAGTTCTGGAAAAAATAAAAAAAAAAATATTAAAAAGCTCTGTTTTATCTAAAAGAAGAATGTGGCTCACAAATTCAGGCAGACCGATCTACTGGTCGCAAGCACCACAGTTCTGGTGGAAATAACTAAGTGTAATCCATGTAAGCAGCTGTCCTCTTTCATTTGCAGGGATGATAACAGAAGTATTTGTGCTTTCTGCATTCCAGGAACTGTTTCCAATCCGAGACACTTGGCCTATAGACTTATAGCAAAAAAAACCTGCACAAAACTGATCCCATCATTTGAGAAAATAGCCCAGGGCAGGACAGCTAATTACACTACTGTTTCAAACAAGAACTTATCAGGCTGTGATGGCTTGTTGAGAGAAGAAGCCAAGTTGTACTTTAGACAGTCAATATGTAAGGCAGTGGGTTTCTTTCTAGACAAAATCATCCACTTTTGAGGTTGGGCAGCAGGCAGGCTGTATATTGGGTTACCTCTCACAGATGGTCGTTTTGGCCTTTCATCATGGGCATTTTATAAATCCATTTCTTACACTGACACAGGAGGTACTGACATATTTATGGTCACATTTACAGGACAAAAACTCTCATGAGATCTATCTTGTTTGCATGTGTGTCACAACTATAACCTGTGATGTCTTATGCACTTCTGTTCTTGTCTAACAATGGGATGTCATCACATGGCCATGGGAAGCGTGTGGTCCTCCTATTAGTTCAATGTAGACCTTGGCATATCACTGTTTGGACTGTTTGGATTACTTCTTAGTAGAAATTGGTATGGGGATTATAAATAGGAATTATCAGTGAAGAATTTAATCTGAAGGACCTGGGTTGGTTAAGTGATTGCAATAGGGGTGTTCAGTTACTTTGGAAGGAATAATGTAGAGCATTCGTGGAGGTTTATATATCAAAATTGTATGTGTCATTTTCATTTTACATGTGTGGGTTTTTTTTTTGCTTAATAAATATAGAAAATGTGCATTTTTAAATTATTAAAATTATTTAAATCATTATTCAAATTCATGATTTTTAACATAAAAAAAACTTGAATATCAGAAAAAATACAGAAGCTGATAAATCTGAGCGGCCCCCACAATTAGCCATACAAGCCCAGATGGTCTGGCAGTAATCATCAACTTCTGGGCTTTACTTACATGGGATGTTTTTCTTATTTGATTTTAGCTTTTTAGATAGTATAATAAAGAGATGGATAGTGGAATTTACTTCTTGTGGAAGAGGTGTTGTATGATGCATTTAATGGAGGGTATGAGACTTTGTTGCTACAACAGTAAATTATGATCTTTAACTGACCACTAAGAGACAAAGATTAAATGAAACCAGAATGATGTTCCAAAAATAGTTCCTCACAAAGTTTAGGTTGCAAGTATCAACTACTTGTATTTTAATTAGGTTTCTATCCTGTGATCTAGTATCAGATTTGGAATGGATTTAGTTTGGTGTGTGGAGCTCTGAAACACATACATTTAGAAGCGACCGTGTTGTCATACAGCAAGATGGCACCAAGCCACTTAGCAAAGTATACATTTCCTTTAGAATAAGGCACTGCTATCCTCATGGTCTCTTTGACTTTCCAAGAAAAGCTTATGATGATGATGTTTTTACAAAGGAAAAGAAAATGCTTTGAGTATTCATGAATTTTTAAAACACACTTGATTGAAATCAGCTCAACAACGGGCACTTCCATTTCTTCATTGCTCAAGCAAAGCCCTTTCTTCAATATTTTCCCCTTTTTTTGCAAACACGCGCTCCTCAGATTTCCTCGGTTATATTTCTAATGAGCTGTTGCACAATGGTAGGGATTTCAGCAGGTCTGAGGAATAAGTTAGCAACACAATAATAGGATATTTGAAACTAATGCATATTTTTCTGTCAAAAATGTTTACCTAAAATACACAGTTTTCAGATTAAGCAGGAAATACCAGTGTAAGGAAAACATCCTTCCTGCAGTAATGAACTTAGCAAGGGATACTGTTAATTTGGCATATGAATCTTTCTCTCTCTATTTATATGTATGCTAAAGTCTAAATAAGATGTTTTAACAAAGAAAAAAAAAATCAGGCAATACTTGCATTTATACACAAGCTGTAGTAATCTATTAGTAATACATTTTAAAAACAATTCTGCATTCAGCCAGTAGGTGGAGCTTGCTCTGAAATCTAGAAGCAGAGGAAACTCTCCTCCAAACACAATGGAAGACGGCATTGCTGTAAAGACTCCAGAAACATTGTAACCAGACCTCTTGGCATTCTTATAACTCCCTACTAAATACATTTCAATAATTTACCAGATTGCCTGTATAAGCTATAAACCAGAATCAGTTCTGATAGGACAAATACACTAACAAGATGCTCATTTGGCAAGGCTGCAAGGTACCTTTGCACAATTTGGTTACCCAAGTGGGGATGCCGAACCAGGCAGATCAAATCATTTGGCCCATGGACTAACCATCACATCAGCAACTTTTAAATGTACATATTCATTTTTTATTGCTTACAAAACAACAAAAAATTTGAAGGAAGGGGGTTGTATACTGGAAATCTAATCATCTATCTCGTAAGGCCCAAACATGGCGTAGTGTCGACTATTTCCCCTGTTTAGCTCAAGAAATAACAAAAATCGTAGATTTTTTTGTTATTAAAATAACAGGCAAAAATTGTGTTCAGCAAAAGCCCTATTCATTGAACTAAAAAGGGTATACTGCCCCTGAAAAAAAGTGGGAAGACCTGAAAAGGTAGGTCCAAAATAATAAGCCTAAGTATTAATCTGCATTTCTGTTGGGTTGCTGGGGTGAATAGTTTTACAACCAAATACAAAAATGCATATTATCTTAGAATCTTAATTATTCTGAGACCTATAAGCCGCCTTTCATGTGTTTCAATTTGTTTTCCTGTTTTAATAAGTCTAGTATAAATTGTTACGGTTAAATAAAAAACCTACTTCTCAGATAGAATACATATTTTCTGTATATTAATCTTTGACTGGAAGCTGCCATATTTGTGGACAGCAAGTTGGCGGCTGATTTCTATAATACAAATATTGCAGGTATGGAATGTTCTGTGCACGCAATACGCCCTCATGCATTCCTGCCCTTTAAAAGCAAAATAAGTGAAAGTCACATTATTAAAAAAAAACAAAACAATATCTTCCTTATAAGGAATAGCCCTTTCACTTTTAAAGAGATTTTGACCCAGTGCTGTCATTATCAAAACAATCTGGTTGGAGTTTTAAGCATGTGGGAAGTTGAACAAAGTACCCTGACGTTCCTTTCAGTTAAGCACTTCAGAATTAGATCCGCTTAACTGCTCACTTTCATCTTAGAAAAACAGCAGCAGTACTGGCGTTTGGATGGTAGCTGAGAAATGGAAGTTATTGCAATGTATTAACATACCTGTATCATGGAGCCGATGAACTGGTTTCGGCTTGTTCATTGTGTGATGAGACAACAGATACCTTCAACCACTTGTTAACAAAATGTGTGTCGAGGTAACCTTATTCCAAGGCTCTAATGGAAAGTAGTTTTCAAATGATCAGGATAAATGGGGATATACCTGCTCAGTTTTACCAAGCAATAACTCTTGCACGCATATGGGAGAAGCCTTGTTGTAGTATGTATGGAATGCCAAAAACATACAGTCTGTTGGTACATGTATGAAACCAAAAGCAGGGTCACCGTGATGTGCCCTGTTCAGGGCTTCTTTATATATCAGGTGGGAATAATCCCATTAGGTGACAGCTGCACAGTCCTAGACAAGTCTGTATGGTATACCTATGTATCAAATTGGCAAAATCAGCACATAATGTCCTACCGCTTGGTTGGCCAATTCTGGTAAAGCTTCACCCTTTCACTGGAAAGATTTTCATATATTTCCATAGTCCATTGAGTGCAACCCTTCCAAATGAACCCCAGAGCATTCCCAAATTCTGTGGTACCGAGGGCCAGAATGTTTTTGGTTTATGTGGTGGAGGGCCAATAATGGAAGCCAGTTTTGACCACTCCCCTTTTTTAAACCGCACCCACTTCAAACCACATCTATGTTATCTCAAGATCTTTTAAGACCATACCCATTTTAATGGTGGTACTACAGCAAAAACCCAAATGGTTGGTACTCACTGCAGGGACATCACGCTCTATTCATATATGAAAAAATTATATGATATTATAATATGCTGACAAACTCCCAGACAAACCCCTGCCAGGTTCACCTTCCACAGGCAGCAGAGTATGGCACACACAGGCAGCATAGAACAGGCAGAGTATGGCACACACAGGCAGCATATGGCAGACAGAGTACTGTCTGTGTGTGCCATACTTTCCCTGCCCTACCCTACCCTGCCTGTGTTTGCCATACTATGCCTGCCCTGTCTATGTGTGCCATGCTATACCTGTCCTACCCTTCCTGTGTGTGCCATACTCTGCCTGCCCTATGCTGCCTACTGTATGTGTGCCATACACACAGGCAGCATAGGGAAGGCAGTACATACAGTGACACAATGCTGGCACTGCTCCTACAGTCTGAGGTGTGAACAATGTGGGGGCTTACAGTCTGATCCTGAGGTGTACATGTGTTACATTTTTACAGCCTGAATCTAAGGTGTTAAACATGCAGGGGGGGCAGTTAATCTCACAACTGATACTATTTAAAGCTTACACAAAGGTAAGCAGTCACAGCAGCCAGACAGAGGGGGCCGTGGGCCGGATGCAGACCGCCATTTGGACAAGACTGCCCTAGAGCATTCCCTAGACCGAGCATCAGATAAAACTATCTCCCTGAGTAGTTATAAATGTAACAATGAGACAAGCACCTTTACCCTCATATATTTCTCTATAAACCATTTTTCCAATTTTGTATTTTTTTCTCCAAAAAAACTGTTTTACCCACATTTAATTTTATTATAAACAAATGCCATACTAACCACTATATTCTGGTATTGTCTTAACAAGTCCCATGTGCTTGAGGAGGAAGTGAATATCTGTTTCTATAATCTAATCTCTGGCTTTTTTTGTTTATCTCCCTTTCCATCTACACCAGAGCAGCCACCTAGTGATGGTTTTAACCCGAGGAGCAGAGTTTCTGTTAGAGGTTCTGCCTGATTTCAGCCAGCAGTATTGTTGCTCTTCTGTCACGAACACCAAATGTGACAGGTTCAGTAGGCTATAAAGAGCAAAGACGTTTCATCTTCCTTTACCCACTGAAAAATGGTTAAAAAAAAAAAAATATCAGCTTAGGTGAGAGCAATGATAAGGGGAATTCATAAGAGTATCTAATGTATTTAGAGAACACTTCTGTGAATGACTGGCAGGCGGCGGATGCTTGTGTGGAAAACTCGCCTCATCGGGATAAAAAGCTTCTTTATGTGTTGTGTTGTTATTCCTTTGTCATGCCAGTTTGTTTTGCTCAGCTGTGGTAATCGATCTATAGACGGCTGACCACCTGTTTCATCTCTCTGTTTATACTTTCGCAATCTGCAGCACCATCAATTCTGCTTTTTCCCCCTCTTACTACGCCATAACAATTATAGGTGACTGATGAAGAACCTTCTGTAGAGCCGGGTGTGGGAATTTGGTGCGTATATCAATATTTATTTACTCTTAGTACAAAATAAATATATTTAATAATATATCGGCATGCCTTCTTGTGCCCACACAGCTGCCTGTAATGGAACCACATTCATTAAATGGAAAGTTTAAAACTTATGGAAAAACTCTCAATGACTTCTGATGGAAAATAGAGAAAAATCTAAAAACCACTTCTTGCTATTTTTTTTAAATAAATGTACCCTCCACAAAATAATCACTGTGTATTTCAGGGGTGTTAAAATTGCTGCCTGTCAGCTACTAAGAGGTTTCACAAATGGTATATGATCACAAACTACATTCCTACTTATTGTGATGCAGATGAGCATGTGTGTGCTAGCTTTAGAGGTACAGCAACACCAAAAAAAATTGAACTGTATCTAAGTAAACACTATAAAATAAAATATAATGTACTGTTGCCCTGCACCGTAATGTGTTTGCATGAGAAACACTATGATAGTTTTACTATAGTTTATAAAAATTGAAATAGGGCTAAATGGCACAGTTACACAGCAGATAACAGATATGCGCTCGATAAAAAGCATCTCTATCTAAGAAAGAGATTCTGTTGCATATTTTTGCCTAGAAAAATGAAAACAGAAGAAACAATGATTAAGTCCATAGATCACTCAGTATTTATCTGAATCTATAATCCAAGTGTTGGCAGCCATGTTTTTGCTACAGGTAACAGCAATGTAAGTACAAGTAGCTGGCATGTACAAATTATGGCCTTAATAATGTACATTCTTGTGTACAGGTTCCCAAACCATGGAACTGGTTCTTAGGTGGGCCCAAACAATACTTGGAGGGGCAGTGTAAAGGTAAAGGCCTTGCTGTCTATGGCATATTTACATGCAGGAGAGGACTCATGGAGGTTTGTTTCCCATGTATGCTGTGTACTCATGCCAAGGTCTGTTGTGTTGGACATTGGATTCTATAGCAAATTAATCTGTCTGTGTTTGTCCACCACTGGAAGATTTGCTCTGCAGTTGTGTGTGTATAGGAAGATATCATCTGGTAATGTATATTATAAGGACTGCTTGCCATGGTAGTGTTTATTTTCTGCAACTTAGTTGCCTAGCATTAAGCTTTTTGAATTGGCATCTAAGACATACAGATGGAGCAATGTTTGTTTTGAAATCAGATGTCTCACACAACACTGCATTCCTTTCAGTGTAAAGAAGCTGTGATAATGATAAAATTGTATTATTATTATAAATATGTTTGGAAAGCGCCTACATTTTCCACACAACTGTAAAATAGAAGGGTAACATATCAATCATCAGATCCAAAGCTCTGGATAAATTTTGCTCCATTAATATGACATTGCAAAGCAACCATATCTACAAGCATTGGCAGGGTTGGACTGGGGTACCCGGGCCCACTGGAGGCTGGGTCAAGGGCCCATCACATGCTGCCACAGTACATTGCCCTGTCCTACTTCTCTCACACTACCACACTAATATGCCCCCACTACTTCCCTGCTAGGAGAGGTGGGGCCCAACAGGACCAGGGTCCAGTTTGACCCAGAGCATAGGAAAAAGATAGCTACTAAAGGACCATTACTATAAAACAGCTATTTAATTGTAATTTTAAAGCTGAGCAAAAAAAGACTGTAGCTGTACTATATTTAACAAAGAAACTAAACACTTTGCAGAAGAAATACCTGGAAACGTCTGGCTTACAGCTTGCATTTCAGACACTTGGCATCTCACCATAATATACACCATAATATTCAGTGCCTTCAGTTTGAAAAAGTAGGAACAAATGAAAAAAAAACAGATTAGTTTGTTCAGCATGAAAGCATGTAATGTAAATGGAACGTTGGAAAGAGACCGGTCATTTCCCTGCCATAAGAGTTGCATGCTTATTCTCCTGTATGGGCACATTACACTAATGAAATTCTTTCCAGCAGCTGAAGATCGGCTGTGACTTTCAGCTGGCACCATCCAGTGGGCAGCAAACAGTTGCCTACTCAACTAATAACAACTCTGGTTTTGGGTTGGAGCCTAGATGTCTTTGTCCTATCACAGAAACCAATGGTGACTGGCCTAAATGATATATATTAAGGTCCACAAATTCTACCCACCATTTAACCCCTTCACACCATCCAGCAGAATGTTTCACAACATCAGTGGAACAGTAAATGAGTGTCTCTTTTTGACTAGTTGATTGGCTGTGAAGCAAAGAGTGCAGTAGAAAATATGATGTCACATTAAGCAGTCATGTAGTCGCCTTTAAACTAACTCACATGTTAGTTCACATGTAGAAATTACTAATTATTTAATTTGTTTGCAGCTCTCAAATATTATATTTATATTTATACAAGTATGGCATCTCTTAACTGAAAACCTTATATCCAGAAAGCTCTTATTTATGGGAAGGTCATCTGCCACAGAGTCCAATTTAGTTTTTTTTTTTGCATTTCGTTTTTCTTCATAATAATAAAACAGTACCTTGTACTTGATGGTAACTAAGCTACATGAATCCATATTGGTGGCAAAACAATCTCACTGAGTTTATTTAAAGTTAATATGAATTTTAAAAGACTTAAGGCTGCAGTGCGGAATATGTTGGTGCTTTATAAATAAATGTTAATAATAATGTTATTCCATATGACAAGCATTCTGGATAACAAACCCCACACCCATTCTAGCGATGAATAAGTTGGAAACAATTCAAACAATTCTATTTTGCATGTATCAAAATGTTCACTTTTTTGTCACTATCTATGCGATTTCTCACTTTTTACTCTACTCTCAAATTCTTACTCAAGTCTTTTCACCAGCTGTCCATCAAAACGTTTCTGCTGCTTAAGAGCTGCATTGTTGTCCTGTGCTTAAGGATGAATTAATGCCATGCATTCCAATCATATATACACACATAAACATCAGGAGTTGAAGGATCTATTTTTATATCACAAGACATTTGTGCAATCACAACGGGAAAGGGAAAAGAAGAAGCTATTGATTGATTTACAGCTAAAACAACACTTCTGTGAGTCAATTCAGAGCTGACAATCAGCAGTGCTGGTCTGGAAGTCTTAGGGGGGGTTAAATATGCATTTCCACATTTCTAGTATTTTTCAAAGCTGTCGGCTCTCATTGATTTTTTTCTTTTCTCGAGCAAATCACTGATTTTGACTAAGCCACACTGATTTCTACCAATGGCAAAAGACAAGTGGCCTCTTTATAATAGGACTGTCTAAAAATAAGGTTTCTTTTTTGAACATGCATTCACTCAATCATATATTCCATGAATATGATCCCTGGACTAAATGCTCAAGACATGAGGTGCGGATGGTTATATAGAATTTTACCTGTATTAACACAGGAGCATATCCTGAATATTGTCCTGTTGGAATACAGTGCATCTGTAGCTGTAATCCACAAACAAAACCTCACATATACCAACAATAAACATTAATGTTTTAATCTGAAAGCAGCATTGTGACTGTGTACTTGCTACAATACTACCATGTGAATTACAGCTGAGAAAATGGAGCATAATAATGATGTTGCTTTTGTGAACAAGACTAGTAATATTAAATAAACGTCAATACCAGCTGCAGAGACTGACATTTGCAACAGTGAAGGATGTCACAGCATCCAGACAGATCTATGAGCTATTTAAGATGACTGAAACCATTTTTGCAGCGAGAGTTCATACACTACATATTCTTATAACAAGTGCTAATTAGACTGCACTCAATTAAATGTTAAGCCACAGCTGTTTCTGGCTATCAGAGCTATATATTGTCAGCACAAGCAAGGCACTGTGCCAAGCCTGACATGCACGGCTCACATGGACTCTTACAGTACATCCAACTGCTAAAGCCATGATTACAATCTTATGTTATATACTGACTGAAGACAAGTACATACACAGGAAGATAAGTGTTTATTGCAGTCTTGTTGAACATAACTGTAAAAATTAACAAAATTTACAAATGATGTTTTTAAAATTGGCCCCTAATGTGTTTTCTCTATCTTCTGTTACCCTTTAGTCTTCCTTCCTAACTTTTCTGTTGCTAGTCATCCTTTTCTTCTAAAAATCCATTCCATCTGCGTGAAAGTTTCTATTTCACATTACAAACATCATTCTAATGTGAAATAAACCCAATAGTCTTGTAGATTGTAAGCTCTTCTGGGCAGGGCTCTCTTCACTTCTTGTATCGGTCATTGATTGCTTTATATGTTACTCTGTATGTCCAATGTATGTAACCCACTTATTGTACAATGCTGCGGAATATGTTGGCGCTTTATAAATAAATGTTTATAATAATAATAGGATTGTTTTGCCACCAAAATGTATTTATGCAGCTTAGTTAGTTTTTTTTTTGTTATTTTTTATTATTACAGAGGAAAATTAAATCAATTAAAATTATAGGTTTAAGGTGTGAGAGATGGCTTTTCTGTAATTTACAGCTTTCTGGATAATGGACTTTGCCTGAATATATATTTCCTATTCACCCTCAAGTCTTCCATCTCCCATTCCAGTTCTTCTCAGTAGAACTTAAATTTTCAGGTTAAATCTTTTTTTAGTCCTTTCAAATCCATTCCCTTGCCTTCCTACATACCCCATTTATATTTAACATAAGGCCTGTGTAATACCTTTGCTAAATATTGACAGTACTACATAGCCATACAGTCATTCACATCAAATAAAACAATGAATAGTATTGTAGCCATAGTGTGATACAGTGGCCCCCAAATAATCACTGAGCAGGCTAGCCCACAGCTTTGTTCTTCTCTGGTGCATTTATAATCCACCACTCACTTCCTTCTCCCCCTTCCCATTGTCTTGTATTCTTCCAGCTTAGTAAACACTGAACTCAATGTTCTCCAGCTTTCACACTTCCTTGAATCCTATTTGCTTCCTGCAGTAAAACCGTGATAAATATGTAGAGCAGCCATTACAAGAGGACATCTAGCACAGCCTAAGACAAGTAGCTTGCATATCGAGCCCACAGGGACATGCCCCTAAATCGAGAATCCTCAGTATGAATTAGGATACTTGTGTAGTATACAAGACCTTCCAATGCAAAAGAAATTGCGAACATATTTTTGGCACACAATGTTATTCATGCTACATAATTATCTTTCAGGTGAACAAGTGCATGACCATTATGGTAATTGAGGAGAGTAAAAAGGGCGCTCCTATGCGTTCTTAACAAATCATGTCTCTGGACCGACCTTTTCAGCACCAGAGAGCCAAGGAGAACATTGCCAATTTCTCTCCCAAATAAAATATGAAATTTTAATCGAATACAATGCATAATGCATCTGGTTCTTATTTTGTGTTCCCACAGCCTACTGAACCAAGATCAGCAAAGCCATGTTTATTATCATCCACCCTGGCTGCAACACAAACACCTGACTCTCTTTGTGCATTGCCTACACTATAGCAAGACTATAATAGGTCTCTTCTGCTTGTATGATTCTTTATCAGATGATAAGTGGAAAATCCTTGCCTAGGGCAATGAAAAGTGGGAAAATGTCAGCCTTCTTTGAGTCAAGCGTATAACTTTGCCGACCCTCTATAAATCACGAAAAATTTTAATAATAGCAAAGCTAACTGTGAAACTACTTTTAAAAATGTTACAGTTGACAAGATGTCTTTGTTTTATTAAGGTTAATAGCATTAAAGCTGGCATATTTTTACCAGATGTGACTAGGAGGTCGCTTCAAAAATGTTAATTATCTGCTAATGTGCTTTTTCTTTAAGAATAGAAGCTACGTAGCGACATCTATTTTCTATTAAGGCTGCATTGAAAACTGAAGTATGTAGCTCTACACTAACACAATGCTAACAGCACAAACAATTCATTCCTGGGCCAGCAACCTCTAGAATAAATATTCAATATGAATTACACTCAGATACACTTAGCCAATATGACTGTATATTTTGCATCTATTTATATAAAAAATATTTATGTCTGGCAATTTGTGTTGAGTGATTCAGTGCAAGTGGATCGAAATTGAAAGAGTTTTTTCCGATGTTGAATTTTGTGAAATTGCAGAAAAATGTGACATGCAATTTGAATGTGTTCGTTCGGGGGGAAATTACATATCGATTCACAATTATGTTCTATGAATTGATTTGTAATTTGGTGCCACAAGCTGATGTGTAATACTGCAAAATTGTGATTGGTTTCAGGACATGCCACCACAAATCAATTTGAGGAAACTGATCAAAATTTAATTGGTAGGTCAATTTGTGACTTGCCTGAATTGCTAATTTGATTTGCAAACGATCTATGTCATCAACTACCAGTAGATTTGATCAATTCTAAAGTATTATGAAGCAGATATGAAAAACAATAACTGAATGGGTAATGGTGTACAGGTATGGGATCAGTTATCCGCAAACCTATTATCCAGAAAGCTCCAAATCACCAGCAGGCCATTTCCAATACAGTCTATTTTATCAAATAATTTAAATTAAAAAAAAAATGATTTCCTCTCTTTCCATAATAATAAAACAGTGCCTTGTACTTGATCCCAACTAAGATATAATTAATCCATGTTTACATGGTTTTTTTAGTAGACTTAGGGGGTTATTTTTCAAAGTGTTTTGTGCTAAAAAATCATGAAATGGTTTAAAAAACATGAATTTTTGATATTTATTAAGAAAAAAAAAACAAAAAAACGCAAATGTAAAACCTTAGCATCAGAAAGCATGTGAGGTTTATGTAGAAATCAATGGGAGCTGTCCTGGGCAAAATTTAAGCTATTTAGTCAATTTGAGTTTCTTGAGTTTTTGAATTTTTCTTGAGCTCGTGGACCCATTAAAAATGGTGACAAAAAAACAATTCAAGTTTTTGTCATGGTTTTGTTCAATCACTTTTTTAAAACGGATTTATTAATAAATAAGGTGACATTCAATTTTTTTTTTAAAAAAAATTCAAGGTTATTTGAAGTAGAAAAAATACAAAAATTTCCCAAGCCTACATTTTCATACATAACCCCCTTAATGTATAGATATCCAAATCTCCAGGTCCTATACCTGTAAAGGCTCAAACCAAACATAGAGATTCATAGCTGCAACTTCAAGCTGGATACAAACATTTGTATTAAAACTATTTGTAACCAGCTACAAGTAGCAGCTACAAATCTTTGCCTAAAACAGATAAAAGCACGTGTAACAATATGACACTCGGCTCCAAGGAAAATATTTCACGCAAATTTGTTTGCAATTAAATCACTTAAATCAAAATCTAAAAATGGAGAATGCAGATATTCTGGGAATGTAGAAATCCAAGCGCAATGTGTAACAGCAGGAAGACTTGTGGTGGTGCCTTATATTTGTGTGCTTTATGTATTTCCAACCTGCTGCCAGCTGTCTAGGGACACTGGGATTTGAAGAACAAAAACAGTTAGAGATCTCTTGTTTATCAAATTAGTTCTGGGACCATATTTGCACATTCCTTGTCTGGGAATTATATTTCTGTTATTTAAAGATGTGAAATAAACAATAAATATTACAGAACAGGATGGGAATTAAAGAATGCAATTTTCCACATTGTTGCTTGAAATTCCTCAATATCCAAGTCACGGAGAATAAATAATGACGGGCCGGTTTATTTAATAATTACTTTGACGAATTCGCCTTTTTTTAAAATAATAAAAATGTGAATTTGTCCCCATATACATTTTGCAAGTGTTGCTTTGTAAAACTGAAGGGTTTATGTTATTGTGGTATTTGTACCTACAGAAATTGGCTGAACCATTGTACAGATATTTGTTGCGAGAGTTTGTGGCAGCCAAGTCAGTACTAACACCAAGCCCTTCAGTGCGGCACAGCCTGACGTATGCACTGCTTTGTGCCATAAACAGCTCTACCAGAAGTCACCATAACATGTTCAGCAAAGCTGCTAAAGCCAAGGCACGCTCCCCAACACAGCACTTATTCACAGTAATGACAATACATAATGAAATAACAGCGCTCAACAAGAAGCTACAAGCCCCCAATTCACAGGCTTCAATCACCCAGTAACCACCATGAAACACAGCATGACACACCTAACAATTACACTCGGTACAAAACTTACCACATCACAAACTATATAAATCCTTGCCTCAAAGGAATGGCCCTTTTTTCAACACCCTGATACCACAAAGCCACATGGAAGCACTGCTTTCACTTCCTTTAGTCACAGGGAACTATTTCAGTGGTTTGGTTGTGTAGCATCCTCCTAACCCGAATGCGGCAATATATAATTAATAAAAACTATGTATAAATTGTATTTATAACATTTTGATACATTTTCTACAGCTGCCCTTTAGGGTGAAGACACACAGAGCTACTAGTAGCAGCTACTTATTCATGGATACTAAACACCAGGAAATACCCTGCCATAGACAATATACATTTATGAAGAGTGAATATCTGTTGGTTGTACCATTTTCAGCAGACACCCCTATATGGCTATTCCATTTACTAAATTCAGGGGGCCAATTATTTGTAGACTCTTCCAACACAGGTAAGAATAATGCGCATATTGTGCAACTACACTTTCTGTCCTCTCCAGCTAGTTGGGTTCACATGATGTATGGTAATAAAAGCTCAGCTTTATTTCAAACTCTGAAAATATTTATACTTATCTTTCCCTCTCTTTTTTTACAGCAGTGCATGTAACATTTATAAGACTTTATCATGCTGGATGAATTCCCTGGGTGTTTATCCCTACAGGAAAAGCTGCCAAGTGTGACACAGGCATAAGCAAATGTTATGTCTTTCTCTCTAAATTATCAACTTATCCAGGTAGCATGAAAACATTTTCTGCCTAGTACTTTCCACCATCTAATACGCTATTATTTTCAGTTGTATTGCATTCAGGCTAAATATCCATATTATTAATTGTGTAAAAAGTGGTATGCAACATGATTTATACAGTGAAGTTCCACTGATCCACTATACAATGTTGGGCATGAAACATCTATACAAAAGGTTGTATGGGACACTGTACTTCCAGATGTTCCTTATAATCACTCACACACACACCGACAAATAAAGGATCCCAGCAGATGATTAGAAACACAATGGGAGGTTCTTTATCAACCCAAACCACATTACTGTGATGCTCCCACTGATGACCCTGCATTCCTTTGACAAGTAAGGCCAGGATGGCAAATGTAAAGGTTTTATCTCCACTGGCAATGCTAGGGCCCCCAACATTTCTACTTAACCCCAAACCCCAGTGGTAGGGGGGTAAGTAGGGGCACAGACACATATCTTGCCTCTTTAAATCTGTTTGTTAAGGTGTCATAAGACCCTTAGAGCATTTGTTTAATTGGGGTGTTAAATCATGAAATTTTTTTTTGTTTGTTTAATTTTATCAGTTCTTTACATTAAATATTCTGGCGATTTCCAGCACTATTAAGTCCTCAACTGTATAACCACAAGTTCTGACTCAAATTAGTATAACCAAAAAAACAACCTAATATTATGACTTATTTTATTGGTATTAGTACAGGCGTGGGATCTGTTATCCAGAAAACTGTTATCCAGAATCCTAACTAATAAATAATGGAGGCTAAACAGTCCTATTGAGTTTAATTTTTATGTGATTTTTTTTAGTAGACAAAAAGTATAGAATCCCAAAAACCCCAGGTCCAATACCTATATTGCATTTTCAAAAGGCACACACTTCTGTGACACAATTTAATGTGTGCACTGTATGCATCCCATCACTATATGAGAAAATGGCACATATACAATAGAGCTTGCAAAACCCCAGGCAGAATCACTATGCGCTATCCCTTTCTAACGGATGAAGAACGCATCACAATTTACAGTTTCTGTTCCTATTATATATCACAGTAGCAATTTGAAGTCATGGAGAGCACTCGCCCAAAATTGCATAGCATAATTAGGTTGCCCAGGGTACCGTGAGATAAAAGGATTTGGCCAGGGGGCCTTATTTAATATGCTGTGAAGCCACATTTCAGTGATGGTAGGAACATCAGTTCCATTCATACGAATGGGATTAAGATGTTCTGAAGCAACATCAGAACATCAGAAAGCAAGCTGAAAGACAGAATAAAAATTAATTGGCATGTTAAAGGGCAAGTAACATCAAAAAAAGTCAAAGGTCTTTATAAACAATTTGAATATAATGCACTCGGTCTACACTTCAAAGAATGTGTCATTGTTTCAGATTCTGTAAGAGCTTTTATTGAAATACATTTATATATATATATATATATATATATATATATATATATATATATATATATATATATATATACTGTGCCTGTGGAAACTGCCATATACAGCTCACTGACACTCTAGAACTCAGCAATTACTGATTTGAAATCCAGGTGGTTTAGTACATGAAGAGCCAGTAACATGTAATTGTCCTGATAAGATTAAAAATTATACCTCTGTTCTAAATAAAATATGTCTTTATAGTGGGAGTCCTGTTTTCTGTTGTAATGGACACAAGGAGCCCTGAATGACATTCGACCCCGTTCTAATCACCAGGCTTCTAAAAGAATGTGGGCAGCCCACAACCTCGGCAGCTCCCTGTTTGAGAGAATTGCCATGGCTGCTGTTAAGATAAGCTGAGAAAGTCAATATTTTGACCATCTGATATACAGCTGCTGTGAAAGCTAAACTGTATGTTCCTATCATTGAACAAGAAGCCCACAGCTGAAAGAACACCATTAAAGTATAATAGAGAATCTAATAACAATTGTCTTGACACTGAGGAAGACAGGCACTGACTCTGGTGGAAGAATAAGAAGAGTGGAATTCAAGCTATATTAGATGTTCAATCTTACATGTTCCCATGCAAATTATATTTAGCCAGAAACTGAAGAAGAGGTTAAGAATTTTTTGTTCGCCCGGGGATTTTAAGAGGAGGCTTCAGGGAGAGGGGGTAAGCTATCTATAAATATTTTTTAATGGAAAATAGTAAAGCCAACTCCATATATTTAAACTTGTGATGTCTAATGGAAACATTTATTTGACCTGTGCACCCTGCAAGCCAAAATGCAGCCCTACGTTTAAATATGTGCAATAATTTACTACATGTGTACGTAAAGGATTAGAGGAGAGTGATCAAAGTTCAACAACGGATTAACAATAAAGTAGAACATTTGTCCAGGTAAATTGATAATGAAGGTCTCTCAAACTATTTTACCATTGGTTGACCTTTAGATGGGAATATTTTTTATAGGGAATTTTGTACAGACATTCCTTTTTTAATATTGTGGAGGAATACTTATATATATATATATATATACACACACACGCATATATATATTTATATATATTTAGATACAGGGAAATAGCATACAGTGGCTTCAGAAAAAATGAAAGAATATTTGAAATAAATATTTGAATGAAAACACTAGAGTTGCAGAAAGAGGCAGAAGACACATTTTTGCCAATTACATTTTATAAATTTGAACATTGTTTAAAAGCAGGGGCAGGAATTCATAAAAAACAACCCTGATCTTTTTAGTCTCATACATCACCCTGAAAACGTAAAATTTGAAAAACAAATAACAATATGAAATATCTATATAGTGGTTCTACACATGACCTCCTTCTCTCCTCCTCACTCATCACCTCCTCTCACTCTCGCATCCAGGACTTCTCACACGCTGCACCCATCCTCTGGAACACTCTTCCCCATCCCATTAGGCACTGCCAGACCCTCCAAGCCTTTAAAAGGTGTCTTAAAACTCACCTTTTCATTCATGCCCATAACCTAAACCCCCCAAACATTCAATAACCACTGGTTTCCTCCTCTCTTGATGGCGCTATATAAATAATAATAATAGTGGTTCCAAAAAACGTGGGACTAGCTTACAGTCCAAAATATTCCTGAAACTATGGCTAAATGCCCAATATATCTATGTTTTCCTATATACAGTATTATCCCCCGGCTGTTTTAGATGGACACTTTACCCACAATTTTTAAAAATCTACCTAGCTCTGTTAGACCTTAAAATCAGCCTCAATTGAGGCGGAGGCTCAGCCTCCATAATAAAAATAAAACAACTAGTGCCTGTGAAAAGCACAAAGAGGGAACATATAATAGCAATAACAAGAAAATGAAGCAAATGGTAGCATTTATTCAAATATTTATTTGTACAAAGTTTGGAGACAACAGTTCTGAAACTTGATGGAGTTACATGTCAGACGAACATCAGTGGGCAGCCCTGTATATATATCAGTAGTTTATAGATCCCGATTAAACACACAATGCAACTGATTACACAATGGACATTTCTTCTGATATGCGTAAGCCCTTTACTGAGAGGTTAGGAATCTGAATGCATAGTCTTGCTATAGTCTAACTGAATGCTAAACAAAGATGAGGAGAGGTCAAGTTACATTATTATGAATTATGAGTGAGCGAAAGGGAAACAATGCTGTTGAACTTTAATTGTTCCTCTCAGAATTCATGGAACACAAAAGAATTAGTATTTAAATCCACATCTTGTTATTTTATCCACATATATTTATTGTCCAGTCATTTCTTTATGCAGATAAAGGGGCATAATTATGAAAATGAAAAGGAGCAACTACCTTAAAGGGCACCAATGATCAAAAAATGGTTTCCCCCACTGGAGGTATGGGCTGACCAGTCATGTTTGGCCATCTTAGGTCATTGTATTTGTCTCCTTTAGAGATTGTGTCCCCTGTAGCAGCTGCCCACTGGTGGTGGCTGTAATTTGATTTTTAAGACATTGTCATGTTTTGGTGGCTGTTGCCTAAGTTGCAAACTAGAACCTATCAATTATGGCTGTAATCCGGGTGCACAAGGGAACTTGAAACAAGGCTAAGGGGCTGATTTACTAACCCACGAATCCGACCCGAATTGGAAAAGTTCCGACTTGAAAACGAACATTTTGCGACTTTTTCGTATGTTTTGCGATTTTTTCGGATTCTTTACGAATTTTTCGTTACCAATACGATTTTTCGTATGTTTTGCGCATTTTTCGTAGCGTTAAAACTTAACGCTACGAAAAATGCGCAACTTTTCGCGTAAGTTTTGACGCTACGAAAAATGCGCAACTTTTTATGCAACTTTCGTAATGGATACGAAAAACTTGCGTATTGGTAACGAAAAATTCGTAAAGAATCCGAAAAAATACGAAAAAATCGCAAAATACCGATCATTACGAAAAAAACGCAATCGGACTCATTTCGACCCGTTCGTGGGTAAGTAAATCAGCCCCTAAGTGTACCTGACAGCTACTTTTGGATCCAGTTTTCAATTTTAAGTGGGTTAGAATTTATTATAACTTTATTCAAAAGGCAAGATGAGAACCTTGCCTAAGGCAGTACTCCTGCAGGACCAGCAAATTGCTGCCCACAATAAAAGGTGTTGTAATGTGTGCTACAAAGTCAAGTGTGCTCCATTCATACATTTTGGCTTTCTTCATTTGCTTTGAATTCAGGGTTTTATCCAGCATCTTAAGGTGCCACAGGAGGATACTTTAGCTAAAAATACCTTGGGTTGTGCCCTTAGGAACTAAGCACTACTCCCTCATCTACTCACATGGAGCTACTAGTAGCAGCTACCTGTCACGGCTACTAAATTAGACAATGCTGATCATTTACTGATAATTGTGTCTACATGTGTTTTAGCAATTCTCAGTATTGTCTATGGCAGGGTATTTTCTGGCGTTTAGTATCTATGACAAGTAGCTGCTACTAAGTAGCTGTGTGTGTCTTTGTCCTAAAGAATGTCACATTCTAGCCTTCCGTGTCATGCAGAGGTGCAGACCAGATGGGTAGGCTCATCTATTAATGGGACAGTCCTTAGTGGAACCTCTGCCTTTGCGCTCTGTTTAAGAAAGCAAATGGTTAATTCTTCCAAAAAAAATGGTTCTGCATTAAAAATGTGGCCCCCGGGACTCGGCAGTCCATGGTCCTCTGCCTTTATTCAGCACATAAAGTAAATGGATTTTCCCTATTTGGATAGATACAATGGCAGTTGCACATTCATTTCTTTCCACATGCCTCATGCAATAGCATTATGGGATTATTAAAATGGTAAAGTAGAAAGAGCACATAAATAAAAGGTTGCACATGTCAACCTGAATATGCAAACTATACAGAAAAATGATTGGTTAAAAAAAGCAGATCATTTATATTTTAACTACTGAGCCTTCTGTGATTTCAGGCATCGGCTCAATGAAGAATTATACTGGAGTAATTTATATACATCCTCCAGGTAAATCAGTTTATGAGATTCTGAACTTTAATTTCCGTTCATACACTGACATGTAATACTTCACAGCAGTGCAGGTTTTAATCCTGGAAAAAATAGCACATGAATTCCTGCATTTATATGTAGAGTTAACATACGTGCCGGTGAGAATAATTTTCCCTTTGCCGAGGTTTGTCTGTCTGGAAATAAGTCACTGGTTCACTGGTACATATTTTATAGAACTAGTAAATTTGACTTTAGCAGATCTTAAATCCAAGGCAGTGCATAAATAAATGGACATCAGTGGAAAGAGAAGATAAATATTTTATTATAGAGTACAGCCATTATTTAAAAAAATGGACAACAGGAGAGTGGGAATACAATACCTTAAAGGGATACTATCATGATTTTTATGGTATGCTTTGTATTGATAAATTACACTGTTTACATAGCGAATAATTTACTTTACTATATAAAATGTTATTCTTAAACCAACAAATGTATTTTTTTAGCTGTAATATTGGTGTGTAGGTGCCATCTCAGTGCATTGTGCCTGAGTCTGAGCTTTCAGAAGGAGCCAGAGCTACACATTAGAACTGCTTTCAGGTAACCCATTGTTTCTCCTACTCCCATGTAACTGGAGGAGTCCCAAGTCTGACTTGGATTTCTTACTACTGAGTGCTATTCTGATATCTACTGGGAGCTGCTATCTTGCTCCCTTCCCGTTGTTCTGCTGATCAATACTTTAACTACCAAAGAACGCACTGTAAAACCACAAGAATGATTAAATCTGTGTAATGATTTTCAGCAAATATGTAGAGTCTAAAATTCTGGTGAACAAAACTGCATAAACCCAGCATTAAATGCCACCAGTTTTTGCAGTAGTACAGGAATACCCACTGAAGTATATTTTTGATGATGTTTTTTTCACTTCAATAAAGAACTAGTAAATTGTATTTAGTGTTAGCGAAGATGCGTGAATCCATAGTGGTCCTAAACAGAGGGAAGGTCTTAATCCATACCTAGGGTTGCCTCCTAGCTAGTATTTAACCAGACTAGCCAAGGCCACCTCTCTCAGCATCCCTCCAGTTTGCCCAAATCCTAGCTCCTCCTCTATCCCATAGATACCCACCCTACTCACTAATTTCCCTTACAATTTGGTTGATGACATCATGACTCCAATTTGCATCACAACACCAGCCCTTATGTCATGGACTGCACCCTTAAAGAGCCACCCACCCCTCTCCCCGTCCAGTAGGTAATGTACAAGCCAAAAGGTGGCAACCCTTTCCATGCTTGATGAATTGTAGCTATGAATGCCTTATTTTCTGAAATCTGCCTTTTCTTTCCAGTATCATACTAGCACATTTATCATTCATCAAAATCCAATTAAATTTGCTGTAGAGGATGCAAGGGTGACAGCCATGATTTAGTTGCTGATTTGATCAGTATAAATAAATTTGATAAGCGCCTTGGTATATTTATACTAGGGATTTGTTTATGTAAACTTGAGTCAATGTGCAGTTGATACAATAGTCTCATTTCCAGAACCACTTACCAACTTTGGGCTCTGCCACTATATATGTACAATCATACCCTCCTCTGAGCTATACTGTATTTGTTATGAAGCCTCACAGAGGAACATAGACTTACATGGATATGATGAAAACAAGCCATAATTAGTTTTTTCTTATTTATTACCTGCTGAAAGACAATTTAATGCCTTGCACTGCGTCAGTATATTCTCCAGCAGAATGTCAGTGATATGTATTTAGTCCTTTAATTAACAGTTGCTTCTTATAATCATTAACAGAGGGAAATATTGAACCTATTTGATTATTTCTAAAGAACAGCTTTGATTACCCAATTATGCAATGCATTATTCAATGTATGTTGAGCCCATGCTCAACATATATTTCACACTGTACTGCATATCATATTGCTGGAAGTCATCTTGATGTGATAACACAGGATTAATGGGGTTAAAAGAGTCCATTAAATAGCAGTTGCCGAGTTCACAGAATTACTTGTTATACAAAAAGTGCTGACAGGTTGTTAAATAGTATATAAAATGAAGTGTTTTATTGCAGTAAACAACAGACTGAGCTACTGACTATAATAAAAAATATGCTGCCTTTGTATAAGAATCCTTAAAACGATCATAGAAGAAGATGACCAGTATTTAAGGGCACAGGAATAAAACCATCTTAGATGCTTGCAAAGAGCTCCAAGCAAGGGAATCACCCAGCAGACTAGGCTTTGGCAATGGTACAACCCCTCACCTGTTTCATTTGCAGAGTTTAGTTATGGCCTGCAAAGGAAATAGAAAGGTTGGATCCAATAACACAGGTCTTTGTTGAGGAAACCGCCTGCAGTGTTCATACTGTATGGCACAAACATTCAAGCTATGATGGCCTGTGCTGGCGTGTCTCGATACACTTTCATTACTGTCAATGGAAAGCAATCTGTGGGTGGCAGCAGTTATCAAAACACCCTTTCCCAACTGAGATAGGAAAGAAGGATACAAACCATAGGCATTTACAAAGATATGCAGCAGTATAATGCTGAGCCGAAGTGAGCATAAAAAAGTTATCCTGTGCTTGATACTATTGGTAGTGTTACCCGATTCCCTAGAGACAAACTACTATAATATTCCCTAAAGCATTAGCATTCTTTAAACTTTAATTATTTTTATTTGTAACTGCTATTATAAGGTGTATAAAAGGAATGGGGTGGTATAATATTGGAGATATACAGTATCAGCCTTTGTATACGTACAGTGACAAAGCATCTCATAATCTTCTAGATATGCAAGTCTTTTTATATACACAGAAAGCTTTCAATGCTCAAGTCCTTCTCTGAGACTTCTTCAAGAATTGTGCTTATAAGCTCTTGCTAAGGCTTCTTAAAAATTAATAATAGTATCAACATTTCTGCACTTAGTTCACCTTGAGATTTCTAAAAAACAAAAAAACAAAACTCTCATTGATTCATATTTAGTGGAGAAATTTGTGGTTATCTTCAGAGTTAAATGGAAATGTCAAAGTCTTGTTTGGAGTTCATCAAGCTCTGGGCATTATGGTCTCATTATACTATGAGAGAAGTAGTTTTATACTCTTTGACTATTAGTGGGATCTTGGAGGAGGAAGCTGAATGGTACTTTTACTCAATTCAGTATAATTACATCTGACAGACAATAAACAACAGAACTAACTGGTAAATGGGCTGTATAAGGTCAGCCTGGAGTTCATGTGCATGGTAAACAGTGATGCCTGTTATACAGCATTTCTACCTAAAGAACAGAGAGCATGAAGCGGGAGCATGTTCCACTTCTTCCACATGTGTGAAATGGGATTATTTTCTCGTTTGCATATTTCCATTAAATATAAGGTGTTCTATTCCTTGGCTGAGAAATGCTTCATATACAGCCATAAATAGAACCCCTACTGTGCCACTTGATGGCTGCCTGCTTTACACAAGGCAAGGAAATATAGCAGCCTCCATAAATATGACTTAATGTAAAAAACTATGCTCTACAGCAATTTTTTGGGGTGTTTTTTTATCAACCACAAATTTTGCCGAGTTAGTAAATTGTGCACAAGTTGAACCCAAGACATAATGGACATCATGCTGGGAGGTAAGTGGGCATAGACTTTCACATCCATTTGTTGTGTGTAATTTAACAGGCACAAACATGTATGTGGAAAGCATCAGCCAGGGACTACATTTTGTTCTTTCCCTGTAACCCTCAGTTGTTTCGCCACCACAAGGTTTCATGTACTTGCATATTCTTGCTTGCTGGTTGGTCTCTATAGCTCTCTAATACATTTGCACTACCCATATACATCTAGGGGATACACAGTCAGCTTCAATGCAGCCAGTTCTGTTGAGTTTCTGAAATGCTTTCAGGAAAAGCAGCACCACCATTTTATGGTTTTGAGTATGATACCTTGCCCTATAAAATGTAGTTAAACAATAGGTTTTCACTTACTAGCAACTGATCAAATCAAATCTTCTCAGCAACACAGAAACAGTGTGCTCATATCACATTACATTTCAAACATTTGGTAAAAGTGAGTCAACCAATTTAGGTATTTTTTTGCTCATCGTAACTTCTTTTTTAGTTGGCACTTATGCCCTCACAGCAGTAAAGATACGTTAGAGGCAAGGTGCTGATTTTAGTTGAGACACTTCAACATTTAATCAAGAAGATCTTTCCCTATATATATCAGGTACATTGTGAGAGATCATTGTTTTCTCTGATTACTCTTTTTTCTGTCCCTATACAAAAATAAAAAGCTGGATACCTTTTTCTTTTTTCACGGTTAATAGACATGGAAGAATCAATGGCACGTTTTCATACAAGATAATAGCTGCTCAGAACTTACACTATCATTAGCAAAGTTCTATCTTTCCCATGCAGTTATTTTCATCTTACACCTGCAGGCCCATGTTTAGTAAGTTATACCAGGCATATAAGAGATGTAATTCCATTTTTATCATTCCCAGTTTGCAAATGAGATACAGTATACACCTGCCTATAGACAGAAGATGGATAAATACGTAGTATTCAGTTTCAATCCTACGCATCATCTTACATGGCCTCACATATACATCTCCTCATCCTTATTTTTTTGCATGAGCCCAATCACCAGTGTGTATAAGTATTTATATGAAATTATACTTCTACATATACTTCAAGGCTTATAATTACAAGAGCACAGCAAATTCAGCCTCTATCATTGTGCCATTACATATAGGACCTTGAATAAATCTGGGTGACCCAAGCCCTGGTTATGTATTATTTTTAATTAATCTTGCCTATTGCAGGAATATAATTGACTGTATTAATATAAGGGGTAATGGAGACCCAGTCTAAACATGGCCACCAGTTTGGGTTTCTGACCTACTGTATCTCTGGCCCATTTGTATTTACACATGAAGGTGGGAACGTCCATTTTTTTAAACCTTTTGTTGAGATATTGCTTAACACCCAATGCACTGGTCTCCCTACATGTTCCTGGTCGTCTCCTCCGCTCCTCTCAGAGCCTCCGTCTTTTTACACCATCCACACCCACTGCGCTCTCTCGTCTTAAACCTTTCTATCTTGCTGCTCCTTACCTCTGGAACTCTATCCCTGAATCCCTCCGTAGGGAAAACTCACCCACTCTCTTTAAGAAAAAGCTCAGCTGTTACCTTCTGGAGCACTAAAACATTATTTTGCCCAGTCCTGCGCTTAAGGGCAAATGCCCATACCTGGTGCACTCTTACCTTCCAATTTGTGCCTGTATGTTACCCAACCACTTAGATTGTAAGCTCTACGGGGCAGGGACCTCCTTTCCACTGTGTCTCATACCACATGGCACATATTTACTGTATTTATTTATTATATCACTTGTCCTCCCTGTGTGTAATTTTGTATTCTGTAAGATTGTACAGCGTTGTGTACCCTTGTGGCGCTTTATAAATAAAGTTATACATACATACATACATAACTTTTAATGGCAGCAGAATCTAAATTTGGGTATACTGCTTTCATGGATTTCCAGTATGAAACCTACATGCAGCTCCATGTCAGGACTGGGATTCAAAATAGGTCCTGGCATTTCAATTGCAAAGAGGCCTAAGCAGCCCCCACCAGCCCAATAAATAGTGACCTCTGGCATCTTACAGCTGAACCAACAGATTGCCAGTCCAGACCTGTGCTTCCCACAAAGTATTATGGCCTTTTGATTAGCATGGTATTCTATAAAATGATAGATGATGGATAGATAAGCAGACAGATAGATAGATAGATAGATCAATTAGTACTGCATCTAAATGCAATAATAATTGATATTTACAGAAAAACTGCATCTTTGCAATAAAATGAGGTTCTGTTACAATAGATACACAGCAGCAGATGATACCAGGCCTAGAAGTCTCTCTGTTACTTTACTGGCATAAAGGCATTTGCAGGCAAACAGGCACATGTTTTCCGCCTCGCTGACCTTCTCCTGCTTTATTACACGAAAGAAGAAAAATGATGCCAAGAAAGAAATTTTTCTTGATAAATCTTATTGACCTGCACATTTTCGAGAGATGCCATACTGCTTAGATGTTGATTCTTTTCCCCCTGCAAATTTCATTTTAGATTTATAATCCCAGACTGACACCAGGAAGAAACACACAGTTAAATACCTTTGGAATCTCGCCTATGGCAGTGTTCTCTATGGCAATAAAATGGTTTTATGCCGTTTTCAGGGTAGGAAAGCGCCACTGATTTTAGTGTTCCTGTGAGTGGGCTTTTTACATGCTAGTTATAACTAATTGGAGAAATGTACCTCCTATCTCATACTGCCGGGATTTATGTGTTCACTTTACACTAGCTGGGTGACAAACAAACACGTTTAGATGAAAGCTGTGTACTTCAGTGATAAATCAGCAATCAATAATTTGATTGCAGCTAATCATCCTTGCCGGCTCTAAGAACAATGGTTGCCGCATCCATCTTTTACTGGGACATTTAGAAAATGCAGTTCTTGCCACGATGGATTAACTATTTGCAGTTATGGCTCATTTCATGATATGTCAGAGATGTTTGACGGACTATGTCACACGCAGTGCACACTCTGTAAAGGTCACTAAGCAGGAATTGTTTTGTAATAGAAGAAATAAACACCAATCTGTTTCCTTCCTCTTCCCAGGCTTTTTTACTGGCTCCTACATTTTGTGTCTCTCAGCCTCTTGTAATCTATTTCTTTTTCCTATAAAATCAGCCACAACCCCCAATCTATCTATCCCTGAACAATGGAGGTGTGTATAAAAATATATTGACTAAAACAACCCATGTATAAAACCCTGCTTCATCTACATAAATCATTTTCATAAAAATATACCTTTTTTTGTACTATGTGCAATAGGATAATTCTAAATAGAAAACTGCCATTTTAAGTACTAAGGGCCCCCTGGGATCATACGATTCACATACACAAACAAACCAAGGGCGCACATACATACTAGGCCACATCAGCCAATTAATGGTCAATGTTCTGTCTTTTACACCCACACTTCTTCCTGTTACACTGCATTATTTCCTGCCAGCTGATCTACAACCAAGTACATAACCCATAACAAAATGGTGGCTCAAAGGAAAAGATGTAAAAGGGCAATATTTACTCACATACTGTATATATACCAGTTTGGCAAGATTCTTTTATAGGTCACTTAATATAAACTGCACATTACCCTGTATACCCCAGTGCCTGCCAAGGCATTTTCAAGTGATTATATGGTTTGAATGATTTACCCACTGGCAAAATCTTAGTTACCCTTTAGCTATTATACTTGCTTACATGAGATGCTGGGCCGGTGCACTTTTTGCCAAACAGGAGCACTGGGATGTAAGCAAGTACCCATAAGAGCTTCTTCATGGCCATATTCTTTCGTTTCTTACTTCTCTTCAGCACTGCTCCAGGGGGGCATATGCAGTAGAGTGAAAAGTAGCAGGAGACGTGGTGCTCCTTCAGCTCCTACAGAAATACCCCAGGTAGGTGCAGTTTTCAAAAAATAGAGGCACCAGTCAGGGGTCTCAGGGAAACAACTATTATCAGTGGGCGGTGCCTAACAAAGTTCCCCATGTGCCACTGATCTAAGGGCTATGACACACGGAGCAACTTGTCACAGATAAATACCCTGCCATAGACAATACTGAGAACTGTCTCTGCTACAAGACACATAAAGTCAGTAACCTATTTGTCTGTGTTCAGTGCAAATGCTGACAGTCAGTATCCTGAACACAACACTCCAATTAAGTTGTTTCATTTTCTCAGGGAACAAAAAAGAAAAACATCTGCAAGCATATGTCAAATGAAAATGCAAGTTGTTTGAAATGTTTGAATTCCACATGTGCTTCCTCCTCTTCGAATATAGTTTTTTCCATATTTATGCAGGTACAGATAGTTGCTAAGGCAAATGGATGAATTTTTAGCATTCACCATATCTCCTAATATAAACTCTTTGCGTTTCCCATAGATCTAAAACTGATTAGTAGCCAACACAGCATGGAAGTCTCTTAAATTATGGGGCTGGTGTTTCTTTCAAAATACCTATACCAACGCCTTGCATAATTCACCTACAATAAGTGTGTGACTCTACAATGTCTTTTTGTGAGACAATAAAAAACAAGTTCCCTGAGTATTATTTAACACTTTGGGGCACATTTACAAAAGCACGAACGCTCGATCGTTCATGTGAACGCTCCGAGTGTATTTTTGCCGATTTTTTCCGGCGTCCGCACTACTTTTTCGTACGGCGCACAACTTTTTTGGATGTTTGCACGAAAAAATTGGAAACGTTTTACTGCTGTTTACAATTGTTCGGTACGAAAATTTCGTGACTTTCGGATCGCCAATACGATATTACCGTGACTAATACGATTTTTTTCGTAAGTATTTTCGTGATATTTGCGATCTTACGAAATTTTCGTTTCCAATATGATTTTTATCCATTCAAGATTCGGATTCGTGGATTAGTAAATGTGCCCCTATGTCTGTCTCCCGGGGCTCCCAAACTGTGTATTACCTTGCAGCTCAACTCAGCTACACATACTGGTGCCTTATTACAAGCCAGGTTTGTGGAAATGATGGAGGCACTAAAAACTGCCTTTTCAGAAAGATGGCAGGCTATTCTCTTCTTTTACCATAAAAGTATTTGCCCGATGCTTTTAAATTAACCTGATCCCCCACATTCTTCTATGAGGGGGCTGCCATATTTGTGCAAACCTATCAGCAATAAACTTGACCTATAGGTAACTTTTAATGTACATTTATATTTTGAATAGTAGGCCCCATCTACAGACAGATAAGCTGCCAAATCGGTCTGAAGCTGCTGAACCGGCAGACTAAATCTGCCTGTGTATGGCCACCTTTTGTTATCTTTTACTTTTTGAGAGAATATGGCATTGCACCAAGGGTGCAGAGTTCCACACTGTTCTATGTATATCAACTAACCAATAAAGAGCAGCTCATGTGTGGGAGTGTAATGGTGGCCATACATGCTACAATTATGATCTTTCCTGCAACCAGTGGTTCATACATTCCACTAACGTCCAGAGCTGAATTGTCAGATATGCAGGTAGAAACAAAAGAATTCTACCTCTATCTGATGATTCAGCCCTAAATACTAGCCTTTGCTTGGGCACCTTCAAAGGCACCCAATTAAAAAATTCCATCCCACCTGATTGATGAGATGACCAATATTCAAGGCTTTAGCCAATATCATTCACCTTGTCTCCCGCCATACACGCACTGAATATCTTTTTGTACGATAATATCTGTGCGTGTGTGGCCACCTTAAGGGTTGTATTTACCTCTCACCCCTAGCCCATAAGCTTAAGGCATGATAAGAAAAAGATACAACCTTACATCTGGTATCTAATCTTATTGTTAAGATAACATAAAGAATAAGGTCACACAAAAGAGTCGAATATCTTCTGTCTCGTGCAGACTGAGGAATGAATCACAGCTGAAATATCATCTGTAACCTTATTTCCTATTCATAGCTTCCATTTTAAGCAACCTTTTTTTATTTGATTTTGGAATAAAGTTGTTCTACAACCAAAGGAAACACGGGAAGATCTGATGCAGTCAGGCATGTAAACCATACTGGAACAAATATTGAAAGCTTTATTTATCTACAGGATTTCTCTTCTATTACCATATGTTTTTGTTTTAGCACATGAACGCATTTTCTAAATGGAAACTGGGGGAAAAAATAGAAAAAAGTACATTGTTCAGGGTCAGTGATAACTCCTGCAGTTTATTTTTTCTCGAGTAATAGAGCTTTGCTAGATTAGCCAAGGGATGGGGGAAAGTCATAGAAATGATGGTTAATGTATTCCATTGCAAGTGAAGGAAAACGGGGACTGCGGCATAAGCACTTTTCATGATGTTCTTCTTCAGGGGATCTCACAAAAGTTTCACGGGTTCCTTGTAGCTTTTAAGGTTTCTCAAGGCAGTGCTTTAATTGCAAATATGGTTGCATCTTCTGTGCTGCTAATAGCATATGTGAGGATGCAGACTAATTAGCAAACTCTGGTAAGGGAGACCTGCACGCCAAAATAATGATCGTCTTCTACTTTGTAGTCACCTTGAGAAGCCATTGAGCGCTGAGAAACAATAAGGATTAGTTATCTTTGGACAACAGAAGGTGCTGCTTCAAGTACTGTGTATGGAGACAGCTTCTGTGCTCAGTGTTAGCTTAGAGGAATGTTGGGAGACCGATGTTAGAAACCTGTCACAATCCCATTATAAAGGCTGCATGACAGTGACAAATTCATTATCTTTACTTAAGGATAGGCAGCGTTCTTGTTTGCAAATGATACTACATTATGTTGGAGAAAACTATTGATCATCTGGTTTAACTAAGCTCACTTTTGTTTTAAAAGACAGTGATATGTTTTGACCTACGAAGTGACTGACAGTCACATCGACACATACACGGAGTCTGTCTATGTGTATAAACACTGTCGGTCTATCTATCTACAGAGACAGAAACATACTTCAAAGATTACAAGAAAAGGCAGGTAGAAATATAAGCCAAAAGGGCCCCTAGGCACCAAGACAAATGAGGCTTGTTCTATCTTTAAACATTCCCATATGATTATCAGCTCACCCAAGTAGGTTTTAGACTTTTTGTATTCAAGGCCCCCTTTGCATTCAAATATTTGTTTATAGCAAGGTCATAACAATCATGTGGCATTTTGTTCCTTGAATAAACAGAAAAGCAGATTCACCCCAGAGCTTATCCTAATTATCACAAGGGAGGGAGGGGCATATTCTACATTTCAGAATACTAAAACATTCTCAGATAGAACATGCTGTTCATGCCCAGTTGTGCCACCGCCCCACATTGAAGCCACCTTAACTTCACCTACTTTCCAGAAAGCCCCCAGAAGGGAACTGTCAGGATTTGCTCACAAGACAAAAGGTTACTCCATAATCCAATTATTTTGGTCCCATTCATTGTTTTTTTTTTTTTAAGCTAAAAATGTCAAAATGAATGACAGATTCTACCACTGTGTTCAGGTAAAATAAATGTATTTAGGAAAGTATAGGAAAATATTGATGTATACATTATTCAGTAACAGTCTCAAACATATCTAGGATAGCTAATACATGTTCAGCCCAAATCTTACCCTAACTGACCTAAAAGTTGGAATTTCAAGGGTGTCAGGGAGGGAAAATGACCATTCTCCCCAATTGTTACATCCACTCTGTCCCTGCTCCATGTCCCTCAGAGGTGCCCCGGAGATACAGAGTTCTCACAGCAACCGCTACAGTGCAGCCAAGGTATTATAGGTACAGCCAAAGGCACACAAATAGAGGAAACAATGCTACAACAAAAACAATTACATTCATAATTAATCCTAAACCCTATGTTTTCACCCCATTTCATATCCAGTTTTATTGTTTCAGTATTGTGAAGCTACCCATTGATTAGTTACAGCAGAGAGATTACTTGTAGCTTTTCTCTGAACCAACATGAAGCTTAAAACTGATCTAATTGCCCTGCAAACTTTTTTCTTTAAAGGTTTATGTTCTAATCAATGCCTAAATGGAAATCTATAAAAACTTAAACCTATGGATTACTTAAGAAATAAATTAACTTAAAATAACCTTTCATGTAAATAATACCTGTCAGTGGCTTTTCGCTTTTCTTTCCTTTTAACATTTTATCTAGCTACGTAATGGAAAAAAACACCATATTTCCTTCTTGAGTCAGCTTTATTGTTTCATAAATAAGCAGGCAAACACGACTAATTAAAAATCTCATCATCTGTCCCTCACTTTTTGCTATAGAAATTTCCACCCTTCTCTGTAAATCTTATTTTCCATTTAATGTGTTTCTGGTTGGCACTACCCTCTTCTGACACTGTTTCAATGAAGGAGTGTTTTGAGGACCCACAAAATCCTTGGGGGGTTTGCTAAATTGGTTTCCTGGGACTTGTTTTCCTACACAGTAGTGCCCTAATTTACACTTCATAATTTGCAGCACTGCATGTGAGGCATTTTGATCAGCCCGAACAAGAAAAACCAAACCATAATTAATTTCTAAGGCAGCAGGGACTTGGTTATAAAGTTTGGAAGAAAGAATTGCAGAGAGACAGGAAGGGTGGGGGAGTCCCTGTAACAGCAGGTTAATGTAACTGCACTTTTTATTGTCACGCTGTCTACCAAAATGTAGCTATCACACTATTTCATATTTATGGAGATGCCTACAACTCCTACAACTGTAACAGTCTCTTGGACTCCTCACTGCTATAGTTTGCAGAATGTAACCATAAATGGCTATATATATATATATACAGCAGCGAAGAGATCCGCACTCACAGGACTTATAGAATTAATCTGGTGTTTATTGTGAGAAGACTGAATAAACACCAGATTAAGTCCTGTGAGTGCGGATCTCTTCGCTGCTGTATCTAATTCTTCACTTGGACCTGCACCCAGGCTATTGTGACCCGATTGACGTGAGTGCCGGCTCTCTCCTGATGCATATATATATATATATATATATATATATATAGATACTTGCTCTCCTTTATACAATCAAGCATTTATATGTTTATTTATGCATATGTGCTGGTACTCTTAAGCTGGCCATACACGCACCGATAATATCGGACGAAACCTCATTTCGTACGATATTCGGTGCGTGTATGGCATGTCGGCGAGTCAACCGATATCGCAGGAAGCTGCTGAAATCGGTCGACTCGCCCGTTGGCCAGGTTAGAAAATTTTGATCGGGCGCCATAGAAGGCGCCTGACCAAAATCTGCCGTCAGGGCTGAATCGGCAGAAGGAGGTAGAAATCCTATTGTTTCTACCTCCTAGTCTGGTGTTTCAGCCCTGAACGGTGTGTGGCGGATCTGACGATGTTTCGTGCGACGATGGTCGCACGAAACATCGTCAGATCGCCACGTGTATGGCCACCTTTACACTTGAACCGAGTTTCTGTAAGCCTGGACATGCATCTTTGACAGCGTATGACCTTGGCATGTGACTTGAAATTTTCTTCCTTACTGCCTACCATAATGCCAGCCTTTTTGTAGTTTACAGACTTGAGCCACCTGCCATGACACCAAGCATAGGGCTGGAACTAGTGGTAGGCTGAAGAGGCACGAGCCTAGGGTGCAACAAAGAGAGGGGCACTAAGCACAAACGTCTTATGCCTGGCTACCCCTAGGTCTGGGTAGTAGGGTAGTAGGGTAGTAGGGAAGGTCAGATGAAGGGGACAAAGATTTGTGGTAATGATGGGAATGGACATGATGAGCTGGGGCTGGGGTGCATTGATGTCAAGGGGCCAGCGGCAATGATCCTACCTGACAATGCCCATATAACACATTTCTTAATGGACCCACACTGACTACCAAGATGTGGTTTGAATTGACTTTAGGTGCTACTTTTCATAGATAAGATTCTGCCTTAGTACAGTAAATAAGCCTCATGCCCTGTAAGATTATAAGAGTATTGATAACAGCTGCAGAAAGTTAAGGTCCCCATACACGGGCCAATTGTAGCTGTCGATATCGGTCCCTTGGACCGATTCGGCAGCTTATCGGCCCATGTAGGGGCAGAAACGAGGGGCCTGCCCGACTGATATCTGGCCTGAAATTGGCCAGATATCGATTGGCTAGGTTAAAAGATTCAGTCGGATCGGGGACCGCATGGGCTCGTTGATGCGGTCCCCGAACCGACTGCCCCATTGCCGCTCTGGGGCCAAACGATCGAATTAGACTACACATTCCCCAATATCGCCCACCCGTAGGTGGGGATATCGGGTGAAGATTGGCTTGGCGATCTCACCAACCGAGCAAATCTTAACATTTATGGGGACCTTAAAAGAAATAACCGGAACTTAATAAACAGTTGTCTTTGTGTATTATTAAAGTCCAAGTGGTTGCTTAATTTTTACCACAAGAGAGCGGTCTATTAACTTTAATGAAACATTGTCTAAAAAGAAGATATCACAATGTCACAGTTACACTGTGCTCTCGATGTAGGTGACTCAGGGCTGCAATGGCCTTCTGTTAAAGGAAAAATATAACCTCTTTTTGACATGAGCCCATTCAGTTGGACTTATCTGAATGGACTTATCTAAACTTATGTAGTGCATAAACACTATCTGTACACATATAGTATACATATAAATGCATTTTTTTTACCCAAACATACCTTGTCTACATAAGCGCAATGACCTGTGTCAGAAGTCACAAAGTTGGGTATATATTCCCTTTAACAGGTAAAAGGGTCATATACATCTTTCGCAACAAAGGTAAACTGGTTAAGCTACTTTGGCATGAACACAATATCAACATCGGTACAGAAGGGTTTTTACAGAGTTTGAAGTTGTCTCTATTAGTCTCAGTTTTAGAAAACATTTCCTAAAGGTCAAGTTTGTTTGTTTTTTTTTCACAAAAACAGATTAGCTTTTTTTCCCCATGGTGTGAAATTTTCTCAACTATTTTTTTAAAGTTTTACTTTGAGATGATGCCTATAAAACTATTTTTCCATCAAGAACCATGATACGCTATGCTAAAATTGTTGCTGTTTTGCCCCAATTTAGCGAAACTTGATACATTGCTACAGTGGAATTTAGTGCATTACTGCTAGAGTAATGCTTGTACATGGACCATAGAATATTCTTCTTTTTTTAGTGATGTATCCTAGTTTCTGTCTTGTTTGGCAATCATCACATATAATCACGTTTACTCCATCAAACAACACGCACGTTTTCTCCGATTCAGCACAGTCGTTGCCCAGTGTAGGCGTGGAGAGGTTCTTTGACAATTAAATTGTTGCCCTTGGGGTACCCTAAAGGAAGAGGCTGCAGCATTTGCTAAAGATATTCCCTTTGGGGGCTCTTTTCCCATCTGCAGCTCCCGTAATAGAAATTGTGGAATGACATGTCCACTTGTTCATTTGTTTATTTATGAAGGAGGTTTTGCTAGAAAATACTAATAAACTCGGTAAAAGGATTAGCTCTTTGGAATTCTGCACTGTTTTTTTTCTGTTGCTGGCTTAGGACTACAGCAAGATTTCAAAAGTTTTATTTTTGTATTTTGCACCCTTTCCTGGCATGAGCGCCTGTGATGTCCTTGTACCCCAGAATGGAACCAAATGAATACAGTGCTGCCTGTATTTGGCACTGCTGTACTCTGCACCTCGAAACAGATTTTTAATTTGCCTTGAGCTACAGAGCCCCTATATTCGTCTTAAAAATTAGTAATAAGGTGGCATAATTTGCAGCCCTTAGTACTTTAGCAATTGTATCCAACTATTGTTAAGTGACCCCATTTCTAATGGAAAAGATGTCCAAAACATACAACTACCGAATCTATAAGTTACTGTTGAAATGTATAAAAAACTGCAAGGTTTATTTATAATGATGTAAAATAGGGTTTACAGGTATTAATAGGAAATATATGTATAGGATGAACAATCTCTGTACAAAATGTGCTTTTCTATGGCGATATTACCTAAATAAAACCTTGTCCAAAAATGTCCAAAACAATGACTTTTAATAAGAATGAATGTCATGTCAGCTGCTTCAACCACCAACTTTTAAATTTTTTTCATATATATAAATATTTGTATCTTCCCAACCAAAAAGTGCACCTTTATTTTTGTATTCAATCTTCCCATAGACATATATTTATTCATTCACTGTCTGATTAAATGCAGAATAGATCTACGTATATGGATACAGACAAACAGACAGACATGTAGTTTACAAGCAATTTCAAAAATAGACTAAAAACACCATATACCACAGCTTCATTGTTAATTTAAACAGCGTTCTTTATCGTGTTGGAAAAAGTTCCAAATAACACATTATTTTTGCATCTCCTGTTGTATATTTAATATTCTGTTTTAGACCTTCCTGTATGTGGCTAATAGATAGCACTTGCACTTTTTTAAACTCAATTGTGATTTCCTAATTACAACTAACATTTTATTAATTTGAATATAAGCTTTGAGGATCCTGAACTGGGGCCCGACGTACACTTGTGCTCCCAGCATTCTTTGCCCCTGGCCTGGCCTCAGAGGTAGAATTACAGTATGTAATAGGGAATGATAAGTTATACACTTTTGTTTTAGATTTAATACAAATAGTGGAAAAGAAAAAATATAAACTAAAGTTAAACATTTTTACAATTTTTGCATATCTTTATAAGAATATTTTAAATAATCTTTCCATTTTTTTAAATGTAATTTTATCATAGTTATTTCTGAGCTAATAGGAAAACTAGTGGTTGCTTCATAAAGACCATTAGCAGACGGGTGGAATTTTGTTTACATATTACAGCCTACATGCCTGGAAAATCATTCCTTTCTATCTCTCTTGGTATCAGTTTGAAACCATGTCCCATTCATTCTGGTTCAATCAACACTTACAGGTCAGTCCACTCAGTAACAGAGAAAAACACAAGCAGAACATTGTAGTAACAGCGAGGGATGTGAAATCAGTTAGCCAATTGTGCAATGGAATTTGGAGAAAGGGAGAGGATACTGTGGGGCAAGTGAGATGCTATGTAAGAATGTTCAGTTAAACCCACCTCTGGGTGGGGGCACCCAGGGTTAAACAAGCATGCCGGTGCATGTATTGTGTGAGTGCTTGCTCTAAACTCACATTTTGATAAATCTGCCCCTAAGTGGAAGTGGAATTTTAAGATGCCATTCAGCATCTGTATATGCTCAATGGGGCGACTGTAACATTTTTTGAGGTGTTATACAAATAAGCAACGTAATGACATATCCCCATGAGACGCAAGCATCCAATTTTCTCCCACTGAATTGTCTTTTAGCAGCATTGTATCTGCCATACCAATACACCTATTTACATGTGTGCAAAACCCAGGTATCACACCAGATATATATGAGCACCCAGGTTAGATATTTTTTCTACAAACTGAGCAATTTGAGTTCTGACAGCAGAACATGACTTTGGAATGTCAAACAAGTAGTGACATACAGAAAATACAGACAGTGTTGTCTCTAAGTGAGAATGCTCTGCTGGTAGGTTCTGGAGATGTTCACACCATGGAATATTGCTGCTAAGATACAATGTAAATAACTACATTCTTGACAAATCTCACTTTCTGGGCATGAAAATCTTTAATGCTGATCTAAAGATGAAACACTATTGGCTTCACTAAGTTGGCCATTCCAGAGCCTTCAAATCATTTGCTGCATTTCAACATTCAGAAGATAAAGAAGCTAACCAGACATGATGATAAGTCCAATGGCCATGTCACTGCATCTTCAGCATTGAGAAACAGCTGTTTCTTTCAGCAGTGGAACAGACTTTTTATGTCCCAAACTAATGTTTAGAAACGAAACGCCAAGCTTCCTGTCTGGGCTGCTGCCAAGAGAACTTTCAACAAAATGAATATCAGTAGGATTGCTCGTCCCTAGATATTAGGCTGATTAGCGAATAGGAAACAATGGACTAAACCTTGGAGTGTGTTTCTCATGTAAAAAATGAAGATCCTATGCAAACGTGTTGTGCAACATTACATGAGAGTGCAACAGCCCTGACTGGCGAGCAGGCGTCGGTAAGAAAAAATCCTTTTCTGATAGCAGCAAGTGAAGCAAGACCCTCTAGCACGTTAAGCCTTCTGAAAGCTTAATATAATAGTTCGATAACAGCTAGATGGCCTAAGCCAGGACATCTCTGATCTATGCCTTCTTGGGGGTTAATAACCCAGATTAATTAGTCAGTAATCTGCAATTTCACCTTGGCTTTGGGCTGTCAAGCACTGATTCCATATAATTTGCCACACTACAAACATGCGGAGCGAGTGATCAATAGAAAAGCAGAGGTGGCTATTTGCTTCAGATAAGGGAGTGGTGGAAGGCCTTGCTTCATTTCACCCTGAATTGCTGCTTCCATAGAAGGAATTCTTTCTTACAGCGTCTGTGTTATATTTCAGCGGCAGACCTGTCATTTTATCACAACTTGGCCCATAATTAATGCTGATTACCTTAACCCCTGCCTTATCGCACCGCTTCAGAACACACTGAACTTTCCATTTCTGTGGCAGCGCAGGGATTTGAGAGGGCCCAAATGTATCAAATAAAATGCAGAGGTAGATAATAAGAGCTCGTTGTGTCCAATCAAGGAAAAAACCTCAGCTCAAAAGAACGTTTAAAGGCCAGATTTCTATAAAGGGAGAGGATGAAATGCACACTTGGAGAAAATGTACAATAAGTACCTGTCTTTTCCTCTAATTATCTGACTGCACTTACCATTTTTACAGCTGGCCAGATCTATCACATTACAGACAGAGACGGACTATTACATGGCACAACCTGTTAACAGCTGTTTAACAACACACTGGGAGACACACTACTGTGAACATGAACAGGAGCCACTTGACAGCTTATGGCAGATTTCTCAAAAGAAATTTAACATTGAACTTTAAAGAGACACTAATTTGACCGCAAAAAAACAAAAAGTCATAGCAAAGGCTGCCCCTTTAAAGTGATTCCTTAATTGCATGTATTGTGAGAGAGCATGTGGAAAGCTGCTCATGTGCATACGATGGTTGGCCATTTTTAGTCATTTTTAGTCAAAACAGTGGGCATAGGCGTCATCAGATTGAGAACCGCATCAAAGAGCCGATGTGGTCCCCGTTATGAAGAAAAATCAAACCTGCCGACCGAGATCTGGCCAATTTTAGGCCAGATGTTGGTCAGATGGGTCCGTCAAGGATGCCCATACACGAGCAGATAAGCTGCCAAATCAGACTCAGCAGCTGAAATCTCCCAGTGTATGGCCACCTTAAGTCTCCCCTTTATGCCACCACTGGTGTCTCTGTTTGACTTCCGTCAGTTTATTATACTTGTAAAAAGGGGCTACATAATGTAAGGTAGATGTTACAGTCTGTATGCTTAGGAGCCCGGTAACTGCCTGGAATAACCCCTTAGGTAAGCAGGAGAGCCCTGCTGACCCCGGTGTTCACCGACGCCCTTTTGGGGCCCCAGACTTTCTGCGGTGGGAGAGGCAGGGATCCTACTTACGGCCAAGGTTATTCAAACGCGGTACCAAGGGTTAAGATGAAATCGGAGTCATGGTCAGGCAAGGGTCGGTGGCAGGCGGCAAGGATCGAAGTCGAAAGTCAGGCAAAGGTCGGTGGCAGGCGGCAAGGATCGTAGTCAAAAAGTCAGGCAGGAAGTCAAAAATCAGAGAATCAGATATAAGACAGCTTAGCAAGGCACCAGGAATTCAGGACCAGCTTGGGCAAGGAAAACAAGCAAGGAAACGCTTTTAAAGTTTGAATTTGGCACCATAGTGACATCAGCGCGCATCGCCCAGAGAGCCTAAAGCTATTGCGCATGCGCCCCATGCCATTGCGCGTCGGAGCGCGCCGTGGAGAGGTGCACGCAGGAGCGCGCTGTACAGGAGGAGACCGGGGGCCGGCGCGCCTGAAGGTAAGAACACGCGCCAGTCTCCCGGCACTCCTCACAGTAGATATAGGTCCTTTTAACCTAGGCTACAATTTTACTATATACATCAGTAAGGAAAGGGCAATAGTATTACAGGTACTAATAGTCGTCTTTAGCTGTGGCAGAACGTGGGGCACATCAGAATATTCCCGTCCCCATGATTACTATAAAAATGGCTGTCCAATCTATAGCCACCACAAGCTCTCAACAGCTTGTGTGCTAGGAGTAGCAGTTTAACAAAGTCAGGCTGGCCAGCACCTAATATAAAATGTTACTGTTTATTGTTATTTTTAATCATGTATTTCTTTTAATTTTTCCAGTATATGGTACCAGAGGCTGGCAGTATGGATTTTTATTCATCAAAGAGCATGTTTTGCCCCTAAAAGTGGCACTAGGGAAGTGTCTCTAGGTTCCATGTCCTTAAATGAATACAATATATAGCTTATTATATACCAGGCATGACAAATAGCGTGAATGGGTGGAATGTGTCTCACTTTATGTATAAATAAGTCTCCTTTCTTTTTTTCTACTCAGTCAGTTACGTTTGGCACAAATGAGCTGTGTGATATCAAAACAGAGTTGCTCCATCTGTAGGCCTGTCTGTTTTTTCAGTCCGCTGGGAGTAGCTTATTACTACGATCATCTGTTACCAGATTTAGAACTCACTTCAGGGTTCCAGCAATTTTATGTTTTTGGACTTTAATATTTTCTGCATAGATACCATGTGGGATAGGAGAAATATTCAAGCTTTTATCATTCACATGGCCACAGCACTGGGCACATATATCTTGGATAAAACTCATTCTGTTGCTACACTTACTCCATACTTCGTGACTGCTCTTGCGAAGTCTGTAATCTCCTTTTGTGGGTCTAATAATTGATTCCTGCTGCTATGTGCTGAGCCTCAGAGCTCTTGTGGGAAAGTGACCCATTGACTTCAGTGAAGCATATTCCACTGAGCCCACAGGAGGCATATACAGTACCAACAAAGGATAAGATGAGTATTGGCTCCGACAGTGAAAGTGATATGGCTGCTCCCTCTTGAAGTTGACTTAACACGGCAGGTAAAATATCTCATTTCATATCCGGAGTAATAGAATCTATAACAATAGCCCTTGTGCTGCAGCCTGGAAATCTGGCCTTAGAGTTGCCATGGCCAAAGATATGGAGGGAAGCCATGAAGGCAATGGATTCCTTTTTGTAATCAAGCAACATCAGACCTAAGAATGCCTGACATGCTATCTTTCCTAAATAAATCAGCCCTGGATCTGCCATTGACTGTGCTGTTGACCTGGGTTCAGAAACGCTGATCCAAGCTGGATATCAGATTGCAGGTTAGCATCCTCCTTTTGTCTGTCATCCTCTGTCTTCTAGAACACCAGCCACTACTGTCTGTATATGTGCAATAACAAGCACACTCGTAACAGGCTACCGGATGAATGTACATATTCACTGTGTATTATTTATATTAGCATTTTAAGTAGGCACCTGCAGACCTCCCGGAAAGATCAGTGAATAATAACCCAGCTTTATGCGCCCGAGAGAAGAATGCCTATACTGAGTGAGAACTGTTAACTTCTTCCCAGCATTCACACCTATTATCCTCTATACATAAGCCAAAACTGTCAGCCTGTAATGCCTTGAATAGAGCGTTGGCTCGGGATAAATACAACAGCATGGACACACATACTGCAAGCTCCGTGTTTAGCCCTTTCTCTTTTTAATTCTCAGCCTCCCCACTTGGTGGCAGGAGTGAGGGAATGTCATTTTCTCCTTGGAGTTGTTAGAAATACCACCTAGCAGGGTTGTATTAATAGTATATAAGTGCAGTTTGTAATCACTGCAGCTCAGCAACATCCATTTCTTATATGTCGCACTGATTTATTTTGAATAATCTAATATATAGAATATAACATATACAACATTAAGAGCTTACTATCAGGCACAGACTGAATAAAAAGAAAACAGATTTGACTGGTATAGTTATACAGTACATATATATATATATATATATATATATATACATTTTTTTATCTTAAGGTTACTGAAAAATCCAGAATAATTCTAATAAATGCAAATTGCTGAACTGCACCTCTACTAGGCGGGTTTTCTAGAAATGCTTAGATCTTGACATGATCTAGTAGCTGCAGAACATTGTATATAACTACATAAACATGTATACATATATATATATATATATATATATATATATCTGCAATCACAGGTCTTGCAAAGTGAAAAATGTATTAAACCATATATAACCATATATATATATATGTATGTGAAACCGTCACCTTCATAAAAAAAACATGGGGATAGGGGTATTTTTTTGTTCTTAATAGCTATTAAACAAGAATTTGAAAGAGAAAAATGACATTCCCTCACTCCTGCCACCAAGTGGGGAGGCTGAGAATTAAAAAGAGAAAGGGCTAAACATAGAGCCTGTAGAATGTGTCAGTGCGGTTGTATTTATCCCGAGCCAACGCTCTATTCAAGGCATTACAGGCTGACAGTTTTGGCTTATGTATAGAGGATAATAGGTGTGAATGCTGGGAAGAAGTTAACAGTTCTCACTCAGTATAGGCATTCTTCTCTTGGGCGCATAAAGCTGGGTTATTATTCACTGATCTTTCCGGGAGGTCTGCAGGTGCCTACTTAAAATGCTAATATAAATAATACACAGTGAATATGTACATTCATCCGGTAGCCTGTTACGAGTGTGCTTGTTATTGCACATATACAGACAGTAGTGGCTGGTGTTCTAGAAGACAGAGGATGACAGACAAAAGGAGGATGCTAACCTGCAATCTGATATCCAGCTTGGATCAGCGTTTCTGAACCCAGGTCAACAGCACAGTCAATGGCAGACCCAGGGCTGATTTATTTAGGAAAGATAGCATGTCAGGCATTCTTAGGTATGATGTTGCTTGATTACAAAAAGGAATCCATTGCCTTCATGGCTACCCTCCATATCTTTGGCCATGGCAACTCTAAGGCCAGATTTCCAGGCTGCAGCACAAGGGCTATTGTTATAGATTCTATTACTCCGGATATGAAATGAGATATTTTACCTGCCGTGTTAAGTCAACTTCAAGAGGGAGCAGCCATATCACTTTCACTGTCGGAGCCAATACTCATCTTATCCTTTGTTGGTACTGTATATGCCTCCTGTGGGCTCAGTGGAATATGCTTCACTGAAGTCAATGGGTCACTTTCCCACAAGGGCTCTGAGGCTCAGCACATAGCAGCAGGAATCAATTATTAGACCCACAAAGGAGATTACAGACTTCGCAAGAGCAGTCATGAAGTATATAGAGTAAATATAGTAATAGAATAAACGTTTACTATAATACAGTATTAATATACTGTATATATATACTGAGAGCTCTAGCCAGAGTACTGATGCTTGTATATTTCTCATCTCATGGTCAGTTTATACAACATACAGTATATATAACAAAACTAAAGCTGGTAACTGGTTACAGTAGCAGTAATACTTAATAATACTTCCATTGGAGCACAGTGCGACAGACAGACGGGACAAATGGAGCAAACACTTGGCAATCACACAGCTCAGATTCACAGAAAGTGATGGACTGTGTTAACAGTGTTATCCCCACATTAACACATCAGTGCCATTATTTGTGTTGCATGGTATACAATAAAAAGTTAAACACATACCTAATTCATTTAAGAGCATGGAACTCATGGCTACCACTTCTAGGGGCAATAAATGCTCCTTTATGCATCAGAACCTCATTAGTACTAGAAAGGCAGTTCTTAAATATACCCTATTTAATTGTAAGCACATACATAGTACAGATCTCTGGGTCCCTTACCCTGTCGGTATGGCAGAGCTGCAATCTAAACTCTACTTATTCTATGAGAGTTTTGTGCCACCCTGCTGGGTAGTGTGATGGAGTGACAATCAGCTCTGGCTAATAAACCTTACAGTATTGTAGGGTTTTATAGGAAATTTAGTCTCACATTAAAAATATATTTAAAATTCCTGGAAAGTGCAAGAAAATGGTTATTTTAATTTTAGCAAGAACTAGCAGGTTCATAGGTTGGTGCTACTGGCACGTGGGCTAAACTTTGTGCATGTGTGAAACATAAAACTGGCTCATAAATAAGTGTTTGGAGCCTACTGGGCCCAGCCAAAGGGTTAAGCTCTGCGTCTAGTTGTTGCTGGGTCACTCGGCACTGCAGCCTCATGTACAACTTACTCTCAGCATGATTATTGCCATTATACGTGAGTGACAGCTTTGGATGTAGATGCAGTCAACAAGAACCGACAATAATTAACATTACCGTATACAGGCTGGGAAATAAGAAAAAAAAAGAAATGCACAAATATGTCTAATTTGTACGCACTGTGGAGTCTATTAAATTTCCTGCATATCTTCATGTGTTCTAAAAGCAACCACTTACCATTTCATTTAGCAAAGCGTTGCATGCCCCCGCTATGCCCCCAGGCATCCAAACACTCGACCGAAACGTGTTTTTTAGTCCTCGGGAAAGTATTTGTAAATCATGAGTAATGAGTCTGTCTGGATTTGTTGTCAGGATGTTTCCTAATTGCTTCTGGGCTTTAGGCAAAACATTTGGGCTGCAATTCGTGCTTCCAGCAAAACCAGCAATATCTACGCATTTTATAGCCTGCTTTATCAGTGAAGGATCGTGCCTGGTGGGTGCAAGAAAAGTAATTACTCAAAGGGGCTCTAAGAATTAAAAGCTTTGTTGTTGCCAGCGGCAAATGTAAGATGCTGAGCAGTGTATGAGAGTGTGAGCAGGTACAGGTAAGTGGCCGAGGAGAGAGCGTTTCAGACAGAGATGGCCAAACTGTGGCCCTTTAGCTGGGGTTAAACTACACAAAATCCTTGTCAGGGATGATTTCTGCCATTGGTGTTAATTCAGACATAAGGACCGGTATAAATACAAGACTGATTTTGCACAGCTTTATAAATATGCCCCCTGGTGTGTATCTGCTGTCAGTGAGCAAGTGAGAGCCATCCCTCGTGCAAAAGGTTTGCGGCTAATGCTTACAGGAGGTGATTTCTCTGCAGGGCGGGGAGCAGTAAATGGCTCTGGCGAACAGGATTACTTTATATAGAAATGACCGTCAGCTCTGAGATAAGCACATTTTAAGTGGAGTCCAGATAGATTTATTGCCAGTTCAATAGATCCATACAAGCATCCAAAGCAACCTTGAAGTGCTACTAGCAGATTGCACCCATTTGCCTCCAGAAAAGAATAATTCCTATCTGTTTATAGCTCCTTAATCTGATCAGCTGTTGAACTGCAAGTCCCAGCATCCTTTTCAAGCAATGGTCCTGCTATACTGAGTAAGCACATCCAAGTTACGACACTAGTCAGCTGAATACATTGCTACACACAGGCTACAAAGTAACTCCTGAGGGATCATTGCTTAATAGGGGAATGCGATTATGCTTGTAGATGACAGGGGTTCAGCAGCATCACTCAGTAGGTCCTGTCATAGTTAATACTCAAGGGTTAGAGCTATAATCCCAATCGAGGGGCTCAAGATTTCCTTCATATTTTGTTGATCCACAAGTGAAGAGTCACAGCCTGGACTTCCCTCATATATATATATACACACACACACAATCTCAAAGGAGCACGCTACACTTACTGTAAGTATAGCACTTAACAGGTCTTAATAATGCGACAAAAATAATTCACTTAGTGCCCAACATTTTGGTCACTGTTTTTTACCCTTTTCAAAGGAAACAAACAAAGTGTATATATACAACCTGGACTGAAAAGATCTAACAGCTATTATGCGCTAATTATATTCCTCTCTCTCTCTCTCTCTCTCTCTATATATATATATATATATCTAAATCCATATTAAGTATATTCGATAAAGCACTAGTTTAGGGGACACATCTATTTGAGCATTAAAGGATAACTAAACCCTAAAAAAGCATATGGCTAGAATACTATTCTGGATTTTGTCTTCTGAACTTACTGTACAAGCCCAGAAAATCAGAAGCCCTATAACAGTAATGATTCATGATTTTAAAGCTGTCCCCTACATCATACCATCTTATTAGGCTGCCTTTTAAGTGTCAGTGACACTGCACATGCTCAGTGTGCTCTGGGCTGCTGAAAAGCTAAGATAAGTGGGTTGTGGGAAATCATCAAAACTTTAGAAGCAGTAAATCAAACTGTTAATCAATTGTGATGCAGAATTCTGGGCCTGATAGTCACCCTGTGTAGTTGAAATGCCAGGGCCTGTTATACATTGCAGTCCTGACCTGTCCTATATTAGCCCAGAGTATGTTCTTACATTAAGTTACTCAACATGTGCTTGAAACACAAAACTGACACGTATGTCATCTATAAGGCATACAGTACCCTTACTGGAATACAGATTCTGGCTTACCTCAGCTCATACCCATGTTTGCCACATCATCCATGTAAATCCGAGGCACAGAAGAGCTTTGCAGTATGGGAGGCGGATGTGCATGAAACTGCTGACCTGGATGTGTGTACTTGGCAGAGTGTCACAGCGACACAAGTCAGAGCACTTCACGCCGCTCCAGTCAGTTTATTTGCATGCCCTCACTAGCATTATTAAATATTTGAAAGTGTTAATCCGCCAGGCATGGCGCAGGGTAAAGAGAGGTGCAGTTGGCATGAGCATAATGGTTCCTAAATATTTTATTACAACTGCAAAAAGCTTACAGTGTTAATGATTTCTGCATCAATGTCATCACTGTGGGAAGTCTAGACTGTTTGATCTTGATTCTTTATGTCAGAACCTGCCGCATCTAGTTTCACATGTAGCAGGACCCGAACCTTTAAAAGAAATATGTGCGCGGCTTGCTATTCGTGAAAGTCATGCTGTGAATTAGCGTGGCAGATTCATCAAAATGACTTTCACTGGGAGCCCTGATGGATGTCAGGCCTTTCTTTCTGCAATATACTCGTTATGCAATGATAGTTAGATCTGCAACAGATTTGTAAATTAAAATGTGACTGGGAAGGGAGATACGGCTAAATGTCATCAAATGGTGGCACTTTGAATCTCTGATGCCTACACATGCTAGGATAAAAGGAGGAAGGAAGCGGAGCGTGAAACTCATCACAGTTATTGTTATATAGAAATATTGATTGTAATGGGAAATTGATTGTTTGCAGAGTTTAACACATCTGCATAACAACTACAAAGCCACAGACCCCATTATCTACTCAGACTCTATTATCTCTGCCATAATCCCTCCTGGCAGAGAGGCAGCATGACTTCCAGTGACATCCCTCAAATGCTCCATGGTGGCGCTTTAAATATTCTATACAGTACATACTCACACATGCAAAGGGCATTCACTGGTCTCCATTTCATTTCAGTGATTCATCATGTACCTGATGTATGTCCCTCCTGTGCCTGGGACCCTGCCCTACTAATGTGTGTCCCTCCTGTGCCTGGGACCCTGCCCTAATAATGTGTGTCCCCCCCCTGTGCCTGGGACCCTGCCCTAATAATGTGTGTCCCCCCCTGTGCCTGGGACCCTGCCCTACTAATGTGTGTCCCTCCTGTGCCTGGGACCCTGCCCTAATAATGTGTGTCCCCCCCCTGTGCCTGGGACCCTGCCCTAATAATGTGAGTCCCCCCCCTGTGCTTGGGACCCTGCCCTAATAATGTGTGTCCCCCCCTGTGCCTGGGACCCTGCCCTAATAATGTGTGTTCCCCCTGTGCCTGGGACCCTGCCCTACTGATGGGTGTCCCTCCTGTGCCTGGGACCCTCCCATACTAATGTGTGTCCCTCTTGTGCCTGGGACCCTGCCCTACTGATGGGTGTCCCTCCTGTGCCTGGGAACCTGCACTACTGATGGGTGTCCCTCCTGTGCCTGGGACCCTGAGCTACTGATGGGTGTCTCTCCTGTGCCTGGGACCCTGCGCTACTGATGGGTGTCCCTCCTGTGCCTGGGACCCTGCGCTACTGATGGGTGTCTCTCCTGTGCCTGGGACCCTGCGCTACTGATGGGTGTCCCTCTTGTGCCTGGGACCCTGCGCTACTGATGGGTGTCTCTCCTGTGCCTGGGACCCTGCCCTACTGATGGGTGTCCCTCCTGTGCCTGGGACCCTGCCCTACTGATGGGTGTCCCTCCTGTGCCTGGGACCCTGCCCTACTGATGGGTGTCCCTCCTGTGCCTGGGACCCTGCCCTACTAATGTGTGTCCCTCCTGTGCCTGGGACCCTGCCCTACTAATGTGTGTCCCCCTGTGCCTGGGACCCTGCCCTACTAATGTGTCCCCCTCCTGTGCCTTGGAAACTACCTGCACTACTGATGGGTGTCCCTCCTGTGCCTGGGAACCTGCACTACTGATGGGTGTCCCTCCTGTGCCTGGGACCCTGCCCTAATGATGGGTGTCCCTCCTGTGCCTGGGAACCTGCACTACTGATGGGTGTCCCTCCTGTGCCTGGGAACCTGCACTACTGATGGGTGTCCCTCCTGTGCCTGGGAACCTGCACTACTGATGGGTGTCCCTCTTGTGCCTGAGACTCTGCAATATTGATGTGTGTCCCTGCTGTGCTTGTTTCATATATTAGGGACACCTCTTAGGAAGCCACATTTTATATTCGCTGTAGTCTTCAGGGTAAAAATGCTGTTACAGATGCACATTTCTTATATAGAATTGTCAGAACAGGAAGCAACCCCTGGGCTGCTGTTGTAAAGCTATTGTAATATGCAGGGCATTATTCAGAGATAATGGTATTCAAAGCACAAAACCTGAAACTGAAAACTAATTATAAACCAGTGTGTATGCCATACTATAATAGCCTTTTCTCCTCTTCCATTAAGACCCTACCAAGGAATGGTCCTGCTGGTAAATCTGGCTTTGCAGGGAACTCCAATAGTTGTCACATTTTATTAACATTCATGTGTTTGATTTAAGTACTTCATTTTTAGTTCCATTCAACTGATGACAAAAATGCCCAAAACTCAAAATGTAGGGTTTTGCACCCAACCAAAAGAGAAAGCACGTTTGCTGTATAGAGCATAAGTGCAGTTATCATATCGATATTATTTGTGCCGATTTTACCCCCCCCCCACCTCATATCAAACAGCTGCCAGATGAGCACGCAGCCGGAATCTGTGCAATCATCCTAGCAGAACATTGTGGCTTTAAATTGGATGACCCTGAGAGGCATGTTTATTCTTTTACTTGTGACAGCCTCCCTGTCAAACTATAAATAAAAAATACGCATTAATAAAAATGAGAAGAAGACAATAAGGTATTAAATTACAGGTCTATAGATGGGTGACATGCTGCTGACCCATTCAGTGTATAGGGACTACAATTGATGGGTTTTGAGAATAACTTGTTCTTTATTAGCAGAATACATATGTTCTGGCATTCTGCTGGGTACTAATGAAGTGTTATCCTTTCTCAGGCACTAAATACACACAGGCTGAACCCTAGAATAGAGAAAAGCTGACCCCTTACTCCACTGCAAAGCTACTGACCAGAGACAGTAAAAATACAAAAAGCTTTGAGATCCACTTTGGCATTTGTTAACTGAAAGCCAAGAGGGGACTGGGGATCAGCCCAACAATGGCTAATTTATCATCTTAAATGCTGCTAGTTGCATAGATTCTACTTGAAATAGTTGAATGTAATCTCTCCAATTTATTCTGAAATTATTTCTGTCTACCAAGCCTCCCACCTCTTCTCCAAGAACATGACTTGTTTAGATTGGAAGGCAACTTTCCTTGTGTGTTATACCTGAGATTGGTGCTCCATGTAGACTAGTGAAGACTGCAGGAAGATGTCACAATATAACACTTACCAGTTGCCCCAATTCTGACCACATCCCTAAGCTTGCTGCACAATGCCCAATCTGTACATGCCACTCTGGAGAAAGCTGGTCATCTGGAATGTAACAGCTGGAGGGCCAACCTCCACACTTCTTATATAGCTCAAAATTTCTTCCATATCCATTTTTTGTATAGAATACACAAGTAGCATTAATGCTATAATGGTACCCTGACAATGTAATGATTCTGGCTTGGGTACTATCTGCAAGGAGTGGGTTTACTCTTAAGGTCCCCATACACGGGCTGACTATAGCTGCCGATATCGGTCCCTTGGACCGGTTCGGCAGCTAATCGGCCCGTGTATGGGCAGAACAGAGCTGCCTGGCCGACCAATATCTGGCCTGAAATTGGCCAGATCTCGATCGGGCAGGTTAGAAAATCCGGTCGGATCGGGGACCGCATCGGCTCGTTGATGCGGTCCCCGAACCGACTGCCCCATAAGCTCAAATGTAATCCGATCGTTTGGCCCCAGGGCCAAACGATCGGATTATTTTTTTTTTAAGTCCCTTGCTACCCGATATCTCCCACCCATAGGTGGGGATATCGGGTGAAGATCCGCTCGCTTGGCGACATCGCCAAGCGAGCGGATCTTATAGTGTATGGGCACCTTTACAGGCAGTTTAATTGGCTGACTGTGAGCTACAGAACCACTCCCATCATGCCCAGCCATCCTGCAGACACAATGCTAAAGAGATTTATTGATCAATGTAATCCTCAAATGCTCCATTTCAGCAACTGTCTGGGTGTTATTTCTGAGAGTTATCTTTGGGCGAAGGTAAGAAATTGCCAACGGAATGCCTGCTTCTAAAGGTTTTGCTTTCTTGTAATTAGATGGAATGTATTATGTATGAACAGGGGCCAGAGCATTTACTTAAGTATGCATCAGAGAAATTAAAAATATACATGTATACAGAAATAATACCATCACAAATGGACTGAATGTGATTTACAGTCAAGTAGGCCTCATAAACTGCCTGTGAAGGACTTTCTAGGCGTTGAATGAGATGCCAGACCTAGATGGTGAGGCAGTTTAAGTGTCCCTCTCATATTTTATTGATTGCTCTGATATATGAATTAAATCCTTATTCCATTAGAGGCCTCTAAAGCTGTTAAAATGTAAATCAGTACTTCCAAAAGAATATAATATTTTGTTTACAATTACCCATGCCATAAAAATGGAAATTGATCACCTTATTTGGTGAGTTCAACTAACAGCATTGCTAGCTTTTCTAAGTAATTAGGAAAAATATATATTTCATATATATTAATATATATTAATATATATAAATATATATATATATATATATATATATATATATAAACAACAAGAGATCCTCTGCACTCACCCATTATCAATATATAGGACATTAAGACATTCTGTGCATTTAAGCTACTAAGAAATGCCCTTCCCTTTAAGCAAAACAGGGATTGTTTGTCCATATATTGCAATATACTTCAAGCTGGCCAACTGCATCAAAGTCATCCCTTTTGACCAGTTCCTACACTGACTTATGGGTAGCCCTGGCTAAATGTATATTGAAGCAGTAGAATTCTTAATGAATCGCATAAGTCAGTGTAGGAACTGGTCAAAAGGGATGACTTTGACGCAGTTGGCCAGCTTGAAGTATATTGCAATATATGGACAAACAATCCCTGTTTTGCTTAAAGGGAAGGGCATTTCTTAGTAGCTTAAATGCACCGAATGTCTTAATGTCCTATATATTGATAATGGGTGAGTGCAGAGGATCTCTTGTTGTTGTTTCTATGTATTTTGTGGTCACAACCTCATTGCACCCCCGCCTAATGGTTTAAAATTTAGTGGTTGAGCACAACTTTCCCTTTATATATATATATATGTGTGTGTGTGTGTGTATCTTGCAATTTCTCTGTGTGTCAGAGATCAACACGAAAACAGGACATGGAAAAATAAAAAAATATTTGAGTATATAGAATCTCTCAGTGGAAGAGTCAGATGGGGGCTCCTACAATGCAGGAATCTAGGGCTCCAATCTTGCCTTTACAGGCCTCAATGCATTGCTGAACAGCAATTTTCAACATCCCCCAAAAGACTTTGACAGGACAGACCCGGCTATTTATACTAAAAATATCTTTTAACACTGTTCTCCCCGAGAAGATCCTCTAATGCTGGGGGCACCGAGCACATGCTAAAACCGGCCTTTTTGGGCAGTGTGCTATTTAACTGTTAATGGTCTCCTTCCTTACATGCCATTGGGAGAGGACTAAAACCACAACCCCTCTAGTTACTAAAGCTTATGTTTTTTTTTGCTTGTGCTTTGGATACATGGCAGCTGACTAGTAACAGTGAGTATTCATTGCCCTTAGAGTGAAACTCGTCTCCTGAGTAGGAGTAAAAAAAATGGCGAAAACCCCCTTTAATCTGTATTGACACTGTTAGGAGGAGGGTTAATTAGTAATTACTTTATTTCTATGAAAGGCAAGCTTTTGGGCCATGGATTAACAGTAAGGCCCCAGGAAGGCAGATTTGCCTATGGTATGTATTAATATGGCTGGCGAGCCTTCATTTGTTGTATCATCTGTGTCTCCAGGGGAACAACTGCTGAGGCTCATTTGTGTGCCTTGCTCTATAAGAATCAAATGGTCTCAGTTTAGCTAATCTTCTAGTTTAATGTTCACTGTAAAGTTGACCACTTTGACTTACTAACCTTCCTAGAGAGAAAGAGGCAGAATACATAAGATATTATAAGAAAAAAAAGGAAACCTCAATACTATTATATTATTTCTTATTCATATTGGTTTTGTGTACCTGAGCCATGTCCTTGTCCTATAATATGACACCAGAGCATGAGTTTGACTCTGTATAATTAATATGGAACATGTGACCAGGCGCCCCCTCTCAGCCAGCTGTTCATGGATGTTAAACTTCAAACAGGCATTGTAATTTGGGAAGTCTGCAAGCCACACTGTCAAGCAGAGGTCAAGTGCCAATCTACGTTATGGGATATTGACTGCAGACAGAATTTCTGGGGCAAGCAACGGGAGACAAGAACAAAAGCCACAGGGGAACCAAAAGCAAACTGTGAAAAAGAAAAATTCGAACTGAAATAGAAATATTGTAAAACATTTAGGAACTGATACTCTTTATGGAATTAGCTCACAAGACTTGTGTAGCATTTGTTGTACTGTGGGTTGTAGCTTGGGTATGAAGTATATGGTTTAAAGAGACCACGGATAACTCACCGGTATACCGACAGCTATCTTCTTGCAGCCATTTCGTTCCTAAGGCCGAGTTAAGATCCTCTGTAGACAAACAGGTTGAAGAAATGCTTAGATTTCTGTTTTTGTTAACAGGTTTTTTACTTCCCACACGTTTGTTTTAATAGATTAATCAGCACTAACAGGTTTAATCATCGACAGCTTCCCAACTATAATGACTACTCAGTTGTACTAATGATTCCATAACTGTATATACTGTACACCCAGTTTCCATATGAATGTGGTAGCCAGGTTCTTGTCATATGAAAGTTTCTCATTGCAGGGCTATTAGCTGAGGACACATGGCATCAGCACATTCTATGTACATATGGGGCTCATTAAATAAGATGAGGCAAAATGGACCCAGGGCAGTAACCCATAATTAACTTTAATCAGAGGTCGAATAATGAAAGCAAATCTCCCATTGCTGGTGCACATTTGTCCATTTTTACAAAATATATAGCAACCAACCATATACTTGTTTTTACATTGCTACCCATGATGTTCTATCTGTTGCTTGGTGCTATGGTTCACTAGAACAGTAGCAAACCTACCAGACCTCCTAAACTTATGCCCCCCAGCAGACAATGGATCTGCTGTTTCAAGGAATCTAGAGCACAAAAAAAGTAAAAATAGAAATATAAAGGATCCCCAATCTGCAGCTCTTCAGATGTTGATTAACTACAATTATCAAAATCTCCAAACAGACTTTGTTTGGTTTGGAAATTGAAGTCCATCAAAAGCTAGTGGACGTGACTGCAGGCTGGACATCCTTTACTTCCTTTTAGATGAAGAAATTGAAAAGTAATAGTCACATGTAGGACATTAATATTTTTACTTTGTGGCTAAAAACCCAAGGGAAATTACTTATCTGCCATTCCCACAAACTGGCTCGATTACTGTGTTCAGTTCTACAAAGTTGCCCTAAAATTTTCCTCATTCATATTATGCACAAACAATAGATGTAGTTTACTCCATGTGACCAAAGCTGGCCATACACTGACTGATAACAAGTTATGAAACAAAGCCTCAAATTATTTTGTTATGTTGTGTCATATATATTGGTCAGGCCTGGATTGGCAATCAATTCTGGCAAATGCCAGAGGGGCTGCTATCAGATGCCCTAGTCAGTTACTAATTAGTGGGCTGGTGGTGAGCTGTTGGGCCACTGTGTCCTTGGAATGCTGGGGCCTATTTCAACTCCCAGGCCAGACCTGATATTGGTCATTAAAATTAGGCAGGTTTGAATGGAATTCAGCATGGAATTAGTGTTGCCACCAGGCCAGTATTTTACTGCCCTAGCACTTGGTCATTGTGCATCAGCAGATGAGAAAGTAAAGAGGAGCTGCAGCTGCTCTTAGGGCTAAGACTCACAAGGCAATTGGTAGCCACAACTTTTTAAAAATTTATGGCGACTAATCCGTGCAGCAAAACTGTGCGCGATTAGTTGCAATGACTTCTAAGTGTCCTATGATGGGAAAGTTGCCGCGATTAGTTACCACAACTGACTTTTTAAAAAGTGTGTCTTCGCCCTTAACTTCTTCATGTTCCAGTGGTTCAAGGTGCCACCCCAAACAAAGAGGACAATAGAAAAGTGGTGATACCATAAATGGCCACTCACGTAGTACCTGTCTGTTCAGCCCATGGGCTGATAGGTAGAATACTGATGAGTATCGGCTACACACCTTAAAGCTTTCATGGCACTAACTTATTCTCCATTATATTTTCTGACCCAGGAATTCTGATATTTGTATTCCAGACCATGGTGCGGTGCTGCTTGTACCTTAATGGATTTGCAAAATACAACTTTTCATAATTGTATTCCCTTTATACTGATTGTTAGCTCTGAAAAAAATGAGGTCATTTATTTAATAGTGGGTCTGGCAGCCCCAAATCAATATTACAATATATTTATTTTTATTATGCCTGAGGCAAATAAATGCTACGGTCTGCCCCATCACCTCTAGTTAATTAACAAGACACAAGGTGTGTGGGCTGCTAGGTTGCTTCGGAAACACAGCTGTAGCCACCGCATATGTTTTTAATATTTTAACTAATAGCTCGATGTTGGTTCCATTTTACTGCTTCAAATTCCTCCAGTTATATTCATGGCATGAAAACAAGGCATTTGTGCAGAAAACAAATTTCGCTCAGAGCCTCTGCCTCCAACCATATTGTTATTAATAACAGATACATCAGCTGTTATGCAGGAGTGCCTTGGAACATAATTATTGATTTATGAGTTGTTGCACATCACGGGGTTAAACAGATGCAATCATTCCTTTTGCTACCATCGGCCCTGAAGAAAAGACCTCGCTTATTTTCATCTAGCTGCTGAGTAATTAAAACATGATGAGCCCTGCAAATGAGCAGTCATATCCGAAATCAAAAATACCGATCCGCCTGCTGAACCCCCTCTCCCTCTCTTTGTGTAATGGGCTTTGTAGCTACCGTTGTGTCAGCTGTGCACATAAATATGCCGGGGTTGAAATACAGCGCATCGATGACAGTAACTTATTTCCAAATGGTTTCTGGTTTTCCAGTGTTTTCTTTCCGAGCTAAAATCTCAGCCATAAGGCAGGGCAGAAGTGCTGCTCTGTGAGAAAGAGGAAGCCATTTTCCCATTTTCATTACACATCAAATTATATTTTGTTATACTTAAGATGACACATTCTATTCTTTATTGTTGGGTGTCAAAGCTCCGTTAAAGGGGTTGTTCACCTTTGAATTAACTTTTAATATGATGTAGAGAGTAATATTCTGAAATAGTTTGCAATTGGTCTTCATTCTTTATTATTTGTGTTTTTTTAATTATTTAGCTTTCCGTTGAGCTACTTGGAAATTCAGCAGCTATTGCATCCAGGCAATGGTCTGAATTAAAGACTAAAATTATTACCATCATCATTGTTATTATTAACATGTATTTATAAAGCACCAACATATTCCGCAGCCCTGAACATTATACATTAAACCAACACAAGGGATTACAATCTAAAAGAGCTTGCAATCTAAAATATGAATAGAAGAGGTTTTGAATAAAAAGATAAGTAATAAAATTTGACAATAACAATAAAATTGTGGTGTTACTACTCTGAGCTGCCCCCACACACAAACAAAAATCTTTGGAGTGGCCTCCCCCTACCTGCTCATGTATAAATCCTCGCACCCTGCCAACTCTCCTACCTGAGAGCCAGTGGGGAGCAGGGGTTGATATGCAACTATAGAGGAGGCAGACCCCAAGGTCTGTACCCCCCTGTTCTCCAGGCCCTCTCACGCAACCGCAGGGTCTGCTTTCTCTATTGTTCCGCCACTGGATGCCAGAAAAGTTGCTAAGAATTGGCAATTCTATTACATACTAAAAGCTAACATGTAGGTGAATTACCCCTTTAAAGGGCTACTAAATTCTAGAAGAAAGGCAAAGCTATGGCACAAGTAATGTTCAAAATGTAGGTAGGTGGGTGGTGGGAGGATTGGAGTTAATATGTTTTTATACACTAGCTCACTATGCTGTGGATCACATATAACAACCGTGTGTTGTGAGAATATTATTTTCTGAGCTTTAGTTGCCCTTTAAAGGTGCAGCAGCTTTCAGAATATGCCATGGACATGCAAAGAGCTGTATAAGCTGACATTATAATATTCAACTGGCACTTCTTTTCCTATCTCATTTGTTAGATCTTATCTAATAAACACTGAGGCAGCAAAACCATTTCCTATGAAGGAAATTGCAAACGTATATCTCATTGAGGGCCCACTGTATAAAAGGCACCAGATGTCTTGGTTTGTTCGGGATGGGCCTGGTTTCGTGTGAATGCAGGACCGCACATATTAGGAGGAACAGCATATCATGAAGAAGTGCTTTACTGCCTTTAATATCCCTTATCAGTTAAATAGAACAGCCTTCTAAATATATGTTCCCTATTGTTATGTGACTCTCGTGGGTCAGTATTATCCTGGCTACTTACTACATCACTAGTACTATAAAATACTTATTCCCAAATCATTTTGTTTAATGGAAATCACTGCCATACAAAGATTTCAGACAGGAGTTAGGGAAGATGGCTTTAAACCTGTGGCACATAGTGGTTTGGCAAGAGGTACCCCCCCTCCTGCCCCCTACCCATCCCCTAACTTATCTTTCAGATAAGCATCTCCCTTTCTCCCTCAGAGGGAAGGGGGATCATACACACAGATTTTGACCCATTCCTTCCATAACTAGGAGGGGGGCCCCTGATTCATATCTCACTAGTGGGGCTATTCCAGCCTTCTCCCTATCCCTATCCCTCACCCATTGCTGCCCAGTAGTTTCCCTAGCCCATATCCTTTACTGGGAAATAGGCAGGGAGAGATAGCCACTACATCCCTACAGAGCATTGCTACACACTATATTTAATGGAGATACATGATATATCTTTATGCACATGTATAGTTTAGACGTTTCAGACAGGAAGCTTAATGAGCACCTCACTCAGGGCAGCACTCTTGCATGCCTTTTATTAATGAAGCAAATTGCATTTTAGGTTTAGAGCCCTTTAGCTGTGAATAGAAAAATATAATATTTCTACCGCTTTTAAGACTTTTAGAGAATGACAGGTTATGCCTAGAAGTTTTTATTTTGTGGGAATTGTGTGTTTTTATTCTGAAAAGTTTAGACCATTCTTTATCTATTCCCAGAAATATTTACAGTGGTTCTAATCTAGGTTATAGATCAATCCGAGCCACCTGCAGATCGCCAGCTGCTGTGAAACTACAACTCCCATCATCCCATCATCAATATAATACAAGCAAGTGGAGCAACAACAGCTGGAGAGCGGCGGGTGGTCCTGGCTCTGCAGTAGGTTCTCTTTCTGGTTCTAAAGTCCCCGACAGAACAGATTTTACAAATACACTAACACATCGCACAAGTGGCTCAATCAGTGGATCAGTCATGCTGACAAATCCAACTGCGCTCAGGTGAGATATTCTTCTGAGAAGTAATAACAATTTAAATAAAAAAAAATCCTTGTTTTATACAGAACAAGAGCTGCTTTCCTCTTTCTTCTTTTATACCAAAGCTGTCAGCTGTCAGGTAGGGAAAGCTGCTTGTTATTATTGACTTCAGTATGAATCCTTAATACTCTGTTAATAATAATAATAATAATAATAATAATAATAATAATAATAATATAATATACAGCAGATAGGTGCAGCAGTTGGCTGAGGGTGGCGGAACTGAAGTTGAACCGTAGCTGGAGCGCTATGATAACATGCTAACATTCTAACAATCCCTTTAATGTTAATAAAGCAGCTTCAGCTGATTTTATACCTGGTCCCTACACTGCAAAGGCACTGCCTGGCCAACCCATTCACAGGGCCACAATATACGGTCATGAGTTATCCCAGCACCTCATTGCCCCTGGGGCACATTACACAGTGCTCTAAATATCTCAGCAGTAAAATACACAACAATGAGGGACATATTTTCAATATAATTCTGGTCAATGCCATAGAGCACACATATCTGCGGCTGCAGTTACCGTGTGAAACAAGAGTGAGCGCCCACTGTACTGTGAGATGCACCTGTGCCGGTGTGAGTGCCGGTGTGACATTCTCCCCCAGTAATGAGTGCACAGACAGTCGTGCATAGAGAAGAGCAGCTGCTGCAGGGGTAGGCAGAGAACAGGTAAAGTGGTCAGGCAGCAGCAGGGAGCAAAAAGATAGCATATTTTATCTTGCATGTTAGCCCTGTCTATTCATTATCTAGACAGTTTTATGACTGCCATGGATATCAGAGTCTAAAAGATTCTGATGATGGATGGAGAGACTAACTCTGGAGATTCCATAGTGTAGTGCTGCATTTCCCGGCCCTTAACTCAGCCATTCATGCCTATGGCATTTTATCTTTGATTGATATACAATGTAAACAACACTGGAAGCCAGAGAGTAGATAATATTTCCCAGTGAAGAAATGGAGACTTAGTAAATTACCCACCACAATTCCCTATGACTTGCGGTAACAATAAAAAAGGAAAAAAAAAAAAAAAAGAATAGTTGCTATGTTGTGATTTTTATCAGAACAGCTGTGGATTTAGGAATGCAGTCCTATGGCTGTGGTTGAACTACAATGCTCACCATCCCCTGACAGCCTGTTCAACATCAACTGGAAGGTTGCAAGTAGCACATACCTAACTGGTTTAAACTAGCTATACGAGTATGATCTGGGGCTAACATTTGGTAAGGGAACAGAAATGAAAAGGTTGTACATTCACCTCCTGAAAAAATCTAAGGATTTGTACTCATGGGTGTTTTCAATTGTGCCCAGTAGTGGATTTCACTGGTAATGCAAGTGCATTGTTGTGGGTCTGTGTCCATGGAGTGGGCATCCACACTGCAGTGAGAATTGGCATTGGTATCCACTCCTGTGTGCACAGATCCAGGGAGCAGGTATGGGATCCCTTATCCAGAAACCGATTATCCAGAAAGTTCCAAATTACAGAAAGCCTGTCTCCCTTAGACTCCATTTTAATCAAATAATTCAGATTTTTAAAATTGATTTCCTTTTTCTCTGTAATAATAAAACAGTACCTTGTAATTGATCCCAACTAAGAAATTAATTAATCCTTATAAAAGGCAAACAATCCTGTTGGGTTTGATTCATGGTTTATTGATTTTTTAGTAGACTTAAGGTATGGAGATCCAAATTACAGAAAGACCCCTTATCCGGAAAACCCTTCGTCTCGAGCATTCTAGATAATGGGTCCTATACCTGTACCACAATTTTGCATTCATTTTTAATCCCACAAATACTGGTTATAATGGAGTTTGGTTAGTCCATCATCGTTCAGAAAACTACAGATCATGTAGTCAGCGCTGGATTACACATTTCTAATGTGATAAACAGCAGAAAAATACAAATTTAAGAGAAGTGTTTTGCAAATAATAGTTTCTTCAAACTGTATCTATTGAATCATTGATTTGCTGCACAAATAAATCTGACCTGTTATTGGAATTTATAAAAACTTAAATGCATCAAATACATCTTCTGCTTGCTGGACATGAGGTTTAGTGCTAGAATACGTCTTAGTGTTTAATTCATTAGCTGGGAGCTAAGGGCTATATAAGGCAGAAGGCAGGCATGTCTATGTATTTGTACTTGTGAGCAATACAGTTGGCCAGGGATTTACTAATGACTCCACCTTTCTCTGATCTTGTGCAATGGGGGTAGAAAATATCAGCTCAGGGGCAGGGGTTAAGAAACACATTGACTATCTGAGCACCAAGAAACAAGAGGGATTATTCATTTATATATTGTTGTATTATTGATAAACAAAAAGTTTCTGTTACCCCCATAATGCACACAACAAAGGAACGTACTATTGAACCCAAAGAGCTGTAATGAGAAAAGGCAGGTTGATTGTTTGAAAAAATAAAGGTTGAAGCTCTGAGGACTAAACATATGGAGGGGTGGGAGCCCTGCTTTATAGGTTATCTGCCTTCAAATCAATATACACTGTACAGAACAGTATTAACATAAATACTCACACAGTAGGTTAAGAGGCCACATTCTGCAGAGCATACACAGACATTTCTACGGATTGTTTTAACCCCTTCCCTAAAGGAGTAGAGCTGCTACCCAATAAATTAAAAATGTTTAATGCCTTTTTGTTTGGTATGCTTGAACTTTTAGACTTATATATATAATATATATATATATATATATTATATATATATAATGAACCCCCCTTTCTACTTATGTATTAAAGGTTTTGTGTTTTATTATTAACCTTTACTGACATAGCACCAGCATATGTTTGTGCCCTATTCTGCAAGTTTGCAGCATTCATTCCCTAGCTTCTTGGTTCCCTTTATTCAGTAGATGCACTGTGCATGATTGGGGCGCAAGTTACATGAAAGGGGACTGTGCTGAATCCACAATTTCTGGATTTGGCCGAATATATATGATATATATCATAATATAATATCATAATCGGCATATTTAAAATTGTAAACATTGACAAGTCTATTGACTATTGAGTGGTCCAGAACTGTAAAGTGATGTGACTTTTATGCAAAAAGCGATAATCTTGAACTGAATTTTCCATCCTTGCATAGGACACTGGTGCCTATTGCCAGCAATGCTAACCAATGAGCCACCCTGCTACCCTTAGGAACAGCACTGATATTTCAAAAACCTTTTAACAAGGGTAGCAAGGGTACTTGCACTACAGTAAGTGGCGCTCATTTTGGCATATGATTGTATCTGCTGCCTAAAAATGCCCTGATTTTCCAGTTTGGAATGAGGGGAGTTATAAACTAATAGCTCTGACTTGAAAAGAACTGTCTGAACTTTGTGAATACAGTGTTGCTGAATGCAGACAGTTTTTTATTTCTAAAAACAGACACTTTTTTTGTGCTCCAAAATGGAGTGCAGACCCCTGTGGCAAGTCATTTGGTGTGCAGGACAGGGTGCATGCATTTTTTGCAATTTGCACCATATTTTGCCTCTTAATGTTTCTGTGATGGCTTCTTTTTAAAGTATGTAACTCATCTAAAATAGTGCAACTTTAGAGACATAACCAAATGGGGAAAATGAAATAAGGTCTTTAAAGTGTCAGGTTAGGATCATAATATTCTAGATGACATGGAGCCACTGGCCTCTGTGTGACTGCAGCTCACTCTCTCAACTATGGAAAGAACTCTTGCTCCTTTGAGTTCCTTCAAATATACCTTTAAGGGCCTTTGTGTCAGGTTGAAGGCATCTCGTAATGAAGGAATTTCAGATAAATCTCTGCTTTCCTATTATATTTTATTCTTTTTGAATAACAGGGATTCAGTGTTAATTAAACATACGGCATGTGCTTAGTGACTCTGGAGCTAATTGTGTGCCATGAAAATCTCCCCTAAATTCCATCAGCCTATTATCATCATGCTGCTCTATGGGAAGATTTGCTACTAATATTTCATGTTGCTCTTTGTGCTTTTATCTTCTGTGCCTTCAAAGGATGAAACGTCAGAAGTAGTTAGGGATGCTCTGACCTTGTTTTCTTTCTTTCTTTTCTGTTCTAACACATAAAAAGCACTGGGTAAACAACCAAACAAGAAAAAAAGAAAAAAGAGGCTGTAATAAAACTCAATGTATTTTGAGATAGATGCAGCAAGTTCAGCTGATTGCGTCCTGAATGGCCAGATCCATCAGCATTTGCCCAATCATTCTAAATGGAGACACAAACAGGGGGACAGGGTTCCTCTTTAGAAATGAAACTTATTATTCCTTTGGCTGAATCTAAATTCTACTTACAGTCACCTGGCTCACAAATGCACAATCCACATGTTGAACTGCTTTGCAATATCAAGCCTGGATTTGGGGGGGGGGGGGGGGCAGAATTATTTTAGGGAGGTGGAATCAATATATATACATTGAGTTAAACATATATACATGGCTTATTCTGCAGATAATGTACTGTATTTGCATTTTTATTCATATGGTATTTATGGAACTGCCATAACAAATGCATATCATGTGTTTACAACACTCATTCTTAGTATATTTGGATTTGTGTTAATATTTGTGAAATTACATGAATCAGAATATGCAAAATGTTTTTGCAGAAAAGCTCCAGGTACCAGGAGACAGCAGCTCAGGTCCAAGGAAATTATTCTGAATAAAGGCTGTTGTTTGGTGCTCAGGAACTGCTCTAAGGCTTCAGGATGGAGGAATGGAAGATGGGAATTCTGGAGCAGGACTGAAAGGGTTGGGGCAATTTTGGGACTATGGATCCATTATGGTTCCTGGGGAATGATAAAGAAAAGCATTTTTTGCATTAAGAAGTTTAACTACTACATCAGAAAACAGAAGATTTCACATTAGGAGGAGAGCTCAGGAGTGCCTGAGAGGGAGCAGCTACAGTAAAAATCCCCACTATAAAATCAATATATATATAAAAAAAAAAAAAAAAAATATATATATATATATATATATATATATATATAAATATACATTTAGATGCAGAATAAAGCAAAGCAGCAGTTGAAAGGCATCTATATCTATATTTAAATATGCAGAAACGGAATACTGTGTGCACAGCAAGATATGCACTAATAATTTCTTTGTTTAATAGAAATAAATGGAACATAAACCCTGCCTAGAAAAAAAACAGAGTATACTTTCCATTTAATTATTTTCTGTGGTATCGTAGCTGGGAGATTTAATTCTGAATTCCATTGATTTGTAATGTTACCCAGATGAAATCAGAAAAAAAAAAAGTTTTAATGTTTAAGTGGAATTTATTATAGAAGCCTGGGAAGATTAACTGCTAACCATTGAACACAATGTGTTATATTACATACTAAAGAGCTGTAACTTTAGAGCGAATCAGAAATATGTTGTTACGGCGTAACTGGGGCTCCAACCCTTTGCCCTGTTTGTGGTTACAGTAACAGACCTTGGCTTCATATCTTTAAATGTTTAAAGCAGGCTCACATCTCAGTGCCAAGACACTCGCCTGCCAATAAGTTCTTTCTGAAGTAAATTGATATCACCCCCAAAATGAGAGTAGAATACCGCTCCTCCATTTCCAACAACATTCTGAGCCAATGCAATGCTTTAGTGTAAATCAGACCAATATGGTTCCTTATGGATTCAATAGATTCTACCAACTCCTACACAGGCCTGGCCTTGTGGTGCTGGGCCCATAGCACAATTCTTTGTGACCAGCTGCATGGGTAGTCAGTTAACCCTGTCTAAATCTTTTACTATCTCACTTAAAATAGAAAATGAATGTAAATTGCAGAAGAGCTCAGAGAACTAAGACCCCCTTTATGTCGACTATACACAGAACAAAACTAGTGGCTGGTTTGGCCACTCAGGCTGATCCATCATTTCATTTAGTTTCCATGTGAAAAACAGTGTTTTTCTTGCAATAAAACTCCAGGACATGGTGCTTTCTTCTCATCCTGAAGGGAAAGATAGATGATAGATTTGTAGTTTAACTTAGCAAGAGGAAGACAGCTTTATAACAGAAATAAGTTCAGCTGAAGTATTGTTCTCAGTGTGATGTGCAATAGTTGTATTTTCCCTTTGATACAAAATAAATGTGCTAGGGAATGAGCTGCCCAATGGCAATAGTTTATAGTGAAACACTCCTTCACCCCTCTTCCTACTAGGCGGCCAGTACTTACTTGTATTAAACACTAATAAAAAACAGTCATCTGACGTGTGGGTTACCTCTTGTTGGGTGCTGCTGTAGTTATTATAAACACAGAGTGGTTATTTATTATGGAGTTTTTACTAGATAACTCAGCCTGGTCTATATACTAGTACATGCATCTATGAATATTTTGTGCAATACACTGATATAATGCACAGAAGAGATCATTTGTTCCAGTAACTAAATAAATAAATGTCAGATCTAAGAGCTACTGAACTGATTAGATGGTTATAGGAAGTTTTTATTATTTTTGATAAGCAACGCTTTTTCCTTGACTCTGCACTGAGCGTGTAACCATGATATCAGCCTGGGTTAAAGTGCAATGACCAGATTCTAGAGTACTGTAAAACAGATTCTCTAGCCTATCTATCAGACTTTTGTGCCAGCTCAGCTCACAGTCACAATCCCATTTAGGTTGACTTTTTTGAGTTCAAAGCTACATTATTACTGTTTTACAGCTAACATTTAATGTTTATCAGCATTATACAGGTATATATTTTTTTTACAAAACGCATCTATTAATAGCGCTTCTATAACAGAATCCTGCATGAAAATTCATTTTTAATAGACCAAACAGATTTATTTATATTTAATTTTGAAATTTGACATGGGGCTAACCATATTCTTCATTTCCTAGGGTGCCGCAGCATTGTGACGTGTGTTCTGATAAACTTCACAATTTACTGCTGCGCTGCAAGTTCCCTTCCCTCAGCAGAACAATGGGAAGGTAGAAAAACAGCAGCCCCCGTAGATATCAGAATAGCACTCAATAGTAAGAAATCCAAGTCCAGCTTGGGACTTCCGCAGTTACATGGCAGTAGGAGAAACAATCGGTTACCTGAAAGCAGTTCTAATGTGTAGCGCTGGCTCCTTCTGAAAGCTCAGACTCAGGCACAATGCACTGAGATGGCACCTACACACCAATATTACAGCTAGAAAATACATTTATCGGTTCAAGAATAACATTTTACATCAATTATTTGCAATGTGAACAGTGTAATATAGTAATAAAAACTATACCATAAAAATTATGACAGAATCCCTTTAATTTGCCTTGAAATAATAATTCTGGAATCTTTGACATCATATGTAACTAAATCATATATGACCAGTCTTAGACCATCCAGCAATTGCTGAAGTGCATCTCCAAGCTTCTTTTAATAGCTGAAAGGACTGCATAAAATGAATGCTGTGGTGACAAGAACAAAGGTTAGCTGCCCTGGACAGGTGAACAAAGCTCCCTCAGTTCTGCACAAGCAGGAGAGATTAATTAGCACAAACCCTGCAATGCATACTGTACATGCAAGTTGATTCACTCATTAAGTGAATGAGAGCTCCATACATCCCTTCTCTGTGCTGTGTCTGTGCCATATCTTCTTCCTTTTTTATTAAGGGACTAATTTATCAAAGGAGAAGGAAAGGTGAATTCACTGGAGGGAGCAAAATGATAGGCAACCCCTGCTTGGGATAAAAATCACTTACCTAATACTCGGGACAGTGCTCGTGTTAGCATATAACAGGGGTCCCCAACCTTTTTTTTTTCCCGTGAGCAACATTTAAATATAAAAAATCGTTGGGATCAACGCGAGCATGAAAAAAATTCTAGGGGGTGACCAGGAAGTGCTGTGATTGGTTATTTGGACTGTGGTTGTGTGGACTAGAAGAGTACAGGAGGCTCTGTTTGGCAGTACACTTAGGGGCCGATTCACTAAAGGGCGATAAAACGAGCGCTATTTATAGCATGTGTTAAAAATGTTATCGCTTCTTATTTTTTTAGACTTAACGCTCGATTCACTAAAAGGAGAGGCGTCATAATTAAGACGCGCTGTTCTTTGCGTTATTTAACTCGCGATGAGCGTTTTTCTTGCGTGAATTCCCGCCACGCGCATTATTTCACGCTGCGCGCAATATATTTCGCCGCTTGCTATATACCATTACTTCCAGAAAACTAATATTCTGAAAATGACCATTTCCCTGCAAACTGGAGGCTGCATCACTCTAGGGCCAACACAGACTTGAATAAATCCCACTGCAAAGTCCATATTGTGTTGCCAAAAGCTCACGAACCACAACCACGTACCGCCTGCCCCAAGTAGGTGTTAATATTTGCACAGACTAATGCGATATTTAGTGCGTTTAACGCTTCATATGTGTTTGTGAATAATGCGTTAGTATTATTTCTATGCGAGAAATAACGCAATGCGCATTGTGATATGCGTCTTAACGCATGCTTATCGCATGCTTTTTTGCGATAATTATCATTTGACTTTGATGAATCGGGACTTAATTAGCGCATGCTTTTTAACGCAAAAAAGCATGAGATAAGCGTTATTGACCTTTAGGGGCACATTTACAAAAGCACGAAGGCTTGAGTGTTCATGAGAACGCTCCGAGCGTATTTTCGCCGATTTTTTCGGGCGTCCGCACGACTTTTTCGTACAGCGCACGACTTTTTTGGACGTTTGCACGAAAAAATCAGAAAGGTTTTACCGTTGTTTACAATTGTTCGGTATGAAAATTTCGTGACTTTCGGATCGCCAATACGATATTATCGTGACTAATACGATTTCTTCGTAAGCATTTTCGTGATATGTGCGATCTTCCGAAATTTTCGTTTCCAATACGATTTTTTCCCATTCGTGATTCGTGGATTAGTAAATGTGCCCCTTAGTGAATCGGCCCCTTAGTCTTTATGCCTCCAAAACTTGCCTCCAAGTCAGAAATTAAAAAATGCTTTGAGGCCACTGGGAGCAACATTAAAGGGGTTGCTCCAAGACACTGGGTTTGGGGATCACTGGCAGATAACTGCACCTGCTTGGGGTTCTTCTGAGCAGGCACCACAGAGTGATTGTCTTCTTCTGCTTCTTCTCTCTCCAATGGCCCTTGCCCTACACATGTGCAGTAGAGAGAAAAAGACTTTTTGCTTAAAGTTTAGCTTTTCACTCTACTGCACATGTGCACCCAGTGCAAAAAAGCAGAAAGCAGGAAGAGGATGTCTCCATGGTGCTCGCTGAAAAGTACCCTGGGCCAGAGCAGTTTCTGCTAACAAGTTCCTGAAACACCCCAGGGTATCAGGGGGTTGCATAACATTTGGATTGAGTTTCTAAAAACCATGACAGCATTTTTTTCTTGATCAGGTTTTTTCCAGATATCAAAGATATAAAACTTGCACCTTGTCAGGTATTAGGTGGAAAGTATCTCGGAATTAAAACATCCTGATATTTAATTTATTTAAATGTAAGTTTTACATTTGTTTTAGTCTCACAGTTATTCTGAATATTCACTGCTTGAGTCATTGATTTCGTAATATTAGTTTTAAGTCCAAGTTATTCTACTAAGGTAGAATATAAAGCGACATAATTCAATAAGCACATAATAATGCAATACAGCAAGATAAAGCCCAAATGTCAAGTCGCTGAGGTTAGTGCTGTCTACAAGATTGTTAAGGTTTATTTTAGATGAACTTCCAATTTAGTGCACTGCCCTGGTTTTTCACTACAATAGGAATCATTCCTGTAAAACTCTTGTTATACCATCGCACAATATCCTTGCCTCCAAGATTTGGGCTCCCTCCTGACTGCAAAGCCCAGTTATAAAATAATGAAAAAGGTGTTCACAGATGTCTGAGAATACAATACAGTAAACCAACAATCAGAAAATATATTTTATCAGAATCACTTATTTATGAGTGCCAGTAAGTAATGCAATGCTTTACATTAAAGGATATGTCAATCACAAAAAAAAAAAAAATTTTGGCTAATAAAAGGAAACATAATTCTAAGCAACTTTCCAATATGATTTTATTACATTATTTTAATGGTTTAAAAGTTATTTATAAATGTAACTGCTACTGAAAGCTGCATTTGCTGAACTCCTGGTTGTTACTTTTTAAACAATGTTGCAAAGGTCAGTCTCCTCCAGCGAGTCAGGTCTGTCAGGCTGCTGCCTTGTGTTACATTGTATCAAAACTCAGAGTCACCACGGTAGAGAATAGAAAAGGACAAACGCTGCTTTTAATAGCAATATATATATATATATATATACAAATAATTGAAATACCATTACAAATTTATAGTAATTGTATATTGGAAAGTTGCTTAAAATTATGTTTTCTTTTATTAGGCAAAAAATATTTTTTGGGGTTGGCAGGTCCTTTGATTTATATCAATAATAAGTTAACAAAAGAGTATAGGGTGGATTTAGAAGGAGCTACGCACAAGAGCTTATATTCTAATATAGGGATAGGGTACATATGAAAAATGTGGAAGATGAAAACAATTGGCGACATAAGTAGATGTTTGATCAGCTAAGATGTATTGAATATGCTTTATACCTAATTTCAACATTTTTTCCTGCATTGTGGCATAGAAATGTTTTCCTCACAATTTACTATTATTTACTATTATAACACACACATTTGTTTCCCATAGCTGCCCATTATAAGAAAATGTATCCTGGAATTAAAAAAGAAATATATACAGGAAAAACTTGCTACAATTTTGTTGTAGGGCACACAAATATTTTCTCCCAAACTTAATTAGTTTAGCTGGGGTTAGAAAAAATATAAAACCATGAATATCCAATTGGTAATAATTTCCCCCTATGTATTTATACAAAACTGTACCATGTGCTCTGTCCAGAAATGTTTTTGAACGGGAGAGCCCTGCTGCTTCCTGTATCAAGTTGTAACTTTGGGGGTTGTTCTTGATGCAACAATGCCTGTACTTTCCCATTAGCACTCATTCTGAGCTAGACTCACCCCTAATACTTGTAGAGCCTGTCTGCTAGTCTGTGCATCTGATGGCTGCTTGTAAGGAACTCATATCATGATAGGAGTTATATGGATTGAGAAAAGGAAGCCTAGGCTTGTACAGTAGACAACAATGGAGTGGTATGCAAAAGCAAAAACTGCTTGGTGAGCCAGTTACGCCTAACACAGCTATGGAAAGTTCCAAATAATTATACATTAACCTCTTCAATAATACTTAATGTAAAGAAAAAAACCTAAAGTAAAAAGGTGATCCTAGCACTTTATATGTGTCCATATATTACAGAACAAGCTAGTTACTATAACTCCAGTTAGCATTACCAGCACTCTCAGCTCCATCCCTAAATGTTTTTACTACACAGAGACAAAGATGAACTTCGGCAAAGTATCAACAAAGGGTGGAGTTAAAAGTAATGGACTGCACTTTAGCAATTAGACTGTAGGGAGAAGACAATATAATGGGATGTTGAGGTAAACGAACGAAAACTAATTAAAACCACCAGTTAAAATGAATATTTTATTAAGCAGAACAAGGCTCCATTGTGGCTAAGAACGCTTATCATTAAATTGAAACAATCAAGAGCGCCTGACTATTCTGTTTAGTCCCTCTTGTTTTGGTTCAATATTGCTAGTATTGTAAGTGTGATAATTATCGAACGTAAAAATGATGTGCTAGTTATGTTTGTATCCTTTATTGGTCATTTGGTGCCTACTTAATCAAGATTTTGTTATAAAAGAAAATGAGGCTGCTACAGCATACCTTTATTTAATAAATAATACAAAATGAAATAAATGTGGGGAAAAAAGTAGATTTGTTTTTTTATTGTACCCAGCAGGATATTGCAGAAAATATAATCAGGCAAATTTGGATTTTTTTTTTTATTCTGCGGGCTAAAGATCATGTTTTCTTATGCAATTACATCTCCAGGTCTAAAGACTTCCTAGAGGCGTTTATTAATATTAACGGTGGTTGGTAATTTTAGAGAGGGGATTAGGGTTCTTAAAGGGACATTAGACAATTAGGGGCTTGCAATATAATAAATGTCTAGGGTATGCCAGTACTTGAAAGGTTTTTAGTTCAAAAGTTATTGCTTGGTAAAACTGATCATTGATAAACTATATGGGTACATACTGTATATCTGGCCCCCGCCAATCCAACATCTGATTCCAAGACCCAATGGTATTAATGAGGTTGGTCCACTCTGCTAAAACTGACTTTTTTCCCCTGGGAAGAACTTCTACTAGGTGTTGGAACATTGTTGGTGGAACTTCTTTTCATTCTATCCCTAGAGCATTACTGAGATTAGGCACTGTTAAGGCCTGGCTAACGGTTGGCTTTCCAATTTATCCCATAGGTGTTTAGTTGGTCTGAAGTCAGGGCTCTGTGAAAGACAAAGTCAAATGTTTTAACTCCCATTTCAGCAAACCAATTCAGTATAGTCCTCACTGCATGGGAGCATTATTTTGCTAAATGATTACTGGGCCCTCCCCAATTTTTTTCCACAAAGTAGAAAGTACTTAATTGTCAAGAATCTCAGTCTACACTGTAGTTCTAAGGTTTTCTTTCAATGGAGCTAGATGCCCTAGCCCCAACAGCCCAAGACCTTTATTCCTCCTCCACCAAACATTAGTAGGCAGGTAGTGTCCTACCAATTCCTTCTGAACCTAGACTTTTTCCAGATAGTGAAATGCTCCATTTCCCAACAGTGCTGGCCATTATATTGCTCCACCCTGTGCTTCACATCATACATGGTGATGTTAGCTTTGCTTGCCTTTAATTACCCATAAAACCCCACCTTTACTCACACATATGTCTTTGTTTCTTATAGACACAGTTTAAAACTCATTAGTGTGCATTCCTGCTCAGGATATGCTAAAAAATGCAGAATTTACTAAGCCAGTGTGTTAAATAAACCCATAAACCTGTTGGGGTGATGTTAGTTCAAGAGCAGCTGGAGGACTGCTGGAGGGGCAACCTGGACTTACATTGTACTCACAGTATTAAAGATTGCAGAACTCTTTCGAATTTTAACTTTAGAAAAAATAGGGACATTTTTTTCTGTATGACTCAACTAAAATGCTGAATTTCTTCTATTTGATTCTCAAGTGTCATATCAGGAATGATGCAATATGCTTAGAATTGCCTGATAATATCATAGTGGGATTAATTCTACAGAACAGATCATCAGCACGATTACTTTTGGCATGGAATGTGTGCACAGTTCCCCTCTCTGCTTGAAAAAACCCTGACACTGCCAAAGCATGAGGACCCATATATTGAATGATCTGCCACTATTCAATATTTAATCCTGCAATTGAAGTGACTAAAGGGATAGAGCAAAGTTAACAAGATGAATGAATTGTGACCTCAAACTTGCAAAAAGACAGCCTAAATGATTTATCTTACTGGCCTCAAACACATCCTACAGCCAATAAGCCTTGCTTGTCTTACCTTACTTTTGGATCTGATGATAGATCAATGCTCGGAACTAAACTACCTTGGACGTCAGTTAAAAAAAATTCAGACAATTCACCAAGAAGAAGATTATCAGTCAATAAAGGCTATTAGCTATCTGCTCTTCCTAAGACAACAATTGTCTTTACTGTCAAAAAATGTAACTCATTTTTTCCCCTTAAATATATATGGGCTTATAAGACATATAAATCAAAAGAATAGTGTAAACAATAATTCATGAGAACCTTTGACTACTAAGGTTTGTGTCATGCTGATGCCATTGAAACTGCATGAGTCATAAAGGGAAGATAATCAAATCTATATACTAACAGCGCTATTGGAATCAGTGATTCTCTCTCTGTGCCTAATCTGATCAATTTAACCGTGAATGTTACTGCTGTTACTTGTTTTCTTACAGTTCTATGGTTAACAATCCATATGTGAGTTCTTCAACCTAACCATGTTACTGGCTGCGTACACGCTGTGAGTTACTGACCAATTGCACTTTCTCTAACCAGCTGATAAAAAAATGTATTAGTAATTTGTAATACACTGGCAAATAGCAAGGGTGGGTTGTTTGCAGAAGAAAATTGTTTAGGGAGCACAATAAAAAACCATGTACAGTATGTCAAAAATTTTAAGAAAAAAATAATAAAATCTACATGTGAAAAAAAATGATTAAGCATCCACTATACTTTGAATACAGTTTTATATCAATGACAGTTCCTCTTTAATAATTGCAATCTTTTTCGTACTTTTATATGTATTTCTTTCTTGTTTTTGTAACACCATTTGCCCTGAATATATGAAGTAACTATTAAATCTTACTCCATTTGCCCTGAATATGTACAGTAACTCTTAAATACTACCCTATTTGCCCTGAATATATACAGTAACTATTAAATTCTACCCAATTTGCCCTGAATATAGTAACTATTCAATTCTACCCCATTTACCCTGAATATACACAGTAACTATTACATTCTACCAAATTTGCCATGAATATATACAGTAACTCTGAAATTCTACTCAATTTGCCCTGAATATATATATATAGTAACTATTAAACTCTATCCCATTTGCCCTGAATATATAAAGTAACTATTAAACCCTACAGCATTTGCCCTGAAATTATTTAGTTACTATTAAATCCCACCCCATTGTGCAGAATACATACAGTATCTATTAAATTTGCCCTGAATAGGTACAGCAAATTTAATAATAGTTATTATATATATATACCTGTATATAATATTTTATATTTATAAAATATTATATACAGGTATATATATAATAACTATTAAATTCTACCCTATTTGCCCTGTATACATATATATACAGTAGCTATTAAATTCCTTGGTAAGTGCCAATGCGTCACTAAGAGATAACACAGTTGTTTTTTAAAAAATGTCCTAATAAGTAAAAGGGGTACTTCCATTTGTTAATTTAATTGCTTATCTCTGTCAGTGGAGTATGTATAAAAACTTGTTTTGATTGATGCATAATCTTTTTTAAGAACTGTGGAATATGTTGACTATAATAAAAATAATAATGCTTCCTTTTCAACTAATTTGGAAAAATCACTTTAGATACAGTGTTGTACAAACAATAAAAATGAAGCCCCCCCCCATATATTATAATACAAAAGACCACACCTGCTCTTGGGTAATACCTAAATAGCATTAGTTGGCAAGGGAAACCCATTTCCTTAAAAGGGGATTTTTTTTTCTTCTTGACCCACAAATAATTGACCTGGACCAACACCTTATAATATGCTCCAATAAAAAAAAACCCTGCATCTAACGGGCAGAGAATTGATGGCCCCACATGGCCCCTCTGACCACCTGTCTATTGTTTTGCTCTTTCAAGCCCAATGGTTTTGCCTGTGTTCGACCTGGGATATTTGGAATGACTTTATTGAAGTGTTTACATAAGTAGAGAATTAAGGAGCAGCCGGCTGAAAGAAATGGTGGCATGTCACATATCTCAGGGTCAGCTCAGCTGGAAACCTCCCAAGTATGCTAATGAATGGAAAAGGTTCAAAGCATCTTTATACTTGCAAATATTACTTTGTATTCAGGCGCTTGCTATCTCGCTGCATTTCAGGCTAACAAAAATCGGATGAGGATCAGCTAACCTTTTATCTGCCAGAAAAAAAGGTCCTTGGCATATTGACTCCAACTTTACATACTTCTAAACACAATTTATGTTTGCAGCAAATACTTTGTTCTTGTTCCTGAGGAAAATATGAACTGGCTGAATTACAATTTAAATAGTAAAAGAGTTCGGCGTTATATCAATGAAGCCATAAAATAGAACATAATGCAGGGAAAACACAGGAGACACATGCTACGCTATACTTCATCTCGCCGGCAGCTTTCTGTGGGAGGGCTGGTAGGCACAACAGATTTGCTGTGGAAGGAAAACATATTTTCCAAATGTAAGATGATCATATTTCAGCCCATTTTTAAGCAGGCGGTTTTCAAGATGTATTTTTTTCTGCACTATTTTTTCCCTCTCTCTTTTTCTTATGCGCAGCATTCATAAGACCATCAAAGGTATATCCTCTCCTCTCCTTGAACCTTTTCTAATGTAAAATTTTAGCCAGTTCTATAAGCAATGCATTACAATATAAAAAGAAACCACTTCCATGAAGACAATTTTTTTTCCCCCTGAAAATGCTCTCTGGAACAGAAGCCGATTTAAAAACTTATGTAGCAATTTTATTTGACAAAGCGGAACATTTTTATTTTCTGATCACAAACCAGGTAAGATATGAAGAGCTCTCTGAGGATTCATGCCCCCCTTACTCAGAAAAAAAAAAGAAAAGATCAAGACAGAAATGGAAGAGAATGCGTTTCAGCGAATATCTTCATTTTATTTCCTCCTATGGCTGAACAGCATCACGCAGATGAATCCCAAAGGACATGTAGCAGTTAATGAATTATTAAGTTCCTTTGGTTCAGAACATCATCACTGGGCAGTACAAAGGCTTGGCATGTCCTGTCAAATGCAAAAGCATCTGCGGAGCTCAAATAGAGAAGTTTTTTCAGCTATATAACAGCTGGCTGAGGAGAAATGGAGGCTCACTTGGGATCCACTTACCATTGTACTGTCTTTTCCTGAGAATTCAATGCAAACCAAGGTGCAACATAAATAATAGTGCAAGAGGAAAACTGGCAAAGGGATACTGATGAGCAGATATATGGGCTCATTTATGATTGTTAGGCAACTGGATAACTGACATTACACACATGCTTGTGTATGTATGTGTTCCTCTATAAGGTGTAGCACACTCAGGCCCAAGGGCATCCTCTGCTGCACGGCAGTCACTCTGAATCTGCTTTGGCCAGGTGCTAAGCACAAGGTTTCCTCTGAGCGTTGAGCTCTCAGTTTCGAGAGTTGAAGTCAGTGCAAATGGCATTCATGGCACTGTTAATGCCTACCCTGATGCCAATAAAATTTGCCCCTCACTTTTTTTGCTAGGATTGATGTATTCAGTTGGTTAATGAATGGGCCCCACAATACACTCACATAGCTACTGAAAGGATCATTTTCTGGATTTAATACCTAAAATGGAATTACCTTATACCATCTGCCTACTAAGATATATTATTCCGTTGCCCCTTTTGTATTCATGATAAAGGGATCCCTTACTTTGTAAATATGCTTCAAAAACAGTTTGAAGTATAGGGCATATTTACTAAAGGTTGGAGCTCCCCTCAAGCTAGCTTTTTATTAAAGATAAATTCAAGTCATATTTTCTTTCAGTTTATCTGTGCAATTATTATTATTTTTAAATGCGTGGTTTATATGAAAACCAACAAAATCTATAGCCAAAAGTCGTTGCAAATTCCAGCGGCAAAGACATTTAGTAGTGAAAAATGTAAGAATTGAACCAATTTAACTATCTGGTTAGTCTCTATATTCCTGGTGGGAAGGGCAATACCCCGTATCCTACAACAACAACAATGATCATCTTTCAGAAGGGTTATTGGCCAATCAGAGGGAGCAGAATTGCTACTTATACAATCCTATTGTGGAGTGGTGGGTACTGGGGGCGAGTGACATTATGGGGGTGTGTGGTTATGATGCGAGGGGGAGGGATATGGCATGGCAATCAGCAGTTGGCAGATTGACATGCCATTAACAAATGTCCTGTACGGACTTTCTAATTTGGAAATCCGGATATGCAGTTTTCACCCAGACAGGTGGCAACCCTACAATCCTATAGAGCTACCAATTCTTTTATCTGACTAGCTAGCAGTTAGGCATAAGAGATTAAACTTGATGGACATTTGTCTTTTTTTTTCTTTTATATAAAGAAAAGGGTGACTTGGATCAGTATATATAATGCCCAAAACACATGGTTTTGTTGAATGTATATATTTCTTTTGCACTGTATTTGCTTCTGCTTCATTAAATATAAATAAAACAAATGTCCTTTTCTTATTTTTTGCTTCAGATCTGTCTTCAGGGTTGTTGGAGAAAGTTAAGAGAATTGACAGACGCCGCAGTTGGAGAGATACCTCTGAGCGGGAAGAGGTTGTTGGAAGGGTAACAGTGACCACTGCACACAATGAGAAAAACAGGGGAACTACATTGTTTTGATTTTATTTCACTTTTGCAGTCTGTGGGTTGTACTGCAGAAAATATGTGTATGTGGCTTTATGGTATGTCAGCTGGGCTCATAGCGTGTCTGTATTTCAGCTGCCAGTACAGCCTGCCTTTTGCTGTTTGACTTTACTACTTTAAAGAAATACATTAGGCCAAAGAATACTCAGGGGCTAATTCATCAGGCAGCAGAGCTAGATGCACACATTCGCCCCTTTTAATTCCAGTACTATGCATAGGGACCTGCAATTATAGGTAGCAAATTGTGCAGATCTTAATTGATGCTTTATGAATAATGTACAGGTTACATACGCCCACTTCTGTAATACATGCCCTGGTGCTGCCCAGCAGTGTAGTGGGCCATACACAAAGGGGCTGTACAAGTAAAGTGACCCAACCAACCAGGCCTTTGGTTTCTTGTTTTAATGCTAAGAACACTTTTAAAAAGTCAGCTGCTGGTTGGTTGGATGTTAGCACCTCTTAAAGGGGCAGTTCACTTTTATAGTAACTTTTAGTATGTTATAGAATGTCCAGCTTTTCAATTGGTCTTCATTTTTAATTTCTTACAGTTTTTGATTTATTTGTCTTTCTATTCTGCCTCTTTCTGAGGCTCGGATTTGTGGTATGCTATGGGCCTAGGGCAGTGCAAGTTTAAGGACGGCATGCTGCCCAACTGCATTTGTTTTTTCCTGGAGCACTAGGGAAATAGGCAAGAAGGAGATTTGTTTAACTCTTCTGTGTGCCAATGCCTCAGTGCTCCAGGACCAGATGATGAGGAGTGCGAGCGACTAGGGGCAGTGAGGAAGCGGTGGGGAGGACATGAGAAGAGAAGCTACTGTACCTGTGTGTGGGGGGGAGGGGGAGGGGGGAGTGACGTAAGGTGATTTAGGGGCACCCAAAATAGCTTTTAAATGGGGATCTCTGACCCCAGCAGTCGAAAAACTATTGGCGTATGAGGCTACAATTTTATTAATACTGTTACTTTTAATTATCTTCTTAAGCTGGCCATACATACCCCAATAATATCGTACAAAACCTCGTTTCATACGATATTCGGTGCGTGTATCGCAGGAGGCTGCTGATATCGGTCGACTTGCCGATCAGGCGGGTTAAAAGATTTTGATCGGGTGCCATAGAAGGAAATCCCATTGTTTCTACCTCCATATCTGCTGTTTCAGCCCTGAACGTTAGTGGAGGGTTGGAACGATCTTTTGAGAGATCGAAAATCACCACGTGTGTGGCCACCTTTATTCACGCTCTCTAGTTAAACCACTAGCTGGCTGTTAGGGTAACCTGGGCCCTAGCAACCAGCTAGGTATTGATTTCAAAACTGGAGAGCTGCTGAACAAAAATCTAAATAATTAAAAAAACACAAAAAAATAAATAAAAAATGAAGACCAATTGCTAACTGTCTTAGAATATCACTGACTACATTATACTAAAAGTTAATTTAACAAAAAAAAAAAAACCTTTAAAGTGCACAAAGTGACAATGCACCTGTGGAGAAACAGAATAGACTAACACCAATTTGGGTCTATATACAGTTAAAAGAAAAGGGTTCCTCTCTAAAGGCCACTTGGTGAGATTTCATTATTCTGGGAATTCAAAGTAGTGAAACAGCAGAGCAGGGAACTTGGCAGTGGTTTTTAAATCTATAATTTTATGCAAAGTGGCTCTCTTTTGCACCAGGAAACAACTACTCAGACGCTGTAAATACAAGCAACCAAAAATGAGTATTCTGTGATTTTATTATATGATAATGCAATCCCTTTCAGTCTGGGGTACTAGAAATGTAACCTTTCTGCGTATAAAGTAACGTGTTGTATTTCACCAGCTGGTAACACAGGCCACATTTTCCTATCTGCGGCCTCATATTACATCTGAAGTGCTTGCTTAGAAATTGTCGCTTCTTTTATAAGTCTCATTATAAGACAGGTGGGCTTCTGAGAGATAAGGCCCAGAGATGCGTGATGTTTTCAACATTTATTTGTTTGCTCAAGAAGAGATGCTTTTGGACAAAGCCCAAGTATAAATTCAAACATTAAGCCTGCCAAAGTCTTAAAATTGAATAAGCTGCAATTTTCTAATGGCCTTGATTATTAGACATCTACTGATAAATGTAGCAGCAAACATCTCACACTCTTCTTTTCCGAATCTGAATTATACACCCACCTTCAAGCGTCCTACAGAGAGCTCTTCTATTCCGCTCGGCTCAGAATAACAGGCAATGATTGTTTGTGTGCATATCCAAGGAACGCGGTTAAACTCGGCTAACAAATTGCTATTTAATTAGCTTTCAGACATAATTTTATATAAATATTTAGAGATATATTTCACCTGAGTTTCATAGTGACTTTTCATCAAATGTAAAAATTGCTTTTGTACCTGGACAAGCCTAATGGGAAATGCAGAGGACATTTAGCCTAAGCCCAAAGTCTTACTAGGGATCCTTCCACTAGATAATGCCCTTATACCAACAGATCTCTCCAACTTCTTATTCCAGATTTTTTTTATTGTGCCACATTAGCACCAAATAAACACCACCTCATAAACAGCATGGTCCTAAAATTGTTAGATGACTGAAGTATAACATTAACTTCCAATATTGCCCTGGGCCCCTTATTCTCTAACTTAGGCTCCAAAGGTTTTGTAATACCGGGAAGTAATTTTTAATGACCAAACATTCAATGAGCCCCTGTGCCTTCATGTGAAATATCTAGTAATGTGTATTCAGACTGAGTATATTGGAAAACACTGGACTGGGCCTCATTCACACAGTTACTGATAAAATTCATAGGAATGAATGAACAATGGTGACACTGGCAGACAAACAGTACAGAGCTCCCAACCTGAATTAATGAAGACAAATAAGTGTAAAATATGGATAGAACTAATTTTTTTTCCATTTTTGTGACTTTGAAAAACAACAAGCTCAATGCAATGTTCTAATAATTCCCAGGTAAAATGTGGTTTATCTTTTGGAACCCATTGTACCATGTTAATGTATGATCATACAGGGATTCTACTGTTCTAACACGGGTTTTTTTTTTTACCAGAGAGCCACATTCAAATGTAAAAAAAGAGTTGGGGAGCAAAACAAGCAGAAAAAAACATTATAGGGAGTGCCAAATGAGGCTGTAATTGGCTGTTTGGTAGCACTATATGGAATGTTACCCTGCGGAATGCTCTCCTTGGAAGTACACGTGGTCTTTATGCCTCCAAGTCAGGAATTAAAAAATAAGCCCCCTTTTTTTACGGCTCCTGGGAGCAACATCAAATGGGTCTGTGAGCAACATACAGTATATACTGGTTGGGGATCACTGTTCTAACATATTAACATTTCTAGCCCTGGACAATTAAGGCAACCTCCATGCCAATTTTCAAGGAGTAAAGATCTTGGTATGTGCATATGAGGCAATTAAAGGCACCCATATACCATCCCCATTCCAGCACCCTGTAGTTGTCAGTACCCGCTAAGAGGCCTCTATCCTGTGGGTGTTTAATGGCACTAACAGACAGAAGGCACTGCTAATGATTGACATGTCTCCTATATGCCTTTGCGTCAGAAACAGGTAGGTAAATGATAAAGAAGCCCCTAAGAATTTATTATTCAAATGGATTCTGTATAGAATCCGGAATTTTGCCCCAAATCCATGCCTGGTGAAAAAAGGCGCTCATCACTAATTCTGTATTAAAAAATCCACTAACCACATAATGGTAGGTGACTATGTGAAGTGCAGTAGATGTTGCAGTGGTAAGTCTAACCTTAAAAAAATAAAACAGAGATTAACATGAGCAGGAATCCTAATTTCCCCAATACTTCACATTGGTACTATGGAAACCCTTTAATTTAATATATCAATTACATTTTTCTTCTTAATACCTTAACCGGAATTTAAAGTGCATGTTACTGGGGAAACTGTATCCCACTGTACATTTTAATTGGAAGAAACTTCACTGCATTGGCCTTTAGGATGCAAAGACAAGACAATGGAATTATCTGCTCAGACAACTTTCTGACAAGCAAGGGAAAAATACAAAAAATAAGAACCAAAGAAAAGTTCTGCTGTATGAACAGGATATGAATATTTAATGGCTCTGTCAGAGAGTAAAAAAAAGAAGATTTTTAGCTATATTCAGTGACCTTGATGTGACCGCTTGTGACTCTGCCACATTGCTACCTGTTTATTAGACTCCAAACGGTGCTCATTCTGGGAAGCCAATTCCCCCCACTGATTCTTGATCTTTACATGAAGAGAGGGAAACTATCAGTGGCATTTACATTCACAGCATTAGTACTGCTTGCTATTGTGTCTGCTCAATAGATTGCTAGAACATACACTTTGCTTTGTCCATTTCTGTGGAAATTGCACACATCTACAGGTGGATTACTAGCCTATAGTGATAAGCAAATTTTTTTGCCAGGCATGGATCCGGAGTGAATTTCCGCATTTCGTCATTGGCGAATTGTTTTGCAAAACTTCTGTGAAATTTGCGATGGAAAAATTTGCAGCGCTTAAAAAAAATTCTGTTGCGCGCCAAATGCATTTCGCGAATTTTATGCCGAAGCGAAATGGGACAGATTCGCTCATCACTACTAGCCTACACTGCTAAGGGTCAATGGTGGTGTGTTGCTTGCCACAAGTAGCAATGATCAAATGCAGTGGATTAATGTACCCAGGCATATTGTTTTAGATGACAATGATCTTGAGCTGGGATTCTACTGGCCTGTATGTTCTAGAAATCAATTTCATATTTGCCAATATTATTAATAGGAGAGAGAGAGATGAAAGCTGCTATTTCTCTCCAGAAAAGGTGGCCATTGTATGTGTACCATTTTCAGCAATAGGAAATTGTTGCAGTTATTTTCTGAATTGTGATCACTGTCACAATGACAACCTTTTAAATTCAAAGTACAGGTATTGCATCTACTATCAATAATGCTTGGGACCTGGGGTTTTCTGGGTAAGAGGTTCTTCTAGGTATCTTCATACCTAAAAAAAACATTTAAAGATTAAATAAACCCAATAGGATTGCCACCAATATGGGACCCACTTCTATGGAAGCCTTGGGAAAAATATTTCACCTACTTATTAGCCAATCAGACAGGCGAGGCAGGGGAAAAATCACCCACATCTGATTCCTCCTCCCTTTAGATCCTGGTCAGAAGCGAGGAGGAAAGGAGGCAGGAGAGTAAGTACAACCAGCTTTTAAATTATACAAAAACCCAGATTTGTAGTAGCAATTGCCAGATTTAGGAATGTGTTGCAGGGACCCCTCATTGTTCCAGTTTTCAAAGTACTTTGGACACAAACAAATACCCATAGTATAAAGAATGTTTCTTATTCTTAAAACTCACGGATATTTTTGTGAGGATGAATAGAGTTAAGATATCATGAATAGTTTTGGGTCCTACACAAAATGGGATGTTACTCCTAGAATATATCACCTGTAGTGCAACTTGGAACCTAGGAAGTGCCATCGCCCACCAACAATCATGGCATCTGTGCCACCCTCACTAAAGAAAGTGCTGGGTCAGGAAAAAGAATCTCAGAATGAAAGATGGGGGAATCAGACCTAAGACCAGAGATGAATTACTAGTTACTTCACTGTATATTGCCGATTGCTGGTATACTGCAGGTCAGCCTTATAGTCACCCAGTGAAACAGTACAGCAGTTGCCCATGACAATTTGAAAAACAGTGACTTACACAAAAGAATAGTAGCCAGTTTTGGAAACCCACTACACATGATACCTTCACAGCTTGCACACCCCTAAAACTCAGCTAGGTTGCCAATTTGAAAAAAAAGTGTAGTATAAAAACATATGGGGTGGGTTTAGCCCACATATGAGCCATTGCTTGGTCCGCACACACTGCAGAACTAAAGAATCCCTTTATTTTAAGAACTGTGTTTGCCTTGAGTGCCTTTTATATTCTTTCTACAGACAATGATCTGTCCTGTAAAATCATTGCAGTTCTAGAAAAACTCTTTCCTGAGGGGCAGAGCAGCATTGATTAGCATGGTATAAAGGATCATGTATTGCACATATTGTCCGCAGCACTTGTTTTGAACTTGATTTATTGTAACAAATGATCAAGTGAAGGGCATGTGAAAAATAGAGCTGCCGATTTCATGGAGTTTTTGCCAATTCTATTTTATTTTCACATTTTAAGTAGTGTAAATGACATCTGGGTTCTTCTTATTCAAAGCTTTAGGCGTCTTGAAACAAAAATGAAAAGATCAAAAGATATTATAATTATTCTAGTTGCCTGCTATGAGCGCCATTTCCATTTAGTGGGGCCCCTTATACAGTGTTTACATTGCAAATTACTCATGCAATGTCAGTGGGATTGAAGGTTATATTCTGCGGATGACTTTAGCTGCCCAGTGCAAGACTGATGACTTACAGTTGCCCAATATGTTAATGTAAAAGCTTGCTAGCGCTAATGAGTAGCCAATGTTCTGCTGGGGAAGTACAGGTGATACTTGTACCAGAGCATTAATGATGTGTAAAACTCACTGGGAATAGTTGTGTGAACTTTCCATTCTTTACATATTACAATCAGTCCCAGTATCTGACCCTTCCTTACACACAATGTAACCAAAATACCATTGCATACTTGTAACATATTCTGTAGAGAATAATAAAAATCTGTATAAATTCACCATATCTAAACTGACCCTATCCCATGAACACAGTCTCTAGATGCATACACTTATCCTGCAACAAAAGGACTGCAAAGTATTCTTCTGCTTTTACCCACAATGCAGTGTTTTCTTACAATTTTAGCAGCATTGTGGCATCAAGGGATTCTAGTTGAACTCTTTGACATCAAAATAGTTGTAGTTGTGCTGAAAATGTTCAGACTAGTTGCGTCATTGAAATCATGGCATCAAAAAGGCACCCGAGTCTGATTCCTTGGGTGCAAGTTGATTGTAGCAAATAACACCGGACACCATGGGAAACCTGGACCTATCACCATCTTCATGGGTGACAGCAGCAACAGGCAGTGGCATTCTTAGACTGCGCTGCTCCCCTACAAAAATATCTTTGGAGAGGCCCACCCCTCCCTTCTCCGTGCCCACTAGCTCTCAGGTAGGAGAGTGGTTGGGAGGGGGGTTCATTAAAGCTATAGAGAAGGCAGACCCAGGTAATAAATGATCCATGATCTGTCTAAGATATAATTCCTTTCCTCCTCCATCAGACTTTCGCTCATCTACTTAAGTCCTCTCCCATATACACCAAAACAGGTCTACTTGTCTGCATAACACACTCATAGCCAATATCGTAAAATGCAGCGATCTCTATTACTACAGCGGTTGCCCACACCCTATGTCTTACTTCTCCTCTTAGATGGCTTTTGCTAACTGGATTCTTAACTCTATTGTCTCCTAAGACTCTGCAGTTATAATAATATTTGTGTTTGCTTCAATGGGATGCAGCTGTTGTTTGTGTGTGTTGCAAAGATTCTTCTGCTTAGCACCACTTATACAGTAAAGTGCTTCAGGAGATGATAGCTCTGTATAAATAATAATAAAGTTCCCTGTGCCTAGACACAAAGACAAAAACAGGCAACATATACTTATCGTAAGATATGTCTTCCCAAGGGTGAATACAACTGCAATCAGCCATTCTGTATGCCGGTATGCAAGAATGAAGGGATGTGTAGCACATAACTTTGTTCCTTGTCATCTATTTGCAATTCCCTTTCTGTACAGAAGATGTGACAACTGAACCGTGTTTGTTCATCAGCCCTTTGACCTGCTTATCTACGTAACACGGCAACATAGAAAATATGCAATGAGGCTAAAAAAAAAAATAGAGAGGGTATACCAACACTGATTTCTTTGGAATCAAATAAAACCCACTAATGTTATGTTACTCAAAGGTCAGAGCACTAAGAGTTGGAATAAATATGCTGTATATAAAAGCTCTAGCACTCAGGTAGGATACTGGAATCTGTTTTATAAAAGCAGGCTCATTTGTGTTGCACAATATAAATAGCAGGAGCTTGTTCCACATGGTAGGATACCATTACTTTTTAATAATCATATGGCTGGCTCAGTTTTTCAAGAGGCAAAGTTATATCACCTAAGAGAATCAATTTTAAGTCTGTTCTGAGTTTTGTCTAATAACCAGCAGCAGATCTAAGGATTTGCTAACATGGGCAATGAATTGAAAGATTATCCCTTGATACTAATAAAAGAGCGCAGTTGTTTGGAGTGGAAGTTTAGAGAAAGACATTTTGACTTCATTACAGGTCTTAAATATATGCCTTTTCGGTTCTACCGTAATATGGGTGGCTGTGCAAGGAAAATATTTGTATTCTAGAATCATGACTATCTCCGTGCTGCTGTGATATACAGAACTGTTGCTGTTATTTCATGAAATGCTCAAAAAAGAGGTAGCCTAAAAAAAGACAATTTTAGAATATATTTTGTGTAAGGACCTGTTCTTAAAAAGCAAGACAAGGCAGCTTCCTGGCAGCATTAATCTGTCATGGCGTGCCGGTGAGAATGACTAATGTATATCAGTGAAAGGCAACCTTCAGTGCTGATGCTCCTTCAGATGCTGGGAAATGTAGCTCTAGCACAGTTACATGCTAAAGGTTGTCTGTGTTCTTTCCTTTGATAAAAAAAAAAGATATGAACACCGAAAGATCTGTTTGTCCCATCACCGTCTAAGCTAATAGAGTAGCATGGATAGGTTTCCATGTAAGCTAATAGAGTAGCATGGGTAGGTTTCCATGTAAGCTAACAGAGTAGCATGGGTAGGTTTCCATGTAAGCTAATAGAGTAGCATGGGTAGGTTTCCATGTAAGCTAACAGAGTAGCATGGGTAGGTTTCCATGTAAGCTAACAGAGTAGCATGGGTAGGTTTCCATGTAAGCTAACAAAGTAGCATGGGTAGATTTCCATGTAAGCTAATAGAGTAGCATGGGTAGGTTTCCATGTAAGCTAACAGAGTAGCATGGGTAGGTTTCCATGTAAGCTAATAGAGTAGCATGGGTAGGTTTCCATGTAAGCTAATAGAGTAGCATGGGTAGGTTTCCATGTAAGCTAATAGAGTAGCATGGGTAGGTTTCCATGTAAGCTAACAGAGTAGCATGGGTAGTTTTCCATGTAAGCTAACAAAGTAGCATGGGTAGATTTCCATGTAAGCTAATAGAGTAGCATGGGTAGGTTTCCATGTAAGCTAATAGAGTAGCATGGGTAGGTTTCCATGTAAGCTAATAGAGTAGCATGGGTAGGTTTCCATGTAAGCTAACAGAGTAGCATGGGTAGGTTTCCATGTAAGCTAACAAAGTAGCATGGGTAGATTTCCATGTAAGCTAATAGAGTAGCATGGGTAGGTTTCCATGTAAGCTAATAGAGTAGCATGGGTAGGTTTCCATGTAAGCTAATAGAGTAGCATGGGTAGGTTTCCATGTAAGCTAATAGAGTAGCATGGGTAGGTTTCCATGTAAGCTAATAGAGTAGCATGGGTAGGTTTCCATGTAAGCTAATAGAGTAGCATGGGTAGGTTTCCATGTAAGCTAATAGAGTAGCATGGGTAGGTTTCCATGTAAGCTAATAGAGTAGCATGGGTAGGTTTCCATGTAAGCTAATAGAGTAGCATGGGTAGGTTTCCATGTAAGCAAATAGAGTAGCATGGGTAGGTTTTAAAAAGATAATAACTATAGGTAAGTGGCTTGTACAGGTATGGGATCCCTTATTCGGAAACACATTATCCAGAAAATTCACATTCAATTCAGTACATAGACTCCATTACAAGCAAATAATTCTAATTTTTAAAATGTATTTTATTTTTCTCTGTACTAATAAATCAGTACCTTGTACTTGATCCCAACTAAGATATAATTAATCCTTACTGGAGGCAAAACGGTTCTATGGGGTTTATACAATATTTAATATTTATGATTTTTAGCAGACTTAAACTATGGTGATCCAAATTGCGGAAAGATCCCTTATCCGGAAAACCTCAGGTCCCTAGCATTCTGGATAACAGGTCTCATACCTGTACCATCATCAATTCAGTAAAACCATGTGAGACATTTAAATGGAATAATGTTGCATTAGCTGGTAGCATGTTTATACCAGTGTGTCAGCAACCCTCACGGTCTATGTACTTCCTTAGTTAACTTATGAGTGGTTGACTCTGAACTAAACTAAAACTGCTAAAAAATATCTCAAAAAGTGCTAAAAAATAGCACTTGGAAAAATTGGAAAAGCATCAGCCTGAGTTTACATTACGCATTTACCCATCAAGGCAAAGATGGCATTAAAGTGCTGACATGCTTCTAGTCTGATAGGTATCTGTCGATTTTTAGCCAAATATTGGTCGGGCAGGCCCAATACATCCCAATACACAAGCTGATAAGCCACTGATTTGGTGTGGGGCCATGGGCGTCCACAGAAGGGGGCAAGAGGGGGCACTTGCCCCCCCCTGGAAAAGTAGCAAAAAAACAAAAACCTTACTCCGTTTCTGCACTTTCCTCTCAAGCCCGTTTTTGCTGTGCTCCGATTGGATCTTTCTTCTTGTGGATTCTCCAATCAGAGCACAGCTTCCTTGACAGACAGTAAAATTGACCAATCAGAGCACAGATGCACACAGGGATCGGGAGATTTTGCAAACTGGAAACAGAAATAAAGACTGAAAAGAACAATCTGCAGCTGTAACTTTACCTAAGAACCAACTCTCAACTTTTGCTGCAGTTTTCATCCCACAGGTACTATACACAGGCACTATACCCAGGTGCTATACACAGGTACTATACACAGGTACTATACACAGGCACTATACACAGGTACTATACCCAGGCACTATACACAGGTACTATATACACAGGTACTATACCCAGGTACTATACACAGGCACTATACACAGGCACTATACCCAGGCACTATACCCAGGCACTATACACAGGCACTATACACAGGTACTATACACAGGTACTATACACAGGTACTATATACACAGGTACTATACCCAGGCACTATACACAGGCACTATACACAGGTACTATACCCAGGTACTATACCCAGGCACTATACCCAGGCACTATACACAGGCACTATACCCAGGCACTATACACAGGCGCTATACACAGGTGCTATACCCAGGTGCTATACACAGGCGCTATACCCAGGCACTATACACAGGTACTATACCCAGGTACTATACCCAGGCACTATACCCAGGCACTATACACAGGTACTATACCCAGGCACTATACCCAGGCACTATACACAGGTACTATACACAGGCGCTATACCCAGGCACTATACCCAGGCACTATACCAGGTACTATACCCAGGTACTATACCCAGGCACTATACCCAGGCACTATACCCAGGTACTATACACAGGTACTATACACAGGCACTATACACAGGTACTATACACAGGTACTATACACAGGCACTATACAGTTCTAAAGAATCACTAGCTGACATTAAATTGTTTTTTGCCTGACCTGACATCTATAATAATTTATAATCTATCCCCTACCCTAACACATGGAGGGTAAGTTAACTCTTTCCCTCTGAAAAAGCTCATTGTGTGTTTATATATTTGTTGTTGTTTTTTGCACTTACTATTTTTTTTTTTTTTTGTCATTGTTTTGTTCATTTATAGTAAGTTACAGTGGGGCCAATGTTGTGTATCAGTGCCAGTGTTATAGTGCCAGGGCCTGAATATCTGCCATCAGTACCCACTGCATCTCCCTGTATATAATGTGCTGGGTTTGTAAATACGGACTGCGTCTCACTGTATATAATGGGGAGTCAGTACCCACTGCCTTTCTTGCTATAAAACTAACATAAACACATCTAAAGGGGTGGTTCACTTTTAAGTTAACCTTTAGTATGTTATAAAATGGCCTATTCCTAGCAACTTTGCAATTGGTCTTTCTAATTAATTTTTTTGAATAATTTGCCTTTCTCTTCTGCCTCTATACAGATTTCAAATGGGGGCCAAAAAATATTGCTCTGTGAGGCTACAATTTTATTATTATTATAATTTTGTATTACTTATTTTTCTAAGTAGGCCCCTTAACTATTCATATTCCCATCTCTTGTTTAAACCACTACCTGGTTGCTAGGGTAAATAAGACCCTAGCAACCAGATAGCTGCTGAAATACCAAATGGAGAGCTGCTGAACAAAAAGCTAAATAACTGAAAAACCATTAAAAATAAAAGTGAATTGAATGCGAACTACCCCTTTAAGCTAACTGATCACAAACACAAATGTTTGCAGATCCCCTAACAGAAGTGCGCGTATGAATACTTTTACATCCTAAACATTTTAGGGTAAAAAAAAAAAAGCACCCCCACCCGCACTTTTGTACAGTATCCCTGGGAGTCAGTGGGAACGGCAAGAGGTAGTTGGGAGGTTAACTTTTTACGCCAGCAGCGAATCCACTAAGTGTCACATTAGCTGTAGGTCAGTCTGTGTATGGGCCATCTTTAGCCTCCCCTAGTATCATCCTGCAAAAAAAAAAAATATATTTTTATATATATATATATATATATATATATATATATATATATTTGTCTGTTGCAGGATGATGCTAGCTTACTTGCCCCCCCTTGGAAAATTTTCTGCGGACGCCCATGTGTGGGGCGGCAAGTTGGAAGCATTTATCAGTCCATCTATGGTCAGTTTACAGGGTCTGGAGTGGGAGAAAGTCATGGGTCCACACTCATAGAGAAATAAAACTTTGTGTTCCTCATGAAAAATACTGGATTTTCTTGTGTTGGTTTATCTTTTTTTTTTTTTTTTTTTTTAAAGTGACCCTATTTTGGCCAGTAATAGCCTAGTTTCCAATCACTATAATGTGAACTTTAATTACAGACAGCGTTGAGCAGTGTCTGTGGTATTTCTTTACCTGGGCTGGAACTAGGGATAAGCAACAAAGGCACAGTGCAGCCTGAATGGCAGGCATTTGGGCATAGGGACCAACCAGCTGGGATGGACAAGCAGATATGTGTGCATGGGGGGCAGGCAGGCCACCAGGTCAAGTAGTATTTTCTTGGGCTCCAACACCATTTGGCCCAGCTCTGTTCTTTTGAACTGCTGTTGCAAAAAAATAGTTACTGTGATTTTACCAGTATCACTAATTATTTGGCAAGGTGGAAGCTTAGTGGAATTATTTTCATGCAGAAGGCAAAAGGCTACGGTAATGCCTTGTGGGACTTTGTGATTGCAAATACTATACTTTATCAGGCTCAACTGTACAATTAAATATGCAGACTAATAACAGAGATTGAGGGAAATGTTATTTTTATTGTTATAGGGCATCTCTGGAAATGAAGATGCATCGCTGACAAAAATGACTACCTGGAGACGCTTAGTTGCCAAAAATATAATTTAAATAGATCCCGTTTATTGCCAACTTTATTTTCAACTTCCACCATTCTAAATGCAGGCTATAGCAAATATCTATTATGCACACCGCAGGACTATTTCTGCTATCCCTTGTATGTCTTCAAAACCCATGCCAAAAGTATTTTTAGAGTAAGACCTTACATTGTACCGACAACCAATTGCTGATTGGTTGTCAGCACCTGCACTATTGTAATTTAGCCATTATAAATGAGACCTTTGGTAGCAAAATCATGGCACCATTTCAAGCAATGTAATGTAAAGGCTATTCAAAAGGATTCTAACCAAATCCAGTTTTTAAGTGAATATCGCTACTAGTTTTAAAGCTTCAGCTTTGATGTCTGAAAACTAAAACTTTAATACATGGGTATTACACCTCATTTGCTCTTGTGAGCTCTGCACTATGGCCCCCTTAAAACTTATAGACAAAAGCACTGTGCCCCTACCCACAAACTGTACTCTTGGCCCTAGAGTTCAACAACTGCACCCCAGCCCATAGTAAATGAAATGTTATGTGTGTTAAGAAAACAAAATCATGTTTTGTCCTCTTATTTATATTTCCTGAAATATACATCGGCTTTGCACTCACTAAGCAGTAAATGACCTCCACACTGTTAAAGTCCAAGGACACTACACCATTTAATTCTACTTAGCAAACCTTCAGTCTTTGATAATGTGGACCCCCTACTTCCCCTGTGCGCTTGGCGCTCCCTTGGTGTTTTGAACAAAGCACGCTCCTGTCTTTCTTCCTACCTCTCTCATCAATCCTTCAGTGTATATGTTGCTAGCTCTTCTCTCACCATTGATCTTATGTGTTGATGTTCTGGCCTTGTTCCTTTTTACTCACATTACACTTTTGCTTGTTTTGAAATGCATTTGAAGTTAATTTTCATCTTTAAAGGGTAGACATATGCAATGTGACCTAAAGTCCATTGTTTGTGTTTTGGGGGGTTTAGAGGAAGGCAAATTTGTTATATGCAAGTAGAAGGTAACAATGCTTAGAGCTTATTGTACATCTCAGTTTTATTAGCACATTCATGGGGCAGATATGGAAAAGCAAAGCATTTCTCTCAGCCGCTATGGAATTACAAGCGTATCAGCTTCACACAAGCCACATTAACTGGGGATGAATGAAGCAGCAATAGTCAGAGCGCACAGATTGCTGACCTAAGTTATAAATCATATGTTTCCAGATTCAGCATGTCATCCAACACAATATCTATCCACAAGCAAATCTGTGTATTAGTTATATCACAGAGATCTAGAAGGACACTGAACCACTGAGATATCAGCATGAATCCATGTGGGGCACCTGCAGAGTTGGAAGGTACAACCTAAAAATACAATAAATACAACATTCTCCTTGATGTGAATTCATTGCATCATTCAAATCCAACCATTGGACAGAAATATATATTAAACATGACAAGCTGTTTATAATATAATTGTGAAATATTACCTATAATAAGCATTTATTATTTCCAAAGACATCTTGGGGCTCAGAGAGCAGTAAAAAGTACAATTCTTCTAACAGCTGCTGAGAAATCCTAAATATTAGAAATAAATATACAGAAAATCCAGAAGCAATTGTGATTCAGGGACTGTACAAATGGGATCTAGTAACTAAGCCTGTTGGAGAGTTATGCCATGTGTGTAGCCATTCTAAATTTCTGATGGAATTAGGAGAAAGATGGATTATTGTTAGAAGATTGATGACAATGGCACTTTTGTATGGAAACTGGAATGGCAAAGAATTAAGGCACTTTGACAAGTCAGTGAACAATGGAAATGCGGCTATGACCTTCATAGAAACCAAAGTTATATGATTCCCAATGGCATGTCATCATGTTGCCATTATTCCCCGCCTTGTGAATAACATCAAAAATAGGGAGAGAATAGATGAATACAATTGCACAGTACATTTTGTTTTAATGGCAGGTAAAAAAAGGACTTCGGTATAGACATTATGGCATTTTTTTATGTATGCATTAACGGCCTGTCAAAAGACTCTGATTTTCATTGAGAGAAAGTCAATTCACTACTGAATAGCCCAGTCACAGTATTTACATTATATTTGAGAGACACACAATTACTGACCGGATCATTTTGAACAACAGAGAGGGACCCAATCCTGACTGCGCTAGAAGTGGTTCACAACTGCACATTATGTCATGTTTTTGTAGCGGAATTTCTACCACAAAATGGAAATAAGGCAGAAGAGATCGATGTATGCACACATAGGTGTCAGACAGCTTACAGCATGTAGACTAAATGGTGAGGGAATGCTAATGCCTTTAAAGGAACGTTGTTGCATATTAAAGTGAGACTGCCATGTTCCAATAATTGATAGCAGTGATGTTAAAGGCAATTGTCATAAGGAAGACATTTCAAAAATGCCCTTAAAAGACAACCCCTAGCCCAGCATCAAGCTGGCCATGCATATAGATAGAAGTCAGATATTATTTATGCTAACCAATGCAGCACATTAGCCAATGTATGGTGCATCCACAGATGACAAACTGAAGGCGCTGCAGCTCATCTTCACTTCCTGCTGTACCAGTTTTTTGGCCTATTAAAATAAAGGCGGCCATAACATTAAATGGCCCCTAATATTGTATCTGTCGTGCTGCCTCCAGGCGGTCCTCTTTTTCTTTTGGTAGTGAAACGCTCCTATCAGTTCTAGAAACATGCCAGTATCATTTTAAGAAGGTAATGTGATAATTTACGCAAAATTTTCAGCAGGTCCAGTAAAATAAAACAACCAACCACGTTTGTTTTCTAACAAACAGGGATATTCAGAGTTATCATTGAGTTCCATGAACTACTGTATACAATTCTGTGGCTTCTCTCAGATATATTGTCATAGAACTCCTCCTTGTTATATAAATAAAGGAACAGGTATGAAATACAGCGTCTTTAAAGGTACGCTAACTATAACTGTACAGTACACTTTAAAATCCTACCACTTTCACATTTGCCCCTTTAAAGAGGTTGATCAACTTTAAGCTAACTTTTAGTATGTTATAGAATGTTCTATTCTTATACACTTTGCAATTGGTCTTTTAAATTATTTTCCATTTTCTTTCAAATGGGGTCACTGACCCCAGCAGCAAAAAACTATTACTCTATGAGCTTATGGTTTTGTTACATTTATTCCTTAACTTTCCCTTTCCCTATTTTTGGTTCCAGTATCTCATTTAAACCACTGCCTAGTTGCTAAGATAAGCAAGGCCCTAGCCACCAGATACCTGCTGCAATGCAAATTGTCTTAGACTATCATTGTCTATGTCACACTAAATTTAAATTCCTTTAAAGGAACAGTAACATCAAAAAATAAAAGAGCTTTAAAGTAATAAAAATATAATGCACTGTTGCCCTGCACTGGTAAAACTGGTGTGTTTGCTACAGTAACACTACTATAATTTATATAAAAAGCTGCTGTGTAGCCATGGGGGCAGCCATTCAAGCTGGAAAAAAGGAGAAAAGGCACAGGTTACATAGCAGATAACAGATAAGTTCTGTAGAATACAATAGTGTTTTATCTGTTATCTGCTATGTGCCTGTGCCTTTTCTCCTTTGAATGGCTGCCTCCATGGCTACATAGCAGCTTATTTATATAAATTATAGTAGACTTTCTGAAGTAAACACACAACTTTTACCAGTGCAGGGCAGCAGCACATTATATTTTAGTTACTTTTATACACTTTCATTTTTTGGTGTTACTGTTCCTTTAATGTAATGGTTCATGTAGACTTGCCTATATAGACTTTGCCAAAGTAGAAAAAAGCAAGGTGTTTCATTTTTTTTTAATTTTCAGAAAAATGTAAAAATATAGGGCCAGATTCACTAAGGTATGAATCCGAATCACGAAATCCGATCATTTCTGATGATCGTAAATGTCAAGAAAATTCTTTCTGTTTGAATATGAAATATGAAAAATATAAATTTTTGTATTGAAACGATTGTTTGTGATAGTCACAAAATTTTCATATCAGAACGATCGTAAACGGTGTGAAAATCTTTCTGACTTTGAACTTTCAGTGCATGATTTTGAAAGCCTCCCATAGGACTCAATGGCACTCTGCAGCTCCAACCTGGCCCAAGGAAAGTCTCCCATAGGGCTCAATGGCACTCTGCAGCTCCAACCCGGCCCAAGGAAAGTCTCCCATAGGGCTCAATGGCACTCTGCAGCTCCAACCTGGCCCAAGGAAAGTCTCCCATAGGGCTCAATGGCACTCTGCAGCTCCAACCCGGCCCAAGGAAAGTCTCCCATAGGGCTCAATGGCACTCTGCAGCTCCAACCCGGCCCAAGGAAAGTCTCCCATAGGGCTCAATGGCACTCTGCAGCTCCAACCTGGCCCAAGGAAAGTCTCCCATAGGGCTCAATGGCACTCTGCAGCTCCAACCCGGCCCAAGGAAAGTCTCCCATAGGGCTCAATGGCACTCTGCAGCTCCAACCCGGCCCAAGGAAAGTCTCCCATAGGGCTCAATGGCACTCTGCAGCTCCAACCCGGCCCAAGGAAAGTCTCCCATAGGGCTCAATGGCACTCTGCAGCTCCAACCTGGCCCAAGGAAAGTCACGATACCGAAGCTTGAATGAATCTGAAACTTTTACTTGTTGCGACAAATACGATTTTGTCACAAAGTACGAAAAAGTTGCACAAATTAACGAAAAAAAAAACACAAAAAAATACGCACAGTTCTAAAACTTGGAAAAATATTTTTTTTTTGTATTTGGACTCTATCATACTTTAATGACTGTGCCCCTAACTGTTTAATGTGATAAAGAGAGAAGTGCAAAGTTTTACTAAACAGCAGTGGTTTAACGGTTTCATTTTTTTTTTGTATAATCATAACCAGTGGTGTCTGTTTTTCCTGCCACATAATGTTTTTCATACATCTTTGTATTCCCCCAGTAAATAAGACTTGGCACTTAAGTTAAACTGTTATTCACACATCACTCCATAAAAGCAACAGGCCAAAAGTTAGCTGAATAAGTCTCGGCAATCAAGAATACTCAGCCCTGAAAAGAATAACTTGTTCAAGGCTATAAACACACTGTATTTAGCACTACGTTCCTTTTCAAGGACAGAGCTCCTATCAAAAAATACATGTAATACCCCATTTATTAATTGGGAGTGTCAAAGCAATACGCACTGCCACTGTTACCATAGCGATGGTCACAGCATAGTGTTTTTAATCATAGATTTCAAATGCTTGGAAAATAATATGTTTGCTGTAAAGCGACAATGCGTACATTTATTTAATGTGTGTAATTAATTTAGTTCTGCACTACAGCATTAGAATGAGCCGTATGTAAAATACATGCAGAAGATGGCAGGAAGCGATACATAAATCAAGCAAGTAAGGAAATAACCCTGACCGTATCAAAAGATCCACGTTTTTTCTCAGGTGGCAGCTTTTAATAATATTTAAAATATGTGATGGGGGGGAGCCTAAGAATTTCAGAAAAATGCCTTTGAAATAATTGGGCACTGGTGTTTCCCACTAAGGTCACTTTTATCAGTAATACTAGAAAATATGGGTTTACTGTTTATAAGAGGTAAAGGATCTGTAATCCGGAAACCTGTTATCCAGAAAGTTCTGAATTATGTGAAGGCCATCTCCTATAGACTCCATTTGAACCAAATAATTCTAATTTTTTTAAAAATATTCCCTTTTCCCTTACTGGATCCCAACTAAGATATAAATAACCTTTATGGAGGAGAGGGAAAACAATCCTGTGGGGTTTATTTAATGTTTAAATTATTTTTTAGTAGAATTAAGGTATGGAGATCCAAATTATGGAAAGACCCCTTATCCAGAAAACCCTGAGTCACAAGCATTCTGGATAACAGGTTCCATACCTGTATTATAAGCCCAGTTATTGTAGGAACACATTTTCCATTGGAAGCAAAAGAAATATGTATGTACTGTATATGTGGTTTCTGCTAAATACTGTAACCCCAATTGCAATCAATACTGACATTAATGCCATTAATATGCATTATCCCCATTATGGTTGCCTAGTATGCAACCATTGCAATATCAGGTATCAGGAAACCCATTATCCAAAAAGCTATAAATTACAGGAAGGGCATCTATAGTAAAATGCATGCAAATAATTCAAATTTTTAGTATTTAGTATCCATAAACACAATCTCCTCTAATAATATTCTCTGATACTATGGCCTCCCGAGCCTCAGTTAAGAGGAATCAGGCACGCACACTACTGTTTATTTTCACCTCTCACAGCATGATCAATATAACAGATCAGAAATGTGCCAAATTAGACCAGTTCAGCACCAAACAATGAAGGATTATGATTGGACAAAAGTGCCTACAGCAATTATTGATGAAGGTGTTTCCACATTAGTATGGTGGACTGTATATTACTTCAGACAATAACTTATTTGTTCCTACTGCCTTTTGATATGAGGTAGAGTACTAGCTTGGGTCTTTCTTTTTGGCTATTAAGGCTGATAGATTTCCCTTGTCTTCAGGTTCATGGAAAAGCATCAGCATGACTGAATGTGTTGGCTCAGGGCTTATACTGTATCATTTGTTTACAGCTGGTCCAAAACTTGGTTGGTTGGTCCCTTGGCTATAACAAAATGATTACTGTCCCAGTGCTATGTCCCTTTAAGGCAGACGCATGGCATGAAGAAAGAGTGTGAGATGTAGCTGAGTAATAGATTTCAAAGGTAAAACACTGATGAATATTTCAGCCGGTGTGACACATGCACCGCAAAAGCGAGTATTAGTACATAATGAATCCATTGCTATGGGTAACAGGGATGGATTTGATTCAATGCAGGGAATATAAAAAAGCTCGTTAAAGGTTAAACCAATAGAAGCATGCATTTTTTGCAAGAACACATCCCCTGATACACCTTTTAAAAAATCTGCCATCCCAAGAATATTGAACTTCAGCTAGATAGATAATATTGCCTTCATTACCTGAGAATGCTCTTCTACCTGCAAAACCCTCTCTGATCCTTTAAACGGTCACTGACATTTCCAAGCTCGCAGCAACAATTGCACTTTTGTGAATCTGTAATCCAAGTCTGGCATTTTCATTTACGCTTATGCCAATTTTGGTTTCAGTTTCTGTGGGAAAATACTAATTTCTATTAACGATTTTTTCCCCTCTGTTCTGGTGTCAGAGTGGTCAGCATTTGAGACTGGCTGTTAGGAATGGAGCGAGAGAGGAGAAGACAACTTTACCTACTTGTTACTGTTTCCTCTTGAACAAATGTGAATCAGCGTTTTTTATCTCTAACAATGATCCTACTAAGTCTTTTATTGTTACTGAACTTTCTGTTCGGCACTTAACCTCCATCAACTTCTGTTTGGGTTTTAGAGATTTATTAGAGAAAGAGATATTTGTCATGAACTCTACTAAACATTTTTAGAAGTTCTCTTTCCTCGATCTATTTCATTTCCGCTTTCGGATAACTTCTCATTTTTCTTCAGTAGTGATAAGAAACCAGCCCTTGGAATGGAAGTGGACACTGAGGTTTCCATGTAAGTGGAATGTCATAAGGATCCTTCCCTCAGAATGTGCACCACCAATGCCATAAATAATGTCTACACCTATAAGTTGAGAACATAAATTGGCTCCCCATGCTGTTTATTGTGGGTCCCCTTGATGAATTTGATATAGAGACTTATTTTTCTACAATGAGACTTATTTTTCTACAGTAGTAATTTTAAGTAAATACATAGTTAATTCTATTCTCCCTGATTGGGACCCAGATTTAATATGGGTTCCATTAAAAAAATGTTAAACTCAGGTTTATTAAAAGAAAAAAAAAAAATGTAACCAGAGGTTTGTGTGTTTTCTTCTTGGTTTTCTTATTCTTTTCATTTTCATTCTGCATTTTAATTTGTTTCAAAAACATCTAAAACCACCAAAATCAGAATGTTGATAAATCTGGCCCAATTTGTGCATATGGGATATGGGCTTCTCTTTTCTCTTTGTAACATCTCTGAATATAATTGCTTCGTATCTAGTCAATAAATGACTAAATAGTAGCCCCAATTCTTACCAAACTTTATGATCTTTAATGGCCATGTTCATGTAAGTCTCTTGCCAAGTATTTTGGCCCCCAATTGTGCCAGACTTTATAAGACTTGTGAGCCCATTTCTGCTAACATTCTGACACATATCTCCCCGAAATGCCTTTTTACCGGCAACAAAGTGTATCGCCAGTGGAAAGGCTTATGTGTTGCTTCCTTTTCTCAAGTCACGTGAAGCTGCCTGCAAGAGGAAACTTTGGGCGACATTAGAAAATGCAGAGGCTTTTTTTTACAGGCAATCTACTTTGTTGCCAGTGGAAAGGCATTTCGGGGAAGTTAGTCACTCACGATAGCAGAGATTTATTGAGCTCCATGGGGCATTAGCCTTATACATACTTTTCATTCCTTGAGATAAGGCAGTAGATCAGCCAGCAGGCAAAGTCTTTCAACACCTCAAGTAAATACCCTGCAAACACCTGCCAGTTTGAACAATAGCAGAAGGTTTGCTGATGAACACATGTATGATGGCTTTCTGAAGAAGCCCTGCAGTACCTATGGATCCAATAATTTGATTGCCTCCTACTGATACTATCACATGTGAAATTTCGTTCCTGTGATATACAGTAGATGCATAAAGAACAATAAGGAATAAATGATTCTGTTATAGGGATACTGTATTTCTGGGCATGTACAATAATACTTCATGCTTATGCCTGGCTTTAGTTGTCCTTTAAAGTAAGCAGCTGATAGCTTGCTGTTATAGCAGAGAATAAGAACAGACCTATAGTAAGGATTTGCAGCAGTCCTGCTCACAATTATAAGATATATCTGCTTTGCATTGCTAAGCTGCCCTTTTCTGCGCAACACACACACACTCGCCTGCAGGAATCATTACGCATTGCTTTGCCTTCTTTCCTCCATCCCTTTTAAGAGTGATTCTAATTCCCCAAAGCTTTGTGTTACTTCATCCTACAGCATGTGCCGCCAAATGCCTTTAGCAGGGAAGGGAAGGAGTTAGCGAAACACAATGCCAAGCTAGAACACCTGTCTTTTAGTGGGCTGCTGGCATCGCACCTCTTATAAATGAAGCCATACATTGCAGAATGCTAATGCTTATGGAATGCTTTTGAAACAATGGAAGGGAAGGGGGGGAAAAAAGCGGCATATGACAAAGCACAGAGGTGCTAGAAGGCACAACTGACTCATAACAGCGGCGTATGAGGTGATTTGTGCTAAAATGGATTACAAAAACTCCTATGAGGGAGATTGATTAAACATGGACAGCACTGAGTTACTGGGTCACCGGATCAGGCAGAATTTTCCAGATAATGCATTATACAGAGGGAAGATATATTTATCTTCTATTTAACGTTGACATGTGCATAAGCAAGATGTCTCCCACATACATTCAGCCCAATTTGGCTTCCTTGTAGTTAGGGCATATTGGGAAAAAGGGATTAGATGAATCTGAACAAAATCCAAATTCAGTGGTTACTGTTATCTGTATTATTTTCTTTTACTTGTGTAATGCTGGCAAGCCAAATAAGTAAAATCTTAATGCTTATGGGATTTTTTCACCCCCTGCCTTTCAGTAAATTCATGGCAGAGATTGGCATACAGATAAAGCACAGGGCATAGTGAAATTAAAGTAAGGCATCCAGATAGGGCAAACTATGGCATGACACAGCACACAACCATTATTCCAATGGCAACAAGTGTAACAATTATATATTAAATGGAGTGACATGGTGGGACGTGTTTCTTTATCTAGACACCAGCCAAATGTTTCCTCCATCTATAGAAGCTGCATTCAATTAGAAACTCGGGCAGATGTAGATCAGGCAAGTTTGATTTTCCCGTTGGACTGGGGACTGCATCGGCTCAATGATGCGGCCCTTGGTCTGATGTCCCCTATATCTGCCATTTTCATCTGATCATTTGACCCTAGGACCAAACAACCTGATTAGCCCAATATTGCCCAGCCTTAAGGATCTTAACATGTATGGTCTTCAGATACCTTCAGATAAGCGGAACTTGATCCTGCCATGTGCACTTATAAGACACTTGCTCTAAACCTGAATATTATATAAATATATATATACATTATATATATATATATATATATATATGTCATAGGAAAAGACAGGGCTGTGTACCTATAAAGCTTTGTCATGCCCTTATGTGTAAAATTAAGTTAATTGTCAAATTTCTAAAGGTGTGCCATTACATTTATCCTAGACTAATGCTTTAAGTGACACCAATAGTTTCCTACATTCTAAAAGATTAAACTCAATGCGACAAACTCAGGTGGCAAATAATTTCTGGAGTGGTTAGTGGTTAGTGTAAATGACTTAAAGCTGATTTTAAATGGCTTCTCTTTGACTGAAACTTTACACTGGGCTGAATGTTTCCATAAAATCCATACATAGCTTAATGACTGCATGTGATATTATATACCTACGGTATAGTTTAAGTGCCGATTAAATAGACACTTGCGCTTATGACAGCATTCCCAACTGGGGACAAAGGAAAGAACATTGTGGAGATTGATCATGACAATGACCATAGAATTCATAGAAAGGAACTCTTACATTCTTTATAATCACAATAAGAAGGGCCTAATGTTTATATGTATATATGTTCTGACCTTTCTGAGCTGAGAGGAGCAATAATGGTGCAGTATAATAAAAGTTACAAACATGGAAAACATTTACATAAATAAGAACAAAAATTCACACTACACAATGTAATATTCTTCAGTAGATGGGTATTACACTGCAAATGATAATAGTGTAGCATGGCATTATTAAGGCTCGCTTAAACATGGTGACACTGCCCACTTATGACACATTTGCAACTTTTCTCCCACTGGCAGATGGGGTTGCTAAATAGTTTGCTGAAGCTTTATTAGACTTGTGCAAAGGAAAACAGGGAAAGGCAGATGCCAGCGTAAGGGCCGATTCTCATTTTCCTGAAGGCTAAAAATCAGCCCCATCTGGCATTAGCCTAAAAGTATAGAATTGCAGAGATATCAAGCCTAATTTACAACCATGGTAAAGTACAGTTTTTTAAGCATATAGCCAAGTTTTCTTTCTACAATGCAGCATTTTAAAGCAACACTACAAGTTGCATCCACCCCAATGGGTGCAATATGCCAGAATTCATGCATTTTTAGGCATCAGAGTTGCAGCTAGCATAACCAAAGCAGGAACTGTGGGAACCCTGGAATGAACGCCACATCTAAGGTGGTAGTAATAGCAGGTTTCTTAGCATCTTAGTAAAAACATACAGGCAGGTTAATTGGCTTCTGGATAAATTGACCATAGTGTGTGTGAATGTGATAGGGACCTTAGATTGTAAGCTCCACTGAGGCAGGGACTGATGTGAATGATGTATAATCTCTGTAAAGTGCTGCAGAAATGTGCCTGCGCTATATAAATAACAGGAAATGGATACAAAATAAATATCAGTAGGCACACTTTGTATGAACATTAATAAATGCATGAATTTGCATCTATTTTTGCTTGCTGCACTTGCAGGTGGTGCACAATTAATATTTGCAATGAAATACCTGTCTAATGAAAAATATTACATTGTCAAATGTGATTTTTTTTTTTTTGTTCTTATTTACGCTATTTGTTTTCAATTTACATGTTTTACTACTTTCCCCCCATCATCTTTAAGTATAAAATGAAGCTATGTCTGGTTACATGGAGGTGAGAATGAATCGGTGGCACAAGTTATTCTTTCTGGAGCAGTAAATCTTTCCTGACTGGGAAGGGATGGAACTGGGCAGAACTCATCATTCATGCTTTTGTGCCCCTTGCCTGATGCCTTCTACTTCACTCCTGTTATAAATCTAATTAGTCACCGCTCTTGACAGAGAGTTAGCAAAATGATGAACCCATTTACTCTGTGAGAATGACCTGCTCTATAAACAGCACAACACATTTCAAATGACACAAGTGAAATATACATGGATGATGTAACTGAGAACATTAGGATTCCATTTTCCTTTTACACTGATATCCAGAAAAGGCACACAGTTCAGAACTTGAATTGCTTGGGTTGCATAAGTAACCTGATGCTTGCATAGCACCAACCGGGCCACAGCAAAGCCAACAATGTACAATATAATATTTATTCATACATTCAGAGTAGAAACTCTACACATTGTATACAGTGCTGTTTGTGTTCAGTATACTTGAAAAGTGGTTAGCACTGCAACACTGTGAGCCTATCTACAAGCAGTTTTTATGTTCTCTGTGCGGATTTCTCTAGTTTCCCCCCCACACAGAAGGCTTAAGGTACTCCTGATAAAATATATAATAGTGTGCGATATTGACTTAATTTATGAACTCTAATGGAACAGATAGTGCCACTATATAAAGAATAATTATTGCGAGTAGATGAAAGGAGTTTTATCTCTTAAAAAAAGTTAACTGTATGTTATAGAATGTTGTTTTTGACAACTTTTCAAATTTTTTTTTTTAAATCATTTTTAAATAATTTGCTTTCAACTGCTGCCTCATTTCAGCTTTTGATTTACACATATAGGTATGGGATCCAATACTCGGAAACCCCTTATCCAGAAAGTTCCGAATTTCGGAAAGGCAGACTCCCATAAACTCCATTATAAGGAAATAATTCTAATTTTTAAACATGATTTCCCTTTTTCTCTGTAATAATAAAACAGAACCACTGCCTGATCACTAAGGTAGTGGGACTCCAGTAATTAAATAGCTGCTGGAATTTGAAACTTGAAAGATCTTAAACCAGGTCTCTGAAAAGGCCTCACCTTGAGTATGCAGTGAAGGTTTGGTGAGTCCTTAAGAAGGAAATAATTGAGCTGGAGAGAGTGGAGAGACGTGCAACTAAACTGGTTAAGGGGATGGGAGATTTAAACTATGAGGTTTGTTTTCTCTGGAAAAAGGCGCTTGTAATCTGTACAAGTACATTAGAGGGGATTATAGGCAGATAGGGGATGTTTTTTTTCAGCGCACCATAGGTCACCCCTTTAGATTAGAGGAACATAACTTTCATTTGAATCAGCGTAGGTGGTTTTTCACAGTGAGGGCAGTGAGATTGGGGAATGCCCTTCCTAGTAATGATGCAATGGCAGTCTATCTTGAACAAGAATAGTATCCAAGGCTATTGTGATACTAATATCTACAGTTAGTATTGATGTTGGTATATATAGTTTATGTATGTGAGTGTATAGATAGTTTAAATCAACACAAAAGTTTTTTAGTGAAAAGAGTGTATAGTGTATAGATAGGTAAGTCTAGGTTTGTGAGTGCTGGGTTTACTTAGAAGGATTGAACTTGATGGACTCTGTTTTTTTTTTTAACCTAATGTAACTGTGTAACTATATTCATTCAAGGATTCTGGGTAGACGGAAAGCTGTCTACCAAAGGAGAAACATTTTATGGGGTTTGGGGACAGATAATAATATCTCTTGAAAAAACATTTTGGAGGTTAAAATAATGTTTTGTCTTTTATGATGTAAGCACTAACTCTTGTTAGTAACAGGAACTTAACTCCATTCCATTTAGAGCTGGAAGCAAATAACATGGTTGTTAGCGGCTTACTTGCTGATTCAGTTATCTAACATTATTTCATCACGTTGACATCACAATCATGAATGACCAGTGGTGCTTGGGAAGCTACTGCTGATCTGATTTTACAAATCTAATTCATACACATTTCAACTCTCCTTCTTCAAGGTTCTTCTCTCCATTCTTATTCTCTGTGGCCATGTGAACTTTGGTTTTCTCTGCACAATATTGCCAGTATATTACTTGCCTGGAGCGCTTCCATCTTGTTATGCTAGACACCGTCTAATTTCTAAATCCAGATCCGAGTCCTGTGTTTGCAATCCTTCCCATAACCTTTCCACAGAGACTAGCTATTACATTACCCTCGCTGCAAACACTAATTGCACTTACACCTGCCCTGACCACTCACGGATCTCCAAGTAATGCACTTAACCCTGAGATGGAAAAAGCACTTATGTGCACTCCGCTGTATGTCTAATATACAATAACTTGTAAAGCATGGGATTCCCTTATTATTATGCTTGTTTCTATACAATTGGACATGTGTTGATGTTTCAGTAGAATAATATAGGGTATCTTGTAGCTGAATTTAAGGGATGAATCCTTGCTTTATAGAGGTCAGGAACAAAAATATCCTTAATTACAATTACTAAAGCAGTAGGAACATCTGTTGACAAGAGATGCAGATTGCTTTCCTAGGTAGTAAAATAAAGGAAGATATGTAATATCACTTATACCAGGCTCTGCAAATAGATGCTATTGTTTAAAAGCTGTTATGCATCATTAGTGCTGGCTACAGGCCATGTTGAAGACTGGTATACTTACTAACAATATTCCAAGTAAAACATTTGGACATTTTGGCCACTTTTCCTATTCCAAGCCACATCTTTTTTTGTGATCAGGCAAAAAGAAAGGGACAGCTAGGAGGCAAAACAGATAATAAATTAGAGAATCTTGGAGGATGTTCTATCTACCAGATCAGCACCACCATTCTCTACAGACGCCTATGCAGTAGCGTCTGTAGTGAACATATTGAATTATGGGAGAATGTCCCCATCATATCAGTATCATATACTACAGGTATGGGATCTTTTATCCTAAAACCCATTCAACACCTTTTTCTCTATAACAATAAAACAATACCTTGTACTTGATCCCAAGATGACATTAATCTTTATTGGAGGTAAACCAATCCCACTGGGTTTATTTTATGTTTCATTGATTTTTTAGTAGACTTAAGATATGGTGACCCAAATTACAGAAAGACCCATTATCTGGAAAACCCCAGTTCCTGAGCATTCTGGATAACAGGTCCCATGCCTGTATCAACAAATTAAAAAATATTATTTGAAAAAAAAAAATAAAAAAATTTATTTTTAAATCAGATATGAACCACACACAGCTCTATAGCAGCTACAGAGTCGCTAGGTGAAAAATGTACAGGGTTAATATTTTTCCAATTATAAAGGTGAAGTAAAAAAATTATTCTGATTTGTTTAGCAAACCAGTCAACCCTTTGGAAGTGGAAACCGTCTTGTCCAACTAGTTATTATTTTATACTTTAAAAAAAAAAAGAGCTTCACATTGGCCACCATAATAAGGACTGCAGTGTGTTCTTCTTTAACTCTCTGTATAAAACAAAGCCTTTGTTTATTTGTGCTCAGTCGCTGGCTGTGTAATATTTCATGGCAGGACTGCCGACAGTACATGCTTATCTGTGGGATTTAGTGTTAAAAGGCGGTGGCACGGTGTGTAACACAATAAATCCAAACTAAAGGGTTATACAAAAGTTGTCAATGGCCTGCTAGTTTTGTTGCAACAGTATTTTGTGGCCTGCAGGTAAGCGCTGCTGGATCTGAGAGAGTTCTGTTCCTTCCCTTAGCTCAGAAGGATAGAATGCCATTATTCACACCAATCTGTACAGCAGAGGTTTGTTTAGCCAATAACAAGTATTGTCCATATAGCTAAACCAAAAGAGCAAGCCTTTAAGAACATTATGGGACCTACTGATCCCATACCTGTGATTCGGCTACAGCTCTATGCTACATTTCTGCCACTGATTATTTAGCCATTTTTTCACTGTGAAGCAGCAAATAAATGACAGTCAGAGAACCTTAAGATCTTTTCGTTATCGTAGAACCAAGTTTATCTTAAAATAATCAGTTCAAAGTATGATTTGGTTTGAAAACAACCATTTCAAGCGATACTCTCTAATTGAAGCTAGGAGAATTACCTGCTTGGCCCTGCAAACAACTGGACAATGGGCGAATTTCATTGTTAACAATGAAAATTTTCAAACCTGCCCAATTGATTTTTTGACCGATGTTGGAGGAAAAATCGCCAGATGTGTGATCAATCGTTGCCCACTAACCTTACGATAATTTGACAGATTTGTCAGATCGCACTGAAATTGGTTTTTAAGGAGAGAAAATCTTAACATGTATGGGCAGCTTTAAACTAAATTTAATGTGGGTGGAGTTTTGCCATATAAACTTGTGTTCCAGTGGGTGGCTGCTGTCTGTTTTAGGCTGGGATGTTTCATACATAGCAGGGTTAAATGCTTCATGTCTAGCACTCTTCCCCTCCTCTTTCTTGTTCCTATTTTCCCACGTAAGGGTCGCAAATCAAATCTGCAATAAGTCTGTGGGTTTTCCAGATCACATTCCCCCTGCATTTAAACTGCATTTGTAGTGCTGATGTTCCGGATCTCTGCATATCAATTTATAAATAATTAAAGTAAGCTATAAACTGCAACATAATGTTAAACTGTGTGATTTTATGGTTTCATACCAGTGTCTGCAGTATCAGCTGCCCTCCCTTCACTTTCATTTTCTAATTATGTCAATGATTTAACTCTTTCGCTCTTTGCTATGTCCCCTTGATAAGTAAAATTACATGAGAAAAAGCTTTAAGTGCCCAATGTGGTTACGTTTTTTGTCGGTTTCACATTCTGCATGGCACGTTATAAATGCAGATTTGTCCCACATATAATTCCTGGGACCTGGGCAGCCCTCCCGGGCATTTATATGACCCCCAGATTGTACTGGTATAATACAAAGCCGTCTACAGAGAAACATTAAAATAATTAGCCTACAACATGGGGAATTTTGGACAGCTGTGTATCAGAATATTGTATTCTATGAGTTTTAATAGTTCAATATATAGAAATATTAACAGTACTAATAATAATCAGGAGTGCCTGCCATGCTCCAAGACCAAATTCTTCAGGCGTATAGAGTATAGCCTCTGCCCTCAGTCAAATCAGTAGACCACAAACCTATGGTGACCCCCCTTTACGATAAAATCCTTAAAGATACTACATATTGCAAGGCCACCAAGCTAGTAGACACAATGAGAGAGTGACTAATGTGGCCTTCACTGTAATGATGTCTGAAGACAGAACAGGGATTATAGGGCTACAAGTTTATCATTTACTATCACATTTCTTGTCTTTAAGTCTACTTAAAGTAACAGCAGTGGATTTTTCCCACAAACATTTTCTTAAAATAACATACCAAAGTGAAATATGTACATAGACCTAAAACAACTCTTTCTTGTTTTGAAACAGAAAGGCACTTTAAGAGATACAATCGTGCAGAAATGATCCTTCAAAAACACACTTCCATTTTAGTTTTTTTTTAAAATTTTTTTTGAAAAAATGTAGTTGCAGCACAGTGGATTTGTTTCCCTTGCCTTGCTAAGCTTTCTCATTTCAATAATTCATTTGAGCTTAAAATTCTGCAGTGATGTAATTACTAAATATCAGTTTCTGATTGGATCCCTGACCACCTTAGCCCGAGTGCTCTGTTATGAAGCTTAAAGCACAACACACCAATGGCATTGTGGGAGAAAGAAAGGAGACGTTTAACCTTTCCCATTGCAAGCACATATTTTCAAAGAATAATTCGATACGATCTTTATTTTCTGACATTAAGAAATGATCTTCGGTCTATCTGTGGGTTATCGGCAGCCCAGTCTTTGTGCAGGAAATGTACATCATGTAAATACTTTGTCTTCTGCGTTTCCTTTATCCATTCCTGACATTGCATTTCTCATTTTAAGGTCTAGATCCAAGTCCTATCTTTGTAATCTTTTCCGTAACCTTCCCGCAGAGACCAGCAATTGCATTACCCTCACTGCACTTACACCTACCCCGAACCCTCGCATATCTCCAAATAATGCACTTAACTCTGAGATGGAAAAAGCACTTCTGCTTAGTGCATTGTTTGTCTGGTACTTACACCGTAACCTGTAATGGATGGGATTCCCTCATTATTATCTTGCTATCTGCCTCCAGCATTTTAACAGTGTGTTGACTCTATTATTTATGAATCCTGTTGGTTTAACTGAATAATTTATAATAGATCGGAAACAATTTTGATAATTTCTCAATTCTGAGATGATGATATTTTTAGATTTTTATGATACTGACCTCAGTTTATCTTTGGAATATGGCATAGACTTAGCAGATTGATCTATTGAGGATGCTGTATAGCCAGTCATTGGGAGTGTATAGCAGGGAAATCAGACAAAGCCTGCAGAGGCCTATGTACCACAAGGCAACACATATAAGGACAAGTATAACTGTTAAACTTGCATTGTTTCGACAAAAAAAGTGCACCAAACAAGGCAGCAAATATTTGAGCAGTATTAGGCACTATGATATGACTAGGCTTAGGGAACTGGCAAAGAAGAGCGACTGGAGCTCTCATTAGTGTAATGTCAGGTCTACACCTCTTCGTCACCAATGGGAAATGGTAAAAGAAGGTATAGTATCTTCCCATAAATAAGCCAGCTTGTTGGGGTAAAATGTTTTTCATGGAGTGCTGCCCATTTGCCTGGATTCTAAAATATTTTGGGGCGATCTACTGCAGGCAAAGTGCTACGTCTGACATTGCCCTTAAAGGATGGGCTGTCCAACTTGCAACTTCCTTCAGCTGTCATTGTCATGTGATTGTGGAAATTGCAGTCCTTGGTAATTTTTCATCTATAGGTGAGTTATGAAGATTATGTTACATGTTTGCCCTACTCTAAAACTGGCCCTTTTTATATAAAATATGAGGCTCTGGTAACCTATGAGCCTATAGCAGTACGATGCCAGAATTCACACCTTAGCTCTTCTGGTAATGGCAGTGGGAAGGAGATTGTGAGAATTGTATTTCTGCAATAGCATACATGGCAAGAATTTATTATCTCTGCAATAAATTTGAAGGTTTTTCAACAAGACCCTTGCAACAAACAAGCCTGTTTCCTTATGATAAGCAAAAGTCTTCTGTTTAGATGTAAGATTGTGTACTTCTGTGGATTTTAATTGCACCATAATCCATTTCCCCAATGCACATCAAAGGCCACACTCCTCTCTTTACTATGATTTCAATTGCTCTCATCAGCCAGAAAGTTTTAAGCATGATCAAATTTGTTCTTCAATCACTTGAGCCCTGTTAATAAACTATTCTGTATGCTCGCTCATCCATCCTAGGATTTTGCAACTTCTTTGAGATGTCTTCAAGAGGAGCACAGAAAGACATCTTTGATTGCATACAGGCCCTGGGGATAAATTTTTATAAAAGCTCGCTTTAAACTTCCACAGAGGATAACAGGTGACATGCACAATCCCCTCTGGCCCACCCTGTTCCTCACAAAGAGAACTGCGAAACAACAGACAAACAAAATCCAACTAATTCTCACAGCACTTTACGTTGTCTCTCCTGGAGTAGAATGCATTCTTTTCACCTCCTCTACTGAAGTATAGCACAGCTCTTCATTGAATTGTTTCTGGATTAGTTTGAAAACCACTTTCACTATCAATGGAAACTTGGCCCAACTTTAATTGATGGGGTACTTACAAATAATAAACCTCTCCACTGCTTGAAATTCATGTAAAAAGTGAGAATAGGTCTGTAGGATGCTTTAAAGCACGTATCTGAAATCCTGATGAAACCCTGCCTAGCTTCTACCATTTCCACAAAAAGAGTTCAGACTGATGTTATTAATGCATTCACACTGAAGGGCTCCTTTGAGATGTGCCATTGTTCTCTTTGAAGACCTCCTGGTTGTTTAGGACGCTTACTTGTACTGTTGCCAGTGTTTCAGGTTTTAACTTGCATGAAATTAAAGCAATTGTGAAATCCCCTATTATGTCATTGCTTTCTACTGGACAGCTGCTTAAATATTCTTCAAAGACCATTGGAACCAATACTTTTCTGCTTGGTAGTAACAAGGCTCTTGGCAAACACTGAAATTGCTCTTACAGGAACAGGAATCATTGGCTTTCTCTTTGGGGGGGGGGGGCTAATATTTCTCGATTCAGTAGACTTGCAGGAAAAAGAAAATGACCTGTGAATTTTCAGAATCAGAACTAGTATACTTCAGAAGCAGAACTATACTAGGAATATACTACACTTCCACAGTAAGTTATGTTTCATTTATGTGAAAATGAATTCACAAATACACATTTGTATACATTCTCAAAAGTGTTTATAAGTGTGACTTCACCAGTGCCGAATGGGTGAGAATTGGAATGGAAGCATGCCACCCCAGAAGAAATAAAGATGTGTGAAAAATAGAATGGCTTCTTTTTGTTTTGAGTTTAGCATTCCTTTCACTGTAATACAAGTGGATTACATATTTAATAGGCTGATAATCTTATTTACCCCCTCTATGTAATTTAAGAAGCCATCACCTACCAATTTTGTTAGGTAAATCTGGCCATACATGGGCAGATTTAAGCTGCTAAGTTGATCTTTTCAGATCAAGTCAGCAGCTTATGTGCCCATGTATTAGCCAGATACCTATTGGATAGCTTTAAAAATCCTGTTGGGACAAAGCTTGCATTGGTTTGTTGATGTGGACCTCTCCCAACTGCCTGCACAGGCACCTATTATGATCAGCCCAATATTACCAGCACAAGGTGGCCATATCAGCCAAAGATCTGCTGCTTTGGTGACCTTACCAAACGAGTGCATTTTGAGGTGTATATCATTGAGTGTATAAGGTATGCACCGAAAAAAAACGGACCTTGCTACAGTTTTGAAGGATTCATTAAATTGCACAATATTCTGGGAAGTACTCTGGCCACCACTAGGTTGATTTTGGGGCTCTTTGATTGGTAGGACCATAGCTAGTCATATCTCATGCAATCTAGCCAAATACATGGACTAAATTAGACCAACCAAACTAATAAGACATTGACGAATGAATGAATCACCACAATGAATGAATGAAGTCCAACCCATCTCACACTAGTATGAGTGTTACCAACATTGATAGGTGTCATGCCCCAGGCAAAATTTCCATTTTGGTCAAATCAGCTTATATGTTGAAGAAATATATTAGTACAATTCTTCATGCAGTTTAAAAATACTATAGGGGTTGATTCACTAAAGTGCGATAAAACAAGCGCTATTTATAGCATGCATTAAAAATTTTATCACGTCTTATTTTTTGCATCTTAACACCCGATTCACTAAAAGGATACTTGCGTTAATTTAGACGTAATGCTGTTTGTGTTATTTAACTCACGAAGACTATTTTCGTGCGGTATTTGATGCAACGCATGCTAATTAACGCAGCACGCTACTTGTCGCCGCATGCGAAAAACCGCACTCATATTAGCCATACACGCTATTACTTTCGGAAAACTACTGTTCTGAAAATGACCATTTCCCTGCAAACTGGAGGCTGCATCACTCTAGGGCCAACACAGACTTAAATAAATAACACTGCAAAGTCCATATTGTGTTGCCAAAAGCTCATGAACTGTACTTTTCTGCCTGCTCCAAGTAGGTGTTAATTTTCACACAGACTAATGTGATATTTAGCGCGTCTAAGTGTTTGTGAATCATGCGTTAGTATTATTTCTGCCCGCTAATTAACGCAATGCGTTAAAATTAACGCATTTGGTTGCGCACTATTTAACGCATGCGATATGCGACAACGCATGCAATAATACTTTAGCGAATCGCGTGGGTTTTTTGCGTCAATTTTAACACAAATAAGCATGCGATAAGTGTTATTGCACTTTAGTGAATCAACCCTAAGGGCTCTGGCACACGGGGAGATTAGTCGCCCGTGACAAAACTCCCTGTTCGCGGGCGACTAATCTCCCCGAGTTGCCATGACCCGCCATCCCACCGGCGAACATGTAAGTCGCCGGCGGGATGGCACACGCGGCGGCGCGATTTCGGGACTCGCAAGTCTTTTTCTGCGATTTCGGTAAATCGCGCCGCCGCGTGTGCCATCCCGCCGGCGACTTACATGTTCGCCGGTGGGATGGCGGGTCATGGCAACTCGGGGAGATTAGTCGCCCGCGAACAGGGAGTTTTGTCACGGGCGACTAATCTCCCCGTGTGCCAGAGCCCTTATGCTTCTTAACAGTGCTGTTTATAAAATCAGATGATTGCCAACCATAGATGTGTGTAGAGATACCTAGACTTGTGCTCTATACTTCCCATATATGCATTCTGTAAGGTCTTTCTCTGACCAGGAATAAAGCAATGAAGCTTTTTTTGCAATCTTTAGGGCAAAGACAGACAAGGTGATTAGTTCGATTTTTAAAAACCCAGACAGCTAACATACAAGTTGCCACGTCTGAAATCTTCCCTCATGGTACAAGTCGCCATCATTTAAGTGCTGGTGATTAGTGACTGGGTTTTTAAAAATTGTGGCAACCAATTGCTTCATCTGTCCTCGCCCATATAGCTGAGTTACATAAAGCTGCTTTAAATAGAAGAAATTACTGCAACTCTATGGAAGCAAGCTTATAATGCTATGAATGCAAAGAATGTCAATGTAAAATATGATTTATTATTCTCTATGTTTTTACATCACTTCTGTACTTTGTATTAGTCAACATTTTTAAACAAAAACAAATGTTTGGGAATGTGACATGTGAAAATGCCCCTTTGTAAAACGCACTGTCCAACCGATATAAAATAAGAGAACAGGAATAATGGATATAATATAACCTTGTTGATTCAGGCAACATAATATTGCAGGCAAGGTGTTCTTCATACTCACTATACACCAACACGTCCCCATTAAAGTATTATCATTTTGATGGAGCACTAAATGTATCTTCTTAGATTTAAATACATCCCATTTGGACTCAGTTTGGTGCCGGCACTGTGAAGTATCTCAGCGGTCAAAACACTGACCCCTTTTACTGCTTTCTTTCTGAAGAGTATACTTTTAGGAAGAAAACAAAATTGCTTTGAAATAACAACCTCATTTACCAACCTGCGGCTGATCAAAGCAAACAGGATCAAAGGGTTCACCTCAGACTGGCTAAACAGCTTCTCTGCCAAATCTTCCACATACAGTATCTGGCTACTTTCAACATTTCTTTTAACTTACCCGACTCACTGTCAGACTTGTTCTCATGCTCTGTGTCAGTCAGTGTCAAGGCTGAGTTGGAGCGGCTTGAGAGACAGGAACTGCGCCCAGATTTCACCCCCCGGCCCCAAAGTCTCATGGCATGTTCTGGCGACATGACACCTTCATTCTCAGTCTCGGCATCGGAGCTTGCGTTGATGGAGTAACCTCGGTGTGGAAGCCCCATATCAGCACAAAATGCCAGTCCCCGGCGTGATGCTGGTTCACAGACACCCAACTGCCGTAGAGTGAAATTCTGACCTGTTTAAATGAAAGGAGATAAAAATAGAAGCAAAGTGAGAGTGAGAATTTGTTTATAGCTGAAAACTATTCTGACACAAAAAACAAATTGTTTAAATATCACAAACAGAACTTTGTGCCAGATGCCTGTTCAGGTAACACAGAACCCATTGCCCGAAGGTTTTTTCCTTAAACTAAATGGAAGAGGAATTAGGAAAAACAACAACAAACTGGACAAAGTTACAAGTTCAGACTTTAGAAAAAATGAAAAATGGTGCAGGTTTTATGTGGACAAAAAGGTTGAACTTGATGGACGCATGACTTATTTCTGTTCCACCTGTTATGATAATATGTATAATGAAGTGATGTACAGCATGAGGCACCCATAGCTGTCAGTGGGGGAACTAGGAGCTAAAGGTTCATCTGGAAGGACGCCCATAGGTACATCCCAAATATAATGCCAGTGACTAAAGGTATTTTGATTTCTAATGAGAAAAATTCAGTGAATAAATTATGGTATTAGCCATAATCATATTTAATAACAGTGGCACCCATTTTAAAAATGGGTCATTAAAGCTCTTTTATACAGAGGCAGTATACATCTACTATAGACTCGGAACTAAGATCACTGATTTATTCAATATACCCTACTATGGTATGAACTGTACATCTGTGGAATGGGTTTTCTTTAAAGTGACACACAATAATACCAACTACTTCGCCTCCATCTACTCTGTTATCTACTCTATCATGAGTGGGATGAAGGTGAAATTAGGGCAGGACTCGCGTACATCCAATAAAACAAGTTGAATAATTGTATATAACAGTGTAAGTGGGGTCAGTATTTCTTGGGAACTGCACCTGGATGCATGAAGCTCCTGGCCCAATATTCAATGCAAAGAGAAGTATGTACACACAAACTAAGTGTGTCAGGTCACTTCTGCAGCCTCTTTGTACTAACAAACTGGTACAATAAAATATTTTGGAGACTGCCTTTCTTTTTGGCTCACATACAGCCAAATCACAAACCCAATGCCATATGTATGAACATGAAATTAATTTTTTATAATTGCTTTTGGCAAGTGTCTCATGTGTATCAGACAGGGTTCTATAAAACAAATGTGGCACAGATCGATCTGGTTGATGGAAGGATTTGCCTTCTGCCAAATGAGGTACAGTAGCAGAGATCAAGCCAAAAAGCACCATTTACTTTTGGTACTATCTCACAATTGTTCACAGTTTGCTGTGTACTCTGAAATACACTGCATTTTGCATTGACGTAAATCAGATTTGTCATCCCCTCAGGTACATTGATTTACCTGAATGTAACCTAAGTTGTTCCCATACTTAAAGGGTTGGCTAAAGGTTAGGTTTAAATGAAAACTGCATGAAAATTGGTGCTTGCTTAGTAGATCTTGCAAGCAATACAGTAAATGTAAAAACTTACAATATACAAAATATACAATCTTGCTAGATACCTGCCAAAAGATATATGTGCTTATACTTACAATACATATAAATCTTGCACAGATAATATGACTTATGATTAGTAGTGGTTGTTATGAAAACCTATACACACACTAGGGTAGCCACTTTTAGACTAAAAATATTGACCTTCCCATATTTTAGCCTTTTTTCCCTATTAATAACATTGGCATCAAGCACCATTTTTACTTGCCAGGCCAGTAAAATACTGGCCAGGTGGCAACCCTAATGCACACAGATGGGTTGATAGTTACTGTACGATTCTGCACAGTATTTATGAAAGTATCCCAAGGTAATAAGATGATATGTGCACAAGTGAAGAAGATGTAATTCAAAGTCTGTAAATATGATTTGTTGGTTATAAATTTGTACCAGGGCTGCTTTATGTATACATAGAAGTGCTATAAAAATGCATGTATGTATGCAGGATACACTCACTGACTACTGCACATTACAGATACATTACATGGCTTTATCGGGCTATGGCTCATTAGGAATTTTGACTGTCGCTGGGTTGATAATTTCACGGTGTAGGGCTACCCATGGCACATCCCACTGATGCCAGGAGAAAGCCACTCGCAGTGAGTCAAAGGTGTGTTCGCAGTGAACTCCCAGGCATAAATTCCAGTTATTCCCTCTGCAAAATGCCCTTGGGACTATCTGTGGTTATGGCACATCTCTGCAGTACATTACTGCCTATGGGTGCCATTGCTACTGGTATACATTTTTCTCAGAGACAAAGTAAAATCTCCAGTTAAAACTACATTCCAGACAAATGAGTAAATCAGCGACACTGGAAAGGTTGGGGGGGGGGTAGACATATGGCATATCAAATGATATTCCGAGGTTACTCCGGAAATAGCCGTAATGAAGGGAACTAAATGAGAACCAGAGGAAAACAAATAAAACAGATATCCTTTGTCACAACTAAATAAATACATACTTATTGATTTGCATGCATTGTCCAACTTCCACTTTCATAAATGTAAATATTGTTTCAGACAACGTAGATGGGGAAAATGCATTTCAATATCTCCCAATTTCAAATGCAATTATAAAAACTGTGGAGAGTAAATGTAAATTTCGTCGGGTGTCCTGCCTAATCCGCAAAGCCGTTCCACAAGTGTTTTACATGTGCAGAGGAGGCACAGACAATAAATAGAGAAGTCTGTTGACTTAAGTGATATTCATCTTATTCATTTGTAGTCTTTTAATCAACAGATAGCCAGGCGTTATCTATTTTTCCCAAAGAAAACTGCATGTTAATGTATTAGGGAAAAACCTGTAATACATCAGACTGAGTAAGAAATCAATCTTCCCCCGTGATTTGTCACACAGAGCTGTTTTAATGGAAATTTCACATGCTTGTATTTGTTTTGCATAGCTAAACTGCATGGAACGTCCAATCTTCTTTATTCCTCATTTTAATTGTGCCGAATGTCTCAGAGACGGGATTTAGAGACGCAGCGTCCTCTTTAATGTGCAGTCCCCTTAACTAATTCACGCTCACACCTCATGTTCTACACGGTGACCTGGGCACGTCTGCAGGGGCCGGGGGCTCACCTTCCTAAATAACTAACACCTGCATAGGAAACCACAGGAATCCAGAGACTGACAGATCCCCTCTAATGCACTTGTGTCAGCCAGGGGCCCTTGTTATCCACTCCAGCTGACATTCACTCTCCTGCCATGGCACTTTCTTGCAGTCATGCACTATTTGAGCAGACATTTGAATCTAGCTCAATGCCACAGATGAACTTTAGTTTAAAGAGATAACAGCCGTTATGTAAAACAACACTTCATATAAATTAAGCCTTTTTATAAAAAAAAAAACCTGTTTTTCTATTATAATATGTCATTGGTTAATAATATATGTTACTACTGCCATTTTATAAATGAGGCTCACACACTAACCAAGGGCACACATAGAGCTGTGTCTTATACACCCATACTTGTTCTTCTCACCGTTAGAGCTGCATTATTTTCTGTCAGGTGATTAGTAAGTCAGTGACTCCCAGAACATCACAAAATGGAGACTCAAGATAAAAGACTTACTCTCCTTCTATATTTCTATGGTAGAAATTCTCTCAGCTCAAATTTCAGTGAAACATGACTTATTTGTTATGTAAAGCTCTCTTATATAATAAAGTGGAAAAACATGACTTATTTGTTATGTAAAGCTCTCTTATATAATAAAGTAAAAAGTTACCTTTGTTTTGCAAATAGTGTAATGTATCATTTTAATCATGTGACACAAATATGGTGCCCAAAAAGGCACATCACTTGCTCTTGGCGACAAGCGATCAACTTGTTACTCTCGTATCTACTTGTTACTTGTGACATAAGTCCAAATCTGCAACTCTAGATCTACAATAGAACAGCAGCAGAAGTCACATAAAACTAACAGTGCTGAGGTCCTAAGGCAGCTGTTATATTGCTTTGCTCAAATAAAGTACAGGTATGGGACATGTCCAGAATGCTCAGGACCAGGGTTTTCCAGATAATAGGTCTTTAATAGGTCTGTAATTTGGATCTCAATACCTTGTCTACTAAAAAATAATTTTAACATTAAATAAACAGGATAGGATTGCTTTGTCACCAATAAGGATTAATTATTCTTAAGCTGGCCATACACTGTAAGATCTGCTCGCTTGGCGACCTTGCCAAACGCCGGATCGTCCCCTTGTATGCCCAGCTATGGGTGGGCAATATCCAGCTAATTTGATCATTTGGCCCTACGGCTAAACAATCAATTAAAATGGCGGGCACAGGCACGGTCGGGGTGGGATCGGGGACTACACTAATGAGTCAATGCGGCCCCCAATCTAAAGGAAAAATTAAACCTTCCCGATCAAGATCTGGTCAATTTCAGGCTAGATATCGGTCAGGTAGGCCTGTCGGGGGTGCCTATACACTGACACAGATAAGCTCCGAATTGGTCTAAAGAACTGATACTGGCAGCTGAAATCAGCCTGTGGACACCTTTAGTCAGGATAAAGTACAAGGTATTGTTTTATTATAACAGAGAAAAAGGGAATGCTTTTTAAAAATTAGGATAATTTGATTAAAATTGAGTCTCTGGAAGATGGCCTTCCATTAATTCCATGCCTTCTGGATAACAGGTTTCCTGATAATGGATGCTACAATGTAGTTGCCATAGACCATGATGTTATAGCAGATTCAGCTGGTCATAAAATTGTCACCTTGTGCTGTTGGAGTTCGGGGCAAAAAGTTTGCATAAAAGAAAAGCACTGACTGTATATATAGTAGTTGCAGGCAGTCAGACCTTCTTTCATTCTGCCCAATGTTCTGTTTATTGTGAGTCCAGTTTTGGCTACCATTAAAAAACAGACTAGCGTCAATTAAACATGACAGAACAACTCACCCCCACTGCTTCTACTGAGTTCCTATTCCTGTTTTAGAGATATGTCCAGAATTGACATTAGCTTGCCATTAAAAGAACCTTTCCCAGCGAGATGAGTAGCAAAATGAACAGTTTTGAGCTGGCAGCGTTAATTACTTTTTCAGCCGTTTGATATCCTGAGCGGCTGCATTCTGATCTGCCATTGAAAATGGATAACAGTAATGAGACGAAAACATTTTTTAAAAAGGTCTATGATTAACACGGAATCTAACAGTACTTATCAACAAGTTCCCCGGGATGGGATCCATTTATCTACTGCCATTGTTTGCATTTACCCCATTAGTGTCTGAACTCTCAATCCATCAAATGTTCACTTAGTGGACTTTCTGCTTCTAAATACATTGGCTTGCTCCGCTCTGCAAAGAGGTGGACACAATTTGCTTTTTATGAGCTCACGTACTTTGTGGAAGATGCAAAATCAGCATCACTGACCACAAACATTAAATCAACAAAATGTTGGTTTAACTCCCAGGAGCCCCAGCTGCGCTGACCTAAGGCACATTTTCCTTCATTATGATCTTTTAGAAAACCAACAGCCAGACATTAGCTTCTTTTTACTGAGGCGAAATTTGTCATTTCTAAATGTAAAGGATTTTTGAATAATATTACAAACCTTTGTTTTATAAGCCCACTTGGAAAATGCTAAGGGTGTTCTTAGGGTTTGCTGCAACATTACAAAAGGTCACCTTTGACAATCAGAATTCAGTTCTGTCATCATAAAGCGAGTATATTGAACTTAGTGATCATGGATTTAAATGCAGTAGGCTGATAAGAACCCAACTTATTGATATATATGAGATACATGAATCAGTCATTTTCATGCCATTCATGGATCTGTCATAGCAATAGCAGTATTGGGGAGCTCAACCCTCTGTTAACTTACCCAAACGGGTATCAGGTGCAAATACTGGAAGAACCTCACCTTGCATGGGGGTCAATATCCAACAGCAAAAAAATCCAGTAGCACACTGAAGATGCAAGCCGTGAAAAAATTGTATTTTATTTGCCCAAGTACATATAAACAAGCAAAGAGCAACGTTTCGGGACCCTCCGGATTCATGGATCTGTCATTCATGGATTTAATGAAGTAGGGTAATAAGAACCCTACTTATTGATATACAGTATATGAGATACATGAATCAGTCATTTTTACAGCCACAAGTGCAAATATACTAGAATCTGGGTCTATCATACTGGCTGGCAGTGTGACCTAAACACATTTAAAAAAAAAAACTAAATATATGTTCAGTGGAAGGGTCAAGCTCAAATACTGTAGGCAAGGTGTGATTGTTGTGCTGTAAAAGAGAAACTGACTCGGTACTGCAGGAATGCAGGGGTTAATTTTAAAGCAGAATGCTGCATATCAGTCTTTATCTTTCTTAAAGGTTACATTAAATATCATGCATTTTTGTATGCAATACTTTTGAGGCATTTTCGTATACTGGTATTACAGGCTTTTCTAATCAATGCATGTGTGAATACTCAGATTATTCTGTTAACCCCTACAATTCCATCAAAATCTCTATGGGAATCTTTAAAAAAAGGACACATAAATCACGCTTTCTCTACATATTCTGCCTCTGAATGGGGGCTGTGGTATTAATTACCTCCAACTGACATCTTTTATGGAATCAATAGAACAGGGCAACCTATACATTTCCACTAGAGGTGGTGTTGCAGAGAAGCCTTTGAGCCAGTCTAATAGATACCACTTCTGCATGACTGATGCCTTTATTCTTAGACTAACTACCTGATGAGAAAATACGTAGAATATAATTTTTAATTATAAACTGGGTATATAGTTTTTGTAGCATTCTCTGCAACATATCAATGCAACTTTCATTACATTAGGAAACTGATAATTCTATGTTGCTATTAATATACCTAAAAGGTACGTGTAGCCAGGAAGTGTAAATGGTTATTTGTAGAGCTTTTATCAATATGGTATCAGAAGGAATCCTCTCCGCAATGGCAGTTTGTTATTTATATAAACTTGGTTAGGAGTTGTGCTCTGAATTTCCCGAGCCTTACCTTTTCAGTCAGCCAATTTAATGCTTGCTTGAGTGAGTGCAAAGTTAAATGCAATTGCTTAATCAATATAAATGTAAAACTAATTGACTGCTTAAAATTAAATCTAGCACAATGATTATAAAAGTGCTTGTGACAATTATGAGTGATCTAAATAACACACTATAGCAAAGACAGAAGTTTCTGTTGCCTTGATGAATTTCTACTCCGCACTTTTATTTCTAGACAAATGGTAATATAATTCTGTGGCTATAAACAGAACCTCTCCAGTCTGAGACTGATTTATAGCACCCACTCATTGCCTGGCAAAGAAAATTCCGGAATCCCCTGACAAATAGGGAATGGTGGTTGATGAACAACAGTGCCAGACCCGTAGTTAAACTATTCTCGCTCAACAGACATTTTATATAATTCTGGCTTTCCAGGCACTGCAAACTGTTCCCAACTGACAGCTGACTGAGCATGCTGGGAGATGTGGTTAAATGGGCATCAGTTATTTCACATATTTGACTTATTTTGCACTCACCAGCATGGTGAACATTTCTGTGGTGAGCTCTAATTGCCCCTAAGTGTATCTATGAATTTAAACCATACAAATGAGGCAAGAGAAATAGCTAAAGAGGTAAAAAAAAAACTATTCAATATGCCAGTGAGAGGTCGATGGGCCAGAAATTAAGATTCAGGATGGGGAGTAGGTGGCAACAAGGATGGGGTAGTTGGCAATAGAATGGGATGGTCTGGGAGGATATGGCATTGTGTATGGCACTTTATTAAAGTGAAGTTGAATAAAGTTACATTACAAGTGGGATTCTTGCACACTGAGAGAGGTGAGTACTAGATGAACACGAGCCGGCCAACATATGATCCTACTGAGGCAGATGCTTCTTTCAGTGCTACAGTGCTGAGCATACGGTTCATCACTGTATTCCCATTCTAATCCTCTTTCTCACTAGCTCTTATATTATCAAAGCAACCTAGGCACAAAAGAACATTGGCATCTTTGTACTGTTTCCTTGTATAAAGTTATTCCCAGTATTTCAGCAAATCTCACGGAGCTGTTCTCAGGCTATCTGATCCTCAAAGCGTCTTCATCCAAATACCATGTGGTTTTCTGAAAGGGAACTCAAAAGTGCTTGGACTGAGTCTGACTAAATTTGGCTATGTAATGTTAGATGAATCAGGTTACAGGCTTTTCATTTCTTTCTTTCTGGTTTTTGATCACTCATTTCTTTGGAAGCATATGTATGTATATTCAGTGAGTTTGAGTACAGCAGTTATTGTGCTATTAACGTAAAATAACATTTTTATTGCCTGCTTTGATTTAGACAAGCATTAGGAAGGTAAATTATGTGATGAAATAGAAAGCATACCCAATTTATAATCCTGGTGTTTCATCCATTTTCCATCTTCAATGAACTGCAAGGTGTGGGGTCATAAGTTATCGTTTGCCGGGCCCTAGATCATTTTTATATCTGTGCCCATAAGTGGGAGCCATAACACGGCTGGCTCCTGTAAAAATATCACTGTAAGTATCCACGGACATTATGGTCCCCTAGTGGTCCTCAACATCATTTATTTCATTAGCAGCTCTCTTCAAAAATTATATATCTATATAAGGCAACAAGAATTGTTTTGTTCTCACACTTTACTAAAGAGAAATGAACTGCCTCAAATTTGTACCTTCTGACTGAAGACCAAGACCAAGTGGCGTAACTTGCAAGTTCTGGCCCCCCAGGCAAAAAAAAATAAAATCTTTTGATGGGCCAGACAGGAATTTTTCCTCTTCCACCCCCACCCTCCCTGATGGATCACAATTTGTATCTCCATACTTTAAATCCAATGAAAAATTATTTAAACATTAATTAAACCCAATAGGATTGTTTTGCACCCAATATGGATTAATTCTATCTAAGTTGGGATCAAGAACAAGATAAGATATATCTTATTATTACAGAGAAAAAGGAAATTTTCAAAAATTGAATTATTTGATTTGAATGGAGTCTATGGGAGATGGACATCCTGTAATTCAGAGCTTTCTGGATAATGGGTTTTTGAATAACAGATCCTATTACTGTACAGTATATCCTAATAAGTGACCTATGTAAGAATCTTATCAAATTACCAAAAACTTATCAGTGAATGCTGTTGTTATTTTCTCTCAGGGCCTATTCTCTAGAAAACATTGATATGTTCAACAGTTTTGATATAAACAGGCTATAAAGGTGGACATAATGATCTTACGTGCAAGACGACTGATATCCGCAGCCTCTGCGATATCGGTTGTCTCGTGAAACCACTATACACGCATCGAATATTGTATGAAACAAGGTGTTGTATGATAATATCGGTGCGTGTATGGCCGGCTTTAGTGTGTTGCTTTCCACCTGATACATGACACACAGCCCCATTATGCCACAGAGCTGCGCTGGGTTAACAAAAGCCGCATTCTCTAAGAATGAATACATACATTTTAGCTAATTGCACAATCATTACAATACAATAAATCAGGCATTTAAGTTTGCTTTGTAAACATGATGTCACTGTGCAATCAGCGACAGTCTGCCCAGTCATGACGGGATATTTTTCCTCTCTGCTTATCTTTATTTGCTAAAGACAAATAAAACCCATACCTGCCATAAAATATCCCAGCTCACCTCCTGACCCCCCACTAAAAATGCAATGGGAAAAAAAACAGACACAAAACTCAAAAGGTTAAATAAATACTTAAAAACATAATTACCACTTTTTATTATTAGACGTTTTCACAAAAGTTCCTTTCACATTAGGGGACACAAGCTTTTTAAGGTGGGTGAAAAGCACACAAAATGTCCGTCTCCATTTGACTGGAAATAGATTTCTCCGTGCAAGCAGAAAAAGTGACAATATGACATCTTTTTCCCAAACTACTCTAATTTATATAATATTGCACATTGTTTTCATGCAAAAGTAGAGTAGCTACAGCTGTGCTTTATTTTTTAGCAACAATATCCCTGTAACTGACGTAACAGTGAAACTGCACCCGAGTGAGCAGATTTAGGCAATGTAGGCTACTGTCTTTTTAACACTCGCTGTCAGATCAACAGCTATTGATTGCTCTAATAAGGAGATATCTGGCTCTGCATTTTTTAAAAGAAAAGGTTATAGCAAAACATAAGCAGAAACTTCAAATGATGGACGTGCTAGCAATCCAGGGCTGGTTTTGACGTAAGGCCAAAATGGCTCAATGTACCCTACTAGCCTAAGGGCATCCAAATTATCATTATTATTGTTTATAGTTATTATTATTATTACATATTTGTAACATATTTACAATAGAAGCAGGTACACATTAAACATATAAATATCGATCAGTATAGGAAGTACAGAGGGAGCTACTCATCAGAGGCTACAATGTTGAATTAGCTTTTCCCCTTATTTACATCATGGAGCAACAACCTGATTCAAAAAGAGTCAAGAGTGGGCATTAGAACTGCAAATACCCCATTATTATGTGTTGGGCCATGTATTTGAACAGCCCTGGGAATACACAATAACCCCAGAAATGCTACTGGTGACTCCAAATTTCCATTCACTATTTGGCTAAAAGACAAGTGCAACAGGACTATATGGTGGAAAAATTGGTTCCCCTACATACAGTGGCTTGTGGCGCCCCAGGGTCTGCAAATCACATGCAACCTACCCTCACTAATTCCAGAACACCACAGGCAGTAGCACATTTATAGCTAGGCACAGCATTTTGTGCTCCATTTTAAAAATGCAAAAGGGTGCAATGTGTAAAGTGCAAATAACAGGAGATTTCTTTTCAAAACTGAGGAGCAGCTGCCATATTTTTAGAACTTTGCACCCATCCCTGCCATGAGCGCCAGTCATTGCCCTTCAGAAAGGACCTAGGCTTTCCAAATTAATACAATAATGTCTGCATTGAACAGCACTGTATTCATAAGGTGTAGGGTGGGGTGGCACATAGACATTGCTATCCTGGCCCCCCCAACCACCCCCTTGTGCATTATTCAGATGTGCAAATCAGAGAGTGCTGTTGCATGCTTGGTGCAAAAGAAACCTTTCCCTACTGCCTACCCCAGAATGAAGCGTTCACTTACCCAGCACTTGTTTCACTGTTAAATGACCCCCTGGGACTAAGGGTCTAAAAAAATGTAAATTGTGGGAATATAATACTGAGGCGTGAAATGGTGTAAAATGCCTGAAAAAATAAAGTTGGTCTGTTGCTGTTTCAGTACAAATTACATTCAGCCAGTCCCGTGGGACAATACAGTAACCTATTATAATTTTTATTCTTGATACTGTGTCTCATCCATAGCATCAGCTTTAAGGAGGCAAACAACATTTGGCCTAAATAATATCGCAACTTCATAACAGCTTGTACCCAATGGCCTCACTACCAATGATACAGCATAAAGTATTATTTATTATTGCTAATTACTAAAACTATCATGGTTGGCAATTTAGGCCAGCCTTTATTCCAGGCATTAAGAGAAAATGAAACCAGATAGCATTATAAAAAAAGGACCCAATCACTGACTCTCTTTGAACACTTGGGACTGTGCAATTGACCTTTGTCTTGTAGTCTGTAGGGGTCTGTTTGTCTGTGCACTGTACAAGATGAAGGTTCCAGATAAAAGACAAAGGCCGGCACAGCGACAAGGCAGATAAAAGAAATTGAATTACATCGGAATCTCTAGAAACATTTTCAGATTCATCTCCAACTGCAGATGGAGGATTCATCTCTTAACAGCTATAAAAATTGTAATCTGTGACAAAATATCTCTAAACAGAAAATAACCACCTACTAGGCTCATTGTGCAGGGATCTATACAGGATACATGTCTCCAATAGCACTCAGAGCATTTACATCTTTTATTATAGGCGATTGGGGACTATATTATGGCTATAATATAATCCATTTATCTTCTTTCTGTGTTTCCTTCTTTTTTCATATGCATCCATTTTTCCTCTAGAGTCCAGCTTGCTTCTTATGTTATTTCCTTTTCATCCATTATTCTTCCTTTTTCTCCCAATAATTTCTTTGTTCTCATGGGCTTTTTGCTTTTCTTTTATATGGTTTGATTTCAGTGGCTCTATTGGCTTTGTAGGAAACAGATTTATTTATGGGTCATGGTACATATTATATGAGCAAGACATGACTTATTATGTTCATAGACCTCTTGCATGAACACTCAGAATATGAAAACACCAAAAGGGTCTTATAATATTTAATACAAATTATTTTTTTGTATTTTTGTTTACCATACAACATTTAGTCTGTTTTCTACTATTATTAATGATTTGCTTTCAATTTATAAGTCGTTTTCTTCTATTATTTTAAATACATCTTTTGCCTTTATTGCAAAAATATGCTGGGAATATTTATCTATCTATCTACAGATATAGTGGTTTTATAACGACACAACAAAAACAACCAATACTAAACGTTTATGCACAAGATATGCTAAATATATATACATGTATTTTACTTGTATCTACTAAATGATGCATTTCTGGTCTTAAGATGAACTTTCCTTTCAGACACTAAAGAATAATAGGACAGCCAATTGGGTGCACAGATGCTGCTTGGATAAAGGTAAGTATGAATAATTTTTTACACAACTTGAATGGCTAATACACAACTTTGACTACTGAATGCAAATATAACCCAGAGGGCCTGGTTTATCTGTATTCTATAACTTACTTTGATGTTGATGTAAAATTCTTCTACTACCACAGCAAAGAAAATTGCAATGCACTATAGAAGCGGCAATAAGGCCAGCTGGCAGTTGTGTCTAGTTATAAGAGATAAGGGCTCAGTTCTGTACAGTTATAAAAGAGAAGGGCTCAGTTACAAAAGGGTAGGCACCAGTTCTGGCCTGCTAGTGGGAACACATTTGGCCTTAGAAAACCACACACAAAAGCACTTGTGCCTCCCCCCATTACATTGGGCTGTGTACTGCCTTGTGCAAGCATGTGGTGTACTTTGAAGTAAAGGGTTACTGCAAGTACAGTACTCTAGATGCACCTTGTGGTTAATGTTCAGGTAAGGCGTTTGCATGTGTAAATCCATCTGTTATCCCTTACATGAAATTTCCAGTACCAGGAGGATGAGGTGTACTGGGTAAACAATGAAGCCGTGCAACTGTTTTAGCACTTAATTCTGATGTAAATAAGCTATAAAATTCTATTTAAAGGGACCTATACGTGTAATACTTAAGACAGGTATGAGACCTGTTATCCAGAATGCTCGGGACCTGGGGTTTTCCTGATAAGGGTTGGTTTCGTTATTGGATGTCCATACTTTAAAGGAGAATGCAAGTCAAAATTTAAAAAGCATACTGCCCAATAGTCCTCCTATTGTTTAGTAAAAACACCACACTTTTGGCTCACCTAATCAAATATTTACTCAGTCACACTTACTTCACATTTTCTAGAACAGGCAGCCATCTCTAAAAAGGTATTCTCCCTTCCTTTCCCTCCTTGCTTCATACTGCACATGTGTTTCATTCCCTCCCCCCCTCCCCTCTGCCAGATCCGCTTCTGATTGGCTGGTGGGCATGTGTAGCTCAGAACAGCAGACAGGATCAATTTACACACATGCTCAGAGAATAGAAAGATTGCCGCTGGTGGCCTACAGGAAGGGGAGAGAGATTTCAGTGATGTCACTGTAGGCTTCACACTGCTGTAGGCTGCCAGCACCATATCTCAGAGAAGCAAGCAGGGATCTGGGAATTTAGATATGCAGTAAGTACTTAAAAAGAATGCCTTTAGACTTACTTTTAATTTATATTAACCTTTCATTGTCCTTTAAGGGCAGTGGCACACGGGGAGATTACTCGCTGGCGATGAAGCGTATACCATCCCACCGGCGATTTACATTCTTGCTGGTGGGATGGCATGTCGAGGAGATTAGTTGCCCGCAATAGTGAAGATTAATCGCAGGCGACTAATCTCCCCATGTGCCACTGCCCTAAACCCACTAAAAATAATTTGAAAGTTAAATAAACCCAAAAGCATTGGTTTGCCTACAACGAGGATAAATGAATTTAATGAATTAATTTACCTTAGTTAGGATCAAGTACAAGGTACTGCTTTATTGTTACAGAGAAAAAGAATCATTTTTAAAAATTTGAATTGTATGATTAAAATGAACTCTAAGGGAGATGGCCTTCCGGTAATTCAGAGGTTTCTGGACAACGGGTTTCCTTGCACCTTGGTTGTAAAGACAATCGTTATTCCAGAAAACAAAAAAAAGCTAATTGTAGATAATAGATGTAAGTGTCTGAATCATTTAGAAATAAATTGACAAGAAGGCAATAGCAAGCAGAGTGACATAACAAGTCATTCAAAAAAGGTGCTTAAAATACTATCAGAATGAATCTTTTTTATTTGCTTTGTCAAGAAAAGAATTCGGGGTGAATAACCTGATCTGCTAAAATCCTTTACACTTAGCAAAGATATTTATTATGACAGATTAAATGCTCAGTTTCTGAAATGACTTGAGTGGCTAATATTTATAAAGCAATAAACTTGGGAATTATGGTAATTAGTACAACATCGCCAATTAATTTATTTTCTTTCATTTAAAAACCATTGGAACAATGGAGAAGCATACTAAATAGTCTTGATCTTGCACGTTGTAATTACTTACAATTGTGAAGTGTAAGGACAGCTTATATAAAAGTAGTCTTTAGACAAAGAACATTGTGCTGCTTATTGTTTTGGGTTGGCTATAAACACTCAGCCAGATGAAAGGACAGACTTGCTTCCAGTAATGCACATCCTTTTTAAACAAAGCAAACCTACTGTATTTAATAAGCAAACGAACCAAAGCAAAATGGCAAAGGCACAAGTAAGATTTACATATGACTATTTGAAAAAATTGTAGCAGTATTACAATCCTTTAGATTGTAAGCTCTTGTGAGCAGGGTCCCCTGATTCCATACTGTTAACCCAGTTTATTAAAATAATGTAAAACCCTATTTGTTAAAAAAAATAACGTAAAAAGCTGTTGCTGGAGCTTTAGAATTGATTGAGTAATAATTATACATATAATATTTTAACTGCTCATTCCAAAGATGCGGCAAGTTGAGCTGCAACTTAGTTTATTGTAAGCTTGTATATCTTTATTTATTTAGCGCTACTTATATCTGAAGAGTAACAAAGAGGGCAGATGAACATTGTAATAAATAAATAAAACTATACAGAGAAACAAAAGTTTAAATCCCTTGTGTTAAGAGAACCCAGACGGCAGGCAGTCCCTGTCCCATACAGCTAACAATCTAAATGGGTGGGTAACGTACAAAGAGCAAATGGAAAGAAGTGCTGATGTGTACAATGGTCGGGCATTTGCCCATAAGTGCTAACAGTGGATCAGATACTGATCTAATGTTGCAAGAGGTAGGGTCTGAGAATTTATTTTAAGAGGATGAGGGTGAGTGCCTTACATGGAAATTCTGGGACAAATACCAGAGTAAAGAAGCAACAAGATAGAAAGGTTTTCACATGGCAGATGACACTGGATGAGGGTAGCATGAATTAGGTCTGGACTGGGCTTCAACACAGGACCTGGCATTTCAAGTAGTCAGGGCCTAAAAAGGGGTGTTGCTTCAGCCAGGGAGCAGGGTGAATCTGCGAGGGGGCATATCAATTATGTGTTAAGATGGAGACTTAACACATAAGGAGCTGAGTCAGGAAATGGGCCAAATTGGAAGGGAACTGAGTAGGATGTGATAGAAGGGGAGCTGGGAGAGGGGGTCAGAGGTACGCGGGGGCAGAGCAGCATTGTAGGATGGGAAGGCCTAGTTATTATAAATTTACCAGCTTAATACCAGCCTGGTCAGGCGGCAATAATAGGAGTGAAAATATAGGGGCTCTGAGGAACAAAGGAGATGGCCAGGACCTATTGAAATACTTGTTAAGAGATGAAGCAAGGAGCAAAGAAGTGAATGGATTTGAAGGTTAGCAGGAAGATTTTGTAAGCTATCCTTTGTTTAACAGGCAGCCATATTAAAGATCTTTACAGGAGATGAACTGGTTTACAAGATCTTTTAGTACCAAAAAAGAACAGGTTTTATGTGAATTTATATATATATTTATTGCAATAGTAAAAAAAATGTGTGTTTGCTCCAGAAACATGGCTGAAAAAAGCTGCACGGGGCAACCATTTAAGATGAATATGGAAAAAAGACTCATAGCAAAATAAAACAGTGGTCAAATTATATTTATTGCTCCCTGCAGGACTACAGAATGAAAACCTCTCATATAAAATAAGACATTTATAGGCAATCATTTATTTTTAGGTGATGGGTCAGTAGATGCAAACTTTAAGACATTACTGTCATTTAACGTAGGCTGAAGGTGGAAGAGGAGGTCGAGGGGACTGGTTAGTAGTAGGCTGCAGTAGTTTAGATGAGATGAGAGAAGGACATGGATGAGAGTTTTAGTACAGGATAGCTGTTTCAGAGAGAGAAAGGGAGATATCATGGTACTTCAATTTTAGTGGAGTAAAGGGATAAGAATGCTCTGTTCCCTGTAAGCACTCTCATGCAGTTTTATGTGTGAGCAGTTTGAATGGCTGCTATCCACTGCAGTGCTCAGATAAAATACAACTATTCTTCTGTATGACCATTAAACCTAAGAAGGAAGCTTACATTTACTCTGAGCAAGTTGCAGATGACAGTAATATATGTAATTTTGCTTTTGGTTTTCATATTATTTTTTGATCATAGGCATTTTTGTTTTTCTTTGTCCTGTTTTTATTGGAGTGCAGGTATCATTTAAAAACACTCCTTCTCAATACATTATTTTTAAATGAAAGTATTTTAGCATGTCACTACATCCCCAAGATGGCAAATACATTTCCTACCTATTCATTTATTTTATACATTATGGGATCCCTTATCAAGAAAGCTTCACATTTCAGGAAGGCCATCCCCCATAGACTCCATTTTAATCAAATATTTTAAAATTTTAACACATATTTCCTTTTTTCTGTACCGTAATAACAAAACAGTACCATGTACTTTATGGTAATAAAGATAATCAATCCTTATTGGAGACAAATCCTATTGGGTTCATTTGAATGAATGTATACTTAACCAACAAATAGTTGCTATCATATTAAGTGGCCTGTTAAAGACTCTGACCAAACTAGAATATATATATATCTATCAGTAATTATTGCCCTCTATGCAGCTCTAGCTGTAACAGGATGTACTGTGGATGTCCATTAATTGGCTGATTCGACCGAACGTATGTGTGCTTATTATACCAGGAGGCGGCCCTTAATACTTAAAATTGCAGTTTTCAATTTAGGAGTACCCAGTGGCACAAACCATTAAAAAAGTATATTTTTAGGAAAATCATTTATTTAGATAAAATGTAGTAAGTTAGGTTGAAAAAAGTTCAACATCATAATGCCTATATATAACCTGCCTATCTGCTAGTTAATGCCAGAGGAAGGCAAAACACCCCATTTGAAGTCTCTCTAATTTGCTACAGAGGGGAAAAAATCCTTCCTGACTCCAAGATGGCAATCGTACCAGTCCCTGGATCAACTTGTACTAAGAGCTATCTCCCATAACCCTGTATTCCCTCACTTGCTAGAAAGCCATCCAACCCCTTCTTAAAGGAACAGTAACACCAAAAAATGAAAGTGTATAAAAGTGACTAAAATATAATGTGCTGCTGCCCTGCACTGGTAAAAGTTGTGTGTTTACTTCAGAAAGTCTACTATAATTTATATAAATAAGCTGCTATGTAGCCATGGAGGCAGCCATTCAAAGGATAAAAGGCACAGGCACATAGCAGATAACAGATAAAACACTATTGTATTCTACAGAACTTATCTGTTATCTGCTATGTAACCTGTGCCTTTTCTCCTTTTTTCTAGCTTGAATGGCTGCCCCCATGGCTACACAGCAGCTTATTATATAAATTATAGTAGTGTTTTACCAGTGCAGGGCAACAGTGCATTATATTTTTATTACTTTAAAGCGCTTTCATTTTTTGGTGTTACTGTTCATTTAAAGCTGTGTAATGTATCAGCCAGGGGTATAGTTTTTCTTTAAATGATTTTTTAATAGACTTTTGGATAACAGGTCCTATACCTGTAACTGTGCAGGTATCCTCAAGTGAACGACTATCCCCTCATGCTGGTGCAAACCTTCACAGAAGCCAGTGTACATGTGCTAGTGGTCCCTGCACCAATGCCATCATTTGTCACTGGCATCCCAGGGGCGAGTCACTGGTAGCCCTCTATATGAACTGAGCATAGAGCTGCTATTTAAGCCATGTACAGGTTTTTTTTTCCAAAAATGATTGATTCCTGACAAAAAGGATCACAAAAGTATAGGAGAATGACAGCATTTCAGGACAAAATGTCCTTTAAGAGCATGCTAACGTCGATTGAATATTTTGCTCATGTCCTTAGTAATTCATGGCAGGATTGAGTGCTCAATTCATTAGATTATGCTCTGAGCACACACAGAATTAGTTTTAAGTGGCTTGAAAGATATTTAGCTCAGTGGTCTGTTCTTATGTGACTGTAACATTACCATGTCAGTGCTGTGATACATAGTGAAACATTGAAAGATCTGCTTGTTTGGTGAGGTAGCGAATGAGCTGATCTGATTGTTTAGCTCTAGAGCTGATCTGATTGTTTAGCTCTAGAGCCGATCTGATTGTTTAGCTCAAGAGCTGATCTGATTGTTTAGCTCTAGAGCTGATCTGATTGTTTAGCTCAAGAGCTGATCTGATTGTTTAGCTCTAGAGCCGATCTGATTGTTTAGCTCTAGAGCTGATCTGATTGTTTAGCTCAAGAGCTGATCTGATTGTTTAGCTCAAGAGCTGATCTGATTGTTTAGCTCAAGAGCTGATCTGATTGTTTAGCTCAAGAGCTGATCTGATTAGCTATGGAGCCAAAGGATCACATCAAAACAGGGATACAGGCCCTCGGGACCAGGACTGCATCAACTAGCTGATGTGGTCATTGCCCCGACAAGGTTTTTAAACCTGTTTAATTTTATTGTTTAATTTGAAAAGGACTTTTATTATACAGCTTTTTATGTCTGGGTGACAGGTCTACTTTAAGCGGTATGTGTTTTCCCAATGTGCAGCTAGTGAGGAAAAATGCCCTAACTTCTCTGCCCATACCCCTTCACTATGATTTCATTATAATGTGATCCTGTTTGCGCATAAAACATAACCAGCAGTTATAGGGAGCTAGTCAAAATTAAGAATGATAGAAAAAAAATGATACATTAATCTAGTGGCATATTGAATAGTTGAAAAATTCTGAAAAAACTGTATAGAACTTACTAAAATTTCAAGGGCTTTCTTTAGCTTAAAGAACATCTTGACATGAGGAGATAGTTGTACGCTTAGACAGAGCCATTCACAGTGGAAAAGGTTTAGCAGTAGTTTGAAAAGTTGGAAAACACTTGAGGACACTTGCAGGTTCTCATGGAAGAGCCTTGCTCAGCCCCAGCGAGCAGAACAGCTCATTGTGCTAGGCTTCAAGGTGTTTTTCCTTTTTAACTGGATGCAGCCAACTTTTCCAGCTTTGCGAGAACAGAAACAAGATCATAAAAGGCTTACTTACATTTTCATCAGCTTTCTAACAGCGTTTTATTCCCATTAAACTGGGGAAAATAGATAAATCCAGTGATATTTCTGCATCAGTGTTTAAATGCAGTTAAACCTTGATAAACTCGGGAATCCATAATTTGTCATACGTGATTTTTAAAGGTTAAAAAGCAATGTTAGCCACATATATAATTGGCAATTTAGCTTGAACATGCTTATGCTGAAATTATTTTCATTTTCAGCCTGGAGTGGAAGTGCTGTGCAGATTCCAATTTATAAGGGCAATCATGCTTTAGTGAATAGCTTTGGGGACAGCCCTTGGGAGTAGGATACAAAGGAATAAAAAGCCCAACTAGATGGTTCTTTTTCTAACAACAAACAGCACCCTTATTGATGTGCCCTTCACCCGTCTCCGACATGCTTATGCAATTCTAAACATTTCAATCTGCTTTAAACTTTTAACCTATTCTCCTGCAAAACCGACTTTTGTTCTGTTTGCTTACACAGTCGCTTTACTTAAAACAATTCTGGCAATGGCACATCACAGCAATAGAAACGCACAGCCTGCATACGATTACATATTTCTGCTTTTCAGTGACACAATGAAATAAATATGATTGCTCGTGTCTAAGCAATGCTGTTATCTTAAAAGTTAACACTACTAGATTTTATTTGGAGTTGATACCTAAGTGTATAAAGCACAGAACCCCATGGCCTGTATGTAGGTGGGTGGTCAGAGGCCAAATGTCTTTATACATATCGTCTAACTCCCAACACAAATGCTTATTGCTAATACATATTGTGTTTACTTTTAGAAACCTACCAGTCATCTATAATGAGTGACAATGCCCCTGCTGAAAACTAAATGATATTAAAGGACCCTTCAAGTTCCCTGAACCTATAAGTATGTGGCTGCAGGCTAAATAATATTTATAGAGATCATGGACCTTGCTTATTACTAATAAATGTTGTGTTTACTTTCCACTCATGCATCCCCTACTGAAATTACAAAGGATTTTGGAAGTCAAGTCACATTCCCATGATCTGTATCAACATAGAAGGCCACAAGCAGAGTATGGGTATAACGATCACAGGACTCATAACATAAATTACTAATAACTATTGTGTTTGCTTTGTCCAAAACAACCCCCCATCTATTATAGGATATGATACAAAAAAATTAAAAAAAATTGGGATATTAGAAACCATTTTGGAATCTTGTGATCTGTATAAAGACATTCCAAACAAAGATTTTTATTACTAATAAATATTGTGTTTACTTTGTACAACTAAATTTTGTGTTTTATATCAGACAATGAAGTCCTAAAAATATATATACAGGTATGGGACCCATTATCGAGAATGCTTGGGACCTGGGGTTCTCCGGATAAGGGATCTTTCCATAATTTGGATCTCCTACCTTAAGTCTACTAAAACAATTATAACATTAATTATAATTATAACAGTAATTAAACCCAATAGGATTGTTTTGCAACCAATAAAGATTAATTATATCTTAGTTGGGATCAAATAGAAGGTACTGTAAAGGAAACCATTTTTAAACGTGAATAATTTGATTAAAATGGAGTCTATGGGAGATAGTTTTTCTGTAATTCAGAACTTTCTGGATAATGGCTTTTTTGGATAAGGAGCCAAATAATCTTTCCTGCATAAAATCTTCAATCATTTATGTTACACATTTCTGTAAACAAAAAAAGTTTCAGACACCAACATTAGGGGCAACTTTAAGCCCCACCCATGCAGCAGATACACCCTATACCTTTTCCCCATTATCCTTTCCTTTAAAGAATTATACACAGGAAAATACATCATTAATACATTGTTCATTGATCAGTTTAACCACAATTTTCATGCACAGAAATAAAAGAAAAAAACAACAGTATATTATAATTGGGAAAAATATAGGAAGATGAGGTTTGATAATGCTCAGAATGCATTAGAGACTATACCCTCATTCTGAATGACAAAATAGGTGCATCCATTTTTAATGTATTCAAAAATTAATTCAATGTGATACAAAGTATTTATTAATATAAGATCTAGTGACTTTATATATGATATTATGGGTCAGATTCAGTTCTCTAAGAAAACCTGGAATTAAATTTCCTATTTATTCCATTTTTTTTTCCTATTTTTCCTCATCACTACTTAATAGAAAGGGTGCCAAACCTTGCCAGACAATATCACCAACCATAAGGCCAGTGCCACACATGGTGGATTCAGGTAAATGCAGGCTGAAAACCCGTCCCTATGCTGGCATCAGCTTTCTTCCTTGCCTGCACCTGGAACCATTGCGTCGGTTTGGGTACAGGCACACGTGGCAGATTTTGGTGCCGACATGCATACTGACGCATTTCCTTGCCAAAATCTGCCACGTGTGCCTGCACCCAAACCGACGCAGTGGTTCCAGGTGCAGGCAAGGAAGAAAGCTGATGCCAGCATAGGGGCTACACGGGCAGATTAAAGCTGACGATTCGAGTAATTTAGACCGATTTGCCAGCTTATCTGCCCCTGTATGGGGCCCACCGATGGGCAGCGCAGAAAATCAGGCAGGTGTTGATCAGACAGGTTTGATTTTCCCACCAGATCAGAGACTGCATTGACTCACTGATGTGTTCCTCAGGCCTACAGCTACTATGCTCAGCGTTCGATGATCGAATTAGCCTAATATCGGCCACCCTAGGTTGGCATATTGGGAAAAGATCTGCTCCTTTGGTGACCTTGTATGTATGGCCACCTTTACCTTGTGTTTTTGTGAGATCCTGCGAAATTCCCAGCCCCAAAATTCCAGACTCTGCTCCACTCTTCTATGAGCTCCTCACTGGCTCTATAGCCAAAGACAAAAATGACTCTACACATGATTCATGTCTCGGAGCTGCAACATGGATCTGATCACTGATCTCTACTTCTACCTCTCGTGAATATTTATGGAGAGTTGTATGGAAATGTGTTTTTTTCCCAAAAGGCTCACCATCCTATATAGAGTTGAAGTTCAAAGTGTAAATCTATAAAAGCTTTTTAATTTTATGGTGTCCCAGATAGAAGCAATCCAGCAATTTACAGTATGTAATTCTCTGAAAGTGATAGCACAGTACTGGAAAATGCTCTCAAAGTGCCTCAGCCTGACATTCTGGCTTAAAGGTATCTTTGAGGAAATACTGTACATTAAAATGTTGTAGAAATCTACTAATCTTCTGGGAATTATGGTCATTGTCTAAAAAGCCACAAACAGATTTTCAAAAAATAAAATTACTCACTAACTCCATGTGATGGTTTTAATTATGCTTAAGATTTCTCCCACTCCCAGGTATTGCTGGCTGGAAATTGTTCTTGGGAGCGTCTTCTGATACAGAGACAAATATAGGGGCAGTATAAGCCACAGGGCATCTCAGGGATGGCACATGGTAGCCAACCTCATACTCCAACAAGGGTTTGTCAGAAGAGACTATCCTAGTCACAATTCACCAATTACCAGAGGGCCTCAATTATGGTGATGAACTATATATTCACAGCTCCATCAGCAAATACTGTGCTATAGTTTTCCTTATATGTAATCACTCTAATTCTGTA